>NW_027269274.1:16085000-17456561 GCF_023055355.1 Agelaius tricolor
CATTTCAACATCAGGTGGATAAAGGGCTCTTCCAAGGACTTCTCCCCTGCCTGACTCTTCTGCATTACTGGATTTCTACCTACAGGTTCAGTAACCTGCAAAGATGGCCAAGGGGCAACTTACCTCCCTTCCCCTCATCTGTTCTCTCCTAATCAGTTTGCTGAAAGGACAGATAAAAATTCCAGTGAGTGTCTCCTTATAAATTTGAGATAAACATGTAAGTGGCTAAGGGACCTCTTCCAGCACCCTCTTCATTTTTTAGCGGTTTCCTCAACAGTCCCAAAACACTCTTGTGACTTTTCAAGTATGTAAATGCACTAATTCCTGTCTCTTCAGGTATTTCCAAGTAGAAGTCAGGCAAGCACCACCTATTCAAGTAATTATATGCCTGTTCTCTACTGTGTTCCCCTTCCATCTGCTGGGATGCCTCATACTGTTTAGCAGTGTGTGAATAGCAGGGTGCTTATGACATGCTGACATCTACTTAGATCTTGCTGCTGAAAACTCTGGTTCTACAGAGAAAATTGCTGTAATTTCAGGTATAAATGCATGGAAATTCTTGGTATCAGTACTGTACTGTCTTTATAATGGTGCCTGATGCTTTTTTTGGAGGAATGGGGTGACACTGTGAGTAGAAAGTTGGAAGGGTTATTTGGTGGTTGAGTAAGTGGCCATTGGGTAAAGTGCAGCTGAAGTGTCTCAGATATACATTTCTGCTGCATGCACAAATAAAAATATCCCAGTGCACGTGGCAGGAAATGAATGGGTGGATAAAACTACACTTGTAAGGGCTGGCCTCAGCTTCACTCTTTCCTGGGATGTGGTGGCAGTGTCTCAGTGGGCTGCTGTGGCAATGAGCTGCACCTCCATCAGCTGCTCTGATGAATCTTCCAGAGGACATTGCCCAGAGCTGTTGGACTGTGGGCTGAGCACCAACAACCTGAGCTGCCTGTAGTCCTGACCCAGCCATGGAACACTGACATCCTGGTATGTGAGCACAACTTCATAGCAAAGAACTTGAATGAAAAAGCCCATTAGCAGCATCCTTCCTTCCTTCCTTCCTTCCTTCCTTCCTTCCTTCCTTCCTTCCTTCCTTCCTTCCTTCCTTCCTTCCTTCCTTCCTTCCTTCCTTCCTTCCTTCCTTCCTTCCTTCCTCCCTCCCTCCCCCCCTTCCCCCCTCCCTTCCCTTCCTCCCTTCCTCACTTCCTTCCTCCCCTGCACTTTCCTTTCTTTACAATTCTAACAGCTTCACATTTTTCAATGTGAAAGGATCAATAGGGAACCATCAAAGAAATGGTGTAAGGACTCATTTATTTCCAAAGTTTTTTCTTTCTTTTGTCATTGTTAATTGGATTGCTTGTAGCCAGTGGGCTTTTGATCCACTTAGCTGCCCCGATGGCAGGGGAATGGAGAGGAAAGGAGAGACTATTTAAAATGCTATAAATCATGTGGAGATGCTGAATGGTTTATAATGATCAATAAAACAAACAATTATCCTGTCATTACCAAATACACTGTCATGATGGCTTCAAGCACTGGCAAAGAAAATATAAATAATAGTAGCATGAAGCTGCATTTGTAATGGTAAAATCCACAGCCCAGTAAAATAAGGCTCCCATCTTAGAGCATGCCTGCGGTAGAACTCACCTGCAATTAGTTAATAATGGTTTTCCTTCTGTTCTAGTAACAGCTTTATTCTTTTAGTAGAATCATGGCTCTGAGAACACCTATCACTGTACAGAGTGAGAGCCAAACCCTGCTCTGGAGTGTTTCAATTAAAGCAGAGGCAACAAGTAGTCAATATTCTTCACTATCTCTTCACTATGGGAGGTACTGGTGATTGAGGACTACAGTAGCTTCTGTTTCCACAGAATGCACAAGTTCAGGCTGAGGTTTGCCTCTCTTTGAATTCCTAAAAGAGACCCCATGGGTGCTTCTCAGACTTGAAGTGTCTTTCCCAAATTTAAATTGGTAGCAAAACTTCTGTTGGTTTCAAATAGTGCATATTTAATTCATCATTTTATAGACACTGCTTGAACTAACATACCCAAAACAGAAACAAAAGAGCAAGCTTTTAACACAAGCATCACTGAAAACAAGCGGATTGTCAAGTGATGAGGCAGTCCCAGCTCCCTGCCCTCCTAGTGCCTGTGCACTCCTTAGGTAAGAATTGGACCTGTGCCACTGTATAGCTTCTGAATCTTCCCCTGCTTCAGTGAAGGCATGTAACCTACAACTATACCTGTGGTGAAGACTGTCCCACCTAACAGCTGATAAAATTAAAGATTTCTGGTGAGATTAAGTGCTTTGCTGAGAACTTCATTGGGGCATAAAGTGGAGTTACAGCAAATAGCCACAGCACCAGTCTCTTTCTCTGCAGATAGGAAGCAACTCTACCAGTGACTACTGTCCCATCTTACAATATCATGATGAATTCCACTTCTACAAGTCCATTGCCAATGGCCCTGGATCTGATTAGATGACATGTACACATCATGTTGGCAAACAAGCTAGATGTGTCCTTTTATTAAACGTTCACCCCCACTGGACATCTCTCACAGCAAAACAGTTGCTTTGTACCAGCAAACAGCCTGTGTGAATCTTGAGCGTTCCCTGGTTTCCGTGGAAATCTGCCAGCCCAGCAGTGGGTCTGGAAGACCAGCAGGGAAAAAGTTAATACAATTGAATGCAGAGAAGAAAAAGCATTGAACTTTTCAGCGGTATTTTTCTGTTTCGTTTTTTCAAATGCAAGTGCTTAAAACGATATATTTATAACAGCTGGAGGAGTTTTATAGTGCTGTAAAATGCAGAGTTTTACAGACTTATAACCTGTTGTGTAAGGGGTGGGGGGGATGTTGCTATGGAACAAAAGTAATGATGTCACATTATTAGTACTTTTGTCTTCAATGTACCTGGCTGCTGGAAAATTACAGTGTTTGCAACAGACCTTGCAAGGATAAACACCCAAAATTTCAAACAGTAGCCACATAGTAACTTGTTTAATAATTAAACCCACCCACAGAAGCCATTTCTTTGTTCTGGTATCTCTTGTGCTAGAGGAATAGGCATGGTGTTCACAGTCAACCCTGTTCTCATACAGGATGTGTTTGAACCTTCACCTACTTTCTCTTCACGTAGCCCCTCTTTGGGAAATGGATGGATGGGCTAATCTTGAATCCGTTGAGCAGCTGGGGCTCCTTAGCTCTATATGTTCTTTAGCAAATATTCCTTGAGCTCTGCTACCTCTTCCTGTCAGAGGAGATGGATCTGGAAGAGTCTCTGGGAGACAGAAACAATGTGAGAATAGAATATTTGGGTGATGTGTATCTCAATACTGTCATCAGACTGAGATTAACCCTGTCTGTGGGAGTTTCTCTATAGTCACTGTTACCTTTACTTTGACATTTCCTGAACATCCCGCTTGGGGTTCTGTCCTCACACTCTACATACATGTAATCACATCTCCTTCATCAGGAGTAAGAGAGGGCTAGAGTGCTCCAGACATTTGAAATTACTTAATAACACCATTGCTTCTGGATATGAACTGACTTTCACAGAGCTGCTCCAGCACTGCTGCACTCAGTGACCTCTCAAGTACATCTGTATCCAGGGGATCCCATTTAGCAGGGCACAGCTCTATGCAAATATGCAGGGACAATCTACTGCTGAAGTGATCTTGCTTTCTTAATATAGCACTCTGCTTCAGCTGCTGTGCCTGTGTCAGGGTCCACTGGAGCTTATTGGCTGTGCTCAGTGTGCATGGCTATTCCAGACCCAGGCTAGACTGTTTACAAACAGTAGAGATATCCTGTATCTGTAACAGTTTTTCTGCAATTTAGAGAAACATTTCATGGCTGATGTAGAGTTGTCAACAATAAGTGGAAACCTCAGCCCCAAGAGCTTATACTTTAAATAGAAAGCAAGGGCAAGGGAATGATTATTCATCCTCAGTTTGCAGATGAGTAGCTGGTGCATACTGAAACTAAATGTCTCATCAACGATTATGCAGGCAATCTGTGAATGAGCTGAGACCTGAACTCAAACCTCTGTTGTCCTAGCTTGGTATTGTATCTCCTCTACTTGCTGCTTGCATCTTATTTTACCTTCTTGATATAGCTAGCCTCAAAGCTGTCGGTGATTGAGAGCTTTCCTACATTTTAAGATGTGTGTTGGGAAGAGCAAAGTGCAAGGGACAAATCTAACAGCAAACATTTCTTGGCTATACAGGCAATGAAGACACCACCTGTTCTCTCACAGGGGGTTAACCACTGCCTGCTGAAATTCACAGACATCAATTTATTGATTTCATCAGGTGCTCCATAAAGCCTTTATTAGTCTGTCTAAAGTGCTTAAGCTAGAACACATCAATGTAGGTTAGTATATCTGAGAGCTTGCATTGTTTATCATACTTATTGTCATAATACTTCGTTTGGCTGGAGTTTTGCTGTTTCATTTAACAGAAGGAGGACTGAAGCTCAGAGAGAGCAGATGACTTTTACCAAAGTAGACACAGCCAGTGGCAGAGGAGGGAGCTGGATCTGGGACTCTGAAGTTCCAGGCTTGTACCTTCAGCAGTGACTGATCCCTCAGCCTGCTTGGCCACCTCTTTGAGCAGTTCCACTTTGCTGGGAGAATTGCTCAAGAGACAGCAGAGCAAATAGTTATCTACAGAGGGAGGGAAGGACAACCTGCACATGTGGATGCCTGGATATGTTCTCTGAGATGTTTATAACCTGTACAACCTAAAGGTAGTGATTCTATCTATCTACGCAAGTATATAGACTTGGTAGGGGAAGACAGGCATTGGTTTTATGCCTTGGGAATGGGCTGCTCACTGTCACAGCCTGTCAGTCCCTCAGCCTGCATGCTCTGTAATTTATCATTTCCTTCAGCTGATGAAGAGATGTTGGTTTTCATGAACTGTACATGTTGGGTGATACACGAATATGATCTATTTGACACATCGCTGCATGATCTTGCCTTTTGTGCAGTGTAGATGTGACTTGTCATGCATGTTATGTGGTAATTTTCCTGTGACACTGGTTGTGGCAGCTTGAGAACAGCTACTCATGGCAGGGAACAGCTGAAAGGGTAAACAAGTCTGAGTCTGGGCCAGGAGTGACCCTGCTGGGTGTGAGAAAGTGAAGGAGCCATTCTGAAATGTTTCTCCCAACCACTGCATTTCACACTGGACCTCTGTCACGTGAAACAGGTTACAAGTGAATCTCTACCAGCTTGGGTGCCTCGAGGCTCTCAAGATCCTGTGTACAGAAAAGGCAGAAGTACAGGAAGAGGGGTGCTTGCCTGATGCTGCAAAAGTACCAAGTCAGACTGTGCTACACCTGCAACACACACTTTATCTGTCTGGGCTTTATCCAGTAGAGGGGGGTGTTGGATGCTGACCTGGAGATGGCATTTTTTTTCTAGGTGTGATCATTGCATGGCCCCCATTCTCTTCGCTTTTTCTGACATTTATAAGCTATATGAAAGTTTTTTCACAGAGGTATCATAAACAGGTTACTGTGCTTGTTATTTACTAAGGAGACTTGCTGTTGATGTTTAAATGAGTGCTAGTTTTAGTGATTGTACCCATTTAAACTGTAATCTGAGATGACCTTGCAAATGGGAAAGGTTTGGGCTGTGGCATACCAAGAGGGTAGGGAAAAAAGCACTTTATAGTGGAATTGGGGATGATAATGCAGGATTAGGCCTGCATGAATCTGTATGGAATAGAAACCAGAGCAGATCTGTAGAGGGTGATCTATTATTGAAGAGATGTCTCACACCTAAGAAATAAGGTACCACTATTCACTCTCGGAGCAGTGTATGCCTGGATATGCTCTGAATATTTCTTTTGTCTGCTTAGGTGCACACTTTGGTTTTGGTCAGGTGGCTCATTTCTTCTTTCTAGATCTAACCTGTTGTGTACTGCTGCTATGTGCTGCTAAACAGATGTCATGCTCTATTACAAAGCACCCTGCCTATCAGCTCTAGGTAAAGTCCTTCTTGTATATTTAAAAAAAAATCTTTGGGAATACTGTGGTCTAAAAGCAGAGATTTAACTGGTTTTATTCCTGAGGATCACTACTGTGTATAGTGCATTGACAACTCATGGAAAAGGAAGGACTCTCAGATGTCCTACTATCAGGAGAAAGAACTGGAGACCATTCACCATTACCAATCAAAAGATGTACCATGAATTGTGTTCCAGAGAAGTCAGCAAGAATTACACAGACCTTTGAACTTTCCATATGAATTGAGTCAAACTGGTTGTAGGAAAGTTATGCATTTGAATCCAACAGCATTGCCTCCTCCATGTGAATGTATTAGAGGTCATAAGCACTGTAGAAATATTGCTTTTTTTGAGCATGTTTTTTGTTCTCAAAAGAATTCCCAAGAAGGGAAGCTGAAGCCAGGATCAAAGAAAAATATTCTTTGTGGAAGTATTGACTAAACCCACAGGAATAGATTCTGTTGTGGTTTGGCAGTGTAAATCAGAATGAACTCACCTGTAAAGAGAGAAGGAGTCAGACTAAATCATGCCTTTGGAGTCAAGTCCAAATAGAATCAGCACAGAGATGATGTTCTAGCAGCAGACAATGAAAGTAGCAGGATGATAATGCCCAGCAACAAGCCTGTTTTGGACACCTCATGAATGTACCTGGACAAGAATCAAGATATCAACCTACTTGCTTTCATTTCCTAGAAGAAAAGTAAGAAAAACTATGATTTAGAAGAAGTAAAATAGACCTATAGCAGCTGGGCAATCCAGCTTCCTCCTGAGATTTGAGTTATTCCTTGCAATTCAATTAAGAGAGCTTTGGGTTAAGTGTGTTGGCAGTGAACTTGATTCTGGTCCAGGCTCAGGCATCTCACTGCCTGTCAACATGGCCTTGGCTGTGCCAATTTATCTCCCTGTGCCTTGGCTTGTCCAGCTACAGAATGTGGATTGCACTGCCCAGTGAGAAGGGCCTGGAGCTCCTTTCAGCATTAGGGTGTCTAAGGCACCAAAAGAGATGGAAGAAAAGGGTAGAGGAAAACTCTCTGGAAGTGCACAGGTCTACTGAAATAAATGGTCATGGAAGACGCACAATCAGAGTTTTAGGGGCCAACATATTTTGGCAAGCTGGCATCCTACGAGAAGCTGCCTTTTACCTGATAATTATTTGGACCTATCCCTGAGGCTTTGTCACAAGATGAAATGCTCCTTTATAATGCACAGCTGGAAATACTTTATCCCCTCATAGATTTCTTCTATTGCCTGGTATTTCCTACAGCATCATGCACTACACTGTATAGTAAATCTCTCCTCCATCAGACAGACAGATACAAAACAGAAAGTGACTTATTATTCAGTCCCATTATGCCTGTTTTCATAGAAACTAATTATTCTGCATTGTTGTATTAGATACTTTAAGAAAGATTACATTTTTCTTACTTTTGGCTGATAAAAAAAAATTAAATCCATCAGTTTTCCTAAACACATTAGAGTAAAGACAGAATTTCTCGTTCTAATTATTAATCAGTCGGATTTGAGGACACAGAATATTTGACTTAAGCTCAATATATGCACGAACAATGTCCCAATATCACATTTTGTATTGAAACAATTTTTCACTTTATTAAACTCTTTAGGAGAGGAACCCAAGCTGCAGCTCTCGCTCAAGGTCGTGGGAGCTTAACACAGCCTCATTGGTGTAACAAAGCTTAAATGTTATCTTCAACTTTACAGGCACTACAGGCATCTTCTTTCCTCCCTCCCTCCAAGCTCCTCCTCATGCCTTAGTGTTGTAGGGATGAGATAAGAGAGAGAGAAGCCATCCATCATGCCTGGAGCCTGGGTGGGAATGTTCTGTAGAAGGAAGAGAAGCCAGGGGCTTGGGGCAGAGTTAAGGTAGGTGCTAGAAATTTTGATAGAACAGTGGTTTTTATAGATTTGAATCTGGAATTCAGCCATGATTTGGCAAATAGAATTATGGGAGCTCTTAAACCTGAGCACCTAATTCTTCATACAGCAGGTAAGGAACAGGGAAAGTGAAGAGCATCTTTTCCCAAATCTGATCTGCTGGCAAGGACAAGCAGGTAGCTTGGAGAATTGCTCTGATTCTGTAGCCATGTCACCACTTCCTCATGGAGCACAGCAGAGCTATCAGGATGTGAGTGTGCCAGGATACCCTGATGGAGCCTGATGGATGTGGCCCATCAAGCCTCTGTACATGAGATCTGGCAGCTCTGTGAGGCACCTTGCCTAGGAGAGCACAGCACTCAGCCCTTACAGTTGTATTTCTCCCTCATGAAGTTGTCATGCACCAGATTTGTCACTGTCTTTTACTGTGTAAGCAAAACTTCAGCCCAAAGTGGCTGAATTTTATTTTAGTTTTAGCCTGAACTGCCTTGCAGTCTGTTTTGTTGGTTTTGAGGTTTTTTTTTTTAAGAAAAATTTTCATCAGCAATGTAAGAACTGGAAGATTCTTGGTAATTTCAGGAAAATCAGAAATAATTTAAACATTTTCCACTCCCCATTCTGTGGTTCTGTGGGAGGACCAAGCATACTTGACTTGAAGAGGCAGGTCAGACACAGGCAGGATAAATTTTGGCTGCTCCAGTTCTGTAGGGGAGGATAGATAAACTCCCCACTAGAGGATTTTTGAGCTTTTAAAATATCTGCCCCTCCTGGAAAAGGTGTTTCTGGTGAAAGGGATTTCTAACACAACTCAATAAGGAAGCAGACCACAGAAGAAAGGATCTGTTGTGGATGCCCCATCCTGGAAGTGTTCAATGCCAGGATGGAGAGGGTTTGAGCAACTTGGTTTGATGGAAGGTGTATCTGCCTGCAGCAGGGAGTTGGAACAAGATGACCTTGAAGGTCCCTTCCAACTGAAACCATTCTGTGATTCTAGCTTCTTGGCCTGCCTTTGAGGCTTAGATGTGAGTGAGTGGGCATTGCCAAAATCAGTCAAAAGACCTTGTGTCATTGCTGGAGCATTCCTCAGACACCCCAGGATGTGTAATGTGAATTAACCCTTCTACAGGCTTGAAACAGTGCTCTATGCAATGTACACCTTTCCCTAAATGTGAGCTTCTCCTTTCAGCCACTCCACTGCAGTTAGGAAGAATCTCATCTCATTGGGCTCATTTTCTAATCAACCATGCTCCATTTGTGAACACCACTTGTGTACACAATTATGGTACAGTCACTTAACAGCATAAGGTAGCTACATGATTTGCAGGCACCTGCATTAAATATTTGAATAAACTCATGCTAATTTCACATCAGATTTCCATTTTAGTGGCAAAAATTTACTGTGCACACAGTCATACATGTAATTTCTAAAACAGAACTCGCTGTCTAACAAGTGGCAATATAAAGATCTTGTCTTCTTTCAGACATACCAAGAGCCTGTAATTCACTGTGTTATGCTTATGTTCAGAATCATATTTGCTTCTTTAATAACAACTACAAAAAAACCCCAGCTCTACAACCCTGTGTCTTTTTAGGCTCCCCCCGCAAAAGCCCACTGTCAACATAAAACGTGGGGCATCAAGAATAATAGCAGAGTAATGCACATAGATGTCATTTCCATTTTAATTCTAATCAGCATTTAGCGTGGCAAGTGTCACTGTAATACCAGCAGATGGAAGCTGACACTGTCACTGCTGTCAAGTGCAGAGGGTTGTGGGTAGCTAGGGCACTGTTCTGTTATTTTCTCCTGGTTAAATACCACATTGCAGCAAATTAACTTTGTTTTGTTGTCACATGCTCTCCTGTAGCTGCTTTCTTAACATTGCTGACTATGCAGGCTTGAGAGTGAGAGCTGGTGGTTGGAGGGAGGGGGTTTCAGGCTCCTTCAGCTTGCCCATGGCACTGAAACCCATGGCATGGGCATGTTGTAGAAGGAAATGGAAAGAGCAGGGATAGAGCCAGGAATGGAGATGTAATAAACATTTCTAAGTCTGTGCAAAATATTTTTCAGTTTCTTTCTTATTTTAGCATTTCAGTGACTCAGAAATATGCTGGGAAGCAACAAGCCGCTGGCCTTTCCTGTTAGAGCACTCTACAGTGGGTGCCTCAGCCTGAACTAGGCTACTCTAGGAGCCTTGTCAGGGGTTCTCTAGGCTAAACCTGTCTGCCTTTTGTTTCTCTAAAACACTGCACTGCACAAATGTCAGGGCAAACACGTTGTGTGTGTCACCTCTTTGACCTTCTCATGTGCTGCAGTCATTGAATCTGCATCTCTTGCATTTGCAGCACAACACCTTTGTGCTCTGTGGCAGGTTTGCCAAATTGTTGAAATTCTTCAATGAGGTCCTACAATAGAAAACAGAGCAAGGGGTCATGCCTCTTTTGAGGTGTGCAGTCTAATGGGGCACCTTTTCTACAGGAATTCTGCTGAAATTACCTTGTCTTAGGTAAAAACTTTTTCCCAGTGCTGCTGGAGGATGAGATCCTCCCATCCCTTAACATTCAGGACTTTGTTTATTATTGTAAATGCAAGCAACTGCAGAAGAGATAGCTGATTGTATCTGTAATTCTTCTTCCCTTCTGCAGGCTCCCAGTTTTGACTAAGTATTCTTTTAAAAAGAATAAATAGCCCTTGGGAACATGTGAACTGGAAACTGAGATCTCATGGCAGTGAAATGTGCCTATGCAGCTCATATATACTTCCTTGATAATCCTTTTCCTGACTGCTGTTCTTCAGGGCAGATAATGATTTTATCTGAAGATGTCATCCCTAGAATATCCACAAGTTGTATTCTTAAACGAATTTTCAAAATAATCCCATTGCCTCATCTTGGCTCTGCAGAGTACTTGACCTTGGTCTGTCATTTCCTGCCTTAGGATGGTGCTTCTGCACCTTTTTCAAAGGAGAAAGAAGAAGAGGAGCCACTGGTCTCTAGGCAGGGCTGCCAAGATTCAGGAGGCTCCATAGGGACCTATCTTACATAGTTACATAGGACTTTCTCAAATATTGACATCAGGCCTGCTACAGCAAAGTCACCACTGCTTGGGCTCACTCCATTCTCCATCAGGAGCCTGACCCAGTAGGACAAAGTCACTGCTGGCAGCTATGATGAGTCCCCATCATGACATACCCTGCTCACTTCTGGCTGCACTTCTGTCCCTTCCTCTCACCGCGCCACCCACGCAGGTCCTCTGCTTCTCATGAATGCAGGAAAGGGGCCAGGAGGTCAAATACTGTGTGGGGTTTGTGGACACAGCTTACAAATATAATTTGTCCTCTTCTACTATTTTGTTATTCAAGGGGAGGCAGCCTACTATTTCTAGTTAAAAAAAAATAAATTACAACAGAATCCTCTCCTGGCCACAAAGCAGCATATCCAGGAGATTATAGTTTCCACTTTGTCATCCCTGTTGTAAAAACCTTCTCAATTGGCTTGTTGCACTACACTTAGATTACAGGCAATATGTTCTAATGGATGGGACTGGGACTTGGGAAGCTTGAATTTTAACTCCATCTCTGCTTCTGGTTTGCTATGCCCTTGCAAAAATCACTTCATGGCTGTTTCCCTTCTACTAAGTTCATCAGCCTTTCTAGGAAAAAAAACCATTCTTCTTGTAGATACAGAATCCAGTGAGGTGAACGGGGGTGGCCCCATTTACCACAAAAAGGGATCTGTGGAGATATTAATGTGTATGATATAGCATCAAATTTTAATTTTTAAACATAAAGACCTACTTCTAGTACTGCTGTTCCTCAAAGCCTTGATGACCATGTCCCATAGAATTGCATCGCTGTTGCTGTACTGTCACAAAGCAAATATCAGCATGTTTCGAAATGGCAGAAATCTCAAAATAAGAAAAGGAGTTCACAGAAAAGAGCTGGACAGCCCTATGTCCTGCCACTTCTCCATGCAGAACTCCTTGCTATTTTCAGATCAGATTGGAGGGATCACTTATTTTAAACAGATCTCCAGTTCCCTCTACTGCAAATGAGGCCTTGCAGAACCTTTACTGCAAATGAGGCCTTGCAGAAGCAAACTGTGGTTTTAGTGGCTCACTTAGAGGGCTGATGTGCCAGTGTTGGATGGTTTAAAAATACACTATGACATTGAGTCTGTATGTAGACACATAACAGGAAGATATAGAGATGAATTTTAAGCTCAAAAGGGAGTCCCTTATATTTGAGCTTTCAGACATGTTCCTGTTCTCCCTGACAAAGATAGAGGAACATCATCAAAATCTTCTAAGAAACATTTCTACAGCACACATCTCTCAGTCTTCTCTCTTTCTTTTACTCCCTTTCCCCCTGTAGATGCCTATCTACTATATATAGATTCATTGCTCTCAGTATTTATCTTGTTACTTGACATCTTCAAGAGAAGTGCTGGCTTGTTGCATGCATGGCTTGGGATGTGTTTCAGAAAGACCAAATTTGAAAGTGCTTCACTCTTCTACTCCTGCAGCAATCCCTGAGCTTCCTGTGTTTTTTGTATGTCAACATAGGACTGATCAGTGTTTTGGACAGAGTAGCTACTTTAGGGATGGGTTTATTTCACCCAGTGCCACCTTCAGCTGAGCTTCCATCACATGCAGGGGAGATGGAAGGAAGCTGAGCCTTCATGGCTGAGGTGTTCATTGGCATCTCTGCCAAGGATGACAGCAAAGAAGCTGTGCTGGTTTGGCTGGGACTGCTCTGAATTTTGACAAACTTCACTGGAAGACGAATGCCTTGGCCACTGTCCCAGACCCAAATGTTAGAGTCCTTTCCTGAGCTCCCTGCTGGTCTGCTTCTCTCCCCAGAGACTCCCATAGCTCCCTCTGTAAATAGGCACAGTTCCAGCTGCATATTGGGAGTCAACAACAAATAAAACTAAAGCCTGATAGAGTGGCAGCTGTAAAAGGGAGGTGCAGCCTGCAGGGCAGAGTGGAGCTTGCTTGCAGAGAGACATGCAGGTCCCTGTCCAGGAATAGTGCCTGAACACTAGGAAAGGAAGGGCTGCAGGGTGTGGGGTTGGGTAGGAGAGGGCTGAAGCCAGGGAGCTGCAGGGAGGAAGCCAAGGGCTGAAGCAGAGTGGTGGTGAGGGAGGACCCTCACAGGGGGCCCGTGCTCACTGACATCGTGGGGATGAAGCAGCAGTGCCTGATTGCCCCTTACCAGCACTGCTGATCTAGCAAAATGACATTGTTTCCCCACAACAGGAAAGGAATTGAGGCAGAAACCTCATCAGTACACCACACAAGACAACTGATCTAAAACATTCCCCTGTTAGTACCATTCTAAAGAATCTTTAAAAGATATTTCTTTTCTGTTTTGTAGCAATCTCTTCAGCTCTTGCTGATCCCTAGGGAAAAAAACAACAAACCACAACCTAGCTTAAAAAACAAAAACAAAAAATAACACCCAGCAGACATCACAGGACTGGGATCAGGAGATAACAACAGAGAATTCCTCTCCTGCATGCAGGTTAATTAAATGACACAGATAACCTTGTGCATGCCCAGAAAAACTGCATTTTCTTTCTGAAATCATATCAATCATTTAATTATCCCACTTCTCACGCTGCCATTATCTAGAGCTAAAGGCTGCACAATTATTTTTTGATTTAGTTTTTTTAAACTCACCTTTCTTCTTTCAAAGTCTGTGTTATCACTCAGTTAAAGATACATGTAAGTACTCTAGCTCAGATCTGACCTCCCAGCATATTTTTCCAAAGTTCTTGCATTTCATTTCTCATCACTGTGTATGCTAACAACTTCTTAGTGGAGTACGCAGCAACTTAATTGCTATTTGTCACGCATGGTAAAGTAAGATGCTCAAAGTCATAGAGTAGGTCAGTGTCAGAGAAGGGGTTCATTCCCAAGATAATGAACTCTTTCTAGAGCCTGCTTCTGTCTCACCTTGTTGGCTTTAGGAAACAAAGATGGTCTTTAGGCTTTGAATGCCCTCAATTTCAATAAAAATAGGTTTAATTAGTATCTCAAATCAAAGGGAGGAAAAGCTGCTCATCTTCTCTAGTGATAAATATGCTGTGAAGGCATCAATACAGGTGTACTGCAAACACATACAACAGAGTTTGGCCACAGCTGACTGACTTTGATCAAAATAAAATGACTTCTAGAGCACTTGAGAGTGTTGCAGGGAAGGACTGGATTTACAACACCTCTGTGGTGCAGAACTAAAAAGTGGGAAGCTTCAGGGCAGAACTGAGTGAAATCAGCTAAGTTGCATCAGATTGCAGGACAGAAATGGCAGCTGGAGTGTGTGGGCAGGCCTGGATGGAGCCCGAGGCTGCCATTGCAGTGAGGGTCTGCAGGACAGGATCACATGCATTTTTCTGGTCTACAAGCTGCTTTCACAGGATGCTGCTTGCCAAATCCCAGACCTTGCATGAACCACCAAATGTGCAAACCTGCAGTGTGTGGCAGAGCCCACTCTCCACTTCTCAGCCCATGGTTGTATTCCAGGCCAAGGAGTATGGGCAGCTTGTCTCCCAAGATTTTCAATCCCCAGATATCTGCATTTGCACTATTGAAGCAGGGTGGTGGAAGGGCAAGGAGTGTGTGGGGAAGCTGGAGTGATGGAGAGAACTTCCTGTGCATTAGAAGGAAATTCTTATTGGCTTTGACTGCAATTTGTGTCTTCACAGCCTGGGTCCCTTGCCAGCTGTTTTTCCTGTGCTGAGTGCTCTGCTTGCTCTTGTTCACATTGCAATCTCCAGGACTGTATTTTTTTTTTTTTCTTAACCAAAGAGCTGCCAGCTGGTGTTGTTGATCACACCCCCAGCAGCAGGCACAAAGGCCAGCACACACTTTACACAACACTCCTCTCTTTCCCATTCTATTTCATCCCTAATAAAAACACTGTCATTTTAAACAAGCAGCTGGGAGTGTCACTAATTTCAGTCCTTTCATTAAGGTGGTTTGGCAGAGCTTTTTTTTGTACAGCTCTTCTTTCCCCAGAGCTATGGCTGGGCAAAGGTTGGTCAGAGTCCAGGTGCCACACCCTCAGTCTGCAGCAGTTAGTAACCCTAATCCATCCAGGCAGCCCAGGCAGCCCTCCTCAGCTCTGTGCTCCCTTTCTTCAAGCTCCCCACATGACCCTCTGCTAGGAGTGTCCCTGACCATGCTTTTCATTCTCTAGAGTTTCTGAGCCCTTCCTCCCTCCACCAGCAGTCACTGCTGTCGCTCCACTAAAGGCACAAAACCCTAACCTACCCCTCTTTCTCATTCAGAGACAGCCAACAGCTGTCACCCTACCAGAGGGCAGAATCTGCTTGTCAGAAGTGCCAGAGAGGGCAGCCTGCAAGGTGAAATCACTCAAGTCATCCCACTTAAGTTAGGCACTGAACTGAGATGCTTCAGCTAGGATGTGCTTGTCCTAGGTTCTTTGTATGTAGGGTCTGTGGAAAGCTAGAGGCTGTTGGAGATCTGCTTTCCACTCTGGATGTGTGAGAGCAGAGAGAGCCTAGAAGGATAAGATATCCATCACAGATGGTGAATTTCAGTAGCTGAATTTGGATGTAATGGATTCTCTGCTTTGAAAATCTACTGCAAATAGTGCCAGACTCATGAATGTCTCCTACCTTTGTCTTACAGAAGGCTTTTTTTTTTCATCCAGTACCTGTGTGGCTACCTGTCTAATACAAAGAGGTTGAGTATGTATATTGTGCTAGGAGTGACCTCATGAAGTGCTGATATTCAAAGTATATGCACCTACCACTGACTTTTTCAAGACACAAGATTAACCTGAGTTACTGACTTTCCCTCTCTCTGATGGATACCCTTTCCATACCCCTTCCATTTCCATTATATCTGTATCAGCATGCATGACAGAGAGAAAGTGTAAATAGAGGCAGGGTACATGATAAAGAGCAGGGTAATACATTTTTTATCCCCACCACTTAGGGATGACAGCATCACATATTTACTCTCTGTGAGCTGTGGTTGTTTGCTTCTAACAAATGTAAATCAGGAGTGTGGTAGTGCACCATCCATCACTCCGTATTTTTAGACCATTCCAGAGTTGTTGAGGTTGTACCTGAAGTCACTGATATTATTAATAGGGGTGGCAATGATAACAAGATGCTCTGATACCTTATTTCCCAGTGGGATTCAGTCCTGCACAGTGCATATCTGTATTTTTCCAGCCTTGACTTGTCTTGCCCCTCTGGATTTGAGTGACAGCCTTTGTTGTAAGAATCTAAAGAGAAACAATGATCATTTTCATCATTTTCAGCTGCACTTGCAGTTGCCCACTTTGCGTTCAGCCTTGCTAAGGATCCAGGTAGGAACCATCGCATGGCTTTGAGTGGCTCTGAACAAGCAGGCAGAGCAGCACCCCTGGCTAAGCTGCAGTAACACAGCAGGGGAAAGGCAGCCCCTGAAGGTCTCTTGTCACACAGTGTGCTGGGCACTGCTGTGTGCTAGCAGCAGGTGGGAGGGGAATAAGGAACCAGAATGCAGATGATTGATTGAGAGAAATGGCTGTCTTCTGTCAGAAGCCTGTCACTGCAGAACTGGCACAGGATGACGAAAGCAGCCTGAAGGGCTACTCACCTTCTCTCTCTCGCTCTTTCTCTCAATTCCTCCCACTTGGAGGGCAGGGGCAATGGGGTGCATGGCCTTGCAACCAGCCTCTTTTGGCATTCACAGCTAGTTGCATTTCAGCATGAAAAAACGAAGGTGGAATGGCTCTATATTTGCTCATATTTTTAAACAAGAGGAGAAAAAACCCACCCTAAACAATTACTGGTCTCTCCACCTACTCTCCTACTCCTCTTTGTTCCTGCACAGAACTTGTCAGCTTTCCATCCATAAGAGAGAGGTACTGCAGGCAGGGAGGAGGGGTGAGGGAAGGCTGGGGGCTGGAGCCATTTAAGCTGTCACCAATTCTATCAGAGCATTTAAATCACTGACACGGAATTACAATGCCACATATTGCAGTTCAAAAACAACCAGCACCCAAATTCCCTTCAGCGTAGCATCCTTCCCCCAGGATAATGCATTTTCTAACTTTATAGTATATTGGTATACAAAGAGCACAGAAAACTCATGGATTGGATAGTGTTGCAAGGATCTATACATGGAACTTTTTTCTGCTGATGGGTAAATCAAATTCAAACAGCACAAGCCATTTATGCTCTCCTCTTTCTTTCTATTTAAATGGGTTACTGCTGGTAAGCGCCATAATAGTTAAGGATCTGTCAGCAATTCCAATACAAAGAAGAGCAATCACACCTTTAAGCAGACTTCCAGTGATGGGCTATAGACTATCAAAGTTAAATAGATTCTTAAAATCCTAGCCGTTAGGGCTGGGAAATCTTTCAGCACTAATAGTGCATGACTGTTCCCTGCAATGAAACCATCATGATAAGTGGTTTAGCCCGTGCTTCTCAAGAACAGCTCATCGTGCCCTTGTGGCCACCCCCCCTCAGGTCAGATATCCCATCATCTAATCTGCACTAGTTTGAGAACTTGTCCCTTCAAGGCACTTTCATTCTACAGAGATGCCCCTACTCTTTCAAGACCTGTGGTCTTGGGGGGTTACTGCTGATGCTGAACTATCTGTCTCAGTACTTACCAGTTTTTGCCCTGCCAAATGTCTCTCTTTGCCTGTGATCACAGCAGCTGACGCTCAGAGAGGTGAGGGACTGTGGTAGGTGCCAGCTAGCAGAGGTCTCCTTTAACTGTGATTTATAGAGTAATTGCCTGTCTGCAGCACATGGGTACACTGTCGGCCATGCCTTTGTTCCCCTTCAGTTCCTCTTGAATGCACTATATACTAAGCATTATCCTCTCTCCCTGGGTTGTCCTTCTCAAAGATACACTCTGCCGTTCACTGAAACTCATATCAAAGCCAGGAGCTCTGAATTTTTGCAACAACCCTGCTGCACCTTTTCTGAATTCTCTGCAGTTTATTTACATCTCCCTTGTGTGTCACCTAATGTGACTTCTGTGTGTGTCTGATACTGGCTTTTCTACAGTAGTATGTAGCAATTTGCCAGCAATAATACAGGAAACAGGGCATATACTGAGTATGTCTCATGGTAAATTCTCCCAATTCTCAAGCATTTTCAATGTAAACACTTCTTGAGAAAGAGTTTGGGACAGGAACATTAAGACTGGGGGAGATAGCACATTTTCATGGCTTGACAGCCTCTTTGGAGGTGAGACAGGGATTTTTTTTCCCTGACAGTCATTTGATGAGATGCTTAGGAGAACAGTCTGTTCTGATGTGTAGAACTCTGTTTTCTCTAGATATTCCTTTGAGAACATTTAAAGGAAAATCTAAGGAGCCACTTGATTTTAGGTCAAGTACTATATTTGTTTAAAAGTGGAAGACAAAATAAACAGTTTTGCTTCTTACTAGAACACTGATAATATGGCATGGCATCCAGTACTTTTGGAGACTTGCAAATAAAACCACAAAAACTTTGGGTTCATTGAGAAGAGATTGGTGGCAGCAAGGTGTTTCAGTATATATGAACAGGAACTCCCTCAAATGTGCTAAGACCTCATTTTGACACAAGTGGAACAAGGATATGAAAGTTGGTCCTTCCAACTTGTCTCTAGGGTTCCATTTCCAAGAATTATTCCCACTGCAGCTTAGAGGGCCAAGTCCTGCTGTTTTGCCTAGGAGCTGCCTAAAGTATACAAAGTCAATGGCTTTGCTCTGAAACAGGCTATGCAGCTCCCAGCAACTCTGCTCCAAACCTTGCCTCCTTTGGGAGATGGAGAGTGACAAATAACAACTTGAGAATAAAAGCCTCTCACAACAGTCCAGCCATTTCCCAAGTACACCAAACCACCCTAAAGCTGTGCCCTGAGGGTGTTCCCTTGATCTTATCCTGTAAAAGAATAAGATCACTGGCACCCTCCATTCCACAGCCAATGAAATAGCTGTTGCTGCAGCTGCAGATTAAATGTCTTTGGCCTCACAAAAAGTGAGGAATTGGACAGCTCCCTGCCTGATACGCCTTTACTTCTGGCTGCTTTGTATATTGCTTTTTACTTGACCCTTGACACATTCTGGTCATTTTCATTTAGCAAAGGTAATTGTCCTCCAACATGACCATTACAAGTAGGGAAAGACAGTGCTTAAGAGAGAATAATGCAGAACAAAATGCATCAATGCCATGATGTACCCAGATTCCTTTCACCAAAATTCAACTCTCTCACCCTCTCCAGCATCAAAGGCACTCACAGCATTGCACGAATACCTGTGTGGGTTAGGTATGTCCAAACACAGGAGTTTGAAGTTGTGTGCTCTGTACATCCAGACCTTAGGGCAGATTCATCTCACTTCCACCAAAGTTTATTCTTTATTTGAGTCCTGCAAAATTACCTCAAACTAAAGCAGCCTTTATCTTATCTCTTTTCTGCTTTTGTTTTCCTGAGGTCAAACCTATTCAGTGGGACTTGTCTCCTTAGTGGAAAACACAGCAGGAGCTACACTTGTAATATCCTCTGTATAGTGGTTACTCAGCAGATTATGAGTTATGAATTTAGTCATCTTGCATCATTGCTAGCAAGGCAGGGCCCTGCTGAAGTCACAAAATGGTGCTGGAAATTACCTTGCACACCTGAGGGCATCCTTTCTGTATGCTAATGACCCACAAAAATGCAGTATGAACTAAAATGTACCCAGACCAGGAATCTTCTTTTCTCATGGTGCCTTTCCCTAGGATTGTTAGTTTAGGTAATCAAGTCTTCCTGAACAAAGAGAAGCATAGATTTCCCTCATTCAATATAACTGTAAAATACTGCATATGTTTGTGGGAACAGGTATTTGCTGTTCCACAAGCAGGATTGTAATTTTTCTGTAGAGTATGAGAGCCATGATTAGAAAGCCAGGATTGCTCTGCTCACAGGAATCCTGCCATTGTCTTTGATTGCATGGTATTAACTGTAAATTATAGCCTTTTGGAGACTGCATGTAAAAATAAAATATAAAAAAATTGTCAAAAGACAGAGAAAATATTGATTCCAGAGGCAGTGGAAACTATGGCTTGGTTGAATTAGAACCTTAAAAAATAATAACAAATGAGCTTTTGTGAGGGTGAAAGAGGGACTAGGAGAAGAGAGCTGTGATTCTCTCATTAGGGCTATGCAAATTTCAGGTAGCCCCATTGCAGACAACGAGATATCACTGGTTTAACCAAGAGTCGGGCTCAGGGTATAAGGAGAAGGCACAGAACATGGATTACAGAGGTGTTACTGAGGTGCTGGTGAACTGTGAGCACAACGTATGGAAACACAAAATGGAAGAAGCTACAGCCTGACACTGCTGTTAAGATCTCTCAGATTTCTAATGCCTTTTCTGGCTCTTAGTGACACAGGTTTCCAGGTCAGCTTGCTCTCAGGAATCAATCTGCCTGTTGTTCTGTGCTGATGACAGATACCAGTGCAATCAGTCAGCCTACAACTCAACTGGTAAACTGGAACTGCAACTGGACTTTGCCTCACTCCAATACCTGGAGGATTCCCTGCAAAAACTTTGAAATGGTGGTAGAATTATAGTTGCTAAAAGCCTTCAAGCCTGAGGCTACCTGAGACTACTGAAAGCTGAATATAGATACCCTAGAGAGATAATGGGTTTGCAGAAAAAGCCAAGCATAGGCTGGCTTGTTGTATGGCACAGGCCAGAGATTTTCACCCAAAAATTCCTGTTTCAAGCCTATAACTTCTGGCTGAGCTCATGCATATATCTCTAGAGCACTCATGCTGTGGATGCAATTCAGACCCAACAATTCTATGAATCTATTTATCTTTGCCAGTTACAGCATATATACCTGGCTGTCCCAGCCTTGGCTGTTAAAAAGGCTAAATAAAGGTCACTGGGCAAAACACAAAAATAAGAAAAACAGCTTAGCAAATCTTTGAACAAATGCCTAGGACAATGGCTATAATTTAATATCTGTTGGTGAGCTTCTTCCACTCCTGGACTCCCCACTGAGTGAGCACAATATTCATTCTGTAAATTTCTCCTCCTTCATCCTTCCTGGAGTCTGGTTTTATTAGAAACTCAGCACACAAATACCACAAACCCCCTCTTCTCATTCCTCTGCCACACTTTGCTGTTCTTAGAGTTGCCCTCTAACATCCCACCAGTCCTACACGTGACCAAACCAATATTTCACTCAAAGTTTGATTGGAAACCTTTGTCCAACCACAGCAACTCACACAGACTTTGTAGTAATTGCTCAGATTTTTTATGAGGAGTTCTAGCAGAAGATCACTCCTTTCTTCTGAGCAGCATCTGACATCATTTCTCTCCAATATGGATTGGCACTTGCATCCTCTTGCCTCAAGAATCCATTAGTAAATCTGTATGTCTTCCACTATGCCCCAAGCCCATACATATTAATTCCATGAAGATTATTTTCTTTCACCTTTCTAAGTTCCCTTGTACTGATACAAATCCAGATCAGCCACTCTATAGTCCTGAATTTTCCCCATCCAAATCTTCTTAACTGCCTGATTGTTGTTGATATTTCAGGAAAGGGACACTAGAGAGATCATTCAGTGGTTTCTAGGGTGGTAGACAAAGAATTTTAAGAAGATTTGTATGACATATTACTTATGATTTGGGAGAATGGATTTCATTACCTAGGAGATCCATCTCTTGTTCATAACTCTTTTTTTTTCATGGGGAAAAGTAGGCCAAGGACCTTTACAGACTTTCCCTCTTCTCTTTGAGTGATGTTGTCTCCCTTTGCAGAGCCTGCCTTACTGGCAATCATTATCTATCCATAGAAGGCAGAGTTGGACTTCCTTTTGCACTTTTCCCAGTACACCTTGAAAAGCAAGAGGATCCCTGTAGAAGAGGGGAAGCAAGACTATGAGATTAGCTAGTGCTTCTCTCTCTACTGTATGCTTCTGCTAATAGATATTCTCCTAGAAAGGTTATGATAAAAGAGTTGGGAAGGAAGAGAAGGAACTACAGGGGATGGTGAGAATGAGAGGAACAAGTAACCTGAGCCTGACACATTCTTATGAAGCCTGTCTTTTATTTCCTATGTTTAGAGAAAACAGTTCTCACTTTATGGCTTTTGTTCAATCAAAGAGAAAATGAGCTATAAAAACAAAGATAGGAAGGAGTTAACCAATTTCCAATTCAGTGTGTTACAATTTGCTTCAGTAATAATAATAAAAAAAGAACAATACTGAGAAACATAATTTTTAAAATGAAGACTACTAAATCAATAGGCACTACATGACTAATCATTTTCTATTTTCTTGGGGGAGAAAGGTAGAGCTGTGATCAGAAATCAAAAGCAGAAGTGCCCAGTTTCTCTGCAATCTGACAAATTCTGCTTTACTGTAATATTCAAGAAAGGAGATTTTCACATGAGCAGAAACTAATGCTGGTAAATGGCATTAAAAACATTGCACACTAACATAATCTCTTTTTGTGGAAAGATAATGAAATTCATTTGATGCTAGATGAGTTAATTCCCAAATACCTGCATTTCTTGACAACTGAGTGTTTCAACCTGAGATCAGAAGTCAAGGGTGACTGCTTCAGTTACACAATCTCCAGTTGTGGTGGGATTTCACATAATAACTATTTAAGACTGTGTTTGCCTTGCAGCAAGTGAGTGGTCCTGTCAGCTTCAGTAGGACTATAGTCTGTAAGAAATGCAGGTGTTTGAGTGCTTCTTGAACCTGCCACTCCAGCAGTAATTGGTAAAATCCTATTTGTACAAATAGTTCTCAAAGTAGCGAACAAAGGTGAGCCAATATTCTCTCTTTCAGCACTGAATATTCAGAAGCCCTCAGCATCAGTCAAAGACTGGGAGGAGATGCTCAAGAAGGAGATTTCAGTGTTCATTGCAGTTCCTCAAATTACTTTAAGAATTTCAACCCAGATTTCATAACATTACCATCGTAGTCCTCTGGCACTTAACCGCCCGTTTGCTCTTCTTGGAGTTCATGGTAGATGTCTTTGCTTTTTGGAAATGAACAAATGTGTGCTGGCTCCTGCCTCGAGCATTTTACTGTACAGAATCTTACATCCTAAAGGACTCAGCACAGCTGTCATAGATGAACACATCCCAGGAAAAGGTAGCATTGAGAAGCTTTTAACAGGACAAAGCAACTGACTTAGAAATTTTAAATTCCACCATCTTTAACATAATATCCACAATTGAAATACCATGAAGTGTGGTGTGGGACAGGCAAAGGGACTCAGATCATGGGGCATTCTGGTGCAAGAATTCTGCCAAGGCCTGTGTGACAGGGACACTGCCCTCAGGCTGTGCTGGGTGGGTCACAGCAAACTGAGCAGTACTAAATGAATGACTGATGTCATCTAAACAGATCAAACCCTGCCACTGCTTCTGAACAGGGGTGCAGGAACTGGCACGATTGACATAAACAAAAGGAATTTTGATTTTACAGAAGGTCCCAGGATGCATTTTTCAGCACATAATCACATACCAACTCAAAGTTATTGGGTAATGGGTAAGAAAAAAGCAACTTTGATTTAGCAAAATTCCTTTTGCAGTGGAGCCTGTGTTTAGAAGGTGCCTGCTTTAGTATACAAGTGTTTGTGGGAGATTAGTACTTATTAACTAATAACCTTTGATGATGTTTACTCCCACAGTTGATTTGCTCAGGTGTTTGTCACACAGAAGTAAGCTTCAATGACACAGCTTGTTCATGGTTCAGTCTGCAGAGTTTTGTGATTTCTTGGCAACTAAGTGATGGATTACTATTTTCTGTGAAATTCTCCTCTTTCCTGAAAGGCCTTTCATGCAAGGACTCTGGGGTAATTAGAAAAATAATAACCTTGCAATACCCTCTTGAGCTGTTTTTAATGAAATGAAGTGTGGAGAGGGTAGGTGCTTTGTCCATAGTCAAATAATGGGTAAGTGGCAGAACTGAAAATAGAACCCAGGAGCCCTAGTTTCTGCTCTTTGCCTCTAAGAAGCACTTCCACTCACATTGGGTTATCCAGTGTTAAAAGACTTTTTTTTTTTTTTTTTTTTACGGAACCGAGAAAGAGTATTTAGTGCACAGGGAAATCTTTCAAAGGCAAAAGCTGGACCAGATTAATTAGCAGACTTATGCTGGGTTCTCAGTCAGTTTTCTGCAGCTCAATCATGGTTTATTGAGCACATAAGTCATTTATGAATGTTACCCTTAAAAGAGCCTGGTGAAGTATCACTTTCATTTCAAAAGCAGAGAATAAAAAACACAGAGAAGAAGTTACTTCCCCAAATTCACAGAGGGAATCTTGGACACATCTGTCCAATTTTATTGCCAACTTCCTTTTTTTCTCAGAAAAGTCTTTTCTCTGTTAGACTGCATTGTTTCCAGACTTAGGAATATGCATCCCTAGTCAGGCTTTAAAACACAAGTGGAATTTCTGGGCACATGTATGAACAGCTTCCAGTTCTCAGCCTTTAATTGAACTAAAATATAGTTTCTAAAACAATAGCACAAAACTAACCATTGCCAGAAGCTGCCAATCCAACATGGACCTTTCAAAAAGGTGACATTACCACTTCCAAACTTGGTGGGGGCTGAATACAGTGCCACTGAAGCCCTTGAAAGTTCAGACCTGTGCTGTCCACTTCCCTGTGCATCAGAATATATTAGGAAGGAGAGGCAGTAAAAAATTCTGCTCCACCACAGCTAGTTTCTGGAGAAGCTTGCAAGATGAGGGACATGATAGTGGCCTGTTTGTAGCAATATTCCCTGGCAGGTCACATTCTGAGGAGGAAAAAATCAGAACCTCTGATTTACAATCAAAAGACTTTGCTTGAACCAAAGACCAGATAATTTGCTAATGGAATAATTTTCCTGTACAGAACCTGACTTCACTGTCATTTCCTGAACATTAAATGTAAGTTTAATGAAAAGATGTGTCTATTAGTAACTGCAGTGATACTGTCAGTTCTTTACAAATGTGCCTTTGGCTCATAAGTCAGGTATCAATACTTGCAGAATCATGCTGGTCTGTGTTGATTTTCCACCAAACAGTACAATGTCTTCATCCCATTCCCATCTCACCCAGCTCTAATTGGGTCAATATGAAAAACATCACTTCTTTTATGGAGGGAAAAAGAAATTCTTCCCAGACAGCTCAGATCCCACCTGTCAAAGGTAAATGAGGATGTCCATCCCTACATTTTGGAGTGAGGTTGGATTTAGGATGTTGGAGAGGTGCTATATTACAGGGTGATGAAGCACTGTTTACCTCCAGGTATGAACAGCCTTGTAGCTGAACTGGGGAGCAGCAACAGAGCTCTTGGCAGAACCAATGTGCCATGATGTGACACAGTGTGACACACAGCAGCTCCGAGGCACATCAGTGTCTGTGCCTGCCTCAGACACAGGCACACATGTGCACAGGCATAGAGCCATACACAAACATCTTAACACAGCAATTGCCTTCTGCAAAGAGAGCGAAAACACGCTGATAGGATGATAAGAAGATCCAAACTTCCTGCCTAGGTGTGCTGTGAGAGGCAGAATAAATCTACCTCCCCTCTGGGAGCAGTTGCCTGCTGGAGAGAACTAGGCAGAGTATTAGCACCAAATTGCAGTTTATTAGCAGAGGGATTCTGGACAATGGTGTTTCTTACCAAGATGATCAGAGCCATAAAACAGCCATTACAGCTCTGAAAGCAGCTTTTGTGTGGCTTGGCCATGTAACAACATCCTCACTCAGGGTACCTAAGTCTGGTACCATCTGACTGAGCACAGGTCTTGCTCTCAGATCTTGCCATGCTGCCTTTTATCCAGCTGCACATGGCAGTCTACTACCTGATAAAGCAGACTGTGAATAAAAATGGGCATTTTCTCTGCTCAGGGGCACCCTCACCTATATGGGGAAAGTCTAATGACATTGGAAAGGGTGGAGAACTGAGTTTCCATCATAGGTCCTGTTCCTGTCCTACGAAGCATCTCAGCAGAGTCCAGCACTTTGCAGTGAGACTTTAAAGTATCCATCAGTCCATGCAGACTTTGGGTAAAGCTGAGTCAAGCTCTGACAATTGCTCTGGCAATGAGCGTATCTCAGTAGAGTGAGTCAAGAGCATGTTATGCAAAGGTTTTCCAATCAAAACAATGCTTAATAGAAGGCTTTTCTTATTAAAAAAGAAAAGCCTTCTATTAAACATCAGTGCCTCAAGGTTTATTAAGCTTCATATTTCTTATGACTCTTCCTATGTAATCTTAGTAAATTTTTAAAAATTAAAGTACCTATGAAATAATATCAAAATGACTATCAAGTAGTCTGTGCTCTGTATGTTCAAGTAAACAAAACGTGATTATGTTATATATCAGTTTTTATTTACTGAATGTATTGTATTCAGCAAATAAAAGGTCAGATGTGTTTTCAAGACCAAAAAAAAGGTAGAAAAGTATTGACAAAAATGTTATAGTCACTCTCCTGACAAAGAAGAAATTACTCTATTTCAAACCCAATGAGAAGAAAAGAGTTGAAATGTCATTCAAGATGGTCTTATGTGCCCAAAAGCTTTGCTTTTTTTTTTTCTCCCCTCCTTTCAGCTATACTGATTGGTCTTTTAAAAGACATTAGCTTTATTGACATCCTTAGATGTTCACAGCATAACAACTTGCTGCACAATCTTCTCTCTAAATTTGTAGCAGCATGTTCCGAGTGTGCTTGGCTGGAGTTTCTGTGCCTTGTCCTCAGGGTGGATGCTGGAGATGAAGAACCTCATCCACCTGTGCTGGAGCACTCCAGCAGTCCAGGGCAGTGCTCCCCAGGCCCTGTGGATTCACAGCTCTTTCTCAACCCTTTCCAGAGCTTCCTCACACTTGATATCTTCCTTACTTATCGAGCTTTGGGTTGGGCCTTTAATAATATTAACCCTTAGACTTCTACTCTTCGTGACCCTTAGAGTAAAACGTGATTGATAGCCAGGTTTTATACAAAGAGATGCTAATTTCTGTTTAATTTTCTCCCTTTTATTACTAATCATATCACTGCAAAACGTAGTTTACAGCAATATAAATAGGATCCATTGCTGGAGGGAATTGCGCAGCTTCTGTCAATTTTTCAGCACCCAAATGTGAAACAGAAGCAATTAAACTCTGCAGGGAAAAAAGTAACAGTGTGGAACACATCAGAAATCGGGTCATGAATTCACACAGATGGGAAAGCCAGGAAGCAGTGGGAAAGCAGGATTTTGATTGACTCACCGTCAACAGTAAATGAGCCATTGGCAGTTTACTGTCAAATTTTTGCCTTTTAATCTGCAAGTTCCAGAGGTGATGGCACCCCCTTCAACTCACTGCTTGGAGATGGGAGGGCAGAGGAAAGGAGGACAGAGAAAGCAATGGCAGGAGTTTACATGAGAGCAGGGATGGGTCGACATCACAGAAGGAGGAAGGCAATTTTATCATTCTCTAAATCCGATCTGTGGAGCTAAAATTAAACAATAGCCAGGCAATAGTCATGGGTGTTAAAAATATGCCACCCAAAAGGGATCAGGAGGTCTCTGCAGATTAATTAATAATAACAATGTTGCAGTAGTAATTAGAGGCATTGACTAGACCCAAACCCTGTAGTGGGAATTATTATACAAATATAGTTAAGGACAATTCTTGCTGCAAAAGAAAAAGTGAAAGGAGCAGAAGCCTCCCAGGTATAGAAGACAGAGGCACTGTGACCCTAACAGGGCTTTGGTGTTACTTGGAACATGCAAGGTGCAGACAGGGAGTGCTCCTTTGTCTGCTTGCACAGAGCATCTGCTGAACAGGCTGAGAAGAGGACAGGTGATGTTTCAATCCTGTGCTGGTCCAGCTTTCTCCAGTGAACATCCAAGACCCAGCCACAAGCCTGGGGGCACACCAGGATACCTCACAGGCTACCAAAAGACCAGTTTGTCCCTGCTAGCTAGGATGTGCCTGTGGCCTGAACTAAACTCAGTGGGGTTTGTGGGATTTTCATACCACCCAAGAAAACACAAGACCTCAGAAAACACAGGGTATTTTAGCATGCAGGAGCTCAATATATTTTTCTTTTCAAGCAGCAGCGCAGCACTTCTGAGAATGAAACAATCAGTTATAAAAGTAACCTTGCAGCAGAGCTTCAAGGGGGAGTTATATATGCTGGCAAATTTTCACTGTTTATTCATTCTAGACATACTTATAGAGTAATTCTCCTCTTACTCTGATTTTATATCAATTATTCACCATTGATTGAGTGGAGTTAATTTAAATTTACAGCAGTGTAAGTGAGGAAAAGCAGCTCGTAATCAGTAGCAAGTTGATTCTGCCACCTTTACTCACCATGAATAGTACCTTACTCATTGAATAATCCTATAAATTCCTCTTGGGGTTTCTCACAGAATAGGACAGTATGTGATCTGAGTAAGGATGGCAAATACTTCTCATACTTTTCAATTACCCTACTGGACTGGACTAGGTGACATTTGTTCAGCTGTGCATTTTTAATAATTTTCTAATGCATATCTTGAAATGACATTTCCTCTGTACCATGTTGTTTGGAGGTTGGGAGAGGTGTGATGCAAGAAAAGAGCAAAAATGTTGTAACAGCACTGTTGGACAGACAGCACTAGAAAACTCTTCCCCAAGAGACACAATCCCCTTTTAAATTGCTTATTTTCTTGTGCTTTTGAAGAGATTTCCTCTCACTGGTAGTTAATGAAGATTAAATTATATTAGAGTAGGGTAATAGCTTGCTAAATTTTTCACTAAGAAACCAAGTTTCCTATTGCAATCCTTGTTCAGCCTATACCCGTGCTGAAGGGATTTGCTAGATCAGGACTAGCCTGGATAGGTGTGGCCTATTGACATTCTGAACTAGGACAAAAAAGCAGTGATTAAACTTGGTGACTGCTGAGGGTGACTTTATTTAAAAGACTCCTAATTTTTTTAAGTCCAAAGCAGTAATTTATAACACTGCCAGAAAGGAATTCAGGATCTCTCAGTGGTGGCTCAGCTCTGTATTCCCAGTTCAGCACAGCTGTCAAAGGTCAGAAATTTTAAAAACAATAACAATTTTTAAATTACTTGGTTCCTTTTTTTTCCTTACCAAAACCAATTGAATCCAGTTATCACTCAACACATAGATAAAATTTAAAAATAATTATGTATTTATTAATCTTTTGATTGGAGACAAGCATTCAGTGAGCAACAATTGTATTAAATTGTTAACCAAACAAAATAGAAGATTCAAATGAAAACCCTTCTTTGGAGTTCTCTGCTGTGATCTGTACCAGGAGACAGGATCTGTGCCCCTGCACAGGCACCTTTCCATCCATTGAGCCAACCATTTTGCCGGTGGATAGGCCTGTGCTTGAAATGAGATACTTTTCTTTCTTTTCTTTTCCCCCAATTAAAAGAGACAAGAGAGGAAACAAAGAGTAGGAAGCAGCAGAGGAGATATGAAGGACAAGTTCAAGAGAGTGGCATTAACAAGCAGGACAGACCCCACAAAAGGGATACATTAAGCCTGTGATCCAGTGTGGGTACATGTCCAGCACTTTGTTTTATTTTTGCAGTGTTAAAAGAGAAGTTCTCACTCACATCTGCTTTGTCAGTTTTGCTAAAATGATTTGGGTGAATGATAAGGAGATAGACAAGGAATCTTCTATCATACAGATGAAAGGAGTTGGTGGATGTGTGTCAGGCAGAAAGCACCCCTGCCCCAGGCCTTGAGGGCAGAAATCATCTGAGGCTGCTTGCCAGGATTTCACAGCCTCTACAAAATCTGGATATTGTGTGACAAATCAAAATTGCTTGTTTCTACCTGACTGCATGCATTTTCACTTGATGGGTTTTATGTTTACGTGTCGCCAGTGGAGGAATGTGCAAGTATGGCAGTGCTGAAATGTTCAGGACATCTAAGAAAATGTGGCTTCTATTAATAAAAAATAACTTTATGTTTCATTTTATGACAGCAAAAATACATTTTGTCACCCAGTAAAAGCCTCCATGAATAAGAGAGGTGCAAGAATGACTGAGTGAGATGGCTACATATTGATGAGACAATAGTGGTAACCCCACATGTATTGGCAATGGCATGCAGAGCCAGCCCCAATGCTGATTCAAACCCCAGCAATCCTTGAAAATTGCTGGGTGATTTTTGTGTGCTGAAGCCAAAGCACAGGTTTGGTCTGTGTGAAAACACAGGGGATGTGACTGACACAGAGCCACATATCTTTGTGTGGTTTGAGGCAAGCAACAGGACACACTGCAGATAGGAATTTGTTTACATTTGCAAACAGTGTAAATGCAGTGGATGCTGGGGCTCTGCTGGAAAACCAGGGATTCTGGCACTGCTATTGATCTGTTATATGATTTACTTGACCTTCTGCTTTCTTGCAGTGTCACTCATTGTCTTGCCTACTTGTACTGAAAACATTTCAGAAAGGAGATTATTCCTAGCCCAGAAGATCATTGGTATTATTTGAATCTCTAGATGCTTCTGTGATAACAATAGTAAAGAAACTAGAAAACCTGTTTTAAATACATGGTGTGTACCCGTGAGAGACAAGGTATGGGAACACCAGAGAAATGGGGTGACCTTGCTGGGAACACTTCTAAGCTGAAAACACACAGATTTTGAGAGAAGAGTTAGGGAACAGCTGTATAAGGAACAGGGGCAAATAATCTAACTATATTTAAGGTGATACTTGTTAAAAAGAAATGCATAAAATGGTGTTTAATTCTGGTTAACAGTGGGAACAGTGGGAACTGTACTCAGTGACCTGTGGATGTGATCTTGCATCCAGGGAGCAGAGGAGAAGGACACAAAGTCCAAAGTGAATGATGACAGTAAAAGCATCTGAACTTATTTTTTTTATGTAACTGTACTATTGCATTCTTACTTAGCTGAGAACTAAATAGATTGACTGAAGCAACAAATAAAAGGAATGTTATAACTTTTGTAGGGGAGAGCAATTTGACAAAGATGAAGCAACCTCACCCTGCAAAGAAAAGCTGTGTTTCACTCATCAACCACATTTTCCTTTTCCCATCTACAAAAGTGAAGCAAGGGAAAAATCAAGTAACATATTGTACCTGTGTATTCAAAAAAAATTAAGGTGCAGAAGTGGAGGGGTAAACATTAAATTTAAAGCATTAAAGGTTAATAATTTTCAAAATAGGAAGGTTTCCAGAAGCAGAGATCTGCCACGCTGTGTAGTAGAAATGATGTTATTCTGTGTTTCTCGGTGAGCTGCAGGCCAAGTGATCAATAGAGTCCAAATTTGCAGCAAACAATTCAGAGTTGAGAAGACCACAGGTGATAAAGAGGAATGTTGAAGTTATGTAACCAAAGAAATAAATAAGCAGCCAGCAGCAGCTGAAAGTTACGTGAAAGGATGTTTCAGGGTAGTGGATGATTAGAGCTACCACTTACTGCTGTTTGCAATTCTACAGGTAACAAATTACCTGTAAACCTGGATTATTACAAATCCAAGTTCCACTGAGTAAGAACTATGTTGTATATAACCCATATATAAGAGATATAAACCTGTGTGCTTCAAAACATGAAGCATAGCCACTGGTCCAACATCATGAGGAGTTGGTAGCTATACATTGTACGTGCTTTTTCATAAATGTCTTCTGAAAGGAATGGCCATCTTTCTCCGAGCCAAGAAACAATTTCGGTAGCCCTCCCAGTGCATACATTATCCACTTATATAACCTTGGTTTCCTAGGCATAAGAAAAGTAACTTCTACAGAGCTTTAAAAAAGACCCCTAATTTCTTCCTTCACTTATCTGGCTATTCGATTCTGCTTCATTCAGAACATCTTTTTTAAGACAATTTACTTGTTCTTCACAATCAGCACTTCAGTCCAGTTCAGAGCCCTCCCAGATCTTTTTTGTTCGAGCACTTCAGCTCTTCAGAATTCTGAAGTCAGCATTTTAGGTCTTCCTTTTCTTGACAGAAAACATAGTCACTTTGGAGATGATTAACACTTTTGTCACAGAAATGTTTTCCCATCAGACAACGTGATTTCACCTAAACTGAAATTTGCAATGATAAAATGTCATTTCTGACAAAAAAACTCTCTAAAAAATAGGGCTTTCCAGCTGGGGGAAGCATAACAAAATATTTTGTTTGGGGTTGACATTTCAACATAAAATGACTTATTTTTTGTTTCAATGTGTGGATTCAAAATTAAAAATGCCATAACAGAATGACATGTTGGATCATTCTGTTTTGATATAAAATGTCTAGATCTTAACATTTATACTTTTCCTCAGACTTTTTACTTTTTGTTTAAGTTTGAAATGAAGAATAAGTTTGAAATTCCCTGTGGGAGGAAAAAATCTATTTCCTCCTCTGCCCTCACATTAGGAGGAGAGACTGGTCTGAAATGGAAGGAGTCGGTCGGAGAGCAGGGCAGCCTCAGTTTTGTATCTTGTGTTGCATGTCATGGTTTAGCTGCATACATTTGGCCAAACTGCTTCACTCCTTAAGAAGCTGGGTGGGTTGTGGAGGTTTTTTATTTTTAATGAGGCAGAATGCTTGTCTACATCTCTGGCAATGCTTGGGAAAATCATCATATCTAGCTTGTAAATTAGGAAAAACAGTACTCACATGCTAGGATGTGAGTCCTAATTGGTGCTTATGAAATTCTCTCAGATTCTTGAAAGATGCTGTAGAAATCTAAAATTATATTTACTGAAATGAGTTATTCAGGTGACTTAGAAGTGCTGATCAAACTTGGCTGTTATTTTTAATAAGTATGAATTATTAGTTTTGAACAGTACCTCTAATCCTCTCTGCCAGGTTCTGGACTTATATCTTTACGTTCTTTTCCTTGCTCTGCACTTTTATGCACAGGAGTAAAGCAGCACTTTTCACTAAGCTGAACAATAATGCTAATTACAAGGACAGTTTCTTCTGCAGTTGACAACAGAGATCCATGAGAAGTTCCCATGTTGTTTCACTTCCAGACAGATAATCCTGCCTCTGTTCTCTTCTTTTTCTTTTCTTTTCTTTTTGTTTTGTTTTGTTTTGTTTTGTTTTGTTGTTGTTTTGGGGTTTTTTTGGTTTTGGTTTTGGTTTTGGTTTTGGCTTTGGTTTTCAGGGGTTTTTTTTGTATTCTTGACATCATCTCTAACTCATGAACATAGACATGGAGTGGTAAAAGTTGTGGGGTCAGGACAATAGAAAATGCTGCAAACCAAAGTGGATAAAGTAAGAGCTTTTTTCCAGCGTTCTTTTGCCAAGTTTCTGTCCTGCTCTGCCTCACATTCAGACATTTAAAGAGAATTTCCACAAAGACTTAAAATATCAACCATATTGGTTCAAGGGGAAGAAGATGGGCCAGGATTCTTGATTGCATTGTACTGTAGTTTCTTATTCTCTTCATGCTAGTAGCTTGTACTGAGACTAAGCCAGTTCTTTAGAGTAGTCCAGTCCACTATCAGGTATACCAATGTCTTCAGTCCATGTCTGTAGTCAAATAAAAGCATGAACCACACTCCTATCAAATGCAGCAGGATCTGGGTAAAGTCTTGTTTTCCATATTCCTCTTTCTTTTTATCTTGCTATCTCTCCTCTTTATCTCCTTCAGCATCTCTTGCCCTTTCTGAGTTTCCATCTGGATTCCATCACTCATGGGACAAGCATGCTCTGTTCTGCAGCACCTGCCACTCAGCCACACCACCAAGTACAGCCCTCCCACCTGAAAATGAACCTCTCATCTTACATGTTCCCAGCTCTTTTACACTGCTATTTGTCAGGTAAGCTTGTCTGCCTGCTGTTTTATCTGTTTATTGCTCTGTCTGATCCTCACCATCTGCATCCTTATTTTCTGTATTCTCCCGAGACTTTGAGCTTCTTTATTTCCAGGCCCAGAAGGACAGCAGTGGGGTTTTTCCTGCACTTGGGCTGTAGAAACTGTTAGAAAACATCATGCATGTGCAATGTGCCAACATATCCATAATTATGTAGGCACAGGCAAAAGTTTGCTTTTCCCAAAGGGCCTTGCAACTCTTTACCAAATTAAATTCACATGAAAGAGAGCACAAGTACTTTTGTTTAATTTTTTCTTTCATTCTCTTTCCTTTCTTGCTAGTGCAATGGTGTCCATAAACAGCCTTAAGCTAGTACACAAAAATCATATTAATCACTAACTGGTATTATTTAACAGGTTTCTAGCATAGAACCAGCAATGTCTGGTTTGAGTGGGTGTCTGGTAATGGCATCTCCAGTAGGGTGGTACAGGAGTTAAGAAAGAGTGTGTGTACAGCTTGTGTTTGCACTCTCATTCTCCCCAGCTAACCAAGTGGCTTTGCTGTTCCTGGTAGCTGCTCTTTGCTTTTCTGGTGGTTTTGTTGACACAGGAACCACCACCCTTGGTCATAGTGGCAGTCAGCCACAGCTGTTCTTGCACAAAGTGTGATGTTTATATGCACAATGGGTACTTAGCGGGGTCTGTGGCTGATGGCACACATCAGCTCCAACAAATCTACTTTAGGAGTGAGTGAGAAACATAGAGAGAGAAAAGAAAGGAGGATACTGTCTTTTCAGGGACCAGCCAGGAAGGCTGAGGTCCCAGACTCTCAAAGCAGATGCAAGACCATGAAAGAAAAAGTACAAGAGCATGAGGTCAACAAAGGAAAAAAGAATGAGAATAGCAGCATGGGAAGAACAGAGGGAAAATACTGCCAGTGATACTTCAGAAAAGGACTGACTCAACAGCTTATGTGAAGGGTTATAGAGCTGCAAATAGGAAGCCCTTGGCATTATTAAGGCTAGAGCACTAATGTACCTGAAGCCTTCTGCAGCACTCTGAATTCTCTGCTTAGTTTTCCCATCCTTTTGCCATCATGCCCACAACCCATCTTTTCTGAATTCCTGCCTGGGGAATCCACAGGTAAGCAGGGCAAGGTGAAGCATTTCTGAAATCTGATGTCTGGGCAGGATAAGCCTCATGGCAAGGGCTTCAGTTTAGACGTACAAAAATAAAATCCCAACAAAGTTACCTCTGCTATAAAACAGTGCACTCCAGATTTATCCCATACCCAGTAATCTAGCATTTCTTTAGCATTTCTTTAGCATTTCTTACGCTTTTCTAAAGCACCAGTAAGTCTATCACACCAAATCACTAATAATAATGCCAGGAACATTTCCATGAGTTAGTTCCTCCCTGTGGTATTCACAGGGAAAGTGTCCCTATTATACATTATATGGGGACATGGGAGAGTAAGAACTTGTAGCAAGGATTTTTGAAGGAAACTAAGTGGATTAAGTACTCAAATACACTAGAATTTCAGTGGCTTAGTCACTTTTAACAGCTCAAGACAAAACTATTGAGGACCAACTGGTAGATTCATTACAATAATAATATTTAACATGATTCATTCTTATTTATATTCGTGTCTCTGAGCCTACCAGTCCCAAGAACTACTCTGTCCTACTTCCCTCTGTTCCTTCCATATTACCTTCTTAGTGTCTGATCACATTTGTCTCCTCATGCTTGGTGTCATCTCTCCAGTGACTAATTTATTTTCTCTGGCACCCTCACCTTTCCTTAGGAAGGCCAGAAATGTGTGTTTGCATGGAGCATCCAGGGTTCTTGCACTGAGCATTTCCTTTGAACAGTAACATCTTTGTTTCCCCATCAAGAAGCACAATATCCTCCTTGTGTTCAGGTCAGGAGGAAAAGCAAACCCAGTAAACAGGCACAGTTATTAGATCTGATGCCTTGGCTCTGGAGAGGAAATTGGGAGATAAATTAAAAGTTGGTCCCACTGGAAGATTCCCCAATGGATATTGATCAGACTCAGGTGAACTAGAAACAGTCCAAGGAGAATTTATTGATTAGAAGCTGACAACCAATTGTTTCTTCCTCTCTCTGTTTCGAGGTTGTAGTTTTTGTCTGCCTGCTTCTCTGATAGAGGCCGCAGGTAAATTCCTTTAACTGTACTCCTTTGTCTATGTCCAAGGGGCAGCAGAGTGGAAGCACAAAGGCTGGCAAAGCTCATTAAAGTCAGAAGAACAAAAATGGAGTTCAGGTCTTGCCATTGCCTTCCCCAGAGATCCTCCAGGTTGTTCTCTATTCCCTCCTGAAACCCTGACCTCTTGTCCTTCAGATTACACAGCTGGTTACCTGAAACCTTTGCTCTTGGATTTCTAACTCTGGCAAAGACAGCATTCCAATGAAAAACACACATATCTCAGTCAAGAAGAGGTGAGGAGAGAGGCAAAGAGGCACAGAGGCCCAGGAAACCCTCAGAGACATTTATCTGCCTTGTCAGCAGGTCTAGCTAAGGATTCAGAAGGAGAAAGGATATTTTTCCCTGACTGCAGGAGCCACCTGTGGTTTTAAAGTGAGTTATCAGTTTGCCTCATCATTGTTTTAACAGTTTTCCACTGTTAATAGAGTTCAGTACCACTGAATCTAAAGGAATTAGGGACCCAATTCTGAATATAATCCTGCTGGGGGAAACACAGAAACACTCCTGCACGTAGGTACATACTCTTCTATGAACATCTTTAAAACTGCAAAGCAAGTTTCAAATCTTAAAGAATGTCAAATACAAAGTTAGCAAACACAAGCCTGAGTCTTCTCTGGGGTATGTTATAAATCTTTAACTGCATCTCCTAACACTGCTTTTTACCCAGCAGTTCTGTCTCAGGACAGTGCACAGAATAGATGGAGCTTTATGAGTAAGCAGCTAGTCAATATTTTATTTCCTTCTTATTGTTTGGCATATGGCTTCAGGCTCTATTTGCTGGATACAATTCAAACTCTACTCTGGAGGGAAAATTATGAACTTTCTACCAGATTCTTTTGGAGGCACTATAGTGGCTAACTGCTGTACAGACCTTAACCAGCTGAGTGCAACATCAGTTCTGGATGAGGAGGGCAGTCTATTGTTTTGGGTTCCTGCTTGGGAGGCAGAGACATTGCATTGTTTTGAGGTTTGTATATTTGAACAGCTCCCATCTTTCTTCATTGTAGATAGCTATGGTCAGGATGTCCTGGAAATCACAGTCCAGACTCCAATTTAGGAATCAAGGAAACAGGGCATCTTCAGTGAGTGACCTCTCATGGTACTTGGCTCAAGTGTCTCACTTAAAGCAAGACATTCATACAAATGACATTTATACTAGGAGTCAGGAGAAAACCCATCCCTCTAGACATTCAGATACAATTGTCTTGATACCCACCTCTTCTTTCCTCTAAGTTCCTTGCCTTGTTTACTGTACATTTTTCCATCTTGGCAATAAAGGAGTAGAGATCCTAAAGACAATATCCTCTTTCAGTATAGCCTCCTGTTCTGCTGTAATATGAAATATGTAAGTCAGTCTTCAATCAGCAAATAGTCTGTGATAGGGTAAGAAAGAACCAGAGAATCAGAAATATGTTCCAAGGAACTGAATTTACTAGGTCTTCATGTTCAATTTGCTCTTGCCATTTCCTGTATTCCAAATGCATAACTTACCAGTATCAGGATGTTTTTCAGTGCCTTGCTTTTCTAATATATGTCTGTGCATGGATTTGAAAAAACAAGCAATGAAAACTTCAGAAATTCCATCATGTGAGTTCAGATTCATTCCTAGGTGATTCATCAGCAACGTGGGAACATTTATACATGCTGTATAGACCTCTGCTACCCAGGCTGTGGGAGGAACTGATAGAAAAAGTACACAGTTATCTTCCTTGTAGGTCAGCACACAGAGGGGAATGAGGTGAGCATTTTGCATCTGGGTTTTACAGTTGCTTGTACAACAAGACATAGTGAAACTCTTGAATCCTGGATTATACTGTGGGCTCTGAAAGGGAATTTAAGATAGTGGGCCAAGACATTTCTGTCTTTTTTCCCCGAAGTCATCCTAGGTGCCCTCTTCTCTACTGTTTATCTCATAGTCTATCTTCTCTAACTTTGCTGAGCTCATACCCTTAGGAGGTGTGAATGCAAACTCAGACAATACAAGGTTGCTATTGAAATGTCAGAATTCTGTAACAGCTTTACAGCTTAAAATAAAGGATACAATATTTTATTTCATGGTTTACTGATTTAAGAAAACATGTATTGTAGAGATGTTATAATACTGACTGAATTTTGTTGTTGTGATGCCAAGAGGATTTTTTGCCTTTTATATACCTTATATATAACTTTTATGTATCCTTAGTATTCATAGCATGCATACTTGTAATTCCTTAAGTCTGATAACTTAGCATAGTCCTAGTATTTTGTTAGGCCAGGAGACCAAGCATCCTAAAGGCCTCATAGAAAGAGGCTGGAAAACCCTACACTATCTTGGAAAACCAAGGTGCTCTCTAGAACATATCCTAGAAACTAGAGATTTGGCCCATCCAGGGGGGAATTCCTCAGATGGGGGAATATCACACCATTCATCCAGGCCTCCCATTGGGGCATCCTTCCTATATATGCTAATTGGTAAGGTCTATAAATGGCCTATGCAATCTGTCGTGTGCGTGCATTGCAGCACATTCCACCTTGGCAAAAGGGTGCACCATAAGGATCCCTATTAAACACCGAGGTAAAAACCCCTTATCCCTTAATTGTGTCTGGCTCTCAATTTTTTATGACCAGGAAAAGGCATCAGTTGAATTTGCAAAAAAAAACCCAAAACAGTAAATAAACTTCTTTCCCCTATTTCTTCTCTTTTAAAATAAAATCTGCAAAACTCCAGGAGGATTTTTCCTAGATTTATCTCCATTGAGTTAGTAGCCGCTAGGCCAAGATGTTTTCCTATGTGATTTATATGTCTTTTCACTGGTCCTTGGAGTTAATGTTTCCCCCCTAGGTGCTGGCCATTTGTAGCACAGCTTGAAAGAATGAAATAGTGTTTTAAACTCTTCTTCCCATCTCAAAGTTGGGCTTTCAACTTTAAAAATTGATTCACTTTGGGTGAAAGGTCCTGGCTTGAAGGGTTCTGGGGAATGAGGTTCGTTATTAAGTGACAGAATTTGTGCATGACGGACAGGACCGGGAGACACTTCCTGATCACCGTCTCTCCTTCCAACGTGACTTGCTCCTGAACTAGAGGTATCTGCTCTAAGGGTGAGCTATTTTAAAGGGCTGGTCAGTCTCTCTACTCTCTGCTCTCTAGTTTTGATGGTGACTTTCTCTGATATGGACACTTTGCTGTGAAGAGCTAGATGGGGATTGCTGGCACGTTGCACACAAACCATTCAGCCATTTGAAAAAGTTAAGCTGAGGTTACACGGACACAGAGCCTGGATTAAATGAGCTTCAGCCATTTGGCAGGTTGATTCATTTAGGAATTTGTTTTTCAGCTTGACAAAATATAAAGCTTGATGAAATGCAATTTTAAAATATATGTATTTGGTAAATTAATGAACTGGCACTGACTAAATGAAATTATCAAGTGCAATCAAAATCAGACATTTTTTGTGATTATAACGAGCTTCTGTCTTCCCATGGACAGAAAGTTATATGTGAAATCACTGTTACATAGCAGAAAGGTTCACTTTTAGCATCTTTAATAAGAAAACATTCTATAAAAGTAGGAACATAAGAGAATCCAGAGTGTTCGTATCCATTTCATTGGTTTCAAATTTGTTGAGTTCAGATTAATATTAGAAGAACAGGATCAGACAGGTTTTATCAATGTCCCCATGCTCCTTTTATAGTTACAAAGATCTGCTCCTAGGGGTTCAACTTATCTGCAGCAATTTATTATCCAGTGAAAATCTTTCCACCCCATGTGCACTGACAGCAAATAACAGTGAAGAACAGAAACCAGGTGGGAGACATGAAATTCTGGGGTAACTGGAACCAGTACCCAAGCTTCCACTGTCTCCAGTAGAGACAAGGTTTCTCTCTGGGAGTTTGGTTTAAGACAATTTATATTAGCAACATCCTGTAGTAAAGGAGTACATCCCACTGATGACTTGGGCCTGAGTGAATCTTGAGGATGTGCTGGTAAGCTGGGCTTTGTAGAAATGTGGCCTCTGCTTGTGAAAAACAGTGATCTGGAGTGTCTTTCTCATGCAGACTATTTTTTATCCTTCTCAAATTTCTTGTTCTAACTGATGCATTTCCTTACACTGAGGAAAATGTGTCCCCATCCACCCCTGTTCTCCATTCTTTTGGAGAGGACATGGTAAGGGCACATCAGACAAATGGGCTGATCCAAATAATCATAAAATGCTGGCAGAGTTTTGACTTCACTCCTCTCCTGATTGTGGCCTCATGCTTTCAGCATGTTCAGTGGAAATATGCCTGAGCATATGTTTGAATTTCTGCTGTAGAGCTCAGTAAAAACAGACTGCCAAAATCATCTCTGATGTAAGCCCTGTTTGACTTCAGCAAATTTACTCCAGGGAGAGATTTGGTTCTGTGTACTTAGGTGTACCAAATGGAAAAGTGAATTTTTCTGTTAATACTCTCTGCTAGGGTTAGGCTAGAAAAAAATGCTATAGCACTGTATTTTTGATGCAACAAGAATGCATATTTATGCATCTATATCTGTACAGCTTCTTCTGTATCTACTTATTTGTGAAATTCAAATATTAGACAATCAAAGTGGTCTTAGAACCTGAAGTGATTAGTATACAGGCTTTTTACTCATTAACAGGCAAGCTTGCATTCAGATTTTGAGGGAGAAGGATGGGCAAATCTGGGTATAGATCTGCAGGAGCAGGTCTGGATTAGGACATGGAGTGCAGGACCTTGGCACAGCCACAGGGAGATGAAGGCAGGCCCAGCCATGGGGTGGTGCAGGCCAGGAGCATGGTGTGTGGGCAGGGGTCCCAGTGCCTGCACTCAACTGCTCCAGGCAAAGTCACCAGATCCTTCACTTCACAAAAGGAAAGTTTACCTAGCAAACAATTTCAGTGCTGAAATGGACACCACTCCTGACTTTTGAAAGAATTATAGGAGAACTGAAATGGAAGCTGACAGCCAGCTTCTCTCCCTTTGTCTGTGATTTAGGAGGACTTCAGGGGCAGAGGGAGGTCACCAGGGCCAAGAGCCTCCCATCATTGCTGCCTCGTGCAGAGTTTGCCCCAGGGGTGTGAGTTCACAGGTGTCCCCCAGCACCATCAGGCTCCCTTTGGGGCTGCAGTGGTGTCAGACTGCAGGAGCCATCCTCTCCTCAGGGAAGACAAGAGCAGAGATGGGTATGGTTTAGTGTCTCTCTTTTTGAGTTATGTGTTCCCACCTCGGTGGAAGCACAGTAGACAAACATGGGATTTAAGCAGCCACACCAGGGCTCCTGAGGAAGGACAGCTCTCTGGCACTCCTGGGCTGTTCCTCTGCAAAGGCAACCACTAAGAAAAAAGGAAGAAAGAAGGAATATGGATAAGCTTGCTCTCCTCTGTGTAGCATCCTGCAAGTTTGTATAATGACATTTACCAATGCTGCCCACATAGTTCTGTCTCACCAGAGTCTGGAATGGAGGTTAGATTTTGTAGGTCACCATAATAAAACCAAGGCCCTGTTCCAAAGCTCTTCACTGACTACCCTCTGATGCGGGGCAAAAATCTTCCACCCTTCTGTACCTCATTCTGCTCCAGTGATGCCAGCTCTCCTCCAGGAAGGCTTGGATGGCTGAGAGCCATAGCATTCCTGCTGGAGGAAGGCTTCCTGCGTTTGTTCAGTGGCTGCTCAGAGTGAATCCATAATATCACAGCCTAAAGCAGGCGGAGTTCCCACTCAGAATCCCTCTCTGCCCCTCACTGACAGTCTTCCTTGAGCTTCCTTGTGCTTCCTGATAAAAACACAAGGTGGCACTGAGTCAGCAGGACCTTAGCTGACAGTTGCCTCTGCATTTCTTTCTATTTATATACAATTATAGCAATTTGCAAATCTCCTGTGGGTAGGCTGTGATCTCCCATTTCTCCAATGGTTTTGTGAGGATAGTGCCAGTGACCATCTGACTCATTTATTGCAGAAGTTATTGTTTAGTCACTTTATGTAGTGCACTAACAATTCCATTAGGAAGTGCCAGAGTAACCTAGCAAATGGACACTCTCAAGGACTACATTCTTGCACCTGCAAGAAAAAAATAACACTTGAGAAAATTAAGGAGAAGCTATCTCAAGGGATGCGGGGATCACCTGAATGGTGATCTACCATCAGGCCCAGATTCCTCATCACTGACAATATTTCTGCTAGAGAGAGAGGTCTGAATTGCAAAACCCCATCTCAGCTCCCTGCAGGACAGATGTGCCTTATGAGTTCTACTTTTTGCTAGCAGCAAGCAATTACCAAATGTGAAATAGCAGTGGCATGATTACAGCTATATGAAAATACAGACTTGCCCAATCCCTACAGAAGGTTTAAAACAGCAGTGTCAAAACCACAGCTACACAGTGCCCCTTTCCTCTTTGCTCTCCAACTGGAGCTACATGACTGATAACACAGTCAAAACTGGGATTTGCCTTCCTCTAGGATCTGGGCCTGGTAAACAGAGATAAGTGCACTGTTTACCATGGAAGTACGTCTGACACCTAGAGGGGGGAATTGGGCAGCATCCCCTAAGGTCCATTCCAAGACTTTTTGTAGCACACCATGGGCAATGTGCTTATTCCCTCCAGAATGTCCTCATGTGTGATGTGAGGATGATAAGCTTTCTTCCTCTGGACAGCAGTGTGATGACAGAGTACTGGGTGATACAAAGTTCTAATAGATGTGCCATGCAAATAGGTGAAATGTGTAATGCCATTGCATTTGGGCTGTTTGATTGAAATGGTTTGTTTGCCTCCCTGCAGGGTAAATGTCATTTTGTGTGACAAAGCTTGTGCAAATATATTACAGAGAAGACATCCCCTCACACAGGAATTTCCCTGATTCTCTTTTGGCATCACTAACATGATAGGACTAAAGCACAGCAAGGTTTTTACTGGAAGATGCAATGAAAGTATATATATATTTATTTATCTATATATGTATAAATTACCTTTCACTTATTACAGTACTGCCCAGCCAAAAATCATATTCTGTTTTCCCTTATACAAGGCCCAACAGCAATGACAAAAAATAGTGAGTTATTTGTGGATCATGTCTCCAAGTCCTTGCTGTTTGCTGTTGCCTCAGACAAGTATCTCTAGGTTCAGGGAAGTGTTTCCATCCTGCCCATTTTCCACTGCCTGTGCTTCCCCACCTTGCTCCTTGGCTCTGTGGAGATCCTTCCCCAATCCCCTGCCCTGCCCACAAAACAGTTTATTTAACCTTGAAGTTCCCTTATCAGCTGCATCACCCTGCTGTAGCTGCGAGACCTAAATTGTTTTCCATCTCCGTGAGCTGAATGGGGCCAGGCCTTCAGAGAGCACAGGCTTGGAAGCACTTTAAATTAGGCAGTCTGAGATGGAAATTCTCCAGGTAACAAGGAAAAACAAACAAGCCCTATCCTTCTTCTGAGGCCTTTTGCTCCTTAAATGCCTGGTGGCTCTGTGGGAGCTCCAACTCATCTCTCAAGAGAGTTGTGCATAGCTTATGACACTTAATTAAATACATATTTCTGTGCATTGTGGAATGAGAGGAGGCTGGTACCAGTGCAGACCAGCAAGCCTGTCACAGTAATGCTCAAGTTCTCTCCTCATTGCCAGGTCATCACTGGGCAACATCCCTTGTGGAACTACACACACAGCGTGGGCACAGTCCCACTGCACCCCCAATACTGTGGGTTTTCCTTACTCTGATCCTGGGTGTCAGCAGTCCCTTCCAAACCCCAATGGGACAGAGCCTGCTGGCCAGGCTGTGGGGAGTTGTGGCTCAGGAAGCACAGGACAGCCTGAATGCCAGCTGCAATGACCACCAGACACGGCTGTTCTGGACACAGAGGGATGGGAGCAATGCAATGTGGCAGGGGTGTCTGCACAAGTGGTGCCACCAAGGTGCCACTTGGAGCAGTGACTGCAATGTGATTGCCAGGTGTAATTGCAGCATATGCAAACATAGGTGAGCTTGCTTGAGTGTCAGCAGTGCAGGGTTCAAAGCAGGACAGCTGCCCAAATTTATATTTAGAACTTGTGCAATGGCTGTGTGCAGTCAACACTATCACATCTTCACCTGGTTTACTTCTAACCAGGACAGGATGCTGTGCCTTGCACAAAACCAGTTTGCCTTGAATTTGGAAAAAGCACAAAGAAGGGATTGCAGCTTGTCCTGAAAATTTCCCTTACCTCTGTGACTTACCCTCATTCACAGGAGCACAAACCTGTTCCTCCAAGGGGAACTGCATGCCTTTGCTCTTCCTTGCACTGCAGTCTTGTGTGGCAATTAAATGACTGGGGTCCTCTGGAACTGCAGACTGAATACAAAGACAGATCACATCTTTTATGTCTTTGATTATCTTTTTTGCATTTGGACTGCAAATTTCCATTCATTTTGCAAGTGGCTTTTCAGCACAAGTGTGGTTTTGGTGTCAGTTATCACCAAGTTTGACACAGCCCATGAGACAGCAGGAGGAATTATGTGAGAAGAGTTTACCTGTCTGCACAAATGTTCTTGGACATCAGAAGGAGCTGCCTTCCATCTTACCATGTGTTTATTCAACACATGAGCTCCAGGTGAAAAACTATTATTATTATTATTATTATTATTATTATTATTATTATTATTATTATTATATTTCCATTAATACTGGAAAATATTAATTCCTCACAGCACAGGAGGCCCATGAAAAGACTGGAGGCAGAACTGTGCTCACGAGAACTCCCATGCAGAATGTTCCAAGCACAGTTTTGTCCCTGGAGTTACAGGGTGTGTAATGATGTGGTGCTGACAACACCATCTCTCCAATGGAGGGTACATGGCTTTAAATGTCAGGAGCGGGGTTGGGAAGATGATGAATTTATAGATTGTGTGGCTCAACCAAAAAACACTAAAAGTGAAATTCTGTATTTGTGGGAGTCAAATGATATTTTTTATTAGTTCTCAGCTTATTTGTCCATTTCTCCTGCACTGTTATTTTTCCAGTCTTTACTCCAAATCAATTTCTTTAGTAAAGGATATTTTAAAGCAATAAGGAAACATTTTGTACAAAAATGAACTGTTTTGACATTTTGAAAACTCTCCCCTGATTTCCCGCAAATACTGCTCAGCAAATTCAGTGCAGTCTCATCAACAGCTTTATTCTCATAATCTTATGCTAAGATACTATTTTGTGCAAACTTACTGCCTGACAGGAAAAATAGCAATATATTTCTTCTGTGAAGACAGAAGTCTGGACTTTATGAGAACTTTGGATACTTTGGCCTCTTCCCCTGTCTGCCAGTGGCATGTTGTGTTGTCCTAGGTCACAGCACTTCTCTACTTGTTTCCTCTTTCTCTGGATGACAAGTCAACTAATTCTACTCAGTGTGTATCCATCCAGCACAGATTAGAGAGGGGAACTGATACTGATTGTGATTCTGGGTGTCATTTTGATAAAAATTTCTATTACAACTTCTCTTCATGCAGTGAACAGGTTGTGGCATGTGGTTCCAGGTGAAGGAAATAGATTTCATTTTACAAAACATAGCAGGATTTCATCTGTATGAAATCCTAATTGCATTCTTTGCCTTTACTTTAACCAAGCAAAGCAAATTAGAACCAAAGCAAATTAGAACCAAAGCAAACTTATACTTTGGAAATACGTTTCTATTTGAAGCCAATCATTGGGAAGGTTTTTTTCATCTTCTTTTATCACTGTGTCTCTTAGTACATGAAGGCAACCATGTTGGACCTCCCACCTTCAAGTCCTGCCCAGTGCAGCCTTGCCTTATCCTGCCCCTTCAGACTCTCTGGGAGCAGCCAGGCAGTTTGGACTCCTGCTTTAGCACTAGCACAGCAATCTTTTCCAGGGATCTATAAGTGCTGGATAACAAGGGGCAATCCTACCAGCCCTATTTCACACAGTATCTTGACCCCAGAGAGAAGTGGTTTGAAGATCATGCTGGGAATCAGAGTCAGACCCAGACTCCTGGGCTCAAATCTGCTGTTGCACAGCTGCCCTTCATTGACAGCAACATGAGTCAGAAAGCGCCTGTGCATATGGTTCCTAAAATAACTGGTAATCAGCAAAATTCAGACCTTTTACTCAGTCACTTCTCTTGAAAAAGTCTTGTTAGGCCAAATTTCTTTTTCTCCCTCCATCATACAAGTGCTGCTCCATTGAAGATAATGGACTTGTTTGCATATATCAGAGAACAAGATAACCATTGTGCTGTTCAGGAGGTATTTTATCCATGTAAGGATTTGGCCAACTACTATTATTTAGTTACAGGCATGGTGGTGGTTTGCTAACCATAAAAGAAAGCAAATCTTTTCAATTCAATCTAATCAACACACAAAGCTGGCTTAAAAAAGAGGTGAGAGAAGAAATTTCAAGCTGGAAATGTAGTGTGGGAACCTTTGGATATTTCTTTGTGCAGGTCCACCATGCCAGCCACACAACTTGAATCAGTTCTGTGTGAGCCAGTTCTGTGTAAGCCAGTTTTACAGGGGGGAAGCAGTGCAACAATGGTAATTCCACTGAGACTCACAGTCCTGCTGAGATGCTGTGTTTGGCTCAGGCAGACCCTAACCTTGCCATATCAACAGAGCTTTCTTTTCTCTGTAACACCTCAGAAAACCCAAACATCTACAACTTTGGTTTTCATCTTTTTTTCTTTTTCCCTTCTGTTGCCCACTTAACATAAGCAGTTTGCTAATGTTGTTTGAAAAGCACCGTCATATGACTAAACTGACCAATTAGAAATTTATTAAATAAGCCATAAAGCTGGATGATTTTAAAACATGTTTTTTAAGGTTCATGAGAATTTTTTTCATTATGAAAGGAAACCAAATCGAGCATGTAAGTTGTACAACAGCGTGCATAAACCAGAAAGCATTTGGCATCAGCCAAGCCTGTCTTGGACCATTCCTGTATGATCTACAAGCTGTTGAATTACGAAGTTCCTGCTTTGTCAACTGCCCGTGGCTTGACCTTTTGATTTAATCCGGTAGCTGTTAAGGGAGCTTTCTATCTAGTGTTCTCAAAAGATGGCAGGGAAAGTCTGCCTTCTATCCAGCATTTGTTCAGCTCTGAGTAAATTGCTCCTGCTCCAGCACTTCACCTGTGCTACCACTTCGCTCTGAGTATCACGTTCATCATCCATTAGCTTGACTTGCTGTATCATGACTCTGCTGCAGTGTTATACTGAGATTTTTCAGTGCAGTGATGATGTGGAGGGTATCAGACACCAAAGGAGCAACTCTTGCCCAAAATGTCATATCCTAGGTCAGTCTCTGACCTCACGAACAATGCTTCCTCAGGGAGCCTGACTTATGGACAGGCCCTTGGCTTCTGTTGCCAGAGAGATCTCTATATGACCTTTCAGAACCTTTGCTTGACTTGTTACTTTACCTGCTCTGTTTTTAGGAAAAGTGTGGAGAAAATGCTGAAGGAAAGATCATCCATGATGTTGACTGACAAAAATGCAATTGTTCTTACTTTGATGTCTTTCTGTAAACAGTTTTTCTGGGCTAGGGACAGCAGACATGCTTTTAATTTATTTATTTGAGCAGGTGATCAGCCAGAATGTAGAACCACTTGGTGCATATGACCAACCTTAACACAGCCTTCAGATGCTGGTGTTTGTCATGGGAGGAGTTCAATTCCAGCAGTCTCACCTGCCCCCTTCCAATAAGGGTCAGAAATTCCCTGGGAAGCTTCACCCCAGGGTGCAGCACATCACAGGTGACTCAGCACCATTTCCTCCCTGAGGCCTCCAGCTGAGTCCAGGGGTGATCCCCAAGCTTATGAGTGCAGACTGGATGAGAAAGCCTGCAACTACAGCTTCTGCCCAGAGCATCTACCTTGAAACTGGGCTCCCCTGTCTTGTAGTCGAACTTCCGAGCTACCATCTCCACGTTTTCTCCTCTGCTGCTCTTTGTGTGTGAGGAATCCCTCCTGTAGGCATTCAGAAATCCATGTCATTATCCACCTCTGTTCCCCACCTTACAATTTCTTATCTCCTGCAGTGATGCAGTGCTGACATCTTTGACTGCCTTGCTGATAAATGTTTTATCCTACCACTACATGTCATTGTCCAGATTTTGTCTTTCATCTTCAGACTACAAGGGGTTTTTTTGGGCAGGCAGTCATGTCTTGCTTGGTAGAGGGCAGTGGGGTCTATGGTTCTGTTCCTATAAACTGTGTAAGATAGCACAGTATAGCACACTAGTCTTTTTAGCACAGCCCTCATACTGGTCTGGGTCCACCTGAGTAATAAAAGCTATGAGTTCCCCTACAAAACAAGCAGAAGACCTAATATTTGAGGAATGCAAATGACATGTGCATCAGCCCAGGGAGCATGGACATTGCTAGCAGAAAAGGGGTTAATCCAGTCTTTTTTCCCTGCAGTCCCTGCCGGGTGGATGAAAATGAATCACATTTCATTCTGCTCTCAGTCAGCTGAGATTGCTCTATAATTTTGTTTTTAGTCATTCGTGACTGAGACCTTCTCTGGCAAATTTAGTCACCGAATGTTTTTTTGCTGTTTAGCCCCAGTCGTTTGAAATCTCGGGGGAAAGTGGGTTTCATATTGCGACATCTGAGAGATGAGCAAGGGTAAAGCTGATGGATGTTGATAGTTCAGGCTGATGATATTCAGCATCGTTTCCATATCCCACATTGCTGGGCAGAGATACTCAATTCATTTATTCATGATCATATACAAAGCATTTTAGTCCTCAACTCATAATAGCTTGTGACCTTAAAGAGACACAGTCAAGTACTTTTTGGGCCAGAATTTAACCTACTGTAGAAATTGCTATCTGCTGAAAGTGATACATAATAATAGCTGCTACCATCGCCATTCATCCTGCCATCTCTACATACTACACACACATTACAGGGAAATTAATTTCATGACCATTAGAAGAGATATAAGAGTATAATTTTCCTTTTTAACAGCAGGAGAAACTGAGGCACAAAAGTTAAACCACTGGCCACATATAAAATCAAGAACAAAATTACACAGAGAATTGAGGTCTTCTACTCCTGTTATGAATAGGCAAGTAGTGTCTTACACATACTAAACAGTTAATTTGTGTTAATCCAGCCCTAGGTCTTGAAGAAAGTTTGCAGAAAGAATTTGAGGAAGAGTAAAAAAAAATCCTAAAGTGCAAAAGGTCCTTTTGCTATCTGTGCTTTAGCAGCATTAGCAAGGAACTATTCCCACTATTTCCACTGATTTCACAATGGCATTGACAAAACTTCTGAGGCACAAACAGGACACCAAATAAAACTGAGACATGAAAGTATCCGTGCTTCACTCAGAGAAAGATGGATGAGCCTGAGGGACTCAGGGAGGGGCAGGGCAGAGACATGAATCTACCCATGAGCTTATGTGTGCAGGACACAATGGCAATCAGTCTGATGAGAGACGTTTTGTTCCCCATTTTCCAAGAGGAAGTTAGGAGCACCACAGAGTCCTGCAGCCTCTCTAAATGGAGTCCTGGTTCACTTGTCATGATCAGGAAATAAGTCTGCAGCAGGATTGCAAAGGGCTGTGCCACAGCTGAGACGTCCAGTCGTGTTAGCATGGTGAGACCCTATGGTTTCTGTGGAATGGTGCTGGCTGTTGACAATAGGGGCTGATGGAGAAGGCATTTCCATGAAGTTAATGGCTGGCTGGTGGAGGTTAGGGTCTGAGGCCATTATTACCATTGTAAGTTCTGGAAATATAAAAATGCAGAGAGAAAAAATAAAGAAAATTGCCTTTTTATATATCAGAGGGTTTAAAGTTGAGCTGGCTGTTGCCATGGCTACAATATTCAGTTTGCAGTCTTTAGTTATTTAAGACCAAGGGCTCGATCTTGCTGAATCAGTGAACTCAATGGAAACATGTCACCCAGCCTCAGCAGGGGAAGAATGAAACCACAGTGGGGTGGTAGGAAAGGAGAACCCATTCCCATCCCATTAGAGCTCACATTCCCTCTGTTCAAGGAGGCTTTCTGAGGTGCATAAGCAGTGCCTCTGTGAGGAGATGGGAATGGCTGCAGGCTTCTGTGAACTCCTGAAGTTCACAGGATCAGGCCAGGATGCTCACTCCAGTTCTGAGTTCCTTACAGTACAGCATGGGCATCTTTGAAATGGAAAGGACTGGGACTATTTACTGTTTGTAAACTCTAGCAACTACATAAATATTTGCACTATATCAATAATTTTTAAGATCAAGACTTCTTAAAAGGAGACATAATTTCTCTGTGGCAATTGCACATGTTTTGGATCATGGAATTGGTAAGGTTGGAAAAGATCCCTAACATCCCTGAAATGTTCACCTTATTCCCAGAATGGGCTTTTCACGGTTCATCTAGCAATGACATAGTTTGTGTTTATGATGGAAAACTGAAGTTTTCCCAGTGTGAATTTTCAAGTTCTTGTTAAAATGGATTAGAATCCCTTAAAGACTGCTGTCTATTTGGATTAAACTGTGAAGTCAAATGAGACTGTGGTAGAGTACCAAGAAAATGCAACCAGCAGGGGTTTGTTCCCCATCTTTGCTTCTCTTCCAGGGGATTCCCAAGGGGACATGCTACAAAACAACATCTTGGGTTGTTAAGCCCTGTCTTACAAAAAAGTGGGTCCCAACTATGTGCCTTGATATCACTCTTCTGTTTCTACATTTGCCAGAGAAAAGCCAGAAGGATTTCACAATCTTAAGAGAAAGAAACAAGAAGTAGAAAATTAGGTTCTCCAGGTCAGAGACAGCCCAGCATGTGTGTCCTCTGTAGCAGGTTGCCCCAGTGGCACAAAGTAGCTGCTTTTCTGTATGTTTTAACAAGTATATTATAGGCTTAGATGCAATACTGAGAAACATAAATGCCTTATATTTGCAGAACTGACTACCACATCAGAATCTGAGGTGAAAATGTATGGATATGATTCTCTGAGTTGTGCCTCTCTCCTAAAGTATATCTATCTGTCAGTATAAACACATTATCTCAGAAATGAACACAGTAGTTTTGTATTTACTATAAAGTTTCCATGTCCCAAAGCTGCACTGCAATGCCCAGGATTTGTCTGTGGATCCCCATCCCCCAAATTTATCTTGCAGGCTCATCCTAGGATATTCAGATTGCTCCCTACATGTGTAAGTTGGCTGTTTCCCTGCTTTTCTGATCTATTATGCACATGCCTCAAGAATAATGGTTCTCCTATGTCCCTCTGAGGCATCTGGTCTGGCTGTGCTGTGGTTGCTGGCTTTTCCTCCTCACCAGACAGGAGGTACAGCACTCCCCAGATCAGCCTCAGAGCTCCTGCAACCCCCAAGTGAGACCAGATAACAGTGCCCCATATTGAGACAGAGACAGGGGAGTTTTATCAGGGAGGAACATGAACCAAATGAAAGCTTTGGGATTTCACTTCAAAATAAAGATGCCATTAGCAGCCCCCTTTGTGTTTGGCTGCATGGGTGGGCAGGCATTTCATTAATGTCCTGAGCAAGCAGAGGGAATAGCTGCCTGCATGTGGTTAGTAAACAGCACAGAGACACTGCATTAGTATGAAATTAAAGAATTCAGGAGGGAAAAGAGAGATTTCCAGAAAAATTAAACACACCCAGATGACCAAGGAGAGATCTTATTTCCTTAGGCAGAGCTACACGAGTTTCATCAAAAACTCTGGAAGATGCGGAGTGAGAGGTTTCTCCAAGAGCTGGCCATAACCTATTCACCACTCCATGCTTCCTTCCAGCTCCTCTGCCAAGCAGAGACCTACACAGCTCTACCTTTTCTCCACAGTGAAAACTCTGCTGTTTCCCCTTTGTGATAAAAAGAAATATGATCTAAATTTCCAGTTTAGAGCCGAAAGCCAGATGCAGATTGCAAGCAGACCCCACACCTTGTGGAAGAATAGGGGGTTGCTCACATTTCCTCCCTTCTCCCATGAGGATGTTTTTCCAGGGTATGTTAGCAGCTAACATTTCTCTGTCTGCCTTCCAATGATGCAGGACTCATTTGAATACATAAGCATGCTGGGAAGTAGGAAAGGGATGATTTCCCTATTCATTAAATCAAAACAACTTGTATTGGGAAATATTGAATTTTTACTGAAGATGGATGATACAATTGAATTTTCTTTTATAAATGAGTTATTTTTTGTTGACTGCTGCTGCCATTGTGTGTGAATCCTAAGACTTAAAAATTGCTAGATAATATTGTTTAGGTCTATATATGGTAGTGAGAAAGGCTGTTGAGAGTCCCTGGGAGAGGTACTTTTCCTGTATCAGCTCTGCCTCTCTCCCAGAGGTTTTCCAGCAGGGAAGAGAAGATTCAGTACTGATCCCTGCTGTGTGGACTGATGTTTGCTGGAGGCTCAACTGTTCTGTGGGTCACAAGTATGGGCACAGCTATCCCTCCTCACCATTATTCACACCGTGTAAATCTGGATTTGATATTCCAGAGTCACCTCCAGGCTCACCACTGAGCAGGATGAGGCCTGGAATGTTGGCCCACATAATTTTCTGTCCCTAATGCATGACTTAATACAGTGCATTAGTATATCTTGTAATATCTATACAGGAATTTTATACAATTTACATGGTGATAGGTAATTTCTTCTCTCCTCGTATCCCAAACCTGTATTTCCTTTTCCTCTATCTCTCCCTCTTCTTCCCTCCTTCCTTCCCTTTCCCTGAGCTGTCAGTACTAATGAACAAAGAAACATCTTTATTTAACCCCTCGCGACATCCTCTGCATCTGAAATCCCTGGTAATGGCTTATGGGAACCTTCCATTGATTGGGTTAATAGAGAATAAAATTGCTTTATAACTATATTTCTCTTTGATTTTAAAATTATGTCCCCTATCCCCAACAGCGGGAAGGAGTTGTTAACCCTTTCATTGTACTAGTCCTGCTGGGGCCTTCTCTGGATGGTACCCAGTGTGGAGCTGGAGAGGATAAGTGGAAATTAGTAAAATCCCTAAAGGAAATATGTGGTATTTCTGTGAAGATAATGAAAATTATCTGAATAGAAGAAATATCATGAAGGAAACTATGCATAGATTTTAAATGCTACTGTGAGAGGGGGAGAGTGCAGATTACTGGGTTGCTGTATTTCAGCCCCTCACATTAAAAACTCAGCTCCTTTTCCATGTCTCATATTCTTCACCTGTGTTAAAGGAAATGGAGGCCATTGTCTTCTTATGATTTCGCTATTGCCTAAGTTTTGTCGAAATGCTACAGAAATGTAAATGTTGCCTGGCTCTGCTGCCACCCATTGGAGTTACATTTTTCTGTGTGCATGCCTTGTGCAGCATTTTGTGGATATTTATCTTGGTTTAAAGTTGTTTCAAGATGTTCATAAAGTGCGGAGAGAGGATTTCCTTCTGTCTTTGTACTGCCCATGGCCATTGCAACAGGGGATGAATATCAACTTATACTGGTCACCAAAACAAATTGCCAAAGAGAAATTCAGCTAGAAAATTAGTCTGCAGCACGTGTTAGAGTTTTACATATCTTCAAGAACTCCTTCCTCTATCTAATGGCATTACTGCCCTCATTTCTAGTCTTTAACAACTTGTCACAATAGGAGATGAAAACAGTGACATAATTTCTTATAGTAAACATATGTTCTTTCAGCCCAAAGGGTCCAAGTGTGCTTTGCCAATATGTGTGGCAATAACCATCACTCCCTGGCTGTGAAAGAGCTATTTGAAAGCACAGGGGAATCTATGTGGAAGCATGAAGAAGAGAACAGCCCAGTTTTGCTTTGGAGTTGTATTGATGACATGAAGGAGGGATGTTTCAGAGAGGTGGAAGGGAATACTCAAATATTAATTTGATCAGGATAAACAGAATAAATCCCCCATCACGGCCCAAAGATCTTTGGGGAGAACAGTAATTAAGAATATCAGCACTTAAATTTCTTTTTAAGCATTGCAAGAAGCACAGGTCCTTTAAATTTTGTTGAAGGATTCATTCAGCACCGACTCTGAAAGAAGACCTTTCCCTCAGAATAATAAATACAGTTTTCTCAGACTCTGCCTCTCCTGCAGGTCTCTTCCATGGCCCAGCAAGGCCTGTTAGTAATTAGGTGATGAGATTTGACAAGATCACAACACAGGAAGATATGGCTGCAGGTTTCTGCCTCAGTTTTCAATTAGTATTTATCTGAGCAAAACAGCTCCTCTGCTACATTGTAGTGGCTCACAGGGTAATTTTTCAAATGAGCATTTTAGTTAATATCCCATAATGGCTCAGATATGCAGACTGAACCTCCTAAAAGATTTAGATGTTTATGGTATTTACCGTAACAGCTCCAGCTCTTGGACTGATTCCACAGTAATGCCTCTTCCCAGACTGGTTCAGAGCAGTCTATGACAACCACTACAACATTCATTCTTCCCATTTCAGGAATGGGTTCCCACAGCTGATATGGATGCTTTGCCTATCTGCTGTTGATTTGCTACAGATGGAAACCCTTCTTAGCTAGCTTTGGATGCTCTAGTGACAGCATCCAAAGCCCAAGCAGCACAGTGTCCTTGCAAAAACAATTTGTGCGCATCTTTTGTCATTATTCATTGTACCAGACTTGCCCAAAAATACAGTTTGAAAACAATCTCAAACCTTTTCTCTTGCAGCTTGGGACATTCCCACCTACTGCTGTGAGAGAAAACAGATTCTGAGATCAGTAACTGCTTCTCCCTGAAAGCCTGGCAGAGATTTCAATACAAGCACCAAAGATGATACCACTACAGTCCTGATTTGGGCTATATTGCTCAGGATTTTCTCCTGCATGTCATTTACACTCTTCTTATCCACTGCTGGCGGTGATGGTGGTATGAATCACATTACTGCAGCTGGTAATTTTAGAAACACTGCCTGGGAATGCTGCTAAATATAGAGAGGGGCGAGTAAAAGGCCTTCCTCTTATCAGACATCTGTGTAGGTTCTTGGCATCTCACAGGTACAGGTTGTATTGTTCCTGATTTAAGGCTCTGGAGAACCTTTGATGCAGCCATGCCTGTCCGTCACAGAGCAGAAAGCTGCCTGGGGCCAGCAGAACATCACAGAGGCTGAGAGGTCTCCCAGGGCCCAGCAGCATATTGGCATTTTGTCAGGTAGGACTCTGCCCATAAGCACTGCCACTGAAGGTTTAATTTGAGATCTGCTCTGTGTCGTTTACATGGATCTCCAGGCTAAGGAAGAAACACTTGTGTTTGCATCCACAAACTGAGGGGTAAAACACACAAGCTGCAGAGGGTGGAGGAGAAGAAGTAGACAGTGTAGACCTCTAGGCAGCACATGAGAGTACAAGGCTGCCCAACAGGGAGAATTTAAAACACCATTAAAGGCCAAGAGAATAAAACTATCATGCAGCTCATGCTTGGGTTGCCATGAAGACATGCTGCTGCAAAGATCCTTTGGGACATCAGCAGTTGTAACTCATCCCAAATCGTAGGGAACAGGAGGAATTCTGCCAGTACTATGTCTTTGAAGAAAACCAGGACTCTATTAAGATGGCGTCTCTCTAAGTGAAGGGTTTCCTGCCCTGTTAGCCCACTGAAAGGCCTTGCAGAGCCATAGGGGGGCAGGAGAGGCAGCAGGAAGGTGAAGGCAGGATCTTCCAGTCAGTAGGACTGAACTGAATGGGAGTGAGAGTAAGAATAAACTTCCACGTGTCCCTGCAGGGCCAAAGAAATGCAGCCTTATTGGTGGAAAGCCACAGCCCACTCTTGCTGGCAATTGGAGAGAAATTCCAAAGTTTTCATGTTTAACAGCTTTGGTTACCTTCAGGAGCAAGAAGTCACCCTGGGATGAGCTTCAACAAGTGCTTATTCATCTGTCTACATGTAAAGGGAGAATTATTGTTTTCCCTTGTATTTTTTGCCTGGATTTTTTGCTTTCACTTTTTTAGATTTTCCCCTGAAGACCCAAAGTACATTCCTTTGCCAAGTACAACCAAGCAAGTGTCAGCATTTTCCTAAAAAATGTCCATTCCCAAAATGGTTTTCTGCCCCCAAACATCAGTGGAATTATTTGAACCAGTTCCATTTATACTGGCAGGAAAAAAACCCCAACAAGATGCCAATATACATCTCCATGCAAATGACATCTTGCAGCCCTGTGATAACCAAGACTTGGAACATTCTTGTACATGGAAAGAGAAAAGAAATGGTGCGTGTGCCTGTGTTCCAAGGGTGACAGAAAGGACAGCCCATACAGAAAAGGCCTTACAAGCCAGAGCAGAAGAGAGCTTTCATCTTTTTCCAAACAGAAAAGAGTCTGCATATCAACTGTAGAACAGAGGTACAATTTCTATGCCAATATCAAATGAATCCTGCATGCCAGTGTAGAAGGAAATTTACAGGTCAATATAAGAGAGCATTTCTGTGAATCACACTACAAAAAAGGGTGCTTAGACTGCCCTAAAAGCAAGTGCTTTTTTTCCCAAATTAGCCCAGAGGAGAGCCTACCAATGAAAAAGAACCTGCATAAAAAAATCTCTTGTAGCTGCCATTGAAGAAAAAGAATGACAGAACCAGTCTTTTCAAACCTAAACCAATTAACAAGGTAAAAGAAAAAGTCTTATGATAATTAAAAATTAAAACCAACAAGACAACAGTGTAAAAAATGAAAGAAATTAATAAAAACAATTAGCAGAGATGAAAAAAACAGGGATGGGAGTGATATAAATTGAACCTATTATAAGGCACTAATGACATTTGAAAACCTAATTTTTACATTGTCAAACCATTTTGATTAAGTGTTAAATGCTGCTCTTACGAACTTGGCATATATTGTGCAAGAGCAGTAATTTCTGGCTTTATCTTTTTCATTTTCTCTGAAAAGCTGCTTGTGTGCTGAAAGAGGCAGCAAGCACTCAGGACTTATCAGTGCTCCTTTCCCTTGCATTCCTCATGCAGGAAGCGCCAGCCCTGCCTGACAATGGCTATTTTCATGTTCACAGGGAGAAGGACCTATGCAGAGTTGGGGGGCAGTGAGAAGTCTGAAGACATTGGGTGCAGATGAGAAAAACAGACATCTTTCTAACTAGGAAACTTCTCTCCTTTTTTTCCTATTTTTTTCCTCCTTTTTTTTTTTATTTTCAAAAATGGAATAAGCAAAATAATTGAAAGAAAGAAAATTGACTTTTTATGGCTTTTTAAGTGCTTAACATGAAGTTTCATCTAGTAAAATTATTGTTATTTTTATCTTTAGCTGCGTCGTTCATGCTTCTCCTTAAAGAAGATATTTCTCCAGTCAGGATGCCAGCTGCAAGGAGCCGCGCTGGGAATGACAATGGCCTATGCAAATACAAAGCTCAGCTATAAAGGAGCTCCAGAGCTGCGGGCAGCACGGGAGGAGGCAGGCGAGGCCAGGGAGTGACCCAGGGCCAGGGAGTGACCCAGGGCTGGGGAGTGACATAGGACCATGGAGTGACCCAGGGCCATGGAGTGACCCAGGGCCATGGAGTGACCAGGGCCAGGGAGTGACCCAGGGCCAGGGAGTGACCCATGACTGGGGAGTGACCCAGGGCTGGGGAGTGACCTAGAGCCATGGAGTGACCCAGGGCTCTGGAGTTACCCAGGGCCATGGAATGACCCATGACTGGGGAGTGGCCCAGGGCCATGGAGTGACCAGGGCCAGGGAGTGACCCAGGGCTCTGGAGTGACCCAGGGCCAGGGAGTGACCCAGGGCCAGGGAGTGACCAGGGCCAGGGAGTGACCCAGGGCTCTGGAGTGACCCAGGGCCAGGGAGTGACCCAGGGCTCTGGAGTGACCCAGGGCCATGGAGTGACCAGGGCCAGGGAGTGACCAGGGCCAGGGAGTGACCCAGGGCCAGGGAGTGACCAGGGCCAGGGAGTGACCCAGGGCCATGGAGTGACCAGGGCCAGGGAGTGACCAGGGCCAGGGAGTGACCCAGGGCCAGGGAGTGACCAGGGCCAGGGAGTGACCCAGGGCTCTGGAGTGACCCAGGGCCAGGGAGTGACCCAGGGCCATGGAGTGACCAGGGCCAGGGAGTGACCCTGGCTCTGCTGCTGCAAAGGGAGGTGAGGATGCTCCAGACCTTGGATGAGTCCCTCAGTCTGGGCAGTACCAGGGAGTGCCCAGACAGGGAAAGGAGTGCTGGATCTACTCACACATCAAGGAGGCTCGGGGATGCCAGATGTGGTTATTGATTTGGGATTTGTTACTCCAGTCACCCAGGCCTTGGTTTCCTGGAGTCGCTTCAGTCCCCCAGGCCCCATCACACCAACCCTTGAGAAAGTGAAAGTCTGTGGGATTGCCTTGTTTCAGAGCAGAGGCTTCTTTCTTCTGGCCTCATCTGCAAATTTTCACTGACCAAAATTCAGCAACATAACATACCAGCACCAGTACACTTGTGCTAGGGCTTGCTACTCCAGAATTGTCCAGATAAGAATGTAGGGAAATTACCACTGGGAAGTTATAAAATTTCAGCAGGAAAAAGAATTGTAATTTTTTTTTTTTAACTTGAGAACCGAGAGAGGGCCAGGAAAGCATTTTGCAGGCAGGCAGGAGGAAGTATATGACAGTTTGGACTGTTCCTGGGTGCTGTACACTCAGCTCTGTCCATAAGAGAGTGACACACTTGTAAATGACAGATCTGGTCTTGGTGACAGAACAGAAGAGCCCCAGTTCAGCATGATGGTCCACATGCAACACTAGGTAACAATGTGCTTCTCCCCAGAACACGCAGATCAGCAAGTCACAGTAACTAGGACAGGGACATGCAGGTATTGTCAGCAAGAACAGCAATCAGGTGAAGGGTGATTACACAGAAAGCAAATTGGGCACAAGAAGCTGGCATGTCTGGAAATGATGGTGCAAAGAGAATCTTTCTGCTCTGGCAGGGCACAAAGTCTTTTTACAGAGACATTGCATCCCTCGGGATAAAAGATTTGATCACAACTCTGTTGGTGCCAACCTGACATAGAAGAAAAATTATACATTACAAAATGCTAAAAGACAGCTAAAGGGAAGGAGTCAGACGAGGGGATGGATAAACAAAAATAAATCAGAATCACCTCAGAGAAAAAAGACTGAAGGTAGAATTAAAATATAGAACTTTTGGAAGGTAAAGATTTTAGAAAGAAACAAATATTGAAGAAAATAGGAGAGGGTGTATAAAAAGACAGGACATTAAGCCAAGCAGCATAGCCAGTGTAATTTATATCAATTTTTAGTGCTCCTTTTCCTCTGCCCTAGGAATAGTTCATAAACCACAGCATTTATTATAGGGGTGGTGTCACACACTGCAAACCTATTTGTGAATGTTACCACTGGGGGATCACATGTGGAACTGCCTTCCATTGCAGCTGACAGGCTCAATAAATTCAAAAAGATCAAGAAGAACACAGGTGACAGGGGGTATTTGGAGTGTGCATGCTCTTCTCTTTTTGTTGCACAAAGAAAAGAACATGAATCCCCCATGCTACCAGTCACCACGTTTTTATTGTAAGCCTTGTAAAATCTGATGTTAAAGTCTAAGCTCTCAGGTCATGCAATTATGTGAGTCTCTGCTTTCATTTTTTAAAATGTCAGTTTCCAACCTGTCTACCTGTGAAGAAAGACATGGAAGCACAAACATGTACAGACTCTAAGCAAACTAATTATTGATTTTTTTTTTTTAATGTCTTGATGCTGGGTACTTGATTTTGAATTTCCAGGGTACACAGAAAGGGCAGAATGGCTTTCTTGCAGCCAGCATCAAGGCACATATGGAGTTCTTACCATATTCCTCCAGTTTTGAGGTCTGGTATGTTCATGAACTGTTTTTTGAAAAACCTGTAGGTCTTGATGCGAGCTGTAGAGAATTGACCAACCTTTAATTTAAAGAAAGTGCCTCATAGAACTGAGTGAATACAACTAAAGTCTACAAAGGCTAGCCAGCTTTTATTACCTGGAGATACATTCCTCATGTTTTATATTTATTGTATTTATCTGCTTCTTTTATTTAATGGCAGATATCTGGGAGCAAGCATCCATTAAATTCTGTCAAAACTTGATACAGCTCCGTGGTGCTGAGAAGAACCATGATGATGAGGATTCTGGAGTGAAAAAGCCATATTGGGGGCCACTGAAAACTTAATTTCATGATGTGAGAGAAGGAGCAGCAATTCAGTAGGTGAGAAAGAGGAAACGTAGGCAGCTGGATCATTCATGCATTGCATGAAAAAGAGTAGCAAGAAGTAGCTGAAAATCCTCTCTGGTCTGTTTGCAGGTGCTGCAGCCACCTTTAATGACAGTGTAGACATAGTAAAAAATATATGACTTGAAAAAAGAGGTGTACTCCAGTCAGAAAGAGCTGATTGCTTTAAGCAAGGCCACTACAGCATAGCCAGGATTTCTGCTAGCTCTCCTCTCAGCAGGTGCAATGTAGTCCTGTTGTCTCATGACAAAGAACAGTGGAAGTGGGGATTCACTGAGAATTTAGACTTCATCTCCCCTTTCTAGTTACCTCCAGCTCCTGTGTTTCTGCCTTGCTGCAGGAACTGGCTGTTTGATTCTCCAGTGCTGTGCTACAGCTTGTCTCCAGCTGTGCACTAGGAATCTAAATGATGCCAGTTCTGCAGCAGGGCAGTAGAGATGGGAGCATTTGCCTTGCTAAGGATCCTCCAGGTGCTTGTGTGGATTCTCCACTCCAGCCCCAGGAGAAGCTTCCCTTGGCAGCCACAGCTGCCAAAGCCATGGTGCCACTTCCCCCAGGGCTGTGCTGGGGACAGGGCTGTGACAGAGCTCTGTGCCAGCACAGCCACTGTGCAGCCTGCTCTCTAGGGAGCATGCAACCTCTAATCCATGCCTGGCTTCCGGCTGTGTAGAAACAGGGAACTGAGGCTGCAGCTTCTTCTGCCAATATGCCCCTTCCGTTTACAGATTAAATACTGTGGAAAATTTAGAAGGACAGACAAGCAGAGCCTGAAAGGTTGAATTGTTTACAGGGTCAGACCTTGGGAAGAAGCAGATTTCAGACAGTTACTCAGGTCTCTGTGATCCACATAATGGCTCAATTTGTTTGTGGGATCTGGTGGCCAAAGAACCTGCATTTAGCAGGGATGTAGAGTTGAGCTGATGGATGCCAGATGCCCAGATTTTTCAGACAGGAGTGTGTGTACATGTTCACATCTTGTCTGTATGTGTGTATGCTTGCAGGATAGAGCAAGTCAGCCAACCACTTGTCCCATCATTTCCCACCATTCTGGTTCTTGTTAACTTAGTTTGAATTTTTTAGCTTTCTTCCCTTTCCACCTTCCTATTTGTGTGATTACCTCCCTTTTAATTGTAGTGCAAGCAATCTAATTCCATTCAGTGCTTTGGCAATGCCAATCACTGGCTCCAGGTTAGAAAGAGTGAAGTGGCAGCTGGCTGGTAAATTCATTCCCAGCCTCACCATGGCAGCTACCTGTGGGTTGTGAAAGAGCCAGGAATTTGTGCTCTGCTTCATGGACCTCATGGCCTGAGGAAAATGAACTGTCAGGACTGTATGGGACTAAAAGAATTTGTTACCACTGAAAGGACAGTGCCAGCTGTGGAGCTGGACTGGAAGAGGGAGAGAAAACAAGGTTTGAAAAATAGAAGAAAGAAGAAAAGTAGAAGAAGAAAATGAAACAAACACCATGGTCACATTCTGCCTTGTATGACAAACGGGTGCTAGATATTCTTAGAGTCAGAAACTTCATTCTTTTCCTGCAAAGAGAGAAGCCAAAGGTGGTAGAAAAAAGGCATTTCTAATGTGCTGACCTTGAGGTGTGAAGTAGTGCACTCCAGATAGGATTTCCCAACTGGTTACCATTGCCTGGTCGTCCCTAGTGTTGGATTTAATGTTCTTGGCTCCTCTGTTTAAGCAGAAACTAAAATATTAACTCTTCCCAGATTTACTTTTCAAAATCTTTCACAGGACAGTTGAAAAGGGCAGAACAAAGGTAGCATTGTCTACCTAATAAGAAGGAAAAAGACAGCAAGGAATCTGGGTTTATCACCATCTCTGGCACTGACTCATCGCACGGTTTGGTTTGGTTTTGTCTTTTGCTTCTTCACAGCAAATATGGTGTGAAGAATACAGCTTCTTCTTGTAAATATGGTGGGTGTATGTAAATAGCCTTGATGGGCTTGGAGAGAAGCCATGCAAGAAGAAAATTTATAAGAGCATAGAATGGTAATACAGAGCCTCAGCTGAAAAACTGGAAAGACATGGCTTCCCTGGAGTTACTGTGAGATATTTTCATTTGTCCTTTGTCACAGCAGCTTCAAGGCCTGACATTTAGCTGCCCCTCCTGTGGCTGGCTCCTGCTGTGCTGTAAAGGGAGTGAGAAGTGCACCCCTAGGATGGGGCAGAGTCCTGCAGAGCAGCAGCACTGGGTTGGGCAGCAGGGACAGAGGGTTTTGCATTGTTCCCAGCTGAGGAGGAAGAGCAAACAGAGACATCCTGCAAGAGGCCGCTTCTCTTGAAGGGGAGTCTGACAGGATGAAGGTCACACAGTGAAAAGTCCTTGTGTGTTGTGGACTCTCAAACCTTCTCTGGGTCCCCTAATTACAGTGTTCTCCATCTCCCCAAGAATTTCATCTTTGAACATGTAAATCACAGGCAGTTTTTTATTTGTTTATTTGGGTTGGGGGGTTTTGGTTTGTTTCTGGTTTTGCTTATTTTAATAAAGGAAAACCAAGAACCATGTGACTATTCAAAAGAAAAGACTCTCAGATTTTTGGTACTTTACTCCTGACTCTTGAAGGCCTGCGACTAGCATTACTAAGTGGGTTAGTACTACCAGTATCTCAGATTATTAAAGATAGACACTGAAAACTAATTAGGAGTTCATGTTGCTTTTTCCTCTAGTGTTCCACTCAGCTGGCTGGAGTGATACCAGCCTGTTTAATTTCCTTTCCTTCTGCTTGTCGGTGCCACTGTCTGTTTTTCATATTGGTACCAGGAAGCTCCTGAGTTTATGTCATATTTCAGGGAGAGAAGTCCTCTATCAATATCCAGTGATTCTCCATCAGTTTAAATAAAGTGCATAGGATATTACAAATACATATTTTTTGCTGATGGTTCCAAATTCATAAAGTGTACATTTTTGCAGACTTAGGTAGGCAGTTGAGGCCATTCCCTGCTGTTGCTATATTCATCATGCCACCCCTTCCAGACTCATTTTTCTCTGTCTTGTTCTTACCTTCCCTTAGACGTACTCGCTCTTTGCTATGTCTTCTCCCAAATGCTGTCTTTCTCATGCTGCCTGGGCCAGCCATGTCCCTATCCCCTGAATGCCTCCTCCCCTGCAGCTGTGCTTTCACACCACATTGTGCGTGGCCCTTTCTGCCTGCTGTGTTTCCATCTTGGCTTTTCTGCTCTCCTCCTTCTCTCCTGTACCTCACAATTTTTCTTTTTGCCTTTGTCTCCTGCTGCCTCATTCTTCTGTCTCCCAAGGGCTGCTTTCCCAAGAGAAGCTAAGTCGAATTGATCTGCCATTTAATTGCCTGATGTGTTCATTGCCTGTGCCTGCTGTTTGAAATAGGCCTGCCTGAAAGTCCCTGGGGGAGGCAAGGTTGTGTGGCAATGGGGGAGGCGGATAGATGGGCTGGCAGCAGCTCAGCCAGAAGGCAGCTTCCTCAGAAACAGAACACCTGCCAGGAACACCTGTGCTTGTAAATGTTTGCTGCCATCCCTGGGCAGGTCCCAACACTGGGAGAATGAACATGTCTATTCCATGGCATCAAACCAAAGCGGCTTCCTGGCATGTGTGAAAGCTTCCAACTAGCACTTATACTGAGCACTCCGTGTGCAGGGGGAGAAATGCAAGCCAAGAGTCACACACCTCTGCAGCTATGGGTTCAGGAAAATTGGGAATTCTCCTTACAGCCCAGCAGCTCTAGCTCCAGTGGACCTTGTCATTGCATCCCCTCTGGGATGGGTGAGTTGCACAGTGGTGCAGATGAGGGAGGACCATGACCTTGTCTTATTCTGAAACCTTTCCCCCCAGAATGTCAAAGGACTTGGTCGGAATACCTGGCTCCAGCCTTATGGTCCCTCATGTAGGCAAGGCTCCTTCCTCCCTATCAGGCTCCAGGAAGCATTGACTCATCCAAGGTCATTGCAATGATTTCTAGTTGCAGTTAAAATGAAATCACTGTCTTCTGCTTCTAGACTGCAGACTCAGTCTGCCTTTTCCGAGGAATTTAAAGCGGGACTATGGTATGAATAGAAGCAAACCCATTTAAGCAGACCCATTGTCTTTGCAGAAATCCCACCTATGAATTGAGCTAGCTTGGATTTAACACTACAGGGTTGATTAAAGGTTACATAAAGATTAAACACCAAGACAATTGGTCTTGCCAGGGAGGCAAAACTAAGGATTTTTGCACAGAACATGGTGGAGATATCCTTTCCTTCCCCTGTGTTTGTGCAAATTTACCTAACCTGTTTGTTACAAAGGAAAAACATGAGCTCCATGTATCTATGAACACCCCAGAGGCTTCACTTTACCTCAGTGTAACAGCTGGATGAAAGCCCCAGGCTCCAAAGGCTTTGCCAATTAACATTTTCTCCTCTCTTTAAACACCCCATGTGGCTTCTTAAGCTTTAGAAGCAAAGCATTCATGGGAGAGCAGACCATTCAGTAGCACCCATCACACTGATTTTTGCTGCTTTCCTAAACACTGTCCACAGTGACCCTCGTTAAGGGAATAGGAACAGATTATAGCGTGTGTATGGAGGAGAACATTACTTCTGCTTCGCCTAATCAGACACTGGAAATAAAGAAATAAGCTAAAACTGAATAATAATAGATGAGAAACACAGAGCCAATCTGAACTAAGCCCAGCAAGAGCTGGCCAGTTGTCTTCACTGCTTTTGTGAAGCAATTTCATTATTTGTTCTGCAGCATCTAGCTAATGACATGGCAGACATAATTAATATGGTATGGGCCTTTCCGGTGGGCAGGGCTGCACACACAAATCCATATCCTTGTATTGTTTCTGCTGGGTTTAGGTGCATGTATCAACCAGACAAAATATTATCCATCTGTTTTCACTATCTCCCTTTCTCAGACGCTCTTTCTGTCCTTCAAGACCTTGAGCTTTCTCATGTTTATTCCTCTGTTCTCCTTCTCTCAGCATTCATTAAGTCAACAAGCTCCTTGAGAAAGAATCTAGTTTTTCATTCCATATATAAAGTGTGGTCCTGGTCCTGTTTGGATCCTGGAACTGCTACAGATCATCTGCAACTGTGCATGGGCTGCAGGGAGTACAAGGTGACCGTGCTGGGACATTCTGTGAGCTGTCCCCATGCAGGCAGGGAGTCAGGACATACACTTGGTTCCATGCAAAGCTGGATCCTTATACTGAGGAATACATTAGGGGAAAACACAATGTGTGGCACAGGCAAAGACTAAGAAGGTGCATCTTAGGGAAGGTTCTTAGGCTGTCAAAAAAACACAGAGCTATGACTCCCTCTTCTTAACAGCTGGGACAGCAGAATGGCTGCAACATCCATCAGCACAGAGCTGGACAGCCCCATCCTGCCAGGTCCTCTGCTTCTGACTTGGAGCTTTTTGCACAGATTATTCTTCAGTTTAGTAAAGTGCCTTGATTAAAAAAAAACCTTTTAATCTTGTATCTCTGTCTCCCTGAATCAATGGGATTTAAACACGTGCTTAACCTTCATCATGTTCTTGAGTATTCTCCAGAACTGGGCCTTTTACAAAGATACAAGTCTCAGGGAACTTGTAGGAGTTTGCCTTCTTGCATGCTGCTCCTCATATACTATTGATGGAGCAATCTGTTACTCATTAATGCTCCAGAATAAGCCATTTTGCCTGAATCTTTTTTTTTTCATAGACATTTTAACTGATTGTCTTATGATATATTTATTTGATTTCCAGTGCTTAGTTACAATATGACAGCAAATCTAGAGTATGTTTTATAACTATTTATTCTGTCTCCTCAGGCATATATTGACTGAAGGAGGTGGCATGAACTCAGTGTTGGCATTGAGCTACAATACTGATGGCCATCCTACAAAAAGAAAGAGAAACAGAGAATGAGAAATTTCCAGCTGGAAATTGTTGTCATACAGAATGTGAAAGATGGGAATCAGCTCCACTGGAGTCTCAAGGACAGATTCCACATAAGCCTGTCAGGAAGGTTCAGGGCCCTTGCTGCTGGTAAGTAGACTGTTCTTTGTATCTTTCTAGAGGAGAAAGGGTACAATCTCATGATTAGGGGAATTTGTTTAGCACTGAATAGCAGCCCCAGCTGTAGAACAGCTATCCCCCTAGGGAACCCAAATGGTGTCTGTGTGTGTTACCCCAGAGTTACTGGCCTGCCTGTCTGGGATGTGGCTTTGTGATTGATGAATATATGGAAAGAGTATTGGACACCATGGAGGTGACAGCTTTGGTGGAGGCTGTTTGTTCTTCTCTTCCTTGTGGGGATTAGGGGTTTTCAGAGCATTACCAACAAATCAGTCCCTGCTGTGAGCCATTCCACACTTGTGCTTCCACACTTGTCACTCCACACTTGTCACTCTGTCAGTAAGGGTGTCATTCCTTTCCATGCCCTGGCAGGAAGTTAGGAGGGTTTCCTTTGGCAGATGTTTTTCATGCTGGCTCCCTGGGGAGCAGTGATCCTTCTGTGTATCTGTGTGCAGCTCACCACCCACTGCCCGGAGGCTGTCTGTCATCTTGGAAGCTGGACTTCTACATGTGCACTGGGGTACATATCCAGGGAGCTACTAAAAAGTGTGCTCTTCACATTAGACCAAGGTCTGCAAGACCAGGGGATTACTGCTCACCAGAGAACCCCTCACTGAACTGAGAAAGATGTCTGTACAGTTGATGCAGAGAAGTTCTGCTACTGGACAAAGGGTAGTGGGACACATGAAAGCCTTCAAAAGAGGTTTACTGAGAGGTCATAAGAAAAACTGAACAACATAAACAAATTTGGCACAGGAGCACATTCCAGTATTACAGCTTTTCCTGGGGTCTGGGTTAGTAGATCACTGTGAAAGGACAATACTCCTCAGTCCTTCCCATGTCCAAGTGTATTCAGAGCCTGGTGCATGTGAGCTGAGGGACTCTGCCAGTCCCATGGCATGCCTGCCCTCTTTCCTGCAAGGTATTTAAAAGCAGCCATAGATCTGTAAATCCAACTGCAAATCCCTTTCTGCACTGCATGCCAAGCCAGCCTCTTCCAAGGCAGGCGTGTCCCTGATTCTAATCAGCAGAGGGGATACAGGCGTGGCCCAGGGCAGCAAGGATGCAGCATTCCCGTGGATCACAGATGGCAAAGGCTGCCATTCACACTGTGGCTTAGGCAAAATCCACCCCTCTGGATGCTCAGGAACTGTTACAGGAACAGCTGCTCTGGGCACCGTGTGAGAGGAAGGGCCAGAGAGCTTCAAGTGTTTTATCACACTCTCACCAAGCCTATCCCCTGTGGAGACAAAGCTCTGACAGTTTTGTATTCATTGTCTCGTGCAAAGAAGGTTCACAATAGGAAGGTGGCTGTTTGCAAGGGCTTGAGAATTAATTAGTGGTTTTCTTAGCACTGTTTAGATGCTAAAATCAAGTCTAGGGCAAGAGCTGCCTTGTGAAGGGACCATTAGCTATTTCAGTAAGCAATGGCACTATGCATTCTTAATATTTTTTCTCTACTGAGCATTGCTAAGGTGTAGAGAATTCAAACACATTGGTAATTTCTTGAGTGTAAGATAAAACTAGTGATATGAAGGTGGCTCACTGCAAGCTCCTCTTCACTTTGCTTTAGTTGTGGTGTTGATTTTGTTTCAACTAGCTCTGAGGCTGACTGGGAGAATGTTTCAGCACCAAATATTGTTGCTCTGGTGTTTATGATACAGAAGGTTTTAGGAGATAGGCAGCATCAAATTTTGCATTCTTCATTTAGACTGAATCTGTGAGGATCACAAAAAAATCCAGTCACTTTTGATCCTGAATAAAGATGAGAGTTTATCTGACACTTTGCTCTGTGTCCTAAAATATCCAAAATTCCAGTATTGTGAGCTCTGATTTGGATTTCTGGCAGCACAACACATGAATTAGATAACTTGTTCCTAATACTTGTTCCTAATACAATTAGATAATTTTGTGCTGTTTCACCAACCTCTTCTTTTGTGACTCAGGTGATGAGTCTGTGTGTCTGAGACAGGTTTAATACCTACCCACCCACAGGTTCCTCTGAAGCTATCATTCTACACTGTCATTTTACCAGAGTTCCCACCTGAGACTGTGCTGGCACTGGAGTTCATTTAGTCTGACTTTCAGCTTGAGCTGCTTCCAACACTGCTGCTTTCCCTGATTTTTTATGCCAGCTTACAGGTGATCTCACAAATGTTAGAGGAGACTGAAAGGAGGCTGTACAGCAGCTGGCCCTGACCCATTATCAGGGAAGCTGATGTGAAAAATCTGCTTTTACAGTGGGGGAGGGCTGTTTTACCAAAACTAAGAGCTGTTCCCGGCTGTTCCCAAACAACTGCAAATCTGTGCTTAACACTGCAAGGAGAAGGGGAAGGATATTTCCTTTGGCCTGCCTGTGTCACTATTTCAACACATCCAAAAGCCAGGTCTGCAGGTGACCCACCAAATTTTCAATATATAAAATTTAGAAGCAGTAATTTGCTAAGCTCTCTTTTTCTGAAGGTCATGTGACTCTCAAAGCAGAAGAATCACTGAGAGATACAGTTCTAATTGTACATGATGGTGGTCTGATTAATTGAATTTAAATGAGTCTTCCAATCTAAAAAGCAATAGTAGTCCTTCTTAGTTGGACTGCATAATTTTCTATGCCCTGTAATGATTCTGCTGTTTAATTTACACTTTTTCTGAGGATCAGCCTGGCTGTTTCAGAAGACTTTAGACTGGGGCCAGTTTCCTTGAGAAGTAGTTGGAACATGCAGCATTGTTTCCATTACAGAATTACTTACTAAGAGGGATAAAAATCTACTATTTCTTTTTGATCTTTTCCTGCAAAGACAGTTTGAAATTATCTTTTCCAAGTACTTTTCAAGGAACTCACCTCTTTTGTCTCTGAAGAAGCTCTTACTCTGATTACCTGTTGTAATGGAGGCTCTGGATGGGATTGCCTTAGAAGACCACTCAATAGTTTCAGAAGCCACAATTCTCTGTAGACTGTATCAGCTGCTGGTTTCCTGTAGAATGCAGTTCAAAGCAACAGATTTGGAGTCCACAGCAACACCTGATGTGAGCCCAGGTTTTGTCAGAGTCTGTCACACATCACATTTCCCTGCTGACCAGAACTGACAGCAGGCTGTTACCAAAACATCTTTACTGGAGCCCTCACGACTCTGCTCCTCACTTTGACCATAAAATTCTGATTTTTAAACAATGCAATATTTACTCAGCTGTAGGTTCTGTCTTAGATGGGGAGTCTGAATGACATAAGGTACAGTGGGATTGCCTAATGGAGGTTTGGGCTAGAAAGCTGAATATTATCATATACATGGTTTATAACCTCCAAAACAATCCTTACATTTTCATTGTAACTGGAATTTTGATGTTTTGACCAGACATTCTGACCCAATTTCCAGATCTAAGATATTCTGGACAAATAACCAGACCTTTATTTATGTATTCATAAAAGTAGTTACCATGATACTAATTACAACTGCTTGTTTTGTTCCAAACTGAAGAGGACTTAACCTCCTAGTATCACTGGAAACTTCCTACCTTGCAGCTCTCTTCAAATACAAACTTCATTTTTTGGGGTCTACCTTGAGTATAACCATTTAGTGACTTCTATCACTCATTTCAAGGGGAAAATCTTGGAAGTTTTTCCAGCCTTAATGATTCTAAAGATGGGGCTCTACACAAGTGCTTAAGCTGGAGTTACTGCTATACAATATTGTCCCAAGTTACAACCCTTGAAAAGCTAATTTTGGGGTAGCCCAAGCAGTAAATCCACCTGACTTTCCATGGTTGCTGAAGTTGTTATTTAGGGTGTACTCTGATCCTTCTTCTCCCCCAGTGACCTTTTCCTAACCAGCGCCCCTGGGTATTTAGTGAGAATGTTCCAGAGTTCTAAGTTTTATAGAATTTTAGTGTGTGGCAAGTATAGAAATGAAAAAATAAATTTATATGATAGACATAGAAATGAGTCTTCTCCTTAATTTGCAGTTACAGCAAAAGCTCTAAGTTCCTTGTCCCCACACATTGCCAGTTTGCCTCAGTCCTGAACCAGTGGATCTCTATGGAGACAGCTAAGATACCTCAGCCCTCATGGTCAATCTACAGCTCCAGGCTGAATGTCCACAAATTTGGAAACATGAGCTGACAGCCTGTTTCTTTAGTGGTGTAGGTGGCTATCCAGTAAAAGAAGGGCAGAGAACATCAGCTAGTTTCAGGTAATAAATGTCCATCAGGCCTTCATTCCAACACTGATTTCTGTCAGCTTAAAATCAGGGGCACACATGCAAAGACTTTGTATCACAGCCCTCTGAGATTTGTCTCATAGGCAGCCTTGAGGCTTTTACAGAGCTCCCTAATCATCTTTGCTGTCTTGGAAATCTGTATTTCTACTAATTAGCCAACTATTGGAAAACATGGCTGGACCCTGCCATTGGCAGAATTAGGCTGGCTTTCCCCAGCCTGTCATTGTCCTGCATGGCTCTTGAGGTGGCCATTTGCTGTTGCTGGCTTATGTGGTAGCAAGACACTGAGGAACTTACAGCTCATATTTTATAAGCTTGGAAAGGAATGTCAAGATGATGCAGTGTTGTCTCTCACTCCCCCTTTTCTTATTTTATGTAGAATTAGAGCCCACGAATGTGAGGAAAAACAGCCATGGCTGCAGTCAAGGCATTGTGCAAGTCTTCCTCCCACAGCAGTGCCGGTGTAACTTAGTCTAGTTTGGTTTCTTTTTTTCCCCAAATGTGGCCTCCCACACTTTGTGCTAAAGTCCCTTCCAAAGCAGTTTTCAAATGTTGCCTTCTCAGCTCTGACATGTGACAGCACCTGAGGTGTGCTCTCACAGGCACTCTCAGTTAATGCTGTAGCATTCCAGGTATGTATTCATCTTTGTGAATGCACTTCTGCACCTCCTCATTCCTAGACCTGGATCTTTGCTAAAAGATAGTTCTAACTCCAGCAGAGTGTGTAACAGCAACTCTCAGCTTGGTTTATTGAGCCAGGCTGGCAGATTGAGCTAATCAGCCTGGTTTATACCTATGGTGAAGGCAGAACAGAAAATTTGCTCAGGACAGAACAAGCAGCCTTTGTTCTTGTCTTACTAATTACTGATCTGCTATTGTCCTTTAGCCCTTCCTTTCTGCTTGCTTGGGACATATTTCCTATGAGGAGACCATAGAGGAGACCACAGAGAGGTGATCTGACTGAAGTAATTTTCTGTGCTTCTGGAACGAGTCTAAAGGCAGCCATAGTAAGTACTTTAAAGCTCCTTATTGAAGTGATCCTGCTGTACATTAAGATGTACCAAAAGAGATGGACTAAAGCAATCACATGTCTACAGGTATCTCATCACTATTTTCTAGTCAAGCCTTGTAATTCTTTTTTGTTAACTAACTGTAACCAGATAAAATATGAGGACTTCTGTGAAAAGCAGTTGTTGTACCAGACAAGATGAGTTCTGAGGGGACAGTTCCAGCAGTGTTATTGAAGCCAAACTTTTTTACATAGTTCTGAAGTGAAACAGGAAAGCTACAACATCATTCTTGTGGTTTGACAGAACTGCAGGCATGGTGACAGCTCCATGTAATAGTGATCATTTAACACCTTGTTAGTCCTTGGGGACCCATGCAGAATTAAAGTTGTGTTCACCAGGCGATACGCACGCAGGCAGCGGCGTGAACAACTTCCAGGATAATAGTTGTACAGCAAGCACTGGCTTGAAATGTTAAGGGAATTGTGTGTCTCTATTAAGGTAAATATTGAGTATCTATCACTGTGGCATTTCTGGAATTGAGGTCTGTGTTAATCAGGAGGCCATTATTAAACAACCACAAATCACAGGCACAAGTAAGCAACCTTTCACTCAGCTGTGCTTCCTGCTGTCTTGTATTCAGCCAGGCTTACACTGGGTCTGCACAGGCACACAGAGGGATCTAGCACAGAATCACAGGCAGGAACTACACATGCCATTTCAATATCTAAGGACTAGAGCAGCAGAGGGGACAGAGGGACATGAAAGGACAGGAAAGGGAAAAAAACTGAGGGGCACCAGTTAAAAGAGAATAGCTAATCACCTAGAGGAAGAAGTAAAACATAAGCATGAATGTTTATATGAGACAGGAAAAGAAGGATGGATGAAGAAGGATTAGAAGGTAAAAAATGGGAATGGAGAATTTCCAGAGGTAAAGCTGAAATAGAAAAGCATACAACAAAAGGAGAGTTCCATTAAAAAGAAAGAAAGGAAATACCACAAAGCAGGCACAGAAATGAGCATCTGCTCTAAAGAAAACCTATGACTGGAATACTGCAAAGAGAACAATTAGGTGACCCATGGCCAAAAATTTGCACTGTTTCTCATTAATACTGAGATGCTAATGGTTACCTTCCCCAAATCTCCTCTTTCCTGGGGTACCCTTTCTTTTTGAAATGTTCTGCTTCAAATACAAAATTGAGGCAGTTTCACCAACAGGGAATCAACCCCTGCTGTGTTGAGCTTTCAGGTTGAGTTGGCTGTTCCAGACAAGTCTGAGTCTTTATCAGTCAACACCAGGCTCTTCCTTTAATGTATGTTACCTGCTTTCCTAATACTGTTATTGCTATTATTATTACCACTACCATTTTGTTCCAAAAGTTCACTCAGACCTTGATCATGGTCAAATTCAACTGTGATAATCATTATTAAAAAATTTCAAGTAGTAATAAGTAAAGGAAATAATGTTATCCCTCAGTCCAACAAAAGATTATTTGAACAAAGTACTTTTCATCAGGAAACTTCCATTTACTGAAGCTGTTCCTGGAAATTTTTGAATCAGCTAAGGAGACAAGATGGACATGTAGCAGTTCAGTAAAGCTTCTTTATCTGGAAGACTGTGTGGTTGCAGTGTCAGACAATCATGCAGTCTGATGGCTACAGGCAAAAAGAAAATTGGGCTTCTATCCCTCAAGAAGGATCATCTCTGATAGCACAGTGTTTCCTAATATACTGTGGAGGCATTAAAGGAGAAGTGCCTCCTATGGACTTCCTGCCTCCCCAGCTCCAGGGGGTTTTGAGCAGCCAGGGAGGACTGGCTTGAAAGGCTGATCTGCCTCAGACCTAGAGCCCTGTCACATCTCAGCCACTGTCCCAGGGCTGCAGTCCATGGGCAGAGCAAGCAGCTCCTGATGATGCCAGCAGATGGAGAGCCCATGTGGGCATGGATGTGAGACTGAATATGCACTCTTGGGGTGTGCATTGTCTTTGGGTTGCTACTGCAGTTTTTATTTAAGTTTTTCTGGTTGTTAGGCCTCTGCTCTTTTCAGTTCTTTTTGTTCTCCCCCCACCCACCCCCGACATAGTCAAACAAGGCCTCGGGTTCAGCTTCCCAAATCAGCCTCCACAAACTTGACTAGCCAGATCTCCACAGGGAACAAAGTCACATAGATTTCTGTGACAAAACCCATTGATCTGACAGGGGTTGAGATAAATCTGCCTCAAAAAGTAAAAGCAACAGAAATACGGATCCACAATGCAAGATTTCAGTGACAAAACCAGGGAGCTGACAGGGACTCAGACAAATCCATCCATGCTGAGTGACTGTGCATTATTCCACACACAACTGCCTGCTTAAAGAGATAGTGATGAGAGATCCCCACACAGCATCTAACACGGCATCAGCATTTGTTAGGAGATTAGTGTCGGGAGGGAGAAATACCCAATTAAAGAGGTATTACTCTGCCATTGGGGGATTGGGAGTAAGTAGCAATAATCATGCCAGCCACTGCCACAGTAACAGTGCTGTGAAGGAAAAAAATGGAACGTAAAAGAGTCTGAAGAAGAAAGAGAAAAGCAGAGCGTATTCACAGGTTTGGAACTGTGGCAATGAAACAGCTCCAAAGAAGATAACCAGCTCAGACTCTAATTTAAAAATGTATGGGATCAGGACAAAAAGCAGCCTACATAGCAAAATGCCAAGTAGATCATTCAAGGTCCATGTGTTCCTGTCCAGCTGGGAGAATTACAGCAGAAAGAGTGACTGCAGGGTGGTAGAAACTGGTGCTTAGAGCAGGCCATTGGTGCATTTATACTGCCACAGCAGAGACTGCTTGAGACATAAGAACATGAGAGTATGAGGAATTGCTTCCTGGAGCAGAGCACTGGGCCATCTGGTCAAGTGTTCTGTCTCCCCCACAGCAAAACCACATGCTCTTCAGGGGCAGCCTGGGAGCTGTGGCACTTTCTGCTCTTTCTCTCCATGTTCAGAAATGCTGGATCTGTGATGCTAATGGACTCATCCCTGCCCTGTTTTCAGTAGCCACTTGTAGATCTGTTCTTGAATTTGTCTAATAACACACTCCTCCTTTGCAGGCTGGCTGGTGACTTTTATTTAATTAAAGAGAAAGGAAAAAGAAAAAGAAAAAAAAGATTAAGAAGAGGACCTGTGTCTAGAGCAGTAGTCTCATGCTTGGAAAACTCTGACTCCATTTCCTGCTATGTGGTAGGAAAGGTGCTGAAATTGAGGCTTTTAGATTCTTAAAGATGATGATTTTCAGAAACAAACATATCTAATTCCCATTGATATCAATCAAAAGGAAATAGACCCCTCAGGGCTTTTCAATTCAGCAATTTGAATTGCAGTTATGCATTTCATGGTTTGAAAAGTGTATCAGCCAACTCTGCATCCATAAATTTCTTAAGGACCTTTAAAAATGTGCCTTTAGTCTCTGTGCCCTAACCTCCAAGTCCTAAGGAGGAGGTTAGAGCTGCCCATCTCAGAGAGGTCTGATAAGGAGAAACACATCAGATGTCATGAAGAGTTCATCTGCTAAGGCAAAGGAATGTCTAATGAAGATCGAGAACTGTCAGAGGTTCACATTTGCCCGGGGCACTCTGCTGAGGATCAGCCAGTGAAATGACCTTTCCTCACTCACAGAGACAGTGCACACATGGCAGTGTAACCATGAGGTGTGGAGGTGAACAGTGAAATATAGCTGCAGGGGTGCTGCAGACAACTCCCTCTCCCTCTGAGTCAGAAATGCTCCCCAGCTAAAGGGAGTGTATGAGTGCTATATGGTCTTTATGAATTTATCCAAGACCCACATCAGCCCTGGTGTTAGCCCAGCTCTCCTGAGACTGCTGAGGTGGAATGGAGGCCAGCGGCAGAAGGGTACCATGTGAACGTAATTCCACATCCTCAGGTGACAACAGATATCACAAAACTTATCACCAACTAGAAAATCCCTGTCTGCACATACTGTGGAACATGTCAGGGAGATGCTGCCTGTGTAATGTCAGGAGAAGCTCCTGTTGGAGTTCCCTTTGATTGCCTCTTCCAAAGGCACAGACATTTGTCTTGCTTGCTTGCTTTCTCACTTGCTGTTCTATCTTCTAACCATTCCAGCTGCCCATCTGCTTTTGAGTTGCTCATCAGTTTTCTTGCCTAGGAATGTGAAACAGCAAGAGCACCTCATGCACTGAAGCAATTTTTCTGTAATGGATAAAGAACTACTGCAGCCAGGTACTCTATTTACAGCTTAGAACACAAACTCAGCATCCCACTGTTGTACTGCAAGCACCAATCTCTGCAGATGAGCAAAATGAGAATGACTTGGATGTAGGGATTTGCTTTTTAGGGAGCATACGGTATCGGTGAAGGCAGCATAACCCACAGACCAGAACACTCTCATGGGATGAGCAATACACTTCTGGCTTGCCAGCTGCTGGCTGAGTCTGGGCCAAATTGCTGAGCAAGCAATAGTTTTTCACTTTTGTCTTCCTGGCAGGTTCCAGTGCTAACTGCTTTAAACACTTGGTGCCTTTAGACTCAGACATATCCAACGCCTGCATAGAAATGCAATCCATGTGTACTGAGAGGCTGTGACACCGTGTGTCAGAAAGAGCCCTTCTGCTAATACTGCCTACAGGTGATTCCCCTTCTGGCCTAGGCCGCCTGGGACTCTGGTTTACTATCTAAAGGAGGTGTATGTGATTCAACTATTAATAGTATCCACCTCTAGTGCACTTCTTTGCGGTGTAATTTAATTCTTAGAAGCAGCCATCTCGTCATGGAGCCATGCTGCTGCTGCAGCCCATGCAGCAGAGTGAGACTGACCGTGGATCCAGAGAATCACTGGAATGGCTGAACAACACGCAGGGAGGCTCCGGTACCGAGGGCAAGCTCCGAGAGAGGCCCTGTCCGGGCACCGAGGCTCCGTCCCTCCCGCCCCTCGGGGCCTGCCCCCGCCGCCCCGGGCAGGACGCGCCCCCGGCCCGGCCCGCCCCACCTGCCCGTGCTGGGCCTTCAAATGTGCCAGTTGCCGCCCAGGCCGCAGCCTCCCACCGGATCCTGGTCGTTCCGTGCCCCTCTGCTGGTAAGCGACTGCAGCTGCTCTGATACCTTTCCTCTGATTGCCCTGAAAGAGTTGGTGGTTTGTTTCCTTGGGTTTTTTTGTGGTTTTGGTATGTATCAGAAGTAATATAGAGCAAAAGAATGGAGGTAGAAGGGAAGCTCCAAGGGTCCCTCAGCCTGGAGTTTCCTCTCTTGAGGTGAAGCATGGTTTGCTAAGAGAGGACTGCTTTAACCTAATATCTCTCCTGGGAACTTAGGGCTCTAGTTAATGTTAAAAGTGTTGTTCTGGCAAAATATCTGCCCCATACCCTGGTTAAAGTTAAAAAGCTGTCCATAAAACCCCAGTGCTTGCCACATTTATAATGTTCTTTATCAGTTCAGAATGTTCTCCACAGTTGTATCCTATTTGCCTCATATCACCAAGCTTCTAAACTTGTGATAGCTTGCACCTCTGTAATTATAGAAAATAAGTGTTTCACAGTGTTGAGCACCCCAGCAGAAAAAAGCTCTGAGTTGTAGTCTTGGCTCCCCCACAAGTGTTTTATCTTCGACTCCCTGGTTGATTTGTGGAGGTGCTGGTACTGTTTCAGCTCCACGACTCAGATGCTGAGCTCCCTGAAAGGGCTGTGAGATTCCAGAGCTGTATAAAGCATCATTATTATGTCTATTTTTATAGATAAGAAAAAGCATGTTTGCAGCAAACAACAAAAAAAGTATTTCCCAGCTTTGAATGTGATGTATAGAAAAAGGTATATTGCTCAGCTGTTACAGTACCTCATATCAGAGAAATATAGGGTGTTCCTCAAGTTGTATTACAGCTGCAAAATCTGTTTCCTGAAATATTAGGCATGCCAGCCAGTTTGAATGTAAATAATAAGCATGTCCATTTTTAGCTCTTTAGAGGCACAGGAAAGCCATTTATTCCAGCGCCATCTTGAACCTTTGCTCTCTAGGGGTAACTGTTGGGTGTTTCTGTGCCCTGGAAATTTGATTTATCTGAAAACAAGTTTTCTTTGCTTCACTTCAGGCTATTCTCTTGAGAGGTTAAGCTGTACTTCAGGCAGCAATGAGCCCTGAGAACAGAAGACAATTTATTGAGAGTTTCATAGCAATATTAATCTGGAGCAGGTGACTCCTTCAAAACATCATAAGCCAGATCTCTTAAAATCAAGGTGCTGGCTTAAAATCTGTGATATTTACGAACATACACAGTTAGAGAAATCATTCCGTTTCTTTCATTTCTTACAAAGGGTGTAAGTGACTTAGAACAGTCTCAGGTTTTTTCACGTCTTCCTTTTTAATGTAGTTATTCTGGCCATTTTATTTAAAATTAAATTACTGTTTAATTATGTAATCCAGACACTGGAGCTTTAGTGAAAAGGATCAGGTATGGTTAAATCCTATATAAAATAGGTGAGATGTGACAGAGCCATTTTAGAAATTTGCCTGGGATGTTTTCTCAGGCTCCTTTCCTCCCCAGTGAATTTACTGTAATTAAGAACTAGTGCTGTGGGTGCTCTGTAGGATTTATATCCGTGTTTAGCTTGACCCTAAAAATAAACATAACAGAAACTTATTATTCTGACCAGCAGGGAGGTTGATCTGGGGGAGAGAGCAGACTTTTGGGGACAGCAGATGAGCTGTGTTTTAATAGGGTTGGTTTTTGTTCAGGCTCTGTAGTTACAAGTCTGGAGGCTGCTGTCATAAACATTATCCTCTCTCATGCTCCAGTGGGATGGGATTTTATGCAAGAAACACTGCCATTCTTGACTAGCAAAGGAAACTGTTCTTGCCCCATTACAGATGGGCCTACATATAAAGGACCTACAGCAAGAAAAGGCACGAGCATCCAAGTGAAAAGATAGTTTTTTCATTCTGCAGGCAAGACCTACAGCTCTCAGGAACATGAGTTAATTGCAGAGTGGTCAAGAAATGAAGCAAATTTGGAAATGTATAGTACTGTACAATCTGTAGTCTTCTCACTTCATCCACCCCCTTCCCTCAAGTCTGAGCACTGATCACAGCAAAATACTGGATTTTTTTCTCCCTCCCTGCTGATCCTGTCAAACCTTCCATTCCCAAACCCCGTGTGTGTAGCACAGCACCCTCTGGAGCTGGTGGAGGGCATCAGTGCTCACAGTCACAGGGTACACTCAGCTGCACCCTCACTGTGGGATCAAGAGACAAAAGTAAACACAGGGGAGGAAAAGCATTGGGTTTATTTTAGTATCATGGTGCTGGTATGGTTGTCAGTGTTTCTTGGAATATGTACACGTTACAAGATCTGTTCTTTATGAATTTTTTATTGATCTTGCCTCGGTGACTGTGATTAATAGTATTTTCATCCAAAAATGTCAGCTCTGCCAATAAATCTGATTTTTTTCCCTGTCCATGCTTCTGTTCCTTCAATCCCTGGAGAGGATTAATATGAGAGGAAGCTGAAGCTGAGGGGGAATGTTCTCAAGGACCACACCATCACCATATGTGACTCCATTAACCCAATCAAATTCCTTTATTATCACCTCTTACTGTGGTGGCATTTTGCATCTGCTTAGTGGGGGCATCTGTGTTAGATCTGTGCGTGGATGACAGGAAAGGGTTCCTTATTTCAGAGAATTCAGTGCCTAATGAGCTGTACACAGGGATTGTATCAAACTATATTCAAAGATTATTAGGACTACAGTGCTTGGAGACTGAAGTATTTTACAGCTTTTAGAGGAATATATAAATGCCATGTTTGTTTCAGAAGGACTCTGCCAGATTTTATCTCTTGGGCAGAGAGGCAATTACTTCCTAATCACTAATCAAACAAAAGGTGATGCAATAGCAATACATCACCTGCTACCTGCAGCTTACCCCTCCTAATTTGAGTGCTGAAATGTAGTCTCTGCTGGTCTATCCCTTCATATTGAAGCAAGTGGGTTTTAACTCAAAAGCAGATTATTAATCAGAACTGGAAGACTTGTTTTCCAGCCGCTTGCCAAAATTGGGAAAAGCTTTTTTTAAGTGCAAGCTCAGAGCTGTATAGTATTTAGCTGACTACTTTCTTTATGGAGCTCAAGGTAAACTGAGGCACCTAAATATCTTTGTGTGCTGTCTTAAACACCCACTGGAGAGGAAGAATAAGCAATGTGTGTTACTGCTCTGCCTGGGAGTCTGCAGCTAAACCACTATTAAAACCGAATGCTGTGAAGGGTTAGGCTGTTTCTGCAGTGAGAAATTCTCCAAGCAATGGGTGGGATACCAGGAAAGGGGAACCAGCTGTTATTAAATGGAATTATTTCCCTTGATTTTCTCCCTCGGATTAGGAAAAACTTCAAGGAACGAGGCAATTTGGCATTTTTTGCCTCGGTAGCTGAGAGAATTTCTGCGATATCCGTTGAGAGAACCAATCAATAAGTAAATTGATCGAAGATGAAATTGAACCCTTCTTGCTTTTGCCCATCAGAAAATGGAAATGTTGCATGGCTGCATTTGCCTGCTGTGGACACAGTCACTGGTGTCTGCCAGCAAACTGGCAGTGCTGGCTGTGTTCCTGTGTTTGAGAGGGGAATATCCATATCCCTGTATCCCAGTGGTTCTGTGCACTGCTCATATATAGCTGCTCTGGCCCTGCTCTGCCTGTGGGCCTCAGCCAGCAGTCCTGAGGTGCTGAGGTCAGAATTAACAATGTTTATCAGAGCCTGTGCCCTCAGCAGGGATTTTTCTCATTAACTGATACTGAAGTTCTGTTTCCTAATAAGTTTGCATGTGGTTGTGTGGAGTCTCCATAAATGATTGTGTGTGTCCCCAAAGGATATATGTGTGCTGTTTTTCAGTAGGTGTGTAAAACTATGCTGCCAATTTTGCACGAAAATATTTGCTTTAGATACATCTTCTGAGACTGAAGAGGCAAATTGGAAATATTTGTGTAATAATTACTCATGGAGGGCCAGCATCTGAACATGTCGGAAATTAATTTGGTGGAATGTGTATGTGATTAGTCTGGGTGCTGATGCTATCTTGATGAGTACTTTCTTTCATTTTTACTGATTTCTTTTTCATGAGGAATATACAACAACACTGTAATGTGGAGTTAATGAAGGTTGGGTTTTATTTTGGAGGACATATATATAATTGCAGGGAAATAAAACATCTGTGCAATGTATATTGCATATCTGTATCTGTCCTTAATTGTTACAGTTTTTATCTTTGCATTTTCAGAGCTGGAGACTGTGGAGTGTTATTGAATCTTTATTGCTTCTAAGATCCTAGATTGATATTTGGAAATAGTGAGCTATATAACATCAGTGAGCTGATTCTTCTTTCTGTGCAATGCAGCTTTAAATTTCTAAAGAGTCAAAGCTGCATCTTAAAATAAGATGCGGGTGCAGACTCCACTTCCTGGAGTCTGCTTTTGTTCTTTCTCATTTTTTAGCTTAAAATAAGTCATTCGGAATAAAAGCCTATTTTTGTTCTTTGTGGGTGGGAAAAAAACTTGACTCCCTCGGTTCTCATCCTGTGCACATCAGCATGATGTATGTACACCCAGTGTTAGTATCTGGGAGATACCAGATAAAGCCTTCAGTTACTTTGATCTACTAGTCTGTGTTAAAAGTGGGAATAAAAGTTCCTTTCTCAAATACAGAGATTTTGAGATATTTGCAGTATTGTGCTTTTCATCCCTCTGCATTTTACAAATGTGGAGGGACCACTTGGACCACTGTATGGAGCAGGCCACCCTTACTGCAGAACAGAGCTCTTGTACCACATGAGCATGAAACAAGGCCTTAGGAAGTAGTGGGCTGTGCCCAGCTGAGGGGGCAAGTAGAATTTCTCTAGTCCCCAGAAGTTCTATTTAAATTACAAAAACAGAAAATAAAGCTTATTAGGTCATTTCTTCCTTTCCATCTGTTCCCCAAGGCAGGGTTTTTAACACTTAGACCATTTTTGACAGATGACTGTTTAGCCCGTTCAAAAAAAATTCAGATGATGGAGACTCTGCAACTTCCCAAGGCAATCTATTCCAGTGCTCAACTGTCCCAATCATTATTCACATTTAATCTGTGGAGGACAAAGGCTGACACAGTCTTTCCGTACAAAAGGAGAGGACTTTTAGAAAATACAGGATCTTTCATTTCTGTGGGCTGTTTCTCCTGTGATGTGTAGGATGGTTCCTTCCCAGCAGACACAGGTGTTGGCAGTGCTTGGGCATATCCAAAGCTGTTTGTGAGCCTGAGGACTCAGGAACTCACCCCTCCTTATAGTGTGAGACCAGAGCATGGGTGCCAACGCATTCCTTGTTCTCTTAGAAATTTTGTACAGCTAGAACTTAGGAGTGTGGTCCAGTTTTCTGGGATTTCTGGACATGTGCAGGACATATTCAGTAAATGTGAGACCCCTGAGGAGAGCAGGACAGCAGCTTGTGTAGAGTGACTGCAGCTGCAGGGGTATTTAACACCCATGTGTAATGTATGCAGGGAGGGGAGGGAGGAAAAAAGGAGGGATATTAAAGAAGAGGGATATTAAAAACATTGACATAAGGAAGAGCTGGCAGAGATGCACAGGAAGGGGTTTGGAGTCCTGGTGGCTGTGTGCTGTTGTCAGAGTGGAAATGCAGAAGCTCAATACAGTCTGTGTTTGTGTCAGTTTCCAGTGCAGAAGTGCTGTGGTGTGAACTGGCTGTGCTGCTCTGTAGGCTGTCACACGGGGTGGGTGTGTTTGAGCCATCAGTTAGAACTCTGCTACCTTTGGGTGGGATGCTGGGGCAGTGGTCCAGCCAGGTTCTTCAGGACCAGCAGCTGATAAGCTCCTTCTGCAGGGCAGGAACTGTCACTTTGTGCTGTACCCGAGCCTCGCTCTGTGCTGCCACCAAACAAACTGTAAGAGAATTACAATATTTTTTCCTAGTGAAATGCATGCTGACAGGGAAATCTGCAGGTGTAGGAAGGTGCACTGTTAAGGTTTGTACTGTCACAGCTGGGGGGTGGCCAGAGCTCTTGACACAGCTTGGATGAAAAAAGAATTTGCTACGCTGCCTTGCTCTTGAGGTAGTTGGAGTCTCAAACAACAGTTAAGTGTCTTTGGTGCACAGTGGCCACCTGGATTTATTCAGATGCTGGGCTAAAGTGAATAGCTGCTCTTGTGCTGTTTAGCAAGCTATTACTGGAGATTTGGAATCTGAAGCAGACAAAGACACCTGAGACCATGGATCCTTGGATGTGTGCACTGGCTGTGATTTTATTTTTTTTTTTTTCCCTAGATGCAAACAGGGTAGCTCAGGTGTTCCCATTATGTACCTAGTGTCTGTCCCAAAACAGCCTCTCTTAGGTGGCCTGAGAGCTCTCCCTAGCCAGTAGCTTTAGTTTTCTTGGTGGAGGAACAATGTGTGTGAACATTCAGACCTCCTGCCCCTGCTGTAGCTCATGCAGAGGGGTACTGAGTTAGGAGCAGCCCAGGGCTGTGCTCCAGCACAGACTCTGACAGGGAGCTGGTTTGTTAATGGTTTCCTGGCATCTTGGACTAGCAAGCTGTTCTCAGCTTTCAAAACTTTATTGTCAGAATTTTAACTGATGACTGTTAAATTTCACTGTTGCATTTGGTTTGGATCTGCTGCAAATTAAATCTGACTTTGTGAGCCACTCTTTACAATGCTGTCTGCTGGAAGGGATCCGAGAGCACCACCTGAGCCAATCTCTGGGTCAGGTTGCTTTCCCTGAGCTCTCTTTGTGGCTGAAGCAGATAACATTTTCCCTTGGTTCTCATTCTGTCAGGTGTTTAAGAGCATCCATAATATTTTAATTAAAATGGCAAAATGGAGTAAATCTAATAGCTAGCTCTGGGTTATACAAATATCTTAGACCTGAAAGGGTTTTTAGGTACAGAAGGGTTAACTGCACAGAGTTTCATACTTGAATGGAAAAAGAATGACACCTTTTTGTTATCAGCCGTTTTGGTGCTGTCTTTTTTAATCATTTCAGGCTTTGAACTCCTGCTCTGAAAGAGAGTCTCTGTCTCTTCATCTTCAGCAGCTGCCAGGTCTGGAGGTCTAATCAATGCAGGTTATTGATAGCAAATCAATTAATGCAGACAAAAGATCAAAATTAAGGGGCTTTCACTAAATTAATAAGTGATTCCAAGTCTTTTAACAGAGTGCCTGAGATAAGGGCAGCTCAGTCTTCTGGGACAGCAGCCTCCCGTCCTGTTTCCAAAGACAATCAGCTAGAGAGAGTGAGCTGTGCTTTTTACATCTTTTCCCCCATTTAAATAACCCATTTTGCTCAATAGGAAGTGTTTAAAATCTGAGTCCAGCAAGGTTGCCAGGAAGCAGGTCCTAACTGAAAAGAGCAGATTTATCTGCAGAAGGATATGATGGTCTCATTCAGCTGATTGAGGGAGGACCAATTATTTCAAAAGCCAAATTTATGTAAGATCCCAGCCAACACCAGAGTTAAGGTTTGCTTCAATAGCAGATATATCTGAAATTGAACTAGAGGTGCCCACAGAAGCAACTAGATGCAGAATAACTACAATAATGTGGAGCTCTTGCCAGACCCAGCCCTTCTGCCCTGTGGCAGGCCCTCTTGGAAGAAGGTGGGCGAGGCTCAATCCAAACTACTTGCAGTCAGTGGTCCTGCACAGTTCCTGCCAAGAGTGTCAGAGCTAAGATGCCTGACACTGTGGGGCTGGGATTTAGTTCTGCCAGTACATCCCAGCCCCATCAGCCTCTCCCAGCAGACTGGCTGGAGGCTGGGAGATCCCTACCAATTAGAGCAGCTTTTCCACCTTTCCTCCTGCTTTAACCAAGGGAAACAAATGAACTGTGCCATGCAGGAAGAGGAGAGCATCTCTTACAGTTTCCATGTGTGTAGTGCTGCCTGCTATTTCTGCCTGTTTTCCTGCTTAATAACAAGGGCCATTCTTTGAAATGCCAGAAACTCTCCTGCTGTGACAGTAATTAACAGGGATGGAGATGGAGCTGGGAAGCAGCTTACAGAAGCACGAATGCAGTGTGGAGCTCCCTGAGGATGCAGAGTGGCTCAAGTCCCTCAGTGAGTCTCGCTTGCAGTGTGGTGGAAACACTGTCCCCCTGTTTGTGCCTATCTGGGTTCAGTCAGGTGCTTGTGCCATTGGTGCTTGGCACTGTCCAGAGGGGCTGATGCTGTTCCCAAGTGCTGAACAGGCTCTGGGGGCTGAGAGCAGAAGTTACAGTGCCCTGCTGGTGCTTTCCAAGTGCTGCAAGAATGGATCCAGAGGTCTGGCTTTCTCTAGGCACTTGATCCTATGATATCAGGGAGAATTCTGAATTAAATTCCTGTAGTTTTTGGTTGTAAGCCAAATTGCAAGCCATTATGTGTTAAAGAATAGTTTTTATATGCTGTGTGAAAGATTTCTCTGAAATGGCTGCGGCTTCCAAAACTTCTGACTAGAAGCTTATGCCAGAAGTGCTAATATTTGGTGAATTGATGGAGATTTACAAATGTAGCCCTTGTCATAGCCATGTCTGTGACAGCAGAATTGTACCTGAATGCCAAGCTTTACTGGGTCAAATTTTATGCAATCAAAGGTTCATCTTTGCTTCTGCTACTTTGTCCACTGAGCTCTGCCTGGCTCATTGCCTGTTCTATTGCCAGCACTGGAATCCAGTGTGTTACCTTCATCTGCTTTCCTTTGGACTTAAAACAGCAACACAGCTGATGTTTGTTGGTCTAATCCACTGGTGATGATCTGCCCCCATCACACAATTGTGGGGCAGGACACTTGGCACAGAGCAGTGGATGTTGTAGCTGGCATTGCAGCCCAAAGCTTGGGTCACATCTGAGAGAAGGAGTAAGTGAACTTCCTACCCCAGATGGGACAGATGAATTGTAACACTGGGAAGTTGCTCTCTGAGGGTGCAGTGCTGCTGTTCTTTGTTTCTCTGCCTGCTGGGAATGACTCTGCTGTACTGCCTTGCTTCCTTCAGGCAGGGTTTGCAGCCCTCAGATGTGCAATCCTCTGCCTTTCTTCCACCGCTTTCAGCTTCCTCCTACAAACGCCTGCGCTGACTGCAGTTCTCTGCAGCCACATGTCTCAGTAACTGCTTAACCTAGAAATTCATTGCTAAAAAGATCTGACATCATAACACCCTGGAAAAAGACTTCTAACTCCCCTTCCCCCTCCCTGGTCCTTCTCTTTTCTTTTCCCAGAATATATGAAAAGCTGTAACTACTAAATCAAAATCTATTTGATTTTTGTACTCTCTTGATAACTGGGCAGCTGATCCCTATCACCCAGCTAAGGCTTATCTGCTGCCTCCAGCCTCCCTGCTGCAGCAATTGGTTCCTGCGGGGACAGTGCTGGGTTATAAAGTGAGCCTGATACCGTGGGCAGGGCCCTTTGCTTTCTCACTGTGGCCATTGTTGGTGATGTGTTCCTGAGAAAGTGCCTTGGATTTCTGGGAGGACTAGGCCTGTGGGATTTAGAGGTTCAGAGATATATTTTTAATCCCCTTATTACTTTTTTTAAGTTGTGAAGTGATGTCAGGGAAGGTGCAGGGTCAACAGCATAGGCTAAAGCCAAGGTAATGGGTTGGTGGTTTTGCTTTAGCTCTTGAAGTTCCCAGGTGAGATCTTGGCCTTGTTAGGCAAGCGCTGACCTACATGTGTGTTCTTCATTTCAGCCTGTTCTGGAAGCAGTTCTAGTAGAAGAAAAAACTGCCAACTGCTGTGCTTGGTATATTACTGCTAATTTTGAACTGTAATTGTAATTTTTCTGTAACTTTTCAATGAGTTTACCAGGGTGCTGAAGAGGCTGTAGATCCCTATCTGCACAGCTGGGTGTAGGTAGCTCACTCCCAGCTACATAACACTAGTAGGATGTGGGAATAAAGGCATTCCCACCCCATCCCTTCTGGCTCAGTCATGTCCTAACTGCAATGATTCAGCTATCTGGAGCCACTGGAGAGGCTGCAGTCATGTTAGCACCTTTTAATAAGCAAGATGAGGAAGCAGGGACTGCCACAGCTACAACTGTGCTGGTATTATTTAACTTGCTCAGCCATCATGTGTAATTAGAGTTCTGTTGCTCTCATTGGGCATTAGCTTGAGGTGAGAGAGAACAGAGTTAAATCAGATTGTCTTTCTTCCCTGGAACTGAGGAGTCTGGGCAGCACACACAGCTTTTTTGGCAGTTTGGTTCAAGATTAGTTGGCAGTGCAGATAAAACTGCATTTTGCAGTCCCAAGAAGAGTGATGCCGGGTAATTCCTGCAATTGGTGGTGTAAGAAAAACGCTGAGCTAAGGGCACTGAGGCAGCTGATGAGACTCAGCCAAGTGACAGAGATCAGCTGCAAGAAGTCCAAAAATAAAAAATTGAGACAATAATTATAAGAGCTGCTGGGAAAGGCCTTCCCTCTCCATGCTTATTCCCAGCAGAAGTCACTGGCCTATATAGTCTGTCCCTGCTTTGGCAGCAGCCACTTGTGCTATATAGGGCAAAACAGAGGCTCCACAGCCATGCTGCCCCTCAGCTCTCCTGCTCAGCTGCCACTTTGATGATGTGTAAAGCCACCCCACACGTCTTTCATCTGCAGTGATGTTTTTAAAACTTGCCAACCAGTCTGGCTATTTATCTGTGTGGCTCTGCTTACAGGGGAAGGTGAGGCAGACACTTAACTCCTCACATTTCAGTTTCTCCCTCTTCAGACCTCTCAGTGTGTTGACATTCTCCCCCTTTTGCCAACCAAACCTACCGGCACTGGCAAGCTGCCCCAGTTTGGTTACAGGAATATTGACTGATCCTCTCCTTGCTGGGTTGTACACATGAGCAGATATGTTCAGTTCATAAGTCAGCTCATTTCAAAACTGTTACTTGTGTCTAATAACTAATAAAAATGAAATAGTGTAAGAGCAAGTTGAGTACTCTCAGACTGGCTGCTTGCTGTATTGGGGTGTTCTCTGTGATGTGAACTTACACAGCTGAGTTATAAAACCTTCAGCTGGGCTGATAAATATTATTTGGCAGTGCTCCCAAGCACTTGCATTGACCACCGAGATAAATGTAGGATTTTCTCGCTTTCAAGTGGGTAAAACTGTTCCAGTTGGTGGTTTTTGCAACAGCCTAGAGCAAGCCAAAGTCCCAATGTCCTGTAGAGCTCCATGGCTTGGCTCTGCTGCTTACACTTGGACATCCAAGAGGATCAGCTGGGTTGTCTGAAGCATTTTCTGCTATTGAGTGGGTTACAGGCCCCTTCTCTGCACCCAGGTCTTAGACAAGGAGGGATCGTGGTAACATTCAGATAAACCCTGGCAGTTTAATGGTTTGAAACAAATTCAGGGCTAAGTGTTTGCAACAGTGCTGCATTCAGAAAAAATACAGCTTCCTATGTAGGTAGTACTTTTCCATGGTCTAGACAGATTATTTTACACTCCAAGACTGTATAATTGTATGTGGTTAAGATACCAGAGCTCAGCTTTGGCATGGGCAGTGGGCACTGTTATCCTCACTGAGCAGAGTAGTGCCTTTGTTTAAACCACCCAAATGAAAAGCTACTGCCTTCCCAGTGATTTAAACCAAAATGCCTTGTTCTGTATTGGAGTTGAATTAAAAGGGAGTGCTGCCACAGCCCAGTGGACACAGTAATTTGCCAAGCCAAGGAAACTTCACTGTTTGCAATCACATGGCCATGCCATGCTTCTCCTCTGGTTGAATTAAAGTGACTTGATCACAGCTGCACAAACACTTGAGTTTTGAAAAGACTTTGAAAGTGCCTGTCCAGGTATTTGTCTGCATCTATCAGACCTCAGCACTCAAGTACAGGGAGTGGATATGCAGACATATTGGCTTCCCATCCACAAAACAGCCTGTGCCCATTCCAGTGCCATCTCTGTACCAAGAGGGTGCCTTGGATTTGTGTTCTTTACCAGTGGATTTCTGCAGCAATTTTCTGCAGCAGGAATGTCGGCCAGGAATTCCTGGCATTCATTTCGGTCTGATATTGCTGATTGGTAAAGTGTTGTGGTGGTGACAATGGGCATCTTTTTTTCCTGTAAGAAATGTTATGTATCTGCCTGTTTCATCCTGTCACCCAGTGCCTTCTGGGTCAAGTGAAGAGACCACTCAAAATCCAGAGACCACCATGTGGAATTACAGTTCTGCAGGGCTTTCTGTGTTACAGCTGTGATTTAACTTGCCCTTTGTTCTACATCTCCCTTCCCAACTGGCACAGACATCCTTGTTTTCACTATCCTAAAGCTTGTGGAGAGCTTGGACAGTCTTGTAGCCTGCAATGAAAGGTCTGAAGTTCCACCTGTATTTGGGTGGAGCTACCAGAAGTAAGTCCTTGGTAACTGTTTGCTTTTACAGCAGAAATGGCAACAATAAATTCTCCTGAGACTTTGTCCTGCAAGTGTTCCCTGGTGGACAAAGGGCCAGCTGGTGGTGGAAGTCCCAGGTCTCATGGTGTGGCTTTTTTCTGCGAAATGTAGCTAGACTCCAAATCTGGAATAGAAATACAACTCATTAGATAGTCTTGCTCCTGGAAAGAGAACACAAGGTCTAACAAGCATGTTACAGAACTCAGATGCATCCCGCTATCATTTGCTGTTGTGGATACCCCAAACGGTGTTGCCTTCCCATTAAGGCAATGAACTGAAGTCTGTGAGAGGCAGTAAAATGACTTCAGGATTGTTGGAATTTCTGTAGCGTGGCAGCAAGTCGTTGTAGAGCAGTTGACAGAAGTAAACCCATTTCTCCTTACAGTGTGGAAGCATTGAGTGTGTCCAACCAAAATGCAAGCTCCCTTCAAATAGATGTGTTGGGTGAAGCTAGGAGGGAGAAGGATGGCACGGGGACAGTGGTAGAGCTAACAGGAGACCAGCCTTGCTGGCCATTGCCTGTTAGAGCCCTGCTCACTGAGAGGTACAGTTCTGGCAATAAATGTTTAGTGTGCAGGTGGGCATTATTTTATATCTAGTGTAATTTGAAAGCAGTCAGGATCTAAAAAGCCCTCAAGAGCAGTGATACTGAGCAATTGGTACTGCTGCCAGCATTGATAGAAACACAGATTTGAGCTGGCAGAAGCACAAAATTGTGCTTTAAAAAATATGTTTGACATAGGAAAATGAAGAGTTTGCCTCCATTGTCCTACTGGATCAGGTAAGAACTCATCAGGAAACACTGGACACGGATGACTGCTACTGCCCAGTTCATGGACACCAGCATTGTCTGTAAGAGAAGTGGTTCTTATTTTTGCTTGTTTAGCAGCTCTCAGTTTTGCTTGCAGGAAAAAATAAACAAGATTCCTTCTCCAGCACAGGCAGTGAGCTATTCCACATACATCTGTCAAAAAACACCTGCTGTAGCAAGAGATTGGGTTGGGGTTGCACAGGGTTTCTGTTTCTTAGGCCATGGAGGATGTTGCTGAAATTCTCAGCTCTGAAAGCTCTTTGGTTTCACTGATAGCAGAGTGGGGCAGGGGACAGTTTTCTCTGTGTCCAGGGGAGGGGAGGGAGCTGCTTGCAGGTGGATGGGAGATGGTACCCATGCAATTAAAAAAATAATAAAAGTAGAGACAAAATTATTCCCCTGCATGTGAGTATTTTATAGTGCCTGAGATGAACAAGAACATGGGTACTCTTGGGGCTTTGAGACACAAAGAACTCACCATTATCCATCCTGCTTTTCTATGCATTAAGGCTTTTAAAAATACCACTTCCCTCCTTTCCCCACTCCTTGCAGAAACATCGTCCCTTTATCCCTTGTAGAATACATACATACAATTCTTTTTACAAACTGCACAATCTCTTTCACCTCACTAAATTGAAATTCAAAATTTTAGTCTGACTTCCCTGAAGAGGTGGTAATGCTCAGTGAAAGGCAGTTTAGTCCATGTGATGGCTTATTATCATCACTTGCTTTCCTCCTTTATCTCTAAGTGGTTGTTAATTCGTGCACCCATACACCCCTAGTTAGCATGAAAACTCAAGTCTCTGTTTAGCAGCACAGGCCTTGCTAAGACTGTCCTTTTAGGCTGCATTTAGAAGAACTGGACACATCATTGGTTTTCTGTCCTGACCAGCTTGATATTTATGTTCAATATAGCCTGATAAAGGCAAAAATGTGTAGTACATGTACTTGGAACAGTATAGCCTGAATAAAGGCAAAAATGTGTAGTACATGTGCTTGGAACAGCTCTGCAGGGACATTCAGGAGAGGAGGAAAGACTGAAATGATGGAAATGAAAGACCCTAAATGTAGACCAGTGCAGTTTTGGGTGTAGACTCCAGTTCAGACAGGGAAAGAGAAGGGAGTTGAAGCCTGGGAGAGGCGATACTGTATTTTGATCAGGACGAAGACATCCAGAACATTGCTGTTTTCTTTTCGTGGTACCTGTGCTCTTCCCTGCCTCCTTCAGTACGATTAGCTACTCAGATGGGGTTGCTCTGTGTGCATGTGTCTAAATAACAATACCTTCTTTCCAGTGTTAAGAAACAAAACCAAGTTGCTCTGTGGTAGGAGTGATGGATTCCAGAGTGCATGACTGGGGCTCATTAGAGCCCAGTGAAGTATAACCCTCCCCTCTTCCTGGGGGGGAAGCTGAGGAACAGCAGTGGGATGACTTGACTCAGACAATGTGTGACAGAATTAGGAACAGGAATCGGGAATTTAGTGCTTAAGACTTTGGCTTTCTGACAAGATCATCTGTCTGTCATTAACAGAATGGAAACATATGAGACGAGGCTTTGTCTTTAGGAAGAAGAGATTAAATCCAAGTGGGTTATTTCAGTTTGGCCTGAAAGGCTCAGTGGCAGGTGCGAACTTTCTGCTTCCTGTCATCCAGCTCTTAATTGCAAAACGTCTTTGCTGTTTGGTGTAGCATTCTGAATTGCCAGGATGTTGTGCTACAGCAAGATGACACAAGCATTGCTCTGTTGCTGTCTGGTACCAGCTTTGCTGGTAGGCAGGAAATGGAGCACTGACTCCATGGTGTTACTGCCAACAAAGTGCCTTGGAGCACAGGGCTGCCAGAGTGAGGTGCCCACTCGTGTCTGTGCCTGCTGGCTGCTCAGGATCCCTCTCTGTTTGTAATCTGGAGTGCAGCAGTGAGGCTGGGTCAGCTCCATGTGAGTCAGGTTTTAGCACTGAGGCAGCTTGTTTTAAGGGACAGGGATGTAGCACAACCTGTACCACAACCAGCAGCAGGAGTCCTGACTCCATGTCCCACTCCAGTATAAGCTGGTGAGACTTTTTGTGGCTTCAGGAAAGCTTTGGACTGGTTGGCCTCAGGGGTCTGCCAGGATGCTGCTCTTGCTGTAGGCATGTGGCTACAAAGGAAAGGGGGGAGAAAAGCAGTGATAGAATGAGTGAGAAGAAAGGGGCAGGAATAGAAATTGAATCCATCCTATATTCTACATGGGAAAATTAACATTTCTTTTAAGCCAGCAAGATGGCAGAGCCTGGCTGCATGGAGATAAGTGTGTACAGCAGCTGCCCAGTGGGGTTTTACAGGTTGACAGTGTTTAGAATGATGCATTTAACAATTTCATTGCCAAATTTTCCTCAATGATGTGATATAAGGTGAAAAAATCTGCAACAGGAGGGGAGGTGTATGTGCTGAATCCTATAAGAAAGAGCTTCTCCACTCTGTTGCCTGATGAATGCCTGGGTGAAAGAGGAGGTGAAGCAAGCATGTGTGAAGGACAGGGAGCTCACATCCCCTCTGTCTGGTGAAGTGACAAGGGGTTTAATGAGGATACCCTGACAACAGACTGTGCTGTGCTGCCTGTTCAGGCAGATCAGTGCTGTCCTGAGGTGGCTGCTCAGAGTTTGTATGTCTTAATGAGGCCCACCCCATTGCTGGCAGAGCTGAGGCCAGCTTGGCTATTCCTGCCTTCTTGGCTATTTGTCACCACACAGTAACTGGAACACCAGCATGGTACAGCTTAAAGTGAATTTTTTCTTTTGTGGGGAAAGGGAAGAGTTCTTGATGGTATCTGTAACATCTGGGAAAAGGGTTTTTTTGTCTTGAACCTCAGGTGGTTCTGAATTTCTGCATAGAGGTGAGAATGAGGGGCTAGAGGGTGGATCCAACAGGATTAAAGTTCACGTTTGAGCCTTGTTCCACTATCCAATCTCACATTCTGAATTTGGCTTGAGAAATGAGGACAGCTGAGATGATTGGCTAAGAGAGACCCAGTCTGGTAAGAGAATGCTAAAAATTTGACTCAATGTAGCTAGCAATAAAAAAAGTCTGACAGGTCTGTGAAAGCTGTCTACTAATGCATCCTAGGAGAAGGCTGGGGAAGGGCTGCCTCATTGAAGCTGAAGGGAAATGTGAGCATAAGAATGTACAATCTACTCCTCAACAAATGGAGGCTGCAAAGAACAAAAATGCTTCCAACCATCAGAGTGAGGTTGTGAAGCATCTTTCCCGTAGGAGCAGGGGAGAGAAAAAACTAATTGTCTTGGGCATTGCTGATAAATTACAGGGCAGGAGTGCCAGCAGTAGCACAGACTGGACTTGAAAATACAGAACTTCCCTTCTGTGCCACACCCCAGATCCTATATTTTTTAATTTTTCATGCTAAGCTCCCAGCCTGATGGAAAGTGGTGAGAAATAAACATTGCTGCTACACTCAGGTCCTTCACAAGGAGCAGAATGAGACCACTTTGAGCATGTTGCCAGCAAAGTCCTAGAATTTAGCATGGAAGCTTTGAAAAGGAAGAAATGTTTAATAATAATCTGTAGTTTAAACCTGTTTTATCACCACTGGCTTGCTGTGTAAGGAAATTTCAAGATGAACTATCTGCTCTAAGTACAAATAAGTATATTTTGCATGTACTTTTTTTACAGAACTGCAGGGCAACATTGACAAGCTGAAGTTAGTCTGGGCAGAGGAAATGAACCATCAAATCTCAGCAGAGAGTATATGAAGACTATAATGCTGACTGCTGAGAGCAGTACAAGATCCCTCTTGAGTACCAGGGGAGAATGATTATGAGATATTTTTACAGGGTGAATATGCAAAAGAAAACAGTGCACAGTGAAACACTGGCAGGAATACTTTGGTATCAGGAATCATCTTCATGTCTCCTGGGATTCTCCTGAGTTAAATAGCTGATGCTTTACAAAATTGACCTGCATTATTGCAGGGATGCATCCCCCAAGTTTTTATTAACATGCTGTTAGCAGAATGTTCTGATTTTCTGCAATTAAACAAAAATAAGTAACTAGTTAACATTCTGTGACTGAAGCCATAAGCTGTATTAAATTACTGTATGTGCTGAGACAGATACCATCCAGAGAAATGGATTTGGCCAAAGTAAGATAACTCTGAAGAATGAAGTGACTTGCTGCTTCTAACAGATTAGCAGCCAAACTGTTTGAAAAAGGAAAAGACCAAATGGCAGGTTTTGCTTTGACATTTTTAATAGCAGTACTTTTTCAGTGTCTATTCCATCCCAACTCTTCTGAATTTTCTTTCAAATTGTTGCCAATAGTCTGTACATGTGAGAATGTCTTGCATGGTCAACAACCTTGTTGCTCTTTAACAGTGGGTACCACGTAAGAGGGACTTGTCAGACTGGTGCTCTCTGGTGCAGTTGTTAGTGCTGAAAATGCTGCATTGTGTTTCTGAGGTTGACAGTCTGGGTGTTTCCCTGAGTCAAAGGCTCCCCCTGTGTTGTTACTCTGGGCAGAGCTAAAACCAGAGCTCAGCAAAGTCTGGCACTGTTCTTCCATCGCAGGGCCTGCCTGCTTACATGATCACCAATAATCAGCTGCACATTAGCAGCTTGTTTTCTGCTCTCTGGCTTGTTGGAGATGATATATGAAGTATGAAGAATAATGTGAGATGTTTTTCTTAAGCTACGTTAAGCCCACTGTGCTGACAGCAGCAAAACAGAACTTGTTTTGACAAGGAGCTGAGTTAACATGACACAAAAGCAAAACTCAGGAAAGATGAGGGTCTCTGTCAGACCTTGGTGATTTTTTTCTTTCTTTTTTTTTTTTTTTTTTTTCCTGTTGTGGGTCATTTTAAAAGCTTTTCCCCAGTATTCCTGCCTTCCCAGTGTTTATTTTCTGAGCTGTTACCTTCACGTTCTTAGAGATTCCTTGGTTTTTGGGGTTTTTTTCCCACTGATCTTTGTTGCTTCTAGCAAAAAGAGTGAAGCTTTATTTTGAGACTTATGGATCATTACAGTATTGGTAGTTTTGCATCTTCATATGGTTGTGACATGTCACTGTGAGTTGTTGCCTCCAAGGAGACAGATTCAGCTTGACAGGAGGAAGACAGTGTCATATCTCATGACATGTTTCTCTGCACCATGGGGCATATATGAGGAATGAGGACCCCAACACAGATGGCTTGAGCCTGTAATCTTCTTGTCTTCTCTCAGGCAAGCAAGGGGATTTCAGATCAGCTCTGGGGCATGGATCAGACAGGACTTTCTGTTTCTGTAACCATCAAGGGTCAACTGCTACCCCAGTAGGTCATTGAACCAGCTCATTCTGCCACAGTCTGAAGGATGGATTGCTTGAGGTCAGGCATTATTCATGCTGGGATGGGTATGAATAAATCTTGTGCTCCAGTATGTAAATTGTTTGCATAGCAGAGGTTGGAAAGGTGGTGTTGTCCCCACTCTCCCTGCAATGTTGCATGAAGGCTTTGCATTGCCCTGAAGGTGGAAATACTCGAGCTTAAAAGAATCAGGGTGCTGAAGGTGAAAGGACTCTGACAGTCAGTGACAAATAGCATGAATGATTTTCCATGGGTCACCTGGACTGGGAGATCCTATGGCTACATACTGAGGTTTCTCTGGGCTTGCCCAAGTTGTCTTGCTCAGGGAGGGGTGCATGTGCTCAGGTGTATCCCCAGTGTGATGCCACAAGGTTGAGATGGTCTGCACCCAGTAACCAGGGTTACAAAGCAAATGATAAAGTTTCTGTTCCATAGTTTAGATTTATTGAATTAATCCTGCTGCTGGATATTTATTAATTTTTTGTCTATGGGTATTTTCTGCTAGGCTCTCTCCTCTAGGTAATGGGCTTGTAGCTGTGATCCATAGGAGCTGATCTCAACAGGAAAGGACCTTTCTGGTCTTATCAGTAGGCAAAGGTGCCTTGAACATGCTCACTTGTAGAAGTGTGCTACCCTTCCTCCCTCAGTACTTGCTCAGCTTTCACCAGTCACCAACTACAGTAACTGAAAATCAGTCTTCCCTGCTGCCATGGGGTTTGGATGACAGTCCAGTTCCCAATGGCCAGGTCACAAAAGGCTCTTCTGCCAGTACTGGGAACCCTTCTCCAGGGCTGCATGAGCCAAGGAGGGCTTGTTCCTTGCCAGGCCATGCTGACCAGATTGCAGTGAGCTGAGCCAGGAAAGTGCCTCCATCTGTTGCATCTCTGTTCAAACTGCTGGTCCTAAACACAATATTGAGTAAAGTGGTAAATGTTGCTAAAACACTCTAGGATTGTAAGCTGGGAGCAACATTGAGGTTTACTGAAAGCCTGTAGAAGACTTTGACTTCCATAATGCTGAAATTTCTGCTTTCGCTGCAAGTGGCTGCAGAGCTCCCACTGACCTCAGCTGGGCAGGACAGAGCCAGGAAGTACTAAACTTGTCTTGCTGCCTTGCCCAAAGTGGTGTCAACAGCCTGGTTCTGGCAGGTAGATGGAGGAGTCCCATAATATGCAGGGAAAAAATATTAATAAGCTTTATAATGTGTTATTGTCATGACCAGCTGTTTGGATTTTGCCTTTGTGTGTCCATGTGCAGGTGTTCTTTTACCTCCTCCTCTCCCTCCCCAGCTGAGGAAGCACAGACAGATGTTTCTCACATCTGCAGAAGCTTTGGGATTAATGTTGGTGTCTAATGCAGGAGTGGGGGACTGAGGGCCATGACAGTATTGCTCTAGGGTTTGCATGAACACACAGATAGGCCTGGATGAAAGAAAACATCTTTACTACAACAGAGATCCCACTAGCAACCACTTCTGCATGTCAGAGCAGCAGCTAATATTACAGTAATTGCTAAAATTTCTGATGATGTAATGGGAGATGAATGTTGGGCAGCAGAGGTGCAATGACCTGAATCATCTGCAGTGGGTGATTTGTTGAATGGAGCTCTGTGTGTGGTGAGGAGCTGGATCTGCTCTGTGGTTTTCCAAGGACTGTTGTGCCCATCGGTGGCCAGCTTGTTCTTACTGCTGCAGTGTCCACACCAGCTCAGTGCTCCATCTATCCAGAAGCCAGGTGATCAGACAGGATGTTCTGGCCAGGGACTTTGCCCCTGTTAGAATAACTCCAATTGCCCTGGGCATTTTCCAGTAGCACCTGTGTGCAAGAATGCAGGTGCTGAGTTGTGTTTCCAGCCTTGCTGAGAGCTTCTAGCTGCACACTGGAGTTTGACACTGTAATAATAGATTTCTTTTGTCAGATGAAATTAATCTTGGATTATGTGCTTCACCAATCCAAATACAGGCTCCTACATTAGCATCCACTTTCCTTAGGCTTGAATCTTTCAGGAAATAGATGCAAATTGGAAAACCTACGTTGAGTTAACTGAGGTTGTAAATCCAAGCCACATCACATGTGAGCCTGAGAGGTAGAGAATAGCTTTCAAACTATTTCCCACAAATTGAGAGTGAGTGCTGCACTCCCATACATTTTATTAAAGCTGTGGTGGGAAACAGACTTGCCAATACAGTGCCCCTGTGCTTGAAACAACCACTCCCATTTAGAGAACAAAAAATGCTGTCATCTGCCTGCAGCCAGTGGCATCCAGATTAACTTCTGCCCTCTGAATTAACAGACAAAACTTTGTAAGGTGTCACTTGGAGCTCAGTATATCTGGCATAAGCTTGCTGTGTCAAGAACTCTACAGGGAATCAGAGGAGCACTTTGCTCTGCCTCTCCTTATCCCTGCCCCCATTGTAAAATATGGCTTTTAGTGGCCTATAAAATGTGGCTGGTGGGTGAATCAACAGGGAGAAGGTGCGAGTGGATGTGCAGTGAGTGGTGTCAACACTGTGCTGCAGTGCAGAAATGTCTGAGCTGCTGAAGAGTCATTCACAACTGGAAGCAGAATTGTCAGGGTGAAAACTTTGGGGGCCTGGACCATTTGGATGTGGAATGACCTGGCATGCCTTTCTGGACCATCTGAGATAGTCTGTCCTTTGCTGTGTGGGTGTTTAACCCTCTGTACTGCATCACTGCTAAGTGTCAGACATATCCCAGTTGACTGAGATTTCATTGCAGGAAATGCTTATGTTTTCTTGGTTAGTTTGGTTGGGAGTTTTTTTCTACTTTTGCAGTTCAGATGACATCCTTTCAACTGAAGCCTTAGGAACTCCAGAACTGTAGTCCAAGTGTGATTTAAAAATATGCTAGGAGTGGAAATGCAATTAAGGTATCTTAACCTCCTTCACTCTGCCCTGCAGCAATGCAAAGGAAAACAATTTAGTTTTAAAGATTATTGTAATCTAGAGCTTTAAACTCTAACATGCCTTAATCATTGCTGAGTGGTTATTGAAGAAGTTTGTCTTCATCACAGTCATAAACAACTGCTAAATAAAACGTGCCTTTTACATTTTTATTAGACACATTTTTATTAGATGTAGCGCAATAATAATGGTCACTGTGGCCATTTTGTGAAAAACTGAGGCAAGTCTCAGCTGTTGGTGTTAAGTGGAGATAGTCATACCAAGCAGAGGTACTGTGTTCCTTACCTTTTTGGCTTCATCTGAAGAAGGAAAATTGCAATATGGTAAGGTATATTTCAATACAAACAACATGTTTCAGGAGCTCCCACTCCTGCTCTGGTTGATGCTCCTGGACACTACTCACACATTTAATGTGAAGACTGACACAGATGTTTTTTCTAGCATGAGGGCTGGGTCTGTCTTCTCAAATCTGCATTTTTCCTATATTTTAAGCACAGACATGAAGGACCAAGGAAAGGTTTTTGTCAGGTGTGGAGCAGGGCTGATTTGCTTGGCCCACCAGGGGCTGCACCCTGGGTGCTGTTTCCAGCCCTCACCTGGTCTGCCACCAATTTGCCAGCATGATTTGTAGGTTGTACAGGACCACACAGGAGAAGATGCCTCTTAAGTTGATTTATCTTAATAAGATGGAGAGCTTGGAGTGCATGGTTTTTCTTTTTTTGTAAAGATCTTGCAACACAAAGAAGAACCAACTATCTTTTTCTGAGAACAAGATTTTTAATTTTTGGTTTAGTAAAGTAAAATTCTTCATAGGACATGAAGGCTTTTATCTCTCTTTGCCTTCACTATAATAGATCCTCCTGTGAGCCAGAGGATGAGGATTTCAAAACCTGTCACTGTTGGTCTTTCCTGTTATTTGTGGTGTGAGGAAAGCTGAACTCAATTGCACGCTTGGAAATTTTCCACCTTTGTGGAAGGAAGGACAGAATCCCCTGTGGATCTGTGCTGCTGCAAAGCCTTGTGCTGCTGTGTGGGAGCTGTGGCTGTACACCTGCAGCTTGGCTCTGCTGGGCAGGGGGTTCACTGCACGTGGCCCTGCTTAGCAGGTGCACTGTTTTGTTAGTGCCTGATCTGACACTCATTTGGAAAGCATTTGCTGTCCTCTCCTGACAGTGTTCTGTGATCCATATTTTTTTATGGCTGATATAATCTGAAAGTCAAGTATTTTGGCAGTTTTCATAGCTCCATATAGTACACTATATTCATCTGAGTAACTGACATTTGTCTTTAATCTGTCCAGATCCAATTATTTTAAGTGTCCACAGGTGAAGCATTAGAGACCATGTGTTCTTTCTGTTAAAAAAAAAAAAAAAGGAAATTCTTTATCTGTCATGGCTGGGGGTGGGAGCTCAGTTTCTGGTCCTCCAGTGGTGTGTGATGTGACAAGTACCCCTCTGTGCCTTGGTTCTCTCCTCTGTGCAATAATATTCCAGCATTCCTTCATTTATAACAGGGATGAAGTCTACAATGTGTCTAAGGTGACCAGGAGAGATTCACATCAGACCTCTGTCATTTGTTTGGTTCCACTGGAGAACAAAAATTTATTCAGTATTTTCTTAATTTTGAAAGTAAGAGCAGTAATACTGGAGTCTTCTGTACCAGGTATGGAGTGAGTAGGGACAGTTAATGAAAGTGAGGAAAACAGGAATAAATAAATTGTTTGCTTGTTGTTCAGTGTTTCCCAAATGATTCATGTTGGCAATACAACCTGAAGGGATGAAATTAATAAAGTCCAAACTGTCTGTTCTTGCACTTGCCATGCAGGTGCACGAGGTAGTAATGGCAATGGTGTTACATTGGTATAATTGCATTGTATGTTTGTTTTAAGAGGCTGGCAAAGAGCTCTTGGCTATAAAGGGTGGGGATGTTCAAGGAATGCAAGAGCAAGATTGCTTTTGCCTGAAGGTCCAGTTGCATGTTCAGCATCTCTCTAATCCTCTTCTCCTCCCTGGACTGTGTTTCTTGACCTCCTTGGGGGGTTTTGATCCCCAAGCAGAAACCCCAAATCTATTACTTGGCCATAACTGCCTGAGGGGAATATACCACATAGAAAATCCTGGCACTTCCCTATGGAAACAGGGCAGTGTCTGGAGAGAGACACAGAAACTGGACTCTTTGGCATGGGTGTCCCTACCAGGAGTCACAGCCCGTTCTTGGCTGATAGGGAGTTTCTCCTCTCAGAAATTTCTGTACTAGCAGAAGATTCTATCATCTCTTTAGGGGCTTTTGGTGATGCTTAGCAAAAGAACTTGTGGTCTCAGCTGTAGACCAGGTAGCTACTGCTGTGTGGGGGTAAATAGCCTACCAGATCTGTCAGTAATTGTCACCTCAGTCACTGGCAGTCACCTCTCAGCCAGAGAGCTGAACTGAAGCCATGGATGCAGAACCATCTCCATGCTCTGAGACATTTGTGCCAGCCCAGCCTGGGAGCTCAGCAGCAGCAAGGTGGACAGTAGGGCTTGGGCTGTGTCCCTGGGTGCTAGCAGAGCCCTCAGCCAAACCCCATCAGGCTGTTGGGCTATTCCATAAAGGAAGAGGCAGTGGTTTTGTCTGCCTCTGAAGGAGTGAGCAGGACCAGGCAGCTGTTTGACCCACCACCATTTGTGCTGGCTGCCTGTGAGGAGAGCAGGGAGCCCTGGGTGTGGGCACTGGGCTGGCTGGGGGAGGCACCCACCCACCCACCCACCTGGAACACACAGGGCCCATTAAGAGTTAATGCCTACAATTAGAAATGAGCAGCAAGAGCTGGAGGGTTCAGAAGGATGGTAGTGGGTGTGAAACACTCTAACATTCCCATTAATTTGAAATGTCTCCGTTCTGGCCAGAAAGAAGTGCCCAGATTTTTCAGTCAATATTAATTTTACACTTGGCACCACAGGAGAGTGTGAACTGCTGAGTTCACAAAGGGCCCATCTAATAAACAGACAATAGAAAATCAGAAAAGGGAAGATTGAGCTCACTTGCCCGGGCAATGAGAGTATAATAACCATGGGGGCTGCAGAGGGCAATGGAAAATTCTGAGCAGTAATGAGGAGTCACAGCAAGTGCCTGTGCCTGGGCTTGCTGGGCACAGGTAGGAGCCAGGAGAGAAGGTGGGATGGTGCAGCATTGTGGGGGAGAAGGAAGGCTTGGATCAGGAATCAGAGACAGATGAGGAGGAGGATATCACGTCACAGGTGTGCTATAGGAATGGAGGGCCAGATTAAAAAAGCAAATTGTTCTCCTGCAAATGAATCTCAAGACGGCTCTCCATCTGATTTCCTTTAGAAGAGGGTTTGGCATTTTAGATGGGCTCCCACATGCATGACTGGTGCTTGTCAGCTCCCCTCTGCCCCTCCCTGTTTGATCACCTCTCCTTTAAATGAACTTTTCCCATCTCCTGGTGGCCTGCAGGATAACAGACATCAGGCTTTAAAGGCCACTCGGTTAGCCAAGTGAATACTGCAGAAGTAAGAGAGGAACTTGATTCCAAGGAGCCAGATGCTGCTAGCTTTTTAATAAACCCAGAGGAAACTCTCTGGGAACTGGAGATAATTGTGAGGAAAACAGGTTGGTTTGTCAAACATGTTTGCCTGCTTTCCTCAACTTTCAAGCAGTCTGCAAAACAGTTTCTTTTATTCAATCTTGTTGCCTAGCACAAGACTTTCCAAAACCAGAACTACTTTATTTCAAACTAATCCATGGGCACTTAAAGGATACAGAGCTCCTGGTGCTCCTTGCCTTGGCCTCTCCTTTCTTCCTGGGGTAGTAGAGTCCAAAGCTGGATAACAGACTGAGGACTTCATTTCCTGCTGTGGCTGAGCTGATGTTTCAAAATAGATTGATTTTTCAGCAGGATTTTTCTTTTAGTTCCCTTCCCTTTTCTTCTTAATGAACACTTTTCATATCTGTAGAATCTGAATTCTACCTCGATTGAAATGGCACCACTGTTATCAAAATTCAAAGCCTGGATCTCAAACCCCAAGCCACTGAAATCCCTGGCAAACTTAGCACCTGGTTAATGAATACATCTTGAGGAGCCCAGATACTTTATTTTCATTTCTGTCACACAGTTAGTGTTTTTGATCTGCCCATTAGAGAAGCAAGGTGAAAGAGTAAGAACTTGCCTGTCTCTGCATTATCTGCCTGTGACAAGGTGCCAGTGGCTGCTGCATCTGATCAGCTGTAATATTCAGGACTGATTTCTGGATAGAAAGCCACTGATTTTGTTTAAGATCAGAAGGAAAAGAGGCACGACTTCCCAGCAGTTGTGATCCTGTCAGTGAGATTAAAAACAATGAAATGCATGGCATGTGAAGTCCTTGAAAAGAGAGGAAATCAAAGCCCTGGTTAAAAAAAACGGGGAAAACGAAGTGTGGTTAGACAAAGGAATAAGGGATATGCGTGAAATGCATGTGTTGGAGACATGGGGCAAATAGACTCCTTTGGAAGAATGATGAATTCCCAGAGCCTCTGGTGTGAAAAAGAAAAGGCTTGTGGAGAATTCATAAAATATACTAGGAATGAGGACAGGGGTGGGAGATGGGGCAGTCCTACGGAGGAATAGAGTAGCTCAGCTGGGTGCAGGGGCCTCCTGCAGCAGGAGAGGTCCCTTCTCTCAGGGGTGACATGGCACCAGCACTGGAGACCTTGGGCAAAGGCAGCAGCCTGTGGGAATGTCCTGGGCAGATGGCAAAGTAAATCATAGTGCAAAGACCTGGGCTCAATCTCATTTGAAACTGCAGCTCCTCAAGTCTCTTCCTTTTCAAGCTCGAGCTGTGTTGCTGGAATTGTCTTCATACAACCTGGAGGTTTTACTGGCTTTTCAGACAAGCTGAAATACAAGTAAATACTCTAACTGCAGCCATCTTTTGGCACCCAAATTTGCAACACTCCTGAGTATAACCAAAGAACAACATCTGTTCTGAGGTGGGAGTTAAAACCTATTGTGCCTTGCACTTGGTCTGTGCCTTTCCCCTGCTTGTTCTGTGCAGCCCAGGAGACTCACCCTGGAAGTCTTGGGCTGTGAAGTAAGGACTTGTACCCCAAGCAGCTGTGTGCTTCTGGGAGGTCAGCAAGGCTGAGGGTGCTATTCATGGCAGAGGAGTGCAGTAAAGTGAGGCTTTTTATTTTTTAACCTTATTCTATCCCATTTATGAATGTCTGCTTGAAGTTGACTGGCTGTGTTTGTACCATTGGACTGTGTCTGTCTTGATCATGGCTCTATCTGGGAGTGATGGAGGGGTGGGGAAGACAAGTAAAGCTCTGTCTTGATCACAACTTCTGCCCCACCTGTCTTGGTACACAAGCTGAAGTGTGCACCTCTTCACATCTACATTTTTTCAGTGGAGTGACACCTCCTCTTTCAGCCCTTAACGTGAAGACTTAATAAATGCAACCTTTGACTTCTCCCTTCTCTTTCATTGAACATGTTAGCTTTGTCCATGTATTTTAGCACCTTGGTGTGGTGGCTGGCAAAGACCTCACTAGGACCCTGCTGTCTGATGTGGTGTGGATCAGGCTGTAAGAGTTGAGGTGAGTGATAATGTGTCTGTTCTGAGATAACCACCCACTTACTAACATGCTTCATTTGGCTGGATGAATTGAATGGCTGGACAATTCACTTACTTGGAAACACACCCCTTTTGTGACTGCTGCTGCTCTGTGATGGGGGAGCATGAGGCCTGTTGTGGATCAGTACTGGGTAGGTGCCACATAGTTCCACTGCTGGGTCTTGAGTGCAGTGATCACTGCACCTCTTGCACGTGTGGTGAGTCCCACCCTCCCACACAGGGCATGTGCGAGGGTTTTGGGTAGGAGGGTGTGTGGGGCTCTCACTAGGCCTCCTTTCATTCTGAGCTCCCCCTGGCTGCTTGCTGAGGGTGTTGATAGCACCTTCTTGCTCCCCCACTTTGTCACAGAACATAAAATGCTGGCAAAACAGGTTTCTGATTTGGATCCAGAATCCAACGTTTGAGCAGCCGTGAATGCTAACAGATTGCCAGGACTGGAAGGCTTCACCTGAGGTCTGAGGAACTCAAGTATGAAATAGCTGCATTGCCAAAGGCAGTGTGTAACATTGCTTTTAAAAATTTCTTGGTACCTGAAGTATGGAGAATGGGTAAATATAACATTAATCTTTAAAAAAAGGTTTGGGAGAATCCAGGAAACCAAGAGCTAGGAAGCCTGGCATCTGTAATACATAAGCTAGTAAAAGCTGTAATAGACAAAAATATGTTTGACAATGAGATAAACACAATCACATTGGGAAAAGTCAGTGTGGTTTATATGAAGGCAGGGTGCTAGTCTTGCAAACCTCTTGGAGTTCTTGGAAAAGAATGTTGATAAGAGTGAAAGAGCTGGTACTAGATTTCTGTAAGACTTTTGACAAAGTTCAGGATATCTTACTGGGAACATGTGGAGACCCTGCAAAGAAAAGATCCTGTGATGTACAAATAATTGATGAAGAGATTGGAAACAAGGTGGGAGAATGCTGCCAGTTTCACAGTTCAGTGCTAGGATTTCTAATGTTGAACCTATACAGGAATGACCTGCAAACTGGGAGAGCAAGTCTTCAGACTAGCCTGTTAAAATAAAAATTTTCAAGGCAGCAAAGATGATGGTTAACAGTGAAGTATTGTTGAAAAATCCTGAGACTGAGTGGCTGGCCAGTGAAATGGTGGATGAAATTTCAAGTAAATAAATGTGAAATGAGGTATGCAGAGAAATAGGGATTGTTGTGCATCTAAAATCATGGGCTTGGAGTTGGCAAAGATCTTGAGGTTATGTCATATAACCTTGTGAAAGCATCAGGTCGAGCTGAAGAGAAAGATAAATCAAATACTAGAAGCTCAGAGGAAAAAAAAAAAGACTAAACCAGGAAAAAGGAAAACACTGTTGAATGGTTATGGAGAGAGTGTTTGGTTTAAGTTATTTGGTGTTTGGTTTGTCTTGTTTTGGTTGGCTTGTTTGTTTTAGTAAAAAAAAGCCTGATGTGCTTTCACCTTCAGTACAACACATGGTTCTGCTTTCTTCAAACTCAAGGAATATACTAGGCATGGGAGAATTCCAATAACAGCTTCTGTATAGGATTGAATGAGAAACTGTCCCCAGCTTGGAGGAGACATGCCTGAGGAGTATAGCAAAGGTGGAAGAGCTGTTGACTGCCTTCCCCTGCACAGGAACAAGGGGTTTTCAAAGAAAGCCTTGGCTTGAACCATCATGAATGTTCTTGACTTCTCTGTTGTAGGGTGGTTTTTCTCATGTACAGCAAAATCATCTCTCCTGAGGAAGGCTGCTTTCCTATCTGAATTTCTTTGCTGAAAAGGGAAGACAAAGTCCCCCTAGGTAAAATCTTGTGTGATAATTTATGCATTCATTATGCTGGCCCAGCCTCCAAATAGATGTTTGGCTGTGGAGGGAGTTTCCTCACCCAGATGAATCACTCACTGGTATTTATGCCATACATGCATGATAATCTTTTTGATCTCTGTAGGCATCTGGGATTCTTCTGCTTGGGTAACTGGCAGCCAGCCTGGCTCATCACAACTGGCAGCTGCAAAGGTGGAGACTGTCTAGAAAGAGCTGAAAATTGATAAGACCCTTTTGGAGACCTCTCTTCCTTTTGCTTTGAAGGTGTTGCATGCTTGATTGCCACGTTTGCACCATTGCTTACACACTGTCCTGTGTCATCTCTGTCCCCACAGCACAGGGCCTTCCATAAGAGCTGGGTGAGGGGGGGAGTGAGCGCAGGGAGTTAGAAGGGGCAGGGCTCAATGTGGACTTCAGAGCCCCTGCATAGTCTTACTGGATGCTGAATATTCTGAATTTGCTCTCTGCAAATCCCCATCAATCTGTGGCTTAAAGAACCTGGGGAAAGTGTTGGAGTGGACAGTGTTTTATCACTAGCAGGCCAGCTCCCACCTGCATTAGCACATGGCCCCATCCAAAGGTCACTTGGGAGGGCTGAGCAAGACTTTTTCCTATCATGTAGGCTTTTTCTCTTTTATGTGCATCATTACAGACATGAGCCCTGCACCTTGTCTCTGTGCAAGGTGTGTGTAATGTTTAGGTCATAAAGATTAAGTCTTGCATTTGCCCCTGGACTTAAGAAGAAAAATCAGCCCTTATCAGGAAAGCCTGTATAAACAGCTCATTTCTACTTTTCTGTTAGTCCCCCTTACTCAGTCCTGTTTGTCTGTCACAGTCCTATCAGCACACTATTATTGTCACCTTTAATCAACCCATGAGTGTCTAGCAGGGAGGTGTTTTGGTAGACTTGGGAGTCCTTGGGGCTTTTCCTTTTGGTGTGCTTGGGAGTCCTTGGGGCTTTTCCTCTAAGGAAGTTATGGAGAATAAATGGTCTGCCAGAGTTTAAAGTGGTGCTGCTGGAGTTATGGAAGAGAGAAGTGCTGTGGAAGTACCTGAGATCTTAAAATGGTGTTGCCAGAATGTTGAAATGCAATTGAAGTGTGCAGAAAAGAAGGTGGAAGGAAAAAAGATCCTGAAAATAGATTTCCCAGCAGTTTTAAAATTAGATTTTCCTAGTGTTTGGTTTCTAACAGCTTGTAATCAGCTAATGCTTGTGCTGTCAACGCAGGTGCTTGACCATCTCTGCGGGTTCCACGTTGTGTGTTTCAGTGACTGGTGGTTTCTGAAAGCCCTGCCTGCTCAGCAATGAGCTTGTGGGGATCTTGGTAATGGGGAAAAAACCTGCAGCTTTCCCTCTGGGAAATGTGTGGGCAGAGTGCCGCTGTGTGGTGGCACGGAGCACGGCGTCCTTGGTGCAGGGTGGGGGTTGAAAGAGCATCTCTTTGAAGCTGATGGAAGGATGCCTGATTTCTTTCCAGGGTTTGGGTTGTGCCTGGTAAAGGACCAGGAGCAACTCTCCAGACTCTTATATTTTGGTTGTATATTTCCTCCCCGGGAGCCTTTTGAAAAAGGTAAAGCAAAACGTGTTCTGCTCCAGTTGTGTGTTAATGTCATGCCTTTCCTCAAAGGACAGGGAACTAAAGAGGTAAGAACAGGACACATACAGATAATATGCCATGTTCTGAAATTTTGTCCAAACAATATGTTACAAATTGCCTCAGCTGTAGACAACACAAATTCAGGTAGTTGGGGCTGTGTTTTCTTGTACCTGTGCCAGCCATGCCAGGACTGTACTGTGATCATATCTCTATTACAGTGTGCATTCTGCACCCACAATGCTTATACTGAGACTAAAGTTGTCTTAGTTACTTGTCCTGGCATCCTCATAACTTGGTCATTTGGCTTTACTGATAGGTCTCACACCTTAATTCTTGCTTTTCACTGCTTTTTAGCGTATATATATACAAGTCTGTGGATAATTTGCTTCGGGTTCTGCTGCAGGGAAGGGAAGGCTTGCTTCTGAAGCTGTTTGTTGTAAGATTGAATGCAAAAGAGAACAACAGTAAGCAGCAGCCACCTTGCCAGGGGCATAGCCTGCAGGCTTTCCCTGTGCTGTAAACCAGGCACTGGCTCTGCAGCTGTGCCATCCATATGCTCAGTGGCTCTTTGCAGACATCATTCCAAAGCAGCCAGGCTTCATGAGCTCTTCAGCCTGATCATAAGAAATTTGGTAGAATTTAGAAGTGTGTGTGAGCTTCTCCTTTTCACTGTCCCTTTCAGTGTAAGGAGGATTCAGCTGCTGGTGTCTTGAAGCTGCACATGGGATCCATGTTGTTAAATCAGGGAGGGGAGCATGGTATGCACTACATTACACCTTCAAATACACACACACCCTTTATGTGTGTGCTGCTCTTCCCTACCCTTGGAGGGCAACTAAGGGATAGTCATGAGCCTGAGCTGTCTCCCTCAGAAATACACATCTTCCTCCATGTGTCCACCAACCCCCAGCCTTTTAGTTTCCCATCTAGTCCTCCTTCATACCTAGCTATCTGCTGGTGGAAGGTTCATTTTGTGTTACAAAGGTCCTTCAAGCCCATCCCCAGGCAGTCTTTCACAATGTCTCCACATGGCTTAATCGACCAAAGTGTGAGCTCTTTCTAATTCTAGCTGCACCTTTCTTGCCTGCAGCAAAGCTGTTCCCTCTTCACATTCTCAGTTGTCCCACCTTCCTTGTCTGCACATTGTCAGGAACAGTAACTGTCTGTTGCTATAAAGGTAGAAAAAGGTCACCCTTTTTACCAGCTGACAGTGCTTATGGCATTACTTTGGCAAGATTTATTCTTCCCATTGCAAGAATCAAATTCTATCGCCTCTGGTAATTAATTTACAGAATTTTGGGTCTGAAATGGTGAAATATTCTTTAGCTTTTCCATATGAATCACAAGCTTTGTAGCTGTAGAACCAGCTGGGTTCTAAAGCTTCAAGTAATACCCAAGTAGTTCAGGAGATTTTGCAGCCATGGAGGACAAGTAAAAATTCATTCTGGTCCCCAGGGATCACCTGTTCTGGCCCTTTCATAGATAATTCTGCCTAAACATACTTGACCACAACTTACTTAGAAACTTCATGTCACAGAAAAGAGGAGTTGCCAGACACGCTTCATTTCTCAGGGAATATTTGTTACTATCTGTGCCAACCCTAGTGCTTGTGTGACCCATTTGTAGTTTCTCCATGGGAAGAGGCTCCACAAACTCATAACTTAGTCCAGTGCTTTGCTGTCCTGACCATTAAGTCATTAGACTTTCCTCAGTGTTCAACTTAACTTCTGCATTTAAAGTAACTCTTTATCCTATCCACTTTATTACTTTCCTAGATGCTGCACTACTCTGTGTATTGGAAAGTCATTATCATGTCTGTCCTTGGTGCTCTCCTATCTCTTTCTTCACAAGCCATGTTTTCTAAGCCTCTGATTTTTTGGAGGCCTTCCAGCAAGTTCTCAACTTTCTTAAAGTGAGATTTTGTAACCCCGTGTCATCCAGAGAGTTTGAATGAAAGAATTAAGAAGTATAGTATTGTGGGGCACACTTCCATTACAATAATAAAATAGAGCATGGCAAATCTATTTCTTATCTTGTGGAAATCACACCTCAGCCTAATCTCCAGTTAAAATATTCATTAATGCAGTCTGAATAATAAGCACATATAGAACAATTACTATGAATCCAGCTTTCCTTACACTCAGGAGATACAGGTTTGTGCACATGAGAGGTTCTGACAAGATCAGGATAGCAGTGAATGGAGCTTTTTATACACACCTGTCTCTAACAGAAAGGGATTATACATAAATGAATCTCCAGCTGGTGTTCGCCTACATATCTCACACTGGGCCACAGTGACCAGCCTGGTTTCTGGAAGACTGAAGATAAGGAATAGGAATACAGGCAGAGACTTGCACTGCATTGTGGTAAAATCTGGATGCTTCCTAAAGGAAACTAGTGAGTGTCTTGCAGGCATAACCTAGCCCTTGTGCATATCAAGTCTTGCTGCAAATATATGAAACTCTCTGGGAACATGAATGTCTTGGCAGGTCACTCAGACTGTGCTAATTTGACCCCATGCCATCTAAGGAACCCTTGTACTCTAGATTTGACTACTGCTGCTTTTCTGTTGACTGGTGTAGGTCATGCTTGTTCCTCCTTCATGGGACCTCCAAAAGGGACATTTCATCAGATGGTGCAGTTGAGACCAGGCTTTAGCCCTAGTGGGCACACTGCTTTGGTACCTAATATTTGGAGATGACGAGAGGGGTGCAACAATGTTTGAGGTTTTGGGGGTTTTTTAAGGCTTTAGAGCATGAGATTTAAGGATCTTTGCTTAATTTTGCAGGAAAATTGTTTGAATGGACTTGATAACTGAGCAGGGAAAGCTGTGTGCTTTTCTGAGAAAAGTATGATAGGAACCAGCACCTGCAATCTGAAAGCACACACCAAACTGTAAATTAGGCACCCTGTTTAGAGGGATTAGTCCAAGGGTGTGGTACATTCTCCATCCCATGAGACCTCATTATCTGCAACTCCCTGAAAGGAGGTGGTAGCCAGCTTGGGGTCAGCCTCTTCTTCCAGATAACCAGTGTAGGTAAGAGGAAATGGCCTCAAGCTGTGCCAGGGGAGATTGAGGTTGGGCATCAGCAAGAATTTCTGCACAGAAAGGGTTGTCAGGTATTGGAAGGGGCTGCCCGGGGAGGTGATGGAGTCACCGTGCCTGGAGCTGTTCAGGAAACAGCAGGATGTGGCACTTGGTGCCATGGTTCAGTTAACAGGGAGGCATTTGTTCAAATGTTGGATTTCATGATCTTGGAGGTATTTTCAAATCTTCATGATTCTGTGATTGTCTTCAGAAACACATTTTCTGGGACTGATGGTTTTGTCAAGTGTAAGATTTTTGGGCTCAGTCCAAGAATAATGATGAAATGTCAGTCATTTACATACAGAATGATCAAATAATTTCTCTTAGCCTTAAATACTTAAGAAATTATGAAGTGTGGATATTAAATTAAAGACACTATTTTCCAATATGTGCCCAATAAAGATTAAATAGGACTCCATGTTCCAATTTTGTATCTGACATTTCCTAACTGGAAGTTTAATTTCTAGAATATTAATAATGTTCTTCAGCACTTAAGGACTGTCAACCATCTCTGGTTTAGTGTTGTAGAATCAAGTTTAATACTGACTTGCTAGGAGGTATTTGTATGAAATGCAGATTTCTTCATTTTGTACCAAGGGTAACAATTCAAGTTCTGACTCAGTCATTATGATTACACTATGTTCATACAGCATGCTTGCAGCTTTTTCTCTAGTGATATTTAAAAACAACTTTTTAAAAGTCATTTAAAAATGAAAGAAGTTTGCATATTTTCATATGGAACAGTAATGCATATGCAGGAGCATATTTGATAAATATTATATATATATACATTTAAATTAACAGTAAATTAACAATAATTTTCAGGTACTTGATTTCATACACTATTTAATGATTTTTGGATTAGACATTGTTGCAGGGGTGATCAAAGGGCTCTCTTAGCCTTTCGTGTTGATTTTGCTTTATTAGTGGTTTGGAGCTCCAAACAAAATCTTGAGCCACTTTGCCTAAGACATTAAATTACATGGTAGGAAATGAATCTCTTCCCAAAGGAAATATTGTCTAAATAAGCCAGATGTTACCTGGTTTGTTATCCCCCCTTTACATGTGGAAAATTGAGTACAGAGCAAAGATGCCATTCCTGAGGTCACAGGGAAAGCACATGGCAGCCCCAGGGACTGGACACATTTCCAGAGCCCCTGTCAACAGCTTTAACCCGAAGATCATTCCCTGTTTATAAGGTAGGGCAAGATCAGTATTGTTCCAGACTGAGTAAATTATTTAGGTGCCATATTTAGATTTAGAGAAGTTACCGAGGAGCTCAAGTGATGCAAACCTTCTGTATGGATGACTCTAAGGAAAAAAAATTGTCTTTAGTTTATTCAGTGGTACTGTCACTGTAAGCAATTTACTACTTGACATAAAGAAAAGCCTCAGATTTTGTCTCTAAGATACTGCAATGGGTTTTTTGCAGGTGCAGATTGAGGCATTTTAAGTCTATAGTTTTGCTAATGGTGGTGTGCCAAAAAAACCCAATGTAGGTGTCTTGAGTATGTCAAGGCAGTCGAGAAAAGTCTGTGTTTTCCTTGGCAAAATAGTTTTGGGGACTTTTGTGAGATCTAATGGCTGTTCACAGAACTAATACGAAATACCTAACTTAGAGCTATGCAACATCTCCTTTTTAAATATGTTTATGCTTAACTGAGCTCAGCTTCCCATTTTTATTTGTGGCTTAAAGTAAATGCCCTGAGCACATTTTGCACTCAGATTAATAACCACTTTATCAACACAAGCCTTCCTGGGGCTGCCCATTTGGGGTTTTTGTTTTGGTGTGGTTTTATTTCTTTCATAAAACAGGGTCAGCATGGTTCTCTCTAGCATTTGTAAAGAGGGAAGTACATGAATAATCTGTCCCCTTTATTCAGATCATTCCTTTCACTTTTGGAAACTGGCCTTATTTTCAGTTATCAGGCCGATACGTGGAAGCTAGCTGGTGTAAGTGGTCTGGTTGGGGATTTTTCTTGGTGCTGGTGGTTGTGTTCAGTGTGTGATTCCAGGCGTGTCGAGGGGAGCTGGGTTTCACTTGTAGTCACTGCTCAGGGCTGCCATCTCTGGAGATCTCCGGCAGCGCTGGTTCCATATCGCAGACTGGGAGCACAACCCACGGTGCTGGGCTCGGTCTGAGGCTCCTGAGATGAGTGTGTGCGGAGACCTGGGTTAGCTGCCTCTCACCACTGCAGGGGGCTCCCAGCTGCTGGATACCTCTCTTTCTCTCCTGCCTTCACTGCTAGCTCTGCTGGGGCTGAGTCAAGCGGTGCTGCCCAACTTCTCAACAGGTAAATCTTGTTCCTTTCTTACGGCGTCATCTGAAATGCGTATGCAGAGCCCATCTGCAAGATGCTGGGGATTATTAAGGTGTGGGGATTAGTGAATTGCAGGTTGGTAATTGGGAAAACCTACTTTCAAGCAGCCTGAAGTTCAGAATTTGCTGCCTTGTATGTCCCCGTGCCAGGTGCCACAATGCCAGTCCTTGGCAGGAAGTGCAGAGGGCCATTTCCTGGCTTGGCACAAGTGGACAGTGTTTTGCCGATGTCAGTAGTTGAGCTGTACAAGATATTCTGTAGAGGAAAAAGGCTCGATGCTATCTCAAATCAAAATAGCTGTGATTTTTAAATTCTTAGTAGACACAGATTTCTGCTTTTCCTGTTATTTTCCTGTATATACTGTTGGGTTTTTCTCCACCAATTTAACTCTGCAGTGCTTGGGGTGCTTGCTTTTTGGATGAAAGTGTCTGGACAGAGACTTTAAGATAAGAAAGAGTTCTTTGGCTAACGTTTGGGTCTTTGGACAAATTCCTTGAGGGAGAATTCTACCAGGCTTGTAATGTGTACTGCTAGGAAGTCTACAATCCACATAGGAGTCTCACTGACCTGGCTTGATCATTTTGGGAGAATTGCTGGAAGTGTCCAGAGTGTGAATGACAGGTGTTTCAGACCCCAGGCCCCAAGACTTGGGATTCTGGGTCTGGTACAAGGTTTCCTTGGATAGAGGCAGTGAGCTGAGCCGTGTCCCCTGCCTGCTGGGGTTTGGGAGGGGTGGGAAGTGCTCTGTGCCTCTGGGGAACCCGGCTCCCACTCAAACGCTCTGTGCCGGGTTCCCAGGGCAGGGAACTCCACCTGACAGCTTTGGGCCAAACTGGTCCCACGAGCCTTCAGCTTCCTGGGGAAAGAGGGTGAGGGTGTGTTCTGCTGCTCAGCAGGATGTGGCTAATCCTGAGCTCTATTTCTTCAGTTGCCCCTGCCTCTCCTTTGTGCTCCTGAGCTCAACATGGGGGAGGCTGCTCATGCATTCCTCTAATGATGCCTTGCTCTGTTCTCTGCTGCTGAGAGTTCTTCGTGTCACTCTGCAAAAAAGGAATTACTTAATCCTCAATCCCTCCACCCCAGGTTGAGGGAAGTATTAATACTTCAGTGCTATTCCATAATCTTACAGAGAGAAAATGTGAAGCATAGAAAGATTACATGACTTGCCAAGCTGAGAGTCAGAAAGAGATTCCAGATCTCTCTTCCTTTCTGCTCTTGGTATCCCCACAGTGCTTTTCCATGGCTCCCTGGGATGGTTAACTGCCTCCTTGGTTTGCCTTTTCTGACCATAAGAAGCTTGGAGCTTTGATAGGGTTTAGAGGCTGATGATGCTGAGGTAGGATTGAGGTTGAACCCTTCACTGTGGAATTCTGTGGTAACTTCAGGGAAAGTCCTGTGCATGTGGACTGAACAGGACCTCAGCACAGCCCGGACTGTGTGTGTGGCTTGACTCATTGCACAGGCAAGAGCAAAGCCTGCCTTTTCTGAGGAAGAACTGGGAATACTTCAGGCTAACTACAGCAGAACTATGGTGGTATTTCTATGACTAGATGGGGTATGGATTAAGGTGAACATGGTGCCTCTCAGAGCAATAACTGGCTTAGGTATCTGGACAAAGAGAAGATGGCAGACAGTGCATCAAGCAAGGCTCATTCAAGAGAGCTCTTGCAGTGATGTGCTGATGCTGGGCATCGAGGAGTTGGGAAAGAGGAAACAGAGCCTGTTCATGTTCATATCATTGCTTGAAACTCCATAATCATCAGCCCTTTTCCCATGTTGCTGTGTGTGTCTCTAATGTTAAAAAAAAAAAAAAGAGCTCCTAGACCCAGTTTTCTGGTAGATAGGTCATTATTCCATAAGCTCCTGTCCCAGCCTTGCCTCCTTTGGTGGATGTGTCAGAGCAGCCCCAGGCAGGATGGCCTTTGGCCTCGCTCAGGCTCTTTGCCCTCAGCCCCATCTTCAGGGTAGCTCAGCATTCAGGGAGCTACACACCAGTTTGTGGATGGAGAGCTGAGACACACAGGGACACTTTGATTGGGGTGATGCAGAGGAGTCTATAACAAAGTGTGAAATGTAGCTCTGTTGAGCTACAGAAGCTCTCATTCAGACCTTGAGCAAGTCTCTAGAGCTAATGTGAAGCACAGAAGCCCTTATGGTTCCTGTATTTTTTGTCCTCTGTAAATTTAAATAGTTTGTCTTCTGACCTGGGTATTTTATCAGTCAGGATATGCTGGAGGTGGTGGAATAGCTTGCTGGTTGAATCATTTTGGAAGCCACTGCTATTAACGTTACACAAGAACTGAATCTTTCCCACTGAAGTGTTGCTTAGCTCATGCTTCTCAGATTCATGTGAAGTTAAGTTAGGCTGTCTTTACTGCAAATAGTTTTGAGAGTAAGCATCTTTATCATATTCAGAGTGTTGAGATCAGATTGGAAAGGGTGCAAATGACAAACAAAATGATCAGGAGATACAATCGCATCCAAGAAACAAACGTGCTGGTTTATTCAGCCAGACAAGAGAGATGTGGAATCTGGTACAGTTTAAAAATGGAGGAGAGAGAAATGTTGCTGCTGAAGGACTTGGTGATGCAAGAACAGGTGACAATAAATTGTTCATTAAAAAAAAAAACACTAACTAGCAAGGAACTAGGAGACTTTTAAGCATGAGATCAAAGAAGCTTTAGAATTAGCCACTCAGAGTAGTCAGGGAAATCACCTAGAGAGGTTAGTTATGATTTTGAGAAATGATTTATGAGACAGTGGCAGTTACCTTCTGTTGCCACAAACCTGATTTAGTAGCTCATAAGTTCCTCTTTTTACAGAAAAGTCTGGCAGAAATGGCACATTTGCCAGAGTGTTACTGCCACTGTACTTTCCCAAGGGAGCTGTTCCAGTGCATGGCTATCCTGCCTTTCTGGTAGAACTGTCCATGGGGAGCTGCAATGAGCTGTGTTATATCTTGATCTACTGCGAGATCTGAAAAGATGTGAGCGTTTGATTTCTCGGAAGGTGAAAGTAATTTCTCGTAATACGAGCGCAGGTTGTTATTGCTGCAGTTATTGGAATGAGAGTTTTCTCCCTGCCTGGCTCTTCTTTAGATGCCTTGACTAGCAAAGTCTTTTATCCTCCTCTGCTTGATGCAGGGCTTGGGCCAGATTTTTCCTTCTGTCTTTTACCAGAGGAAATAAAGAGTGACCACGTTGATGGAGCCAGTGAAGCTCCCCTGGGTTTGCTGTCACACATGACAGCAGCACAGTGGTGCTGTGCTGCTAAGTGGGAGTTGTGCTTGGGAGATAACTCCATCACTATCTCTATCATAAAATGAAAAGTTAAGGCTATAATGCAAGGTCTCTTATAATCACACTCTAATTATGCTTTGTAAAAGGCTTTGCAAGCTTTTATTTTTTAAGTGAGCACTGCAGCCAGAGCAGTGTTTCTGGCAGTGAATCACACAAATGGTTTGGGAGGTTTAGTGCAATGTCTCAAGCATCCCTGTGTCATACTGTGTCTGTCCCAAGGACATAGCCCAAAATGTAACCTCACTGAGGAAACAAACAGGGAGGGGTTCTGCCCTTTAATTTACCTGCCCAAGTCAGCAGCCTCATCCCCAAGGCTTCCTCTGTAGTCTATGGAAAGGGAAAAGTCCCTCAAGAACACTGTTCAATACTCTGTGTTAGGCTACAACTGCATTGCCCCCAGGAGAAGCTTTTCTTTCTGAGAACCCTGCCCTCTGCCAGGTGCCTGGGAATGCATCTGGGACATGAGGCTTTCTTTTGAGTGATGTCTCTACAACACAGAGGTCTCAATCCTGCCAAAATCATGCATTCACATCCCTGTGCCATTTGTAAAGTTTGTTTATATGGCTGACATAAAGGTGATCTAAAGCCCACAAACATTTGGATAGGTTTTTCAGATCTTGTGCCCTTGGTGGATACAGTGTAGGCCTAGGCTTTATCCCTGCTGGCTCCAATCCCAGCAGGGAATGCAGTGACTCTGGAAGGTATACTTGGCTTTTGCTGTACAGTGTGGCTCAGAATTGGTTTGGGGGTTTATATGTATACATGGAAAGTTGTTGAGAAATTTGAAGTAACATTGCAGTGGGTGCTTTTGCTTTGTCCGTGTCTTGCTTGAGTGATGTAAAGGTGACAAAAGCCCTAAGGGCTGATGCTTGTATAGTTTTGCTTGTGTGTTTTTCTTTTCACACCAGGCTTTGAGAATGATGTGCCTTTGGTGGGTGATAGGAAGGTGGAAGAGAGATGTACAAAGCAACTGCTATCTCTTGACAGTCTCTGGCATTTGTCTTCTGCAGTCCTGCCTGTAGAAAGCTGGCCAGATATGTTAAAGGCATTGTAGAGTGAATTAGTTTGGTAATGTTTAGCAAAAAGTCATTGTGCAAGAACTGGCTTTCTTTGCATCTGGAGAGAAATTAATTCTGTGCACTGTGGTTGCTCCTTGCTCCCACTTGAATAATGACATGCAAAATTTGGATTCCATGCAGGTGTCAGTTACAGTGAACTCTTGAGGGAGTTTGTGTCAGTAAGAGCAATGGCTTCAGTGTCTTGTCTCGACTGTGCAGATTGTGTTAGGATATGGAGTGAAGGTTGGAAGTTCCCTTGCTGCATCTGTCAGTGACACTGTCAGCTTCTGCATGTCCTGCCTGTGGTGACCAAGGAGGACATGCAAGCTGAGACTGAAAAATAGAATGAAAGTGTTGAACTTCACCCTCCTATCAGCACAGCCTCCTCCAGATAAGGAGCTGTAATCTCTGCTCAGGGACCTGGTCTGGACAGCACTTTCACACTTGTCCATTCCTATGGCCATATCTGTTCCCTTTCCACTGGCAGCGGAGGGGAGGCTCAGGCTCTGGAGGCTTCAAGCCACCTTTGCAGCACACTGGGCTCATCCAGGAGCAGGTGTGTGTGACATGAGCTGGGTCTGGCTTAGACCTGCCTTGGGGAAGAGCCACTAAGGCTTCTCTCCTTCTAGGGCAGTCCAGAGCCTCAGTGACCCTCCCCTGCCTCAGCCAACTCCAGGTGCTGCCACCAGCCCGTTTGAGCCCCAGTTCTGACCAGAAAATGCAGGCTCAAGGAACTGTACCTGGCCAGAGGGCAGAATATTTGTTGCTATCCTCAGTTAAGGTCCTCTCCTCTTTGCAACTTGAACATCTGATCAGACCACAAGACTGTGTCTGTAAAAGCACAGCTCTTCTCTGAAAGAGACTGCAAGTGTTTCATGCTTGTCTCTCAGGGACTTGGTGGCAACTGTGCGTGGCTTGCCAGTAGAAAGAAACTTTTTTTTTTTCCCCTACGTGCCTCTCCTCCAGATGCAGCCTGAACTCAGAGACCTGAGCTGTAGTCTTTTCATCACCCTCTGATCAGAGGGTTTGATAGAAAAGCTGAGTGTGCAGCAGCACCTGTGAGCTGGGCCCCAACAGTGTGCACAGAGGGACATCCAGGGAGTTCTCTTGGTAGGGCTGCTCATGCATGAGCTGGAACTGAGCCCAGATGCTGCCCTCCAGCATTATTTTGAACAAAAAAGTCACACTCTTCTACATGGTGCAGCTGTGCCCTTACTTAGTGCTGCCTTTATTGCCTCAGGTAGAGCCTGCTGGAGGGACCTGGGGACTCAGCAGTGCTCAAGGCCGATGGGGCAAAGAGCTCTTTATGCTTGCTGTTGTTATCTTTCATTTAGCAGGTGGAAAAGAAGAATTAAAACAGGTAAAGTGAAGAGTTGCAAAAAAAAAAAAATTCTCAGGTGATGGTTTAGCAGAGAATGTAGAAATGCATGATTCATCTAGATACTCCTGCTTTTCTAAGCAAGAAATGGTGCTGCTTTCCTAACTGCACTGTTTTCAGCTGTGTATTTTGTGATAACAACTACTGACAAAGGAGGATTCAGCCAGCACTGCTGGCCTCTGTCCACCTGAGCTCAGCCTCCTGATCCCCTCCCATCTTCTTGAGCCCTCCCTTGTGTGCAAGAAGGAAAGGAAGGCCAAGGTCTGGAGGTGCTGTGAGTGGACTCAGATCCTTGGCTAGGTTTTGACTCCACACACAAGCAAAACTTCAGTGAACCCCACCTCTCCTAATGTGCCTGGGATTCAGGTTTCTGCTGAGGTTCTGGTCAAGGTCTCGCTTCCTCTTCCTTCTTTGGGATGTGAGGGTGTCCAGGCTTGCAGTCAGACCTCCACCTTCTTTGGCAGACCTGTCAGAGGAGAGAGAAGCAGGGAAGGTCACTGGTTTCTATGTACTCTCAACAGCTCATGATCTTGTATATTTCTTAGAGCAAATAATTTGGATCAGGGCTCATTCCAACCACAGCAGGCACTAAGCAGAGCTTGGGGCCAGGGAGGAGGCTCACAAGCCTGCTGATTCAGACTTCCAGCAGACAAGCCAGTGCTCAAGATCCTACCAAACCCAGGTCTAGGGGCTTGTGCTGTCCTGTAGAAAGCAGTGAGCTTCATGTAGGACCAAGGGCTGAGTGCTGTGAATGGGGTCAGGCCATCTCTCCAGACAGTGCCTGTTCAATCAGTGACTAAGAACAAACTCTTGAGAGGCAGCTCCAGAGCCAGACTTCTTAGAATTTGTACCCTTGGACTTGTTCTCTTAAGCATCCTCATGTAAGGCTCTGTTAGCTGTAGATTTTGGTCTCAGGATTAGCTTTGGTATTTGACAGTATAGTAGCTCCAAAGGAAGCTTTGCCCTTGACTGGTGCATTTACAACTCACCACCACCACTTTATCTCCCACCTCCTTCCTTTTTGGAGGAAGCCTCCAAAGAGTAGAGTTTAGAGAGCTGCAGACATTCTCTTTTGATTCAGATTAAACTGGGAAAGGGAGATAGAGGTACCAGCATAGTCCATGCCTGGAGCAATTCAGTTCCTTTGGACAAAAGCCTCAGAAAGCTGAGGAATAGGCCAGGTAAAAAAAAGTGTTCTATAGATATTTTAGAACCAGTTATGCTCCCAAATGTCTGCTGGGTCCTGAACTCTTGCAGCTGATGAAAACAATAGCAAGCTGCCGTGCCTGATTCTTTCTCATGTCAGCCTTGCAGGTAGAGGAGAATCCATAACAAGATAAAGCAAAAAGAGGAGACAAGTTTTCTTTCCCAGTCCAGGAAAAAGAGCCTGTTGGATTATAACCCGCTAACAGTGGAGAGTGCCAACATGAGCAGCGACGGGGCAGAGAATCCCATCTCATCCACACTGACCCAGGGCCTGAAGAGAAAGAGGGGGAGACCAAAGAAGCAGCCACAGGTGAGAGAACATCATCCCAAGAGGATGCCATGGCAGTAGCCTGATGGGATCTGCAGGCAGCCCTGGGAAGCTGCTTGCTAACAAGGACAAGGGGAGGAGAGGTGTTCTGGGGTAAATGCTGGGGCTACCCAGGACAGCAGCAGGATCTGCACCCTGGGAAATCTCAGCTCCTGGCTTCAGAGGCGCCTCTGATGTGACAGGCAGTGACAGTTCAACCAGGACATGTGTGAGAGGGGCTGGCCAGGTCTCTGTTCTAGCCTGGAGACTTTCATGTGTCATCACCCTCTGTTTCTGCACCAGTAATTGGATAGAACAGATGAGGCCCCTTGGCCAGAGTTCTTGGAACTTACTCATTTCCCCAGCCCAAAAGACAAAAAGAGGTAGGAATATTGCTGATCATCTTCTAATGCACTTCCCAGCTGGAAAAGCAGAGACAACCAGCTATTTAGGGGTCTGGGTGTTCTTAGTGGGGTAAGGCAGTCCAAGACCAACCAGAATTAGAAAACCTAAATTGTTTCAGGGATCATCCTGCTTAAATGGTTTTCTCCTTTTATCCCAGGAGGATGGTGGAAACACAGCTATTATCCCACAGGATGCTGTGGAACCACAGCCAGTGAAGAAACCACGAGGAAGGCCAAAAGGAAGCAAGAAAATTACTGTTCTAACTGGAGGAACGGTGAGAGGAAATGGGTTATACTCATTTACAGAGGAGAGAAGCACTGCCAGAGAGACCAGCAGGGATGTTTCTCTTAGCTTAAAAATAGTGAAAGTTGCCCCTAATTCAGCTCAGCTTTAATTACCACCGTTGGACAAATCAGTTACTGTGGTTTTAGTCCTTACTCACCTCCCAGCCTTCCTGTGTTGCCACTGCCTGTTCAGCAGTTTCCTCCCAGTGTTTCTCCTCCACCACTGCCAAATAATCACAACCAGTGCAGTCAGGCAGGTGTTTCCTCCTCAACTGTCTTCTATCCTCAGCTTTTGCTTTTTCTGCTACTTGTGAGACAAAACCTTTTCTACAGAGGTCACCTTGGCCATGTTCAGTGGTTTAGTCACAGTGCCCAGCAAATCTGAGAGCTGACAATATTTTCCCTTTGTTTTCAATAAAGGCAGAACCTTCTGCTGGGAAGAGGCGAAGAGGGAGGCCCCGCAAGTGGGTGAGTACGGTGTTCAGTCCTTTCCCTCTTCTCCAGGCACAGATCCTGGGGAACTTGCAGCTGTGTTTGCCCTTCTCAGACTCTGTGTCTGCCACAACATTCTTTGAGCTTTGGTAGCCTGGAAATAATTAGGGAAGCTCTGACTGCCTTCCTGATGGCCTCCAAGATTCAGCTACTGAAGAATTCTGAGAGCCATGGGGAGATGCTGTACTTAATTCAAGACATACCAGACTTCCACAGTATAGCACTTTCTCAGGCTTGGAATGTCAGACCAGAGATTCCATCCTTTCTTAGAGAGGGGTTGTCTTCCCAGGAGACTTGAAAGACTGAAGCAATTGCTTAGCATGTCAGTTTGTCTCAAAAGAAGAAACTTAATATTAAGCGAAAAGAGAAATTTGATGAATGGAGAAACTTTGAGTCCTGTCAGCAAGAGACTCTTTCATGCAACAAACAAAGGATTAGTAAGAGTTAGTAGCTAAGAAGAAAACATTTCAGGTGTAAAAACAAGACAAAAATTATTTTAATCAATAAGGATATTCAGTCCTGTGAACTACTCATGGTGTTACCTGTCATTAGGAGTGATTAAAAACCTCCACAACAGCCACAAACCATTATTTAGTGTGCATCACATTGCTAGATCCAAACCCAAGCTGTGCACTTGCTGCAGGAATCCATAGGTTTGTTGTACAGCTGTGGTGGCACAGGAGTGCTCAGGAGGGAAAGGAACACTTCTGGCTCAGCAGAACCAGAGGGACAGAGCAGCCTGAGAGGGCCATGCAGAAGGCTTGGAGGGAAAGGTTCACCAGCCAGGAAGTGCCAGGATATGGGAGAGAACAGAAGTCTTTTCTGATGTGACAGTGACCTTGCATGCAGATATTTCCTGGAAAGTGGAAAGCTGTTTGCAAACCCTGTGCAGAAGGTCCCAGAAAAGGGAACTGTTGCATAAATCTGAATGTTCCTTCTCTGCAGTCCAGGTAGACTATTACCAGAGAAGGTAACAGTCAAAGCCCATTGCTTTCCCCAAGCCCATTTACCTTATGTCATTTAAATACACTGATTAGGGAAGCCTGTGTTACCAGTGCTTAAAGCAACCAGCTGTGCAAACTGGGATCCTCAAGCTCTGTGGAAAATCATCAGAGGCAGAAGTGGCTGTGTCTTACAGAACAAAACCTTACCCAGTCAGTTCTGCTGGTGTCATTTCTGGACTGACAAATCTCAAAGACAAGCAGGAGTTTTTAACATTTCAAAATGTGTCATTTTAACTTTGGTTATTGAAGGATTCTGATGTTTCAGTTCAGAATTAAACAGCTGAAGAATTTTTGGGGAGCAAAACCAAAGCAGAAGAAAAAGAACAATAATTTTGGGTTTAACTGTCAATAGACAAAATGTTTAGGTGGTCAAGACAGGGAAGAATCTGAAATATAGAAAATATTCTTGATTAAAACAATCTCCACAGCTGCATAATGGGCAGCTTTTTTCAAAGTGTTGGGCTGTGTGTCACAAGGCTGATATTGGGATGGTTTACTATGGATTCTCACAAGTATTCAGAGACTTGTGAATGTGTGTGGACACTGCATGCTCTGGTGTGTATTCTTGCCTATGGTTGGATGTAGGAGTTGGTGGCAAATGGATGTGCTGTCAGGGCTGCACAATCTTCTTTAAATAATAATAATCCACCTACTTTGCATATTTTCAATTTTGTCTTTCCATACCTAATTTTGCATGGGTGGGGGGGGCTTGTTTATTTTTGGTGTTTTTTCTTTGTAGCCTCAAGCAGTGGTCCAAGAGGGAGAGTCTCAGGAAGGAAATCCTCTGGAAAGCAGTGACTTGAATTTGAACTCGGCACCAGCCACACAAGGTTTGAAATTAGATAATCATAATTACATGAGACTAAACAGTAGAGCCACACTCTGGCAAACCATGCACTTACCCACAAAGCTCTGGCTGTAGTCTTCCTGGTAAATCCTATAAACAGAGGAGCATTTGGAAGGCTTCCAGGCACATTCCTTCCATCTAATTCAGTTGTTACTAATTCAGCAGAAGTGGAGGTAGAAAAAAAGGAAGGGAAGAAAATCTGTCTTTCCAAGAAGTCACATATCTGAGGTTCTGATCACTGCTACCGGTACAGCTCAGTGAAATTGTCTGGCTGGTGTGTAAAAGTGAAAATAGTCTATTGTAAATGTCCTGCTTTACTTGAGAAACTTTATGAATAGAGGATCCCTTGGTATTTGGGACATTTTAGTACTCTTGATTAACTCCAGAATGCTTCCTGGATGTTCTTCCTCTCTCCTTCCTGGCTTGTACTGTAAGGCAGAGCTCTCTGGCAGTGGCTGGCACTGGCAGAGGTGCCTCAGCAGCACAGACATTGATGGCACTGGCCAGTTTCTGTGGAAGGCTCCAATTTATTTAAGGTTCTCTGAGATGAGATGCCAGATAACAGTTATTGCTATTGTAGGAATGTACAGATGCAATACACGGAGCCCCAACCTCACCTGAACCCTGCAAAAAATACAAAATCTGACTCTATACCATTCAGAACTGCTTCTGAGGTAGATTCCAGGAAAACTTGTGTGCATCTGTGTCCTACCTTCAGAGAGCCTTGTAGGAAGCTCTTCAATGAACTGTTTTCCCTGGGGGGAGAAGGGGCCAGGAGCCCAGGGGAGGCAGATGTTGCCTGGTTTGCCATGTGGCAGCACAGCTGCTCCCTCCTGCCTTTGGTGTGCAGCCCAGCCCGGTTCTTAGAAAGTCCCTGGAAATGCCACATGCTGAAATGCCAGAGGAGTTAACCTCAGTTGCTCAATTCAGTTTCCTCTGGGGCTGCTGCTCCCATATCGCTTCCTGCCACGGAGCCGAGCGCTGACATCAGCGGAGCCGCAGGCTCAGGGGGATGAGCTCACCTCAGGCCCGGCCCGGCCGCCTCCGGGACAGTGAAACATCGCCCCAAACCACAGCCAGTGGGGCCTTTCCTCCTCCTTTCAGCGTGAGCGGGGCCCGCGGCAGCGGCAGGAGAATCCGTTTCCCTCCTGTGGCAGGGAGGCAGCAGCAGCTGGGACAGGAGCAGCGGATGCTGCGGTCGCTGGAGGGGCCGTGCAGAGATGATAGTGCAGCCCCAGCCGACAGGGGACTTTGCTCTTGGGGAGCGTCTGCACTTCTGTGAGAACAAAAAAACGGCCAGGAAATCACTGGGGATAAGCATGTACAGTGTGAAACCAGGCAATCCTCTGGAAAAGGTCTTAAGTTGTTATTTGCTTAGGAGCTTGAGATGGAGTGGTAATCCTGGCTTAAAACTTCTGACTGGAAAGGAGAATGCTGTTCTGGCTTACTGGAAACAGTAGATCCTGGGGCTTGTGTGCAAGCACAGTGCAGCTGTAGCAGCAGCTTGCAGACAGGTAGCTTCTGGATTAACCCATTCTGTGGGTCTGGTTTAACTGGGGTATTATATGCCTGCAAGATTTTGTGCTACTCATGCAGGAGGCTACTGCTCTGAGACTTGTTAGCAGGAGTCTGTGATCACATCATGATCTGCTATAGACACAGCCAGAGCTTTGGCCATTGAGGGCTTTGGTATTTTTTTTTTTCACTTCCAGGTAAGGATTTTTGAGGTGCTGCACCAGGGAGGGGATGGGAGGGTACAAGTGCTTGCCCATCCTGCAGGTTGTACACTGCGCAAAACTCTGAATGGAAAATGGATCTGCCTGGACTTTGTGTCTGCAGCATTCATCTGAATTGCTGAAATAAACACTGACTGTCTCTCAGTCTGTTACGGAGAAAATCATGATATGCAGCAAGAGCTGCATTAGAAACACGCAAGATTTGCAAGCCTCCAGTGGGGCAGAGAGCTGCTTTAAAGCCAGCTGGTTTTTATTCCCGTGGCCTTTGCCTGGGGATCTAGCTCTGCTTTTCCCAAGGCACTGGTTATGGGCGACTCCAGGTTATCCAAGAGCAGGCACGAGTTTGTTCATGGATCAGGCTCAGTTGTGTGTTGCCACCTGTAGATGCCAATCACAACTCCAGCATAAACATTTCTGGTTTTCTGGGTCAAGAAGCATTTGGGTTTTTTTCTCTGAGTACCATTACTGAAGGATTGATGAATCTCATTCCATAGGCTCCTAAGCCACAGTGGCAGATGTGGTTTGTCTGAATAACTGTTCTTGGCTAATGGACTGTAGGTGTGAGGGAGAAAGAGATTGCTTTATGGTAGAATTTCCAGGAGCCAGTGCAAAGCCCAGAAGCAGCCTTGGGATCTTGCTCTTTTTTGTATATTTTGCTATCCTTGCTTTCTTTTTCATACAAGCTTTGTCTACTTTGTTTCCTCTGCTGCCCCAATGGTCACCTCAGCTCTCCTGAAAGCCAGGGGTGAGGCACAGATCACAGCAAGCCTGTGTAGCCAGAAACATTCCCCACTCACACCATTTCCAGACATTCTGCACATCTACTTCCCTGGTGTTTAATATTGGGTAGGGCACTTGGGTACTTGGTGTCTCATGAAGATTCAAGGAAATACAGAATCGCTGTCAGCAGAGGTGGTTGATGAGTGTTTGAAGAGCAGAAACCAGACAATTTGACACAGACTGTCACTTCTGGGCCTTCAGTAGCCTCATGCTGAGCCCTGCTGCCAGGGAAGCCATTTGTGTCAGGAGCTCCATTTAGCCTGGAGCTGGTACAAGAGCAATGGGAATGTTGTTGTGAAGACCTTTGGTTGTTGGGGAGTGGATCCTTGTCACCTCTCAGCCTTGGAAGAGGTACTGGGCAGCAGGGCTCCTGGACTCAAAGCTCTAACCCTGTGTCTCCTGTGATCTTTCCTTTAGACATCACTGGAAAAGACGGCTCCAGGTCTGGCAAAACCACTGGTCTTAGGAGATGTCTGAGTAACATCCCTGCTGCAGCTCAGTAGTGTCCCACCTGTTTGTGTCTTGCTGAAGCCAGAGGAGTGGAAAGCAAACAGGACTTTTAATGTTGTATTTCACATTCTTCATTTGTGATAATTTTAGCCAAGCTCTCTCCTGTTGCCTGTGGACTTGCTTACCCCAAACATCCAAACAAGGATTTAGGGGAAGAAATGGCATTTTGCCTTGTTGGAGAGATGCCTTTTAGAGTTTGTAGTATATCTTCTGTGAGTATAATAATTTCTCTTTAAAATACTTGGATAACCTAGTGCCTTGCCCTGCCATGGAGAGCAGTACTTCAACAGAAGTTGACTCAGCAATACAGATACAGGAAAGGAAATCTATTTACACAGCTAATGGCTGAGCTTGTCTGCCATATCACCTCTGGCAGGCTGATGGAGCAGTGCCAGGAGTTAAGTTTTGCTGTGTTGCCCATAGGGACTGTATCTGAAAGACAGCCTTTGAGTCCTTCCTTGACTATTTCAGAACAAAACACCTTCGTGGCATTTCCAGCTTGCCCTGCACTGCTGTTCCAGTGGCCAGTAACTTGCATGCTTTAGAGGAAAGTTTGCACCCTGATGTCTTAGGGATTGATTCTGAAATGTTTATCTTAATGTGATCAGCTCAGGGCCTTCTCCTATAACTTCTGGCCTGGTGCTCTCCCCCCGAGTTTGATAGCAGCTCCAAGTGCACAGTGCTTACAAGCTTAGTCACAGCCACTGGATTTCATCTCTTCAAAGGAGTGTCTGTAAAGAGCCAGTTAAAAAGTTGCTTCCTTGCAGAGCCTCAGGATTCAATTGAAATTAGTTTAAATTCAGTCCCTAACATGCGTGTGTGGGGTCCTCTAGTGTCCCAACTATGCAAATAAAAGCTGCTGATAGTTCAGTTTTGGGAGACAGCAGTAGCCAGTTGGTTTGAGATTGTTGCTGGCTGCTCTCAGTTTCACACTGTTTGAAGATTTGTGCTTTTGGTGTCAGAGCTGTTAAATTCTGAGGAATTGAGGGTATTTCCAATATCCAGTTGCAAATAGTGAAATCCCGGTGGTGTTTTCCATCTCCTGGATGTTCTGCCTGTCTATTAAAGGGACAAAGTGGGTATTTCAATTATCTCTGACAGGATGTAAAATTGGCTAGCTTTACAGTGTTAAATATTTAAACAGAACATAATTGGCTTTAAATTTATGGTGGTGCATAGCAGAAGCCCATGAAATGGCTGTATATATTGAACTCATTTATTATCTTTTCATCAGAGTTCTGTTCCCTTGGCAAGTATTTATTTAACACCAGAAAATGTATGCAGAATTAAGAAGGGCTGATTGGAGAGATAATAGGGGGGAAAGTGGGTTTTTTTTTCCTTTTGGGTAATTTTGTCCAGTCCATCTAGTTTAGTACTGATAGGTCCTGATCCCATTAATTCTGCTTAGTAGTGATGAGAGTCCTAGTCCTAATTCTGTGTGGTATCTGCTTTGCCCTAAGGGTATTCTCTTGTCTATGGAGCTTGGTGGTCACAGCACAAAACTGCATCACAGATTATCTTTGTGCCTCCACTACCAAGTAGCAGAGAAATCTAGGACTAAATGGATTAGATCACAGGGACTGACCTAAATCCTGTGCTATAGGATGAGCTATGCTGCCAGATACCAGGAGTTTGACCCCCAGCTCCTGCTGTGGGGAGAACTCTGGATGGGCCATGATACAAGTGAATCTGTACTGTTGATGGGGACATGAGAAGGTGCAGCTCCCCTGAATTCTGCTGCTCTTCAGTGCACTCCCAAGTTCAGCTGCAGTTCATATCTGCATTCAAAGGCTACTCCAGTAGCAGCCCAATATATTTTACCAACTTCTGTGCCTGATTTTCAGTTGAATTGGCAGGTTCAGTACTCTGTTTGCAGGCTGTACTGCCTGTTTAACCCCTGCTACCTGAGAGCAGTAGCTGTTGCAGTGTGAGACTGTAACTTCAGCTTCTAAATGGATTAGGGATTACATCTGTAAGAGACTCAAGCTTTTCCTGTGACATCAGTCAGTCCTTTCTCAGCTGGTGGCATGGAATAGGGGTGCACACTGCCTTGGCTAGATAATAAATCCATCTGCTTTAGGTCAGCAGTATTCCTCTGGGAAGTGCATGCAAAGTACTTCTTAAAATTAAAAAAAAAAAAAAAAAATAAAAATCTAGTCTTTGCTGCCTCTTACCAGTCTGCTGAAAAACCCCAGAAAAGAACTTGTTTCCATAAAAATGCGAGTGCTGGAGGAGAACAGAATTCCACTCTTTTAGCAGCTCTTCTGTGTGTAGTTGAAACCCCAGTTCATAACTTCAGTTGCCATTAAAATAGAAGTTAATGCCTATGAAAGGTGGACAGAATTCCAGACATCTTCAGGGAGCTGGGATTTCACACTGGATCACTTGGATTGTCTTTTTTGAAATGATAAATGTTTTTATTTCCCAATTAGTTAATTACCTTTTCTCTGTAGACAAAGCTACCTCTAGGCAAGTGCATGTCAAGTGTTTTTAAGCTCAGGCAGTTTTGGTCTGACTTGGCCAAAAATAAGAGGTCATTACAGTTGGTTAAACCACAGGAAGTGACTGAGGTTTGTTGTCTAGCAAAGTTTGGAAGTTTCCCATAAATGGTTTTGGTGAAGGCATAGAGAGTGTTGGCAACTTGCAAATTAGCCTTGGAGTGTGTTAAATAAAGGTCTTAAACAAATGCCCCTCAGGCTCCTGCTTTGCCTCCTCCTTCTGCAGCACCTTCAGCACACACATGGCTGGATAAGGTGAGTGTCTCTTGACCTGGGCTTCTGGGGATTATAAACAAAAATTTGGTTGTTCAGGAGCAGCCCCAGATTGATGTGAAAACAAGAAATAATAAGCATGAGGAATCACACATGGAGAAAATCAGCCTCCCAAGCCAAAATGTGGGGGCCTAATTCCATCCTTTTGTGTGTCTTGGAGGCTTGATTGGAACACAAGCCAGTTCTGCTTCACATGTACACCCAGAAGTCTCCACAGTCAAGTCTGTTTCTCCCCCACATGGTTCTGTGGGCTATACAGCTATTTAGCTTTAAAGACAATTAATTCTCTGCCTGTGCACTGCCTCTTGAGTTCATCTGACAGCTTTCCTAACTAGTCCCAAGCTTTGGGGCTATAGGCCAGATGAGGCAGGAGCAAATCTGAAATATATCAGCAATGTCATCATGTTGTTCCCCTCGGTGTGGGCAGAGCTGCAGGTGAGCTGATGAACCCCTGGTTTGTACAGGAATTCATCTTAAGGGTAAGTTGGGATTTCTTTTTGGGCTCTGGATGCCCAGGACTGGCAGCTGGAAGCTCCTGCCCTCCTGACTTCTCCAGCAAGCCTTTCTGAAGGGATATGAGTTTCTGTGCTGTAGAACACTAAACTTTGACCCCCACAGAGCTTCCCTTTCCAAGTTTTTCACATTAAGTTCAGTTTTTGAAACAGGGGAATTCACTGCACACAAATTACCAGCAGATACTGGGGTAACACTCCAGCAGTTCCTGTGGGAAATTGCAAATGACAGGGGAAAAAGACAATCACACTAGACTTTCATGTAAATAGTTTAATTATATTTCAATGCATTAAAACACAGAAACACTTGAATTAAATTACATCATAATGCTTCTGCTAAATTATACATCCAAGAACTGTGAGAGGAGGCGCTATGGAACTAAAAGAATATGAGCCCAGCAATTAGCCATAATATTCTTTTAGTCTTATTATCTGTACTTCTTTACTCTTAAGGGCAGTCATCACAGGACAAAGCCTACCATCACAGGGAGAGAGGTTCAAGACAAGTCCTGTGTAGGTGTGTTTGTTGTTGCACTGCAGCACACAGAACTGGGAGAAGGGCACACACTGGGCTGAGGCGTTGAGGAATCAGCTCAGCTCACACTTGCTTTTTGTTGACTTTAAAACAACCATTCAAATTCCAGTCCTAAGAGTTCTGGGGAAAATGCTGCAATTTAAGACAGCTGGTCACCCGTACTGCCACGTGCTTCCCTGTGCTGCTGCAGGGCCTGGAAGGGGGGACAGGCAGGAAGGGAGAAATCAGCTGTGGCTGCTCTCAGTGAGAATTTGCAGGAGCTGGCAAGTGTGTGTCTGTGTTGGGAGGTATTTGTCTCTAGGCTGATGGCTGGGAATAGCCACAGACAGACTCCAAACGCTAAGGACCTAATCTGCATTACACTGAGTGTTTGTACCCATGCACCTTCCTTCCAGCAGCATCCCCCGGGGCAAACAGCAGCAGCCTGGGCGTGCCTCCTGCCACATCTCCTGGCAATGAGGACTGGGCTGTTTTTCACACCCCAACCCCTAAAATACCCCCAGAAATCCATAGATCTAAAAAGACATCTGGATACTGAAAAACTAAAGCAATTTAGCCCTGCAAAGCTGCCCTGAGGGAAACTGGAAGAGGGAAGGCTGGTAAGGAGCTGTACCCTGCAGGGGTCAGGGGCACAGGCCCAGGAAAGAGTCTGCATTTAATGAATATGGGAAAAACAATCACACAGGGGAAGAACAAAAACTAACTGGCAGGTCCAAACTTGCAACAAAGCACATGGTACCCGAATTACCACTCTGAAACAACTCCTTGCATAAAGCTTTAGATCTGCACTCAAATTTTGGCTTGCCCTGATTCCCTTTTAACTGGTGCTGTGGATGGAATAAAATCTGATTGACAATGCCTGTAACCACACAAAGATCAGGAGGTAATCAGGGCACAGCTGGGCACTGATGCTGCTCTCTGGCTGCTCTGCAGCACTTGGGGCCAGTGCCCACCAAAAGGCTTTCAGCCAACAGACCCCCACACTGCCCTGCCACATGCCAAGGTGGCCAGAGACCCCTTGGCACTCTATTCCTCCTGCAGCCCTGAAGGATGCACAGGCAGAGATGCTTCAGGGCTACAGGGAAACCCCTGGCTTACCTGTCTAGTCCCACCTACCTGTTCCTAGCAGGTAACTCGAGCAGAGGCTAAGGCAAAGCTCTGTGTTCCCTTCAGCAGGAAGAAGAGAAGGCTCTGACTGCAGGTCCTGGCAGGTAAGGAAGTACAAACCAGCTGTTAGTCATCTCTGGGGGCAAACACTGGGTTGTTGTTGAGCCAATACATGTTTTTCCTTTTTTAAAAGAAAGTATTTCAAAGCTTAATGTTTTTTCCTGGATAACGCTCTGCACTGTAGAAACTTCCCTGAGCCAAAGCAGGAAGGGAGAAATGGTATTGGAACCCTAGTTCTGCTTAACTCTTCTTTGTGGCCCAAGCACTCTTATTCCTAGCTCAGCAGCAGGGCTCACATAGCCAGACAGTGATAGGCCCTGGCTCTAGCTGTGGGAAATCCCCTCTGTCTATAGAGTAGCTCTAATTTGGAATATTCAGCCACTTCCTCAGTTAAGATGCTATCAGCCAGATCTTCACTGTTTCACTTTTTCAAGCCAGTGAATTCCCATGCTACAACACCTCCCTGGTGCACATTTACCAGCAGCCACAGGCCCGGGAGAGGATAATCCCTTGGTTGTGTTCTCCTTGCTGTGCCTCAGGTCACCCCTTAGCTGGGGCAGGCAGCTCTCCTGGCTCAAAGAGGCTTTGCCACCAGTCCCCAGGACTGGCCAGAGCTGTGGTCACTGCACAGAGAGGCTCATCCAGCACTTTCCTTGGGGCCTGGGCACACAAAGCCAGTGCAGAAGTTCTCTGAGATGTGCCCCTCTCTCCTTCCCTGACCCAGTGAGCACAGCTCTGTGCTCTGACACGTTAATCTACACAAAGCAGGCACTGTTCCTAAGCTCAAAGCTTGGTAGGTGGTGTCAAGCAGTGCCAGCCCAGAAACTGGAGCTCAGGAGGTTTTAATGGTAACACACACACACCAGAAAATCACCACTGCCCTCACAAAGGGTTTATTTCCCAGAGTGGTGGCACTTCCTGTGCCCATGTGTAACACAAACCAACAGGTGACCAGCTGGGCTCAGTGATCAGCCATGCTTGAGGGAAGTCACTGCTTTGTTGGTTTCATCCTCCTCGTTGTCAGCAGGATCCCGGGACAGGTCAGGGCCCGGTCATGCATTGATGGCGTTGGCCACGTCAGTGAACACCAGGCGGCTCGGTCTCTGCAGGGCTCCCTGGCTCGGCAGCAGCACCTGCAGGGGAGCAGCAGAGCTCAGAGCCCTCAGGGCTGCACCTTGGAGCGGCATTCACCCTCCCAGGGGAGCCATTCACCCTCCCAGGGGCTAACGAGGCGTTAACAAGGCTGTGACAGGAACATACAACAGCCTGGAGAGTTAGTCAGCACATCCATGCCAGTTTAAAATCCCCACGTCATTGGATTACTGGGTCTCACTATTTATATATACAAGGCAGCATGAAAAGCTTGAGATATCAAGAAGGCCTGGAAATGTGCATTTGCCTGAACTTGAGCTGTTGTTTTAGACTCTCCCTCTCTTTTTATATTGAATCTTTAAACTCTTGTATTTCCCAAGCATTAGCAAGAGGGACCTGAGGCATCCTGCTGGCCAGTCTGTCCCTGGAGAGGATGATTCTGGTTTTACTGGGCTGAGGTTAACTCTGGCCTTAAAATTTCCCCCCCTCTACTACCTCCAGGTAAGCCCCCATGTGAATTAATAGAGGGATCTGATGTTGTTCTAGTATGTGCTACTCAGAGAATAAGATTCTTTGCTTTTATACACCACATTTCCTGCTTTCCGAACTAGTCTATTTCATGTCGGTTATCTTTCATATTCCAATGTGAAATTTGAGCTCTTCAGCAGGTTAAGAATGTCTCAAGGTAAGTATTTTATAATTACAGTTGTATTTATTATTTCCTCTTTCCTTTTCTGCCTACACCAAGCTTGCTACAGATTTTCTGAAGGTATAAAGTGTGTGGAAACTGAAAACCGTTTGGGAGAACTCCTGCTCCTGGACAGGAAAAGCAGGGGATGACATGGGTAACAGAGAGCAGCTGGAAAGGAATGCATGAAAGGAAAGGTATGTCTGCTCCAAGGACAGGCTGTGTCACTGGGTAAGGGACACCTGTTCCAACCATCCTGCTGGCTCTTTTAAAAAGGCTTTTTGTGTAGTAGTGGTGACAAAGGGAACAGACAACACTGTGAAGCTGGACCCAAACAGTGGTGAGAAGCCCTTCTTTCAAATATCTCCTACCTCTTGTTACAGTGGGCAGGAGAGAGCCTCCTGTCAAACACTGCCTGACTCCTCAGTCCACCCTAAGCACTCCAAAACACTCAGGCCTCTACCTCCAGGGCTGGCAGAGATGGGGAAGTCCTCCTGAGATCTTCCCTACCCTGCAGCCCTACAAAATCTCCCTGGCCCTGTTGGAAAGCAGTGCAGGGAGCAGTGCTGCAGTGAGCCTGGGGTGGTTGCTGCCTACCTTGCTGTGTGATGCCTGGGAAGAAGCTGCATCTCGCCCGTGTTCCAGCAGCTCCTGCTCCAGCTCATCCTGTTCCTCGGTGGGATCGAAGTTGTACATGGGCATGAGCTGGTGCCGCAGCTTCTCCAACCTGCCCAGGGGGAGGGAGAGGGTTGGCTGAGAAGGACAGAGCTCAGGCTGCTTCCCCACCCCACTGCTGAGGCTCTCTGCAGCCTGCTTCTCCTGCTGCACAGGGATTCTGCTCCTGTGGCTCTTGCTGGATGAGGCTAAGAACCTACTACACACAGCTGGCAGGAGTGCAAGGCACCCAGAGTGCAGTTACAGGGATTAATTGCCATCACTAATCTATGTTGGCAGGCATTTACACACAGAGGAATCGGGATTTAAGTTCTTGCAGACCTTAAAAGATTAGGCTTTATGTGGAGGGACAAAAGAAACAGTGGAACATACTGGCTTGGCACATTGTGACTTTTCCCCCTGTCCCTCTGCCCACACTGCACTTCAAGCTCCAGTGGCCTGAGAGTACTTTAACTCTGGGGCTGAAGTACATAAAATTAAACAAAATAATGAACAATAAATAGAAAATAGGAAAGAGAGAGATTCTCACAGGGAGCTGATGCCTGTGGACACTGTTCCTACTCTTGTATCATTGCTCCAAGAGACAGAGCTATGAATTATTACTCAAAGGGTCTCCTCAGAGCTGGATGATGGATGGGGTGGCTCCTGGGAGAACACTGAGTCCTGCCTTTGGCTATAGCTGAGTTTTGAAGTAGAAGGAAACACACAAGCAGTTACTGGCAGTGTCACCACAAGTATCTATTTTGGCAAGTGTTAGGATGACACATTCTTCCCCTGCTTCTCTATGAGCTTACCAGCACAACCATTATCTCCAGCAGTGCTACGTTCACAGGCCAAGCATTGCTCCTGCAGCAGCACCCAGACCAGGGCTTTGGGGCTGGGCTAGGAAATTTTACAGTGGGCAACAGCACTTTCTGGAAGTCTATGCATGGCCAGATCTGCCCCAAGGAGTGGGGGAGGGAGGAGGTACCACAGCTTATGGATCTTCACCAGAGTCCCTGCTGTGACACAGAAGAACCAAGATGTGATTCTCCCTGTGTGCTGTTCTCCTCTCTATTTTCAGCCAGGAGCTTAGCAAGGAAATTAAGACATTAACTCCTGGGCTGAAGCTGCATCTCTGCACTGTGCTGCTGCCATTGCTGTCACTGCCTGGGCTGCTAGAAAACAGCAATCTGGGAATGGCTGAAACCTGAGATCTACACCTGTCATGATGGAGTTCCCAGCTTCTTTATACAGCCATAACCCTCTCCTCTGTTTTGGTGCATCTCATAGGTGAAGTGTGATGAGTTTGTAGGATCCCTGACCTCCTCCTGCTCAGCCTTATTCTCCTTCCAAAGCTGTGGAGGAGTCTTTGACACTCTGGTGTCAGAGGGATGCCCAGTCCCAGGAGTCAGTGTGCCAGCCTCAGTCACACAATGTTCTCCCACAGCCATCACTTGCACTCTCCCCATCTCCTCCTGAGCTCACTCTGCATTTTGAAGCACTGAGTTCCCTTCAGCCAATAACAGATCTTACCTCTTCCTCTTCCTGATATACAGAACCTGAAGGAGAAAAAGAAGCATCATTACAGCAGTCCCAGTAGGATGGGGAATAGCTGAGAAGAGGAATTTTGGGCACACAGGAAAGAGGTAGAGAGGGTTGGTGTCACTGTGCACCAAAGTGGGGGAAGGGAGAGTGACAAGGAAAATGACATTTCATATGCATCACTGTGAGCTTGGCAGCACATCATGTCTGACACTAAGTGCTCAGTGGCCTGTTATTAGGTGTGTTAGTAGGAGTAGGAGTATTAGGTGTATTACCAGGTGTAGCTCAGCACATTTCTGTGGCTGCAGGACATATATGGCAATTTAAGAGTGGATGAAAATGCTTCCCTTTGTGATTTTCATGTGCAGATTTCCTACAGCACAGAAGTGCTGCTACCCCCTCCCCAGTAGAAAGGGAAGAAGCAAAGAGGGAGGGCATGCTCAGGGACTTGCCTCTGCCAGCCTCTGCAGGGAAGAAAGGGAGGCTTTGGGCCTCCAGCCTTGTTCTGAGAACTACGGACGCTGGATGCTGCTCTTGGGAACTTTTGACTGTTTCCAGGTTTTCTTAGGGGCTTTTGGAAAAATTCCTCCGGGGGCCTGCAATGAAATTTTGCAGTAGGCTCCTCTGATGGCTGTATTAGTGAAGCCCTTCCTTGCACAAGGGATGGGAGCTTGCTGCTACCTTCTGTTCTCTGTTGGCAGGGAAATGATCTGGTTACATAAAAGGAGAGCTGCAGCCCTTGCACTGCCTGCCCAGAATCAGGGTACCTGAAAGCTTCTGCCCACAGCATTAATGGCAAGGTTAGTGACACACCAAACCCTCAAGGACTGATACCCAGCATGCAGAACCTTGGAAATGCAGTCCAGGGTGAGTCTTGCTAAGATGGATTCAGGCCACTTTAATTCAAAAAGAATTACCCCATGTCCACAGGGGGGACTTAGATGGTTTCAACAGTCTGCTTGAAAAGTTAATATGGATAAACTTTCTTGTGGGGCCCAAGAGAAGGTTTAAATCAATGCAGCTGTTCCAGGTAACAAGTCAGAACAGAATCTGCTTTTTTCACTTTTAATTGAATTTCCTATTGCTATTAAAAACAAATACTGATACATATGGCTGCTCCTAGGCCTGCTGAGCATCCCATTTGGATCAGACCTCAGGGAGACTGCAGAAATACTGGAGCACTTGATAGAGGCCTTAAAAAAGAAAGGAATCTCTGGAACTATCAGTTCCCAGCAGTTCTGGGTGAAACAGTAATAGAATTCAAATAAATTATTCAGTGTAAATCAGTCCTAGAACCTCTAGCCACCCTCAAGAGACAGGAATGTTTAGCTGGGCTCTCTTACCATTGCTACAGCCAAGCCAATCACAGTAATGATCCCAAAGGAAAGCAGCATGGTGCTCATGCCAGGTCCCGTGCTGGCCATGTCTGGGATTTTGGTGCTGTTGAAACTGGTAGTCTCAGGGCTTATGGTGGCTGTTTGTGGTACAGTCACATCCAGAGCTGTCCCTGGGTCTGGCCTGGCCGTGCTGGGGGTGCTGTGATGCAAGTCATGCACAGAGGGTGAGCTGTAACTCATCCTGCCAGCTCTTGGTAGCTCCTGTTACCAAGCTGTTGTCCTCTCCCATCAGCTACAGGAGTGCAGAGCTGCCCTTCCACTCGAGGGCCCCACGTGAGACCTCTCCTGCAGCATCACCACTGATGGGTTTTCCTCAGGGTAGGAACCACACTGGACTTGGCCTAGGACAGAATGAGAACAAATGAGCAGTGCAGAGCTCTTGGAGACAGGCACAACCTTTCCCACAGTTCCCCAATTCACCAGCACAGTTTTTGAATGCCTGCTCAAAATAAGAAAAATGTTTTTTAAACTTACTGAGAGCCCCCAAAGTCATGCCTGATTTGCTTGGAGTTGGTGATAACTCTCCCATCACTACTCCAGCTCTGCCTCCTTGCAGTCACTTGGAGATCTGTGTGGGGACAACCTCAGAACCCTTGTCTCTGGTAGCCCCAGGCTGAACCAGGTGGTCTCTATCTGTCCCAGGATAGAGCATCTTCCTGCTTCTGTCTCTTGCTTTTAATTTTTGAAAAGTTGTATTGATCCCCTTATCAGTGGGAATATACCCAATGAAATGACACTCAGCTGTGAGGCATCCATATCTCAGAATGCTTTTTATTGAATCCAAAGTAGGAGTTCCCTGTTGTGTGCACTGTCCCACTGCTGCTCATCCCAGTGCTCTGGAAAGGGTGGGTTGCATCAGTCCTCCATCTAAAGACACCAAGTATTTCTCAATCCCTCATGAAAGCACCCACTCAAGATTAGTCATGCACTGGCAATTATCAATATTAATTTTAAAATTAGTCCAATTTTGGATTGGAGTTGTGAAATTTGATAGATCTGTTCATGCTGAGAACATGAAAGGCTTTAATTGCTTCATGCTTCTATTGTGCAAATGATCAAGAGTTGCAAAACACCATGGGATGAGCCTATGGGAAGTATTTGCACATTTGTTTATAAAAACACTGTATGTAACTTTAGATCATCAGTTGCTTCCCTGAAAACGCAGCTACCTCTGGAGCTGAGCTGACCTGAGAACTTCTGTAGCAGTTCTCTGGTAATTTCCCTGCAATTTAGCAGACATTGCATCTCTGGGCTGGAATGCAGCTGGGACAGAGGGGTTAGTGAGCTCTGAATAGAAAAAGATGTGCCTGCAAAGAGAAACGAGCCATTGTTCTGCTCCACTCTGTTCCATTCCAGGCAAGGTTACTGTGCAGTTCCCACACTGTGGTGCCTTACTGCTGTCCACAACTGCAGCAAGCAGCATGATCAACATCTGCCACTAACAGCTGGAGCAGGAAACCACCCCAGGCAAGCAGCACCGGCCCTTGCTGTGCTCAGTCAGCAGCTGGAGCAGTCACCTCCACTTGTCCTGCAGCTCCCTGAGCAGGTAAATGCTTTGCCACTCATGCAGGGTCTGTCTCAGTCCCCTGGAAACAACTTTGTGAAGCAAAGGGGAATTCTGAAGTGTCTGGAAGACACTGTCAACTCCCTGGAGTTTCCAGAGAAATGTGAATAATAACAGTTCTGGTCTGATCCCTCCTAACATTGTGCTGGGCCACAAGTCATTGCAGCTGAAGGGGACTGTGCCCTTCACTGACCATCAAGCCCTGCACTCTGCTTAAACCACAGGCACTTGGACTTCTCCAGCCACTCCTGACCACAGCACAGCTCAGGTGCCATGCACACTTGGGCACAAAGATGGCAAATTTGAAATCAGTGTCATAACAACAGCAGCAGCAGCAGTCACAGCCCAGCAGGGAAAGGGAAGGAATTATTGAGCAGATCGAGCAGCTGCTCAGGCAGAATCCATCAATTTGTGCTATTCAGGGAAACTTTCCATAATGATAATACCCATTTTTTAAAAAGCCACTACCAAGGAAATAGTGGAAAAAGAGCCTGAATGAAAGGAGTGAAGCAGGCCCAAGGGCTTTGCAGAGTGTGGCTCTAGATCTTGAACAGCTCCTAAATTTTGGAAACAAAATTGGTTAGTTCTTCAGCTGAATGTGGTGTCAGTTCTAAAAAACTAAAAAGGACTGGGTTGAAATAAGCCAGCTGAAATCTGGTTGAAGAAGAATGGAGGCTCTTTTTCTTGCTCTTGCCATCCTGCTCATGCTGAAGGATTCCTGTGCCCACAGACCTACTTCTAAAAGCAGTCCTGTGTCAAAGGTTTCTGACCTGGCTTACACAACCACTCCCAGGTTCAGATAGGGCTGTTTCTGCTCCCCAGCTCCTCCTGGTCCAGGCTGCAGACAGACAGACAGAGCGGCTGAGTGCAAGGATGGCCCAGGGCCCACAGCTTACACAGCAGAGCTGGGGGGGATCATCTTTCCCCACCACCCTCCTTTCCCAGTTGTCATCCTGGTGCTGGAAGTTTGATCTGCAGGCTGGGCACACTCCAAGCCTCTGATGGCAGCTGTAGGGCCAGGGACAGCTACTACCTATCACTGGCAGGTTCCAGCACAGTCCATGCACAAATAGAACAGAAGAGGAACCAGATCCTCAGCTGCTGCCAGCTGGCATTGTTCCACTGCCTGCACCAAGAGAGCTCCTTGCACAGCCAGGAGTGCTCTGTGCTGGGCTCTGCTGGGTCTGCAAATAAGGAGAACACGTTTGTTTCTCTCCCAAGCCAGCATTTCCAAACTGATCTCTGATAGGTGCTGCTTACTTCTGAGTTGCAGAAAATTGTTCTGGGCCCCACCTTGCGCCTTTTCTGAAGTATTGGTTTTAATCTCTGTGCTGCTGTTTCATTTTGGGTGTGACAGGAACAGAGATTTGTGTCACTGGGATGAAGATGGGTCAGAGGGTTTCTGCATGAAGAATAATAACAAGTATAGTTTCTTCATTACTTCACCAAGATGAAGTATCTGTGGTAACTCAGCAATACAAGCGGCACTGTGTTGCTGCTGGCAACGGGACGTGGCTTCCCAGTGGGTGAACTTCTGGCTTCCCCCACCGCTTCTCCAGAGCTGACCAGGCTCCAGGGCAGCGGGGAAGCCCCGACCGTGTGTGCGCACTGCCCCGGAGCTCCCCGGCTGTCACCGTCACCCTGTCCGAGAAGGGCACGGTCCCGTCACACCCTGGCCCAGGCGCGGGGACCGTCCCCAGCAATGTCACCGCTCCTGTGACCCCGCTCTGACACACACCGGATCGGCAGCGACCGCCCTGGCCCCGTGCGCACTGCACCGCTGCCCGCACTCCATCCCTGCGGGAAGTCCCTCCTTCCCCATCCCGAGAACTTTCCGGGCGGATAACGGGTTACGGGGCCCTTCCCGCTGCCCAGGCAGCGCGGGCTCAGCCGCGGACTCACAGCTGGCTCCCCGCTCCGCCGGGCCTGCCCGAGATACGGCCGGGACCGGACCCCGAGAGGCCGCGGCAGCCCCGCAGTGCCCGCGGGAGGGGCGGGACGGCGCAGCCGGACACCCCCGCGGCGCGGCCCGGCCCACCCTGCCCCGCGCGTCCCTGGAAGCGCCCCCCGCGCCGAGGCGGCCGGGCCGGCACTTACTGCGCGCTGCCGCCGAGGCGTCCGGTCCCCCCGGGGCGCGGGCGGAGCGGCCGCCGGGGGCCGCGCCCGGGGCCGCGAGGGCCGGGCCGGGCCGCGCCGCTCGGCTCCGCGCGCACCGCCGCTGGCCCCGCCCCGCCGCACGCCGCCCCAGGCCATTGGCCAGCGCCCGCGAGGCGAGGCTTGCGATTGGTTGTCACGGCTGTCACTCGCGCGCGCGGCGGCGGCGGGCCGGCCGTGCGCTCGGGAGCGGCTCCGTGCGCGGCTGCTCCTTCACGGCCCTGCCGCGGGACGGGAGGCCGTGCCCACGGCCCCGGCCCCGGTCCCGGCCCCGGCCCCGGTCCCGGTCCCGGTCCCGGTCCCGGTCCCGGTCCCGGTCCCGGTCCCGGTCCCGGTGGCAGCCGGCTGTGCCCTCAGCCCCACTGGAAGCCGGTTTGGCTCTCGCTCCCGAGGGAGCCGGCTGTGCCCCCGGCCGCGCCGGGAGCCGTGAGGTGAGGCGTCGCTGTGCGCGCGCTCGCCTCAGAGCAGCCCCGGGCCCACTGTCGCCCCTCAGGCGAAGGGAGCCCCGGCCGTGCTCGTGGTGTTTCATGTGCAGGGAGAGCTGAGAGGCTGGAAGAGGAGCCGCCTCCGGGCCCGGTGCTGCTCCTAAGCCTCGTTCACCGCCGCGGGTTGGCAGCTCCTGGCTGCCCTCCCCGATGTGGCCTCGGGGCTGTGCGGCGCTGGCTCAGCCGGACACTGCCAGCAGCTGGAACGGGACTGGGACAGTGCGAGCTCCAGCCCTTGCTCGAGCCTGTGAGTGGGGCAGGGCCGAGAGTGCGAGTGGACCTTTCCACAGCCACCTGTGCACGTGAGGCTACAGGGAGAGGGAGCTGGGGCTGAAAGGACCAAACTACGAAACTGCAGAGGGGAAAGGGAAATCTGCCTCCTCCCTGTGTGCAGACTGGTATTTGTACCAAGAAGTAGCATGCAGGGATTTTACATAAGTAGCTGATCTCCTTTATTAAGGGAAACAAAACAAGGAGCCACTGGAGAGGGTCCAGCAGAGGGCAACAAAGATGAAAGGTCTGAAGTATGTTGTGTCTTATGAAGAGACACCACAGGAGTTGGGCCTGTTTAGTCCAGAGAAAAGTGAGAGAGGATCTCGTTAATGCATATTAGTATTCAAAGGACGTTGTCAAGAGGGTGATGCTCAGCAACAGGATGAGGAGTAATGGCCATAAGGTAAAACACAAGAAGTTTCACCTCAACATTAGGAAGAACTTCTTTACGCTAAGGGTGGCAGGGCACTGGAATCGGCTGCTCAGGGGGCTCATGCAGTCTCCCTCTCTGGGGAGACACTAAACCCACCTGGCCATGTTCCTGTGTCACCTTCCTTGGTTGGGAAGTTGGACTGGATGATCTCCAAAGGTCCCTTCTAACCCCAGCAGTTCTGTGTTTCTGTGCAAATTGTTTCAGCCGTGGCCAATTAAAGTCTTCTCTTCCTCCCTTAGAACGGTAATGGTTGTTAATGTTTTATTCTTTTAGTGTTTATCTTGTAGCAGTAAACAGGGCCTTGGAGTGGGAAGCTTCCCAAATAGATACTGTAGCTGACGGACTTTAGATAAAGGCAGGTTTTCATGGAGGCTGTTTGTCTCTCTGCTGAGAGTAGCACAGATCCTTGGGCTCTTAGAGCATCCATCCCTTTGCCAGGAGGTAGCAGGTAAGACAATCTGGAGATCTTCACTGCAGGATATTCCTTCTGCTGCTTCCCTGGGCTATGTTTGATTTTACAAAGGAGGGCAGTGGAGGCCTGACTGCTCCAGGGTTTCCCGGTGCAGCAGGAGCAGGACTGTGGTGCCAGTGCCTGCCAGGCTGGAGCCCAGTTGGTCTCCCTGGCTCTCCCTGCAGCAGCATTCCTAGGGGACAGCTGCCAGCTGCTCAGTAGTTGTTTGTGTGGTGATTTTGGGGAGAAATTGGAGTAGAGGAGGTTGTGGCCTCTCTGAGACAGTGTTGAAAAGCAGCCATCAATAGAGGAATGGCAATGAGTGCTCAGGGAAACCCATAGTTGCCCCAGGGACTGTGAGTCAGAAAAGAGAGGGGCCCTCATTTCTAATGGATCACAGCAGGAAAATGTGGTTGTTGTTCTCTTTGTCTCCAACAGTTCCAAGTGTGATATGCAGCAGCTGTTTTGTAAGGTTTCATTTCCTTTGTCTCCTGCAGTCATTTTGTTTGTTTTTATTCCTCCTCTGTCTGGCTCTGCCTCTTCTCTCCTTTAGGAGACCACTTCCCTCTAGCAGGGTTTGCCCTTTCTGACCTTTCCATCTTTCAAGTGTTTCTCTTCCCTCTATTATGTTGTGAGGGGGCTCTGTCCCCCCTTGTTTGCCCTCTGGGGATGGTAACAGTGTGAAACACCCTTGATCCATGAAGTCCAGGTCTTCTGTGAGCATCCCTGCCAACCTCTGACTTGTGGTTTATGAACAGAGAGAGGAATAAAAGAAATAATCTAGGAGAGACTGAAGGTCTTCCTACAGGGAAACCAGGGTGACCCCCCTGCGGGGTGGAGAGCCAAGGACTGGAGCTGAAGGTTGGTGTGTCAGGAACTTTCTGGGCCCCAGGACGGGCAGCAGAGCTGTGCCTGTGTGTGGGCAGCTCGCTTCTGCCCTGCCATGGGCACAGCCTGGCCTCTGACCTCTGGAGATGGGCAGCTCTGGGAAGGAGCAGGTTGCAGGGCTTAGCTGGTTGGCTGGCACGTGAGTCGTTTTGGGGGTAGTCTTTTGTTACTGGTACGGTGTGAGTGATTGGTTTTGTGCTTGTGGGCTGGGATTAGGGCAAGCAGTCTGCATTCTGTCAGAGGGGAACCTGTTATTTAGTAGCCCAAGGAACTCACACTCTTCTCTTGTTTTCTAGCCCAGAAGAGCTGCAAACGCTGTCCTGTGGAGAACCCACTGACTGTGGTCAGCTGGTGCTTAGCCAGTGACCTGTGGTAGCACCAGGTGAATCTCAGCACTGACAGATCAGTAGGTGGAAACAAGGAACAGGTGTGGAAGTCAGAAACTTCAGGAACTTCACCACAATGAGATGCCTCACCCTTCCACTGCTCAGGAAGTTGTTGAGCCTCCCAGCTCAGTGTGTGCCAGGGCGAGGGACTCCAAGTAAAGGTGCTGTGCTCAGTGCAAAGCAGTTGTTTCTGAGGCAGAGCTGCAGTGCAGGACCTGGGCTCATGACTCCCACTGATATGGTCAACTATTGGCAGAAGGTGTTCGAGATAAATGGGATCCCTGAAGCACAAGAATCCAGTCAATATATTGTGTCATTTGTCCTGGGAGCAAAAACAGTTAAGTAATAGGAAAAGAGTAAGATCTGTGTGTGCTTTTCACTTCTTCATTTTCATTTAATCTCTTACCTTTTTATCTGATTTAGAGGGAGTAGAACAACTTATCCTCCCTTAGATGGCAGAGGGGGTGAGGGGTAGTGTATTATTGCCAGTAGAACACTCAGGAGTCTCTTAAAAGATCTCTTTTGCAGACACTGAAGTGTAACATAAACATCCACCCTGACTTGCCTGATGAAGTGATTCTTAATTTTAATTGGTTTTGTGTACCCTAAAAAGTAGCAGAACAGCTGTAAAGGTTTGTTTCTAAACATACAGATAAGTTCTTCTAATGGCTCTCCAGCTGGTTTCTAGCAGTCCCAGGCAATTGTGTTTGTCAGCATCCTGTGTCACCCTGGAGGATGCCCATGGAGAGGACCCTCCAGTGGCACAGGTGGGCAGATTTTAAATGACTTTGTCCTCAGTTTCAGAGTCTGGATTGCAAAAGCCTCCGCACTCCACTTACAGCACTGCAGCAGGAGCAAATCCAGCAGCTGAGCCACAAGCGGCTCCAAAGGTAGGAGCATCTTGTACCTGTTCCTTTGGAGGGCTTTCCTTCAGCCTAAAAGCAGCCAGGAGAATGGCAGCAGAGAGAGGCAGCTCAGATGTCAGCTGTGCTGTGGTGGTCTCTCATGGTGATTCAAATGAGGGGCACAACTTGTCCACCTGCAAGTTACTGTCCAGTTGGTCAGGCCTCAGCCTGTACTGGTGCATGGGGTTATTCCTCCCTGGTTTATATGATTTCATATTACTCCTTGCTGATTTTTATGGGATTCCTGTCAGCCCATTTCTCCAGAGGTCTCTGAAAATTTGCACACCCATCTGGTCTGTGTGCTGCTGAAACCAGCATTCCAAGCCTGACTGTTCGGTCAGTTTCCAGCCCACCTCATTTATCCAGTCTGTACTGCATCAGCTTGTACATGAGGATGTTATGGGAGACAGTGTCAGAACCCCAGGGAAAGTCAAGACGTGGTTTTGATGTGCTAGACTGGTCATTGTGTCATGGGTGACTATCAGCTCATTCAGGAGTGATTTCCCCTTTGTGCATCCATGCTGACCAGTCTCAATCACCTTCCTGCCCTTGGCATGTTTGGACACAGCCTCAAGGACTCTCTGTTCCATCACTTTCCCCAGTACCAAGGTGAGGCTGACTGACCTGTAGTTCCCAGTTCCAGTGCTTGATGACAAACTGGGCTGTGGGCAGGGAGCTGCCCCTGCTCCCTCATTGTGCACATGCACATTGCTGATGCAGTTGCTGGCCCTGGGCAGGGGTTGTGGTGAGCAGGGAGGAAAGCAGCGTGCCATGAGAGGCCTCCGGTCACCCAGCGCAGCCCCAGAGCGCTCACGCTCCCCTTGCCTGCCACAGGATGCCAGTGCAGTACGTGCTTGGAGAGTGGGACTTCCAGGAGCTGACCCTGAAGATGAGACCCCCAGTATTTATTCCACGGCCTGAAACAGAGGTATGAATGTGGTGGGGGCAGGCTTGGATGTGTGAGTTACATGGCACGATACAATCAGGGCATTGCTGTGAAGGCATCCTGCATGCTGTGAGGCTGCAGTGATGAGGAAATCACATCACTCCACTTCTTTTAGAATGGGGATGGTTCAGAGCTTGTGATCTGGAGCTGATGCTAGTAACCTTTGCCTCCTGCCTCAGAGGAAGGGATGCTGCAAGCTGATGTATCTCCTAATTACACAGAAATCAATTGCCATTGATGGAAGGATGTGGCTTTGCTTTCCTTAGTTCTCCTATAGGAAGGACTCCTGAGAAGTTCAAAACATCTACTGCTATGTCCCATCCCCTGTATGCTTAGGGCATACAGGAATCTAAATGTTGTCCAGAGGTTGCCAGCAGAACCCTGCAGTAGTAGGAAAACAGTAATGCAATCCAGAGAGCCTGAGTGTCCATGTGCTGGCTGGTAGGAAGTGGCACCTACCATCTGTCTCATGGCTCCATGGTGGTTTCTGGACAAATACAGGAAACTGAAAGGTAAGTTCTGAGCTGGGCTGGAATTAAATGTGACTGTCAGTCATAAGAATGTAAAAGACAGCCATACATGACCAAGTTAAAACTCTGTGTTCCCCAGCATTCCTACTGCTATGGAAGAGCTTAAGATCTACATGGTGACACTTGCCCTGACAGTAGCCTAGTTTCACTTTCAGCACATGGGCCATCCTAGCAAGGAAACTTTTTGTTTAGTAGTCCTCAGGAAAGCTTAGGATTTGCAAGGTGGGCTTTTTGTTTGGTTTTATTTTGGATTGGTTTGGGGTTTTTTACCTTCTGAGAATTTGTTTTCTTTTGGAGCCTGTGTTAACTTTTGGAGAGGAAGTGGTCTTCTAACTTTGTCTATTTATGAGTACCAGAAGCTTAAACCTGTTTCAGTCTAGTAGTCATTTCTTCAGTTGTTTGCCTGTTGTAATGGGCAAAAGTTAAACAGAAATTTAAGGACAAAGACAACCTGAGCTTCTGTTGTGCCCTTTGAAGAAAAGATGCTATTGAAATCTGTGAGGGAGTTCCAGAGCATTTAGTGGGAATCAGCACAGCTACAGCATAGACATCCTCTCAAGTCACAGGGAGGAAGAATATTTAGAACCAGAGTCTTTGTTTGGTGTGGGGCATGAGCAGCACCTCATGGAGAATCTGCTGGGCCCTAAGTCATAGTGCTGGCACTTGTGTCCAGAGAAGTTGGGAGCTCTCTGCCTGCTCTGGGTTGATCACTCTGTAGTGATTGAGTTTGGAGATGGAGCTCCAAGGAATAATTTTGCCAGTTGGAGCCAGCAATGGTTGCCTTTGTTATTGTCAACAGTATTTCTGCTCTGGATGATCCAAAAGAGTATTTCCAACCTCCAAATCCCAATTAGTTCATGGATGCAATGGGAGCATTGAAATCAGGGAAAACTTGTATGTTCTGCAAGTCAAAATATTTGCTGGTGAGGCTTCCTCTGGAGCTGTGCTCTGGTTCTTCACCCCATGCAGTGCCAGGCTCAAAACAAAGGCCTATTGTGTGGGGTGGAAGCTGGGCTGGCCAATGCTTGAGAATGTTGTTAATTGAGTCCAGATGCCTGATTTTTGTAAAAGCATCTCTGCTGGCCCAAACTGGAGTGCAGTGCTGTGTTTGAAACCACTTAACATATCCTGGTGCAAAAAGGGAGTGTAAATAGCTTAACCCAGACTTGTCTCTGGCAAAACTTTATTTGTTGTGTCACTTAACTTACTATGAAGGCACATTTTTAGCACATTTATTGCAGAAGACCAGAAGTTTATGATAATGATTCAAGAATGGAGCTCTGTGGGCAATGGAGAGTTTGCTTGTGATGTGCTGGGGAGGTTCCTGTGGCAGGAGAGCCATGGGGACAAAATCCAGCTATTGAGCAGCACCTGGCAGGACATGGCTGTATACTGGTGCTGCTTCCAGGAGCTGTGTCCTGTGTGTAACCTGTACATAAAGTGGTGTCCAGATCCTTTCCTTCTGCTGGAAGAAAGGCTGGTGATCTCTGACTTTGTGTGATGGGTTTGGGTTGGGCTTTGTCTATGTTCTTTTTCATCAGAGCAACTCTTTTCAGCCTTCACTGGACTTGAAAACTGCAGTGGAAGTACCTGCTTTCAGAAATGTTAAAGTTCTTTGCATCTGTTGCTTTCCTTTTATTTAGAATTTGTCTGCAGTGTTGTTAAAAGCAGTAGTGCTGAAACTTTTCACCAGATAATTTCTGTAAATAATCCTTGTTCTTTAGGAAGCAGTTAATTGTTATCCCAGGTTCAAGTTTATCTGTGACTGCACACACAAGCCACGTGTCTTGTTTTTGGCTGAGAAAATGTGACTCCCTAAACTGTGCAGATACACAGGCAGCTTCAAAATTTTCTTCCTAATTTTCTGTGTGTGGCTTCTGCAGGTGCTCCTGTGTGTTGGTTTGAGTCTGAGGAGAAGGGGAGCCATGTTTATGACTCGTGTTGTTCTCTGGTTGCAACAGAAGGGTTATGACTCTTGCTCCAGGGCCTTGGTAATGGCATGAAATTAAACACAGCATGACCCAAACCACAAGCATTGTTTCAGGCCTGGGGACAGAGACACGCAGAGAGAGAAGCTCCCTTGTCTGCTTCATTCTGTCCTGTGTGAAACTTGCCCCCATGTGATCTGTTTAGTTCTCTCTGGTAGCTGAGCCCTCTCCTGTTCGCTCCCTCCGGGAATATTTGTGCAGCACATGTGGCTTTGTTCTGCTGGTCCATGGGAATCTGGCTGGAAGGGGACAGGCAGCCAGAAGCAGGGAAAGAGCAGGTCCTGTTCAAGCTCTGGGAGGAAAGCTTTGGACTGGCTGCTGTGAGTTTGGGAGGCCCTTGGAATTCAGCATCCTCCCCCCTTTCCTCCCGTGGCACCAGAGCCAGGCTTCTGCACTGGGGAAGTTTGAACCAAAGTTATGGGGTGTACACAATGAGTTATCTTTGTTAGGTGATTATTGTAATGTTGAGGCATCCCTCTCTCAACACTGCTCCCTCACTGTTAATGGAGAAGAAATACCTTGTCCCAAAGCAAGTATTTTTTTGAACTTCTAAAATTTTAGAAGTTCAAAATTTTGCTTTTTTGCAAGAAGTTCTTGCTTTGGGAGAAACAAGACAAAGAGGAGGAGTATTCAACCAGCCGTGGATATGTCATTCCTTTTTGCCCGGGTGACTGCAGGCTCTCTGATGCTGCTTTGGCTCGGTCCAGGCCGCCTCCAGGGAGGGGTGTGGGATACGCGGCACGCCCGCCTCGTACCCCCAGAGGGCGCTCCAGGCTCACGCTCTGCGAGTTCCTGACTGTTCCATTTCCCATCCGTTATCCCGGCGTTTCTGATGGTTCTGAACAGGCTTAATTGATCAGTGGAAACATAAATGGCCATCATTCGTGCCTCGCAGCTTTTGATAGCTCCTACAGCAGATGGTGGGAGCAAAATGCCAAGAGAAAAGGTGGGTGTGGAAGGGTCCTTTCTTCTCTTGACAGTCAGCAGTTAAGGAGTGTTCTTAGCCAGAGCTGGATTTGGGGCCGTCCTGCTTCGTAATTGTTAATGGATCTGTCTCGCACTGATTTGTTTAATCCTCTTTGGAGTCTGTCTATGTCTGACCTCCCTGGCATCATGCGACAGCAAATCTTGTACTGTAGGTGGGAAAAGTGTATTCTTTGCTTCTGGTGCTGCCTGCTTGTTTAAGCATAAAGGAAAACCTTTAGTTTTTACTGTACAACACTTAAATAATTCACTACAGCATTTGTAATTTTTAGTTATGTCTCTGTCTATTCTTTTTCCACCTGTGATTTTTAAGCTCTTTGTTTGTTTCCCAGAATAGGTTGTTTCTTTCCCATGATAACATGCTTGAAAGCTGAAGTCAATGCTGTTTACTTGCACCTGCCTGTGGAATGGCATTCATTGTGTGGGGTGTTCTGTGAAAACACTTGAGTTAAAGATTGGCTCAGAGAAACTTTTCATGAAGTTTAACTTCTAGATAACATAATCATTAAACTTTCGAGAAGGTCCAGCACACAGAGAAGGGAGAGTTTTCTTTTCCTGACCTGTATATGCAAATAAACAGATTGCAAGGTGGGCCCTCTCTCTCTCCAGTGTTTTATGTCAAAGCAGTGACACATTTTCTGTTCCAATCAGTGCTGAAAGGAAGCCTTTGATGCAGAAATGTCCTTTCATTTCTGTAATTTCTTTACCACAGATGGATACTTCTTGGAAGGGTCTGAAGGTCACACTGTCTAGTGAGTACAGCCATTAATCAAGAGTCAGAAGATTGGCTTTTTTTCATAGTTTTGCCTCTGAGCAGTTGTCCCTTCAAGGGAAGGCTGCATCCCCTTTCTGTGTAATGGGCTTCCCAGTTTGGAAAGTGAAAAGGCTAATAGTGCCCTGTCTTGACATAGTTTAAGGTCCTTTCTTGAAATATGTGTAGACTTGTATAAGGCATATTAAACATAAATACAGTAGAGCATTATTTAATAAATAAAAACTACCTGCTCTCTGTCAAAATAGAGCTGTAAGCAAATGTGCTAAAGATGTTGCTGTTGTGGCCTCACAGATCAGATTTTGCCCACATGATAGACAGCACTTTATCCATGTATTGGAGGAGAAAAATACTTTCTGCAGGTGGGCTGTGGCACAGAGGGTGGGCAATGGAGGTCACAAAGTGAGTGGAGCAATTGGAATTGCCCTTTGAGCTAGGCACAAGGATCATATAGAGAGAGACAAATAGAGCAGCCTGTGCCTTGTGGCTGAGGTACTTGTCCTGCCAGAAGGGCTTGGAGAAAGATTTGGGATTGCCAGTGTCTCAGGGATATTGGCTGACCAGGAGCACCCACTTTTTGCTGCCCAGTGGGCTCATGGGATCCTTGCATGTGGGACAGGGGAGTGCCACGTGCCTGTAGCAGCATTAAATAATGAGTATTGCAGTAGTGGAATAGCTGCAGAACTATTATGTGCAGTTATGTTACTGACTGCTTGAGGAAGAAGTGGAAAATTACATTTGGAGAAAAAACACAGTGTGGATTAATAGGTTGAAAAAGTCTGCCTTGTTGTTGAAGACTGTGTAGCTCATCAGAGGCAAGCTTAGGGGTAAATTATCTGGAACAGACAGCAGAAATTTGAAAACTGATGTCTCTCTGGTTTCACAGACAAGTGTATAATAAGCACTATAAATGCAGGGCAGAAGAAAAGGTGCACATCTCAGCAGAGAGTGTAATTAAATGCTGAAACAGCATAGCAAGAGTCTATTGCTGGCCACTTGAAAATCAGGACAGAATGTTTTCCCCGGACAGATTTCTTCTTGTTCAAAAGGAAATGATGGAAGAAACAGGGTTGTTCCTGGCTGACTGGCCAAGATGAACTGTGGTGGTAGTTTCTGCTGGCTTCCTATGCAAGAAAACAAGACTCTGTTAGTGCAGAGAATTTCTTCCAAGCTGGTGATTTTCAGGAGAGACAAAAAATGGAAATTTAAAGCTAAAATTTGTGCTGAAGGCAAGGAAAGCAGCAGCTGTTCTGTTTTAAGTCATGCACAAACCTGTCCCCCAGGTTAACTTATATAGACTTTTCTAATATGTTCTCACAGATCTCTCTGTTGTTAATGCCTGTATTTTTGGGGGTTTTTAATCTCCCTGTTGTGATTGAAAGAGCCTTCTGTTCCCATGCATTTCCACTGAGTCCTGTAGCTCATCAGCAGTGAAAGCAGGACGTAGGACTAGAACTGGAGAAAAACAAGCATTAAAATGGCTGTGACAGATGGGACTGAAGGAGATTCCCTCATGAGGGGGGGAAAATCCTTTTCCTCCCCCAAGCTCTTTTCAAACATCCAAGTAACCAGAGCTAGGGATTAGCAAGCTGGACTAATGAATCTGTCCAGATACTGTGTCTGGCAGTGGTCAATACCTGTATCTGCAAAGAAAGCAAATACCTTTCATCTGGAGAGGTGTGGCTGGCTAGAGCTCTGTGCTGGACACCTGAGGTATGGCCACTGTACAGCAATTGGATCCACTCTTGCCCCTCAAGCATGGCTAAATTTAGATGTGACAGCTGTGGCAATTTCTCTTGGGCACGAGCACAGACAGGCTGCTGCCTGTTGGTAAAGTCATTCCTGGGTGCTGTCACAGCCTCAGCTCCAACAGATGAAGCAGCACGTGGCATGTGCCCTGACATCAGGAGCAGCTGCTGTGACCAAAGCCAAACCCCTTCCTCAGTACTGGGTGTGCTTTGACATGCTTGTGTGTCATTGCCAATGCCTAAAGCCACCCTTTCTCTCAGGATCAGTGGCTCCTCTGGAGTTACTCAGGTGCTTTCATTCCCATCCCTTTATAGTGGGACTTCCATGGGTTTGATTCCCTATGGGCCAATCACTTCAGGGCTGGACTCAGTGATCCACATAGGTCCCTTCCAGCTCAGAATATTCTGTGATTTTTCTCTTTCCTACTATAGTGCCCGGCAGAAGACGCCAGGACAAAAGCCCTGCCTGCCCATGAAGCAGTGGCTGGCTTGATGGCTTGGTTTTGGAAGTGGGATACTGGCAGGGATTTTCTAGTGCTATTGCCATGGAGTTGGGTTTCCAGCTTGGATTCCTGGTGTTTGTCATGAGCTGATTGGGAGCCAAGTGAGCAAACAAGATGGGAGAGGTGATTGGGTTAATATCAGATCAGGTTCTATGGAAAGTCCTGGATTCTGAGAATAGAAGTTTCTGGAAAGCACACAGATAAGTGAAACATTCCCAGGAAGTGAGTGAGAGCAGAGAGAAGGTTATTGGTTATCGGGGTTTTCCTGGGTTTTTTTGCTTTCCTTCTTTAGTTTAGTGACCTGGGAATTTAGAGTCTCCTGCCACCCTGGCTCTTACCCCTGGAACTTTGTCTTCCCTGCTTTCCCCTGGGGCATGGAAAAAGGGTGCCTGTAGGGAATGCAGTAGCAGTTTGTGACTTCCACCCTTGCCTTTCCCATTCCTCACTTCCTCTTGTTTTATTTAGTTAGTTTGTCCTTTTTGATGGCAGAAACATATGATAGGGCCTTCCCAGGTGCTGGGCTGTAGCAGAGGATCCCCTCAGCTCTGCAGCCAGCCTTGAGCCCAGGAATCTCTGCTGCCTCCTCCCGACTGTCTTGGGGCTGGAACCCAGCTGAGCCTGTGCTGGTTCTGCCTGGGCTGCAGCTGTGCAGCCTCTGTGCTTTGGGTGCTGGCAGCCCCTGGCCTCTCACTGCTTTGTGCAGCTGCAGTTCCAAGAAATGCAGTGAACCAGAGCCCTGGCCGCAGGGCAGAGGTGACATCAAGAGCTTGTGAGAGCAGAGAGGGTGCTGGGGGGCCTTGGGGAACCACACTTGTGGTGGAAGGGTGAGGCAGAGGCTCAGGGGAAGCTGGAGGTGTTCAAAAAGTTTTGCATTTGTTGCACTCAAAGAGAAGGTGGGGGGTGGAACCCATATAAAGGACAGTGTGAACTTAGGGTGAATCTGGCAGTCAAGCAAGATTTCCTGGAACCACAAGGTGAGAACAGCCTGTGAGTGGTTTGGCTAAGAGACAAAAACTTGAGAGCCTCTTGAGTGCTAGAAGTTAGGTAGCATGAGAAGCAAATATTTGTGTCCCCTGTACATGTAAGCACAGGGTAATCACAGAATGACAGAACAATTGAGGTTGGAAAGAACCTCTGCAGATCATCCAGTCCAATCCCCCTGTCAAGGCAGGGTCACCTGCTGCAGGTGACACAGGAATGTGTCCAGGTGGGGTTGGAACATCTCCAAGGGGGACACTTTGTCTTCTCTGGGCAGCTGTTCCAGTGCTCTGTCACCATCAATGTAAAGAAGTTTTTCCTCATGTTGAGCTGAAACTTCTTGTGTTTTAGTTTATGGCCATACATAAGATTTCCTTCAAGGAGAAACTTCAAGAGGCTACTGAATCCACTTTTCCATGTGACTTCTGTCTCTTCCTCCTGGCTGTTTCAACACCTCTGCCCACCTATTATGGAATGAAATGTGCAGTCTGTCCCTGCATGCAGGTGTCACCAGCTCCATCATGGGGCTGCCCAAACCATGTTGGGGACCTTCCTTCCCTTTCACCTTGCTGACATTGCTAGCAAAAGCAGGCAGAGGATTTTAGGTTTTCTGGTTCTGTCTGTTTGCCATTCAGTGCCTTCACTCCTTCCAGAATTGACTATGCTGCAGGAAGGAGCTTCTTGCAAAGAGTAGAGGAGAAAAATTCTTTAAAATGTTCCATTTCCCCATTCTGACACAATTATCACACTGATACCCACGTGTCTGATACCAGGCTCCAGGATGAAAGTAGTTCTGCAGTACCTGTAGTACTGGTTAGCAGAATTTTTTTTGTTGTGGGTTGGGTTGTAACTGACAATAATGACTCACACTGTAAGCAATAATTTGAATGTTAATAACTCCACAATTGAGAGTTCATTCTACCCAGTGATTGGCATGCTGTGAGCAAATATGGAATTGGGTCACAAAGTGTTTTCTTTTATTTCCCACTGGAATTTCTGTAACTTCATATCTCAGCCTTCAAAGCTGGTGATCAAACTGATGGTTAAAATGGCTTTTGATAATGTTGGCATTACACTAGCAGGTGTTTGTGCTCTGAATCTGTTCAGTCTGAGAAGACATGGGGTATCCTACCCAGTAAAGACCCCAGCCTTTGGCCAGTTGCAGTTGTCCCAGTCTCAGTTTCTCTGTGCCAGTCCCAGGCACCTCTTTTAAGCAGCATCAGCCTCTTTGTTGCTTTTCCCTCACTGTGGTTCCAGTAGGATTCTTGTGCAAAGGCTGGGAATGTCTGACTTGTCTACTTTGTAGTCTTTGTATGAACACTGTAATACTCAGCCAGAGATACTTCATCTCTAAGATGAGATTTGAAAGGGGCTCTGCTGTGTTCTGCAAAGTGCTGTAATTTATCAATTTCCAGTGGTGATATTTTGGAGGTGATGATGTGATTGGAGAAGTACAGATTTTGGCTGGATCATTTGCTAGAAGGTGAAAAATACTGAGAAGAATCTGACAAATACAGTTTCAAAGCAATTTTTGATAATTTAATCATTCCTGAAACCTAGTGGCAATGGGAGTGGGATGACTGGACATACTCTGTGTCATGATTGCTGGATTTTCCTGATTGCCAATTAGAATACATCTTCTTCTTTGCTGGTCAATCAGGTTGAAAATAATTATTCAGCCTTTTATTGTAGTGAGGTACTAATGTCTGGAAAATGATGCCATTCCTTTAGGTTGTCCCATTATTTTTTATGTCTTTTACTTTTGCACTATTATGGTAAATGTGTATTATGAGAAAACCAGCCTTTGCCTCAGTAAGAATTGAAATTAAATAACCAAGACAATGAGGGAAGGCAGTCAGAAAGCAGGACTCAAAGCCTAAGTAATATCAATGACCCATTTTATTTGTATTTTATGTGGTAAAACCTGAAATCAGTCATGTTTAAATGGGAGCTTTGGCAAGCACACTAAAATGCTTTCACTGTGGAATGTGTAAAGTAGGCATTCCATTCAAACCCATCAAGCTTGAAATTACTAATGAGAAACCTTAAGGAAGTTAATACATGGTTAGAATAGTTCCAGTGTATGGAAGTCATATTTGGACATTTGTAATCAGTAACTTGTGCTACTCTGGGAACAGATGGTTCTGAGTTACTGTGGAGATTTCCAGGAAATGTTTGTAAGTGTCCAGAAATGGCTGGTATTTAAAGAAGTGATTTAATAGCCAAGCAGAATTTTTTGTGTGCCTTTTCTTCTGTGGTCTTGGAATCCTCAGCACCCCACCTGCTTTGCCAAAGGAAGCTGTGGCTGCAGTCTCTGGCTGGCTGCAGGGCCCGAGTCTTTTCAGGCTGATTCATCTGGAGCTGTTTGAATGGCCAAAGCCTCTTCTCACAGAAGTGGAGAGATCAGGTGTTTATTTTTCCCTTTTGCTGTCTGAGTCCTGAAATAGTTTCCTCCAGGTTGGGAGCCTGTGAGACTGTTTACATCCATAATTGTCTAGGAAGGGAATCCCAGAGCAGCAGTGAGGAATTTGGGATTTTGGAGGCTGTTAGAAAACCTCCCATATGAGGGCAATGCCAGTAATGACATGGTGACCAGGGCAGGGCAATTGTGATGTGGCTCCTCATCCCTGGCTGAGTATATTTAGATATCAGTCCCCAAAGTGCTCCAGGGATGGTTCATCAAAGCTCATCTAGGTGAATGCTTCCTTTTTGTACCTGTTTGCATCTCCCTTCCACTTACTGCACACGTGGAGTGGCCTGTCATGAAGGATGGCCAACAGCTGTGAATCTCTTCAGAGGTACTGCAGCTTTGCACAAGGCATCTCTTATGCTGCACCCCAGTAAGGATGAGAGATCCAAGGAGAGGTTCTGCCCTTATGCACAAGCCTGTCCAGTTCAGGCTCCTGACAAAAGCCATTGTAAAGTAACAGAGAAGCTGACCTGCCTGCCAGGACTTGTTCCTTTTAAATATTCCAGCTTATGCCAGATATTTTTTGTAAATGTTGTTAAACTTTCTGGATTTACAGGAGAGATCCAAGAGCAGCCCTCTCAAGTAGAGAATCCTAGGGAACACCGAGGGCAGAAGGCCTGTGTGTGCTGTTGTGCCCTGGAAGCACAAGGATGGGAGGGAGCTGAGGGCACTGCTGAGCTGTTGATGCACTCAGAGGGTTCATGAGGTTTCCATCTTACAGTTTTCTCTAGTGAATAACAAAGGAAGTTCATGCTGCAGTCAGAGGGAGCTCCATGTGTGCTTTCTCTTTTATCTCATTTTCACAAACCTTAGAAAACTTTGAGACCTCTCCTGCTGTATAGGATTTTGTATAACATTGCAAAGGGATTTAAAAAAGAAAAGATTGATGTGAGGGAGGAGGCAGACATGGCAGAACTGCATACAGATCCAGGAGCATGGATAAAAATCTTTTCCATGTGATTTTATAGCAACAAAATGTAGTAGGATTCCACAATCTGAAATCCATGCAGGGAGCTGCTCATTTGGATCATTTAGTAACTCATTGCCTTGACTTTTCATCTGCAGGTTGGATTGGTTCAGATGCTATCAGGAGCTGTGTAACTGCCTCCTGGTCACCTACTGTACTGAGACTGTGTAGAAATCTTGGGTTTTGAAGCTTACAAATTCTGAAAGCCAAAAATTTGGAGTAAATGGTGTTGCAGAAGATAATGTGCTCCAGCTGTCTGGTTATTGTTTTTCCCAACAGTGGTAGAAGATTTCAGAGGATCTGTGGGAGATTGTATCCTGAGGATTTGGTCACTAATCAAAGCACCCTGTGGAGCAGATGGAGCTGAAGTGACTTCTGGCATGTCAGTTCCATTACTTCCATCTGTGTTTTTAAAATTAGCAACAAAAATACATTGGGTACAGAGTCAAGAAATTTAAACTGCAGTCTTCAGATCACAAAGGTGTGAGTCAAAACAGCTCCCTTAGTAATTTTGTTTGTTTGTTTTCTTAGGAACTTGTCTCTTTAGTTGTGGAAGAAGAATTTCAGAAATGTGAGAATTCAGCCCTCTGTTTCCCAGTTCCTGTTCCTCATCCTGTGATCCTGGAAATTGGCTGTGGGTCTGGAGCAATTGCTCTGAGTCTGCTCTGTAAACTGCCACAGGTGAGCTCCCTTCAGTGCTCCTGGTGCAATAGATGGCTGTGTTAGAGGACAGTCCCACTCTGCTCATCTTCACTGAGATGTCACAAACTTCTCTGAAGGAACTTTGGCAGCTCAGGTCTCTGACAGGCTCGGTAAGTTCCTAGCAGGTAGAGGAGGGATATTTGGGAATTGCTCCCTCTCCCCATCTGTCTGCAGGAATAGCAAAGGCATAATCAGAATGAAAGAAGTGAATGTGCTCATTCTTGAGCTGCTGCAGCTCACTAATAATCACCTTACCTTGAAGCCCTGGTGGGTGTTGGTTTAAGACACTAACCTGGACTGAGGACAGGAGGGACTGAGACATGGGCACACACTCTATTTGTTGAATTTATGGGGCAGTCATCTCTATAAACCACATTGCTGTGAATCAAAAGATCTGGTCTGTAGGAAGCTGAAGACTAAATGATACAGGAAAGGGATTACCATAGCAGTGTCAGTACTTGGGATCAAAAAGACAAGCAAATCTCACTGCCACACCTGCCAAACCACATTTTTGTAGTCTTCTGTTCCCTAGTAACAACCCACAGCTTCTGAACAGAGTCAAAAAAGCAGGAGGGGACTGAGATCTGGGTGACCAAAACCCTTCTTGTCCTGATTCTTGTGGTGTGTAACAGGTTTATGGAGATACTCTTGGTCAAGAAAATGAGAAAGGAATCCAAGATCTCATTGCCTGTGGTCAAGGGAAAAATATTCCCCTCTCCTCAGAACTGCAGACCAGCCAGTTCCTTCTCAAGAATGAGAATTGCTGTGGCCAGCCCCTCCTCTTGTAGAAATATAAGCCTGGCTGTGTAAGAATTAGAGGTTGATGCCTCTAATGGAAGGGGTGTTCCTCCTCCCAGTGACCTGAGAAGGTTAATATTTGAGCTTCATGACTTCAGAGTATAATTGCTCTGATTTTTCTGAGTTGGGAGAAGAGCTTCATGCTCTTTTCCTTGCTTGTTAATTAAAAGAGCTGTGTCAGTCTGTCTCTGTAATTCTTCATGACAGTCCTTTCCCAGCCCAAACTGCTGTACCCAGGGAAATAAGGAGCCTTGACTGATTAGAATTAGTGGTAGCCACACTGACAGCTTAGTGGAGTTACACTCTGGGTAATCTCCTTAGTGTTTGAGGCAGAATTTGGCACTAAGGTACTGAGAAAACAGCAGCAGTTTTTCATTTATGGTCTCAGCTGTGTCCTTCACCTTAAGGGTGAGCTTCATGTGTGTGGGTGCTGGCCTGGTACCATGAAATTAATCCCCTAAGGAGTGATGGCAAATCACACCATCATCTCCAAATGCCAAGCAATTTCTTCAAGCATGTGTCCTCTGTGTAAATCCTACCAACATCTGTGCTTAAAAAAACATTAGGCATAGCAAAACCAAGTTAGGCCTTGTCTGTGGTTTTCCCAAGGTGGACTTGAAGGTCAAACAAATCTCTCTTTGTGGAGCCCTGTCTCTTACCATTATGCTGGAGAACTTTCCAATACCTGACACACTGTCAAGTACATGCAGTCAGTACAGGCAGCGAATCTGTCTAAGGACTGCATGGAGTAACTGGGTAAAAGGTGTCTGCATAACAGATGGAAAATGCCAGAATCTGTGTCCAAGTGGTTGTGCTAGTGTCAGGAGGGATCCTGTCTGTGCTAGGAAGGATAAATCCACCAACATGACCTTCCAGCAGTCTGTGCCTAGCCCAGACTAGCCCTAGTGCTGAGTCTCACCCTGCCAGGAGCAGTGAGGGGTCAGTGAGCTGAGTCACTGGGGCTCTGTTGTTGTCTGTTCTGGTGGGCTGCTGGCTGTGCTGCAGAGAGCTTCAGTCTCCTTAGTGCTTTACACACATCACTGTGATCCCAGCTATGCCCTGCATGCATTCCTCAGGAGCTGTTTCTTTCAGGAGCCAAGAGTGAGCAGGCTCTTGTCAGTTTTGATCTTGCATGTTTGGCAGAGCATGTCTGCTCAGGAATCTTGATGTTATAACACCTGCTTGGTGGATTTGTTGTTTTTTTCTGTTCCAGAGCAGAGTCATAGCCATGGACAAAGAGGAGGCTGCTGTGGATCTCACCAGGGAGAATGCATATAGGTACAAGACCACATATTACTCATTTTTTTGTTAATTGTTGCTTGAGAAAGACCAAGAGTTGTCAATACTTGTACATGTCTTTCATGTTTATCACCACTGGAAACCAGAGACCGTTTAGTTGTTGAGCTCCTAAGTTTGTAACAATTCAGGAAAAAAAAAAAAAGCTTATGTTTACCAGAGTGTATTTCTTTGGCTTGTGAACATGCTTTGCAAAGACAGCAGCCTAAATAAAGCAGTGGTACTCCATGCTGTTTGTCAAGGTTTTTCAGAGTGTTTTTGGTAGCTATTCTTACCCCTGTCTGTGAACTCAGGAAGCTCAGGACTGAAGTAGGAATGTTTATGTCACTTAGGAGGTTAAGGACAAGTGTATCCTGAGCCTTTCTCTCTCTGGCTCCCTCAACCATTATTGTTGTGCTTGTTTCTGTCCTTGCTCCTCCAGAAATGCTTTGCACAGTCAAGTAGCACTTTTCCTCTGACGTGCTGCCCGGTGTCCCTCAGCATCCTCCCTGCAGTCTTGGTTTGGTGAGAATGGTGCTGCTGGAGTCCATGCAGTTCAGGCACCTGTGCTGTGGCAGGATGGATGTTCAGAGCTGCTGGCTCAATCACATTGTGCTGAAGTCAGAGAGATGTCTGTCAGGTTGTCCCTGTCCTTCCTAGAGCTCCATTTCCTCAGCTGGTTCTTCTGTCAGATTGTTCTGGACTGTCACTAGCACAGGGAACCCCAGAGCTGGAATCCCAGTATGCTTCTGATCTCTGTAGGCTTTGTCAAATGAGCTCCAGATTGCATTCACATCCTCAGTAACTGCTGGGCCCTAGCCATTCATTAGAACCACCTCAGAAAAAGTTCCTGTTGCTATTTCTCATGGAGTCCAGTACAGCTGTGAGTCTCAAGAGGTGCTCTTTAACTGGGATTTCTGTCCACAGACCCACATACCCCTCTTTTCACAAGCTGCTGCCAGCACTGGAGGGGCTACTTCTGGTGCTGGCTGCACTGGGCTGCATTTCTTCACTTCTTGCAAGTCCCAGCTTGTGTGTGAGTCTGAAGAGCTGCGTAGGAACAAGCTCTTCCCAAACTGGTCACCTCACTGTTACCCTTTGCCTCCTAGCCCAGTTACAGAGAATGGGGAGCAGAGGTTTCTTCTTAATGTGCCAGTGTCAAACCAAATTCTGTTGCAATTTTTCATAGATATAATAAAAGCTGGCCAGATCTTTGTCTCCTTGATAAACTATAACTCTGGCCTCAGGGGGAAATTGTCTTGCTTATTAACATTGCTTGTTGGCTCAAGAGTGGATGAGGGAGTATAATGCCACGTCAGAGAGCTAAATATTTCTCCATGGATATTTTCATTGTGCCTTTGTGATCTTGTCCCTGGCATGGTGCCCTTGGGAGAGAAGCTAGCAGGATAAGCTGTGTTACTGCTTGACTGAACCCAGCTTAGGTCCTGCCTGCTTTTCAGAGCTCCCTTATCCCAGCTGTGTTCTCTGGATGCTTAGATGAGTCTTACTGGATCAATCCCAGTGCCAGATCCATCTGGGCACATGTCACACAGTGCAGGAATCCCTCCCTTTCCTGATGCCCTCAGCAAAGGGAGTAGAACTTGGGTGTGAGGCCACTGTGGTGGGAGGATAGAGTATGCTGGGAAGATCTTGGCAGCTGTGAATGTATGTTATCAGATAAGAGGTGCAATATTTAATGATCTGTTGGTAGAATGTATTGCTCATGAACACAAATACCCCTCCTAATAATCTTTCTTCTTTCTGTTGTTGCATCTTGCATCTGGAATGTTACAGGTTGCAGCTCCAAGAAAGGATTCACATCATCCACCAAGATGTTTCACACAGTAACTCTTTTCTTTGTTGTTTCCCCTTTTTGTCTTTGATGGGTGGAGGGAGGCATGAGAGACAGCCAAAAGATCATTCTGGGATGCAGGCAGCAGAAGAGTGTTGAAGTTAATAGAGAAAAGGGTCAGCAAGAAGTGAGCCAGAGAAGCTTTTCCCTGCAGAGATTTCCAGGGCAGATGATCAGCTGACAGAAGTCCCTAATGGTATCAGAAAGTGAATTGTTCCTGGGTTTAGGTGTCCCAAGGTTGTATCTGAGCTGGAGTCCAGGTGCTCTTTACTGTTGCTGGGGAGAGGCAAATATATAAAGAGTGCAATTCATTCCATGCTGACATAGAGGCTTTAGATAAACAAGTGCATGCCTGTCTCTCCATTGATGGTAGAGGGAGCCCATATATTTAGCTTAGATTAAATGCCCAACCATATTCACCTGAAATTAGTTTAGTTGAACCAGGAAAGGATGCTTTTCTTCCCCAAAGCCAGCTGAAACCAGTTAAAACTAGCATTTGGGGGGGCCTGTCCAGTTAGGTCAATAGTGCTTGGCTGTTTGTCAGCAGCTGTGGAGCTGCAGCACTGTGGGTACATTAGCACACCTTTCTGCACTTGTTTTTGACACTGCTGCCTCTTAGAGCTGAAAGCCCTGTGCCAAGAGGCTGCCCAAGGACAGTGCCACACTCACATGGTTCCATGAGGTCTGATTCAGGGCTGGCCTGTGTCAGACAGAGCAGGAGTGTAGGGAGCTCTCCTGGGCTGCAGAAGAGCAGCCCACTGCTGTTTTTGCTGAGGGCCCTGGCTCTGCAGCTCCTTGGAGGTCCTGCTGCAGCTCTGTAAGAGGAGGGATGTTCACCTGGACAGCCAGTCTGAGCTCCCACTTAGGCCTTTGTGGGCTCTCTGAGTTCTGGTTGTTGCTTTAGATCCAGATGGGCACAGAGTTCCAGGGCATCAAGCTCTGTGCTTTTTAACATGTTTTTTTAAGCAGGCTCTTGATATGAAAAAATGATACTTCATCTGTGCTTTCCTTTGTATCACTCTTGCACTCCTGGGACAGGGAGCAAGGCACACTATTGCAGAAAGAAATATGATAAAGTTTTATGATCACAAAGCAGAGTCACATTTACACATGCCTGGAGACAGTTTCTTGGGGAGGATCTTGACACTGAGCTTATAGGGAAGATGCTGTGGTTGAGAGCTGCTTGTGATTCTTTTTCTTTTCTAGGTTCTGCCAAACAGCTGTTGCTCTGGGGCCCCATAGATGTCATAGTCAGTAACCCCCCATATGTTTTCCATGAAGACATGGCTTCCTTGGATGCAGAAATCCTCTGGTAATCAAACAAAGAAGTTTTTCCTCTCCTGTTCTTTGAAGCAAGGTTTTCTGTCTGCTTCCTGTACTACACACAGTTGCACACAGAACATGCAAATGTAATGTACAGGTGGAAAATATAGGTGTGTTTATTTGGGATATAATAACACAGGCTTGCTTTGACACTGCTTACATGCCTGAAGCAACATGGAATATTTGTTAAAATAGAAAAAGTACACAGTTTGAAATTAGCAAGTTCCCAGTCCAAAACTGATTGTCATGCATGTGAGAAGAAAGTCCTGCCCCCACCTCTGTCCAAGATGTGCACCAGAGCAGGTTCTGGCAGCTGAACTTTCTGCATCCCAGCTGGCTCTGCTGGGCCAGCCACAGCCTGAGCTGCTGTTTGGCATGGATCAATCAAGCCCTTGCTGTACAACACCCTTGCTCTCTGGCCAGCTTAGGGAGAACAGACCTATGTGTTGGAATTGTGAGACCCCAGCCACAGTTGGCTCCTAATTTTCAGAAATACTTCAGGGGATGTTTTCTCCTTGTGCTGAATGTGGGGTTTCTCAGCCCAGTGGTAGCTGCCTTCTCCCTCCCTGTATTTCCCACAGAAGTGGGTGAGTGCCATCCCCTGCTCTGGGAGTGCTGCAGTTCAGGTTTGGCAGGTGCACCTTTCTTTGTGGGGTGATGCAGGAATTGCTGTCAAATGTCTTTTCCTTCCCACACTCCAGCTATGAGGACCTTGATGCCCTTGATGGGGGAGATGATGGCATGAGAGTCATCAAAACAATTCTGGCTTTGGCTCCTTCTCTTCTCAAGGTTTCTGGGTAAGCACTACCATCTTTTGAATTTCATGTCTTTTATCCATCCACTTCTGTAAATTCTGTACTTCCTGTATGAAAACAAAACAGAGGGAAAATAGTTGCCAATTGTCCCCTCATTTCCCCAGTTAATAATAGTTTTTAAAATGTCATGTGTGTAAACAAAATTAGCTTGAAATTGTTAATAAAGGGGTGTGAGCCCTTTCCTTGGCTGTTGGTGGCATTTCCTGGTCATTAGTGAAGTGAGGATCTTTGAAGGTGAAAGCAGCAACAAAAAGAACATGGAAGAGAGCAGCCAAGAAAGAGAGTGCAGAAAGCAGGGGAGCTTTCTGGGGTGATGGAAGGAGAAGCAATGGAGATCTCTTTGAGGGTGGATATAGATCCCCACTTCCCTCACACCCTTTCATTAGGGGAAAATTCTTTGTTGTACCAGTACAGAATGCTGAATATCCCAGGAAAATGAAGATCAGTTAGGGATAGTTTCTTAAATGTTAAATTTCTCCCTGATTAATATTCAAGACTGATTGTTCCTATTCTCTGTTATGTGGGATCCATTTTGAAGATCAGCATGCTGATACCCAAAAGTCTGGGTGTACTGTTCATGTGCCAGGGCATTCACACATCCCATTGAATATTCCTGACATTTGGCCACCATAAGAGAGGTCATTGAAAATCTGCTGTTTTGAGAAGAAGAATGGGAATATTGAGAGGCATAGTGCATGCAGAATTCATTCCTCATGCTTTGCATGACCACAAGAGCAGAAGATGCTCCTCAGAATTTCCCAGCATTAGAGACTGGTCCTGTGGGGTTGTTTCTTAAGACTATTTCTTTTCCTTCTCTTTTTGCTTGTTTAATAAGGTCAAGCCCTCATTGAGGGGTGGAAGTTTTTTAAGGTCAGAAATGAGATCCACACCCAGCTTGTAGTTAGCCTGGTGAATTTGTAGGGAGTATTCAGTGTGGGATGCTTTAAGAGTTCTCAGGAGAGCATTTGATGGGGTTTGGCTTGTGTCCTTAGCCTGCTAAAAGTGTCTCTTGCTGTGTCCCAGGCTATAACCAGCTCCATCACTCCCTGTGCCTGTGAGCTGGGGTGGTTCTGCTTTGTCACAGGAGGGAACATGGGGAATGAGCCAGTGTCATAAAGTCTGGCAGAGATGGAAATTGCCCTGCAGTGCCCAGGCCTGGTCCTGGTGCCCTAACTGAGGTTATTTGGTCAGTTCTGTGTCGGTCTGAATGCTGGTGTTGTTTTCATAACTGATTTATGGAGACATTTACTGTGGAAGAATGTGTGTTCTGACTTCATGTCTCTTGCTGCTTATACACAGAGGGACTTCAGGCTGCCAGGCTGGTGCTCAGTGCTCCTGCAGCATTAAAACTGCCTTCTGCCTTTAAATCTTGGGGGGTTTCAGAAGCACATGGCTGGTGGTTTCTCTGGGTGAGCTTCAGAAGGGCTCATTACATCTTGATTCAAGGCTTTAACTGCTCAGCAGAGTACCATGAGAATTCCCCCCAGGATCAACACTTTCTCCCCTGAAGGAGGCAGCTGGGATCTGGATCTTATGTGGACAGCTATGATCTGGTTTGGGGTTGTTGGACTGCACTGTGTTTACTGACCTTTTCATTTCCTGCACTGGTCAGAGTCATACAGAAAGAAAGATCTTAATTTTTATCAGTTTAGCAACCTACATGTGCATCTCTCCAATTCTGCTCCCAAATGTGCCTTTTCAGGAGTGTATTTCTGGAAGTTGATCCCAGACATCCAGATATGGTGGAGCACTGGCTACAGGCACACCCAGAATTACTGCTCACCCTCCGTGCCATTCACAAGGACTTTTGTGGCAAGTAAGTCTCTTTTTGCCTTTGCATTTTTGGAGGCTTTGTGTCCTTTGAAGAATATGTCCCTGCACCTTTATGTATTGAGTGAACCCAGAGCAGCTTCACAGCTGAAGCCAGTCTTTGACAAAATGGGGGCTCCCTGGTTGTATCTCAGTTTCTGATATTCTGAAACAGCCTGACAAGTGTTTGAGTCAGAAATTCTGACCCAGGTGAGCATTTCTGATGGGGTGACTGGCTCTGGTGGGGTTATTGCCATTGGAAAATTACTGCTTTTATAGGATGGAGGTAGAGGCACATTGTCCCTAGTGAGACTTAAAGCTCTGGTCTTTCTTTTTTCCACAGGCCTAGGTTTCTGCACATCCAGAAACAAAGCAGCTGACAACTGTCAGACATAACTCTCCTTGCAGGATGCTTTTTGCTCTTGAGCCCAGCTGAGCAGCTGGTTGAAAACTCCTTCTGCCTTGTGAAAGCAATCTCCATTCCCCAGAGTGTTGGACTTTCCATGCAGGGACAGACCCCTCATATCCTGACACAGACCTCATCCAGAGATGCAGAAGTTCAGCTGAGCATGTGCAAGTGTTCCACCTTCCTCAGGGAACTGCATGAAACATTTTAGTCTGCTCTGCTAAAGTGATTCAATCATCTCAGGACCTAAGATAGAAGAGTTCACAGCTCCAGATTAAAAATACAACTTCTCAATGTGCCAAATCACCCATTTGGCCTAGAAAGAATTTATTATATTTTTTCAATTGGCCTTGAGATAATTTATATAAAATGTGACCAGATGGGGTGATAAGCTCAAATCCTGGCTTATACTGGCACATGGATTTGCAGGTATAACAGGACATAACTGTTGTGCACATTTCAAATGCAGTTCTATTCCAGGATCCTGATGCTCCAATAGCAAAGCAGCCTTTGTTTCCCACTCCTGCTGAGTGATTGTCTCTGAAGGATCTTACAGCACATCTTACAGCACCTGAATTTACAGCCTTTGACATTTGGTGGATGCTGCCAGAAATGGTCAATGCATTGTAATAAAGACAGTGCTTCAGACCAGAGTCCTTAAAAGAATTTCACTGCAACTATTCAGAGATGCTGGCAGGCCTGAATAAACATCTGGCACCCACACATTGCTCTGATAGTAATAGAAATGCCTAAATTCCACATGAGGCATTCAATTGCAACACTTTAAAGAGAAGGCCAGAGTCACTACTCCACTTTTACAGATGGAGAATTTGAAAAACAGGAGGTGAAATGACCTGCATGAAGTTTGACGAGCTGAGTTTGGAGTAGGACCCAGTCTCTTGACAGGTGTGGGAGTAGCTGAGGTCTGTCTCTTTGGGAAGGATGAGTCAGACTAGGCCTGCCTGAAACAGCTCTGAGAGAGGTCCCTAAAGTGGACAGTCAACATCATGTCAGTGTAAATAATGGCAGGATTAGATTCAAGCTGCTGCTTGCTGCTGCTGCTGCTGTTTCCAGTGGTGCAGGTTCCCTTCTGGAGCACAGCTAGCCAGGGAAGGAAGGAAGGAAAGAAGCCAAGGAAAGGGTCTGCTCTGCCAGGACAGATGGAAGCAGTTGCTGGGCCAGTGGAGGTGAGCACTCAGGAGGGCTGGGAGCATCCAGCCAGGGCCCTGCTGTGTGTGCCAGGGAGGAGCTCCCAGGCTCTGTCCAGGCTCACCTGGGGCTGCACAGCCAGAAGCATCAGGCAGGACATGCAGCAGCAAACTGAGTCTGTTGGAAGGCTGCAGCAGGGTCACAGGGTGTTACATGAGCCCTGATACATCTGTTCCCTTTGCCTCTCCCACATCTCACTCCTCAGATGAGTCTTCTCCATCCCCTTCACTCCTGAACATGGGCCCTGCTTTCCCACAGACACCTGAGCTCTCTCTGATGAACCAGCACTTGGGTTCCAGCTGGAACCTTTCCCTACTCACAGTTCTTTTCACAGACTTGCCTTTCACCCATTGTACTCTCACATTACATTTATCCACTCCAGTAGTTTACCATGTCTGTACACTCTTTACTTGAATTTTTGAGTCTTCTCTGGCCTGCAGTACCTGCCCAGGTTAAACACAGTAGAGGAAATCTAGGGAAGGAGAGAACAAAAATAGGTCAGTTAAAGTGCACTTGAGCATAGGTTTGGAAATACCATTTCAGTACAGCTGATTTCTGGCCTCCTAGAGCCATGAGTACAAAGTTCAGTCAAACACTATTTTGTGTGGTTGTGGCTTTTTTTCTAATAGTAATTTAGGGGTATTAAGTTCAGTTTGTTTAAAAATTAAATTTAAAGAAATGAATTCTCAGATTTCTTCTGGGTGTTAGCAGTGTTTGTATATGAAACAGAGCATTCTACACAGCCTGCTTCTGCAGGAGGCCTTAAAAGCTGGGTAGTCCATGAACTGATGGGGGTGTTAAACAGCATCATGCTGCATTCTTTAGAGGGTGGGCTGGTTCCCTGCAGACAGGTGCTAGGTGCCCTCTAAGAGTGCCAGTGGCTGGGCTGCAGAAGGCAGGGTGCTTTTTCTTGGAAACATCAGCCAATCCCTTGTCCAAGCCCTGAGCAGAACAAATGCCTTGCAAGACAGACTAGTGGTCTAATCCAGTTGGACAAGTGTAAATTCCTATACTTACCACTAAAACACTTGCTTTTCTATGTATTTGCATTGCATGCTGGTTATATATCTTGGAAAATCACATGGTGCTGCTGACCTTTTCATAAAAGGAAAAATTGCTGTTCTCCCAGGAGGCTGGATGTTCCTGTCAGACTCGCATCCAAGGGAATGTGCTGCTGTAGTACAATGTGTTCCTGGTGCTTTACACACGTTGGCCTGGGCTCCTTTTGGTACAGAAGCACTGCAAAGCTCTTTGGAGGTTTCAAGGAGCCTGGCTGTGGTGCCCTGGGCCGTGTGGGTGTTGCCTGAGGGCAGGAGGCCGAGCTGGCACTGGCAGAGCCCCAGGCACGAGAGCTGCTCCCTGGAGCCACAGAGGCCGAGGCTTCACTCAGCATTCTGCACCATCCAGTATCTAACATGCACTGAATTTGCTGGCAATTAACTGGGTCCTGGGAACTGTATCAAAATGGTGATTTGATTCCTGAGGTGATGCTGTCAGAGGGGGGCTTTGTGTGCTTTCAGGACCCTGAGGAGCGTGGTTGTGTTTGTGCTCACATCTGTCTTCTGGGAGCTGCCGGGTGTGCGGTATCTGCTGGGGTGACACTGCCCTTCCCCGAGGAGGAGCTGCTTTGGCAGAGCCCTGCAGGTGGAGCTGTGGTCCCAGTTTAGCTGTGTCCATGCTGGAGACACTCCTGCCTCAGCCTTCCCACTTCGGGCAAGGTGCAGGCCCAGGGACAGCCAGAACTGGGGTCAGCAGATTGCAGGTGCAGCTGCAAATGGAGCTGTTCCTGTGCTGGGGAAACAGAACTTCCACAATGGGCTTGTGAGGCTGGAAGGGGACTCAGCTGAGATAGAGTGGGGTTGTACCTCCTGCTGTGAATGGGAGGCCCAAAGTCTAGGGCTGGAGATCAGAGATAGATCCCATTCTTCTTCTGGTGTAATGTCCATGTCAGCACCCCAAAGTGCAAGCACTGACCGTGCTCTCAGTCTCCACCTGAGATATGGGGGGAAAGGGACTTTACAGGGACCTTAGAGACAAACATTTATAATCACAGTGTTCTCTGCTGAGCCTGTGCTCTTGTAGGGCTGAGACTGCTTTCGATGGGAGGAGCTGGCAGACACAGAGGGACAGATTAGGGTGACACAGGGCATCTCTGGGATCCCACATGACTCTGTGTGTGTGGATTACTGGCCAGCACTCAATTCCTCAGTGTAGGGCCATAGATCAAGATGGCTTGGAAGGGAACTTGACTGTCATCTAGCCCAATTTCCCCATCCAAGTAAGCATCAACTTGCCTTACATCATTCCTGACAAATGTTTGCCCAGCCTGACCCAGAGGCTCCCATTGCTGCTGAGGACTTTAGCACGCAATCTGTCCTGATGCTTTGTGGTTCTGTCTGCTAGAAAGTTTTCTCTTGTCATGGCAGCTCTGCTGTGACTAAAGCTGAACACTTCTGAGCACTTCTGAGGTGGAGAACAGCTGTCTCTCTCCTTAGAGCACTTTCCATGTGGTAGTCTGTTCCCATATTTCCTCACAGTCTTCATTTCTGAGACAAGGAACTCCAGCACTTCTTTCTGTAGGTGATTTGCACATCCTTTCTTCCTTGCTTGTGAAATGTAAGGGGGACCATGTATGCTTCAGACTTGTTAGAGGTAATACTTGTGCCTCTGCTGAGTGGGATAATAAAGCTGCTAGAGCTCACCCTGTTATAGAGCAGTTATTTCCCAAGTGAAGACCATGCCAAAACTTGAATTGACTTTTTTTTTTTTTGGTCTGGGAAAGTTACCAAAAAGTGAATTTAAATTTTAATAAACTACAATCCTGATGAACAAATAAGAAGGTTTCTCTCTCACACTCAAGAAGATAATGAGGTACCAAGAGAGATTTAATCCAGTTTCCAGGCTATTTCCTCTTCCATAGATGTTTTGAGATGCTTTGAGTTCAATATCAGAAGTTTCATGTTTTTCTGTGGAGGATCATGTCACAGTCCTTCTCTGTTTCTTTTCCTTGGCAACTGCTGCCCAATCTCAGTGTGGTCCATCCAGTCTCTGGTGAGCACAGGGGCACTTTTATGAAATTCATCTCATCTGCTGCTTGGTGACAGGACTCAGCACCCTGCTGCAGTGTGATAAACCAGATTGGCTGTGCTGCTTTCCCCTGCAAACCCAGAGGTTGTGAGAGTGAGCAGAGCACCAGCAGTCACTTCTCTGCAGCAAGTGCCTCTCTGAGCACAATGAGGGGCTGCTGCAGAGAAGGTGCATCCTGTGCACAGCAGCCACTGCTGCTCTGACAGTGCTTGAGTGTCAGATGTGCTGTGCTGCAGACAGGTGCAGAGAAGTGCTGCCACATATTGTGGTCTCTGTGGTTTGTCTCCTTAGTGTGGCTGATGTCAGAACTGTAGCTTTAAGTGGCAGCTTCTAGCTCTTCTAGCTTCTAGCTCTAGAGATCTGCTTCATCTGCTCCCTTCACCAGCACACCTGAATGGTCACCATTCCATGTTTTGTGTGCTCATCTCAGCATTTTGGGCAGAGTGGGCATGGATGTGTGATTTCAGAGGCAGCTGCCCTGTCAGCATTACAGAGATAACCATGAGCAGGGTTACTCCAGGGTGGAAGGCCTTAGAACCACTGCATGTGAACAAACTGCTGCCTGGGGAGGAAGGAGCCTTGGCCCTATTCAATGTTTGCTCTGGTTCAGCTTGCTTCAAAGGTCTACATAAGTAGTTTCACACTTCATCCTTTCTTTTGTGACAGCTGGGATGTTCTGAAATCATCCTGTCCATGGCAGGGATTCTCAGGTCCTGGGCTGAAATTTGCAGCATGGCAAAGAAGAGTTTGCCATCCAAATACCCAGTAGCAACAGGTGTGGTGAGAAGATGAGGCACAGCAAAAGAAGAGCCATGGCAGAGTCACAGCAAGAGCTCAAATGCTCTTAGTGGCAGTTCAGGCAAACCCAGCTGTAGCTGTACTTCTTCCTCCTTTTACTGGTATTTTAAATAGTGTCCATCCCAGCTGTTCCTTGGAAGAATCATGGTGCCTCAAGAGCAGAAAGCAGAGATTGTTACTCCTTGTTATGGAGAGTGTTACCAAGAAATGTTTGATTTTGAGAGCTGTGATGTTGGGATGTGACAGAAGGGTCATTTTCACAGTGTGTTACTGGCACAGCCATTGCTAAATGCTGCACAACCTGGAGACACACCAATAGCAGATTGTTTGGAGGAAGGGGGAGGTGAAGAAAACATGATATGAAGCTCATCTAGGGAAGACAAGATTCTTGGGAATGGCTGTGTTCAAATGAACCTGAGACTTTATCACCAAAAGGGTTTCAGGGACAGACAAAGGCGATACAGAGACTCCATCATCAGAATACATGAAAAGGCACTTGAGTATTAGAAATCCACAGTTCTTACAGAAACTATGGTGGTCCTAAGACCTGACTGGCCTTTAGGAATCTTCTCTCACCTATTGGTCAAGAAGGGACAACTTCTTCTTGTAAACATCTTTGACAAACAGATTGCCTGCCAGGTGCAGAGATTGAGATAATAATTGTTTTAATTCTTTCTCTGAGCTTTCTCACAGCTTCCCAGGAAAATCCTGGGAGAGCTATGTCTCTCTCTGTTCAGAGGATATGTGATTACTACAAGGTTTTGGGAGGGAAAGCCTGTGCTGCCACATTCCTGATTTGCCACTCTGAAATCCTGAATAGAAGTGTGGGACTGAGTCTCTACAAAGTGCAAGTTTAATATAGGAGGCAAACTGAGCATTTCTGCTTGATGCCTGCACTTCAGCAGGTGAGTGCAGCCCCTTCTGCAGCGTGGATGGATTCCTGGTGGACCACAGGTGATGGCAAGCAACAGTGGACAGAGCACAGCACTCTTGTTCATCAAGAGCAGAGCACTCTGAGTGTGTCACTGGCCTGAGTTTCTATAAACACAGTTTCTGTGGAAGTTGCCAGGCTGGGTGGGAGTAAAGGGGAGACAGAACTCTGCTTCTCAAGGCATGCCCTCAGCAGTGGGAGATTTTTGATTCCCACTTTATGTCAGCTACTGCCTACAGTTTTAGCTCCCTACCTGCTGCTTCTCCCTTTCTTGGTGGTCACTTGTCTCCCATGTTTTGTATATACACAGCAGCATGCTCACAGTGGGACATGTCCACCAGCTTGGTAGCACAGTGTGTGTGCCCATGGAGTCCTTCCCTTGGCAGCCTGAGCTGCTGCAGGAGCTGCAGTACCCACCAGTGCTGGTGCGAGAGTGGCTTCTGCCATCCCTCTCCTCCTACTGGAATACCCATGTGAGACTGTCTGGAATGTGAACACAGTTGCTTGGGTTGTTGAAAAAGGCTTGAATTATTATAAAATTCCTGGCCTGGCATTTGGCTGATGATTAATTCCTTGGTTTTGCGTGGTACTTTGATGTTCCAGATGTAAACCCAGAACAGGTTGTTACAACTGTGTTGACCTCAGTGGAGTCATCAAAGTCATTCCAGTTGGCACACCTGGTGCTGTGTGGTATTTGTATTCTGTGAAGCCAGCATCCAGTCATCGATTTAAGTCTTTCCAGGGACTGGAGCCTCTTAAGCTGTTAATCTTTTTTTCTCTCCTGTATTGATTGCTGTGCCACTTACCAGGAGTGACCTTCTCACCACACCTTTTGACTTTGAGCTTGCTGCCTCTCTGGAATCCTTCTCTGAGCCTTTGCAGTTTGTGCTGTTTGTATTGCCACAGTGCTTAGAAACTCCTCACAGGTTGCTCCATTTCTCTCTTAAGTTTTCCCTTCTCTACTCCCTCACCAGTATCTTGTTGTGTAACTCTCCCCCAGCCAGTGCTGTTGGCTTGCATAGATAAATTTCTTGATGCTGGATAATTTGGAATAACCTTATGACAGAAAAATCCCCCTCCAAAATGCAGTTGAGTCTTGCATTGTCCTTTGGTGATTTGGCTGCTGGTGGGGTTTGCTGGGTGGAGTTCTGGTGCTGGCATGTGCTCTCTCTGCTTGAGAAGAGCAGATTAAGCTTAATACTTCCTTCAAACAAGGCTTCTTCATTTAATGTGGATGGGCAGCAGGCACTCAGGCTGAAAGCAGATTTTGTACTTTAACTTCCAGGTCAGTGGGTTTTTTGTGTTGTTTGTGTCAGCCCACAGTGGCCCTTTGTTCAGCAGCACAACTTTTTCCACCTCAGCAACGCACACGAGGCATGTGATACAGGTCCTGAGTTGTGCAATAAACTCCAGCAAATATATTGCCTGTTCCACTTCAGGGCTTGATTGTGTGCCCTATTGACCAGCAATAAAGCCAACAGTATAGAGGTAATTACTTACTCATTTACTTCAGCTTTTTTATCCATGGTTGTTGCCTGTGTGGGGGAAGAAAACCCATAAGTACTGTGAGAGGGAAAATTTTGTCTTTAGAGAGGTGGTCCTGGTAACTTGTGAAAGCTGGATAACTTAATAGCATTAGTCAAGTATTAAATTAAATATTTAATTTAGTAATGATGTCATTTTGTTGCTAAGGAGGGACAGGGTTATGGTCAGGGTAGTCACAAGCACAAAAATTAAAAGATGAAGGTGTGTAGATGAATGTCCTGTAGCCTGTTGGAGCCCTAGTCACAAAACAGCTGCTTGGAATCCCATCTTTGCAGGGGTTGGTGCTTGCTGGCACCTTCCTCTGCAGAGTCTGGAAAGGCAGGAGGGGAGGCCCCCTCCCTCACTCAATGCTGGGCCCTTTCCTGAGCCCCTCTGGAAGTTGTGAGCATTCCCACGTGGATGGGGTGGGACATCCCACACAGAGCAGCACACTGCTCCCTGCCCAGCTGCTCTGAGCAGCCACTGGGCAGAGGGGTGAAGGGAACCCCAGCTCTCCTTCCTTCTCCAGTCTGGCAGTGCCTCACTGCTCCAGAGAGGCTCTGCTCAGCCTGGGGCCAGCTGTGCCTGCCCTGCTGTAACCTCCCTATTTGTGCTGTGGATCCCTGCAGAATTCCCTCCATCCAGATCCTCTTGGACTTTGTTCCCAGCAGAAAATCCTGCTTCTTGGAATTAAGGCACATGAGTCTAACTCAGAATTGCTGTTTCCTGGGAAGTTCTGACGCTGTAAAGATTGTTTGGCTTTTTTTTTTTTTTCCTTTTCCCTGTAATCTGAATGAAATAATGTTTTAAATTTCCTATGAGGACACTATGTCCCAGATTTTGAGTTTTAGAAGTGTATTGCTCTGGGATTTCTGAATTCCTGTTTTGAGCTATATCCATTTTAAGTTGTTGCACTGCTTATGCTTCCTATTGATTTTCCAAGTAAAGCCTTGTAGCAGGTCACAGTATGTGTATTATATTAAAAAAAGGTAGTTACTTTTTTTAAAATCAATAACAACAGCAGCTGCTTAGTATGATTGAAACATCTCATTCCCTAGAACAAGAACTGCCTTGTTTGCAATGTAATGAGAATCTGGCACTGCAGTTACAACACCCAGCAATGGTTTAATCTAGAACGCTGGGTAACATTGTATTATGGAGTAAAGAGAAATTCATCTTAATGATATGAAAAGTAATCAAATACTTCACTGTTTTTATCATGTTAGGACAAGGTAATAATGATGCATGTGGGATAAAGACCTCTTTGAGATAAAGTTTGGAAGTTATGGAATGGAGCTTCTGAGCTGCCAGAAGCAAGGCTGTTCCAAGGAGCTTTGGCAGGAACCTTTATCAATGTTCTTTCAAAAAACAAATCAAAGAAAAGGTCTGTTCTTTAAGAAGTTCTTCCCAATAAGTTGTTTTGCTGGGGTTTTTCTGCAGTCCTGTCCCAGGATAGGCCTCTTCATTGCACTCCTGAGTGCTGTCACTAGAGAAGTCTTGGATGTTCTCATTTAAACCCAATACTCCATAGTGAAAGTCTTGAAAATCCCCTCACTGCACCAGCTGCCCTTCCCTGGCTCTGCACTGCTTGTGACACATCATGTCAGGTGTGAGGGAATTCAGGAAACCTCCCGAGGCAGGAATGTGCTGCTCAGCTGCTGTCCCTCCTGCCCCTCACTGGGGACAGGACAGCCTGCTGTCCCTGCTGGACTTCTTCATGGAGCCTCCTCCACCTGCAGGAAATGCCAAATGTCACCAGCCTGTTTCTTTTCTCCAAAGTACTGCCCAAACATTCAGCACAAATAAGTTCCAAAAAACCCCAGGCTGTCCTGAGCAGGGAAGATGTAGGCACACAGTTTGTGGTGACTGGGAGTGGGGCTGGGGCTCAGCCTCATCCCCAATGGGTGCAGCTGGGAGCAGCAGGTGAGCAGCATTGAAGGTAACGAGCCAGGGCTGCTGACCAACCACCAGAGGGAACAGAGGGCACACAGGTGCAGTGCATCAGCAGGAGGGGATAAAAGGTTGGGCTAAGAACAAGAAGGGCAGATGCCTGCAGACTTCTGAGGTGGAGTGATGCTACTCTGTGTGGCCAGATGTCTGAAGCCTTCTGATGACGTATGGTGTTACTGTGTGTGGGTTGAAGATTTCTGAAATTTGTATGGGGACACTCTGTGTATCGTGGTCATCTCAACTGTCACATGTGCTGTGACAGGAAGATGGCTTGCATGACTGGGAGGGCACAAAATTAATGGTGCCAGAGGTTCCTTTCCTCTCCTGCTTTACAGTGAAATGGGATGTCTGGTGGGTGGGCCTTGGCTGCTCTTCTGGAGGAAGGTGTTTCTGTGGTTACCTTGCAGCCTTTGTCACTGCAGGCACTGCTGGGAACCAAATTCCAGTGTGGATCCCAGCATAGGTGAAGGGTGTATCAGTCTTAAATTTATGCAGCTATTACACTGTGTAGTTAAAATAAAACAAACTGATACTGCAGAAACAGCTTGTTTGTTACAAACAAATATGTTCTGTTCACAATGGAGGAGCAGATCTGGGCTATGGAAGAATTTGTTTCCTAGGCTAACATCTGGGCCTAGCTATGTCCAAACTGATTCTTTAAGCATGTATGAAAATGCCTTTGCTTATTGTTAACTGATGTTTCATATGCCACTGTTTCTAGCTTGGTTTATACTGAAAGTGGATCTTGCAAAGGCTGGGATCTGGGAGACAGCACAGCTACGTACAGGAGATTAAAAACTGCAGGGAAGCCCCAGTGAAATGCAGGCAGCAGGGAGTTTGCCCATGAGTAGGGAACAGGTGTTTCATGTGCAGGGAAACCCAGCCTTGTTAAGAGAAGGATGTTCCCATTGCTCATGGCAGCAGGGAGGGCTTAGTGCATGTATGTGTTCAGCTGCATTTTAGAACTTGCAGAGTCCAGGTAAAAGCTGTGAACTTCTGAGTAGGACAGGTCTGAGATCTGAGGGTCTAATAGAGACTCTGTCCTTCTGTCACCACTGCCTGAGCCAGAAAAGCACCAGATTTAGAAGGAATGTATGGTGGAGAAGAGTCAGAGGTCACATGGCTGTAGGATGGTTTCAGGGAGGCAGCCCTGCTGCAAACAGGGAGTTTAAACAGAGTGCAGGGGTGTGCCAAGGACTCTGTGTGGGGTTCAGCCTGAAAAATGGGCAGGTGCAGAAGGGTCTGGGAGGAGGAATGAGGGTCAGAAAGCCTGGTAAATGAGAGAAAACCAAAAGAGAGGAGTTTGCTTTGCCTATAAAACAAAGCCTGCGAAGCAATGGGTTTTCTCTCTGTAAAACCCTTCATTGCCAAGTAAATACTAGAGGGGACAAAAAGTCCTTTGTAATAAAGATCAATGCTGGCACAAGGACTAAGTGGTACAAATTTGCTATTAATAAACTTAGTCTGGAAATTAGATTTTCAACCACTGGAGTGAGATTCTGGAGCAGTGTCTCAAAGGGAGAAATGGAGACCAAGGGAGCTTTGTAAAGGAGCTTGAGGGGCCTGCAGTAGCAAGTTTTCTCTCTGAGACAGTCTCATTTATGTCATGCATGCAGGTGCCTTAGACAGCCTGGCCCAGCAGTCCAGCCAGGAGGGTGACTTGCAGGAGCAAGTGAAGCAGCTGGAATCAGGAATCAGTAGCCAAGGTACAAATCAGCTCCAGGAGAGGAGAGTTTCAGAGTAGCTGAGCTCTGCAGACATCCAGTTTTGACTGTGTCTAGTCAGTTGGATTTTGTGAGTCCTACATCTGTAGTCTGCAGGGAGAAGGGATTTTCTTTCACTTTTCTTTTTCTGCAGTAATTGAAAAATGGAGTTAGAGACTTATCATTCTATAGAGACAAAAGTTTTCTCCTCAGTTGTCCAAACAATGCCTGTTCAGCTATGACAAGAATATCTTTGTTCTGAGCTGTTGTAGGATGTTTGCCTTAGCAACACAGAGGCATTTGGAGAAGCTGCCTACATACAGTCTTCTCTCTTGGCAAATAGAAAAGGGGAATACAACAAATGCTCCTCCCTAAGAAGTTGAAAGCATCAAGAAATCATAATTAAGATGGATCTATCTCCTTCTGAGGCTTCCCCCAAATTCTTTTGTACTTTCTTTCAATTTAACATAGAGAATAATCTGTATAGGGGATAGTCAATGCAAATTTCTGTATTTCTTTCCATGGGTTTTTTCCTTCCTCTGCCACTCCATTGTTTCTCTTCTTTCCCTCACATCTTAAATGAAACCAGTGAAGGTGCTTTTGTTGTGCTGGTTTCATGCCTTTTCTTTGTAATGCTCTTAGTTAATGTAAGAAACTTCTGCCCATTGAGGGGCTATTTTTATTATATTAGTTTCAACAAACACCAGTAATAGAAAAAAAGGGCTCAAATCTCATTTGCTTTTCTTTTTTGTTACTGTTCACTCCAAACTGGAGCAGTGGATGTAATCAATTGTAGTGGATGTAAAGAGAGGACTGAAAGAATTCTGAAAAATTAGTAGTTGTAAACTTGGAGTACACACTCAGTTTGAAACTTCCAGGGGTTTGCAGATGTTTGAGCTGAGAACAGTGGATCCTCAAGAGTTTGTGTGTTCCTGTTCATTATATTGAGAATCCCTCACCTATGGACATTCCAGAATGGCAGCACTCGTGGAATAATGGAAGATGTTTGGAAAATGTTTTCTGTGTCTCTTTATGTTGTGTCACTGACACATCTCTCTGCTTCCTGTAGGACTGAGCCACAAAATCCTGTTTGGCCTGGTTTACACAACCACAGGGCTGCCCTAGAGATCTGGGAGCTTGTGAAAGCCACCAGTGGGTGTCAGACCCCACCCTCAGCTGGATGGAGAGGAGCAACCCAGGCAGACTTCTCCAGGTCGAGAAGGAAGGTGAGTGGTGTTTGCTGGTTTGTACCCATTACTGGGATGACAGAAATAGTGTGTTTGGCACAGTGGTGCCAGACCTTGGAGAGGAAATCTGCTCAAGGAAGTGAACTAACATGATGTAATACCCTGAAAAGAGCTGTACAAATCAGGAGCTACTCCAGCCTCAGTGCTGTGCCTTTTGTTCTGACTCCTGTGCTGCTGGAGAATGGGTGCAGTCCCTGCAGGCATTTGCCTTTCATTTCAGTGGCTCAGAGTAAGGGATGTCACACAGAGACAGGCCATCATCTGGGGAAAGTTAAGTTCAGCTGCAAATGTCATGGAAGATCACAGTCATACATGTGTGAGGTGCCTCTAGCCTGTTACTATGAAAGTGCAGTGCTTGTTTTACCCATTTTCTGTAAAGGGCTTTGCACCTTTACAGTTCACTTTGACACCTGGTGAAGCATCTGCAGCACAACCCCTCAGAGTGACCTGTTACCCAGCCTTGATCTGGAACACACCTGTAATTTTCCACCCACAATCCCTGCTGGCAGGGGTTAATGGTAGGTGGCTCCTGCCAAGTGACTCAGGCCATGACTGGGGCCTGCCCAGCTCTGATAAAATCTCTGCCAAGCTGTTTAGAGGATCCCTTGCTCTGCTCACACCAGCTCATGTGGGTGTTGTCTCTACAGACCTGGCTCTGCTGGCATGTATCCCCCTTTTAGCTGACAGCTCACATCAAGCTCCTGGGCTTTTCAGTGAATTTGCCTGAATGAGAGAGATCCAAGAGCTGCATTTATGATGTAACACACAGTGTCATGGGTTGTGGACCATCAAAGAGATAGAAAAAACCCCACCATTCTCTTTTAAGTGACAACAGAATCTATGACCAGATTATTTGGGTTTTGGTTTATTTGTTTTTGGGCTCTGCCAGTGTTGTGTGCTGAGCTTGGCCCACGCTGGGGATGGGTGACCTCTGTGTGAAGTATTTGATGGCTTGATGTGGTGAGTGGGGACACCAGTGGCCTCTGCCTGGCTGCTGAGGGCTGTTAAGTGCTTGCTCTGGTGCAGGTGCTGGGTGTAAATCAGGAGTTAGTCACCTGCAGAGGTGTTTGGAGCAGCTTGGGCACAGGTCTGCTTTGCAGAAGTGCTTCTTCACATCTCTCTGGCAGAGTAAAGATGTCTCAAAGCAGTTACTGATTAATTTTTCATCTGTTTGATTTTCCTCCCTGACAGAGTGGTAGAGAGACACTGTGCCAGGATCAGTGCTGCTCAGCACAGAGTGGGGATGAGGCTGCAGCACTTTGCAGCAAAATGGTGCCATATTGGCTTTGTGTTGATTCATTCCAAATATTTATTCCTCACTAGTTTGTTTCTGTGTGAGCAGGGAAAGAAGAATTGGAGAATTGTGCTTAATATTAATTTTCAGCGGTGCAGTTAATTGTAGACTTCTCTGAAAAGTGAATAGATTCCTTTTCTAGTGTTCCTTCCCCCATTAACCTAAGGATAGGTGAAAGCTTTGACTTCACAGGGTTGTTACTGTTCTGTCTCTCAGTTCCATGTGTAGTGAAAGGAAACAAATCCAGCCTTACCTGTGTTGGCTAACATAAGAGTTGTTCAGAAGAGAACAAGGAAGTGGGACAGAAGCTCCTTGGTTTCCTCAAAGCTGTTTCCCATTATGCCAAGCACTCTCATTCCTCCTCCTCCCAGTTCCTTCTGCATGGAAGGGAGAGCACAGAATTTCAGTGCCTTTCTCCTGGATGGAGGGTCAGGGTGCTGATCTGGAAAAACTTACCCACAGAGACACCTTTTAACTCTGGGCATCAGCACAGAATTCCCTGATCACTGTCAACAGTGAGCTGGAGACCTCTGTGGCCTCCACCACCAGGCATGGCCAGTGAGGGGAAGTGTGGGTTTGTGGTGGAAGTGGCCCTGCACCCCTTCCAGAGTGACAGCATGGCATGGCTGAGGTGGCAGACAGCTAAACTGACCTCAGTGGTGGCTGCTTGCTAAAGCCAGGCTGTCACCAGTCTCAGAGATGAGGGGAGCTGCTTTTGAAGGCTTTGGGACAGACTTTTCTCAGATAAGAGGGGCTAAGTGAGACCCAAAGGACAGAAGCCCTCCTCAGTACTTCATCCCTGAGTGCCTCTGTTCCTGTTCATTTGTAGCCAGAAGAACATTTAGATGTTTTCATAGACATGAGTATTGCCACAATTGCCCAGCTCTGGTCTTTCCCTCTGCAAGGCTTTGATTGTGGGACCCCACACTGCAATCACTCTGAAAATGAAACCAGCCCTGAGTAAGAGCTGCTGGTTAAGCACTGAGTCATGGAGGGAACATGTGGCAGCAGTTTCTCAGAACTCCTCCTGGCTTAAGTGGTAGCAAAGAGGAATTCTGTCTGTGGTTGTAACTGTGCCCGGGGTTCCTAGATTTGTGCTGCTCTAGTGCACAGGCAGCAGGAACTGTCACCACAGGTATTGGTGGCAGCTGTCATCAGTCCTGGAGTCAAGAGCAGAGCTGCAGAGGGGCTGTTTCATACCTCTAGGAAGCTGTGCCTTTAGTGTCATATGCTTCCTCCCACTGTGTGCTTTTCTAATCCTGATGGGCCTAGCAGCAGCCTGCTGGAAGTGTCTTTGCAGTTGGTTTTGGCCACCCCAAGGAGCTTTGTCTTTGTCTTTGCACAGGATGATTCAGTGAAGGTGCCAGGAGGGAACAGCTTGACCAGACAGAGCAATAATTTCTTGTTGGGTGGCCTGAGATAGCCATGGTCCTAGGAGATTAAAGCTTTTCAGGAAATGCCGTTGTTCATGTGGTCCTTTTCCATTCTTGTGTTTTCCTCTTGCTTCCACCTAGAAGAGTTTTGTGCCAAAAGAGACCCAAGAAGATTTCTACTCCTTTCACTGATGATCTCTTCCCTTGCCTTTCCTTTTGTCCTTGCCTCAGTCCCCTGAGGTCTCAATCCCCAGCTGCCAGCCTGTGTCAGGATCAGCACTGGCAGAATTCAGGCTCTAACTTTATCCCCCTCTGCAATTGCCCAGCCATAATATTGTAATTCCCTTCCTTCACGCCTATTTTTGGAGCACATTTGTAAGGTCTAACTGTAAGTCCAGCAGCAGTGAGAGCAGTGGGAGGATGCTGTGCTTGCCAAGGAGAGCAGCAGTGGCCTGGCCTGCTGCTAGGGGTGCAGGTACCTGTTAGTCCCTCGTGCCACATGGACTCAGGGACAGTGGCAGTGCAGGAATGTCTATCCTGAGAACATAAATGGGTGGTGGTTGGTTACACAGCTCAGCAGGTGCTGCTTCTTTGAGTGGAAGGATTGATGTGCAGTGTGGACTTGCAAGAAACCATGAAATAGTGTTTTAACAGACCCAGCACATCTGGGAGCAAAGGATTTTAGAGCTGGATTGGGAACTGGTAGTGGCAGCATGACTGTGACCTTGTTAAACATAAACCTAAATAAAAAGAAGACTCTCCCAGCTAATACTGTAAAATATAACAGAAGCAAAGTTAAAATACTTACTGAGTTAAACTTGGCAAGTGTTGTGTAAGAAAACAATATTAGAATTAGGTATTCTTTAAAAACAATGCAAAAAAGTGTGATTTGCCCTCAGGAAAGAGTTATCTTCATAAAAGCTGAACATTGTTCAGTGGTGAAGACAGCATTAGGAACAAAAAAGTGAAAGCAATGTGGAAGGGGAGGGTGAGCTGAGCACAGTTAATATAAATTAGAAATGAAGTGCAGAAAATTAGAAATGAAAAGGAAAATGTAAAATTATCCTTGGCTGCTATCTTCAAGGGCACTAAAGAATTTAAACATTCTGCTTGAAACAGAAAAAGGAATTGTATAAGGTCTCTTTGAAATGGAAATGCTGCAATTGTTAATGATGATGAAAATAAGTAGAAGCATTTAGTAAGTATTTCTGATCTGTGTTTGGATGACAGCAGAATAATACACTAGACTCACAGGAGGACAATGAATTAATTTCTCAATTATTAGGCACTAGGAAAAGAAAAGTATTATAAAATACCAACTAGTAATAAGCATTTTAGAAAGTACATGTTCAGATAATGTGCAGGCAAGAGCCCCAGCAGAGGTGTTGAGAGGATAGGTGCTGTACATGTGGCAGGTCTGAATGGTGGGGAAATCCAGGACTCTGGGGTTTTAATGTGCCAGAAGGAAAACTGGATTAGCCCAGCAAAACAATCATGGGAGGAGTTGAGAGTGGAGGGCTCTGGGGTGGCTAAGCAGCAGCACTGCAGAAACCTCACAAACTGAATTCTGACCTGATCTGGCACAGCTGTTAGAAAGCTGCCAGCCTTTTCTGATAATAGAGCCCTGTAACACTGCAAACCAGCTGCTTTCCCTGAGAAAGAGCTCTTAGCTTGGGACTGTTACTTGCCACCTGCATCAGCTATTCCAAACCATCATGAAGAATGCAAACAATATCTCAAAACACCTGGGGTGAACTGACTGATCATTACAGGGTAACAGTTTGTTACTGACTGTGGTGGTGTTTGCAGGGGTCCCAGGATGAGGGAAGAGATGAGAATGTTGACTCCATGTTTCAGAAGGCTGATTTATTATTTTATGATATATAATATATTAAAACTATACTAAAAGAATAGAAGAAAGGATTTCATCAGAAGGCTTGCTGTTGCAGTGTGATGCCATTTCCTGTTTCAGCTATCCCAGTCCTTTCCCAGGTGTGGCAATACCTTCTCCCTTCCCCTCCCCCTTGCCTCCTTGCTAAGTGCTGTCAGTCAATCTTATCATTCCAGCATCGTGTGATTGGCAAAAGTTCAAAAGGGGTCATTGGCTTGTCCAAGTGTCATTGTCCCCTTCCCCCCCTCCCACCTGGTCGGTGGCTCACCTGTCCCTTCCCTCCCCCTGCCCCTAAGCTTAAAAGACACGGGACCATGCAGTCGGGATTCTGTGGAGCTGTTACAAGATTCAGACATCTGTGACTCTGGAATAAACTCTGGATTAAACCCTCTGCAGAATCTGTCTCCTTTTCCTCTTCACCTAGCCTGGAGCCTTTCCACCAGAGGTAAACTGAGTTTCTACCATGCCTGGACTTGTTCAGAGTGCCCAACTGCAACTTGCAGCCAGCCAAAGGCGTCTCTGAGGTGAAATACCACAGCTGCCACCTTTGGCCCAGCAGCAGGGGTCAGACGAGCCCAGGCACGTCCCACCTGGAAATAGCTGGCTAAGAATAGAAAAGAATGATAACAAAGGCTTGTGACTGACCAAGACAGTCCAGACAGCTGGGCTGTGATTGGCCAACAATTAGAAACAACCCCATGAGACCAATCCCAGATGCACCTGTTGCATTCCACAGCAGCAGATAACCATTGGTTACATTTTGTTCCTGAGGCCTCTCGGCTTCTCAGGAGAAAAAATCCTAAGGAAAGGATTTTTCATAGAAGATGTCTGTGACAACTGACCAGCTGGGGACAGACATGAGATGTTTGTAAAACTCTGTATAAAGGGATGTGTGAATAAGCCAAAAACCTTTTTCACTCCATGAAAAGAATATGTCTTGTCTCTCTAAAGCAAAGTTAACAGCAACAGGGCTCCTTCCCTTTCTCCCTCTTTCTCTGTGGGCTTAGGGAGAAGCCCTGAGGGAGATGAACCCTTTGTGTAGCTGCTGCATTTACAGCCTCTCCTGACTCTTACAGGATAGAATGACAAATCAGCTTCTTTAGGAATAGGTTGTTTGGAGTCATGGAATCAAATAAATAAATTTTTAAAAGGCTCTGGATCAAGAAAAGCCCCAGAGTGCTGCTGACTTGAGAGACAAGTGGGCTGGCTTAGATTCCAGGCCACCATTCCCCAAAGCAATGTGGATTTTGGATTCACTGCTAGTGGGGGTGGTCCCACGTTGTTTATTCCTGGGTATTCTGTCCACCAGTGAGTTCAGCTCCTGCTTACATAGGAATTCATTTCCTGTGGAAATATTCTGAATGATGATACAGATGCTGAAAACAGTAATTCCTCTCTGATGGGTGAGGAGGGGGGCATGCAGCCTGTAGAGCTTGGAGCCTCCCTCTGAAGAAAAGGTCTGCTTGCAGGGGAGCTTTTGGGGCTGCCATGGACTGTCCAGCTGCAGGGCTTGGATGCTCTGTGGAGCAGCCTGTGAACTGAGGCAGTTTTCCCACCTTTGCACCTGCTCCAGGACAGGATTTCCAAGATGAATTCCAGAAGGTTCTGTGTGCTGGCTATGACTCAAGTGGGCAATACCAGGGGCTGCCCTGCTATGGGCTGGAGGCCTGGATGAGATCTGGCAGCCCAGACTGTTCCTGCATAACAAACTGGAGTATAAAAGGGTGAAATGCTGCCTAAGGAGGCTTCAAAGATACAAGACAGACATTCCTGGGTGCTGCTTCCAAGCCAAGGCCTTTGAGCTCCTCACTGCAAAAGGGTGGAGCAGGAGAGGAAAATCTCATCAAAGGAACAGCCTTTGCCTGCTTGTCTCCCTTGCCAAGAAGGCAAGGCTAAGGATGAAATATTACACTGTTCGTGCAGTCATTTTGCTTTCAGTTGTATGATAAAAAATATTTATTGTATTTTTAATATATAAATACCTGCCCAGTCCCCCACCTCCCCATCAGCTTTGTCTTGCGGCTTCTCCTGTGCCTCTGCTTGGATGTATTCACCACAATGGCAGAGGTGGTAATTCCACTTTATATTCTTAAAGCTGCCTTGCTAGGAAGGTAATTTGGTTTTCTTAAAAGGCTGGAGTGCTTTTCTCTGAATTGTTATTTAATGTGTATTTTTCAGATGTACTGACATCTCCAGTGAGCGTTTCATAATTTAAGGGTAAATTATTTCTTCTCAGTCTTCTAGGAAATGCCAGTACCTGTGAGTATCATAGAGAGAGGCCTTTGTGTGTTCAGTTAGCTCTGAGATAGGGGCATTCAGTTTCTGTGCTCTTGCACTTTGCACCTGGTATTATTCATCTCCATTCATTACAAATGAGCTTCTCAGCCTAATCTTTTGTTCCTATTATCAGCCTGCTATGTGTAATGCTGATGTAAAAGCAATATTAATCATTGGATGAATGGTAGGAACTAGAAATTGAATTACAAATGGAATTATTAGTATTTATGTAAGCCTAATTATGCTGTAATGTTTTGTAGACCTGCATTGGAAAAGATCTGCACCACACAAGGAATGCTTTTCCTGGTGCAGCTTTATATAATCAGTTCTCAGTATCTGGAGTGTTCAGTAGGTGATTTTTAGATACAGTTTTAGAGCCCAGTGCTGCTTTTTCTGTGCAGGGTGAGGGAGGGGAGTGAGCCTGGGGGCCCTGCTTGTCCTTATCTTCTGGGGGTGGGAATGCAGTAAATGAAACTAGTTCAGGGAAACTCTTAATCTCTCTACATTATCTGTCTGATCTAGCAGAGATCCCATGTTAAAAAATTTCCAGGAATTAGTAGCTTCTACATCTGGGAAGTAACTTCAGTCCTAAAACTTCTTTGGCAAAAGCTGCTTGGAGGATGTTTTTATGGGCATACTGTGAGTGTGACAGGCTGTTCCATCTGTTTGCAGAGCAGTTGCAGGCTGTGAGTAGAAGAGGTGGGGAGGTACCACTGACCTCTTCAAGGGTATCACCAAAGCTGGAAAATACAGCTTGGAAATGCATTTTAAAATACCTCCTTAGGTGTTAGCTCTGCATCAGTCTTTGCATGTCCTAACTGGCACTGTGAGGCTTGGGGTGCTGATATTGTAGAAATCCATAAAACACAGCTCCAGATGTCAGCCACAAGCTTTGCAGTTTCTGAAGCATTTCAGCACTTCTTAAATGTCTGACTGTGCTTCTGCTTACAGAATATTTTCTTTGTCCTATTCTTTTAGCAGTTGTTGGGTTAGAATGTAAAGAGGACGTTTTTCCTAATAATCACATGAAAACTGGTAGTAGAAAGTAATTATTTTTAAATGTAATTCTCCTATTTAGCATTACCCCAGTAAAAATTATATTATTCAGAAGAAAATACCAGAAAATGAAGTCTTCTAGTTTCTCTTCTAAGACCTGTTATTAGTGAATCTGAACGAGTGCAGTGCTGCAGGCTCCTGCCATTTTTTCCAGCTGCAGTGTGACTGCTGCCTGATTTATGCATTGTGCAGTTTGCACACTGGGTTTGTCTGTCAGTCACTTCTTTCTTTACCTGTTTCTGTTCACAAACTGACAGGACTGGCAGATTAGCATTGCTGCAGAGGTACCTGTTATTGGAGCTGTTGTTTCCTTCATCCATTATAGATGGGGGTTCCAAGGACATTCTCATTGTTCAGTAATTCACAGATTCACAGACCATGATTTGTATCTGCTCACTAATTCCCTGTACGTGGGCTGTGCATTCTCAAGGGTTTTGTGCAGAGTGACCCTGGCCTGGGTCACTGTAAAGCCACATTTAATTTAAACAAGGGTACATTCAGCTGGCCAGAGTGTGTGTTTGGAGTTTAAATTCATGGTGGTTTCCTCCTGCCTCCATGGGGCTGATTACCACACATTCCTTTCTTTTAATTTCAGCCCTCTGCAGTTCTAGGAAAAGGTCCTTGATTAAGTACTGAGAAACCAGTCTATTTGTGGGTCTAATTTTACTGCTTCAATTACATTACTGTATGCTAAATATAGGAAGGCACCAAGCAAATCCCAGATCCAGGGCAGAACAGGGTGTTCAAGAGCACTGTTCAAGTTTAAATGGCATGGTTTGGACCTCTGTGTAATTCTAGCTAATGAACCAATTTCTCACCGAGCATAAATGAGCACATCTACATTGATTTATAGGCAAGGAGCTGGGTCATCAGTTTGGCACAGCTAAAAATGAGCCCAGGGCCCAATTCTCTGCTTCCAGCTCCTAATTGAAGGGAGCAGAGATAAATGGTGTGTCATGCTGTGGAGTTCAGAAGTCCTGGAGGGACTGCAGGGTGCTTCAATCTCTAAGCTGGTGCTTGAGAACCTGAAAATCATAGAGAGGAAAATGTTCAGCAGCCTGTAACCTGGTCTTGTGATTTGCTGCTCGCTCTGCATTGCTTTCTGTGCTGTTCCCTGGGTGGGGTTTTAATATCCCTAAAGAAAAAATCCATATAAGATAGCAATGAAGCCTGCTTGTGTCCCAGAGCTGGATGTGTGGCCTTGGCATGGCAGGGACCTCCAGCAGCCCCTGTAACCTGGCAGGTGGGAACTTTCCTTCCATCCAGCAGCTGAAGGAAACACCCAACAGACACAAACCCAGAGCATTGCAGTAGGTGAGGGACTGATTGCAGTGCAGACAGAGCCTTATCTGTGAGCTGAGCAGCAGCTCCTGTATCTGGGGGAGCAGCTCCTGGGCAGCCCCTGGTGGCCTCAGGCCAGGCCCTGTCCCGGGGTGGCAGTGCCTGGGACATTCATTGTCACCCCTGGGGCTGGCTTAGGGCACCAGGCTGCCCATGCCCAGCTGAGACACACAGTGTCACACCTGTGACACCAGTGTCACCTCCCAGCACAGCTGACACAGCATTTCTTGGATTGTCCAGCAAGGTCAGGCCTGAATTTTATAAGAGCTGTGTGAATGCTCAGCCAGCTGAGCATGTCAGTGCCACTGACTGCAAACTTTGCAGCAGGATTTTTCCCTCTGTTCATAGCTCTGTGCTGCTGCCTTGTATTTCTAGAGCAGCTTGTGGGGAACCCTGAAACAAACTCTTTTTGGTTCCTTTTTTCTCTATCTCAAGGCTTTTCTCACATTCCTCACAGCTGGTGACTGCTCCATTTCCCTGAGTCTCATTCAGAGTGCTGTACCTACAAGCCAGATACTTGTCATCTCAAAAAGATGTTTGTTTCCACAGAAGAATAGCAATGAGGTTACTGTCTGCTCCCTTCACAGTCAGCCAGGCTGGGAGAAGTCCAAATATCCAATCATCCCTTGGAATTCATAATGGTTGAAGATAAAGCAGCCAAAAATAGGTTCTATGAGCTGGATGGCTCTATAACTTTCTGTGTTTATCTAACAAGAAAATGTTAGGAAGTACAGTGGGTCATGGACTAAACTGAGCAAGATCATGGGGCATGTGGGGGCTCATGGAGATGAGCTTATTGGTTATTTATTTGATTAACTTAACCTCTCTCTGCATGAGAATTGTCTTCTTGCATTGCTCTTATGTTTGCTTGATGATAAAAGGAAAACCAACCCAGCTGTACTGTGAGGCATTAAGAGATGCTGAAAAGAGTCTTTTGGGGAGAGGAGGGGGGAGCAAGGAGAGTTTGCACAGCTCTGCCAGAGCCTTATTTTTTCCTGCCTTCCAAGAACAGGCTATGTTCCATCCCCTGCCGCCCCCTCAGCTGGTGCTGGGAAGAACAGCTGAGTTCCTGAGTTTAGCTCACTGTTCCTGGAAGTCACTGAGACAACAAGCATCAAGAAACCAGCATTTTCTGTAGCACTCTCTGCTTCAATGGAAAAGATGAGCTGATCTTGATCCTGCTTGTTCACTAGCCAGGATTAACCCTCACTGCACCAAGACAGGCTACAAAATGTGCCCTTTCAGAAAGGGACTGTGTGTCTGGAAGCCACTCTGAAATGCAGTGTCACACCTTCAGTAAATGCATCCCTGAGGTAACTCAGGCTGTCCAGGTTTATGCTGGGACCCCTTTTGTTGGTTTTGTTTGCCCATCAGAGTTGAAGCAGAGCAATTGTTCAGCTGGGCTGCACCAGTGGCCATCTGTACTCAGTGAGGGAAGTGCCTTTTGCAGAGCAGAGAACTCAGCCACAGACTTCCCCAGAACTGCCCTAGTTAAGAAAAGCCTTAAGAAAAACTATGAGGGCAGTTCCAGCTTGGTGCTGTGCACTGATGCACGGGATGTTTGATTTTGGGCTTTTAGAGCCACATAACAACCATGCCATCGGGTAAATTCCAGTCAGTTCAATGAAATTGCTTTTATGAGGGTTACAGACAGGGAGGAGGAGTTTATAGTTTATGATGCTGTGATTTGGATTCTGTTTCTTGTTGCTTGATGGGTTCTCCAGTGCCTCAGTTTCCCTGAATAGTGTAGGATATACTGATACTGTGGTTCAGCTGGGCATCCTTAGAGTTCCTTGGTGTCTATGGGGTCCCCAGGCAGAGAGATCTCCAGAAACACAGTCTGTTACCAGACCACTGGAAATGCACTGGTTCATTTGCTTCTTTACTTAGACTGATTCAAAGCTTGTTATTCCCCAGCTGTGAATGTCACAGCCATAGCCCCAGTGCCAAATTTAGCTGAGTCTGATGAGATCAGGAAACAGCTTAAAGTGACCAGAACAGGCAGATGTAGGCATGCCTGGTGTTATTTCCATGGATGCAATTAATAGAAGTAGTCCAAAGGTTTTTCTCTTTCAATGCTTTTGGCTTTCTTTATTCAAGGGATAAAAAAATCTGTTTCTTTCCCTGTGCTTAAAATTGGCTTAGACTCCTCAACTGACACAGGTCAGCACTGATACTTTACTTTCTCAGTGGAGCTCTGATGAGAGCTGGCCCTGATGTCAGCTCCTCTTTGCAGTAAGCTGGGAAAGAAAACAAACTTGAGTCATGAGTGCCAGCATGGGCATCTGGCACAGGGCACCCAAAGGAGAGAAGGTGTTGGGGTAACCTGGGGTGTCAAAACCACCATTTCTGGTAGCTGGCACTGGTAGCTGCATGTAATGAGGCAACTTCTTGAGATGATTTTTGTGCCTGTGCAGAGTTCATGGAAGTGACTGAATTTTTTTTTTTAATTTTTTTTTCTGTCATGGAGGGTGAAGGAAGAAGGGCTGAAGCACTTGGATCCTACAGGACTCTGCTTTGCCCCATCCTGTCCCCTAAAGGGATTTCATTGCTCTTCAGTTCAATTTCAGGCTTCAGAGCCAGCATCCCCCAGTACTGTGAGGCAGGGAAGGGGCTGTGGGGTGATCCCTGCTGAGGGTTTGGCCTCTGGGGAAGGAGCTGAGTGACCAAGGCCATCTGCAGCTGCCATACCTGCTGTGCTTTGGGCAGCTGCCTGGAGCAGCAGCTTTCTCCTGGAGTGTGCATTCCAGGGAAGCAGGGGCACGGGGCTGGAGCTGTGGGTGTGCAGAGGGGCTGGAGGTGCTGTCCCTGGCAGCTCCCTGAGTGCAGAGCTCAGCCTTCCTGTTGTGTGTGGTCTTATTTTGGTTTGTGCTCATTCTTACAGCGTGGGAAGGTGCCAGAGCAGCAATGCTCATGCTGCTGATCAGCCTGTAAGGGTTTCTTTGTTTGACTGCCTCAGTTCTTGGAAATGATTAAGGCCAGGCAGCATCTGAAAAACACTAAGTAGAAAAAATAGCTTCCACCTGATATTTTCCTTGTAGCACAAATTCAAAGGGAAAAACAGAGCTGCTGCAAAAGACTGCAGGCATCCTGTATGGTGAGGAGGTGTCAGTAGCTGAGTCAGGCCCACAAAACAGCATTAAACAGAAATCTGTGTATCTGCTTGTCTGGACACAGCTCCATCCCTGTGCTGTGCTCACAAGGTGGGTGAGGGTTTGCAGGGTGCAGAGTAACTAACACACACTTGTCAGGCATGATAGTAATGGGTTTGGTCCTTGCACTGTGGCCTTGCAGATACCACCCACAAGAATAAAATACAGCATCCTATTTCTGAGTAACAGGCTGATCACAGTGAAATAAGGAATGAGACCATGATAGCATTCACAAATTTCCAACAAATTTGTTTTCCAGCAGCCTGGAATTTTCATGGGTCAAGAATGAGAATTTTCTTTGATTTACATTTTATGATTAAAATGTTCCTCTTTTGTAACCAGAAGTTGCAGGGTCAGTTGCACCCCTGTACACAGGTCCTATCCACAGTTCTTCCCAGGCTTGCTAGCCCTGGGATGTTTGGTCATATGAGCTGTGACAATTGTCCTAGAAATATAAGGCTTGAAACCTAAAGTTCTCATTATCATTTCCATTACAGCCCATTCAGCAGTTTGCAATCTGGGATGCATCTAATTTTACAGGAAGGCATCTCCCAGGAAGCTTGGATTTGGTACCAGTGAGGCAAATAAAGGGGGAAAAGGGGCCTGGAAGCCCAGGGTGCACAACTGATTTGTCTCAGGATAGCTGACAGGTCTGGGAAGAAAGGGAAATAAGCTCTAGGTCTTCTGAGTCTCAGCCAGCAGCTTTGCTGCCTCTCACCTGGGGGTATAAGTTTCTGAAATGGGTGGTTTGATCACTGTTGGCTCCTGCTTCCTTCTCTCTTCATTTTCATATTCAGTAGCTTCTTTGCCCAACAATTCTGTAGGTCTCCAGAAAGCAGAGGGTTGGAGTTTGAGAGCTCAGCTGTCATCAAGCTCCCAGAGCTGTCTGGGAGCTTTGCTTGTACAGCAGAAATTTCCAGAAGCCTACTGGTGTCCTAGACCATTTGCACCAGGTGCTGCAGTGGCACAACTTGGGAGTGCTAGCCTTGCTCTGCCAGGAGGAAAGAGACAGTCCTGTATGGCTGGAAAGGGCAATGGTTTGTATCTTGTTGCATCCCCTGCCTTTAAGGCTTTAGTTGTTTTTCGGGAATGGCACTTGGAGGTGAGCAGAGACCCACAGATGCCAGCTCTGGTGTGCACTGAGAACTCAGAAGGGACAGAGGCCTCTTTCCCTCAGTGTGAGGTTTCTTTGCTGTCTCCATCCCAGGGGCATTTTATCAGCTGCACTTTCCTCATCACTCCTAAGGGACTCTCCCAGAGATCTTATCTCCATCCTCCCTGCCCTTCTCTATTCCTTTGCTTGGCCTGCACTCTTGGCTTCTTTCCCCAGTATCTTGTGCTCCTGACTGTCCCCTCCCTTCTTGTGTCCACTACATTTGTCCTGTTCTTTCTTAAATTCTCTCATTCTTATCCTTCCTCCACTTTATAGCTGGTTCCTCTGTGGCTGTCAAGTGCTCTTGTGCCCAAGAAGAACAAACAGACCAAACAAGGTTTGCCAGGTTTTTGCTGTGCTCTTGATAAATTTGGTGTTTCTGTTGCTCCTGGTGCTTCTGAGAGCGCAGGCAGGGAGCCCAGCACCCCCTCCCACACAGTGAGCTCACAGGGAGCTGTCACAGTTTATTCTAAGAAATCAGCTAATGTACAGTACTCGGCAGAAGCACCCCTCCCCTGGGAGGATCAGCAGAATTAGGATGTGCAGCAAGTTATCTTGGGGATTACACAATCTTATCACCTCCTCCAGGGCACCAGGGAGAGGCAGCTCTGCTCTGAGCACTCTGAGTCACACTTCCCCTGAAACATGGTACAGGTTTCCTGACTCACTTCCTCCCAGGACTTCTGTTTCCTTAGGCCTTTTCACCAACATCACAAGAAAAAAAGAAAAGTGACAGAGAAAGGGAAGTCAAGGCAGCCATGGAAGTGCCTGCCCCGTGCTCCTTGTGTGTTCTGAGCTGGGGTGGGAAGGCAGTTCTGCTCAGCAAAGCATGGAGAGCCACTCACTGCTCAGGAGGTGGTAAGGATTTGTTTGGCTCCCTGAGACAGCTGGGATGTAGCTGAGCACTTTCAGTTACATGGCTGGTTTCTGTTATTTAATTTGGAAACACCCCATCATATATCTACAAATTAAATGCACCAGTGATCATCCTCCTGTGACTGGCAGTTTGTTCTTGCATCAGCTGAGTCTGGAATGGAGAGAAGGGGTAGGAGCTGAGAGTGGGCAGAGCTGCTGTGGCACACATCCTGCCCAGGAGCCTGCTGATTACTAAAACCAGATACTCTAAGCAATGATGGTGGGCTTGCCTTAGTTTAGGCTGTTGCCAGCTCTCAGTCTCCAGCATCAGGGGTTCTCTCTGCATAGTTGCTGTTTACCTTCAAGCCTCTGGATTTATAAGTCTCTCTTGTCATGAGATAGTCTAGGATATAATTTCTTTTTTCTTTTATTTTTTGACCATATTCTCAGCCCTTGTAGTGACAGGGAGAGCTTGGAAAATACAACTCTGTGAGGGATCAGCAGCCTGAAGGCCAATAACCAGTCCCATGCAGCTGCTCCACCCTGACACCCCAACCATGAGCATTTGTTCTATTGTGTTTTTGAGAGCTGACTCCTGCATTGAGAGCACTTGGAATAAGCCTTGTGCACTTGCTCACCTACTTCAGTGGAGTGGGAGGGGATTGCTGAGCTACTGAAATAGCTGCCTCTTCAGCACCAGGAAATATTCTCTCTCTGCATCACAGCCTAGTTCTAGAGTGCACTTTGTGACATAAATAAGTTCAGGTTGCCAGTCATCCCCAGGGCTCAATTTTGTCAAGCCTTTATGATAAGAGAAAGGATCCATATGAGGTCTAAGAAGTCCTGCTTATCTCCACTGTGACCTGCCTGGCAGTGTGAGTTTCCAGGACATGCTGATAGAAAGTCAGAGCCTGGTTTGGTGTAGCACTGCCCTGCAGAGCTCTGGATCAGGCTGTAGCTGTAGCTGTGGGTTTCCAGGACATGCTGATAGAAGGTCAGAGCCTGGTTTGGTGTAGCACTGCCCTGCAGAGCTCTGGATCAGGCTGTAGCTGCTGCTGGACTTGTGACATCTGCCCCCAGTCCCTCCTGTGTGTCAGTAGTAGGAAATCACCCTGCTGACTTCCAGCTTGTGTCTCCCTGCTGGTAGAGGGCAAGTGGAAATGAGCAGGCCTTTCCATTCTGTGTCAGATGGCTTCTCTGAAAACACTGGAAGGAGCTGAAAAGAGAATAAATGTACACCCAGTTCCTGTGTTTATTTGTGTGCTTATAGCTTGGCAAGGGGGGGAAGTGTGACTGTGTGAGGACTCCCTCCTCCTACCCAGGATGTATCTTTTTGAATGAAGATTTACTCACACTAGTCAGTGAATGGCTTGTCCCAGGGAACTGGATGTGGGTTAGTTCTTTGGGAAGTTTGGCAGGTCAGAAGGAGAACATGGACAACCAGATTCTATTGAAACACCAGGAACTTGCATTCTGCCTCCCAAAACAGCATTCTACAAGGGATGAAACACTTTGGCCTGGGTTGAGCATAGAATTTTCTGTTGTTCTGACAGCAGAGATCATAGAAAGCTGGTTTTGGGGTTATTTTTGTTGATTTGATTTTGTTTTGTTTTTGTGTTCATTAGCAGGAGAAAATGCTGCTCATCTTGTTAGCTACTAATAGCCCAGGAATGCTGCATCCCAGCAGTGCTGGCCCCATGCCTGAGCCAGAGATAATTGTCATGTTTTTCACTCAATTGCAGGTGTACAACCAGTAACAGCACTCCTGCAAGAATCACAAAGCACCAGCTGGAGTGTCTTACAAGATTGAGACATAGCAAAGGTTTCCCAGCTCTCAGAAGGGGAACAAGGAGAGCCTCTGAGCACATCTGTGTTTGGAGAGCAGCAGTAAGAGCTTTAGCCTCTGCTTTAGGTGGAAGGAGATGGTCTGGAGATGCTCAGTGGCAGGGGAATGGAGGAGCTGTGCTGTGGAATGTTCTAGCATGTCAGGTTCATTACTGTTGGAAGGAGGGATTGCAGACATGGTCACTGTGAGCATGGGAGGTGACTGGCCTCTCCTCTTGGAAATCTGTAGCAGGTGTTTACTGTGCCCATGTCTGTGTGCATTATGTGACTGCTCCTTTTTTTTTTTTTGTCTCCTGTTTAGTGACCTCTTTTTAAAAAAAGCTATAGGTTCTAATAGAGTGTCAAACTTATATTAGGAATGATGTCATCCCACAGTGACTGCTATAGGTGTATTTTAAAGAGCTTCTAGCAGGGAAAGCCTGACCTAACACAGCAAGTTCTACTGCAGGTCCCCCTTCCCCTATGCTCCATTTGGTACCCTGTGTTTGGGGGCAGGGAATCAGATGGATGGAAAAGACAAGGAATCATTTGTGTGTGTCCAGGTCACCCTGCAGGAGGGGAGGAGAAGCTGCTCTTCTAAATTTGGAAAACAACCAGTTTGGCTCTAGCCGTCCTAAGTTTGGAAGGATTTTGTGCTAGAACCTGGTCTCATTCTTTATTCCCTCTCTGACATTCCCCTCCTGAGCTCTCTGGAACACTGGGAGTTTATCCCCCACTCCGTAGGGATTTTCTCCTAATATATGGAATAGCTAAGGAAGTAGTTTTACAGCCTTGTCTGATACTTACAGTAAGAGTCCTTGCTTGGCAGCACTTGCAGTCTAAATAATGCAAGATAAAAGCAGAGCTGATAAAACCCAGGGCACAAATCGAATGAAAGGTTAGCAAAAGGGCACCTCAGATGTAAAATAAATTAGACATACTGAACTAATTTTTTTTTCCCTCTGTAATGGTTGATATTAGTAATGTGGGGAGGGGACTTTCCTTGGAGGCTTGTGTTGAGTTTGCAGATCTGGCCAGAGCAGAGCTCTCTGCCCATCTGCTGCAGTGCCTCGGTCTGCTAAACCTGCACAAGGGGAAAGTCTGTGCAGCAAACAAAAGGCAGCTTTGACGTCAAGACCTGGGACTGTTGCCCTGACACTGGGAGGTGGAGCCCAGAAAAGAATCTGCAGCTAATAGGCTCTGGACTGGAGTGCACTTTGGCAGAGGGACAGCTACTATCCCTTCTTTCCAGGAATAATATTGTTTATTTCTATCTCACTCTCTGGCTAGAGTTACCTTACTCAGGTTTCACTTCACCTGTCTCTACCACAAAGTCATCAGAGCCCAGGAAAAATTGAATCTGCAGACTCTGTGTTCTCAAAACCCCCTCCCTGAAGAGGGATACGTCAATACTGCCTATTTATCTTATTTCTTTGCTTTGCTGAGTTCATGACTGCAAATATCTCTTTGTACTAGCTTTTGCTGGTACAATTCAATAAACACCTGCACATGCAGTTTGCTCTGTTTGTGTGTGGCTGCACCATGTGCGGATGCTCAAACAAGTAGCATTCCTGCCTGCTGAGGAGCAGTGGTGGCTGTGCAGGATTCATGGTGTGACAGCAGTGGCTCTGTGTGTGTGTGTGTGTGACAGCAGTAGCTCTGTGTGTGTGTGTGTGACAGCAGTGGCTCTGTGTGTGTGTGACAGCAGTGGCTCTGTGTGTGTGTGTGTGACAGCAGTGGCTCTGTGTGTGCAGGATTCATGGTGTGACAGCAATGGCTCTGTGTGTGCAGGATTCATGGTGTGACAGCAGTGGCTCTGTGTGTGCAGGATTCATGGTGTGACAGCAGTGGCTCTGTGTGTGCAGGATTCATGGTGTGACAGCAGTGGCTCTGTGTGTGTGTGTGTGACAGCAGTGGCTCTGTGTGTGTGTGTGTGACAGCAGTGGCTCTGTGTGTGTGTGTGACAGCAGTGGCTCTGTGTGTGTGTGTGACAGCAGTGGCTCTGTGTGTGTGTGTGTGACAGCAGTGGCTCTGTGTGTGTGTGTGACAGCAGTGGCTCTGTGTGTGTGTGTGACAGCAGTGGCTCTGTGTGTGTGTGTGACAGCAGTGGCTCTGTGTGTGCAGGATTCATGGTGTGACAGCAGTGGCTCTGTGTGTGTGTGTGTGACAGCAGTGGCTCTGTGTGTGTGTGTGACAGCAGTGGCTCTGTGTGTGTGTGTGACAGCAGTGGCTCTGTGTGTGTGTGTGACAGCAGTGGCTCTGTGTGTGTGTGTGTGACAGCAGTGGCTCTGTGTGTGCAGGATTCATGGTGTGACAGCAGTGGCTCTGTGTGTATGTGTGTGTGACAGCAGTGGCTCTGTGTGTGCAGGATTCATGGTGTGACAGCAGTGGCTCTGTGTGTATGTGTGTGTGACAGCAGTGGCTCTGTGTGTGCAGGATTCATGGTGTGACAGCAGTGGCTGTTTCTGCTTTGCGCAAGTGGCTCCATCCTGGGGACAGAAGTTTTTTCTGGGAAGTTCCACGATGTCGCAACGCAGTGTGGTGACAACCTGGTGTTCAGTGAGTTTGTTACAGGGATTTGATTTGTTCTGGAATTATTTTAAAAGGCTCTATTTTTATATCAGTTTCAGGTTGCCAGCCTTTCCTGGGCAGACTGTACAAATTGTTGAGTCATAGATCAAACCTATGGTAAACTGTTCCATATTTTCTGTTTTATTCATCTTTCCCTGCAGCTCAGGTCAGTGTGTGTTTGCCCCCTCTGCCCTTGGGGACTGTGCTTTTGAAAGCTGAGAAGCTGAATCCCAGCCTCTGGACAGGGTGGCAAAGGCATTCTCAGGTGTAGCTGTATTTGGCTGCATATGATCCAGGGGGAGATGAAAGGGAATTTTATGACCAGCTTTGGAAGGCTTCACTCCATAAATCTAATCAAGTTTGCCAGAGTCCTGTGAGCTGTAATCCCTGATCACTTGTTCTTTAGGCTGGCTGCATGGAACAACCTGTAAATAAGCATTCTCTCTGCTGCGCTGGCAGTACTGCTACCCAGACTACAGAATTAGAGACTTTTTCACCAGCTCTTGTTCAACCCTTCCAAGATTTATGCTCAAAAAAGTGAATTGCTCCTCTTTTTATGTATACATACCATATGGATGAGAAGTATTTAAAATACTCTGCGACATTAATGGCATAAGAGTTTAAAGCTCTGTCTGGTTTTGAGATTTTTTTAAAGTCACCCCTTTAGAAGACATGAGTTCATTTTTTCCATTCAGAATCAGTTACTCAGGATTGTCCCTGGTAAGATCTGACTTGCTTTGCTATGTTGGCAGCCATTTACTTCCTCCTCCCACCTCAAATTCAGGCATGGAGATTGTCTGTGTCAAAAAAACTCCAACAGTTTAAACCAAGTTTTCAGCAGCTCCTCAAGTAGGAACATTTAAGAGAGGTTGTTTTTCCCTTCTAGTTCCTAGCACAAGCCCGTTGAGGATCTGCAAGTTTACAAGCTTGGGTCAGAGCTGTCTCTGCTTCTCTCTGTACTTCCCTAATCTGAATTCCTCACTGTGTGTGTTGTAAGAGTTTCTTTGTGTGTCACTCTACACAGAAATTAGATCCCAAGAAACAGTAAGAAGTTTCTTTTTAAACAGTGTTTCCTCTTACAATCTCTTGCCCCACTGCCTGATTGGGTGGTTGGCAGATGAGGGATTCTGCTCTTCCCTGATTTCCTGGAAGAGCCTGGCTGCTGGCTGAAGTGACCGCAGCAAGGAGGATGGGAGGGACTGGCTTGCAAAAAAGGTGGTGATGGATGAGTGTTCATGGAGAAGAAAGAGTTCTTGGACCTGATTTCATTTCCCCAGCCTTCCTAGGAAAGGGAGGAGAATGAATGCATCTCTCCCACACAGCACTGTTCCAGCTGCCTCCTACCCATCCATATAGGCACCAGCTCCACATTTCTATGTTGAGCAACAGAGGAGATGGTCCAGTCTGGACCTAAAACATCTTAACACTTATGCTGTGGTCTCTCACTCTGTTCTCCATTGCATTTAATTACAGCCTGTTGTTAAAGCCCTTGTTGTCTCTATAAACTGCCCTGTGAGAAGAGAAGGTGTTTCTCTGAGTGCCACCCAGATGTTTCAGCAGGGGAGGAAGGAAAGGTGGAGCACTTGGAGACACAGGGGAGGACTGGAAAGATGAGCACACTGGCTGGGTGCTCCTGATAAACTGATTGGCAGTGAAGTAATTAGTACTGGCACACTGCCAGTGCTGAGCATTGATGCAATTTGCTTGGATCAGGCTTTCAAGGTTTTTTGCCCAAGTCTTGGTTCCAGTAACCCCAGCAGGGAACTGCAGTTCATCACAGGAGAGGGGTGATAAACTGCTGTGATAAATCTCATGGCTGCCCAGCTGTGATAGGTGTAGCTGGGGGATGAAAAGTGGAGAATTTCTGAGTATCGATAAAGTCCAATCCTGGCAATCCAAATGCTGTTTGGAAAGCAGCTCTGTGGGGAATGACTCTATTTTATGCTATCTGGGCAGAAAGACCTGCTGGGGATGTGTACAGAATTAAAATCCTGTGAGGTGAGCCTGAGCCACCAGTGTTTGCTGGAAAAAGTCAGCAGTTACCCGAGTGCTGGCTGAAGGAGTTCTCTAAGAAATGGGCTATGGCTGTTTGGACAGACTTAAGAGTTGGTGCTGTGCTTAAACTCTGAGAACCCAGAAGGACTAAAGAGGGATGTGGAGAACAGCTCTTCTCCTCTAGATGCTTCTTTTCTTGTACTCCCATCCCATGGGACATAGGGCACAAGGCAGGTGTCTGATGCTATAGCAGTGATGAGCAACTTTAATCACCATCTTGAGGGGTAAATATTATTTATAGTTGTGCCTTGATGGCTTTAGAGAGAGTACATCCAGAATGAAGAAGTAAAGAAGGAACATCTTGTTCAGCTGATTCAGTTGTTTTCTGAGGAAAGGTGGAAGCTCTGAGGTCCTGTAAAAGGCAAGACAAAGCAGCAGCACAAAGTTATGGAGAAGGAACCAAGGGCAGGGATTGATCAGGCTTGAGTACCCTGTGTGTGCAGACTGGCAGCAGTGATGGCACATGCTGTGTTGAGAAGTTAATATGTAAAGGCAGAGTTATGTACTCAATTTGTGCAGTTTTACGTTGCTTAAAGGGTGGAATTGCATAGGGGATTGTTTTTCTGGGATTCAAAATTTCACTGTTTTGGCTAGCAGAATTGGAGTGAAGAATAAGGAAAAATAATGGCTGTGTTTGTAAATAGAAAGAAAAAGGATGGTGGTTTTATTTTTTGGAGTGCTTCCTGCATCTTTCTTCTCCCTTATCAGTAAAATCACCTCATGTGTTCTGCCTGAGTTGAGAGTTAAATTTGCTGTGTTGTCTGTAACTTATTAGCAGTTTGAGTTACAGCAGCTGTAACTTAAATAGATTGAAGACATTTTCTGTGTAAGTGTCTATTGCATGTTTATCCCACACATACCAGACATTTATACCTAATAGGTAATTTTCTCCTAGGATCTTCATAGAGCTGATGAGGCCCAGCTCCCACCTCCAAAGAATTTTCCCTAAAGCTGTTGCCTGGCTCATCTGATGTTGCCATTCTGCCTCTCAAAAATGGGGTTCTGCTTTACATGACATTGGTGCTGAGGGAGCTATGAGGGGGTTTCACATATCTGGGATGAATCTGTAACCTATTTCACATTCCTGGACCTGCTGTATTGTAGTCTCAGTTTTAGAGATGACTGCTCAAGGAAACTACTTGGAATTTAAGAAGAGGAGCTAAATAAAGAAAGAATGACTATAACTCAGTGTATGGGTGGAGGAAGAGGAGCATCACCTGTCAGCTCACACCCAAGGCATTCTGAGACTCAGGGAAACTGTTTGCTACTCATCATTAGGGGACTGGTTGTCAACACATTCAACATGAGTAACTCAAGACTTGCCACCAGAAAGTCCTCCTGACAGTAGGCATCCTCTAGTTAGTCATCTTTTGTGGATGGCAGCAGTAATCCATGGAAATCCCCCTGTCCTAAGGGCTGCAGCTTAAAAGCCACTGGTTAAGACAGCTGCCTCTGGTGATGTTGGTGTGTATTTTATGATGTCTTTTCTTCTTTTCTTTCTGTGTCAGAAAGAGGCTTGGATCTGAGGGAAGTCAGGCTCTGCATTCCCATGGGGTCACCATAGACATTGTGCTACTGGGTCAAAGCCAGTGCAGGTTTGTCCAGAGTCAGTTTGAGTGGGTTTTCAGCAAGAGTTCCTGGCCTTCCCCACTTGGCATGTTCTGACCTCTCAAGGTGTCAGGGAATGTGGATTTTTGCTGTTTGTTCTCCACTTGTGTAGCAAGGGATGGTTTCCTTTGCAGTTGTTCCTTCTGGAAAAGTGAGACCAAGTTATAGACCAGTGTCAGGCTCGTGGTCCTCTTGATTTCTGGCTGTTTCCTTGGCCGCTACAACCAGGAAAAGGACTGTCCACCAGATAGACCATGGGGCTGTGAAGAGCAGGCCAGAGTGCTTTTTGGGCACTTTGCTCAATGGCCTGATTCTACAAAGCACATCTCAAGGTGTGCAAGTATGTGAAGTTCCAGCCTGTTGAGGTTTCCAAGGACAGTAAGCTGATTTGCCAAGCCAGTGTTTCTTTGGATGCCATGGAAAAGGCAGTATTGCACATCACTTGCTTTTTCCAGTTTCTGCCCACCCATTTAAGCTGGTGTGTGATTACAGAGGCCCCAGGTACCTGCTCTCTAACAACAGTGTGTATTGCTGGAATTCTTCCACACAGACGAGTGCCTCACTCGTCTGTGATTCATGCTTGAAAGGATCAGAAGTGTGTTCTGGGATCATTTTACAGTCTAAATCTTGACATTTTCTTCTTTTTCCTCTTGTGTGTAATAAATAATATTTAAGGAAGCTGTTGAGAAGGATGTGGGATTGAAAGCCCTCTTTCTTCCAAAAGCCCCCCCTCCCAGTATGTGTAGACAGCTGTAAATATTTTTCATTGCAGTTGTCACACTTGGTTTAAGATCCCAAAGGTGAAAGTCCATAGTAAACTTCCTAGTTTATCCTAATATGCTTCTTTGACCTTATGAAAAACTAAATAAACACACAGTATTGTGGCCTTGGGGACAAGCCAGGAAAAACGCAGTAAATGGAGCAATATCATCACCTTTCATGGCAGATGATTGAGGGAAAAGTATGTGCTGTCAATACCAGGGAAATCCATTTAGTTTATTTACTTTCCTTCAGTTCCTGATTTTCATCCACCATGTTCTGGGTTTTTCTGGCTGTTACTTGTCAGCCAGGTGCTCAGCGAGCTTCCTTCTGTAAACTCCAAATGTCTGCAGCTAAATGCTGTGCTGGGGGAACCCAGACTCTGGCCAGGTTCCTTCTCCATCGGCTTGGCAGAGTTTTCTTGAACCAGAGAAATTGCCTGGGATTAGCTAAGAACTTGGTCCCAGCCATGTCTTGGCTCATGCTATAGCCATCTATTTATCTAGAAATAAATTTTAGAGCTAGGTGTGTGCTTGGCTGTGGACAGAGCTGATTGGAGCAGAGTTAGGAGCCGAGACTTAAGAGCCTCAGGCTCCTGAAAAAGCCTGAGGTAGAAAAGGTGCTCTATGAAATGAGGGCCCAGGACTGCCCTGCTGTGTGGTCCTTGTGCACAACTGCCCAGCTGGTATTGGAGATTATGCCCAGCCTGGATTGCTTGTGTTAGGCTCAGCCTAGCTCAGCCCTCGCTGTTGTATGGCACATTTCCATCTTGGCGATATTTATTATCGCTGATGTTTCCTGGTATAACGTGTGCTGAAAGGATTTTCAGTGTGATACCCAGGCGTGGCTGCTGGGCTGAAATTACTGAAAGCGAAGCTGGGCTATGGCAGAGCCAGGGGAGCTGGGGGAGAGGTGGGGCAGGCAGGCTGCAGCTGGGCTCGTCCGCCCTGCCAGCACTGAGAAAAGCAGGTCAGAACAATCCTTCTGGGACTGACGTGAAGAAGGAGAGGGCAGTGTCTGGAGAGCTGCAGGGTCTGTATGGTGCATTTGTCCCGGCTGCCATCCTCCCTCCCTCCCTCCCCCGTGCCGCGCCGCCCCCCCGTGTCCCGCTGCCGGGGGAGCGCGGCCCCGGCGGTTCTGGGAACAGCTCGGCCCGAGGCGGCCGCCGCCAGTTCCGGGAACTGCGGCCCCGGGCCCTGCGGGACGCTTCAGGGAATTCTCGCTGCCATTCCAAGCATGGCAAAAGAGCTCGTCCGGTGACCTGAGGCTCCCTCGTGGCCGGGGGCAAAAACTTGGAATGGGGCCACGGGAATGGGAAGATTACCAGAGACTGGAGGGGCTGGAGATTTATGCCCCGCTCAGCTCTTTACTACACAATGTTGTTTGGCTTCTTGAGGGATCCAGAGAAGGAATTTGCTACATAAGAGACAGCAGTAGTGACCACAGGAATTTAGAAAAGGGATATGGAGTTAAAAGGTCAAAATTTCCCGCCATCAGTCATCATCTCCATGGTAGGAGTCGGAGAGGGTGCCAGGAGCTCAGACAGAGATTTTGGGACCCTGAAGCATCCCACAACCACGTGGCCTTGAAGAAATGAAGCAAGACAGACTGAGTTCCACTGCCTGGTGCTGCTGTCCCACACTTGTGCTTCCCAGTGCCACAACTCCTCAGTCCTTGGCCTGTCCCGGGTTCAGGCCTCTGCTGTGCATTCCCTCCTTCCAAAGCAGGAGACGATGGGAGCTTTTCTCTCAAGCCCTGCAGAGCTTCTAAGGAAAATACTCAGCATGACACCGACAAATTAATGTTATTCTTGCTGCCCACTTAGAATTTAAAATTATTTCACATGCTGCTGGCCGCCCGGGAGGAGCGAATTTCTCACAGCACTTGGCTTTAAACACATCTTTTACATGCAGTTACCGAGTTGCTTTGGGTTGACTTCCAATTAGCAGGGAATTGAGGAAGTTGTTAAGTTGGATATTGGCTTCCAAAGCACTTTTCTCAGTCACTGTAGCAATGCTGCAGACAGTGCCTGCCTTCTTAGATTTTGGGTAGGGCACATGTGGAGGGGTCTCTCTCCCGGAGAGGTGAGCTAACCTACCCCGAGTTGCTCTCAGACAGGAGGGAAGAACTCACATTTTCCAGCCTTCTGGCCAGACCAGATGAGTCCCTTAGGCCTTGACTTCATCAGTGGCTATGAATTTCATTGGGATGTTATAATTTTGCACATTATTTCCAGCCTAGTCCTTCTCTTTGAAGACCTGTGAACTCTGTACCAACTCTGACCCTGAATTTTGCTGCTCTTCTTTGACTTGGGCTGACAACCACAGCTCTGTCACATTGTGCTCCAGTCAGCAAGTGTGTTGTCCTCTGGGGCTGTTTGTTTAATGCCATCAGCTTACCCCTAGACTTTAGTGCAGACTGTTTCTTTTCTTTAACATTTAATGCCTTTCTCAGGTATCAGCCAGCCCCCAAACCTCTTTCTCCCCATTTATTTATTGTGATTCTGCTTCTAATGTTTGATCAGACTTTCTGATACTGCTTTTGCATCTTTCCTCCTCTTTGTTCTTTGTTATTTCCTCAGTATTTTTCCACTGTGGAGAAGCTCCCACAAAATGAGAGCAAACAAAGTCTTTTCAGCCCACATATGCCCTGGGTTTGGGAAGAAGCATGCGTTTGTGGGGGAGGCAGCTGTTCTTGCTCTTCATGTAAAAAAAACCTTAATGCATTCACAGGATTATGAGGCTGGAGTTGCTGTTCCATCAAAGCCATAGCAACTTCCTTGTTGCCTTTCATTTTCTTAGTCTATTATATGTGTTTGGTTTCTATGAACAACTGATTAAAATGCATAAGAGTAGCTCTTTATTAAGGTTTTATTAACATTTAATTTGCTTTTCAGTTTTTGGTACGAGATCAAAAGGCTTAGCTCTTTCCTAGAAAGATAAAAAAAGAGTTGCAGTGCTGTGCTAGGAGAATGTCCCTCTAAGAATTTCATGTGCTCTGCAGGGACATGGGCAGAGACCCCCCCTGTCATCAGGGGCACATGGGGGGAGGGCACAGTGGGGACCACCAGATCTGGGGTCTCCAGGTGCCACAGGCCAGAGCAGCTCTGCCAGCTGCACTTGGAGCATCCTTCCTGCCCGTGCTCTGCAGGGGGTTCTCTTGCTTCTTGCCGACCTGGACACACCTGAAATCCTGAACTCAGCCCCTCCAGTCCACCCTCCCTCAAGCCCTCTCCCTGCTGTGCTTTTATACCACAAGGGCGAGTGCTGGGCAGAGGGTGATTCCTTGGCACAGCTTCTTCCTGGTCTCCCCAAGTTTTTGCTGGTGTGTAGCTGATGCAGGTGCTAGTGAATAAAGCTCTTGAAGAAAGGATTGCCTGTGAACTCTTCAGCTGGAGTCTTCCTTTTTCCCCATACAGGTTCAGTTCCCTTCTTGTTACTTTTCCATGCAAAGTCCTTCAGGAATTGAGAAATCAATGATATTTGCTTTGTTTGTAGATGCTCTGCTCTAAGGGAGTTATTCCCACTTCTTTCAGAGCATCTCCACTGAGCCTGAATGTAGCTAAAACAGCAGAAGTAGCTTTTCTCTTTTCTTCCATGTTTGTGTTTTTCTCTTGTTCACCAAATATTCTCCTTTTGGATGCAGGCATGTGTTTAAAATACACAGGACTCCTTGGGTTTGTGACTTGTTGCTTTTGCTGCAGCAAAGAGACAGGATGAAGCTGAGAGGAAACCAGAAAATTCTGTATGCAAATGGTGGGGGGAGATATTTTCTTTCTTCTCTCATTTTCCCTTTCTGCAACTGATGCAGGTGCTCCAGGTCATTATTCTCTCAGTTATCAGCTGCTGCTCATGTGGATAGACCCTGCATTTCAGCTGTTGCTGACTGCTAAGAAAGAGGGGTTGTTTGATGACAGAAACTTCTTGCTGTTGTTGTAGATCAGTGACAGAGAAGTAGAGCAATTATATTGTTTGTCTGTGAAGTCTTGAGGGATTTTTGATCCGTGCATTGTTGCATTTTCTATTGACTTTCCTTCTAGCAAAGGTTTGCTTTGAAGTTTGCACCTAACTCGTTTGTTACATGTGTCTGCAAAGGGTGAAACAAGTCTCAACTTTTCTGGCTGCTTGCTTTCAAACAAGCTGTGCAATGATTCCTCAGAGGAGCTGTCAAGGAGTTATTTTTTTATGAATTTGTTACCTAATCTGAAGGATAAGGAAGATGTTCAGCTTAATTTTCCTATGGGAAACTGGAGTCCTAAAGCAAACAGATCCTCCCCCTCTCTAAACACACAAATTTATTGCTCTAATGCTTCCTTTGTCCCATAAGAGAACCCCTTTCTTTCAGATATTAAATGCAGAGGTAGATCCTGCCTGAGCAAGTTTCCTTGTGAGTTATGAGCAGTGCCTGGGATTGGGACACTGAGCATGGCTGTGTTCCCTGCAGATTGGACTGGCTGCCCAGAGCCCTTTGGCTAACTGGCTTGTGCCATGGGCTGGTTTGGCTCCTAGAGTAAGGCAGCTTTTCCCCTTCTTCCTCTGGGGTGTTCTCTGTGCCACCCCTTCCTCAGCTGGGGTGTTCAGTGGAACTGAACTGATTTCAGTGGAAAATCCCACTTGCTGGGCTCCATGGAACTGCTGCTGCTGGGAGTGTGGAGCAGCTGGAGACAAGTGGGAATAGTTACAGTGGAATGTTTAAAGACTGTCCTGGTCTCTTTGTGGTGTCCTAAAGGTGCAGAAGGCATGACACTCCCTGCCTCCTTAGCCAGGGGAGACATCTAACCTGAAATTAGTGCTGTCCTTGGAAGAGGGTTTTCCCTGTTTTCCCTGGCTCCTGGGTGGGGTTTAGGGAAGGCCTGTGCAGATTTCTCGCTCAGCAGTGGATAGGAAGCTTCCAAAGGTATTTACAGCACCATATGGCTGCAACATGATGTAGTGCCAGTGTATTAATTCCCTCCTGAGACTGTGTATCTCTCCCTCTTTGTTTGCCTTCTTGTTTGTTAGTTTATTCTCCTGTTGCACCAGACTGTCTGGGAGAAGGCTGAAGGGAGCAGAAGCAGGTGAAATGTTTAGAAACAACACAATTTCCTGGAATAAGGCATTAGCAGTGGTCTTTATCGATGCTTCTCGGTCCCAAGGGGATGTTTAAGCAGCTCAAAGGCTGTACAGACCATCTGTGATAACAGTAAAGGGCAATGCAGGGGCCGATGCCCCACTGGCACAGCCCTCCCTGACCCCACAGCTGGAAACACTGAACCCCTAAAGCTGCCAGGATGCAAATGGGGGGTGTTTGCATGATTCACTCCCCCTGTTTGGCAGGAGGTGCTGCAGTGGCACAGCTCAGAGCCATCTGCTCCAGCAGCCTGGAGCGGGAGAGCACACATCACTGCAGCTCCACAAACAAAGGCTGTGTGCTCACTGTCCCTGGCCTTCCTTCCCCCACTTCACTGTGTGATCACCAGAGATGGGTTTGCACAGTGAGCAGCAATGCCTGTCACAGGGTCAATTCTGAGTGGATTTTTGCCCCACAGCTCTCACTAAAAGTGTGTGAGACTTCCATCTTACCTCCTTTCTGGGCACTGCTTCCCAAACTGAGACCCCCACCTCGTCAGTGTAAGGTGCAGGCTGGGTGTGGTTCCTTTCAGACTTCAGGGAAAGTTCATTTTTGGCTTTGTATGCTTCCCTAGGCAATATTTCCAGCTGATCTACCTTCCTTTCTGTGTTTTCTGTGTTTCATAGAATTTGCTCCTAGAGCAAAGCAGTAGATTTTGGTAGGGTGGAGTTTCTTCCTTTATTTTTTTTTTTCCTTTGTGATAAAGCTGTTCAATTTTATTTTCCTTAGAAATCGCTCCCTCGGTGCACTGATTGGGCGTGTGGCAGAGGAGGGACTGCTGTCAGCATGGCTCAGTTCCTGGAAGAGCTGAAGCGCAATGGAAATGACCCCAGGGAGCAGCGGGCTTTGCACAGAAACCTGATGGGGGAAGGGCTGCCTGAGCCTGCCTGGCTTTAAGAGCTCATTTAGCTGCCTTTCTGCAGCCTGACAGGGAAAGGGAGGGAGTGTCAGCATTACACACAGCTTCAATCACATCAGTAGGGTCTTAATGCAGCATCCTGTGCAGTAAGGACATCGGGCCATCCTTTTGTGCTTCTGTGCCCCCAGGCACCCTGTGGGTGCTGTCAGCATCCTGCTCATCTTCAGAGACCCAAAGGCTCAGCAGATAAATTTGTCCACTTCTTTCTTACACTAAAGATTTGTAATTCTACATCATATTCCCATTTGTGTGATGTTTTCCTTCGCTTTTCACTATTTTACTTGCACTGTTCTTGCCTCTCTGCTTTTGAAGGAACAAACATGAATTGCAAATTTCATAGCTGTGATTTAACCTTTTTCCTCACTTGTACTTCTGGGCTGGGTTGGTGATAAGGCCTGAACTGATCTTTTTGGATCAGTCATCCCACAGATGTTTTGATATTTACAGAATCACTGGTATCTTTTTTTATCTGAACTAAATATCTGTTGCCTCGTGCTTGAGGGCAACCAGGGAAGAAGGGAAAAATACCACTTCAGTCCTTATGGCAGGGGCCTAAGGGAGTTCACATTACATGAAAAATCTGCCTGTGCTACCATCTGGAAATAAGATAACAGTGGAAGGATCTGGAAGCTTCTTCCCAGCCCAGCTTGCTTTGGGTGCGGTGTCCTGTGGGTGCAGCCTGAGGTGTGAGCAGGCACAGGAAGGTGCTGCTGCCTTGTCACACTGAACCTGCCATGGAGGAAAATGCTGCTTTGCATGAGAGCATTCCTGAAGGCTGCAAACCTTTGGAGCCTGTGGTTTCAGCTGCTCTGAGCTCAGGAGCTTGTCTTTGTCAGGGAGTCAGAGTGTACCAAGGCAGTGCCTGGATTTCAAGCGCTCGTCTCTGTGTACTTGGTGTCTTCCTAGAGGCTGATTCTATGTAACTCACTGAAATGACTTAATTACCTTGTGTCTGAAACTGAGACCAGAACATGGAGGATCTGGGCTGCTCTGAGGTGCAGGGATTTGCCATCCTCCTGCAGGCTCTGCTGGGCTCTCAGCAGGACTATTGCTCTGAGAAGTTATCCCCTCAGGATTGATTCCCACTCCTGTAGTGTGGGGTGAGCCTCACCTCAGACTTCAGGTGCCACTGGCAGTAAGATTTAAAGTTTTCTCGCCTGCACAGGTGGCCCTTCAGAGTTTAAGCAGAAGAAAGAGATACTGCTATTGATGTCACACTTGATCCGTGGATTGTGCTCAGCCAGCAGCAAATATAACCCTGCTTCTTGGCTAGAGAAACTCAGAAAGGACTCTGCTTTTGTTTCCTGCCCCAGGAACCTGAGTTTCCCCCACTGGCTCCTCCATTCCCACATCAAAACTTTTTGTTAGGCTGTCTGTGACCACTGCTGCACAGAGTGGTTGTGACCTGCCCTTTTCTACACACTTGGGTGACTTAGCTGGGAGCTGCACCACATTTTCCACAATATGGAGGAATTCTTCATACATTACAAAGTATTAATGCACCATATAGAAAAGGCAAAAAGTACTTATCCAAGCCGGGGGGGGGGGGGGTTTGGGTACAATTAAAAATTTCTTTTTCCAAGCTCGTTTGGTCAGCGTTGGAGACTCAAAAAAATAAGGATAGTATTTATATATATATATATATATATATATATATATATATATATATATATATATATATATATATATATATATATATTTGTGTATATATATTTTCAAATATATAGATAAATAAGTCTAATATTCATAACAAAAGGACTTGACATTTAACAGCACAGAGAAGTGAAGCTAATCAGATATGTTGTATGAAGACAGTATGAAGAAATGTTGGTTTGTAGGTGTTTCCTTTTCAGGCAAATCCTCTTAACTATCTTCTGTCATGTAAACACAGGGTGGATGAGGTGTTTGTCACAAGAAGTGTGTAACTAGATGTAATTAGTAACAGAATCCAACTTTCCATGAAAAGCTTATTAGCAAGGAGTCAGGCCTGTTCAGGTCCTGCAGTGCTGCCCTGCTCCTGCTCCATCAGGGTGAGCTCCCAGGGAGCAGCAGGGGTTCCTTGCTCAGCAGAGCTGCCTCCAGCACCGTGGGGAGGAAGGGCAGCACAGAGCACCGCACTGGGGTTTGTGCAAGAGCAGCAGGGCACAGGGTGCGAGCTCTGGCATCAGAGGTCAAGCCAGAGTTTGCAGTTTGAGAGGGAAAGGACCAAGGGAAGACTTTCTATGGTGAGAAGCCAGGGACAGCTTTGCCTCCCGAGCATATCAAGCCAGGATCAGAAATGTGGCGTTGATCGCTGTGGGGACAAGGGAAGGCACTGGTGCTTTCCTTTATGGTCCTACCCCTCCAATGCACTTGTCTCCTCTGGCAGGGCAGGGAAGGGAGCTTGGGCCACTTACAAACTGCTCTTGCTCAGACTTGAGGCAGCGTTGCAAGGGCAAGAAAGAGTCACCTTTGCACAGAGTAACTTTGGGCCTGGCTCGCTTTGTGTCGAGGTTGCTGGTGTGGGGCTGAGCTCAGCAGAGGCGGCAGCGTGGAGAACCAACCCCTTTGCGTGCTGCCATAAGCAATTCTCAGCGATTGCTGTCGGCCTTGGTTGGAAGCTGCCCTGGTGAGACTCCTCAGGCCTGGGTCGAGCCCTGCCTGTTCTGGCGCCGGGCGCTTTGCCCACTGGCCGCAAAGGCCGCTCCCACTGCGGCGGCGCCGGCCGGGTGCCAGGGAGCCTCTGGGTCAGAGGAGGCAGCCTGGGGGACTTGAGCACAGTTTGATCTCCTGTTCCCTCACCCAGGGTCCTCCCCAGGTCACCCATGGGCAGCGCCTCTCTCCATGTCGCTGTCTGTAAATCCATTGACCCAACTGGAAGCATTCACGTAGCCCTGTGTCATCCCTGGGATAAAGGAATCATTCAAGCTCTGTTCTTGGGTGGTTCAAAGGGTTTTTGACGAGGTGCACAGGACTGCTTCTGGTGTAAGATAGCAGTAGGAGCTGCCTGGTGCATGCAGAATAACTGGTTTGAGTGAACACGGCTCTGGTTGTGCTGCTTTGACTTTGATGCAGAAGAAATCATCCACTCTCAGCAGGGACAGCTGGCCTTTGAGAACAGAAGTTAAATTGTTGCTTGGTAACTGTGTAGGGTTTGAAGTGCCTTTAGCATCTCAGTTTATCCTCAGCTGCTGAACCTTGTGGTTGCCTTTATGTGTCTCAAGGGCAGGCTGGTCAGCACTGATAATTTTGCATCACTCAGGTATTTTCAGATGATGTGGAAGATCACCAGCACAAGGAGCAGAAACAAGGAATAACATGAGAACTCCAGCCATTCAGGCACTTCTGTCAAGTACCACTGGGTCCTGGTATCCTCAGCCTTTTTGTTCCTGCCTCTCCACTGGAGGTCATGGGGAGGACTCACAAAGGCCCAACATCTCTGCAAAACAGAAAGAGGAACCAAAGAGGAAACTTCCTCTATTTGCAGATTTTCCTTATGTTCCTTGAACATGCACATAGTTCAAGTGGGAAAGGAGGAGAAAAAGAAGTGTTGCTAAGGTTCATAGATCTAAACAATGAAAAAATTAAACAATTCAGAGACTTTTCAGTGCAGATTGTCAGTGTCTGACATCTTGCTGTAGTGATAGTCATTGCTTTAACTATTTACAGGTTTTCTTCTATCCCTGTACCACTCTCCTTTTCCTTGCTGCTGTTGGAAAGTATCCCAGCCATGGTTCTTTCATGATAAGGGTCAAGTTAAGGGGTTTGTGTCCATGGGGCTGGACTTCAGAACACATTTCATGCTGATTTTTAATGTAGTCTTCTTGGCATATGCACAGGTACCAAGGTTTAAAACTGGGGCTGGGAGGTGAAACTGAAGAGGATCTGTGGGAACCATCTTTGCTCACTGACATTCTTCATATAGGTGGACTTTTGGGGTGTCTTCCCCGCTAGTGAGTTGGGCTCTTTCTTTGGCAGTAATTCCAGCTGGCACAAATAGCTAATGGCAGAGAGGCTAAAGGGCCTGGGTTTTCCCCTTTTCCTTTGGTTGGCAGCATAACATATAAACCTCATTTCACTTACTTCCCTTTGCATCAAAAAGTAATCTCTACAAGGCAAAAGAGACATGAAAAGTCTGTGTTCCCTGACAGAACTTGAAGTGCTTCCTTTTGTAGGCTTTAATCACCAGCTGCCTCCAAATAGGCACTGCTGCACTGATTATATCAGCCTTAGAAAGGCTGGAGGGAAAGGGTAAAAAAAAATAATTCCTTTATACTTTGGTTGCTGTGACATCATCATTTGAAGTACCCATCTTGGAAGGCAAACACCTTGGAAGAGCCAAGCACTGGGAATATTTATATCTCTGGAGCTGGGCAAGGTACACCCCGTGAGGAGTGTGACCTCAGCTGGCTGCGTCACACACTGTTTGTTGGGCTGTTCCCTGAGATCCAGGGTACCTGGAACCACCAGTGCCTGTAACACATTCCCTTTGCATTAGGTCACTTGTTTTGTCAATAACTGGGAATTCTGAGAGCTTTCTGCTTCTGTGCACTAGGAATTGATGATGCTAGTTATAGGGATCCCTATAGGATATACAGTATTTCCTGTAGGCCTTTTGGGTTTTAACTCAAGTAATAGGCTGAAGAGCAATGCTGCTGGTGGGAAATGGAAGGAGAGAAAAACCAGCTTCTTTGACAGTTTCCTATTTCACTTAACTCAGGCATAAGAAGAGAATGTTTCTTTTGACTCACAGGACAAAGATTGTCCTTAGTTTAAGAAGTTCTTTGACAGGAGGTGTTGTTCTTCCAGCATCTAATTCCTCTAAGAAGAGCTGAGACTAACGAGGTTATTATTGGAGTAATTATAGGCCAAAAGGCAAATACAAAATAAACTGTAAATTAGCATGCAAAATCCTTGTTGCATCCTGCAAACTGGGTAGAGAAGCATAAGCAGGGTAATATATTACTTTTTTTGTTTATTAGTCCGGTAGGTCAGGATTGATAATATGTGGTGGGGTTGTCTGGTTGTGTTGTAGAGTGGACTTTTCTGAACACACCTCTCTTGTAATCCAAGATGGGTGGAGTATTTCCACTTCCAGTAGCTGTGCTGAACCATCCCTTTGGAATGATGGTTTGTATAAGCACTAATACCCACGTGATGATCAATACATATTTTCTGGTAATGCCAATGCACTTCTATCTTAGGAAACAGCAGAAGCCAGCATGTGACATCTTCACTTACTGCTTCAGTCAGTGTCACACTGTCACTTGACACTGGCACGAGTTATTTTGTTTTCAGCTGTGTGCCTGACTTGTTCTGGCTTATGTAGTGAAGATCCTCTTTCAGGCTGTGCTCTCCAGCCAGGCAGGAGAGAGCTAAGGGATGCCAGAACTGCCTTCAGGTGCCTTCTTCACATGGCACTTCTGAACAGGAGGGGCCCATGGTGTGCACCAGGCCTCCTCCCTGCCTGCCATGGGTTGGCAAGGCACAGGGAAATTCCTCCCTTACCCCAGAGCCAAGCTGGAAGGTTGTGCAGCCTGAGGTGCATGAGCATGTCAGATGGAAGCTGCTGTGGATGAAGAGAGATGACTGAAGGAGCTGTGGGGAATGTAGGAGCGGGAGCCCAGCCTGGTTTGTAGAGAGTGCAGCTATTCCCCACAGAACACAATCCACACCTTTTGCACCAAAGCATTTCCCTGCAAGCTCCATGGCAAACTCTTCCTCCCAGCTGGTTTTCAGTATCCCAGGGCAGGGAGGGCATTCCAACATCTGCACACTTGGGCTTGGAGCAGCTGTTTGTGGAAAGTCCTGAGTCAGCTGCCTGGGTCACGCTAACCCCGCTCCGAAGGCTTTCATCAGCAACACAAGGTTCTGTGTGCACAGGGAAGCCTTCCATCTCCTGTGTTCTTGGAAAGAAGAGAGTAATATGGAGTCTCCATGTCAGCCCACACCCAGATTGTTCTGCTCCTGCTGATCCATCCCAGCCTTGCAGTGCTGTTTTGTCCCATTCTTCCCAAAATGCTGCCCGGTGCCTCTCAGCCAAGGTGATTTCCATGGCACAGGACTGGAGGGAACAGCACTAAAAGAGGTGAATTATAAAGAATCTTGAAAGAATGTAAGGAGTATTCCAAACCCAAGGGTTTAGAAGAGAGTGAGGTATTTTCAAAAAGTTAAATTTTCCAAGATGTTCCCTGGAAATAATAAATAATATTAGGTCATGCTTTAGGCTATTTCAGCTTTATGTTTTATTATAATAACACCTTTTATTAGTGCTGAGCACTTTCAGACAAGTGCAGACATATGGCATATGCACTGGGCAACATATTTCTTCATCATAATTCCAGGCTTGGAGGTAGTGTTTTGAACTCTGCCTCTGCAGTGTTTGGCAATGGCTGTGGTGACACTTGCATGATGGGAAGAATCCTTGCCAAATTGGGTAACTTCTGACAAGTATAAACACAGCTCTGCCTTCTGCAAGCTAGATTCAAACTATGCTGCTGTTCTAGGGAGGAAACAGCCCTGACATTAAAGACTCTGCAGTCTATGATCAGCTATTAAATCTCTGCTCATTTGCACTGAGTGAGCCCCCAAGAGCAGGCAGTGAGGGACAGCTGGCAGGGAAGCGTGTCCCGGGAGATGAGCAGTGGGTCTTGCTGTCTCTTTGTCCCAGATATAATCCAGATCTGTTGTTTTTAGGAGCTATCATCACAGAAAGCTCTGTCCTAGCCAAGGTGAAACAAGTTTGCTGAGATCAATTCAGGCTTGGCTGCTCAGTTTTCCCCAGGCTGATGTTTACGTCCTGAAGTAGCATTGCACATGTTCTGACTGGAATGTTTGTAGGTGAGTGCAAGAAAGCCAGAACTTAATTGGAAACTGCACCATGGGCTTTCCTTCTGCTTTTAAAAGAAAAACCTCCATGCTGGGTTTGTGCATGCTGGAGACAGTGTGTTAGGAAAGGGTTTTCCTGTGTTAAATCAGCAGCACTCCTGCTGCAGTGTTACAATTTCCCTTGAAGACAAAATTCATGTCAGAATCTCACCAGGGATAAAATTCTTGTCTTTAAAACTAGGAATATGAAGTGAAAATTCAGCCCTGAAGTAAATGAATTCCCATCCCACTCCTTGGGAAAGGAACCTGGATTTAGCCTGTTGTGTTTTACAGGTTTCCATGGCAGGCTGTTTCAGCAAGGGCAGCATTTCTCCAAGAGCCACAGTTGGCAAAGTTGCAGTGTCTCTTCCAGAGCAAGGCAGTCACATGATGGAGTTACTGCCCAGACCAGAGTCCAAGGAACTCCAGTCCTGGCTGAGCTCTGCCACTGAGTTTTGATTGACCAGCTCTTCCTTTGTCCTTCCATCTGGCATATTTATATCAGGTTTTTGAGAAATACCAAGTCTCTGATGGTCTGTTTGGGCAATCTAATGCTGCAGTAACCAGTATTATTTCAGGCTTTTATTGTCACTGTAGTACCATGGGGAGACATTAAAACAAATGCCTTTCCTGGCTAGAGTGTTCTCTTAAAATAGCTATTTTGACAAAAACTAACATTGTGTTCGGTTTTTGCAACTCAAGTCTGAGCTGCTGCAAAGTGCATTTACACTGCATTTAGGAAGTAATGGCATTGAGGGGAAAACCCTGCCAGTGAGGTCTGAAGAAGAGGAGCAACAGGAGGAAGGTAGTTCTTGTTGATGAAAGGAAACCCTTCTCTGCAAATCTAGGTTGCTATGTCAAGGTGGAGCAGTTCTCACTGAACCCTTCCCTTTGCTGGGCCAGGCTGCTTCCCCTGGGTCTGTTCTTTCCTATATTTAAATTAATCAAATGGGGACTTTGCAACAGAGGGGATTGATGGGCCAACAGCCTCTCTCCAGCCATGACCACTGCCACAACTGATTACAGGGGAATTGAAGGACTAAGCCAGTAGTGGTTTGCAGCAAAACTACCTTTTTTGTTGTCTCATCTTTAGTGAATATAAGCTGGAGTTCTGAAACTTTGTTGTTTTCCCTCCCCTTTCCAAATCCAAAAAAATACTCTGAATTATTATTCTAAGGTTGTTATGATGTAAAGCCCAAATTGTAGTTTAATTTCCATAATTTTCTTTTGACATTTATTGCCCAGGCTAACAGCAAAGCCCTTAAAATTACTTTTCTTCTTTCTGGTCAACATGTTGCCTACCCATAGCCTTTTTTTTTTCTGAACAATATGTTATTTTCAAGTAGAAAAAAATTACTAGTTCTTACTAATGTGTGGAAGAGTATGTTTATGTAGACTCCTTAGTCCACATAATTGAACACTGAAAGACTCTAATTTTATTGCTAGGGCCACTTTGTCATTTTTCCCTGGGGATTTTTTGGTGCACAGCAGAGGTGATGACAGATGTCTGATGGATGCTGCAGGCTCGTGCCTGCTCCCAAGGGCCACTTGCTGCACTTGTTTGTGCAGGGAGCAGCAGGAGCCCATGATGGGCTGTGTTTGTGTGCAGGGAGCAGCAGCAGGAGCCCATGATGGGCTGTGTTTGTGTGCTGAGCAGCAGCAGGAGCCCATGATGGGCTGTGTTTGTGTGCAGGGAGCAGCAGCAGGAGCCCATGATGGGCTGTGTTTGTGTGCAGGGAGCAGCAGGAGCCCATGATGGGCTGTGTTTGTGTGCAGGGAGCAGCAGGAGCCCATGATGGGCTGTGTTTGTGTGCAGGGAGCAGCAGGAGCCCATGATGGGCTGTGTTTCTCAGGAAGTGGCAGCAGGAGCCCATGATGGGCTGTGTTTGTGTGCAGGGAGCAGCAGGAGCCCATGATGGGCTGTGTTTGTGTGCAGGGAGCAGCAGCAGGAGCCCATGATGGGCTGTGTTTGTGTGCAGGGAGCAGCAGGAGCCCATGATGGGCTGTGTTTGTGTGCAGGGAGCAGCAGCAGGAGCCCATGATGGGCTGTGTTTCTCAGGAAGTGGCAGCAGGAGCCCATGATGGGCTGTGTTTGTGTGCTGAGCAGCAGCAGGAGCCCATGATGGGCTGTGTTTCTCAGGAAGTGGCAGCAGGAGATCAACACCAGGTTCATTCCAGGCAGCATTAGCCTCCAGACAGAGCCGTGCCTCCACGTGTTTGTGCTGCCTGGGCTCTGGCACCCAGCATTACAAAAAGCCCACAGAGGCAGGCCTGGGTGTGGCCAGGGAGCAGACATGTCTCAGTCTGAACGTGTTATCAGCACTCAGAGCAGCCAGGGCCTCCTCGCTGCCCTGCGTTGGGCAATGCTGGCAGCGCTGCCTTCCCTTGACTCCCTCTTCCCAATTCAAAGCTTGCTTGCTGTGAACAGACAGAGGAGGAACGTTTCTGCCCAAGGACAGGGAAGACCTCTAAGTAATACTTTATTTTTATCTCTGACTTGCCTTTTTTGTAAGGAGCTGCCCAGACTGATGGGTTTTTCTCCTGTTTCCCCTGTGAATGATGGGTGGGGATCACTGACAGCACGATGTGGGTGTTGTGACAATGCTGTTCAGAGCTGAGAGAGCTGGAGGATGTTACTTGGCATCCAAAGTTGTTCTGGCACATCTTCACTGGATGTTGCTTTATCCTCTGCTCCAGACCATTGGACTGCTGATGATTTCTGGGCTGGGCAAGAGGATAGTGTAATTCCATTAGGATTGCAAGGGTCTCAGCAACCATTAGGGACAGATAGGAGAGAGCTGTGGTACTGGCTTTTGACAGATCTGAATGCAAGAACATGTTTGGCAGAACAGCTACACAAACAGTGTCCAGTTAATTTTGGTTTTAATTCCCTTAATTTCATAGATTGCAGGTAAGACTGACAATGGAATTTGGACTGGAAATGACAAGTATATGTCATTAACTAGAACACCTGACCAGATCTGTCCTAAGAGAAGTAAACACACTCTGCTGATTCACTTGATTTGATGCTGGTTCCCCTGGCTTGGACTGGGGGATGTTGGGCTCCTGAGAGGATGTGCGGAAAGGACTAAGATTTCAGTAAGTTAGAAAAGATAGGGATATGTGCATGTGAACTAGTCATTTCACCCTTGCATGTGTTGCTTTTTCAGAAGGCTGATGATTTAAGACAGAAAATGATACCATATGTGCCTGACAAACTGCAGGGGAGTTCTGCTGTGGCAGTGGGCCATGGGAGTGTGGTTTCAATCATGGACTGGGATTTCGATTCCCAATCCTATCAGTCTGCTTTTCAGACTCTGTGAGGGCTCCACACCATGTTTCTATCTGCAGACAGAAACTGTAAACCAAGAGAAAATCCAAATTGTTGTGCATTGGCTCAACAAACCGCACAGGTGTCACTGGGAGAGGAGCTGCAGCTGTACTGCAGTGCTGGTAAAGGCCAGCATGCATTGCCACGAATGCTCCTGGTTCCAGAGATGTGGAACTCAACTGTAAAAATCAGCTCAGTGTGCACAGAGGTTTGGCACAGGAGTTTTCAGAACATGAACGTGGTTTCTTTAAGGAAATGTGCTGAAGGTGTAGGAGTGGGAGTTGTTAAGGTAACAGCTGATGAGGTAAAAGCGTGTGTGACTGCAGCTCTGGACCAGCCTGGCCCCTGCCAATCATCTCCACCTTCAGCCTGTGCAAAGGAAACAGCAGGGTTTCCTATGTGTACTCAGAGGAAGAGTTTAGCCCAGCTAAGAAATTAAGAAATCACTCAATAATGTGTCAGAAATGTTACAGTTTTCTTTCCAGGTTTTTCCAGGGTTTGCAAAGTTTCTTTTTAAAGATGGATGCAGCTTTTCCTTCTTTTGTTTTCATTTTTTCCTTCTTTTGTTTTCATGTTTCCACTTATTTTGTTTTGCTTCTACCCTGTGTAGTTCTCTTTCCATATTTCCTGTTAAACCAAGTGTGATGTGATTGTTTTTGTTTAACAATTTGATCTGGAACAGATTATGGCATTGCCAACATTTCCTGTTTGGTGTGCAATAGAAATCTCTCCATGCACTCACATTGATGAGATTGTGGAAATATTTGCTTGGGAATGCCAGCTCCATGACTGGCATAGGAAGCACAGCACATGCTTCAGGAATACTTTAAAGCAGTATTTTCAACTTTGAAGCCAGTGGATTCACAGAGGGAGAAGGATGGGAGAGGAACTAGTTCAGGTTGTTGGTGGTTTTGTTCTGAGTGTGTTTTCCGTTTTGCAGTGGTTGGGAGCACATTATGCTTGCTTTGGGCAGGATGGGGGGACAGCTCTTGGGCATCTCTCCTGGAAGAGGAGCACGGAGGGACCACAGTGGAGTCACCTCCCAGTAGTGGTATTGCCTCAGTGTGTTCCCTGTTTCAGAAGCTGGACACATGGGGTGTGCTCTGGCTCCCTCTGACATTATAGGGCAGATCCAGTCCCTGTGGTTTCCCCACCTGCTGTCTGGTGTCTCAGGTGATGTGAAAGGCTGCAGGGCCAGGCCACAGGTACAGGGACACTGCAGCCCAATGGCCCCAGAAAAGGGGAAAATGGATCTGCCCTGGATCCCCCACCCAAAGCATCATCTGCCCACTTATGTTCTGCCTTCTTTCCCCTGCATTGTATTGGTTTTCTATGGCACACAGAAACAATACAAGAATCATTCCTGTGTTCTTCCACATCATTAAAATATGTTCCATCAGTTCTTATAAACATGGGACTTGGGATCTGCTGCTGCTTATCTGTGTGCAGTAGGAACCAGGCCCACACTGAGGATTTTGGTGTTTATTCTCTCAGTATCTGAAGAGCCTTCTTTATGTTGAAAGCCTTTTTGTCTTGTTTGAAAAAAATGGTCAAGAGTTTGCCCTGTGTTCTTGGGGAGGATGTGTCTAAACACAAAATGAATTCATCCATTTGGATTTTACCAAAGACTTTGAGTGGCTTTAAAGTATATTTAAAATGTTTATTTTAAATCCAGAGTCAAATAATTTTTAACAAACTGTCTCAAGATAGAAGAAACTGACTTTTTGGAGTAACTGTATTGTTTATTTGTTGTATTGCAGTAGCACCTAGAGATCCCTACTGTGCTAAATGCAGAACAAACACAGAACAGAGCTGGTCCCTGCCCGTGGGAGCTCACAGCCTTCAGTCTGGGGTCAGCCAGGAGCTCCGGGGCTCTCTTGGGGCAGTGAGTCAAACCCACAGCTTGACCTCCCCATCACCCCCAACACAGAACAGATCAAGTAGGAGGCAAGTTTCAGAGAGCTGAACAACCTGCCCTTTCCTGCTGTACACTTCTCCAACTGATTTTTCCCAAGCTGTAGTTAGCAGGCCTGTGGCTGAGCTGTGTGGGCTCCCTGAGATCACTGCTGCTCCTCAGAGAGCCGTGCTTTCCTTGTTCCCAGTGTCCTCAGGCAGATAGAGGTGTTTGGATAAAAGGAAGCCTTTTCAGTGGTTTATCATTTATATTATTTTTTAAAAGGTTTTCCTTTTTGCCTTCTAAATTTTCATTCTCATTCAGTACCTTTCTATGGTTGCTGCCATAGAGGGGAAGGGGGAAGGATATACCAAAAAGCAAACCTGACATCACACATGCACACTGTCAATCATCAGAGTATCAAAAACAAAGCTTGCAACAGCACAAACTTGTATAAATGTGGAAAGGAAAAAAAAGGACACCGACTAAGCACATCAGGCCATCTTGTCCCTTTTGGCAGCTTTAAGATAGGGTGGAAGAAACTCACCCATTTTTTGAGCTTGTCTCCTGAGTCACCATCCCATCTTTTTCCATTTTCTCTTCTAACACTCAGCTATAGCTGGGGGTTTGTCCATTCTGATTTACAGCCTTAGAGTCCCAGGGAGGGATAAACAAGGAATCCTTCATGTTCATTCATGCTAGAACAAGTCAGGGGGTCTTAGGGGCAAAATAAGCCACATGGTCATTTCTGTCTGATCCCTCCTCTACTTTAACTCGATGGCAAGGTGTGAAGATGATGATATTCAGCAAATGAACAGAAAGGGGCAACTTGTGTGTGTTGGATTGGGGCAGATCCCATCTGCTGTCTGTCCCTCCTGTGTGTAAAAGAGCAGGGGAAGAGCCATTGTGCCTCATCTCAGGGGGTGAAAGGGATGGGGTGTGAGAAGGAAACCAGAGCCAAAAGCCTAACTGTGGATAACAAACATGCAAGTCAGAGCAGGGGGGAGGAGAGGTGTGGACCTTTGCAAACAGAAAGGTTGGATTGTGGTTTCCAGTGTGTGCTCCAGCCTGGAGCTGGCAGAAGCTGTGTGGCCAGTGACTAATGCTGGCAGGAGCAGAGCATGCAGCAGTGTGGCATCGTGGGAGCAGGGACAGCTCTATGGGCTGAGGGGCCTCTAAGTGTTACCCCAGAAATAAATAAATAAATATCCTGAAGCTGTGCGTGTCACTGGTGCAGCCCAGCAGAGCTGTCTCTGAGCCCCTGCTCTTGCCCTGTGCCTCAGGCAAGGGCAGGGAACAGCACTTGAAAAACACAAGCCAGACACAGGGTGCTCTGAAATGAAATCCTTCTGCCTGCGTATGATAAAATTTGGTTTCTAATTACTTGTTTTGAAATGTTTTGTCACAAACTTCCTTTGGAGATGGAGAAGATGGAAAAAAATGGGATGAGTGCTCCCTGGCCCAACCTCACTATCCAGATCTCTGTGTAGAGCTCTCAAGGAAGAAGAGCTTCCTCAAAGAAGTCTCCTGTCCACGTGTGATGCAGCACATATCTCTGGGAGTTCCCACTGTGCTCTGAGGTTGTGATACCCTCTGTAGCTAAGGAAGAAAAAACAAATAGTCTTCACCTCTGTAGAGGTGGGTCTGGATACAGTCATCTGCATCACATATACCCCAGAAGCCTAGGAGAGCTTGGATGTGGACTCCTGTAACCTGTCACAGGGACAGGCTCAAACAGAAGCTGTTTGGATGTGAATCCAAATCCAAATTCCCTAAGAGTTTCAGCTGCCAGTTGGCTGGGAGCCTTTAAGCTATCTCTAATTCCACAAAAGAAACAAACAAAAAAATAAAGTAAAAGGTGCTTTAAAAATACCATGAGGAGAGAAACTGCCATGGAAATAAATAGCAAAAATAACAATGTTAACATGTCCGGTGTCACAGCAACTCTGACATTCAAGTAGTGTGGCCGTGCCCACAGAGCTTCTCCCAGCACTGCTGGCACGGCCCAAGGGTCAGAGCTCAGCTGGTGCCCCATGCTCACTGAAACAACCCACTCCTCCCTGGGGCTGGAATGGATGTGAAGAGAAGGGGAGAGGAAAGATGGATGCAGTCTCTGCTGATAATCAGGTCTTCGCTGTGCCCGCCTTGAGTGGGATGGAGCCACAAAGTTCTGGTGGTCGTGTCTCTTGTTCCTGCCTGAGACAGAAGGGCCACACTTCAGAGCTGGAAGGGATATTGCTTCAGGTATTCCCCCATCCTCCGGGGCAGGGGCAGCCGCTCCACGTCGGCCGTGCACTTGTTGATGCGCAGCCGGCACAGGTGCTGCAGGCTGGCCATGCTGTCCTTGCGGCCCAGCGGCCGCAGCAGCTTCAGGTGTACGGCGGCTGCTGCCAGCTCTTTCTGCAGGGGAGGTAGAGGAGACGGAGGCGGGTAGGGAGCCTCGGTCTTGCTTTCCGTTGTGCAGGACAAGACGTAGTGCTGGATGAGACTGACCACGTCAGGGAAGGCCAGGATGCGAGGTTTGCTCAGGTAGTTGGAGTCCAGGCGGAACTTGCCGTCGGTGTACTCGATGCGCACGTTGGTGGGCCCGCGGTTGGTCTTGACGGACAGCGTGAACAGGTAGCTGGGGTGGGTGCTGTCCCGCACCAGGAACGTGCCCTCAGGCATCTTCTGCAGATGCTGCTTGGCCTCGCTGGCGGTGATGGAACCCCAGTACCAGCCTGGAAGAACATCCGAGAAAGAATGTGTTACGGAAAGAGCATATCCTAGGACTGGCACTATATTTGGGGAAGCCTTGAAGACAACCATGTTAAGGGCCTGGGAAGCAGAGCCAGAGTTGGCAACACCTTCATTAATTAAGACCAAGTTCTAAAGGTGACCTGCCTATGCTTGCCATTGCTGTGCTGGGGCTTAGGATGAGGCTTAGGATGAGCAGCTGCAGTTTACAGAGAAAAAGCAATTTGCTTTTTGCAATTCCTTCTCCCAATTCAGTTACAAAAGATAAAGCAATAAATTAGTTCATGATGTATAGAGACTGCAGATACATTTGCTGTGTGCACAAGAGCCAGCCATCCACACAGGAACCAGGCTCCTGTCTGAAGTGAGATCAGGAGATTCTTCCTGGTGCTCAGATTGTGGAGTTGGGTCCCTGCACCCTTCTGACCCTGTGACTTTGCAATTGAGCCTTACCAGATTCTCGCAGGTAGGAGAAGGTTTTTGCAATGCAGAGAAGGTCTTCTTCAGGGTCCCGTGCCTGAGGTGGGTTGCTGTCTGGAACTGGAGCTGCAGGGGCAGGCGCAGACTCCTCCTGGAAGGCCATAACTGGGAGAGGCTGCATGATGGGCTCTGACAATTCCTCAATGCCCCTGAGTGACACTCTCCTGATCTTTTCCTCTGCCAGCAAAGGATGAGGTCTGAAATGAAAGGCACACTGTGCTATTTCTCCTTGCTTTGAGATCAGTTGCAGGGTCTGTTGAGTGCATGCTACATTATACAACGTGTTATGTTTTACAAACAGATCCTCAGTACCATTGTTTCTGAGAGAGGCAAGGGAGGAGGAAGGAACACAGCTAAAGATGAGCCCTTTGAAACAGGGACAGTGAGTTTGCCTCTTTGGTCTTATGGAAGGTGGTCAGTCCTGCAATTTACAATGAGTTTGATTCTGAAATTTTTAGATGTTGCCTTTTAATATGTAGTTTCAGGGGCAGTAAGGTTTATGACAGCATTACAGCTTCAGTTACATGACTGAGATGCTGGAGCATTTCTGTTTCTGCCAGTGGGATTGTCATTTACTGCAATATAATTAGAAGCAGAATTGGGAATAGCTTGGATTGTGTCCTACCCACTTTCTGCTCAAGGATGACCTGATCCTAAATTAATCTGTCAGAACTCAGAGTGAGCTGATCACAAAGAGAACAGTGGGAATTCTTGTTTTAGCCAAGGCTGTGCACTACACCCACTCCAGTGTTCAGCAGCTTGATGGAGGAGTCAGTGTGGCTGTAATCCCTGCAGGACTGCACGAGGAGGCTCTGCCATGGCCAGACTGCTAGAACACATATTCCCCTGTGGCCTAAGTGGTGAAGCTATTCAGCATCTAAATGCATTTTCACAGAGCCTGGAGCTCTCATGGGGCATGGGTGCTCCTCCTCAGCAGCACAGGGATTCCTAAAGAAAAGCAGAGCTCTAGGGAGGATGGATGTCAAAGGCCAGGAAAGTCTTCATTCCCAGGCAAGCTAATGAGCAAAAATTAGTTTCTGTCCCAGTGTGTGGTAAGCTCTTTGCCTGTGTCCCCTGTCCTGCTGCATGCCCTGTGTTACATCCCCCCACCATCCCCAACACATTTGTCTCTCAGACACTTTAAAGAGAAGATGCTTGAGAGAAATATACTCAATCCTCAGTGTGTCACTGCCACAGCACCACTGGAGCTGACAGTGATGGCACAGGGTAGAGCCACCTCCCCACACCGTTGAGGAGAAGCAGGAGACTCTCAAGTCCCAAGTGCTTCCCTTCAGATCATCCTCCTTCCCTGTGCTCTGTGTGAACAGGGACACTTCAGGTACATAAATAAATGTGCTATAAACTGATCTGCACCTGATCATAGCTGCACTCCACCACCTCAAACTGCGGAGACTCAAGTATGGGACAGAGAACAAGAAGAAGAGATGTGAGAGGAAAGTAGATTAGAGAGGACCTGAAAGCACTTTCACACCTTGTAAGTGAGAGCCATGATCAGTTCCACATCTCTGCATTTCTAAACAAACCATGGAGGTTTGGAATAAGGTAAATTTAAATCTACAGAGAGATAATCTTGCCCTTGCAATACATAGCAAACCCCCTGATATTCTGTTGGTGTTTAGGAAGGAACATTCTTTTTTTTTCCATGTGTGAAATCACATTTCACAAGAAGGATACCTGCTTGGTTTTCATGGTATCTATGTTTCTTAATTTCTATTAATGGGTAAGAAGCCAGGCTGAATAAAAGTGATTGCTGGATCTTGTCCTCACCAGGGACATTTGGTCGCAGGACCTGCATTTTCAGGGGCTTTTGTACATCTGGATATATTTTTATACCTGGAGATCATTGTTGGAAAAGCTCTGAGTTCTCTTTTAAATCCTCCTGGAGATACATTTATAGGTGCTGAGGGCTCCATTTTTCAAGATATTTGGATGTCTCCCTCTTAATGTCATAGTCTTTACAAATGCCTAGCTACCTGTCTCCTTGGGGAGAGTCCCAATTCTGCATTACTCCCTTTTTGCACAAGGAGGACCGTAAGCCAGATCAGCTGCTTGGAGCATAGTGCAAATAACACCAAGGTCATGGACTTGATCCCCATATGGGTCATTCAGAGTTGGACTCAATCATCCTTGTGAGTCCCTTTCAACTCAGAATGTTCTGTGATTCGGATCCTTGCCTGTGCTGATCCTAATTACCAATTGTGCTGTGCAAGGAGCGTGTCCTGGGCCTGCTGGCACAGCAGTGTCTCTCACACCAACTGTTCCCTAAGCTGAAAATGACCATGACTGATACTAAGGAAAATCAGTCCTGCACTATTCACTCACCAGAATTCAAATACTGCAGTCCAGGTGCCAGATCTCTCTGAACTTATTTTCTCCTGGAAAATTTTTCTGGCCTACCCTTCCAGAAAGGTTTGGAATATAAAGAAAACTTTTCATAGCATGGAACTTTTTTTCTTTTTATATACCAACTTCAGAGAGGAAATCAGGAATTGCAGGGAAGCTACACAAGGAAATATCTGCCATGAATCAGGAGGAAAGTTGTTACTTTCAAGGGCTGTACCAGTTCACAGTTTGGTCCTCCAAAAACCACATCAGCTGTGTGAATTTGTCAGTTGATTTCTTTTACAGAGCCCATGTGCTTGAGATGAGTTTTCCCGATGCCTTACACTTTGTGCCACCAGAGGCTGGGGGAGCCCGGACCCCGTGCAGGCACTGTGGGGATCCTTCCACCGCAGCCAGAGAAAGGCTGGGCTCACACATTTCCTATTTTCCTTCTATACCCTGGCCTTATGCCCCTACAAAACCTCCCAGTGTGGCTGTAGGCTCAAAGGAACATGCTGGAAGAGAGGAGAAGGATTAGAAATTTCGACAGACTGGGAGGTGCTGGTGTCCTAAAGAACTTTGTACATAGGCTGAAGAAAGGAGAGCTGCTGCTGGGAACAAACAGAGCAGCTCCAAGCACAGGAATGGGAGAGCAGAGGATCAGCAAGTAACAGCAGACTACAGCTTTTAACGCAAGAACATTTGCAAAAGGGTTAAAGAAGAGCTTGCTGGGATAAGGACAGGTTGAAAAAGGTTTGCTGACATGAAAAAGTCAGCCCTTTGGTGGGGCAAAGAAGGGATTTGCAAATAGTGCTTGTAAGAGAGAAAGCAGAGGAAAGACGTGGAGAATTAGGACTGATAGAGCAAAGTGTTCATAGAACAGCTGTGAAGAGGAAGCAAACAACCATATGAAATTTGGCATGTCTAGATCAGAGTCTGGGTGCACTCTCCAGAGAAACAGCAAATGAACTTCCCTGTGCTTTGGCAGCCAGTGTTTCAGAAAGCCTTGGAACAGCAAGAAAATTCAGGAGAATTAGATATGTCTGATACCATTTAATGTTGGCTTTGTAGTTACTGTGCTGATAAGCTAAACTTCATAACACAGTATAAGCACTACAAGAAAAAGTGTGGAGCTGCTCTCCCTTCCATCAGCTGAATCCCAACACTCCATTGGGAGCTTGGTCTGAATAGGATGGAGAGTATTGAGTTCAGGATAAACGAAATCCTACAGGATAATGAAAATGGAGCAATAAATGGCCTTCAAAATAAACATTAAAATGAAAACATCTACACATCTGGCTCCATAATAAGTTCTTGGTGGGTAAGAAAGAAAAGCAGTAGCTCTGGTATGCTGACCCTGGAGAAAAGCTTCAGATAAGGGTTTCCCAAAGGCCAAGCTGAAAACTGAATTCCCTTTGCCATGGCTATAGGAACTGCAGCTGCAGACTGAAAATAAGAATGAAAACAAACCGCTTACATAGTAGGAAAGTAGTGGTAAACACGAGCTCTGCTTGTCTGTGGGACAGATTTTGGAGGGGAAATGACAAGAAAATCCCCATGCTTCGGTCATCGCAGGCAGACAAGGAAGATTTTACTCTGAGGAAAATCCACCATACACTGGAGTGATAGGAAAATCTGACATGATGACTCAGACTGAAACAAATGCTCACAATTTCCAAGTATGCAGCATGTGTAAAAGTACCAGGTGATTCCTGCACACCAGGTATTCCTCAGCTGATAATCAAAGCTGGTCACAGGGACACTGAAGTGCCGACATATCAGTACTGGTACCAGAGAAGGCATCTGGATCTCACTTGTTCTCCTGAAGGCAGATGTGGAACTATCTGTGTGCCCCCTGTGGCTCTCACTCTACAGAAAGCTGGGTTTATGTACATACACTTAAACTTACACAAAAATAGCATTAATTTAGCATAAATACCTCCTTAGAAATAGACCAAAGCACCTAAACTCCAGGGAAGTCTTTCCCTGTAAGCAGCTTGATTCCAAAACGGCTTTAGAGAGCACCTATGGTGTTGGGTTGGTGTCAGCACTGCTGCTGCGTCCACCACACTGAACAACGCACTCCAAGTAATTCTTACTCTCCCAAAGACTTTGAATACCCTGTATTCCGTTTTTCAGCAGTAGAAAGCACGGAAATCAGGAATACCTTATGGTTCCATGATTTTGGCCTTGGAATCTAAAACACAGGCACACAGGACAGACACATGAACTCAGCACTCGGCCGGCCAAAGTCATTCCCATTCCATTACAGTCACACATGGCAACACACGGGAGCTGAAAAACTGTCACAGAGAACCTTCCTAATTACAATTACCAAAATCAAAGCACAGCTTTTCACAGAAGGCTGCAAAGTATCTTACCCCTGAACACAGAGGATCATGTCACTCCCGGACCAAGGGAAAAGCATTAAGTCTTCAAGAAGGTGGGAAATTATTTCTTCTCCTCTTGCCTTCTTTGCTTTCCCGAAGCAGCGAGTTCAGCCTCTAGTTGGGGTTCACGGTGAGAGAAGGCTGGCGAGTCTCAGCAAACCCCTTTTGCAGGTTGTTTCAGACGCAGCAGCAGACGAGCTGTCCGACAGACTTCAGCAACTTTGGCCAAGAAAATGCGTGCGCTCTCAGTGCTTCAGAAAAAAATAATGTATTCTTGTTCTGCTTTTCAGAAAACAGCAGCAAAAAAAAAAAAAGTTTAAAAAAATAACCAGAGAAAAAGGAAATTACATATATTTAAAGAGGAACTGATCTACTGATCTTCCTTCAGAGCACTCTGAAATAATAATAAATAGGTACCAATAAATAAGATCTCCCCGAGTGCTGCGGGAAGAGCCGGAGCAGCGACCTGTCTCAGCGCTGGCTCCAGAGAAATGAAGCTCCGTGGAAGGAGGGGGGGAGAAAAAAAAAAAAGGCAAACCTCCTTAGTAATCTTTTGTGTGTCCCTTTTAATCTGTTCCAGGAAGTGAGGAATTCCTGGAATCGTATTGTGTTCGCATCACTCTTCCTATATCAGCCACGAGGGGAGGAGGGGAAAAAAAAAAGCGAAGGTATAAATAGCTGTGTCCAGCAGGGCTGCGTCCATGCTGCCATGGCCGGGGGAGGGAGGGGAGGGGAGAGGAGGGGAGCGGAGCGGAGCCCTCCCGGCGGTGGGGTGGGTGGGCAGGCAGGGCTGGGGGAAGGGAGGGAGGGGAGGGGAGGGGAGCCGTGCGGAGCCGCCGCCGCGCGTGTTCGCAGAAACGCCTTTGATCCATTTCCAAGAACTTTCCAGGAACGCGGGGCCGGCGCGCCGGGCGCTGCCAATGGGCGCCGCCGCCGCATGCGCGGGGCCCGCCCGGGGCGGGGCGGGCAGCGCCCACCGCCTCCTGCCCGGCCTTAGAGCACGGCTCCCTTTGATTTTCCCGCAGCTGTGGGTGGTTTTCCTTCCACTTGTTTTTAAGCATTTGGTGTTGTGCGGTGTTTCGTGCCTCCTCTCCCCGGCGGTTCGGCATCCTCCCCGAGCTGGTGGCGCCTCTCCGGCTCGCTTGAGCACCGGTGCAGGGCAAGGCTGTGGGGCTGGAGGGGTAAACAGGGACTGACTGGGGCAATTTCCAGTGAAACCTGGGGAGTGAGAGGAGGCTGTGCTGCAGGGTCTGCTACTCTGGGCAGCCATTGTGTGGTTGTCACGCTGCATAGGTTGTTTTATAAAGGTTATCTTGGTCACCTGGGAGTCTCCTGTGAATCAGGTATCAGCTCAGCAAAGTCTCCTGGAAAAGGCTACACCACCACCGTTTTGTCCTGCATTTATAGAACACTTTCGAGTTAAAATCCGGCAACCCACAAGGAAATATTTCGGTTTCTTTTAGGGTTATTTAACCTTTTATTTTTGAACACTTTGTAACAAAAGCTTGATTGTCTTTGTCTTTTCCTGCCACGAGTTTCAACCTCTTCTCTTATTAGAGATAAGACAAAATGAGAGTGGTCTGTCTGCCACCTCCATTGGAGTAGGTCGAATACTTTAAAAGATTAGTAATTATTGTGCCATTTAGAACATTCAGAAGTGGATGGGGCCGAGAGCAGAGGGGAAGGTAGGATGCTGATAAGGGTGAGATTAGAAGGGTGGTTTCCTTCCTGGGAATGAGCCTGAGAGGAGGCAGGCTGTGTTCGGCTCCTGACTCAGGCTTTCACTCCCTACAGTTTCATTTGGCAGCTCCTCAGCTTCCTGCACATTTCCATCCGTTTTCTGTCCTGAACCAGGGGCAGTGCAGTAATGAGTGCTGCTAATAATACCCAGCTATGCGAAGAGAGAGGTGCTGAGGGCTATCTAAGTATCTTATCTGTCCATCTGTCTAAGTACTCTAAGGGCCATCTCAAAGCAGTGGGAATGTCAGCCTGCAGGCACTCCTTGACCAGTTTGCTTCTGAGCCTGACAGACTTCAGCTCACGCTTCCTCTGAATGTGTGTAAATTTGCAGGGTAAGCGGGGGCCTGGCAGAGGAATTTCAGTCCTCACCTCTCCTGAGCACAGCAAGCACAACATCCAGACGATCATTCGGAGGGCCCTTCGTAGCCCTGGCTCAGGCTTGCAGAGGACACCTGCGTGCCTGTGCCCCTTCAACATCTAAATCCGAGCTTGTTTAAACCTTCTGTCAGTGGTGCAGCAGCACGATGGATTTCAACAGATCTAGACTACAGAGGTGGGAGTAGCTCTCATCTCCGGCAAACCACAGTGAACCTGCACATCAGAAGGTATTTAATTCGTCGTCAGCCTCGGGGGGGACGCTGAGATGCCAGCCTGGTGTGGCGGCAGGAGCGCTGCAGCCCGGCTCCGGCATTGAGGAGATGTCTGCATGTTTTTTTCACTTAGAATTGGGCTCCATCTAGCGATCCTCGCCTGGAGGAGGCTTTTAGTGCAGGCTCTGTGCTGGGGGCTGAGCGGCCATTTGGCTCTCGGGCGCAGGGAAGGCACGCTCAGTGCTGTGCAGAGGAACATCCCCGCAGAAGCGGGGGCTGCGCTGCCCAGTGCTCCCAGTAGCCGTCCCGCTCTCCCGCACTGGTTTTCCAGCCGCAGTCACCGGACCCGAGCCGCTCTGCTCATGGTCCTGCTGGACCCGGAGAGACGAGCATTGTCTCCAAGTAGCTGATGGGTGTGCGCATCAATGAAAGGAGCTTGAATTTGTATTGAAAACTTCTTTAGGGGACCACCTCAAAAAAATATTCAGGCCAATGCCTGGGCTGTTTTATCTAAGAAATCTGTGATCGGTTTGAACTCAGGAGCACTCAGCAGTGCTTCATCACCCGACGTGAACGTTGTGCTCATTGGCACTCCTCGGGCAGAGGGCAATGCCCCGAGAGGGGAACAGCACAGTGTGCCCGATGTGCCAGTGTCCCAGGCCCTGCACAGTCAATATAAAGTGCTGCCGTTCACACAAATTAGTTGTTTAAACCCAGTTTATATTTATATAAATGGCTTTCCAGAGTACTGTCTTGAAAAATAAGGACATTACAGAGGAAGTAGCGAGAAATCTTGTTGAGTCATATAATTGAATGCTAGGCTTTAGTTATGAAAGGTGTCAAAGAAAGCTCAAAGCTCGCAATAAGCCAGGGAAGAAAATTCAGAAACAGCGAGGCAGTAAGTCCCTCAGGAAAGTTCACTGACACAACAGCACCATCTGCTGCTAAATGTGTGCTCGGGAAAACCGGTGGCCAGAGCCCCTTCCCACTGCGGCTGTTACACGACTTCTGGGCATTTGGACATTCCTGTGATCTTGTAGAGTTGGTGAAAATGAAAAGTGACATCCAGAATCGTAACTCTTGAGAGAGATCTTTGTGCCTGGGGACTTGGTTTACCTTCACCAGTAGCTTGAAAGACTGAAAGTCACCCCTTTGGTTACTGCCTGGCCCTTACCCTGAGCTGTAGTGTAACAAACCCCACTGAGTGACCCAACGTTACCAATACCAAACAGCTGTTCCTTCTTTAGAGGGGCTCGGGCTCGTTATTCGAGTAGGACACAACAATTCCTGTAATCAACAACAGGTGGTGCACTTAACGTTGTGGTTTTGATTTCCCAACCTGGTGAGTAACAATGGAGGAGTCTCCAGGGTGTGGGTGAGCTGTGCGGTGGATACAGGGACATCTGAGCTGGCTCCATGAGAAGTAGGATGTGCAGAAAGGAATGGCTTTTATTTCAAGCTGTGAAAAATACCCTGGGTTATTAGAAGGATCTCAGCATATTCGTTGTCCTGAGACTTGTGGCACATGGTGACATAGAAGGTGATGGCAGTGTGGCATCTATTAGGAGATTTGCTGCTTGATTCGAATGCTGCAAAAATTGTATTCCTGAGTGATCTGGAAGGCCACCCCAGGACTACCAGGTAATGCTGTCATACCCATTAGTTGCAGGATGTTTCAGTGAAAGAGATTAATTTCTTCTGCTCCGCTGCAGCATAAAATGAACCATCTCCTGTAGACAGATTAGAAGGTTTTTTAGGCTTTTGATTTATGATTCTTTTGTGAAAAAAAATATATCTTTTTTTTCATATCTGCTGAAAGGGAAATGTCCAGCTGGCATCTCTCTGACTCCCCCATCAATAAACTTTGGAGGAATATAGATGGAGCCTCCCAAAACCTTCTCAACGACCAAGACAAGATACCTGTAATAGGGTGTCTGAAGCCAGGCATAAAAAAGCAGCTTTTCTATCTTCATCTGTATTTCTATAGGAAAATACCTGCTATGTGCTAACATGGAGGAATTAATCTTGAGGAACAAAGTCAGGTATCAGGACAGGTTCTCCAGATGGTGAGAGTGGTGTTATTGAAACTTCTGTTTCCTTAACTAGAAGCTGCTTCATATCCAGAATTTTAATTCCTCCTGGAAACCATGCTATAATCCCATGGACACAAGGACAAAGGGGGCTGAGACTAAAAGAGAAGTTGTTCTAGCAACAAAGCATCAGTAAAGATTATTGCCTATGAAAGAGCTTTATAAACCTGGTTTTTGTGTCAGCCAGGAGAGAAAAGAGCCAGGCTGTTTGCTGATGAGCTTTTTGAGTTTGGTTTTTTTTTCATGCCTTTTTGATAAGTCTGAGACAGACACCTCCAGAGCAGAGCCAAAAGACAGGCGAAAAAACATGCATATAATTTGTGTTTCAGACCACTACATGACAGTCTAAACTAAAGATCCTACAAGAGGTTGCTTTTGTTCTCCTTCATATCAAAATGTTACTCTGTAGAGCTGCCCTTTCTTTCTTTTAATATCACAGATGCAGTTTCTGAAGAACTTCCTGGGGGATTTAATAAGGTTGTTGCAACCGCCCAACCAGACAAAGCCATGTCCTCACTTCAACCTGACAGTACAGAGGATTTTCTCTTTGGTGACATCTGTATAATGCATCCCGTGAGTGTGGATTTCTCATAACAGCAGAAAAAAAGAGAGAGCTGTTACTCAGACAAAGCAAAGTTTCAGAAAAACAAGTCATTAGTTTTCAGCTGATAATTCCTTTATCACAGTTATTTCCATGAGACGTTGCTATCAAAGGGCACCACCAAGCAAATCACTTTTGTATATAAGGAACCCGAGATCCCTGTATCATTGAGGTATCACTCCTCAAGATCTGCCACCCCTCAGAGAACATTTGATGACATCAGCTTTCCTAGCTCTCCAGATGACAGCAAATTCAGTTCCTTTCATTTTTATTAGGAAATGAGACATTTGAAAGTCTGAAATGTCTTTGATCCCAGCTATTGAATTGCTACAGCCTAATAAAGAGGCAGTGAAAATACCCAGTGAAATAGCCAAAATTAACCTTCTCTGTTTAAACAGAGTGGTGCTGTCTGTCTGTAAAGCAGGTATCTGTGATATTGAAGACATTATAAAATCAGGGAGAACATATCCAGACTGTGTGCTGGCTAAAATAAAAAGCTTCACCAGGTTAAGACACTGGTTAGAGGAAAGGGGTTGCTGCCCCTAAGCTTATTGAAAGAAGAGGACCTTAATATTTGCTGTTTGCTTCTATAAGCTGTGTTTTATTTTGGGACAAAGCAAGCATAACTGAGCTACACAAAATTCTCTTTTGAAATTTAAGTTGCTCTATGTTGTTGCTGTTGGGGACTTCTGGTAAAAGTAGGATTAATGTTTAATTTACAGTGTGGAGGATTTTTGTGAAGATGAAAGAACTTTTGCTGTAGTGGGCTCTTAGCTGTTAATAGTACTGTTTTAGGGGGGTTTTTAACTTCAAAAAGCAAACATCAATAAATAAATAAATAAAAACATCTGTTTGAGTGAAAAACATCCCCTGGCTCAAGGAGCTGCAGTGGGCCTGTCAGTGTATTCTCCATCAGCATCTCCAGAGGATGCTAATGGATCTCCACCTGCCATGAGCACCAAGAGAGGCTTCAGGAGCTGCTTTTTATTTTGGGGTCATCCTTGTATAGAGTGAGGCTGTCTGATACTTGGACTGATGCTAGAAAGGCTTTTTAGGAGTTTATAGTGGTTGAAATTAGCAGAGGGTTGAAGTAAGGCCTTATTAAACATGATTCACATTGGGTTTTTAGGTGTTTTGCCTTGTTTAAACTTACTACTGGTTGCTGGTAAAATGATGAGCTTTGCCAAGAGCATATCCAGGCAACATCAGGTGGTGAACCCAAACAAGCTTTTCATCCAGTGAGATATCCTCTGACTTCAAAAATGTGGTTTTTATTGTCCCAGTTTAACTCTTCTCATCAGGAGATGGCTCATAACTGAAACATGTAGAACCAACTAATTTCACACATCCTGTCTCATTCCTTCATCTTTCCTCCTTGCTTTCTATGCACAGCTTATTTTTTTAGAAACTCATTCTTGTAATAGTTAGAGTCATAGTTTCTTAATGAAATTCCTTACTTCTGACACACTATAGAAAATAGCAACCCCTTCAGTAGACATCTGCTTGGAATTTTTACATTTAATATTTCTTAGAATAGAGCTATAAATCGCCTTCTACCAGCTTCAATGTGCTAGTCAGTGTAACTCCTGCCTGCTTTGGGCAGCTGTGGGGTTTTGGGTGAGAGTTACATGGAAAGATCCAAAGCAGGGCCAGGAATGGGAGCTACAGGTAGATGTGAGCAAGTATGGTTTTCAAAAGAAAAAATGCAGAAGAGAGTGGAGAGATTTAGGAGTTTTCTGAAGGGTCTGGCCCCCAGTGACTGAGTGGAGAGAAGAGAACTAATAGTTACCTGTTGCAAAGAGAAGGAAGTTACCATCCAGGACAAACAGAAAAGCAGAGACAGGGAGAAGGCATGGGAAGGAAAATCAGAGCAAGCGGGTGACCACAGAATCATGTTATTGAAGGTTTGCAACCTGGGAGCTCACAGTTACAGACACATTTCTCTGAGACTACTGCAGTGGGAGGTGATGCAGACTAAGACGGCTGACAGCTAAACCTGAAAAGATTGGAAATAGCTGTTTTCCTCAGGGATTTGATTAGCCCAGAATAAGTGAACTGAATCAGGGGGCCAGGCCCTCCAGCAGCTGAAGTGCTGAAAGCCTGGAAGGGAAACCTGAGGCAGAATAGCTGTAGCATCACATCACATGGTGATGTACTGCAGATCTGCATCCTGCTAACTTGAACTACTTTTTATTCCTTGGGGAAAGGGCTCATTAGCCCTTTTAATTATTTTCCTATCTGCTAGAACTCCAGATGCTATTATGTTACGTAAAATGACAAATGTATTTTTAACTTGTAAAGCATGTGAACTTTAAGCTCCTTCCAGTGATACGAATACAGCTCCATTTCGATGCATGACTCATCTTCACATGTAGGGAAAAAAGCTCAGCATTTCACATCCCTGGAACCACACTCTGTGCACCAGTGATGAGCGACAGTTGCTGTGGGAACCATCTCTTTTAGTATCCTGACTGTGCATCCGAAAGTGCCGAGAAACACTGACCGCGTCTTTGGTCGCGTTTAGTGACTGCATTAAGTGAGAGCACCCTTTCGATAGCCAAGCGCCTGAAGGATCACTGCCTGCTATCGCGTCTCCTTGTAGCAGCCTGTTTAACACAGGGTTCGGAGCGAACGTGGCCATTCTCCCCCTCCCCGAGGAGCCATCGCGGGAAGGGCCGGCGGTGCCACCGCGCGGGCGCGCTGCGGTACCAGCCCGGAGCCGCCGCCGCTGCAGCCTCATTTCCCCCCTCTATCAGGGCCGTTTACCCCAATAAATTAATATCGTGCGTTAAATCACCGCCCTAGATCACCTTAAAACCACCGCGGGGGTTGTTCCCCGCCAGGGTTGTTCAGGCGAGCCCGAGCAGTGGAACCTGAACACGAGGCAGCTCCCGCTCCCCGCTCGGGCCCGGCCCAGTCCGGGCCGCTTGTCGAGGCTCGGGCCGGTCCCGCCGCCGGCAGCCCGGCGCGGCTCGGGGCGGGAAGGCGGCGCGCACCTGCCCGGGGCGGCGGGGCGGACCCAGGCAGAGCCCGCCTTCCCCGAGCCGCTCCGGGAAGCCTCGACTGGGGCCGCGCCGCCACAGGCAGGTAATGGAGCTCCGGCGTGGAGCTGCCCCCGCCCGGCTCCCGCCGCCGCCACCCCCCGCTCTCCCGGCTTCGCCTCAGGGCTTTCCCGCCCTCCGCCGCCGCCTCAGCGCGGGGGGCTGAGCGAGCGGCCCCTCTGCTGGTGGTAACGGCGCTGCTGGCACCGGCACCCGCCCCGGGGATCCCCCTCAGGTCCCCAGCGGGACCCTCCCGGCTTTGGGAGCCGCGCCATGGCATCTCCACGGACTGCAGTTCTTGGGAGGTTTGGTGGTCCCTGCCCCTAGCATGGGGTCCCAGGGTTCGGTGCCTGCCCAGGCAGTGCCACTCTGGGGTTCAGTCCAGGTATTCGTGGCTCTCTTGCGCAATTTGGGAGTGTCGGGATGAGGCAGGGGAGCATTGTGAGGATTTCTATATAAAACATTGAGGCAACAAGTGGTTGATGAGGGTTTGTGAGCTCGAAGCTCTGTTCTGTTGTACAGACCTTAGCTGTGGTGTTACTCCAAGACCCAGCAGTTACTCAGTTACTTTTTGTTGCAGTAAAAGCGGTGATTTATACCTGCAGACTGAGAGCTGTGTGTACTGGAAGTGGGGTGACAGGTCTGTAAAGCTCAAGTGTGCTTTCCTGAGGTGACCCTTCACTTCTATTCTCTCTGGCACCTGGTCATCTTGTTAAGAGAAAAGCCCTGACAATAGTTAGTTGATATCAATTACTAACACTTGTTTACATTTCTACTCAGGACTAAATGGCGAGCAAATGGACTGCTTGAAGCACTGGGTTTGATTGCTTAAGAGAAAGGGCTCTGCCGAAGATACCCGACAGATTCCTGTGGGGTATCTCTGTCATCCCAGACTCTTCCCTGATATGGAACAAAGTGAAGGTGAACAGGAATCCCAGGCAGAGAGTCACGTGGAGAGCAAGAGCAGTGTGGAGAGCAAGAGCAGCGTGAAATCCTTACCTGGGGGAACAGCCCATGTCAAACTAGAGATAAAAAAACATGCAGTTACAGACGACTACAAACTCTCCAAACGTGTGCTAGGGTTAGGAATCAATGGCAAAGTACTGGAGTGTTTCAACAAGCAGACAGGCCAGAAATGTGCTTTGAAGGTAGGTGTGTTTTGTCTTTTTTTTTTCCTTATTTATGGTTTGGAGGCCAAAGTTCATTCCCTGTAAAAGCTACTTGTTCTGTGCTTACCTTTCTCAAAGAGTGATGCGTGAAGAATCTGAATATGTGGAAACATTTGCTATCACAACACTGGAGTCCCAGCTTGAGTGTTTCCAGAATATTCTGTGTAGTTTTCAGAATAATGTTATCAGCTGTGAAATTCTCGTGTTCATATTTAAAAGACAAGAAAGCGGGGGAGAGAACCGTGTCTTGGTGTGTTCTTGGAGAAAACTTGTTAGATTTTGAATGAACATATTATGCAATACTCACAAAGGAAACTATTTTGGGTCTTGTGCAGTGAATAGGCCTAAGCTGTGAAATACTTAAATGTTCATTGATCTTCAGTCTTTCCTCTCTATGAAGATTTTTCTTAAGGAGCATTTCTAGTTGTTCATTTATTTTCCTCCTTTATTTTTGTGATCACTTTACCAAAGGATATTTCCTGGGAAAGCACCAGTATGGCAAGTGAGTTTAGTAGATATTTATGGTGCTAAGTACCACTTAAATAAATGGAGCAATAGCCATTCATTGGAGAGCATGAAGCTTACTTGCCTTTTGTTCTGCAGCTTTTAAACTTGAAAATTTCCTTGGTGCTCTTAAACCACATTATTGGGAAAAAAGCAGCCTAAATGAAAACCAGGATGGTTCAGTACCAGAAGATTAAAAGCAGCTGAAGTAATTGTCATGAGAGATACTTAGAGGTGTTACAGATTCCTTGCTGGTGTTAATCTGGTGGGTCCAGGAAGCTCTCAGGTATCCTTCCTTTCTCTATTCACACTCCATGTGTGCTGGGAGCAGAGTGGATCTGCCAGGAGTCAGCTGGAGGCTCTGCCAAGGCCTGGAGATGGTCTCTAGCAAACAAAGCTGCTGTCCCCACCAAAGCCTTTGCATTGTGATAGAGAAGCCTGGAAATACCTGGCAGCTTGGAGTACTGGAAAAATAATTTAATAGAGGAGCTAGAAAAGCTTATAATACAATAATTTGCTGATTAATTCACGTGTTTCCAACACTCTGATGTAGTTTGTCACACTCTTTTGTATTAGCTTCACGTAGCTCACTGACAGAAGTTTATCATAGGAAACTGGAGGTTTTGACAACAGACTGCAGGTACTGGGGTTTTGCACCTGCCATGGGGAGTGTCACATCTTTGCATCTCTGAGATGATCCATGAATCAGGTCCTTCTGCAGTGCTAGCAACATTAATCTCTAAAGTTAGCATACTGTGATGAAGGATAATAGTGAATGCTGAAGCTGATCTGCTGTTTCTGAAGAGTTCAGTGGCTTTGTTGCTGGTTAGAGATCATTCACACTTCAAAGGGTTTGCAGTCATGAGGGCTGGAAGCATTTTAAAACAGAAGTTGCCTTTCCAGAAGGCAATCCAGTAGCAACAAGTATGTTCCAGAGCAAATTTTGTAGTTCTGGAATGAAGTAGAAAACGTATATTAGCATCTGGAAACTATTTTTTTATTTTAGCCCTCAGAGTTGGGGAGAGGGAGAAGAGAATGGGAATTGCTGTGCCCTGATAGAATGTATTCTGCTTGATGGGTTGGAGGAACCTATTGGTGGAGTCTCTAATACCTGTTTGTGTTTAGCACTGATTGAGTTGGCTGATTTTTTCAGAACTTTTAATATATATTAAGGACCAAAGTTCCACTTCCCCAGTCATTACAGGTCAGCAATAGCTATGGATCACTGACCTTACCCTGTAAATGTGTTTGTCATCCTGTTTCCCATCCAGCTGTGCAATGTGTGCACTTTTTTTCTGAACAGGACAGAAGTATGGCAGCAATATTAAGATGTTTATAAGTTCTCTAGGGAGTTTGAATGGCAGATAATAGTTTGCTGCTTGCATGTGTGCATTTCTCATCATTATGGGTTTAAGTGCTGAATAAAAAGTTAAACATGCAATTAAGTAAAACTGCCAGCAGCCCAGAGAGAATCCACAGCTCTCTGCAAAGATGGTCTAGTGAGAAGATTAGCCAACAAGGAGGGATAAAAACTCTGCTTGGTTAATTTGCAAGAATAGAAACATCTTTTCCCAGCCCTGAAGATATTTGCAAGGATGAAAATTTTCATAGGAAGTTTTTCCTTTGTTTCTTGTGAAACCTGAACTGGGCCACACAAGTCCCAAACCTGCTCCAGATGACAGTTCAGAGCAAATCATCCAGTCAAAGCAGTTATGTAAAAGGGACAAGAAGCTTAGGAAAAAATATTCAGAAACAGCTTCACAGCAGAATTCTCTGTGTAGGGACAACAGGGCCTTGCCACTGCTTGTTCTTCTCAGGTGTGATGGCAGGGTTATCATTCACTTACAGGAATAGAAAGTGGAGACTGATGAAGCTGTTACAGAGCAAACCCAACTGGTATGACAGGGAAAGAGAAATGGAAAGACTGAGTTGCAAGTTGAACATGAAAAAAAGGGATGCTGGATGGATTTTTTTCTTGAGGTTGCTTGCACATATCCATTGAGATTTATGTATATTTGTGGACAAATACTTCAGGCATGAGAGTGCTTGCTGTAACCTGCTCCTGGGAAAGGAAGAACATCACTCCTGCTGCTGAAGATAAAGTGTAATAGGCTGTCCCCCTTCAGATCAAACTTGCCCATTAAAGCAGCTCCTGACTGGGCAGATCACACTGCTTTCTGCCTGCAGGTTTTCTTTTAAATGGGAACAGAGCCAGCACAGCCAGGGTCTGGATAGAAATTACTCAATGAAAGGAATTCTAGCAGAGGTACTCAAGAGGAAAGGGCTTGAACAGGAAAAAATATTCATTCCCAGAGCCATACATCAGTCAAACACTCCATTCTGTAATTGGAAGGTCCCTGTTGTTGTTGTTGTTAGTCTGTATCCATAATTGGAACAGGTTAGAATTTCATTAATCATTTTGGAGTGGGAAAACACAAGACATCCTTTTGGAGATAGTGCAGGCTTTTGGTTATTTTCCTAAAATACTGTGTGGCTTAGTTTACTCGGCTTGGCATTGTGATTCGCTGCCCAGTTTACAACGTGCTGTCAGCTTTGTTTCTGTTGAATTGAAATGCCACAGGCATTGCTGTCCTGCTCCAGAAAATCTCATCTGGTTTCTCACTTAGACACATAATGACATTTTGGCTGAACAGCACTGTTTCCAAATAGTGAGAACACCAGGATTTAGAAAAGTAGAAGCATAAACAAAACTGCTGTGCAGGACTGTGGCCTTCTAGAAGGCAGCTATGTTTTAGTCTCTGCCTCCCTTACAAATAGAAAAGCTTCTCAGATCTCTTTCCATAGTTGATCCAGAAATAGCTGTCAAGTGAAGTCTAGTCACTCTTCTATTTTTATCTCCTCTCTGCCGGCCTGCCCCCTTCTGTTCACTTTACCTTTTGGGGCTTTAGGGCAGGTTTAACCTCCACTTCTGTAACACTGACATCTGGCCCAGTGTTCTCTGCTGGTGTTTGCATTCCTCACCCTTTTTAGGGAGAGGAGAAAACCAAAATAGCTGGTTACCTGTGAGGCTAAATGTGAAATCCTGGGACTTGCCTTCCATGAAAAAAACCCCCAACCTAAAGCTCCTTGTTCTTTCTTTCCTTCTCCCTCATTTCTTTTTTGGCACAAATTCCTGCTAAGTGGTGTCAAAATAATACTTCCATGTATTTGATGGTCTCCTTTATTTTTGTGGAAGATGGCAGGAAGGGCTCAGAGCTGGAATTAAGAAATAAGAATAGAGAGAACAGAGAGGTAGAGAGCCTCCTGCAGGGTATTGGGGCTTCTCTGCATCTGCACCTTCAGGATTTTGGTGGATGTTTCAGGATATAAAAACAGTGTTAAACATCATTGCCATACTGTTTATCTTCAGTAAACAGATGGTGCTTCTTTCCAGAAGAGAAGGAAGGACAATTCAGGCATAGCCACAAAACAAAGACCCTTGGATCTTCAGGAAAGCTGAGTACCTTGGTTATGGGAGCATTGGCACTTTGGGGATGGGTAACTCCTGAGCAGCAGTGGTAAAATGCTTCTCCCCTGAGCACTGGGCACATGCCCTGTGTACTGCAGATCCTCCAGCCACCCCACACGTCCAGGCTCAGGTGGAGGGTGTATGAATGGACCTGCTACTTTATGGAATTGTTTAGGTTGGGCAAAAGCCTTAAAGATCAAGTCCAGCCATTAACCCAGCACTTCCAAGCCCATCACTGAACCATGTCCCCAAGTACCACATCTACACACAGACCTTATCCTCTGGAATAAAAAGTGAGTTAAGGCATCCCCTGCCTCATGGAAAATGTGTTGTGCTGCTGAGTGCCAGCAGAAAAGTGACTGTAACTTGCTGATTTGAAGACAAATAGACATAGCCCAAATGTTAAATAAAGCAAAAAGCAAACACAAAATTGAACACCCTCCTTGCCTTTTAGGTTTGAAGAATATTTAGTGAACGATAGAAATGATAATTGTAGAGTAGGAGTCTCTGCTGCTATGCATAAGAGTGTTAGCATAACTTTCTTCTCAGAAGGAAATAAAACAGGTAATGGAGAAAAAAATTTTGCAAAATAAGTCCTTCCCAAAATTATTCTTGGGACCTGCACATAGGACTATCTAGAGAATGTTGTTCTGCTTTCCATAGGTGAGTTGCTGTGGACAGACAGGCATTCTGCCTCAGTTTCATTTAGTCTTGAGCTATGCTTGTTTCTCCCACTCAATTTTAATGTTTCTGATTACATTAAATAGTTCTGCAAAAGCTATTATTGGGATAGTCTGTTTCCAGTTAGTTTACCCTGAAGCTAGGTCATGATTGCTTACAAACAGGAGGCTGTACAGTCCAAAGTATTTGTTTTGCAAATTATCTAAATAGCTGGTGCTTGTAAAATCCCCTGCTTGCTGCCTGAAGTAAGATGATGACCAAAGAAAATGATGCAGCAGTGGAGAAAGCACTGCACACAGTGAAAGTGAAGGTTATTTTAGGCTGATGATTGCTTGTAGAATAGGAAATGTTACCAATCTTCTGAGATGCTGCAGATTGCATTTTTAGAAGAGAATTATGCCAGATTAGGAATGAAACATTTCAGCATTTTTGGCATAAGGAAGAAGAATGGTGTGCTAAGCTTAGAACTGTGATGACAGTTTGGGGAACCAAGTGTAACAGGCTTTACCCAGGGCGAAGCAGCTCTTCTGGAATGATTGTGTGTTTCTGGAGGAAATCAGCACTTTCTAGTTTAGTATTCTGTAGTTCTCTCTTACCTACCATGCTTCCTGCAGAGGGTTTATGCTGGTTTATCTCATGCTACAGTGAATTCAGTGTCAGTAACACAGCTTGGTCTGAGTAACAAAGTCTGGGAGCTGTGCTGTAGATCAAAGCTGGATACAGCATAGAATGAATAGGAGTTCAGAAGAGTTCTAGTGAAATGGCAGCCCTGTCTACAGAGGAGTGCCTAAAATATGGATAGCATCAGACTGGTCCTTGAATTTTATCCTTCAGTGCCAATCTTGGTGACTATTATGTAAATATGCATAAAATACCTAAAATAACTTCCAGTCGATTAAAAAGTGGGTCGTTTCTACTGCTACAAGAATTGTTTTTAAACCAGTGAGTCATTCAAGACCAGAGTCTTTGAGCACTTTATACTTATTGGGGCCAGACTGGCACCTTTCAAAGTGTTAGTTGGACTAGTTAATTTTTAAAAAACGAGGACTTATCCATTTACTTTGAAGATCTGACATTCTTGACTGGTCTGGTCTTTATTTGAAATATAGCAAATAATTTAAAAAATAAAAAGATGGGCTCAGTCTGAAATAATGGAACCATATGTAATAAATTTATGTTCTTCAATGGCAATTAATTAAGCCTAAGAAGCAGAAACAGCCAAATGCTATAAACCATTAAGTCATCTTGAAAAAGCAAAACTATGTTGATGCTACTTTGCACTTTCTCTGTTCTCCCCCAGTCTCTCAGCAAGCTGGCACACGTTATAGCCTGACTTGCACGGCAGCAAAGCTGGGGAAGATCAAGGCGTGTTCCCCGCCTTGCCAGGTTCAAAGACCTGATAAAGCTCCAGATAAGTGCCTTACTCAGCTGCGGGAAGGTGCTGGGAGCACGTGTGTGCCTCGGCCAGACACCGCGGATCGCCTGACGCCCTCCTCGGACTAGAAGGCTCTTCCCTGTCTGCCCCTCCTCGCTTTAGAGTATAAATCCTCCTGTGCCATTTAACCAAAGCAAACCTCGCTGATTTGTGCTAGTGGGAGTCTCGTTACAGGTAACTGGATTTTGTAAATCAGCTTAAGTGTAAAGGAGCAAGATGCAAGAATTTTAAACTTAATTTACAACACAAGTGTACTTCAGGTGTATTTACTTATGGTCATGTAGAGAGATTTCCAGATTGGAAAGACCTGATAACATTTGGGAAGAATCAGGTCCATACCTGAATGTCAAGGCTCACACACATCCCTTTTTCCTTAGTGTATTTTCCTCTGTCTGTGGTAGCACCCTGTGTTAAGAGTGGCCTGGCCTGAGAATGAATGGCTTCTTGTTGTCTTTTGTGCCAGTTCAGTTCCAGCAGAAAGCAGAGATTATGTTCATGCTGTGATAAATTCATGGGAAGCACAGAGAAAGGAGGTGTCACTGTTATTGGGAGCAGGAACCAATGCAAATTTGAGGAAGTTAGTGGATTAGTATCTTGCCTATGAAGACTGTTCTGTTTTAATCCCTTCACTGTATACAGTGATTTATTTTTTTCTTTTAAAAATGATACAATCTTTGATTTATTTACACCATCATGCAGCATTTTGCATCCCTAAATATTTTTGCAGTTGATCTTTGCTTGACCCTGAAGAAGTTCCCATTTCTCATATGACCTGAATGTTTCCCTGTTTCGGTTTTCCATGATAAATGTGTTTTTAGAACAGCAGACTTTAGGATGGTGTGTAATGTTCTATTAGCACCATTATTAGTGTGCAGAGCTTTATGTGTTTGATGTCTTTTGGCCCTGCAGAGTTGTGTGCAGTCCACGTGGCTCTTGCACTCTCTGAGGACACAGTGACAGTGATGGGAAGGGATGGGGCCAGGGCTGGAGCTGGACAGTAGATGCCCTGCTTAACTAATGGGAAACCGTGAGAACTTCTTTCCATCAGCAGCAGTGGAAGCTGCTGGTGTGGTCTGTCTGGATTAGGGTGTATAAACTGCAGGGATTGTGGTATTTTACACAGACCTCCTAAGTGCTTAAGATGATTCAAAGCTCCGTAAATGGGATTAAGCTGTAACGCTGCAGCATTTTAATACCTCGGCACTGAAGGAGAGAGGATTCTTGCTCAGCATGTAAATCATGAGTGGCCTCCCAGTTCCTGAATCTTTGTGATACCTGGCACTTTGCACTGGAGCTTTCATGGCCTGTATTAAGAAAAAACTCAAATATTAGATTTGTATAAAAGTTAACTTTTCTTCCAGAGAAATTTGCTTGCTGAATTTGTTTTAAAAACCCCCAAAACCCAAACAAATCACTCTGAGTGCACCATCTTTATGAGTAACTTCAGATGATCTGGATAAGGAGCCAGTCTTATTAAAGTTGCACTGTGCACAGATCTTAAGTCTTGCCAGTTCAAACTCTGGCTCTTGTCCATGGGTTTTTTCCCAGGATTTTTTTTTTCTTGAATACTCTTAAGGATGCTGGCATTCCAAGTAACAGGCCCTAAAGCAGCTCCTGGGATCTGAGTCAACAAAGGCTGAGGACAGATTTATTGAGACTGTTGCAAGGGGAGAAATCAGAAAAAAAAAAAAAATTGATTGTTTATGGGTTTTTTGGATGGCATTTCTGAGATATAGAAATGGTTTGGGAATGGCAGGGCGTGGAGCACTCATGATCTCTGGCCAGGCCTGGGTTGTGCTGAGGTTTTGGCTGGGTGTTTTGCCCAGGTGTGAGTCAGCCTGGGCCTTGTGAAAGCCCTTCAGTGCTGCTTTGTGCCAGCCTTGCCTTCTGTTGTACTGTGGGGTGGGGCTGGGTGGAGTTTTGTTTTCAAAGGAGAGCAGTTTAAAACTGGATAGGGAGCAGCTGCCTCACACACCTGTGTTCTGTGTTGGACTCCTGTGTACTCCTTAGCCCTGAATTTGCCATATATTTCAGGAATTAAATGTCCTTAAAATCCCTTTCCACTGCCACAAGGCCTAGCATTTGCCAGTGTCATCCTTGCCTGTTGTTCTAACTCTGAGAAATACTCCCCTTTACTTGCTTAATTTTTAACCAAAATTATATTTATTTTTCGTGTAAAAGATTAATTTCTCTCAGAGTCTTATTGCATTTTCCCACATGTTGCTTTTAGTCAATGTGGCTTTGTCAGAGGCAGTCTGGTTTCCACAGCAACGAGTTGTTAGCACCAAAGATGTCAGAGATCCAAGGTAGGGAGGGGAGGGCGCTGCATTTTCTGGCTCAGCTGCGGTGCCGCGGTACCGGCCTTGCTGCAGCCACGCTACAGCACAACGTCCCCATTGTCTTGGTGAAGAGTAAAAGCCTTTCATTTTCTTCTACTCTTCCCTTTCCAATCAATTTACAGTCCAAATTTGACACTTGGGAGGTAGATGGGGCTTGGTGGTTCCTTGAGGCTTTGAAGCTTCCTGTTCTTTCAAGCCTCTGTTGTAAGGGCGCTGCTGTGTCCTCTGCTTTTTAAGGAGTTTTCCTGTGGACAAATAGGGCTTTTGCATACATACAAACCCTGTAGCAGTAAGTCTGTGATAAAGGGGAGCAGAGCACTATTCTTTCTGACCCATGTTCAATGTCTGTGTGTGAATGATAACATGAAAAGTTGTCAATCCTTTCACCTTGCCCAGTAATGTGAAACCTGCTCCAATTAAACCTGCTTGGTTGGGTTTTCCGAGGCACCCATTTCCTAGGGTGGGAACTGAGCCTTGCTGCTATTGACCTTGGAATATTACATTATTTAAAGGGAATTTCTAAAACACAGTTAACCTGTGAAATTCATTGCCTCAGGAGCTGAGAGGTTGTGATGCTATGGAGAGCTTGAAAGAAAACAGGGCTTCTCTGAGCATTTCAAATGGGAAGAAACCCCCTGTAGTTTTAATATACTGTACAAATTTAGCTGTGATCTTCCAGATCCTGTTGTTACAACTCATAAACACAAAACTGTCAGGATAAATAATGAAACTTCGAGCTTCAGAAGGCATATTATTGTTTCTCTTGTGTTAAATGTACTGCTGCTTCAGGGGTACAATATCCTCCTGTCTAAGGAGAGGCAAATGGAGCTGTGGCCTCAGCTCTGCTGGTGCCTGTGCCTCTGGGTAATGTCCATCCCTTGCACAATAATTTCATGTTAAGGGTGTATTTTCCTGGGCAACTTGTACTTGTCCAAACTTAGGTGTAAACATAAGGTGAAATAGGTTTTTTACAACAGCTATTCATATTTAGATCCTTTTTTTCCCCCCTTCTTCTGAAGGGCAGGGAGGAGGGTGCTTTATGAGACTTGGCCTGTGGAAATAAAAACAGTGTAATATTATTGAAAGCTCTTTTCAGGCACATTCTGCTTCTTATTTGCACATTTAATATGAGTTAGGCTAAAACCCAACTGCTAAAGACAGTTAAAACCAAAGGCTGAAACTTCAGACATGGGTAGTTAATACTTTAAACTGGCTTAAATATATGATGAAATCATGCACCTCAATGCAGGTTTAAATTCAATTTTTGCATGTCTGCTATTGGCTTTTAAAGGCTAAGCATTGTATCTGGAACTGGGAATAGAATTGCAAACTACTTTGGTAGCTGGTTGTATTCTTACTCTTCATTTCAGTTTCTTAGCAAGTATCTGGCTTTGCATCAGAGTTCAAGGGATGTAAGTCATGCTTACCAAGGGCAAAATATCTGCATAGCTGCCTTGTGTACTGGAATTAGGTGGTTTTCCAGGTTTGTCATGTATGGTTGGGAGGGTTTAAAGTTGATTTTTTTTTTTTTAAATGTTTGAAAACCTACTAAGTAGCACCTCCAAAGAGTGCAGGGAAGCAGACTGCCGAAGTGAGAGTGGCACATGGGGAAGGGTCAATTAATTTAGAAGCAGTCCCAGTTCTGGTGGGTTGGATCAGGTAGAACTTTTCTCCAGTTTCTTAGCCCTGTAATAACTTTTCCCTGGTGCTGAGATGCTGCTGTTAAAGGCCTTGTGAAGGTGAAGGGAGTGTGAGGGTGACTTTCCTTTCCAGCTGGATTTCAGAATCCCTGCTTGCCAGGGTGTCTCTGCTGTGACAGCTGTGACTGCCTTGGCTTGGGCAGGCAAGTGTCTAACTCTGTGTGTGTTACTGTTGAAAAATGGGACAAGACACTCAAGATCTGCCAAAACTGACCTCTTGCTGCACTCAGAGGAGGAGAAAACAGCAGTACAAATTATTGATAAAACACTTCATATAAGAGCAATTAGTTCTGAGTCTTTCCCACCTCTCTGCTGTCTGAATCAGTTGAGGAGGTGTGAGGGAGGGTGAATGCTGTTATGTGCACAAAAGCCAAGTTTCCCAGGGAAAATAAGTAAAAGTTCTCCCAAGTGTTGGTTCAATGAAACATCCAACACAGCAGTAGTAATCTATTGTTAAATGGTTCTTGCTGTTTGTGGCAGTCTTCATTTTTGGCAATGTGAGGTAATAACTGTGTAGGATTGCTTGGGTCTGAAAGCAAACCAGGATTTTTCCTCTGTCCTGCAAGAAGGGAGCAGCTTTCACAGGAGGGCAGTTCTGGAGGAGGAGAATGGCTCAAGCTGGAGCCTGGGCAGTCAGTGTGAGACAGGGCTGGGGGACAGAAATCTCTGAGGGTAGCATGGGAAAACATCCATGATCCTGCTCAATGTGGATCTTCTCCCATCTATGCCATCTTCTCCCTTCTGTGCCATCTATCCCGAGCATCAAAGCTCATGAGGAGATTGGTGTTCTCTGGTTTTGTTTGTGTAAACCCTAAACTTGAGCACCTGAGGCCACTCAGGGTGCTGTGACTGTACTGAGAGCTCAACAACAGCTTTCTAACTCAGTCATGCAAGTTCCAGATATTTATCTCTGCTTCTTGAGGATGCTGTGACTGGGCAGACCAAAAAGAAAATTTCTGTTGTTTACCTTGATCTTCCATCTGCATTTGGGCAAGTTAAAATAGGAATGGCTTGGTAGGGGGAGGTGTTGTTATTATCACCACTGGTCACCCCCTTCTCGTGTGCACAACACAGCACCTTCACCACCAAGGAGCATTGCTCTGTTTTACATTAAAAATTAATAACATTAATGTGTCCCATCATCCCTTGGCTTCCTGCTGTGTAGGGGATTACCAGGAGGCTGCTGCTTGTCATTCCCCCTTTATGTGCACAAGAGCATTAAATGCTCTTTGGCTGAGATTAACACTGTTAATATATTATTAGTATAAATGTTCTGGTTTGTGTTGCTTCTTATTACCAAGGGCTCCTCACCTTCTCTGAAGACCAGTATCCTTTAAAGCTCCCAAGTCTGACAGGTTTGGATGTTTTTGCAAAAGAGCTCACCAGAACTCCCTCTGTTTCAACTTCTTAACTTGAAACCATTCATAGGAGGAACTTTTCCAATGCAGTGAGAAATTAGGCTGCATTAAGGTGTCTGTTCCAGCCTTCAAATGATACTTAAACTTTAATTAAAAAATAAATTAACTGTAATAAGATAATTTACACTTTCATACCACATTTAATCTAAATCTGCAAGTTACTCATTGAAATACCCTCTACCTGTGGACTGTAGCAATCTTTAGATTTCTGTGCACATATTGTTGCATCATAATACAGAATTCTTGACTGGTGCTTTGTATCTGCACAGAGCAGTCGTGTCCCTAGTGGGGGTTTTCTAATTTTCTGTTTACTTGTAGAAAAGGGGTTCATTGCATTTATCAAGCACCTTCCTCAGCACACAAATAGAGCCCTGTGCACGTTGGGAGCTGTCAGGGTGTGTTGGTCACTGGGACACCAGGAGCAGTGATCTCTCCCATTTTGGTGGGACTGCTGGCCATTAATGGCAGAGCTGCCTGCCTGTTTCCTAGGGAGTATTTCCAGGGAGCCCCAAATCAGTATTCTGGGAACTCTGACATCCTCCCCCTTGTTTGGGAGAACTTCATCTGCAAATACTCGTGGGTTTGTGCTTTCATTCAGTTTATTCCATGCTTTTTAACTTTTTTCTTCTGTGTAATCAGAGCAGAAGTTGATTCCCTTCTCTTCCACCCCCACCTTTTCCTGCTATTCATTCTCTGGAAGGATTACAGTTTAACTACTAAATGTCAGTAAATGTCAACTTTTGCTTCCACCCCAAAACTTCAGAATTTTTATTAAAAATTATATGAGGGGAAAGTAATCTATGAGACATCACTCTATACATTTTTTCCCTTTTTTCTAAGTTCATTTAGCAGTCAATAAATAGAAATTGTGGTTTTCAACTATGATTAAATTTGCTGTTGATTTTTTTCCAAACTACTAAATTTGGTGTTTTCAATACATAACTTCTTTAAATAAGGCACCAAAAAAAGAGAAAAAGTAAAATTGCTTTAAAAATAAAACCAGAATTTGCACTTGAACTTTTTCGGAGGTGAGATAGAACTGTATTATCTCTACCTTTTCTTTACAGTTCATATGCTCCCCATTCAGTGAGGCTTTTCCCCCTAATTTTATTTTATTTTTACTAGTTATATAGAAACATAAGTATGTATGTATATAATCTGGTATATTATTTGCATGTTTCTTATTTTCTGAAATCATGGACTTGTTAGCTCAAAATAAAATACATTGGTTTGCCCTTTTTTCTTGTTCGTATATATCTTTGTGTAAGAACATGAGAGCCAAAATTTGTATTATTTAGAGAAAAGGGAACAAATAATCATGAATTACTGGGAACTGTAGCCCACTAGAGGCTTGTTAGAAACTGCAATATACAACAAACTCTGACTTGTGGGATGAGTAACTAAACCAAAAATCTTAGATGCCTTCCTGCCTTTTTCCTGAAACGCCTATTGGAGTTTGCATTGAATTGGGAGTTCAGTTTTGAAGCTCTATTTGTTTGCTCACTGACTGTGAAAGTAGAAGTCAGTAAGTATTTTGGGGAATACTCAGGCTCTGTACATTGTGTAAATCAAGGATATAGGAGAGGGGAGTCCCAGAGCAGATGGTGCTGCTGCCATTCCATGGAACTGTGCTGTCTTTGTGCCTCTGACCCTCCAGTAACCCAAGGTTCTTCCATTTAACTCTGTCCCCATGAGGTCTGTGTTCCAACTTCAACATTTACATCTTCCTGTCTATCCACACAGGATTGTATTTTTACATCTTGAAATTCGCCAGAAATGAGGTTAGAAAAGTTTGGATGTATGAGGCTCTTACTCAGCAGAATATGCCGAAGTTTCCCTCGTTGTTTCCAAGTGTTCCCATGGAAGGCTTGCAGGAGCTATGAGGCACATTTGGTATTTCTGCTGGTTGGCCAAAGTGCTTTTTCCATGCAGTTGTTACTTTTCCAGGCAGTGTTAGAAGGCTGGGGCAGCAGTGGGGAGTGTTCCTGGGCTGTTTCCCTCCAGGATGGGCTGTGAGTTGTGCTGCTCTGCACAGTGGCTGCAGAATTGGTCAAACAGTCTCAGACTTCTTTAGTGTGATTGCATTTATTTTAAATTCTCTTCTTAAAATATAATGTGTTATTGATTGCCCCACAAGTCAGGAAGTATGAAATAAGTATCTTCTAATTTCACCTGTTTTATTGATAGCTTGAAATGGAGAAAAAGAGGCAGCAAATTACTTACCCATAGACTTTGTAAGATAGAAAAAAAACATAAGGTACACAAAGGATCTGGTATAGCCCAGTAGAATTGAGGAAAATAAAACCAACTAATAAGTATAGTGGGGTTGAAAGACATGGAGGTAATGACCCTTACTGAAAGAAGAGAACAATCAGATAAATGAGTTTAAGAATTATTGATTTTATTATTTCAGTTAAAATAAAACAAAATCAGAGTGGTAGAAAATTATCTTTTTTTTTTTTAAAGCAGTGTAGTGGCACAATTTTGTGTAATACAACGCTGAAATGAAGATAATTCCTAGTTTTGATTATTGGATCAATCAGGCATTAATAAAGGTATCAAGTCTTTTATTCAAGTCTTTGATTCTTTACTATACCAGAAAAATTAGGCTGTGTTTGAGCAAAGCAAATGAAGAAGTGGCAGTAAAAGATGCTGAGGGCTGTGTTAAGTAATTGATTCCTCTGCTTTTGTAAATTATTTTCAAGCAGAAGTATGAGGTACAGATTAATAACAATAAAGTCATCAATACAACGTTACAAAATCAAAACAAAGTGGAAGACATGTACTTCTCCAGAAGATGTGAGAAATAGGCAGAAGTAAAATATTAAACCTAATGCATGCAGATACTTGAGTTTATCCCTTCTGGGCATTAATTAATGACAGCACAGCAGCATTAAAGAAGTTAAAGAACTTTCTCTCGAGACCCTAGGTTATATTTGGTGCATCGGGGTTGATCTGATTCACTATAAGAGTGCTGGAACCACTCAATGTGTGGATGGAACTGCCTTTGCAGCCTGCAAATCTCAGCATCAAGTGACAGATCCTGCCTATCAAGGAAGCATCAACCATCTGAATTGTTCCAAAGCAGATCCTTCTGGATAAGGGGTGTTTGAAGGGAGAGCAGTGATGAAAGCTGAATAGATGTGGTTTGAAGACAGCATCAGGAAAAGGCATCTCAAAATGCTGATTACTTTCCTGATGTAATTAGCCTCTAGGGCAGTATCAGAGTTCATTGTGGAAAGAAACAAAAATAACCACCAAAGTCATTGTCCTTGCTCAGGCAAAATATCTGTAAATTGAGAGAGTGGTTTATCTTGGTGAAGACATCAGATCTGTGACTAATGTGATAAATCTCGTGTAAAAAGAAAAAAAAGGAGATGTCAGGGAAAATGATGCTGTGGTGAGGTCAATGCTATGAGTGCTCTTTGCAGGGAACTCTACTGTGCCTCTGCAAAGAGGCTGAATTGGGTGGACCAAGAACTTCCTGATGGGATTGCCTTGGTCTGCATGGCCTCACACATCTTGGAGTTGTTTGGGCAGATTTTTTTCAACCTTTTCCAGTAGTAAGACTAGAGGAAAAAGTTGTTTTGACTACATAAAATACAATTTAGTGTCAGTAATTTGCCAGTTACTTGGATTTGAGGTTATTGAGGGATGAATTTTGTTCTGGGCATGTCTTGCCCCATCACCCTTAAAATCATCCCAAGTTCAGCCAAGTTCCAAATCTGTAATGATCAGTCTGCTCTCACATACACAAAGCTCCCTCATAAATAACATTTTTGTGTTGGTAAACAGAGCATTCAGATGTAGGGGATGTCAGGATCTATGCTGTGTTTATACTTTTGACTATCCTGCACTCTGTATTTTCTATCCCACTTAAGGATTTTTCAGTGCAGACAAAAACACTGGAGTGGTAAATGATTGATTTCAATAGCTGGTTTCATTGTCCTTGTTCAGTGTATGGATTTCTCTATTTCAGGTTAGCTTAGACCTGCTCTGAAAACAGGGTTTGGGTTTTTGTTCATTTCCTCCTGGTTTGAGGTGTTTTCACTCTAATGCCTGGATCACTGTTATTTTCACAACATGGCTTTAAGATGAGTTTGCATTGTCTCTACTTTGTGTGTGTGCAGCAGGTGAAGAGGTTAAACTTGTAAAATTCCCCCAAATTTTCTGAGCTGCCTATGAAATATCTCAGATGAGAGTGGCTTGGTTTGGGTTCCCCCACAGCTACAGATTGCTCTTGAACTCAGTGGAGCTTTTCAAACCCAAGCTGTGCCCCAGCTGGGTGTGCCCAGGACTTTGGCAAATCCAGCTGCAGTGCAGACCCTGGGAAATGAGGAACAGGCAATTAGAGAGTACCTGTGGGGCTCAGCTGACTTCCTGAGCATTGCAGGAGACTTCAGCAGGAGCAAGAGGAGAATCCTCAGAGTAGCATTCAGCTGTGGTTAAACCACAAGATTTCTTTCTTATGCTGCACTTTGTGGTGTCTGTGTGGAGTGCAGAGGAGATGGGAGGGGCAGTTGCTGTCACTGCATCCCTGCCTGCATCCTGACTGGCTGCAGGCTGTGCTCTGTGTGAGGATGAAGTTAAAGGGGGAGGAATGGTGGGTAATAATATTGTGTTTAATACATACAAAGGGAGCAATATTCAGGTTACTCACCTGAATTAAGTGCCTTAAGATTAAGCACCTTAATCATGAAGTTCACTAATGTTATAAAGGCCATTTTAATAATATTATAAAATATGTATTTTGCTTTTGGTAATTATCACAAAGACCTGTTCTTAGCAAGTAGAAGACAGACAAATGGTTCTTTTTTTTTTTTTTTCTGCAACATTTTATTTATTATGTATTTATTGAAAGGGTATTAAATGGTTCAGAGAAAACAATTTAGAGAAACAGCAGAACTGATGGAATTGCTCAGTTCTGCTGTGTGCACAGAATTTATATTATTAGGATTTATTACAGTTTCTGTCATCTCTGTTGAAGATTGCCAAATAATTTATGCCAAAGCACCCCACTGCAGTAAAACGTGAGAAAATGCCATCCAAAGACAGGTTTTGTCCCAAAAGAAGTCTGTGGCCCAGAAAGGGATCTGAGATTCCTGGCTCCAGGCTCTTAATGGCAAGAGCTGAGGCTCTTGACCAAGCCATAACAGTCCATGGGTTTCTGTATGTAAATACATTAATGTGTCAGAAAATCCATGGGGAAGTCTTTGAGGCAATTCCAGGCCATGAGCTGCAGGAACCTTGGAGTCAGTGGCACATGGAGAGAGTATCACACCAGAGCCTTCAAGGAGCCCTGCTCAGGAGTCCAGTGGTGCTCAGGTTATTGTTGATGCTGCCATCACTCCCTTCCAATAAAGCCTCACTGCTCTTCCTTTGTTCCTCTGAAGCCTTTCCAGTGAAACTTGCAACCTGGGCCTCATCTGCTTTACTGCTCATTGATTTATCTTTTAGTCAGAAACATGCAAAGATGATGACTCAGTTTTTACTTCTTCATTTTTCTTAACAAAAGTTACCTCATTTGCCTAAACTGGATCAGCACTTCAGGGGTTTGAGCTGTCAAAACTTCTTTTACAGGTGCCTCTGTGTGTGCAGTGGTCACAAGACACACTGCAAATGGCTCTGGTGGGAAAATACACTGTATAGGCTGGGTTTTCCCTTCCAATTTTTATTTATTCCAATTTTTTTATTGGCCTGGCATTAACAGCTCAGCTGTGGAAAAGAATATCAATGTATCTGAAAAACTTAAATGTTTCTGGAATTTTGGAACTGGCAGCCCTGTGTGCCCTGAGCAATGCAAAGGATCCTTTTTGGGGTATTGCAGGAGAGAGGGAAGGCTCCAGGGCTGGAACAGAGGGGAGGGAAGATGTGGGATTGGGGATGTGATTTGCCCACTCTCTTCCATGTGTTGAAGTGGTGGCTACCACTGTGAATTCTGTACTAACTTTACCTAAATAATAGAGACTTGAAAGCAAGATGTCTGAGCTAAAGGCACAATAAATAATAAATTCCCACTGAACACAAGGGATTATTGATAATAAAAAAATCTATGGTGACAACATTAACAGGCAAAGAGCATGGAGACGGGAAAGATAAGATTCCACATAAGATGAGGAATGTGACTATTGACTGTGTGCCCTGGATTTTAGGACAGGCAAGAACAAATGTGTTTTGGAAGGTTTGCATAGTCAAAGGAGATAATGTTATCATATATGGCCTAGATGAAATCTGCACGAATGATTGCAAGAAAATTGCAAGAATGTGCAACACTATAGGCTATTTATAAATCTGTAATATTTACATTTGATGGTATCTCTGCAGAATGCAACCTTTAAATTTCACCTTTCAAGTGCCAGAGAGCACTGGGATTTAAATATATTTCTAGCTTTTTCTTTTGCCAGATATCTGTTTGGCTTTGTACCTCTTGCAAGGTATGTAAGACAACTGTGTGGTTGTATCCAGGAGAACAAAGTTATTACCCACATTGCAAAACAGCCAGGAATTCAAGGCCAAGGCCTGCAGAGTTGAACAGAGCTCAAAGGTGGGGAGAATTTATTTACAAGCTTCCAAAGACATGGGCACAGTGCAGCTTTAAAAGTTGCAGCCAGACCTCTTTTGGGCAGAGCAAGAGGTGGGGTTGTGGTAAATGTAAAATTTCAAGTTTCCAGATGTGTCTAAAGGAGCGTGGCAGGCTCTGTGGCTCACTTCACTTGATTCACATTCTAGGATTGGTTTCTGTTTCATTTTTAGTTCCTCTAAATAATTGCTTAATTTGAATATGAAACTTTATTTTTTTATAACATTATTTTTTGGTTTGTGGATTTGGTGCTATTCTGGGGTAGCCAGAATTTGGGTTGTGAAAAATAAGCTCTTAGTCATTTGAGTTAAGCATCCAGACTTCAGTCCTGTTCCTGCAGCCAAACCTTATTCCATCTTTCTCAACAGGCAAGATAATTTTTCTTTCTGATTCAGAGGCTGAATCACCCTTTATTAGAAATTGCCTGGGTAAGCACGTTACAGAGTTATGAAGAGGCTTCACTTTCACATTCCAAATCCCAAGTTCTTGTGGTCTTTTCACAGAAGGTTCCCTGGGATATGTGAGTGAAGCAGATATTTCTGTAAGAGTCCTTTGGGAAATAGCAGGAGTATTTTCCCAGTAGTCCTTGCTGTGGCAGTGTATAATTTAGAAAGTAAATGCAGCTCTGGCCTGGCATCCCCTGAGAGTCCTGGGTGCAGCTCTCTGCTCTGCCCCTCTAGTGAAACTTGCCTTAGGGCAAGGCTCCCTTCTGCATCCCCCTCCCCCTGTAATGAATCCATGTATCCCTGAGGAGCTTTTCTTGGCAAGGCTCACCTTTTCTTTTGTTGTGTGACAATTGGTTTTGGAAATACCTCCCTTAAAACTAAGTAGAAAATGTACTGTGATTGCATGAAAACTTTATCAAATACAACAATTTTTATCCCCTACACTAAGAAACACCCAGGAACTTTTAAAACTCCTCACAAGAAGTGAGAATAGCCATACCCTTCCCAAAATAGACATTGGTTCCCCCTCAGCTGGGCTCTGAGGAATTCAGGGCTATGTCCCTATTTTGCCAGCTTGTGTTTCAGGTGTGAAAACTGGGAGGCACTGCACACTGTAGGCATGCAAAGAGTTCTCTGGAAGAGATGGAAGGACTCAGGTACTGAAGTGGAAGACCCTCATCTAATTCAGGCAGAGCAAGGGTCTGGAAGGAGATTTCTGCAGCCAGACTTTATAGGAATTTGTGCATTATCTGATCTGGAAATCCAGGGCCTCTTGGTGGTTTTCCGTGGTGGTTCTGTCCAGGACCTATGAATGCTTTTCTACCAATCTGCTGAATATTTTCATGTGGAAACTTCTAGTTTTGACTAAAATAGTTCTAATCTTGCAGTTGGAAATACAGATAGTGATAATTATGAATTCTGGCAGAGTACCCCCCCCATGTTCAAAATATCACAGCCTCTTAGTTTGGAATAGTCACTTCAAGAAGAAACTGAGACTTCAGGACTTGAGTTTTAATGCAGTAAGGTTTGAAAAATGTCTCCAGCTCCTGCAATAGTTGATATCATCATTTAGCATTAAGAAGTGTTTGGAAAGGGATCGGGTTTGATGACCTGGTTGAGCTCGCCCTGCAGAGCTGTGTGATGAGAACAATGTATCACTGTCCTGATGTTCTTTCCCCAGCCCTTCAGGGGTTCTCCTCCCTCAGCCAGAGCAGAGCACTGAGTGTGGAGAAGCCTGTGGTGGCAGGGACACGGGGATGCTCTTTGGGGGTGGTCTCCTGCTGCTTGTGAGCAGCCCTTATAACTCCCATTAGAGACTAATGGGGGCAGGAGGGTCAAACATGTGTCTGAATTTACAAACAAATGACCCCTCCCTTGGTTATGAAATGGTAAAGATGGATCAAGAGACAGTTTCTAAAGGTTTTCAAAGCAGCTCCTGCTTGGGAAAGTGTTATATGGCCATATATAAATAAACATAAAGCATTTATGGTGATGGGAGAAGGATTAGCCCATGGAAGTTGAAATTACCACCACCTGACAGGTCTTGGACAAAATCCTGCATATTAAGCAGGTGTCATTGGATCTTCTGGGGTGTGGCATGATGTTCAAAATCTGCAAATTCCCCTTACCCCTGCAGTCTCCACCTGAGGATCTGTCTTCCCAAGCAGAGGGCAGTGCATCATGGCTGAGTGCCTCCTCCCCTTGCCACTGCCTGCTGTGCAGTGTTGGAGCAGCTCAGTGGAGGGAGCAGCAGCTGCATGCTTGGACAATCTGTTTCCCTGTTAGCATGGCTTCAGTGCAGGGATGTTTTCCTGTTCCCCTGGTGGGCCACGTCCAGGAGAATGAGGCTGGATGAACAAACATTGCCTCTGTGAAAGCATCACCACCTCAGGAGTCAGGAACACTTGCATGGGGCAGCTGTTTCCAGGGTATTGATGTTGGTTGGAAGCAGGCAGGTGGCTACTGAGTCTCTTTTCTGTTGCCCCAGCTTTGTCACTCCCTCCTCCCCCTGCCTCAACCCAGACTCTCTCAGACATGCTGACTTGTGGAAGTGAGCCAACATTGCAGTGTACCACAGGCAGCTACTGCTGCAGGGAGAGGAGGGGAAGGACAGTGCCTTAAGAAAGGGAAATGGATATGCTTCAGCTTGGAAAGATGAAAAGGATCTAATTCCTGGAATGATTCTTGTTTTTCATCAGTGCTTTTGCTACATCTCATTTTTCTGACCCCTGTGCAGTCCTCTCAGCATGGTGCTGCTTTAGACGAGACATCAAAACATCAGACTTCCAAATATTCCTGAGATCCTCCTCCTCCTCTTCCTTTTTCATGTACAATCATGAGGCATCCAACACAAGGCAGGAGGAGAGAGGAAATTATTCAGGAATGGGAAGGAAATGCTCTTGATTTTGGCAATAAAATACCCTTCCATTTAAGCTGCTCCTGCTCTGCTCTACCTCTGTGGCATCTAACTGCTTCCTGTCAGCTGGCTGCAGGGAACAGGGACCATTCCTCTCTAACCTCTGTCAAAGAAATGGAACATGGATGTTGGGGAAGGAGCCCTCTGCTCACACCTCTCACTCCACAGTATATCCTAGTACAGGGAAAATCTTTTGAGTAGCCAAAGTGGCTAAAAACTGAAATAAAAGTGGGCAGCAAAATGGAAAGATATCCCCTTCCCTCAGGATGACTGGGGAAATAAAGTCTGCTTGCCTGGAGTAGCTGGAGCTGTGCCTCACCAGGAACAGGAGTTCTCAGCTATTGCAGGAGAGTCTCCAGGGCTTGGGTTCTCAGCCAGGCAGGGTGGGAGCCTGGCTGGGCTGGGCAGATGCCAGGTTTGGATGGAGAAGAAGAGGAGCTGTGCTCAGGAGGCTGTGGATTAGGAGGATGGGGCATTTACCTGGTGAGGGAATCTTAATTAATGGTGGCTGCCAGGGTGTGTAAGGTTTCTGAAGGGAAGTGTGAGGGAGTGTATGGCTTTATATGAACTGGCAGATCCCAGCTGTGTTCCAAGAAGTGTTTTCCAGCATTGTGGATATTAAAGAGTACTTCATCAAATAATGAGTTCTGTAAGGCACTAGCTGGTCCAGGAGTGTGCTGTGGGGCTTGAAAGGAAAGTCATGCTGGGTTCTGCTGCCATTGTGACAAAGCAGAGCTGTAACCAGGGGTGGCTGAGCCAGTGCACCCAGCAAAAGCCATCTATGAGAATTATAACATAAATTACAGTTTTACTGCAGTGTCACTTGCCTGTGTTGATTCCATCTGTTGAATTCCCCCTTCCCCTGGAGTATTTTTCTTTTCTTTCCTTGCCTTTCCTGTGTACTGGTTTACTTAGCTTTAGAACATACATTCAGACAAAATAAGGACAAGAACTCTTGGGAGAACAATCTACTTTTTCTCTTAATGGCTTCCTTTGCATTTCTAGCTCTGCTGAATGCTGCAGAGTTTTGTTTCTGTTCACAGGCACACTATTCTCTGTCATGTCGTGGCTGTACACAATAAGCAGTTCCAGGGATCTTTCTGCCTGGAGGACCATTAAGCTTCCATCCACAGAGCTATGGACTGAGTTGTGCCTTAGAAACAGATTCAGATCTTTGCTTGAAAATGCCGGTGGCAGAGCTTGCACAGACACGAGTGTGAAAACGTACAGCAGTGATTTGAAGCACTAAAGAAATCTTACAGATGTCCTTGCTGAAGGCTTTAGGGCTTTGTTTTATTTTTGCAGAGGAGTTAAGTTGCCACAGGTGACAGCTTTTAGGATTGAGTGTTTGATGTTGGGCTGGCCAGAGTCACTCCAGTGAGATTCCCATAACTGGGTCAAATCTCAGTGTCTCTGTGCGAGAGACGTGGAGCTGCTGTCGGTGCCACTGATGTCAGGGACTTAGCAAGTCTTCCCTTAAACAAAGTAGATGAGCCCCATGGAATGGGAGAAGGAAGATTTGAGAGTTTTTTGTTTATTTCAGGGTCCTTTGGATGATTTAGGAGTATTGGAGACAGACGATGCAGTAGGAGAGAGGCACTGCTTGGCCGTGCGACAGAATGCACAAATGTGGGTGTCAAGGAAGAACAGCTCTGTCTGAGAAAGAGCTGGCCTGGGGTGGCACATTGCCAAGGTTTGCATGCATGGATGGCAGCCTGAAATTCATGTGGAAGGGGATGGGAAGTCAGCTAAAAGGGAGTTTAGGTGTGTGGGCAGTGGTATGACAGGACTATCTTTGTTCTGAATTTCTCTGCCAAATGATGGGACCATGGAGGCCAACAGGGCTGCAGGTGTGGGGGGAAGCTCATTAAGGTGTCAACTGTCCCAAAGTGGGGCTGGTGTTCAGAGAAGGGTGAAAAGACAGAAAAGACACACACGTGGCAAATGGCCACAGCAGGAATCCAGCAGGCAACCCAAAGAGCCTCTGTCAAGGCCTTCCTGGGAGTTCTTGAGTGATTTATCTTCATGACTGTAGTTACACATGCAAAAACTACAGAGAAAGGCTGGGGGACAGCTCACGTTTCTCTCAGAGCTACTGTTATCTGTGCTTAATGAGATTAAACATGTTCCTCATTTCTGCTTCTACCTTGTTTAGTATTATCACATCTCTGTTAATTTTCATACTCCTGATTAGAGCAAAGGCCAGGAAAGAGAACATCAGACTTAGATCTTCTCAGTGCCTTCTGCCACATCCTGCTCCAGCAAAGCTGTGCCATGGCTTACTAATGTTGGTACCATTGCCCTGCTGTCCCACACAGCAGTACAGGTGATTTTCATGGCAGTTAGAACTGAAATTAGAGCACTCAGAATAAAATCTATATTTGCTCTTTCCCCTTCTTTGTGTGGAAAACGTGTGTAGAATGTCGCTACTAGTTAGGTATGCTGTAAAGGAGTTTTGGTTTATTAAAGAAAAACAGAGGTATAAGACAAAAATATAGCAAAACATAACGGAAATGGCATGGGATAACATTACTGGGAGCAGGGGGCATTAGGGATGGTTTAAATGGAGCTTAAGAACTGTGGCTGTCAGTACAGCATGGACAAGCATGTGAGAGAGAGGGTCAGGCAGGTCCAGCCCATTTCATGGCCACAAACAGTGCTGGTGTATTCTGGAGGTATTGCTGCATCAGTCATTGCACAGAAGAACATCAAAGGTAAGGAAATACAACTGGCACTTCAGCAAGTAGAGTTTTTTGTGATGACCAAGTTTTAAGTGATCCTTTATTTGCTTTGATTCAAGGCATAAAGATCTTAGACATTTGGAAGATCAAAACTGTAGTCTTGAATTTACTTTAGTGTTCTATGAATAGCTAAAGTCACAACAGAGGGAAAGTTTGATTGGCTGAAGATGTGAGGAAGTGCCACAGTGTTTTGTACTGCTGCAATTTTCTTACACAGCAAAGTTTCACAAGCAAGGTTCATTCATTTTGCTCAGCCAAGGATTGAGTTGTATAAATTACTGAAGCCAAGTCAGCTGACTCCTTGTTATCAGAATTTATGAACTCATGGCTGGCAGGAGTGAAGTTTGTGTTGAGGGGTGGATATGGTTTTTTTCTGTTTTTTTTTCCTCTTTTTTCCTTTCCCTTTTCAAAGGCAAACCTTGTATCAGACACTTGAGTAAAATTACAAGCTAAGAAATGTCATAATTTTCAGCTGGGATTTTAGATTTCTTTTTCTTCAATTTGGAAATTTAGGAAGAGTGAAAATAGTGGCAGAGCTAGAGATTATTTTATTTTAATCACAGATTAGCATGTCTGGGTTTTGGAAAGGGCTTTACAGCAGGTCTCCCCATCTGCTGAATATTGACTGCAGGTGTTGAATGCAGTTGTCAGTGCTGGCTAAACAGCATTTTGTGGTAGAAATTGCCATCAGGAGAAGGTAGAGAGAGGAGCTGATTTTTAGGCATTGTTGTATAAACAAGTGTTGTAGGATGTTCCTGTTTGGTAGCAGCATGTTAGTAGCTGTTGGTGATTTACTTTTCTTCTAAAATCCATTTGCAGTGTTTTGAATACAACAGAAGCCACATGCAGCTGGTTTGTAGCCTGTCACAACTGAGAATAGCTGGAATTTTACAGTGCCAGTAGGAACATTTTTCCATCCACACAGAAGAAGCACAGTATTAAAATACAAAGTAATATTATGGTTCTAGCAAAATACATAGCATGCTTTTTATTTAAATCTCTATATACCCCATGGTATTGAATGTACAGTTGCATATGTTTGGCACTGCAGTTCAAATGCATTCATGTAAGATTATCAGAGTATCAGCAAAGTCACTTTTCTATGTGGGCATTTTGGCTCATTTTTGTGCTTCCTTTTATGTCAACCTCACGTGTGCAAGGGGATACCTTTGAAATGTATCCTGGCCCCCAACCTTGCCATTTCAGCTTCATTCCCTGTATCTCCACTAACGTTTATGAGCAAAGACAGCTGACCTTTGCAGAGTGAATGGCTAGTTGCATGTGTAATTAGAGCATTAATAGTGCTATGTCTCATTTATTTACCTCAGGTTCTAGAGTCATAGCGAGTGCCTGGTGGTGACTCGAGTACTGCTACAATAATAAAATTCAGAAACCACACCAAAGTTATTTTTGAGAGACCTGGTTGATTCACTGCAGGAGAGAGGCTTGGAGCAAAATAATATTTATGTGGTGTGTGCTCTCTGGGGATGGAGAAACAAGAGTGAGCAAAGTTCTTCAGCAGACTTGCTGTACATCCAGTGCTCAAACTCTTAGAAAAAAAAATGAAAAATCTCTCTATTAAACTGTTCTTTTCCTCTTTGTCCATTCCACTCTTTTCTCCTGCTTTCCCTTTCCAACACGTGTGTAAGGAATTTGAAGTGGGGTGTGTCAGCAGGGAGCTGATTTCAGCGTGGCTCTGACTCCACGTGCAGAGAATCCTCCCTGAGTCCTTTGCACTTTGGCTTGTGCTGGCAAGGCCCCAGAGATCTGCTGCACTTCTGCCATTTCCAGGAGGAGCTGAGTAGAGACTGGAACAGTGGAGGGAGGAGGTGGGTAGAGAAAGGCCCTGCAGTGCAGGCAGTACAGCCCTGACACTCAGTAGGTGAGGCAAAGAATTCGATACACAGGCAGGAGTGATGGAAAATTGTGCTGCTGTTCCTATTATTAGCTTCAGAAGCCCACCTTTGGGACTGGCTGTCTGTCTGAGCCCCAGGGAGAGGCCAGGGAATGCCAGCTTGGCCAGCTCTGCAGGAATTAGTATGACAGTTTGTTTCAAGGAAGCCTCCAAACAGGTTTCATTTCCAACAGCCTAAGCTGGGTTTGGAATAACGGCAGAAAAGTGAAAGGTTTATAGATGACCTTCTACCTGTGTCTGCCCTGGTTTTAGCCCTTAGACTGATGCTTCAGTACTAAATAATTCCAGCAGAAGTGTGTTGTATTGCTTCATTTTAAGGAACAGAATGGGTGCTTTCTTGGAGGTTTGCAGGAGTGGATTCCCACTTGCTGCCATTGCAGGCACACTCGTGGCTCGTGCTGCAAGTCCACTGACAGCACTGCTGATGTGTGAGGAAGGAAACCTTGATCATTTCAATTCCTTGAGTGCTCTAACACAAAGGATGGCTTTATCCCTTCTGAAGAGACCTAGAAACAGATAAAGATTTTTAACACTGAATTAGAAGATGTATTGGAAATAATCAGGATGTAATAAAAGACAAAACATCCAAAGCCATACTAATAGCTCTTTTTTCTTTCATTTTTTTCTTTTTTTCCCCCCTTTTCTTTTAGTAGCATAGGGGAAGGAGGGGATAAAAGAAACATTATCCAAGCCTCTTTTTGCCATCTACCCCTCTTGAATAAAGAATGACTGGAAGAACTGCTCTGCTGCAAATGGTGTCAGGTTCTGTGCATCAGTGTGAATTCAGTTGCCAAGGGTTATTTGTAGCACTCAGCATTTTTGTAACAGCCACACACAAAGAGGAAAGCAAGCAAAAAGCCCCTACATTTAGCCCATTAGACCTTTTATTTCCCAGCTAGAGACATAAATAAGCTAGATATAAGTGCCTATATGTCAGTATTGCATGCTGAGGAGCCTTAGCACTGAAAATTTCTGCAGGTTCCATTTCTGTTTTAATAATGGGAAGCCTTCCTGTGAGGAAGATAGCAGAGAGATTATAAAACTGATTGTCTTGTGAAGGGGAGTTCAGATTCTGAAATTGGTGCATATAAGAAAGACATGGTTGCAGTGTCAGATGCTGCACATGGAGTAGATGAGAACTGAGCCTGTAACACTTGTAATAGAAGCACAGAGCCTGTTTGGAACTAGGAAGAGCTGCTGAAGTTTAAAATAAATAAAAAAGCATAGTGGAGGTCTTAATCTCCTATGTAGGGAGCAGACAGCAGGTCTGACAGGAATCTGTGTAATCTGGCAGTGCATATTAAAGAGCAAGTCACTGAGAAGTGGTTGTTTCCTGTCCTCAGCCTGTTCCCTACCCAGACCCATGGATATCTTCCTCTCAGTTGTTACAGTTTCAGAGTCCAGAAGATCATTTGCCACTCCCTGGAGCCCTGAGGTTATTTCCTGTATAGATCAGACCATTAAGGTATGAGGACTCCTGCTGTCCTTCCTTGTGTATACCACACTGAATCAATGGAAAAGCTATTAGAAGATACTGTGTTTCTTTTTTTTTTCTTTTTTTCTTTTTTTCTTTTTTTCTTTTTTTCTTTTTTTCTTTTTTTCTTTTTTTCTTTTTTTCTTTTTTTCTTTTTTCTTTTTTCTTTTTTTTTCTTTTTTTCTTTTTTCTTTTTTTCTTTTTTTCTTTTTTCTTTTTTTCTTTTTCTCAAGAAATTCTGCAGTTTAGAATTTGTTTGGCAGGTGCTCCCCAACCCCAGCTAGGCCAATGCCCCAGAATAACAGTTCAGGCCTTTCTGCACTGTCCTGGCCCTGAACTGGCAGCACATCCTGGAGTTTCTGCTGGCATCTGCCCTCTTGTTCCTCAGGAACAGCCTGAACATTCCCACTGTGCTGCTCTTTTCCCTCTTCAGCTTTTTCAGATATTGAGGACAGTTGTGTGGATCACACCCTGTACTTTCTTACCTTCCATCCATCACCCCATTTTTGGTGACCTCCCTAGTTCATCTGCTGCTTTTAGGCAGTGCTTTGGTGATGCTGAGCTCCAGCCAAACTCCACTTTTGTACTGAGCAGCTCCTGGTGCAAACTGTCTTGTCTGACCACACACTCATGGAGTTGTGCAAAGGCTGCTGTGTTTTTTGTCTCATGAGAAACTGGGAGATGGAGCATTTCTCTAGGGTTTGTGTGCTTTTGAAATTGGGCTGGTTCATGATCCTGCCCACAGCCTGTCGTGACATGCTGTGACTCAGCTGAACCCTGAGGGAGCTTTAGGGCAGGACTGGGGGCTCCTGTGGGCAAAGCTGCTCTTCCCTCAAACCAGCACCACTGGAAAACTGATCTGAAGTTCTGGGTTTGTTCACAACTGCCTCTGCACTTTAGTACAATATCAGGGAACCTGGTTGAAGTCTTATCAAGGCTATTTTAGCAATAGAAGTACAGTCACTCTTTGGGCTCAGGAAGATGGCAAAATATCCATTTGGGTTCTTTGCAAGTTTGTGATATTTAATCACAAGTCTAAAATTTTAGACTGTGTATCTAAATCATCATCTAAATTTTGCAGAAATTGGTGCTTTCAACCCTACACAGCTTTCATTTTACAAGTGTCTGTGTCTCTAAAATGTCTTAAAAGGTACAGTTCTGCCTTCCAGTTTTAGACATAAAGAGAAGATTTAATTTATTTTTGAAGTTCAGAAGGAGAAATCCAAAGGTTAACGGTTGGTGTATCAGATGTTACTTGGTATGTGTGTGTGCTCTTTATTTTTGAATTTCCCTTTCTCTGCTCCTCCAGGTGTCATCTTGACATGAGTGCATTCAATCTTGGCACAAAAAGTGTACAAAACTTACTTGAAGTGTGGAGAAAAGAAACTGTAACATCCTTGTGTGCATCCAAATGCTTGTAAAAGCTTTTCAGAGAGGGAGAATTGAATTCTTTGAAACAGTTTTCATAAGCACTTGGTACAGACCTGAAAAATAGCATCTCTGTGCACTGTGCAAGCACAGTAGACACAGGTGATAGTGCAGTTACATTAGTATAGAGAATGGGAATGTCTGATCAGTAGCACAGGATAGAGGAGAAGCTTTTGGAAGCATCCTGCTCAGAAGTGGCTTTGATCCAGTAATATCCAAACAATGAACACTGGAAGGCCTGGTTAGTCCTGAGGGTGTTTGGGCTTTATTGTGGCACATGTAATTTAATGAACTTTTGAAGAGACCTCTAGGCAACAGCCCAAACTCAGAAGGGCAGAGGGGAAAATTCTGGTGGACAGTCCTAGTGAGCTAGAGCACAGTGGCTGTGAAGGAAAGGCTGCTGAATGGGCTGATGGCTGAAAGAAGCAAAGCAAGCACCCTTGGACTCACTAGCAAGCTCTTTGTCCAAATTGGAGCCATCTCTCTCTTTAGGAAGTTATTTCTGTTGGAAATGAGGCCAGAGGCAGGCTGGAGCAGGAAGGAAGAGGCAGACAGTGATCCCCAAGGGCGTGCTCTGGGTGCACAATGAGAGCCCTGCAGAAGGAGCTTGGCTGCCAGGGCAGTGCCCTTGGATGAGAGCTCCTGCAGCCCCTGCTCTGCTGGAAATCTGGAGCTGTGCAGGAGCTTCGGGCCAGGGTGGGCTCAGTGCAGCTGCACACTCAGCTGCAGGGCCAGCTGCCCTCCTGAGCCCACTTGTCCCCTCCTGTAGCCTTCACAGAAAAACTGCTTCACAGAAAAACAAAAATGTGCCCTCAGCAGAGGAGCACTTGTCACCCTTTTCCTGTTGCTGGCCTGGAAGGGAAGCATTTACCCTCCTTCCAGTCATTCCCAAGCACTTCCCCAGCATTGTACAAAGGGCTACAGACCTTTCCTGCCATGTTTCTTTGTCTACTCTGCTGAAAGGGATGCTGAAGCACCAAACAAATGTAAGATTTTTTCCCCCAGTGATGTAAATTGTCTTTACTGAAGTCAATAAAGAAAACAGAATTTGCATCTTCCTTCCTGTGACCTTTCAAATACGTGTTTGCCTGTGTTGAAGGTGCCTGTGACACCATTTGTGATTTAACTTGGCTATTGGATGGGAGCAGTTTCTTGCTCTGATTCATAGGTCCCTAATGACAGGTTATATGTTAATTCTTGTTTTCAGCAATTATCATGCACTTGTGTTTTCACTGGAACCTAATAGCAAATGTGAGTTGAAAGAGCTTCAGGCTAAGGCCTAATAGTCATCAATGATACTTTTTACTTGCCTGTCTGAAAACAGTTGTTGTGAGCCTTTTCTAACATAAATATATCAGAGGTGGTTGTTCTTTGCTTGTTTTTTATTCTGTTTCACTACATTTAACAATGCTTTATATAGCATCAGTTTTGTTGCTGCTCCATCATCACCATGGTTATTACCATAGGGCATACCATATCCAACTCAGATCACAGCTGCACTGTGCAGGAGCTGTACAAATGTGCAGTAAAAGGAGTGTCTGTCACAAAGTGTTAGTGCTGTCTGGAGAGCTGAGGCAGAGAGGAGCAGGCACAATTCAGCCATGTGCCCCTACTGCACAAAGCTCACTTGTGGTGCTGGGTACTGAGCAGTGCTTCAGACAGCAGGGGACACTCTTCTTGTGCAGAGGTTGCAGGATCAGGAAGGATGAGCTCTTGCTGCCCTTCTAGACATCAGTGCCTTTAAAATAAACTGGCCTTGTGTGTGACATAAAAAAGTTCAGGCATCTTGATAGCCAAAGGTCTCTTTCTTACCTTGGTGGGGTCAGAAGTGTGTGTAATATTTAAGAAGCACAGTCAGAGTCACTGTAAAAGTCCTCATTGTTTCAAATCTCACTTAACTTACAGGATTTGCACTGCACCCACCTGGAAGTCTCTTCTCCCAGCAGCTGGGGGAAGGTGGGGGAGTTATTGTCCTTAGCAGGGGGATTCTATGTTTAAAAGTCTTGCAAACACATAAGAAAAATTTGCTGGTTTCCATCCAGAAGTGGGTAAGATAGACCTGTCTCCATCTCAGGTTCAAAATCCCTCCTTGTGGTGGTGTTCATAGGGGTCCCAGGATGAGGGAAGAGACAAGAATGTTGACTCCATGTTTCAGAAGGCTTGATTTATTATTTTATGATATATATTATATTAAAACTATACTAAAAGAACAGAAGAAAGGATTTCATCAGAAGGCTGGCTAAGAATAGAAAAGAATGATAACAAAGGCTTGTGACTGACCGAGACAGTCTGGACAGCTGGGCTGTGATTGGCCATTGATTAGAAACCACATGAGACCAGTCACAGATCCACCTGTTGCATTCCACAGCAGCAGATAACCATTGTTTGCATTTTGTTCCTGAGGCCTCTCAGCTTCTCAGGAGAAAAAATCCTAAGGAAAGGATTTTTCAGAAATATCATGGCTACACCTCCTCACTGTCATTCAAGGCCCTTCCAGCTCTAAGGGACCAATTGTTTGTGTATTCCTCAGTCTGCCAAGCTGGACAGCCCAGAGAAGGTGAAAATGCCATGATGGGTTCTCATCCTGTGGCTGGGGAAGGTTTTCTCATGGGGAGCTCATCTCTGAGGCTGGTGCCAGTTGCAGCAGCACCATGGTGCCTGGCTGACTTTGCTCTGTCTTTCTCCACAGCTCCTGTACGACAACCCCAAGGCGCGTCAGGAGGTCGAGTATCACTGGAGAGCCTCGGGCTGCCCTCACATTGTCCATGTGCTGGATGTGTATGAGAACATCCACAATGGCAAGAGATGCCTGCTCATTGTCATGGAATGGTAGGGACCAGCAGCAGCCCCTCACAGGCACTGCCTTTGGAGGGATGGAGGGAGGAGGAGAATGTCTTGGCTCAGGTGGCAGCTGGGAGATTTCTCAGCAGCACAATTTTGGTTTGCACAGGAAATCTCTTGTTCCCTTTATGGAACTGATAAGGAAATCAGTGCAGCTGCTCCAGCCATCCTGGAAGAATGGGGAACCTTTACCAGAAAATAAATTTTCATTGTGCTCCATAGCAATTGTCCTCATTAAAGCTGACTGATTAATACACCTTCGAAAGATGTCTCTACCAATACATTCTGCTTTGGTTGTGATCAGCTTCCAAGTTCAGATGTAAATCCAATGATCCAGTGTGATCTGTCTTGTCATAACTACTTTGACTCTAACCTTCCCTATTCTCTCCCTGGTCTCCAATACTACAGTTATTGTCCTTTTCACTGAGGACAGATTAATAATTATTTTAGATGTCTTTGCTTCTTTCTTTTTCTTCCTCTCCACCCTTTACATGAAACAAAATTATTGTCACCCTCCCAGTGCCAGCATATCTGACTTCCCATCTTTGTTTGTCATGTTCCCTGTGACAGGGTCCATTAAACTGAAACATCAAAACTCCCTGATCTTATTTTGTTTTCTATTTATGCCATATCAGAATGGCTTTCTGCATTGATGTGAGTGAGTGTGATGTTTAGGAAGCAGTGGCATAGGAGGCAGCCTGTAATCTTTATCTGTTCCTGCTGTGGTTCCATGAGATTATATGGATGCACAGTCAGGTGTTAATTTTGTCCTTTCTGCTAATATAAGGTGAGGTTTTTTGTGTTCTTTGCTTCAGCATGGAAGGAGGAGAGCTGTTTAGCAGGATCCAGGAGAGAGGAGACCAAGCTTTCACTGAGAGAGGTAAAACATTGCAAGTTTAATTTTAAAGTTTGTGAAAGATTTTTTATTTCTTCTCCATTTCTCTGTCCCCTATTTCATTTTAGGAGTTTTTCTTTGATTTTATCTATGGTGGTGTTTGTTGCTGTTATTATTGTTATTTATCCCACTGTGTCTTAAGAGCGATTTTGAAAAGTTCCCAAGAACTAGAAATTATGAGAATTGGCCAAGTTCAGGCAAAATGTGGAAGGTTTAGAGAAAAATCTTTCTACAAATCTGCTCAGCTTTTTCATTTCTGTACCCTGAGAGTGTCTGTTCCTCTGATCCCTGGTCCTGTGCCAGAGCACCTCTGCCATGATCAGTGCAGCTCCTGCTGGGATCTCTCTCTGGCTGTCCCTCAAGCAGCAGCACTGGGTCAAGAGTATAATAAGCAAATCACATCTGATGAAACATCTCCTGTTCAAGGGTTTTAAAGCACTACTTGAAAGGAAGTGTTATTAACCACACTGTAAACAAACCTGCCTGTCTGTAGGGGAAAATGAACAAGGGTAAAGCCCTGCCATGAGGCAGGGACAGAGCTTGCACCAGATTAGTCTTGCCATTTTTACTGTCTTTGCTATTTATTATTGACAGAGAAACACAGGTCCCATTGACCATGGTTCTCCTTGCCCCCTCACAGCAGACCAGAGCTCGTTTCTGCTCAGAGTGAAACCATTAATATTTGTAAGGTGATAGAGTTTGTAACTATGGGCCTGACAAAATGATTAGAAGCAGAAAAATACACACCCAAGCTTGTAAATTACTGTGACTTGTTTTGCAGGTCTGGTGTAGAGACCAGTCTATTTTCTTCTTGTGTGTTTCCTTTCTAGTCCTTTAAGAGACTTGTGCAGGGAAAATGAGCATTTTTAGAAATTTTATTCGTTCTTCTCTAAAGTACAAATTCCAGGGAGAAAACTGATTTCATGAATTTTAGCAACTGCACTCTACTAAAAGCATTACTTTTCTGCATTGTATAACATAAATGCTTAGTCAGAAATCACCTGGTTAAACAAAAAACCACCTTCATTCTTTCCTGAGGTAAATGAGCCCTGTGTCACTGGATTCCCCAGGTTCATTGCCTGTTTATATAGCCACAGCTTCCCATTAGGATCAGGAGGGGAGGAGGTTGTACAAGGTTTTCCCCAAAGAACAGGAGTGTTTCTGCATTCTGATTGTCCTTGTCTGAGATGGTATAATTTCACTCTCAGGCCATGTGCAGAAGGATTCCAGGTTGCAGTACAAGTTCTGCCTATGCAGAGCCCAGAGGATCAGGTTGAAGTTTCTGTTGTTTCCCTGTCAATGGAGATGTGATATAATGCTCACATGGGAATGTCATTCCTCCCTGCTCTGAAACCCCTCCCTGTGTAACTGAGCCCTTCCAGACTCCCAGAGCACTGCTGTTGCAAGGTAATTCCACCACTAGAATTTCCCACTGGGGCTATGTTAAATTCTTGAAACATATTATTTCAAAGGTGACAGTTTGGCCTTTGCTGAACAGAACTGTTGATTTTGTTCCTCCTGATGAAAAACTTCTAAAGACAATGAGGAATTAAGATGTGACCTATCCTAAAATTACTATATTGTTATCTTGCTCTATTTTTAGAAAATCTGATAGATTATCCCCCTGAACTAGAAGCTGAAAGTTAAATTTCTGTCTCAAACAACCAAGGACATGTCCTGGACAATCAGAGATAGGTTCTTGTTGGGGCTCCTTTTTTTTAACAGTTGCTGCTTGTGTACCTGCTCTGCTCTTGCTGCTTTTTTTGGTGATCAGATTAAAGCACGAATTTCCAAGCTCCTGAGGAGTCTGAGCTGTTGGGCTGCAGTGCCTGCTCAGGAGGAGGCTGAGCAGCCAGGCAGTCGGGGGCTTGGTGCCTGCAAACCCAAAACACAGCTGTTGGGGCTAATTTTAGGGTTTCTCTAGTCCTGACGCTTGCCCCATGTTCCAGCAAGCTGTTTGTAAGCCATAAGCATTCCCAGGCATGTCCCTGAATTCCAGTGGGAATGTTAATGTGACCTTTCTCTAAAATTGTGTTTATAGAGGCCTCTGAAATAATGAGAGACATTGGGACAGCCATCCAGTACCTGCACTCCATGAACATTGCACACAGAGACGTCAAGGTGAGCCCCCAAGGTGTGTGGGCTGGGGAAGAGAACTTATGGCAGGAAGAAACCTGGGCAGCAGTGATTTTAACAGAACTGGGAGTGCAGTCAGATGGCCAAAGTGTCCCTGTTCCTCTGCCAGTGGGAGAAAGGATTTGCTCACTAGTTTGCAACTAGTCCAAGGTTGGAATATTCATGTGTGCTAATGCCTTCCAGTTGTGTATGGAATGCAGAAAAATCTCATGATAGTCAGATGCTTAGTTAAAGAGGTACTGCCCACTTGCAATCCATTAACTAGCAAGAAAATAGCACTCCTTCAAGTGAACCTGTAATTTATAGATGCCTTTATGTAGTCTTTGCTAGTTATCAATTGCTTTCAGTATCATATTTGTATTAAGAAAAAAAAACCCAAGCAAAAAAAAAAAAAAAAAAACAAAAAAACCCAAAAAAACCCCAAACAGCAAAACCCCCTTCAGAAAAAGGGGAAACTTCTGGGAGGAATAATACCAATTTCATGCATTTAACCCACTTCAATAAGAGTGTGAATATTTGGGAAAACAGGGAGATCTCAGTTACTGCCAGTGTTTAATGAGGTAAAGTTTGAACCCCAATCTCATTGTAGGGGTTTGCCAGAGTTTGTAGGGCCATATTTTGTGTAGGGCTGCATTTTGTGTTCATGCTCTGAAGTGCGCAGCACAAGCAAAGCCAAGCTCGCTGCACCCTGGCATTTCCAGTGCAGGGACACAGCAGGGGATGGAATGTGCAGGAGAGCAGTGCTTGTAATGATAGACTGAGACATCAGATCAATTCCACAGCTCTGAGCTGGTGGATTTTCTACAGATGTTTGTGTGTTTAGCTGGAGGGAGAGCTGACACATCATGGTGTCACCAGGGGGTAAACTGGGAAATGAGTTGAACTAATTGGAGATAATGGAAATACCCTGTTGTCCCTGTTCTTGGGCACAGGAGCTTGTATTTCCCTCTGTGCCACTTCTGCCTGTATGGAGTGTGGAACAAGAGTGGAATTACCTCAGGTTTCAGGAGACAGAGGAGGGGGAGCAGCAAAGGGCCTGTGTCTGTATCAGTTAATTTTGATGGAGCTGTGTCAGTTGCTCATGGGGGCTTTGGCTGAGGATTTCCCTTGTCCTGCCCCTGGGGTGCTTGAGGCACAGTGTGATGTCAGATCAGCTGCTGCCACCACACAGATGAGTCCCAGGAAGTGCAGGGAACTGGGAGAGGTTCAAGAAGCCAGACTGGATGCCCATTGGACAGGGTTTTGTGGCTTTTTCTCCCAAATAATCTTGCTAAGAAGGATGTTGATGCTTAGTCTGAGGAGAAATGCTGCCTGTTGGGAGGGAACTTGCTGTGTGTTCAGTGGGGATGTGACAGAAGTAAGAAGACCTAAATGGTGTTGGTGGGTTTGACCTGTCGGCTCATTAGAGACATCTCTTCATTGTCCTGTTTATCCTCTTTTGGTGACCTTCCAGCCTGAAAACCTGCTTTACACATCTAAAGACAAAGATACTGTGCTCAAACTCACAGACTTCGGCTTTGCCAAAGAAACCACTGTAAATGCACTGCAGACCCCCTGTTACACTCCTTATTATGTGGGTGAGTTATCCAAGGCACATTTCTTCTGTGTTTCTGTCATTCCTTCCCTTGCAGTGGGTGGGAAATCTTCTATTCTGGGTGTAATGTGAAGTGTTAGCCTCCAGGATTTAAACTGGGATCCAATCCAAACCTAAAGTCTGGTTCCAGTACAGTTCAATGCTCCTGCTTTCTGCCTTGGTGGCAGAGGAAAAAGCCTTCACAGGAGATACAAATGAGGATATACAAAGAGAGAGAGGGAATTCCTTCTGATTACACTTGAAGCAATCCTGATATTTCCTCTGAATGATGCAATAAAAGCCATGATTTGAATTGAGTTTCGTGATATTTGGGAATTTCTGTGCTAAACTTCCCAAACTTAAATTAAAACAATAAGAGAGAAGAATTTTGCCTCAGCTGTAAAACTTCTTTAAGCTGGCAAATTGAGGAATTAGTAATAAAGAACCAACATGACTTAATCACAGCAGAATTTTTCCTTCATTTTGTCCAAAGTTGAAGCACTGTGTGATGAATGCCATAGCAGACTGTCCTTCATGCACTCATTTCAGTCTTGAGTTAATAGTTATTCATTATATGGTTTGACTGGGGTAGTCAAACTTGGAATTTCTTTGCTGGAAAAAGGACTTAATTTGTTTGAAAAATTACTTCTCTGATAAAAGTTTGTATAGTTTTCTGCATTGAAAGAGACTTATTCACTGGAAACAGATAATCACATTAGCAATACTCTTTTTTTGATGCTTTCTTCTGTATTTTTTTGAGCTGGGTTTAGTGATAAAATGTTAAGGAGTTTACACACAGATGTTTTTATGCCTTAATATTTGTGTATAAACAAGCTGACATTTCCCTTCTCAACACCTTTTTATAAACCAGCATGATTGCTCATATGTTTAAAGAATAATTTTCCTTACAAAATCAAGCTCCCTGGCAGTTTACCTGCCCCAGGGGACAAAAAAAATCCCCTCTAAATGTATCTCTGTCTAATTTTGTTACTTAGTGGAAAAAAATATAATGCTCTGGAGGCCAAAGAAAAATACAGTGCCCTGTAGCTGCTGGAGCTAAACACACCACCCAGGTATCATTCAAAATTTTATCACAGCTCCAGTAGGGCCTTTCTATTCTGATTGCTGGAACATATGCTCCTGCCTCTTTCAGTGCAGTGTCTCCCTGCACACATTTAGCTGTAGCTCCTTCTGCTTTTTGGTAATCTTAGTACTCCCTTGAGCAGAGAGACACCAAGGTGAGGAGTAGGGCATTTTTCCAGCTCTGTTCCTCCTTTTTAAAGCTACTTTAAATGCCTTTAGGAACTTGTCAGTCAAAAGTGCTACCCAGTTCCTGCAGTGAGTTGTGTTTTTTTAATGCCTCTGATACCTGTTGTTGAAGTGTGCTGCTACTTACAAGGTGATGGAGATGAAGAGAAATACCTGGTACTCTGTTTACTTGTGGTTTTAATCTTCCCCAGCCCCAGAAGTCCTTGGTCCTGAGAAGTATGACAAATCATGTGACATGTGGTCATTGGGTGTCATCACATATATTCTGTAAGTATGTGGAAAGGAACTTGTTAAATCTGCACTCACAAGTAATTGTTCACTGGGATCCTGCAGCCTGCAGTAGTATATAATCTTGAATAAAACTTTTTTAGAGGTGAAAGGATTCCCCTAGTTAAGAAAATTCTTTTGTCCACTCTTACAGCCTGTGTGGGTTCCCTCCATTCTACTCCAACACCGGTCAAGCCATTTCTCCAGGGATGAAGAGAAGAATTCGGATGGGGCAATATGGATTTCCTAATCCAGAGTGGGCTGAAGTATCAGAGGAAGGTAGAAATCCTCCCTGGTGCTGATGAGTGTGAGCATGGTAGTGTGCAGTGCTGCAGTGCTTACAAAGATACTATTTCTAAAAATCTGTCTGAGCTTTTGTTTCCCTTTCTTCTACAATTTAAATCAATTTTTTGTAAGGTGCTACAGAGAACAACTGGGAACCCAGATACCAGCCAGCAACCTCTGTGCTACAAAAAGTAAATGACTACTGAAAACCTTCTTTCAGAATCCAGCTAGTGCTAGTGAATGCTGATATTAAACCCTCTTGAAACAGAAGTCTCTAATCCTGAGAAAGGAGACAGCCTGGACAGCTCCAATGTAAGCTGAGCTGGAAGAAAGGCAAACTCTCTCAAGAATTTATTCAGTCTTTGCCCTCCTTGGTGATCCAGCCAGCAAGGATGGCAAGTTTTCATGCTAGCTTTTTGGGATGTGGGAATTTGCCAGCTGCCACTTAAATCAAGGTCAGCAATTTATTTTGTATAAGTCATTGATGAAAAGCTGCTGGGCTCAAATCAGTGTCCTGAAAGTGGGTATTTTTGATTCCCCCTTATCCTGGAAGTCTCACCTGCCTGTCATATTAAAGAGAAGGGTCAGCAATATCTGGGCTTATCTGTTTTTCTTACAAGCCCTTTATATTGCTGTGATCCTGGTTTTGTCTGCAGTTTAGCAGTAACAAATTCTCCTTGGACCCTGCTGTGCTCTGTGGCATCTTCACCCCTCACTGCATCTCATGGCTGTGTGCAGCACAGCCTGCTGAACATTGTTGAGGGAGATGTTTTAGTCATGGGTTTCTGGCTAAATATTTTCTCTGCTTTGGGTCTTGCTCGTATTCCAGCAGTTAAAAACAGGCTAGAGGAGCTCAGTGAGAGAACATGCACTTGCACTGTGTGTAGGGTTTCTGTGTGCTTGTGTGGATGGAGATAGGGGCCCTCTACCTTCCATCCTATAAAATCATCTCATCTGTGGGTGTTCTTTAGGCTGATGAGGCACCTGCAGGAGGTTGCTGCTTTTTTCCCTGTATTGTGCTGTCCTTGTCCTTTGCAGCCTCTCTCAACAAATTAAACTTGTACCTTGGGCAACTTCTTACAAGCGTTTAGTCATCTTGCATGTGATGTTCCTAAAAGAGAACTCCTTTTTAGAAGTTCTTACAGGTTTCCTAAGGAAATTTTGTGTAAGTCCTCCTAAATAACTTCCTTTGGATGCAGTGTTTCCAGTCTGTCCACCCACATTAATGAAACTCTTGTCTAGCCTCTCATCATCTCATATCTCAGTTATTAGTGCTCTTGCTTTGGCAAATCCCATGTTCACAGAAAACTGCTGCAAAGCCAGTTTGTGCAATCCATTTATTTGACTTTTTTGTCTTTTTAGTGGCCTCTCAGTTGGCAAAGTTCATTGTTCTTTTTTCCACAGCCTGTGCTAGTTGCTGTCTCCACCATTTCTTAAAACATCAGTTTATGTATTCATTCAGCCCATAATGCCCAGCTTGTTGCCATCTTTGAGGCAGGCAGCTTAGCAGCTTTCTGTCCCTGTGCTTCTCTTTTCCTCCAGTTGTTGTTCTCAAAGCAGTTGGTTTGGTGATGTAGAGAGCAGAGCTGGAATTCCCAGTCTTTTCTTTCCTTCTTGTCTCTTGTTTTGGATGTTTTCCTGTTTTGCCCCTTTAAACACAGTAACCTGCCCCACTGTATGTGGCTTCTTAACACAGTCACAGCAATTGGGAGGTGTTTTCAGTTCTGCAAAATGGTGTTTCTTCATTCAGCAGGTCCTTGTGTTCCCAAGGTTATTTGGGAATGCAGTCCTAGACTACACCATGCCCTGTTGGTTCTGTTTTTCAGCCAAACAACTCATTCGCCATTTACTGAAGACTGACCCAACAGAGAGGATGACAGTCTCTCAGTTTATGAATCACCCTTGGATTAATGTGAGTCTTAGATCTCTTTTTATACCACAAATTGATTCTTACATGCAGAACTTGGGTACAGCTCCACACAACACAGCAAGAGAAGGGCTGTTATTAGTGCTGGTCCCTTAATTAACCTCCTGTGCCCTCCTCAGAGGGTCACCTGCCTGTAAAACCACAATTCTTCTTGCTGTTAGCAGAGGACACACAAGGGGAGACACCCACAGTCGTGTCCTTGGAAGCAACAGCCGAAAATGTCTGTATGTTCTGTGAGCAGGCAGTCTCTGTTGACTCTGCAGCATATGCATGTGTTACTCTCTTTAAAAATATAAAAATAAACTCTGTGTGCTTACTTCATCAGTGCAGGATTTAAAGAGCTATTATTAGTGGTCTCAGGCACCATTGTGCATAGCTGTGTTAGGGTGAACATGCTCCTATGCTCAGTGGGAATTCTCATCCTTGGCAGAGTTTGGAAATGCATGGGGGAGGAGCAAGGGTCTCTTTTTCCATGTGAGAGATTGCCAGGTAGGGTGGTACACAGAGCTATTTATGGTCCCAGTTCAGGTTTCATTCTATGACTTGGTTGAATTTACTTCTTAAAAGAAATTTTTGGGGAAAAAAGAAAAAAATACTTTATTAATACAATATGGACTATTTCAAATAAGAGACACAAATCCCAGAAGCTACAAGACTGAGTTTCATGATACCTTCTCTGCTCTGTAGGTGTCCCTCAAAATAGTAGGTTATACTTCTCACATTTGTGTCTAAAAAAATACCAGTCTTGTTCTCACTGCCCAAAGAATCATCAGCCAGGAACAGAATCATTTGTGCTGTAGGATTCCCTTTGTTCCCGTAGTGCTGGTGTGTCTGTGCTGATCCTCAAAGCATGGGCAGAAGCAGAGGTGTGGCTGATTGTCCCCATTCCTACAATGCCTGCTGCAGGATCTGGAAGCCCTTGGAATGAAGTGAAATGCAGCTGTAGGACATCCTGATGGAGTAGAAAGGTGTTGTCATTCAGAGTTGAGAAACTGAGGTTGTAAAGATCCTGTAGAACAGACTCCAGACAATGTTTCTGAGTCTTTTTTAACCAAATAAAAATGTAATCACTGCTCAGAATAAATACCTCCAGCTTTGAGTGTCTGAAGCCCCAAGAAGGTGTTTCAGAAATCAGCAGGTGAGGAATTTCATGGAGTGAGTGCCTAATAGCTGAGGAAGCTGCCACCCACAGTGTCACTTGTTATTTGGAATATGCACAGAGCCAGTTAATGAGGAGGAGATTAGAGGTAAGGTCTGCAGACTCTGCTGCACCTGCTCCAACTGGAGCCCTGCTCCAACACCCTTCCTGGAGGAAAGCTGCAGGTTGGCTTTCTTTTCTGCTGAACCTATAGCTCACAGGGCAGAGGGAGGGAGAGGGAAAGACCAATGCAATAAATGTCTGTGTTCTCCCTTTTCCTAAATCCCAAAGTGGAAACATGTCTGGGGAGTTGCACAAGCAGCGGGGGAGGGTGCTTGTGGCTCTTTTTTTTTTTTTTAACTTCTTTTTTTTTTTTTTGAGATGGATGACAGAAGTGTTTTACTGTGAAGTAGGCAAAAACTGTCAGTTTAGGTGGAGCACAGACTCATTTAGTTCCTTGTCTATAGGATTTTTTTTTTAACAATCAGCAGCTCAGAGCAGAAAGGCACCTTCCACAGGGAAGCAAGGACAGGGACAGCACTGAAACCAGTCTGCTTGTTTTCCATTTCTCTTGTCCCAGCTGTGTTTGATAAACCTGTACCCTGGCCAGCTGGGGTCCTTGTCCAGAGGAGTCAGGATTTCTGCTTCACTTCTGTGACTGCAGCCCTGCTGCTCTGAGCCTGGGGGAACATAAGCACTGGTTCCAGTGTGGAGTTTGTTTTACAGGGATCTCCTTAGACTTTGTTGGCATGCAGCTGTAGGATGCCACAGCAGCAAATAGCAAGCTTGGGTAGAAAGCATAAGGAAAATAGAGTATCCAAATGAAATTATAGTTTGGGTTAGGGGCTGGCAAGAATTGCCATGATTCTTTCTGAGTTCAGTCAGGGAACTGTGCTTCATGCTTTAGAAATTGTCCCTTGTTCTAATGTAAAGCATCTCCTGATCTTTCATGGCAGGTGAGCAGAGATCTCAGTTTCATGTGGATGCTCTGTCTTCTGAGCTGTGTCTTGCTCAGAACAATTGTGTCATTTCCTCTTTGGGGCTCACTTAGTCTGATGAAGTGGTGATCTCAGTTAATGCATAGGTGCAAGAAAATGTCTCCTACAACAAATCCTAGGAGATAAAGGTCAAATTAACCACTTTAAGACATTGACTAATGAATAGTGAAATGACAGTTAAAATCTAAAACATGCATAAAAATTTATCCACCTCTGGTTGGATAAATTGTTCAGACTGGAAGGGAGTAGAGTGAAAGAAGCTCAGCACTGATTTCTCTCTCTTTTTGTTCTTTAAATATTGTGTGGGGAATGTAGTCCTTTTCTCCTGCACATGAGTTCGTTTGTGGAATGATTGGAAGCAGGAATAATGAGGGCCATTGGAAGACATTAAATCAAATTTTATGCTCTTCATACGCAGAGAAGAGCAAGAAATCACTTCCCAAATGTTGTTTTTCAGAACTTCTTTTGGTATTTTTCTTTATTCTCAGAGATCAATGTCAGTGCCACCAACTCCTCTTCACACTGCACGGGTCCTGCAGGAGGATAAAGACCACTGGGATGAAGTTAAAGTGAGTCAATCCAAATTCAGATTTCTTTAAGTGTCCTAGGAGATGAAATGTGCTGCCTTGGATACTGTGGCTATTTTGAATACAATCATGTCAAACAAGGGTGCCATAAACAGGCTTGGTTAGAACAGCAGTGTATATGAGAACTGTTTAAAAAAGGAAGGAATTCTATTTGAGCTTCATTGGCAGCCTTACAGCTGCACCAGATACCAGCAATATGGTGTTTGTGATCAAAGGCATGAATGATGCTCCTGCTGAGCCTCTGCATGTACCCAGGGAGGAGAAGGACAGTGCTGGGGCAGTTTGAACTTCATTACAGTAAAGAATGTGTTGAAAATGAAGGGGGACAGGTGGGAGGGCTGAGCTGCATTCTGGTTTTCTGCAGTGCTTTTGAATTGTGGAACAGCACTGAATAACCTTCGTCTTGTTATGACATTTGGTGGGGGGAAGAGGAGAAAAAAAAATATCTTAATCTAAGCAGGTGCCTCACCTACTGTGTGTACCAATGACTGCTGAATGCTTCCTGCTGTAGGGCACACTGAAATCTTAACTCTTTCCTGCTGGCCTTTAACAGGTTGGCATGCTTTTACAATTAATTCTGAGTTTTCTGGACTTCAAATTCCTAGAATTTTGACAATTGCAACATTTCTGTAGTGTATTTTATTTATTACTGATTTTATTTAAATCACTGATGTGTAGTCTCAGCTGTTGAGCTATGTAATGGTAAAATGTTTTTGGGACCTAGGCAACATTTACCTTCTGAGTCAGAGATCAAGCAGATATTTTCACTTAGCTGCCTTATTTTCCATGTTTCTGAGAATTTCTTATGCTTGTGCTTCTGTATAGGTCCCAGAGGTATTCCCTCAAGCTACCAACATACTCATTGATATTGAATTGTTTTTCCTTTCCTGAACCAAATGCTTAGACATTTGTTTACTTCAACAGATTTTTCTTTACAACCTTATTAAAAAGTTTAAAATGTTCCTGTACTTAAGCATTAATTCAAACTAAGGAGGTGTGTGAGTTTGAAGCACAAACTTTTAAAGATCTTTGTGTGGAGGCGCAGAGCCAGCCAGGGAGAAGTGCTGGGCACAGGGACACGTGGAATTTAGGCCAGCAGAGCGTGGTCCTGTGTGCTCCCTGTGAAATGCTGTGAGAACAGCTCCTGCTGACAGAGCCCCTGGTGGAAGGAGCCCCCAGTGGAGTGGTTGGTTCCTGGTGCAGAGCACACAGCGGGCTCAGCTCCTGCTGCCCTGGGGGGACAGAGAGCTCCTTGTGTCCCTCCCCTCCGGGCTGCAGGGTGGGGTGGCCGTGCACTCACTGCCTCAGGGGGTTCACTGCCTTGCTTGCTTGCTTTCAGGAGGAGATGACCAGTGCTCTGGCCACCATGAGGGTGGACTACGATCAGGTGAAAATCAAAGACTTGAAGACGTCCAACAACCGCCTGCTGAACAAGCGCCGCAAGAAGCAGAAGCAGGCGGGCGCCTCCTCCGCCGCCCCGGGCTGCAACAACCAGTGAGGGCAGGAGCCAGCAGGGACTGGGGGTGCAGGGTAAAAGTTAAACAGAGCAAGTTAAAATCATGGGATTGTCTCAGCCCACACCACAAAGGCAGTGAGACTGAAGATGCTGTCCTGCAGAGAGGGAACAGTGTGATAACGTTTTGATAACTTGAATCACTTTTGAAGACTTATGGATCTGACATGATTCTGTTGCACATTGCAAGGGAAGGTACAGTAATGCCAGAAATGTTACAGGTTTTTGGTTTGGCTTTAGCTGTGTAGGATAAGAGGAGAGAACAGGAGGCAGTCTCAGCACATTAATGCACTGAGGCTTTAAGAGCCATCTACAAGAGTAACTTCTGCTGCTGTTTTAAACTGGGGAATAGGAAAGTGCCAAGTGTTCTGCTAAGAGTGTTTTAGTAGTTTAGTAGAATTGATAATAGTCTATATTTCCAAACTTACCTCCTATAGTTACAGAATATCACCTAAACTGTAAACAGATATTCTTGTTACAGGAAAAAGCATCCATACATTTCCATTTCCATAAAGTCTTCTGTGTAGTCTCATGTGAAGATTTGAGTTTGTCATGGATTCCCATTTGGTAACATGTAAATTTTCTGAGCTGTAGCCACTATGTTGTATCTTTGCCACTGTCAGACCCCTCTCTTGTAATGTTTTCAATTTAACTGGTAGTTTATGTGAAGAGCTTCAGTCAGGATTTAAGTAGTTGAAAGCATCCTGCAGAGAATGTTGCTGTTCCCCTTGGATCCACAACCTCCAGGGTGTGCAGCTGGACATGCAAGGGATTGCTTTGAGGAGAGACTTCTGAAATTTGGGGAAGAAGTGGTAAATGCATGTTCTTTGAATGGACCCTGTAATCTGCCAGCATCCCTTCCTGATAGCTATCTCTAGATCCTGTGCCTAAGATGTGCTGATCACAGCAAATTATGGGGTGTTTGGGTTGGTTTGTTTCCTGGGGTCAGGAGGGGGGAGGATGGTACTTTATTTATGGTGATTTGGTGGTGTTTCAGGATCCAAAGATTTTCACTACTTAAGGAAGATTAATTTTAAGTATATCCACCCATTGTTTTTTTCCTATTTTAATTCTTCTTATTTTATGGGAACCTGGCCGTGGTTTGCTGGTATGTTTTATTTTGTGATCAAAATATTTTCTCTCACTGTATTTTGGAGTTTGGCTTTATTTTTAATTTAGGTGAAGCAAATATTTGTGAAAGTGTTATCAGAGTCTGGGATGAATATGATGTGCTTCCAGTGATGCAGGCCAATACACCTTTGAGGTAGGCACACAGTACTGGTGTGTTAATAGGCTTGCAAGAGTGTAAAAAGACAAAAAGGAAAACAGGGCTCCAGAGTGGATCTGAATTGTCAGATCAGAGTGACACACAGCAAAGCTCAGCTCAAGGCTTTGGACCTGGTCTGGGGAGCCCAGTTCCCAGCTTCAGAGTGGTGAATGAGACCTCAATTCTCCTTTGTGAACTGGCCCTAGGGTTTTGTAACGTGATTTATTAAAATCAGTTTTTAACATTCCTTCTTCCTGTCACCCCTGGTTTTGTTGAGTTGTTGCAGAGTTTGCATTGCTTTGCAAGATGCATTGTGTTGAAGGTGACAGGGAAGGGGAGAAGGAAAGTGTTCCATGATGTCCACATTCAAAGGCTGCCCAACTTTGAACATTTTATAAGATCACAAGGTTTTGGTTTTAAATATCCATCTCTGTAAAGTTGTGTTTATGAATTATTTCATGTTTCAGGTATCTTTGATTATAGCATGTCCTGTATGTTTTTGTTTTGCCATATTATTCTAATGAATTATGCAAATAATATTCACTACTTGCAAATGAAGAGTTGTGATGTGTTCAGGATGCAACAGTTGGAATTAGAGCCAGGTCCGAGTTTCTGTCCTTTTATCTAATTTTTTTGAGGGAGGTATGACCATTATTGCTGCCATTCCATCTCTGTGCCCCAGCAGGGTGATGGATGTTCCCAGGGCAAGCAGTGTGTAGTGCACTGTCCTGTCTGCCTCAGGGACAGTGCCACTGAAACTGTTGCAAACTAACTTTTTTCCCTCTGCCTTGGCCAGGGTTTGAGCAGGAGTTCTCAGTTCCCACCTGGCTTGTCAGTTCATTCTGGAGCTCAAAGATGTGTCTGTTCCTGGGTGGTTTTCTGTAAAAAACCTGTAAAACACACCTGGGCCTCATTCCTTCCTGTGGGCTTCCAGTATTTGCTACAGATCAGAATCTGGAACTGAGGCACCTGGCACAGCACCTTCAGCTTTCTGTCCCTGTGTAGCAGGACAGTCCCATCTCATTAAACTCACACTAACAGTTCTTGCCTTCTACCCTGCAGCAGCAGTGCCCAGGAATGCTGTAAAGCCCTGCAGAAACCAGAGGAGGGCCTCAAAATGGCAGACATGGAAGTGTATGCAAGTATTGGACAGAAGGGTTTGTGTTTATTGCACAGAGGGAAGGAGGAGACTCCTTGGGAGCCGTGGAGCAGCTGCCTCAAACTGCTGCCCTGCTCCAGGCACTGCTGCCTTCTGCAGCCCACTGGAGCAGGACAGCTTGTGTTCTACCTGCCTCTGTGGCACCTGGAGCTGGGAGGGGCTGCCAGGGACCAGGTTTGGGGTGCAGGCATTTCCCCAGCAGGGCCTGTGTGCCCCAGCAGGGCCTGTGTGCTCCATGGAGATGTAGGGATGGACGGAGCATCCGATGGGCTCGGCTCCGCCCGGCCCCCTGCACCACCTGTCCCCTGTCCTGCTGGCTCTGAGAGCTCCCCAAATCTGAGCCTGCCCTCAGCTCCCCAAATCTGAGCCTGCCCTCAGCTCCCCAAATCTGAGCCTGCCCTCAGCTCCCCAGACCGTGCAGTGTCTCAGGCCCTGCTTTGGTGCATGGCTCTGCAGAAGGTGTTGTCCCTCTGGCTGCCAGCAAGGCTCTGGGGAGGACCCTCCTCCTCCCTGCATTCACACAGGTTATAAAGAGCTCTGGTGAGCTCTGGTGTGTGGCCTCTTCCCCCAGCCATGTCATATAATAGGCTTTTTAGAACCTGCTGCTCAGGATCCAAATTTATAGCCTGTTTTTAGAAAGGATAGGCTATTACAGAACTGATTATACATTTGCATATTCATCAGCCATATAGAGGAGGTAAAGAGCTGGGAAGGGACAGAAGAAATGAATGGTCAATAGAGAAGGCTTCAAGGAGAACACAGATTAAAAGGTCTATTTATTTTTTCCAGCAGAAGCTAAGAAAAGGCCTGTGCACAATTCCCCACCCCCATCCCTTTTCACAGCGATTGCTCATGGGCCGCTGCCTCCCCCTGTGTTTCTGTGCACTGTGCTCCTCACACGTGGGTCATGGGCTCTCACCAGGGCTCCTGCTCTGATCCACACACAAATGTGTGCCCTGGGACACAGGAAATTCCCTCCCTCACTCTCCCAGCTTTTGCACTACACACTTTCTTACCTCTCTGACCACATGTGCCACATGGTGAACCTGGGTTTGACATGCTACAATTAAAAACTCACATTAATGAGAAGCTCTTGGCCTAATTCTGTGTTTTTCTATTTGTCAAAACCCAGCATGCAGTCCTGGGATTGCTTTTCTGTCTTAACACTTGACTGCCTTGAGTCTGGAGGCCCAATTACATAAGTGCTTCTGACTTGTCTGACATGAGGGATAATGAGAATGCTACATACTCAGTTTGATCTAATTTCCCTGTCCTCTTTTCAATTCACACTTTATTTGGCCCATGTTTAGACAGAGGTGCTTTTGAGAAGGTTCAGTGAGGAGGGGAGAGCCAAAGGTTTTAATTACTTGCAGGGCATCATGAGCCCTTGTACTGTTTTAGAGCTGTGGTCCAGGTGGGGAGGAGGTGTTAATGTGTGCTCAGCTGCTCTGATGTGTTCTCCTGCTTAGCCCAAGGATGGAGCCAGCTCAGCCAACAAACCTCAGGGACAAAGAGAAGGAAGCGAGCAGGGAATGACTTCACATGCAGGAGAACTCATTTTTTCTAAGATTAAATGTTTTGAGGGTTTTATTGTGGAAATATCAGAATTTTCTTTTTTTTAGGTTTCAATATTTCCTCTCTTCACCCAGCTGTTCTCAGCAGTGGAGCTGGCAAAGCTGGGAATGGACATGGTTAATTCTCTTTTAGAGAGCCTAAAAAGGATGAAGGCAATGAAGCAAATCTGAAAGGCAGAGAACACACACTCAAAACAAAAAAATCTTGTTAAAAATTCTTGCATGCCAGCAGGCAAGTCCTCATCTCTGTACTGAAATGTAGCTCACCTGTGGAAAATAGAGGTTAGAGCAAATCTAGGTAATATTTGCTGAGGAAATGTTTCCCTGAAATCTTTGCACCAGGTAAGAAAATTCTTTTTGAGAATTAAGTCTGGCTTTAAAATAGGATTATTTATTTTCAGTTTGTGTGGTTAGAGGGATTTAATGGAGCAAAGGGAGCAGAAATGGGGGATGATATGTCATGTTGAAGAATAAGATAAGAAATGTCTGCTGTTGTATTCTACTCCAACTTACTTTTTTACTGCAAGTGCTACCTCTGTACAGACATAGCAAGATAGATTCAACTCTTTATTAGTCTTTTTTAGCACTGGAGAAGGAGGATGTTGCTGCACCCTAGGGAAATGTGGAAGATAACCCTGTGACTGTAGATGAACATCTATTCTGGTAAATCTCTAAATGATGCCTAGCATTAAATTTATTTTTAAATTTCCTGCCTCATGAATCTGCCAGATGCCAAAGTCTCACAGGTCTGCTCTAACTGCATGAAGGCACAGAGGCATCACTGTCAGTAGGTTTCCTCCTGCAGTTTGGGACCACAAGAAGAAGCAGTTGCTGAAATGTACTGCAGTGCTTTGAGTTTCCAGGAGCCAAAAGAGGGAAAAGGTGTCTTTCAGATAGCTGGAGATGATGGAAGGGCCAGGCTGTCTTTTATCAGGGGAGGGGTATCCTAAAGGTATCTTGGCCTTGAGTTCAGTTCCCAGAGCTGCTGATAGCAGCCCTGGTTCAGCTGTGGGGGCTGCAGGTCCTGGTGAAGTCTCTGCTGCTTTGACTCCATGCTGGGACCTTTCCCACTGGGAGCCAGGGAAATGCACTCACTGGGGCCAGGGCTGCAAACCATGGAGAATTCCTGGTCCTGGGGCTACACTGAAGCTGAGTATTGCCAAAAAGGAGGAGCTGCATTGTTTGCTTCCATGTTTGGCCTCTGAGTGTGTGTGGTGAATTTTCCTGCCTCCAAGGTCCATCCCAGTAGTGCCAGTGTAGCAGCTGTTTCTTCATTTGTTAACAGGGAGCACAAATGCTTCTTTTGGGGACTGCATTTCTTTCTCTGAATTTCAAAGCTGGAATGAAACTCTTAAGCAGCATGGTTATTTTGTCTAATGTGCTCTCCCCAAATTTCCAGGCTAATCCATTTGGGAAACATGGAAGATGTTCCCAAGAGACTTCTTATTGCCTAGCTACTGAAGCACCTGCTAAAACTGAGCTCTTTTAAAAACTGAAAATTATTTAAATGTGAAAAAGAGTGGGTTGATCTGGAAAAAAACCTTCTCAAAAGACTAAAATTAGATTGGAAAGTGTTAGAAGAGAAATGGGGAAACTGGTGGGGGAGGAGGACTAAGGGGTTTTTTTTAAATAAAAATGCTACTGCTTGAGTAATGATCAAGGAAATTCTGGTTAGGATATTAGCTGCTGCTCCAACCCAGAGCAGTTCCTGGATTCAGAAATAATTATGTTTTCCTAAAGATAGATCTACAGTGCAGACTCCAGGGTTTTTTTCTGAGTTAGTCTAAAGCAAGGATCAGCTTGATGTTTATAAATTAAACTTTTGAGTAAATGCTGGTAGTGAACCAAATTAATAGAGCTTTTTTTTTTTTCCTAGAGCAACTAATAACTGAATAAATAATCTTTGCAGATTAACTTCTGCTCTCCTAAAGTTGCCTCAGCAAGCTGCTTGCAGAAGGTTTGTAAGGTGAAGTTACCTTTCATTTTTGCTTTTGGAATTTTGCATTTCTATCTTGCACTTTAGCACTACATGTTTGACTTTTGTCTTGAATAAAATTCTAATTAGTTGTCCCAAGGCTACCATTCCACGATGCGAGGGTTTTTTCTCTTTTCTTGGCTCAATTGCAGTTGTACCACCACTTTTTTATTTCTGAACTTCTTGTGGTGTGAAGGATTGGAAGAGTTTCAAGGAATCCCATTACCTGGCAGGAAGCAAAAAACTTCATTGTCTGTAAAATGGTAAGGAGGAAAGTTCTAAGCAAGGGCTAATTGTAGAAAAAATCACCCTCTGAAGAAAAGAGAAGGTCTCTACAAAGAAATGCACCCAACTAAAAAGAGTAAAATGAGGTGGTCTGGTTATTGTCCTTTAAAATCCTCTGATTTTCTTCTGCTCTTTGATTTCAGTAGTTGGATGTATTTTATACTGCCTGGAAGTCATGAATGCTTCCTTTAGAGAGACCTGACTGCAGTATTTCAGTTTCTTCCCTAAACATAAAAAAATAGTCCTACAGAAGTTTGATGCTGTAGGATATTTTAAATCTGAGGAGGAGGAAGGAATTGCATTTCCTGATTTCAAGTGACTCAGCTCGGTCTGCCTCCTTCTTTCATAATAGATTCTCTGCATCCCCTCCAACCTTGGCTGGCACTCGGGAGAGCTCTCAGATGTTTTCTCCAATGATTTGTCATTCCTGCACCAAGTCAGTTTTTAAGCTGTCCCTTGAGGATCCTGGCACAGCAAGCAGTGATTAGCTCAGAAGGTGCATGCCTGTGTCACAAGGAATGTGCTGCTGCTCCTGGGAGCTTCCAGCAGCTCCCGTTGGACAGTGATGTGCCTGGCCAACAGGAGCTCAGCAATCATCAGTCAGCACTTTATTAATATTTGGTTTATAGTGTCTGCAGCCATTCACACACATCAAACCTCATTTCCATAACCACAGCCCCACATGAATGTTACCTTTTTTTTTTGTGCAGAACCTTCATGGTGGTCATGTTCTGTACTAAGTAAATTAATTTCAAAGCATTTTCTTTTATGACTGATACTTTTTTTTGTAGGATTGCTGAGATTTTGTGTTTTTCTTTGGAGCAGATATTGTTCCCACCACCAGAAAATTATTTCCAGTGAGAATTTGAAAGGAAAGTTCATATTTGTTTAAAAGAAAGTTGATATTTGTATGCCATGTATGGATGCATATGACGAAGTCATAATGTGGAAGAATCTAATTAGTACTATCCAGGCAACGGAAGACCTTGAGCTTGCTTGATTAGAATTAACTGCTGCATACATGAAAGGAGAAATTTAATTCAAATTTCTATTAATCAGAAATACTATCCTGCCTAAATGATTAAAAAAAAAAAGCCATGCTAATTTTCTGTTTGGATGATGATGTCCATGTCAGGAGTGATTTTTGTGTTGCTTTGATCTTTGAAGTTATATACCCTAAAGTAATGTACAAATAGAAGTATTTCAAGTTTTGTGACCCGAATGCTTTCAATTCAGAAGCACAAATATTTATTTATCTACATAGAAGTAGGTATTCTGGCACAAAGCCTCCAAAAATGTTGTTGTCAAGTTCCCTTTTGCCCTTTCCCGCAGCATCACACAGGTGAGGTTCTCCCTGCCAGTCCATGCTGCATAGTTCCATTTCTCAGTTTCCTCTTTCCCCTCTGCCATGGGGCATTGCTTTGTCCAAGGAAGAGGAGGAGAGCAGCAGAGGGAAGAGCCCTGGCTGGAATTGCCTGTGTTGTTCTACACATGCAGGTGAGGCCTGACAGGATGGGAGTTGTGGGTCTGTAAATGTTGCTCAGTATCTGCACCCCAGCTCTGCAGGAAACTGCAGTGTTGTGGGAAGCTGCCTGGCAGATCATGACCACTTCTGTGTCATATTTGGGGTTTCTTCTGGGTTTTTTTCTGCAATAACTGGATTATAAGAAAATTATGTTCTGTTGACAGTCTTACATTAGGGGAAGGCTGTGTGTGATATGCTGAATGCCAGCTTTGTGTTGATTTGTGTGTCACAAGCCATCAAGGAGTGTGATGAAATAGTGACTTGATCTCAAATGCTGCCAGCCACAAGGATGCCAGCATCCTGTCTCACATAGGTTTGGAGGCTCTCTGTCCATCCTTGTAAGTCTTGAGGAGTCCAGGTGACACAACTCAATGTGCTGTGGCAATATCACAGACCAGGGAGATATTTTAGGCAGACTCCTCTGTTTGTGTACAATTGGGTCAAAAACCTCACGTGTGACCAATTGTCACAAAAATGGAAATATTGTACATGACTCACATGAGGAATCATGTACAAGCTGCTATCCTGATATGCAATGGGAGCAGGAAAAGAAGTCATCAAATGTTGAATTTCATGTTCTGTTGGATTGTGTGTTTAGCTGAGGGGTTGAACATCACCCTCCTTGATATAAAAATTAATGGATTCTCTTTGAAAGTGGATCAGAGCAGGGTATGTTCAACTGTGCATCAAAGTGCAGAAATATAAACATTAATCTAAATTCCAAAATCTCAAGTATATGTAGCAACAAAGGGGAAGGAGTATGTAAAGTGCACAAGCTTAGTTTCATGCCTTATTTTGAAAATAATTCATAGTAATCTGCATGTTACTTAGAGTGCCATCTCTGGGCATCAGATATTTCTTTAATGAGAGTAACATTCCTATCCTTGAAAGTTGAAAGGGACTTACTAAACACCTTACAGTGTTAGAAATTATGCTCCTAAGGTTTAGCTCTGTCTGTGCTTTTGAGGGAGGCTCATTGATTCTGTGAATCCCAAATGAGCTGGGATGGAGTGTGAGCTGCACTGAGCACCACTGAGTTCAGCTGTACCTTCAGCTGCAGGGCTGCAAGGGACAGTCAAACCCAGGCTGCCATGATGGCAGATAGGCCTTGAATTCCTGTAATTGGGAAGCCAAAACTGAGACTACATTAATTTGTTTCTCTTTTAGTCCTTGATCTTCGGTCTTTATTCATGTCACTGGAGATAGGATGGCTCTGACAGCTCTGGAGGGGGAGCAGGACATTTCAGGTGGCTGCCAGCCAGATCCATGATAAATGGAGAGCCCTGGCCATGTGCACAGAGCCAACCCCAGGACTCAGAGCATGGGCTGAGTTCCAGCCTGGTTCACATGAGATTTGACCTTGTGCTGCTGCAGGCAGGCCCCTGTGTCTGGCATCACAGCTGTTTGTTGTTTGATTTTTTTTTTTATAGAAAGGGTAAAAGATTCCTGTGCTCTTCTTTTTGACTTGCATGTATGTTCCTTTCCACTGTTTCTGGGATTAAGGTCCCTTCCAACCCAGGCTGTTGTGTGACTGCTCTGTGATTTACAGTCATTGCACTCACTGTGTGAGAGTTATCAGGAACATGCAGAGATCATCCTCTGATCCTGCAGGGCAGCCACTGGCTGGGCCAGGCACCAGCCATTGACAAAGAGGAGATAATGTCCCTTCGAGTGTCCCCAGTTAGGATGATTCTGGTTTTCAGCTGTTCATTCATTAGCAGAGAAGTAAACAGTGCAGCAGAAGGTTGTGAAGCAGGGTGTTTATTCACTTGTTTTCTGGCCTTCTCTCCAGATTAATGAAATGACTCATGGACAGTAACAACATGCTTGGAGGGGAAAAAAGAAAAAGGGAATAGAAATATCTGGAGGTGGGACATAGAAGGCCAAATCCTTCTGTCAGGACACCCACAACTCACCTTATATATGTGATCTGATTCTCTTTGTTAAATGTAAAGAATGAATCACAGCCAGAACTCCAGGGCAAAAGAATGAAATGAGCATCTAAAATGTGCAGAGGGGTTTAGATCTGTGTGGAGGAACAGGCTGGTGGAATGTGAGACTCTGCAATTGCTTCTAAATGTTTCTGTGCAACTTGGCCTTTTCTCATAGCATGTTCCCCTCTGCCCAAGAGCAGGAGCAGTGTGTGTGGTGTCCCACAGAGCTCCTCACACAGGTGAGCAACACAGCACAGCACAGCACAACTGAGCCCTTGCTGTGGCTCTGCCTCTGTGGTGCCACTCACCCCCTCTCTTGTGAAGTCCCTCCCCATGGTGATGCTCAAACCTGTACCAGTCTCACAAAATGGTGAAAGGAGAATAGTGAGACTGCTCTGATTTCAAAGATACTCAAGAACTCACTGTCCTTGGAGAATTTGGAGCTGAAAGACTTGGAAAGGTTACATGGATTTTGGGCAAAGGAGGAAACCAAACACACAACCAGGTATCACAGGTGCACTTGGAACACCCAACCATCTTGGTCCTCTCCACTACAGCTGCCCAAGGAACACTCAGACCCATCTTTGTGCAGGTGATATATCTGCTTCTCAATTATTTACTAATAAAAATCTAAAATTTTCCATATTAAAAGCTGCATGAGTGATGAAGCACAGGTATCTTTTAGTTTAACAGCACTTTTTTTTTGGCAAGGTTCAGCAAACTGAAAGCAGGACAAGAGAGGAATAATAATTGTGGAATCCTGAGAAGAATTAATTTATAGCAGATACTACCAGGCAATTCTGATGCTGGAAAAAATAAACTGAGATGTGCCTATGTGATACTTTCAAATACAGAAAATGCTGCTCAGCATTTGTATTAGAAATTATTATAAATTCAAAATCCTTGTCATCTAGGGGAAATGATTTGTGAAATGCTGTCCTAAAGACCTCTTTGGTTCTGACTTTTTCTCCATGGGAGTACTGATCACATGGAAACCTAAAGCACTCAGCCAGCTCCTACTCTAAAAAATGCTTCATTTATGAATTCCCAAAAAATTGGTTTATAGCCAAGATGTTCTGCTATTTACTGTTTATTTCAAACTGTTTGTTGGTAGTTTCTGTGTTGTTTCATTTTGAGAGGAGCCAGTGCATTGAGGGTGGAGATTTAAGCCACACAAGGTGAAAAACAGGGATGAAGCTGGAGAAGGAAGAGGAACTTGTCAAAGCCTGTAGAGAAGAAGTGAGGATAATTAATCAGACAAATGGAGCTAGAGAGCAGGTGTGCAGAGGGAATATTCTGATGGAACAAAAAAATGAATGTCAGAAGAGGTGAGTCTCTATTTTATGCATTATAAGCTATAACAAGAAACATTTTCCTTAACAGGATGAATTTTTATTTTTTGAAAAATAGCCTCACAAACTTTAATCAAAACATGATAATTTTGATATTTTTATTGTTAATTGTTTATTTAATATAAATAAGTTGATTCAATGCTGGCCACCTAAACAGTGAAGATGGAGTCCCCTCACAAGCCTATGAATTCCAGCAAATTACTAAAATATGTTATGTGAAAAACAAGTTTCCATAGTTTGTGTAAGTGAAATATGTTAGAGACACTAAACTGGGAAGGGAAGGGGAAATGTATGGCAAGGGCAAAACCAGTTTTCCCTTGATGTGTTTGTAAACCAAAGATTTTGCAGTATTTAGGTCAGCACAGGAGGCAGGAGCAGTTTATACACTGCAGAGAGGGAGCAGCTGAGGTTCACTCTGGAGCAGGCAGGGTAAGGTCAGGTCCCTGTTTCTCTGAGCAACAGGGCAGTGTCACCTCCTTCTGCAGGGAGCAGGATGTGGCTGGCAGCCCAGAGCCCATCAGCAATGGAAATTCATTTACTGCTTTTGCAAAGAGAAGCAACTGGTGTCACTTCCTGCTTGGAGGTGGGGAAACACTCCCTGGCTCCAGGTTTTCTTTGCAGTTCCCCCACAGCCTCTTGCTGGATTACAGGGTCTTGGGTCCTGCCTGCACTTTTTCCCTTGTCAGGGCAGCACTGAAGTGTTTTGTTGTTCCCAGAGGGCTGAAAAGGGATGAGCACAGCCAGAAGGGTTGGCTTTCCCAGGTGATTGAAAAGGAAAATTTGGAGGAGTAACTTAAAATTAATAAAAAGAAGCAGGAAGGGAAACTTGAGCGATCCAGAGACCGTGGCCCTACAGATCTGCAATGGGATCATCTCAGGTGGTAACAGACCCAAGCTGGTTTGTGGTGCCTGCCCAGAGGGATGTTCTGATTCATTTCTCCCTTTCATTTGATCCAAGTCCTGCCTTCATCCTAAAATTTAAACTGACACTAAATAACAAAAAAATGTATCTTGAGCCAGGTGAATGTCAGTATCTAATAGTTACAATCTAACCGTGTGATTTTCTGTGCTCACAATGAGGCCCGGGGTGGTTCTCTAGATGTCCCATAGAAGGCATAGAATTTTTATTTGTAAAAATACTTGACTTACCAGATATAAGAATGTTCCAATAATCACAAGCCAGCTTTCTGCCTGAGCAATCAAAGGCTGTGTTCTAGATAGAAAGGAAAGTTACAGAAGTTTTCTGGTTTAGCTGGTTTAGCAGAGGAAAGCAAACTACCAGAGTTAATGCAATTATCAGCCTTTTATTTTTCTTTCTTTCTTTTTTTTTTTTTTTTTTTTTTTTTTTTTTTTTTTTAAGGAGTATTTTTTCAATTATTATTTTAAATTAGAGGAAATACCAGTAGAGACTGACCTGGACTGAAAACTGTCTACATTATTCTATATGCAAGCTTAGCTGGGCACACTGTCTCAATCCTTTCCTCTGTCCCTGTGGATTTGTTCAGGATGCAGCGTCCAGAGCCTTGTTCAGGAATGGCTTCCTTTGCCCTGAGGGTCACAATCTCAGGAGTTGCTGTCAGGGGGAGCAGGACAGAGCTGTCAGACATGGTTTAGTGTGGCTTTTGCAGTGCTAGGTGTACAGTTGGACTCAATGATCTTAAAGGTCTTTTCCAACCTAATGACTGATTCTATGTTTAGATCCAGGTTTAAGGGAAAAAAAGAGGGAAGAGACACAGTGAGAACACAACTGTGATATTTGCAGCAGTTTGCCTTCCCTCAGAAGTTCACTGAGAGTTCTGCATGGAGATGACAAAAGGTAAAATCACCATTTCTCAGTGTTAAAATAGACTGGCCAGCACAACTTTTCCAAGGTCATCTGTTCTCAGACTCTGTACTGCAGCTTTTCTGCACACAGCTGAAGTTTGTACTCTGCATTACCTGGTAACCACACTCAGTGCATTAAAACCAAACCAAGTCTTCCAGGCTTTTTATTCCTTTCATGGCAGATGCTTTCTTAACCTCTGCCATGTCCAATCATGAACTTTACACTATGCTGATGAACTTTCTGAGATTAGGGAATTTTTTAATGGTATTTATTCCTGGAGTTCTTAACAATAATCAGGCTGTGCATGCTGTGCTAACAGATCCAGAGCCTTGAAAAGGGTTTCCTCAGTTCCCTGTATTGCCAAAGTCCAGGAACATTTTTCATGGATTAAAAATAAATTTAGAAAGGAAGTTAAACCATGTGAACTTAGTGCTTGTGCAAGAAGCAGACTCAGCAGCATCGGTGAGATGTCCTTTGCTTGGCTGTGAGGCAGAGCTGTTGCAAACAGCTTCCTTCTGTCTTCTTCAGCCCTACCTGAGACTTTCAGAGGACCCTTCAAACTCATTCCTGGTGTAAAATATGTCTGAATTCCACATCCAACCTTGGCACCTGGAGTTGTGTCAGGAGCTCTCCACGCTGGCATTTACATCTCCCTTGTGGGAGGGTGACAGCTGTGGTAGGGAATGCACTTCCATTCTGAATGTCCTCTCCCTTTATCCATAGACACACCTAACATGGAGTTTGCAGTCCAGTTCCCCTTGAGAAGTAGGTGGTGTTAGTAGCTTGGAGATTAGCACTTTTCTGTTCACTTTATTTTCAGTACCTGCATGTTTGGTAAGTTATTTAAAAGTTTGCCTGGATAATTATTTGTGATTTACACATAGGACATGCCTTAAACCAAACCAAAATATAAAACCTGTAAGGCCTCCACATAGATACTGGTGGATGATGGTTTTTTCTGATTTCCCCAAAGGAAGCCATAAATCCTTGGTTCTGATCCAGTAAGTTAATACTGCAAATGTTTAAAGCAGTCACAAATCATTAATTTGAGGAACCAGGAACCCACAGAAATATCAGAACAAGTTCATGAGAAAAATTACTCCCATAGAGAAATCTCTTGTGTGTCTCTTTTCATACATGGCCCCTACTCTAATCCAAGGTGAATTTCTTCTAATTCTTTAGAGATTGAAAAACCAAGAGTCATCTTTTATCTGCTTGCTAAAGATAAAACTGTGCCTAGAATAGTTTAGGGCTGCTGTGTGCCACAGGGTCCCTGTTGTGCTGTCTGTGATGTGCTCATGGCTCACCAGGGCTGTTCTGTTATGGCTTCAGGTTTTTGTGAGGCCACCTTATTTTTAGAATGAGTTTATGCTCTGCTGCAGGGCCCCCAAGTTGCATGGATAAGCAGATGGGAGAAAATTGCTACCATAAATCAATCTTAAGAGAAAAAGATCACAGAAGTAGGACAAGGTACCATCTTCAGATATTAGAAGAAAAGAAAAAAAAAAAAGAGGGGAGTCTTGAATTAATTCTAAAGTGAGTGTCTAGATGGTTGCTTGCCTAAAGTACCACAGTGACTTTAATTCACCTGTAGGTGATGCATTTCATGGTGTGCTGCAGGAACAATAAAGAAATTGGTGTTGAGTGATGGACCTTGGTAGCACAACAATCCAGCCAACACCTCAGGGGTACCTCTGGCAAGTTGTGCAGAGCAGGTCCTGGCAGGGAGCTCTCACCTCAAACACAGCAGATCCTGATGTCGTGGGTGACACATGGAGCAGCAGGCTGGCATGGCCAGGAGGGAGAGAGAGCTGTGCTCCCCAGGTGATGGACTGGGGACATGCTGGAGGACAGAGAGAGATCCATGTTCCTCAGGTAATGGATTGGGACATGCTGTAAGAGAGATCCATGTTCCTCAGGTAATGGATTGGGGACATGCTGGAGGACAGAGAGAGACCCATGTTCCTCAGGTAATGGATTGGGACATGCTGTAAGAGAGATCCATGTTCCTCAGGTAATGGACTGGGGACATGCTGGAGGACAGAGAGAGATCCATGTTCCTCAGGTAATGGATTGGGGACATGCTGGAGGACAGAGAGAGATCCGTGTTCCTCAGGTAATGGATTGGGGACATGCTGGAGGACAGAGAGAGATCCATGTTCCTCAGGTAATGGATTAGGGACATGCTGGACGACAGAGAGATCCATGTTCCTCAGGTAATGGATTAGGGACATGCTGTAAGAGAAATCCATGTTCCTCAGGTAATGGATTAGGGACATGCTGTAAGAGAAATCCATGTTCCTCAGGTAATGGATTGGGACATGCTGGAGGACAGAGAGAGATCCATGTTCCTCAGGTAATAGATTAGGGACATGCTCTAAGAGAGATCCATGTTCCTCAGGTAATGGATTAGGGACATGCTGTAAGAGAAATCCATGTTCCTCAGGTAATGGATTGGGACATGCTGGAGGACAGAGAGAGATCCATGTTCCTCAGGTAATAGATTAGGGACATGCTCTAAGAGAGATCCATGTTCCTCAGGTAATGGATTAGGGACATGCTGGAGGACAGAGAGATCCATGTTCCTCAGGTAATGGATTAGGGACATGCTGGAGGACAGAGAGAGATCCATGTTCCTCAGGTAATGGATTAGGGACATGCTGGAGGACAGAGAGAGATCCATGTTCCTCAGGTAATGGATTTGGGACATGCTGGAGGACAGAGAGAGATCCATGTTCCTCAGGTAATGGATTTGGGACATGCTGGAGGACAGAGAGAGATCCATGCTCCTCAGGTAATAGATTAGGGACATGCTGTAAGAGAGATCCATGTTCCTCAGATAATGGATTAGGGACATGCTGGACGACAGAGAGATCCATGTTCCTCAGGTAATGGATTAGGGACATGTTGGAGATGGAAGGAGATGGGAGGATGATGACACAGCAGTAGAGCTCTGTGGGGAAGCACCAGGTACATGCCAGTGATGGTGAGAACAACTCCCTGCTACCTTCAAGAAGCTCCTATCTGTCACTTCTCTTGATTCACACATATGCTTTGGTATTGTTAAGAGTTGTATTCAGACTCAAAATTACTCTTTTTTTGAGATTTTATTTATTGTGTTTTTCATTTGTTTTTGGTTTCATTTGATTTGGGGGTAAAATTACTCATGGAAGTAATATTTTAAAGTTAGTTCTTGTGCCACAGCTTAAAATCCATGAGTCTGTCATGCCTCTGTTGTTTTCCCTGATGAGAATGGCTTTTCTCCCCTGGCTGGCTGCTGGGCTGGAGCTCTGTGTAACAGAACAGGCAGTGTTCAGTGACCAGATGAATATAAAACATCCCAGGACAGGCAGTAGCAGCACACAAATCTTGTAAATAACGTCTCATAAATCTGAGGGAGCAAACAAGGTTTGCTGAGTTTGTCTTGTTGACAGGTGAAGTTGGGAGGCTCCTCCATGCTTGGTTCACTCTTTCCCTGCTGTGTCAGGGGGAAGATTTATCTGTGTGCTCAGGAACCCTGAGCAGTGATCTTACAGCATCACCTAGGAACAGGAGGGGCTGCCAACTCCTCTCTCCCCACCTTGCCTAACCAATGAATCAGAGGGAGACTTGTGTTCCACTCTGGTAGATTGTGTTCCTGCTCACAGGAAGGAAAGCTTGTGCTGATTAATGAGAGTTATGCTGTGAGTAATAGAAAAATAATTCCTCTAAAGTCTCTAGAACTTGCACTATTTCTTATAAACAAGGTTTTAAAAAAAGCCAAGGAGTAATGAGGCACACTTGATAAGATTTAAGCAAACATGCTCCTGGTGTTAGACTAAGAGACACGATGCCTGTTGCCAACAGGTGCATTGATTTGGATATTGGCCAGTAGATTTTTGTTTTTCACACATTTCAGGTGTTTCTTTGTGTAACATGGGCAATATTGTTCCTCTTAATATCTCTTACTTCTTATCTTCCTCTGATGTAAGGTAAAATTGCCAAGTTTTCCATTCTGTTCTATGGTTTATATTTTAATTCTCTAAGAATTGAGGATTTTAGATTGTGTTGTAATTTTCTCAGTTAAATTGAGGAAACTGCGTGTTTGTATGTCTGTGTACACACATATGTACGCATAAAACATTGGAGAGTTGAATTCTTGCTTAAGTGTATGAGAGCTGGCAGGAACTGAGTTAAGAGCTGTTGGAGCCCATGAGTGTCCTGTGTTTGATGTTCAGCAAAGGAAGGTGACTTCCAGGGCCTAAGAAAATTTGAAAAGTAGCCATAAGACACGGCATAGCTGAATTTGGGCACCCTGCTACTGAGAACTCAGCAAGTCTGGTTCTTTTAACTTAATTCTCTCTAAGTAAATTAAATTCCCCTGAAATAAGTGTGTGTAGGAACAGTTCTGCTTAAAATTCATACAGTATTTTAATCTGATTTAACTTGCTAGATAGACAACCAATAATTTTCCCCTTATCTTGAATAATTCTGTATGTGGGTAACACTGTAGGGTGAAATAAATAAGATTACTTTTTTAATTTGACTGGGTTCATTTTAGGATAAAAAACCCCAATTGTTATGAAAATACAGCATGCTAGCACCTTTCTGTGTTAGCTTTTTGCACATTCCTCATCCACAGTATTAAAAGGAAATGATTATGGTTCCTTTTCTGCTCCTCTTTCAGTGATTATTTAGAGCTAGGAGATTATTCAGCTTGATAGTGATCCCTTCTTGTTAATCTGCTGTGCTTGAAAATGAATTAGGATTAGGAAAATAACCCTTTATCATGAATGACAAAGTCTCAAAGGCCACCAGCAGGTCAACTACAAACCTCTCTGTGGTCAGTCTTGTAGACAGTTTGGGCTGGAAGGATTCTGCTGATACAATTTCTGAATCCATTTGATTCAGCTTTTCTCTTATTGCTTCACCATAACTCAAATCATCTGCAAATCCATCCCATGTTATTCTAATTATTCTTCTCAATTTCTCTTTTCTCTCCTCCTTCAGTGCAACTCAGTCTCATCTTTATTAATAAGCCTCTAGTAGTTCAGAGTACTTTGAGGAACAGTGACTTGTTTGTAGCGTGCAAATCACACACCAATGAGGCAAATGAAATTAGAAGAATTAAGTGATTTTCCTCGAGGGAACTTCAGTGAGCAGCCCAGGATTAAACTACTCCTAACCTTCCATTTTGTGATTCAAGTGGCTCTTTCCTCTTTCTTTGCTGCTTTCTCATATTTCTTTCTGTGACCTTTCCTTTCCCTTTCCTTCCCTCTCTCTCCATCCCCTGTGCATCCCTGGGGAGGCCGCGCTCGGAGCGGAGCCTTTGCCCGGCGCTGAGGGCACCCGGGGCTCGGTGCCGGGACAGAGCCCGGGGGAAATGCTGGGGAATGGCTGGAGCTGCACCGAGCCGCGGGTCTGCAGCAGCACCTGAGCCTGCCCATGAGCTCGGCTTAGTGAGGCCAGCCCTGGGCCAGGCTCTGCCGCTGCTGCCCGGGCTGAGCCCTGTCCCTCAGCGCTGCCCCTGTCCCGGGTCCTCAGCACGCCTGAGCCTGGCCATGAGCTCGGCTTAGCGAGGCCAGGACGGGGCCAGGCTCTGCCGCTGAGCCCGGTCCCTCAGCGCTGCCCCTGTCCCGGGTCCTCAGCACGCCTGAGCCTGGCCATGAGCTCGGCTTAGCGAGGCCAGGCCGGGGCCAGGCTCTGCCGCTGAGCCCGGTCCCTCAGCGCTGCCCCTGTCCCGGGTCCTCAGCACGCCTGAGCCTGGCTATAAGCTCGGCTTAGCGAGGCCAGGCCGGGGCCGGGCCGTGCCGTGCCGCTGAGCCCGGTCCCTCAGCGCTGCCCCTGTCCCGGGCCTGCAGCAGCGGCCCAGGGACCGAACCCCTCCTGGGCAGGGCCTCGGCTCAGCTCCCTCCTGTCCCACGGATAAATCCCCAGGCCTTGCTCTGCCCACTGTGCTCCACATGGAGTTCTCACAATCAGATTTTGGATTTTTCGTTTTTTACTTCAACAGGTAACATTTTAAGTTAAAAACTAACAATTCTCTAACTCCTCAAAGCATCTGGTTATGTCTGTTCAACCTTTCTTCCCCTTTAAAAATTGAGATAATGGTTAAAGAGGTCCCTTCTGGTGGAGTTTTCTCATGAAATTTTCAAAGTGCTTTTGACTTATGTCAGGGAAAGTAAGGTTTTGAGGCATTCAGAATTTCCTTAATTCGTGTTGGTTTCACTGCAATTCCACAAATTTCAAATAGAGGTTCTGGATGAAACTTCGTTTCTCCAAAATAGTTCATGGAAGATAGTATAAGCTCTCTTCCAGTTAAGTAGCATAAAAAGAGAAAAGAACTTCAAGTGTGATTGAAATGTATCTGTTTTTTCTTCTACATTTGGGCAGACAGTTCCATTCCTGTAAATTGAGGAGGAAAAACTTTTAAAGACTTTTTATGGTTCAAATTCTGTGTTATTAACTGAGGTCCATATGACAAGGAAAAAACCCCAAGTATTATGTGCCATATATTTTATCTGTCCTACTGCAAGGTAAAAAAGGATGAAAATTGGTGTATGAATGTAGAGCTGACCCTACAGCTTTGCAGCTAGAGCTGATGGGTCTCAACTCTGAGTCATCCCAGGGAGCACAGTGGGATGACTTAAAACAGGAATTGCAATTGAGACAAAAACTGTGGGAATTGGAAGTCCAGGGTCCCCTGACTTCAGACAGTGGTAGAACCAGCTTTTAAAGTGCAGTGAAAATCACTGGAAGAGCTTCATAAGAACAGACATCAGAAAAATGCAACAAGAACCCATCTTCTTTGTGTGTATTCTGTTTATACAGAATGTTTTAAGTAAGAAAATCCCTTGTTTGGTAGTAAATTTATAAATATTATTTGCACTTAACCTTCTGTTCAGAGCACACTAAGAGATGAATATAATGGCCAGTTTAAAAGTTCTGTGCAAGTTAGTCCAGCAACAAAGCAACTATTCACTGTTAACCTCAATGGGTAAATGGAAGGGCTGTGTGAGGAGGGAGGGAATCATTTGTCATCCATTTCAGTCCCCAGGTCCCCAGCCTGTGGTTTCTAGAGACAGACACCACTCAGAGCAGTTGCTAGTTTGTGATCTGGCGATTTCCAGGAAGTTTAAGGACTGTTTCTAAGGACACTGCTAAAAGAACAATTACAGGCTGCTGTAGATTGAACTTCAGAGTTATATTTGCATTGTAAAATATTTCTGTGAGCAGTGTGCTGGAGAGTGTTGGGGAAGGGATGTTCATGCTCAGGGAGGAACAGGAGCTCCATCAATTAAGGAACTGAGAAGCACTCACATGCACCTGGCTCCTGACCACTGGAACAACAGCTCTTCCCTTTGCCCTGGCTGAGCTCATTTAGCTGGAACCCGGGCCTGGGTGGCTGCTCTGAGGAAGGTGATGTTGCACAAGGGCACAATTGGCTTCAAGAGCTTCTTAGGAGCAGGAAAATACCTTTTGTTCCTTCCTGCAGAACTACTGTTTAATTAGTAAGTTGGATTCTTTGGGCACTTCTTGTGGCGTAGCTGGATGTGGTTTTGCACTCTGCAATGTGTAAATTTGTACTTGTGTTTCTTTCCTAAAGCAAACCTGAATCTCCCAAGAAATCTGCCCAAATTCCATGGATGTTTAAAAGATGACATGGAATAGTCTTTGAGCTCTAATGCAAGAACATTGCATAGTACAGTTTCAGAAAGTTAATATGAACACAAGAGAGTGCTTCCTCTGTAAACTGCTGTTTCCTTTTTGGAAGCTGGGAAAAGCAGACCATATAACTTATTCTAAAATACAGTTTTTACTGATCCCCTGGCTTTCTGCATGGCATGTTCAGAATGTCAATGCATATAAAAACCAGACACTTTCCTACATTCCTGAGACACCACTGCTTACAAAAGGACAGCAGTAGGGCAAGGGGATGGTAATTATGTGTTGACCTCTCACTTCCTGAGAGAACTCCATGAAATTCAAAATAATTGCCCAGTGCCCTGGTACATATTGGTCTCTCCCTTTGGGATTAATAAACTCAGGGATCTTTGGCTTCTGAGGTGCCTGACCTTGGTGGGACACACACAGAGGCACCATTTGGATCAGCATGAAGAGGGATCAAAGCTGAGAGGGAGAGCAGTGGTGGTCAGTGCCCCACATGGTACTGAGAGATCTTGGTTCTTTGTCTCTTATGGGCTCCATGGACTTCAAACCTTTGCTGCTTCTTTGCCAGGGAAGAGCTCTTGCCATAAGATTACAAATTTTCCAGTGGCTAGGAAAAGAAAACCAAATCAGGGAAGCTGAAGAGAATAAGAGGGAGAAAACCTTCACAGAGTGATGGAGAGGCAATCCATGCAAGGTTTGAGTTTCACTTCAGGGCTTTTTTAGAGGGATAAAATCCATAACCATTTTTCCCCAGTAAAGCTGATTAATGTTCATGCAACCCTTGGCTCTGTCCAGTTCCAGCACTAACTCAGCTCTTCACTCTCTGCAGTGCAGGTTTATCCTTCAGCCAGACAGGTTAATCCCGGGTCTGAAATGTCTTTGCAGGTGGGTGTGTTAGACCAGGGGTGATTTGATTTTTGAGAAAACTCTTCAGTCTCTACTGTTGGTTGGCTGAAGTGTTGCACCACCCTCCATATTCTCTGCTGCCTTTAGGAGCATGACTTTTTTGGGAGAATTGTGCAGAAAGCACAATTGTGCTCACTCCTCTTTCCCAGGAGTGAGCTGGGTGATCCCAAGTGGGAGCAGGGGTGACACAGAGCTGTGCTCACCTGGTCCAGCCCACTGAGTACTTTTATCAGCATCTCTCCTGCTGGTGGAATAAAATCAGTCAATTATTTCTGCAGGAATTAAATCATGGCTGCATTGTATATCACATAGTGAGGTGTGGGCTTTTGCATTTGTATAAAAATACATTTAAATGCAATATTTTACTGAAAAGCTAATTTATACTGAGACATAACAGAGATAGTTCTGTAAGCTCTGGTATTAATAAAAATATTATTATTCACATCTCACTTGAGTGACCCCAGTATCTAATGTGGTGCAGGTTCAAAACAATTTTTCTTTTGCATGTGTTTATTTATCAGGGCTCAGTCTGTTGTTCTGAGAAGGTGTGTTACATCAGTGTTTTCCCTTCAAACTGCCTGATTTATGAATTTGTAGGATCTGAATGTGTGCTCAAATCAATCAAGAGGTTGTGGGTGGAACAAAAGGAAAAGACAAAAGATAGGAGTAGTGTTTCAAGAAAAATCTGGTTTTGTGGTTCATTTTCTTGATGGAAAAACTGACTAAAATTGCCTGTTCATGATGTTTCTATAATTTGAGATTTGAATGGAGTTTGGGTTTTGGCTTCTTTTTGTGTTTTTTCTCAGTTTCACTAAGAACACAGAAAGGCAATTTTATTGTTTGCATGCTTAGGAGGTTCTGAACTTTGGACAAGTAGACTTTTTCTTCTTTCCAAAGCCTGCATCTGAAATTGTGTTTTTCAGGCTCAAAAATATGCTTTTAGCTTTAGGATGACTTTGGTAATCACATGACTTCTTTTCCTCCCCATGAAATAGTTTTATTATCTGAATGAATGTGAATGTACACCACCAGTGAGGTTCCTGAGCTGCAGGAAAGTGGTTTTGTTTTGTTTAGGTTTTTGTTGCCCATTTCTGTTCCCTGCTGAGGATTGTACTGCAGAAAGCTTTATTTACTCTGGGCAGTTTTTGAATACAGAAATCTCTGACAAGAGTTTAGCAAGTGCAACTTTCTTCCATAAATTCCTTTCTTTCAGAGAATGCACACCACTTATTACAGTTGTCATGAAAAGTCAACTTTCTTACTAGTTTGATTAATTATTGAGGACTTGTAACCTTGTAAAATCCTTGACACCAAAATGCAGAAACATGACTTGATCCACCAAGGAAAATGCAAGTGGCACATAACTCCTACTTTGCACCCCAAATCAAGCTGTACTAATCTCATGACAGATCACATTTTACACAGCTTTTATCTGAAGAGCCCCAGAGGGCTTGCCCTGAAATACTCACCTGTAAGGTGAACTGATGTTTATCAGCTCAATAATTATATTAGGAAGACACCATGACCAATACTGTGTTAGCCTAAAACTGGTAATGAATCTAATGAGCTGAGTGAAACCTTGCTAACCACTGCTTAAGGGGAAACCAAAATGCCAGAAATTCTGCACTGGACATACCAACTAACTGGTATTCAGTTAATCTTAGGATTAAAATTAAAGAAGTTTGAGTAGTCATTTTAAATATTCCACTTCTGACAAATTTCTCTCAAATCCATTTAAAAAAATTGCAGCCTGACTTTTGGAAGGAGTTCAGGAGCCCCTAAAATGGCAGTATGTCATGGAAATTCCAGCCCTGTGTCATCAGATCTGAAGTAGCACATTGTCTTCTGTCTGATAACCCACAGTGCTACCGAGGCAGCCCTGAGGAAATCCACCCTCTGTTAAAGCTCCAAGGAAATAAAAGGAAGAGGCATCACTTGGGTCAAGAGTCCAAGGCATTCCTATCATGAGCAATAATATCAGTATAAACCCTTCTGGCAGGTGGATCAGGCTTACTCTCAGAAATCTAAGTTGCCCCTGAAGCTTTTCTTGGAGGACTGTAGCAGAACCTTATTCCAGATTTCCTTTTACTTCAGCCAGTTTCCAGCCATTGATTTGGGATGCAGATGTTTTAGCCTTTCCTCCTCACTTGTCTGAGTATCTGTCCTTTTAAAGTGTTTAAAACAAATAATAATTCTCTTCTTCACCCTTTTTTTAGACAAGCTCGCTGTTCTATTCATTTAAAAAGACAGGCTTTCAATTCTTTATCTTGTTATAGTAGTTCCTCAAACTGGCCTCACAGAGGAAATTATTAAATTATGCAATAAAACCTCACTGCCAGAGTTCTAGAGGAGGTAAATGACCCAGTGGTTGATACTTCTCTGCCTCCTCCTTACCTTTCTCTCCCCAGCTGTGCACTCCCATGTCCTGCCCACGGTACACAGGGGACTTGGGATCAGCTCCAGATTTCCTAATAAAGAGAGGATCTTTCTCCTGTCACTGGCCACAGGTAAGGCTAAGGCCCATAGTAACCTTTTTTTTTATTACAAGTAGCTGTATATTATTAAATTTTTTTCCTCCTTATTTATTTTCTTAAACAAGATCCTCCACAAATGAAATTCCTGTGTATAATGTAGTCTCAGCATATGCTGACTGTGCCTCCCTCAGTCATCAGGAACTCCCACAAGTGCTCCCCTACTTTATGAACCAACACTATTAATTAAAATGCTAAATAAACACGGTCCCAGATGTGAAGCTGAGGAACACCAGTAGTGATCATCTTCATGCACAGCATTTTCCCATTCAGAACTCTTTAAAAAAAACAAAACAAAACCCCATCTTACAGTTTTTATACTGGTTCCTTCTCCATTTTCATAATTCCATTATTTCTAATCTGGTTCTGCATTGTCTATTTTTATATTTTTCACAGGCAGACTGTGGCATTCAGGTCATAGCTCCCTTTAGATATAAATGCATTTTACATTATAAGCAAAGCCAAGTGCCTTAGAGATTTCTTATCTGAGGTTGTCTATGCCAATGTGTTCATAGCCTATAATATAATCTAGGAAATGTAATTTTTTCCATGCTTTTAATAGTTTTTATTGAAAACAGAATAAGCATAAATTAAGTTGCTCAAAGATGAAAAATGCAGTAACTAAACTGATTCAGCTTAGACTGAAACAACAAAAGAATTCAAGTGAATATATCTACAGATTAATCCCCCAGTTATGAAGGCAAAGTGTAAAGCTGATATTGGAATATTGTATATATTTTATTAGACTATATTTTATATATTATATTAGACTATTTTATATAATAGTCTCATTTAACAGGACACTGTCTAACCTGAAGGGTGCAGAAGAAGCAGATGCATTGAGGTCAGGTGCCCCAAGTGCTGCTCAGGCTGAGGTCTAAGGACTGAGCTGTGGATAGTCATACAACAGGAGTCCCTCAACATGGATTTGTTGGGTGTTAAACCCTCTCAAACCCCAGTGGGAAAGGCTGGTTTGGATTGTTTTATAGCAACTTTAACTTCTGTAGCACTGCTGTTGTTCCCTGCAGTCAGGCAGTGGAGGCTCAGTTGGGTTCAGTAAAACTTGAACTACTCAGCCTGGCCATAGCAGTGCCTCAGGGATTTCACCTCTTTCTCCTGGAAGGCCAAGGCAGAGAAGAAAGGAATATCTGGAGCCTCCAAAATTGTTCATTGGTCATTCAAGATGCATTTTGCCTTCATAGAATCTTTGCATTTCATAAGTCTCATTAGCTTTAGGAACTATTCCCATGACTTCAAGATCTCCGAGAGCCCATCTGGTCTGTTCCCAGAGAGCAAAATCCTCAGGGTGAATCAGAAAAGATTTAATTCCAGAAATGCAAAGAACAGGATATGTGAGTGGTTACTGCTGGTAATGTTACACCACCAGACTTCTGACAGAGGTGGTGAGAACACCCATGATTAGTAACTAATCAGTAGCTAATTTCTTAAAGTTGCCCAATGATCTCATCATGGTTTTTCCATGTACATGTTCTTGTTGTTGCAGTTATTTCCTGCATTCTCCTTGTTCCTCTTTTAAGAATTCCCCCAGACCCCTTGCTAAATAGAAAGCTGGGAGCCACCAGGGCTCAATGCACAAACTCTTTTTACTTTTTATGCAAAAGATATGGAAAGAATATGCAGTATAATTTATGTACAAAGAGACTATGCATATGTGATGAAAGGTTTCAAAGGCCAATTTAGCTCAAACCTCATGATTTTCATCTGCAGAATCCCTTTTACCATGGCTTGAGTCCTGATCTTTGAATTTCTGTCTATGCCTGATTGGCCTGACGTGGTCACTTCTGTGAGAGCTGGCAGGACCTCAGGCAAGGTAATGGGCTTCTCTGCTGTAATTACCCATCCAGATATTCTGTAAATGTTTACATTTGCCCATCTGTTAATCTATGGATTATCTGTAATGCCATAACAAATTTGTTACTATTACTGAGCAACGAAGGAGAGCAGTGGCTTCAAAGGAACTATAGCTATAGGAACTCTGAAACATCCATGCTTGAAGAACTTATTCTATCCTTAAGCACAGGCCATCTGTGTGAAATTTTTTACCTGGGAGAAGACTGAGTCTGTGCTTTCCTCAGTGTGTGTGTGCAGCTCCTGTCAGCATTAATTGCCAAATTCATAAAGAAAGTAGACCCTGAACTATTGTTTCAGAGCCAGCAGCACAGCAGATCCTACAGCTGTGTATTTGTAATTGTGCCATGGTGAAACAAGCCCTGGAGCACGCAGAGAGACTTGGAGATTTCCCACCTCCCTGACAGCTTTTCTGACTAATTCAGCTGTGCTGGCAAGTCCTGCCAGTTAGCACATGCTATTTTCAGAATAAAATGGATCCAGCAGCAGGCAAGAGGCTCCAGTAGTGACGTTTCCCCTTTGTTTCAGAGAGGTGTATTTAACCCTTCTGCCATCTCTAATGGCCGTTATGTGGGTGTGATGTGACATAAAAGATCCTCTTGAATATTCACAAAACTTTGGCTTCTCTCTGCACAATTGTTCTTTCCTTAAATTCTGACTCCAGGAGTTTAAAATACAAATACCTAAAGGCCTGTTTTGTAGGAGTTCTTCCCTTTTTGTAAGCATGTCTGAGGATCTTGCTGGCCTGGGAAAATGGCCTGGTTTGATGTTTAGTTGCCAGTTCTGTCTTCCTTGAGGGATCTCAGTGCAGCTCCACCCCATCACCTCATCTGCCCTCGCTCTGCCTTTGGGCAGGGCTTCTTCTCCAGCCCCCTGGCACTGGCTCTGCACAGGGCAGGGCAAAATTCCCTGTCCCTCCCGTGATGCCCCAGTGAACACCTTCCACCCCACTCCAGGGACACCTTCCAGCCCCATCCCTGGGTGGGTGGCTGGGACCTCCCTTCCTTTGACAAGGCTTCAGAGGAGCGTGTGCTTTCTGCTCTTTCCCTGCTGGAGCTTGATTAGATTTGGAGTTTGTTGTGAAGGAAATACAATAATAACATAAAGAAAGAGTAAAGAACAGGATTATTTTGTTTGGTTTTGCTTAAGATATTGAGTAAACAAAGAAGGCTTCTGCCAATGGGAAATTCATTTGTTCTATCAAAAAGAAATTAAAATATCCCTGCAGAAAACTATAATAAAAGTGACATTTTATGCATAAAGACTACTAGATTAACTTGAGTGACCAGTCCTCTGTTTTATGCAAAGCTTCTATGCATAAAAATTAATGCAGGTAAGATTCCTTACTCAAGTTTTGAGCCATTTTGACTGTGAGAGCATTCCTTTTTATTTGCTCTGGAGTCTCTGTATTCTTCTAAAGCAGGAGATCATTCTAATTTATTCTTTTGGAGCCCACTGAAGGCTTGCTTGTCTGGTTTGTTTTTCTGCACTTCTCTGGAGACTGCTCTCTAAAAGGATGCCAAGGTGGCCATGGGCTTCTTTTAAGCAGAGCAGCCTGAGAGCTTTGGGACAAGCTGGAGTGAGAAAGTGAAGGGACTTGGAGTGTGGGTTTCAGTAGCAGCATGGACATTGCCCAGCACTGAAAGTTAGGTGAAAACTGAGTTGGTTGCTTTTCAAAAGTTGCCCAAACTTATTTTGTATATTAGCAAAACAATTTTCCATTCTCTGTCTTTGTTGTTGCAACCACCTAAACCATCTGTCTGCAAAGGAAGAAAACAAATTGCCCTGCAGGTGATATTCAGCATCAGAATGATCAGAGTAAATGAGTCAAGTTTGGCAAAATTATAACTAACTAAAAACTGCATCTCCTGATGTCAAGTGTCAGAACAGTTTTAGTGAAGAGTATTTTTCTGCTTTAGCACATTTTTAGCAGAATCTTAGTGAGTCCTAGAAGGAAATAAGCCCTGTTTAATGTCTGTGAAAGTGAAAACAAAGGTGTTTTTCTTGTACTGTTTAAATGTCTCCTTGTGTTAGTATTGCACTACTCAGCATAAAAGTCTAAATGGATTTCCTCAGCTAACAAAGTGAAATAGTCCATAATATGCCCCAGCTCCTGCAGCCCCAGTGCCAGCTCGTGCCATTAGAAGGATGATAACTTACAGCATCACTGTAATTCACTCAAACTTGAAATAAAAACTGTGGGAAATATGTTGCTTTGGGGGAGATGAAAATATAGCAGCAATATTGATCTTAGCAGCAGATGATGTTCGTGCTGCATTCCAATGTGACAGGACAAAAGAGACAGAAAGGAGGAGCTGGCTGCCTGTCACATGACTCAGCAGCCTTTTGGAAGCAGGGATGTTGCTCTGTGTCTCCCCCAGCTCCTCTCCCTCCTTCTGATTGGGAAGAGGTACCAAAGCAGAGCCTCCTGGGTTTCTGGCTGTTTGCTTTGCTCAGAGAAGTTTTGGTTTGGATTTGTTTGTTTTGAATAAAAAGCTGTTCCTTGGGGCTAGGACATAAAAAGAGGTTTGGCAGTGAAAGAGCTTATTTTTTAGAGTGGATAATTCTTCTCTGAAACTGTAATTCTTTTGAAATATATGTAGGACCCTGTTCTTCTCTCTCTCTTAAATTTTTGCTTTCCCTTTTTCCTTTAGGAACTGCAACATTTTCATTCTTATATGCCAAGAATGAGGTTTAAATCCAATATAACCATATGGTCTGTATCAAAAAAGGATGAAACCTTAAGGATAGCTATATCTGAAGAATCTTGTCTACTTGGGGGGAAATATATAGTCTACAAGCAATTAATTGATGAATGTTGAATTCATGTAAGCAAACAAACATATTCCTAAACATCATTCTATGATTTCATTTACAAGCCTTGGGCAGGATTTTACAAAAAAAAAAAAATTCCCTCTCTTTAGCTAAAGACAAACTTAACACTTACTTTCAATGCAGAAGCTGTCACTGAAGCTGATTAAGCATGCTCTAAATTATTGTAATTTACAAGACAATAGCAAAAAATACATATATATATCATACCAATCCATATGGTGCTATGGAAGCATTTCTCTCCAGTAGTATATGTTTAGAAAATGTCTCACTGTGCCAAGTGCTTGAAGCAGTTTCAGAGTAAGCCTTTGGCTAGTGCCATAAAGTTCTTCTGTTCTTCTCAGTTAAAAAATCCCAGAAACAGCTGCAGACCTGGAGTCTGTGTCTTCAAGATCATTTCTAGGGCAGAGGCCCAGGTGCTTTTGTTTGGTTTGGCAGAACTATCAGCGATTCTTGCAGTTGTTTGCAGTGGAGTCCCTGTATTTGTTTCAGCAGGCAGAGGAGCTGTACCTGCCTCTGAGCTCAGGCCAGACCTGGTGACTGGGACTGACTGCACCCAATGGGCCCTGCTGCCTCTGCCACTCACCATGGGGCAGGAAACCAGGACAGCACTCAAGAGGCAGCTGAAAGTAATGCACAAGTTCAAGTATTTTCTCCCTTTTTTCATGTTTTCATAAATTTTAAAGCTCTTTTAGGAGTGGCAGGAATTTCTCCTCCCATACCTGCTGTAGTTGTGTGACACTCCAAACTGCACAGCAATTCTTTACCATTTTCATTTTGCTACCTGAATTTTGCAAGTAAAGAGAGGACTAGAAACCCTGAAACTTTTCTTTGCTGATTACTAGGGTAGGGTTGTGTGCAATCTCTTTCACAGTTCTGGCTACCAAGCTGTCGTCATGTCCCTCAGTCATGTTTGTGTCTGAGGACGTGCTGCTGGCACCATCTTGGTTTAGCTGTGCTGTGCCTCTTCTCCTTCTGTTCTCATGCTGATCCAAGTCCCAGATTTTTCCTTAACAGGAAAGTGCATGTTATGTTTCTGTCACTGCAAATTCTCATTTTAGTTGAATAATCCTGTTTTTCAGTTGCCAATCCACCATCACAAGGTAGCCTGGCAGGACTGTGTTGGGAGTGCCTGATCTGCGCTTCATTCACTCCTGCCACCGTGTGCAGCTCAGGAACCCCCTGGTGCCATTCCTGGGACACTTCCCAGCATGGAGGAATCCTGGCTCTTGGGGCAGGGGCAGCACTGCAGGAGGCTGATGCTCATTTTTTGGGGCTGTTTTTGGATAAGAAAGAGAAGCTGGACAAATTGCTGGGAATGATAGTAGGTACAGCATGCAGGAAGATTTCAGTACAGGCAGGTGGCTGTACTTAGCAGATACTGCCAGAGATAAGATTTTTATCTATATTTAAATTGCCTTAATGAACAGGCTGCTTTGTATTCAAAACTGTTTTCACAGTACAGAAAAATGGCAGGAGAAGGAATACTGCTTTGAGAAAAATTTAGGAATATCTGGTGAAAGAAAGAAGTTTCATCTGTTTATTCAGGGTGAATTAATTATTTTCCACGTGTGATTTCAAGAACCTATTTCCTATACATAGTCTTTTGAGCAAATAAATCATGGACTTTTCTAACAATTCTAAAATTCTGACCTTCCATTTTTGTCCCCTTTTCATCCCTTCAGTCCTGCAACAAAGCAGAACATTGTCCTCCACGTACCACATGAAGTCTTCAGTAAGTTTTTAATATTCTGTACAAAAAGGGAAGTTTGGATGTTTATGTCTTTTTTTTTCTTTCTTTGGGGAGAGTGGAGGGACTGGGGATGGGATTCTTTGATAAAAATGTCTCCTGAGACTCTTATCTTTTTCTGAAGAATGTGCAGATAAATTATAGCTTTGAAGACACTGTAGCCTGGTAGAAGACAATTTATCTATTGAATGTATTAGGCCAGATTCTCTGCTAGTAATTATTTGGATGGAGCTAAACAGATTTACACCAAAAATGTGTGTGTTGCTGCTGTGTGAAGGATATGGATTGCAGGAAATATGCTGAGGCATTGGGAAAACAAGCACTGAGTATGCTGAAGAAGCCTAGTTTAGAAATGCAATTATATTTTTACAGTTTTCTGTATGGAAATGATCTTTCAGGGCAGAAAAATCAAGATATGTGAATTACTTAAGTCATTAAAGGACAAATTGTTAGGGCTGGGGAGGACTTCTGGAGATCATGTAATCCACCCCCCAAGGAAGACAATCTATAGATTTTTTTTCCATTTTCTTTTTGCCCCTTTCATCTTTGAATGTTTTCTTTCATTGCCAGTATGCACAGAGTGAAACTTTTAAAAGTACATTCATCAGGAATACAGGTAAATGCACACTGAAAGATGCTGGCTGTGATGTGCTTCTGCTCTCTCTGAGCAGATCAGTGGGATGAGGAAGGAACAGAAAGAAACAACCTGCTTATACCTTGGAAATTTTCCAGGGTTGGAGACCTTGGGTCCTTGTTTACATGCTGTGGCTATGCTCAAACACAGAGTTTTGTGAAACTTCTTGGCTCAAACTCCTTGTTGTGTATGCACCTAATTCAGTGCTTGCAAGCAGAGCTTTGGAAATTTGTGTGGCCCCTGTTTGTAACCCAGGGCAGCTGAGAGTGCTCAGCCAGCCCCACACACTGACCCTGGGATCTGGGACCCTCTGAGCTCTCTGAACTCACACACCCCAGACCCTGAGCTGCTCACACACCCCAGGCACTGAGCTGCTCACACACCCCAGGCACTGAGCTCCTCACACACCCCAGACCCTGAGCTCCTCACACACCCCAGACCCTGAGCTGCTCACACACCCCAGACCCTGAGCTCCTCACACACCCCAGACCCTGAGCTCCTCACACACCCCAGACCCTGAGCTCCTCACACACCCCAGACCCTGAGCTGCTCACACACCCCAGACCCTGAGCTGCTCACACACCCCAGGCACTGAGCTGCTCACACACCCCAGGCACTGAGCTCCTCACACACCCCAGGCACTGAGCTGCTCACACACCCCAGACCCTGAGCTGCTCACACACCCCAGACCCTGAGCTGCTCACACACCCCAGGCACTGAGCTCCTCACACACCCCAGACCCTGAGCTCCTTCTCTCTGCACCCTTTGCCAGTAGAGCTGGCCCTGCAGGGCCTGCAGATGGTTCCTGTCAGAAGCAGGCTGGGAGCTGTGCTGCTGCTCCTGCAGTTCTGCACATCTGCACCCAGCCAGAGCAGCTGAGCAGAGCCCATCTCCAGCACCCAGAGCCACTCAACAGCAATTCCACTGCAAAGTGGCTGAAGTGATTATAGTCTTAGAGGAGTTTCCAAATTAGAGAAACAACTACCAGTGAGTTTTACTTGGTGTTAGCAAATAAACATGGAGCATGCAGAGTGTGGTTACCTGGGGAAATTTAGGGAGTTTTAATCCTCAGCTTGGAAGTCAAAGCATTAGCACATAAAAAGGGAAAGATGATGGACTTTTGTTTCCAAACACTGTACACAGCTCAGGCTTCCTGGCAATGTCCATGGGATTATGTTCATTCCTTCTGAAGCTGCAAATTGATTAAATTACATCAGTGAAAGGCCACTAATGACATGTTTTAGCTTGCTTTCTGTTGCAGCAACATGTTAATCTTACATTTAGAATTTGAATGACATGGTGGCTGCTGTTCCAAGGAGCTGTTGGTCACACACCATCCAGTGAAGCCTCTGACCACAGCTCTTAGAAAACAAAGGAGGGAAATCCTGCAAGTCCTGCTTCTTATCCACATTGACAGTGATGGAACAAGACTGCTTTGTTCCAATCTTGTTTCATGGGTATGTGGAATTTTTAAAGTACTCTCTAGGTGTGGTGCTGAAACAACTTTTCCCAAAACTTGTTCTGTTTTTACTGAAAGTTCCAACACCCTGCTGTGTGTGTGTGTGTCACTGTACTTTGGGCTTGTGCACATTTAATGGTTTATACCCATCACTGAAACCATAGATTCTCCTTTTTCTTCTCCCCATATACAAAAACCCAAGTGCAGAGGGAAGGATTGCTCTGGCTCACTGGGGACTCCTGTCACGAGCTCTCAGTAGAATCTCATCTGGTTTTATCCCTTCAGTTCTCTGCAGCTGAACTTTATTTCATAATAGCTCTATGTGCTCCCTTCCCACCCTGTTTCCTGAGCTATAGTGAGACTTTTTGACACCTCAGAAGAACTCTCTGTATCTTGCATCCTGTCCTTTCCTCATGTCCCTCTGCCATCACAGTCTCTAATTATAGCACCACTCTGGTGTTTCTTTCTCCTGGGTGGCAGCAGCAACCCCTGTGGCTCAAATAAATGTGTTCCTTATGGTACCTTCATCAACTTCAGGGACCTGAAGTATATACTGTATATTTAGTGTATTGTTAAACTGCATTTATGTAGGGGGATAGAATATAAGAAAATAAAGATAGTGTAGAAAGTAATCTTACCCCTAAGGAGCTGCAGCTGGGCCAATTATCAAAGGTTAGGAACAGGCCTGACTTTACCAGGCCACAGCTGTAAGCAATGAGAAGAAGATGCTATAAAAGAGTGGGGTGGGTGGTTGAGAGGGAACTGGAGTCAGTGGCTGCTTTGTGAAGAAGAAAGAGTCAGTGCTCTGAGGAGCTGCCCACGAGAAACACCAAGCAGGTATGGAACTTTTGTGATAAGGAGACAACAGTGTGGAAACCCTGGAATGCGATGACAACACATTTATTAAATATTTCAGATAATCTGTTCTGAATTATGAAGTTAATTACAAAGTATTTAAATAGCTACATATTCATATAATTCCCTAGATTTAAAAGAGATTTAGGCATTACTTAAATCTGCACCTTCAAAGTCTTTTTATCTCTAAAACTTGTATAATCAGACCTAAGTCAGTATTGTACCTAAATTAGAATAATTTACATTTTTGTCTTCCTATCTCAATAGAAACCACAATTATTTAGGTTCCCGTTTAGATAATCCCTAAAATGTGATTCACGTCTCCTTTATGCACTGCTACTGCCATTTAATTAAATTAGTTCTTATAGCAGCCTCAGGTAGAGCACAGTTATGCCTCAGCTCTGAGCACTCTTCCCTGATTTGATGAGGTTTCTGGAGTCCCAGGTTTTCTGCAAAGCTGGTTTGCTGTGCAGGCACCATCAGAGCTCATTTCTGCTAGTGGGATTCTGCAGGGTGGTGAAGCATTTGGGAAAACTCGGCTGTAGCTGCTGGTGTGGAGCCATGCAGTCAATTCCAGGAGTTTATTTCCTCAAGTTCTCTCAAAGCTGGGGCTGAGGAGTCCCTTTGTAATATGTAACAAGGCTCTAGATAGCTCTGAAGTGAAGTGAATACTTCTGAAAATCTCCGTTGCGGTCATGTCTTGCTGATGTGGATCACCAGCAATGGCAAAGTTAGAACTGGAGCAGCAAGAAAAATTGCCTATGAAACAAATTTTGAGATTAAATGACAAAAAGTGGCCTTCTTTAAAGCTGTTGAGGTTAAGTATCAGATCATTTTGCTAGTCAACTGTGTGCTTGTGTATGTCATTTGAAATGCAATTATACAAGTTCAGAATTTGATATTATTTTTTTCAACATCAGTTTTCACAGCAGGGGTGAAATTGAAAGCTATGAACCACAGCCCCTGAAAATTGGCTTTTCATAGGAACTTCAGACTGCAATTGCTCCTGTTATTGGCTAGTCTAGCAAGACAGCCATCCCTAAATAAACTGCACTTCTTTTTAGCCATGTGAGTGATTGTCCTGGTAGTAGTAAAGCTGTGATTTATTTCCTTGAGGAATTTCATTGTATCTCTTCCTTTCTATGAGGTTCTTGAAGGACATTTTTCACATAAACCAGCTTTACTCTGTCAAGCAACAGAGTCACTGGGAACCAAGGCTCCAGAAATCCTGTAGGATCCTCCCACTCAGTATTGCCTGGCAAGCCAATTAGCTTGATATTTTTATCTCTAACCTGATTTGGAACTAATTGTAAATTACTATTTTATCATTCTGTTTTCTGTGATAAATGCCCTACTCAATTATTATTAGATCTGCTCCTAGGACAGCTGAATCTCCTTCTATCTATGCCATACCTTGTGGCTTTGCAATCTAAGGGGGATACAGAAGTACCTCATCCTACTTCACTGAGTCTTGATTTTGGCCCAGAGCATGGGGGAATGTGTTCACTCTTTGAGACAGGCAGGATTTTCCAGCACACCTTTCACTGTGGTAAAAGTACATTTCTGTGTGAAGGTTCATGTCAGTTGTTTAATATCTGTCAAGTTGCCTTCAAAGCAAAGCCTGATTCTCTACACTATATTAAGAAAGTTTGAGCTGCTTCACATTTTATTCCAAAACAGTGTTCTCAGCTTTTTATTTGATTTCTTTTTTTAATCTCAGGGTCTACCATGAGACAATGTTCATTATAAAGCTTGAAATGCAGTTTTTACCACAGAGTGCATCTACCTTCAATGCAGTTTTGAACTAAATCTCTCAGTCCTTCCCATTTACTGCACCTAGCCTCACATCACTGAGTGGTGTCTCAGGGCACACAGATTCAATTCCTTCTGGTTAAAATGACACTGGAATGTGCACTCCAGGAACACCTGTGGGTGTCCATTGAGCAGCTGGAGAATGTCAGTTCCTGGTCCACCCCAGAGCTTAACCAAAGTGACACACATGACAGAGTCTGTGTCCTCAGCACCAAGGGCTTTGCTGTGCAGGTGTTCTCCTGTCTCACTTCTCCCTGCAGGAGCACTGAGCTGATGGAGATGTGAATCCTGAACAAAAAGGAGAGCTGTGGTCTGAGAGGCTCCTGCTTGCCCCAGTTTTGGGAAGTCCATTGGAGGAGCAGGATTAGAGGCAAAAAGCTCAGCTCTGTCTGCCCTGTTCCCCATCTCTGTTCCTGCTCTGCTTTTGGCAGCTGCTGCAGCTGAGCTGAGTGAGAATTTTGCTCCTCTGCCTTGGCTCAGGTCAGTTCCTGATCTGAAGACCCAGAGCAGGGCCATGGACAGGAGAGGCACACGAGCAGTTTGCAGTCTGGTTTTGCAATGTGTGCCCAAGTTACAGCTCCCAGGAATCATTAGAGTCATTCTCAGCAGGACAGACCCCTGAGGAAGGATGGAGTACATTGGAACCACAGGTACTTCCCAAAGATGCTGCTTCCCTACAAACCTTGGCTGCCTTGCTCCATATAACTACTGTCAGAAAATGCAAGATTCATCCATCCAGATTTAATCCTCTGCATCTGAGCTTTCCTCACTCCAGGGCAGTGACAAGCACAAGCAATTCTCTTCCACAGGCAGCTGAGTTCATGGAGCTGTGTATTGAAAATCTCACACAAAAGTGAACTTGGTGCTCCAAATCCCTGAGATGAGGCCTTTTCCTTCAGCATTTTAATCAAGGCCTTTGCTACAGCAAATGTTTAGCACTGTAAGTAATTGGTAGAGACTGCTGACATGATAAAACTGTGGCAGGTTCAGCCTAATCTGAAAAAAATCCCTGTGAACATTAATTGCATGAGCTGACCCAGTGAATCATCAGAAAAGCAAGGCATAATGCAAATGTTGTGCACAGCAAGTAGAAATATACCTGGCATGTTTCAGAAAGCCAGCACTGAGAAGAAACAAAACTGGCTGCTCAAAGTGGAGCATTTCCAGGTTTTCCATGGGAGCTGCTCCACAGAGACCCCCTTGGTCTGTTTGTCACTATCCCTTTGGCAACTGGGACAAGGATGCAGATGGCAAAATACCGTGACTGCTTTTGGCATCACAAAGTCACTTTGGTATTGAAAGTGCACAAAGTCATGATCTTATTGGAAAAATTCTGAACATCTGAGTCAGAGCCACTTGGTAATTGAGTCAAGGCTTGTATGATTCAAGAGCTGTACGTGGTTAGAAAAGTTGTTAGAAATTATAGTGTTAGAAGTCCTTTTCTCTAAGCAAAGAGAAGCTTGAGGACACTGGGGACTGATGACAGGGAGGAAAGAGCAAGTTTGTAGACAGCCAGATAACAAAACAAATATAAGTAATATTGAGTAGATATAATTTGATTTTAAGTATATTTTAGAAACTGCCAATAGCTGTGAATTCCAGTGGTCAGTATTGGCCATATTACTGACACCCTGTCTGCCAAGCATCATTTCTGGGATTTATTGAGCCATTCCAAATCTCTGGGCAGACTCAAGCAGCTGCATTTCTCAATGAACAGCTAAAGCTGTAGGTCTCTCTTTAGTACCAGGTGTAGATGGTACTGCCCACTGAGACCAAGGGATATCCCAGTGAGAGTTGTCATGTCTGTAGCATCTTTTGGTTTATTAAGCCTTGAAGGAAGTTTTGAACCACAAAAATAAGAGAAGTGACAGGATCCTAACAGCTAAATTATTTTTTCCCTGGCTGTGAAAATGCCAAAGCAGCCATGTTTTGTGGTGATCCTTTCTATTGTTAGGCTGTTTCAGGCAGTAAATGATAAGGCTTCTCTCCTTTGACTCAGGCACAAATGGAATTCTTTATGGAAAAAGATGCAAAAATTGTTTTTATTTTTAGAAATGTCAAAATGTCTGTTTCATAACATAATGCTTATTGATAGAAAACTTCACATGTAGCCTCTAGTGATGTAATTTTAAAATAATACCTGTATGTGCTAGTATGTTCATATAATATTTTTTTATAATTAAAATAATTTTTTTAGGATCACCTACTTAATTTTTTCTATAGAAAGTGGTAACAGTAACCTCCTTTGGAAAACATGGATCTGAGAATTTCATCTAAGAACTACCTCAAGATTGCCCTTCATGCTGAGCTAATGGATGTTTCTCCCAGTGACAGCCAACCTAGAGTGAAAGGCTGAAACAATAAACAATCTTTTACATCTTCTGGTAAGTTGTGCTGGCTCATTCCCATGGTTAACAAACTGCGGCTATTCCAGTCTGAACAGTTCATCAGCCTTGAGCCTTTGCTAGGTTTGAAGAGCAATCAGAAAACTCCTTGTGTATGTGCTTCTAGAAAGCATCATATCAGACCTTACACTTCTCTTAGACACAGCTAAAGAGATTGATCTCTTTAAATCTCTATATTAGGAGGTTTTTTGTTCCCCAGATCATATTCTTTTGGCTCTTTTTTCCTGAACCTTTTCTGTTTTCTTTATGGGGAAGGGTGGACATCAGAAGTTGGCACAGTATGCTGCAATGTGAGAGGGATGCAAAACTTTGTGGTGGGATTAGGTTGATGCAAATCAGTTAGAGGGAAATGTTTCCTTTTCATCTGAATCCATCTGAGCTCTGTGTGGCCCTTGAATCCATCTGAGCTCCCTGAGGCCTGGAGCAGTGTGAGGTTTGTGGTGCTCAGTTATGGAGCTGATAAGGCTTTGGTTGCTTTATTTGAGTTATCTGGCCTGAGTTGCTGCTGCTGCCAGTAGTGAGGTCTCCAGGGTGTTGTATTAATCTGCATGAGATCAGGAATGCCCAGGACACACATCAATGGAATTTAGCAGTGACAATTACCATCATGTTTTTCAGTGTTATAATACTTCTGCCCCAAAAGCACTTTACCTAAGACATTTAGATGGAATTTAGTGGAAAGCCTCCTATGATTCATATTTATTGTAAATATAATTTTAAAATTATTTTAGCAAATAATCCTAGAGAAATCAGTCATCTGTGCATTGCAAAGGTCGGAATTGGTGGAAATCATTTCCTGGAGTTTATCAGATGCCTCACAGCTTTGGAATGCAAAGTTCCCTGTGTAGGATCCATCACTATTTTATAGCTTGCTCGAGTGAATCACATAGCCTTGATTGCCCTCTGAATCAAGTGGCTGCAATTCCCATAAACATGTATTTAGAATAAAACAGAAAAATGGGACTTCTTAGTTTCTGTTTATCTTTGTAAGCAACCTCACTGTGTACAGATTTCTTGTAGTTCACTCTCATTTTATAGGATCTCTTCTAGTATAATATTTGTAATATTAAGAAAAAATTGCAATTAGTCTTGGCTGTGATCAGAAGGCAGTTTATTGGCTTCAGAATTATTTCCTAATATTGTGCTAAATTTCTCCAGAAGTGTTCATGAGAGGGTATTATTTGCATCAGTCATGTTCTGTGTTTGGGAAGAACAAGGCAGCTCCCATACAAGCTCCCTAATGTTCATTCTGGGTGCATGTTTTGGCTCCTGGGCCTAATCTCTGGCTGGTTACAGCAGCAAAAAAGCAGGTTATGCTACTTCTTTGCTTTTATCATGGTTACATGAGATGTAATTATTCTTCTCTCCAAAGGAAAATGGTGATAAATGTATTTAGTAAAAAAACGTGGGGAGATGCTCTGAATAAAATATTTATTTTATTATAGTAGCAATCTAATCTTTTACTTCAAGACAAAATATTTTTTTTTGGGCACTGGACTGGTAGTGATCTACCAGCAGCTTCTGATCATTGTTCAACAATGTGGTTATTGCTTGGATCACTTGTTCCTCCTTTGAAATGCAGTATTGAATCTGTCTCATTTTAAGACTGGAATGTGAAGGTGAAATATATAAAAAGTTTCTGATTTCAGAACAAGGCACTAAGGTATCAGATATTTTAGCATTTGGAGCCATAGAGTGGCTGCTCCCAGTTGTGTTGAACTCTTCAACCTTTGCCCCCCATGAATCTTTCCATGTGGACACCAAATTTACCATGCAGCACATGAACCTGCCATACACCCTAGAGAAAACTGTAAAACAAAGGGATTATATTTTCTAAATTGCTTTTAAGCTCTGTCTCATTTTTCTCATAATGTTCTCCCATTTTTTGCCTTTCAAAATATCAGGTCTGAAAAATCTTTTTATTTCATTGTCTTTCCTTGATATAGTTCAGATTTATTTCTGGAAGTTCTGAATTTCTCCCTTCACATTTTACAGTTGTAAGTTGTACCTTTCTCTCTCCAATTCATACCTTTTAAAAGCCCTTTTAGGATCTTCATTTGCACCATTAACCTCCTTTGGAGTGGTTATTCCTTTGGAGCCCAGTTTTACTGAAATCTTTCTTTGGTACTCACATTTTAGAAATAGTAATCTATTTACAAATTAAATATATTCTTAACCTTCATGTTCAGTTTCAAAAGTTTTTCAGTCCAATTCTTTTCAGTACACAGTTACCATAGTTACTCAAAGATTCTTCCAAAGTAAAGACTGAGCCCAATGTTTGTTCATCATTCTGTTTAATTTAAATTGAATCCTCTTACCTGCATTTGCTCCAAGGTTGTTTGGTCAGCTTTTCTTGTTGCAAATCAAGATCCCAGTGGTACCACATTGGTGTCACTTTATGAGAACTGGCTAAAAGTTTTGGAAAGAAATGTGGCAGCTCTCTCACTAATGAGAGTGTGAATGCTACCAGCAACAGGAACATTCCTTTTCCCCTTGCTGTACGGAGAGTTAATTCCTATCCTGACACCATTTCTAGAAGCAATAAAATTGAAAAGCTTTCTCATTAAATCCAGTATTAGAATGTTCTTGAAAATTTTGAGCAAACTCATTTATTTGCTCATCATTCTCCAAATTATTTCATCTCAGACAAATTCTGTTCTGTCCATGCTGCTCACATTTTTGTTCTCTTTGCTTCATAACACAAGTAAATCTGTATTCCTGAACTTTATTTCAGTAATTTATTTTTATCACTTTTCATTATAATTTTTCTTATATGTTTTCATCAGGTTCTTTTAAATGATGCATTAGACATGCAGGTTAATTATTAGCTATTCAGACAGCAATCTCACAGACAACATTAAAATATTTCCTTTACATGATCTTGCTATATATTATTTATTTTTCTTTTTATTAGTTATATTTTTTTATACTCCTCAGGAAAAAGCTGTATTGCCTAATTCCAGCTATAAAATGTTATATTTGTGAAATAAATTGCAGTCTTTGCCTGTTTATGTGCATTGGTAGTGATTTTAATAACATTATTTCTTCAGTGGCTTTTGCACCCAAAAATGTGTCCATTTTTTCCCTCAAAATTACCTGAGCTGATCTAATAAAAGGTACTTATATTTTTTCATTATTTGTGGTGAGCAGTTTGCAAACTGCAACTATTAATATGAGTTCCAAACAAACTCACAAGGAACAGGGAATTTCTTTCACTGGGTGAAGAACAGATTTTAGCAGGTTGCAGTGCAATTAGTATTAATGGAAGATTACCTGGATCCTGGAAATCCTGCCCTCAGCTCCTCCAGACAGCAGCTTGAAATCCTCACCCTGTGCTGAGTCTGGAGGGGACAGGGAGCAGCTGTCCTGCTGCAGCCCAAGCTGACATGGCCAGGCACCCTGAGAACATCCAGCATTTTGAACTGCAGTGGGGAATAAGAGGTGCACCAGAGGCCAAAAGATTTCATATTAACAGGAAAAGGTAAAAGCTGCATCACAATCCGTGCTCTTCTAATTCCAAACAGTAGCACATTTGTAGCAGTGTGTGCTGAGTGTAAACTCTTGGAGACCCTTCTCTGTTACCAGTAGGGAGAAAAAAATGAATTATTAAAAATTGTCTGAATTTTATCTTCATAATCTGAACAGGTTGAATTAGTTGAGAGATCTGTTTGCAGTCTATGTTTGCACTTTGCTTGCAAGGCATGTTATTTCTGTATTGGTTGCTGGGTTTAATACTACTAAATAATATGTAAGGTTGTTCACTGTCTGTAGGACAGTTGCAGTGGTCATAGTCAGTCCAAACCCTGGTGGTCTTCCACCTGATGGTGGATAATCATTGAATCATATATAAAAAATATATTTCTTACTGAATCCATCCTTTAATCTGTCACACTGTAGGTAAAAGTGTGTCTGTAAAAAATAGCTTTTACAGACTCTTCTCCAGGCCTTCCCTTCACTTTGAAGGAATTAATGGATTTAAACATGTCTGCAAACTTCCATTTTTGTGGCTGAAACAGTACCTGGGTCATAGCTGGTCCCTGAGGGATCTTTTCAAACTGCTTTCCTTGGTTTTTTCCATGTGTGTGACATCCTGTGGCTGTCACTGAGTGCTTTATAATGTGAATGTACCTCCCTCTCTCAGTGGCATGCCCTCAGAGGGAATGGTTCTGGGAGGGCTTTTGGGGACAGCTCTGCACTCCTGCTCCTGGCAGCTACATTGATTTGTGTTGCTATTTGTTTAGTATGCTAACAGAACATAAAGAATTACAATTTGATTGCACAGCTTTACAGGAGATCAAGACACATCCTCACCTTTACACAAAGCAATCTTAGATGGCAATTTTTCCCCATGTGGATAGCACCTGTCTAATTTAGGCTTGTGCTCCTGCTGACTGATTCAATCACCTGACTCAGTCACTTCAGGGCACCAGGACATTGCTTGTTGGTTTTCGGGAAGGTGCCTCACAGGAATGACCGGTTTGTGTGTCTGCAGCAGCCAGGCAGCATCATTACTGCTGGGCTGTGCCTGGGGCTGCTCACTCTGGGGCTCCTAAAGCCCTGTCCTTTTGGCACAGGGAGCAACTCTCACTACTGTACTCGTTGTGTTGCTGCGGTGTGTCAGGAAGTGATAAGGAAAAAGGGGAATATTCAACACCATGGAGATGTGTGCGTGTCACTCCTCTGCTCCTCAGCAGAAGACACCACTTGGGTGTATTTAAGAGCTCCTGGCCAGTTTGTGCTGTAGTACATTATGGCAGGAGAGTGAATTTGTGTGATTATTGATTACTTCTGTGTGGGGACAGCTGAAGTGTTTGGGCTTTTGTTATTTAGATGAATCAGCTGCTGGTCACTTTGTGCTGATTCACTCCCAGAGCTCGATGTGAGTATTTGGATGGATTTACAGTAACTTCATCCTTTTTACTCAGGGACATGCCAGTCTGCAGAATTGCTACAATCGACTCATTGTTCTGCTGTGTCAGGTAACAAAATATTCTGCTTTCTTTTATTCTGCTCAAGAAGATTCAGTTTCATTACATAGGTCAAAGCTCTTAAAATAAATTCCTGTCAGATTTCCCTCCCAGCTAACCTAACTGACACATGTGGGTGTCTTTGGATGTCGCTGTATTGAGGCATGCATGACACAAAATTTCAAGTCTGCTTTATAGGAGACTGAAGTGGTTTGGCATGCTGGGAACACAAATAGAATATATCCCTTCAGTATTGGAATACAGTAATGCCTTTCACAAGGATATATTTCAAATTAATTTTGGAATATGAAGCTTATATGAACACTTAACTGTCAGCTACTTGTCACTCTGGGCACATGAAACTAGGAGTTGGAAACCTGATTTGGCTCTCTGTCAAACTAATGACAGTTCAATTGTCTCCATCTTAAAATTAATTTTTGTAAGATTTGTGATATTTACATACCATAAAAATACACTATTTATTTTACTATAAAAATGTCCTGTTTGTTTTGACTGTACATATATACAGTGAAGGATTTATCTAGCTAAAAGTAATCAAAATAATTTTACAGATAAACACATAGAATGTTTACTTTTCAAATATAGATATGTGATTAGTATGGATGGTAAAATAGTAGGAAATGTAAACAGTGTTCCTGGGGTATTGAGCACCTTGCTGGGACTGTGTATTTCTGTAATTGTTAGCTGAGCTGCAGAGCTGTGCCCACATCTACACTGTGTGCCCCAGCATTCCCACAAGGGAAATTGGGATGAACCCAGATAGGCCCAGCATGACTTCAAGTTATCCATCTCAGCAGTTCTAAATTCCAGTTTTACCGATTGCTTGTGTTAGTGCTGGTTTTATTTCCAGATCACGAGCTACTCCCTGCAGAGGCACCTGCCGGAGCCGAGGCTGCTCCCGGTGCCCGGGGAAGGTGCCGAGCTGCGGAACAGGAGGCGCCTCCCGCTCGGCCGGGAGCGCTCGGGGAGCTCGGCTGGAGATCTCCGAGGCTGGGGAAGGCTCCGAGCTCCAGCGGGGCCCGGCCGGCAGCGGCTCCAGCACCAGGGACAGCGGGCGGGGAGCCGAGGGGCGGGCCCGAGCTCCTCAGGGTACCAGCGAGGGATTAAAGCGGCCCTGAGGCGGCCGGGGCTGGCGCGGGACAGAGCGGCTCTGAGGGAGGGGACAGCGCGGGAAGGAAGGGACAGCACGGGATGGGACAGCGCGGGAAGGAAGGGACAGCACGGGATGGGACAGCGCGGGAAGGATGGGACAGCGCGGGGTCGCTGCCCTGCCCTCAGCCCGGCCGGCCCGGACGCCTCTGTCCCTTCACACGCACAGCGCCCGCAAACGGCAGCGCAGCAGCCCGGGATGCTCAGCCCTCATTCCCTGTGATGCGTTGGATGTTGGGCACAAACCAAGGTTCTGCTGCCCTGAAACAAAGCCGGAACATCAGAGAGAGCGCTTAGAAATGCCCAGCCAAGCCCTGCCCTCCCTGCTAGGGATTTGGCTGAGGGCTGATTGTGTGATAGCTCAAATCACTCAGTCAGCCTCTGGAACAGCAACATGCTCATTTCCATGAGTGATAGAACTGCTTCTCTGATGTTGTCTTTCAATAGTATAAATTTCTTAGCATGAAAGAGATCTCTTCCATGGCAATAAATACATAAATTATAAGAAATGCATAAGGTCAGAAATGAAATGAAAAAAAAAGAACAGAAAAAACGTACTCACAAGGAGAGTTCACAAATGCTTCTGAACTCTCATTTTACAAAATAAGACAGGAGTTAATTATTACTTGTGATAGGGTTTCTTATATCCTGAACATTAAAAGAAATTAATAGGAAAAGGTATAAATTTGTCAAAACAGTGCTAATTAACATCCTATGATTTCTCACCCTTTTAATAGGTAATTTGCTGTAGTGAGAGCATTAAGGATAAGTGAGAATGAAGCTGCAATAGTATTTTCCTCAAATCTCTCAATTATTCATGATACAAGAAGTTTTAAATTATTTTTTTTTAATATTTGAAGGGCAAAATACTCTGTTTCTTTAGTACAGGGAAAATATTTGTTCAGCATGATCTGTGATATTTTTTATATAAAGGTCCATCTGACTAAATAATTACCACCTGCACTGTAAATTTTTGGTAGTTGTACTTGACATATTGGTATTAAGGTATTAGTCAGTCCATTCACTACTTTTGTGCTGAAAAAAAAAATCAGTATTACTCTCCTGATTTAATCCAGATACTTCTATGCAAGCAACATACAAACTTGGGTGCTGGTACAACCACATTGATCTATATTTGTTTTTCTACAAGTCCTGTTTTTTTCTGGTTTTGTAATTTGTTTTCAAGCAATGTTACAAATAGAGTGAAAGTAGCTTTTAAAATTATATTTCTAACTGTTGTGTAAATTGGTTGTAATAGACATTTTTATGGGGAGTTTTATTTGGTGAGGCTTAACCCCACATGTCTAATGTTCTGGAAGGATATGAAAACACCTCTTTTTTTGCCCCTCATAACTTTAGATTCCCTTTGCTCTGAGGGAGACAACGCCAAAATAGGGAAAGTACTGGAATATTTTATGCTGACTTCCATTTTGCATGAAAGAAAAAATCTAGAATGGAAGACCAGAACTATTGTAATTGAGATATTCCCAGGTTTACCAGAAAGTTCTGCTTGCTGTATCTCACATGGTGAAGTGAAATGTGTGCTGGTTGCTGTTGGTCATGAGCTGCTGCTTCAGGCACTCCGTAGGGAATAAATGATGGGGTGACAGCAGCATGCTGGGAATGCTGCTGCTGGATGGAGTTCTGCTTCCTTTCTGCCACTCTGAGAAATGTTGAGGGCTGGGAGCAGATTTGTTTATAAGGAACTCCTGAATTAAAAATTTGGAAAGAGTCTTAGGATAATGGACTTTAATATCCTCCCCAGTCCTGAGCACTAATCAGAAATCATCCCAATTAAAGGTGTGTGAAGTTGTGGGGCACAAACACTGCGATGCCTTGGAGAGAAAATCTGTCATTTGCTGTATTTAGATTCCTAAGTTGCTGGTTTGATCCCTCATAAGAAAGAAATCCATGAGATGGCCCTGTGCAATAGGACAAAAAATACAATTTGGGTTTGTGCACCAAAACCTGAGACCTGCTTAAAAGTTTTAGAAGATGACTTCACCAAAGGAAGAATAGCTCAGTTCTTGGGACACCAAAATCCCTTTTGAGGCATAAAGTAGAAACACTTGGTGCTTCAAAAGGACCTGTGAGGTCATCACAGATGGTGATAGAGTGGATTTGCTTTGCATCTCTTTGTTTCTCCCTGCAAGGTGAGGAATTAATAATTTAATGGGAAAGTAAAGTTGTTCAGTGGCTTAATTTGTCTTAACAACAGGGGAAGAATATGAACTTTAGAGAAACAAAAATAAAAAGTCAGAACCTCAAGTGTAGAAAAGGATGGAATGCAATGAAATAAATTGTCTAGTCTGTCACAGGGAGTTGAGATTCATCTCTGATTGTTCATTTCTGATGGCAAGGGCCCTGGGCCATCTTACTGAAACAGAGGCTTGAAGTAATAATGGAAGTTACCAGCAACTATAGGCCTGAGAATGGGGAGAAAGGGTAAAGTGTGGGGCTGCACTTCCCTGAAAAAGAGGGCAGGAGGGTGAACCATGTTCTGTGGTACCTTAAGGCTGGCATAACTGAGAGAAAGCTGCTTGCAGGGAGTTGTAAAAATCTTTCTGCTTTCTGCACTCTGACCTTCCATTGTCCCTTGCAGAGCGTTTGAAAGGATTGTGCAGTTCCCTTGATCTATTTAAGAGAAAGAAACTGTGTCAAATCTCTCCAATCCCAAGCCAGCTGTCTTTCAGATCACATCTATATTATGGCAAGACAGGACAATATAGGATGAACTCTCTAAAGTATTTTAATTAACACTGTTAAACGTTGCTGCCTGCTCTGTTTGGATAAGAACAACTGTGTTTGCAGTAGCAGAACCATAAGCAACTCACAATACCTCTGACAGGACAACTCATGAGCACAGTGGACATTAAGTAACTTCACACAGTGTTTTTCAGAGATCAGTGCTTTTCTGCTGACTTGAGTTGTTCATTTAAATAAGTTCTTGAAGCTTGTATTTGCTTTTATTTCAGTACAGTGCAACACAAGAGTTTAGAGACAGAATAGCACCTTGAAGGCTTCTGCAAGGGGAGGCTCCTTTTCTCTGAAAACCATTAATTTTGGGATCCACAATGCCAACCAACAGAAGCTCTTCTTGTAGCAGCTCTGACATTTACATCAGATTTTAAATTTTATTTTAATTGCTGATACAAATTTTAAAAACTTCTTTACAAAACCTTACTAGAAGTAGGCTTTGGATTCCTTTTTTTGTAGTGTTTTCAATGTGCAAACTTTATAAGGGAAAACAAAAACAGCTCCAGGAAAAAAGAGAGAAAAAGAGAGAAAACCCTAGGGCATATAACCCTGAGAATTTCTTGTTTCTGCTTGCTACAGTACTTCTGCTTTTCCTGTGCTTTCCACAGCAGTATGAATATTGAAGCTGGCAGGAGTGAGCTCTGTTAAGAGAGAGAGGAGACAGCAGAAACAGTTGTTCTGCAGCAGTGGCTGTTGGCTTTGGTCTCTCCTGTGCACGTGGGTAATCCTGAATTCCAGCTTGGTGCCTGGGAGATCTGTGGCTCTGCCTCCGTGGGAGGATGAGATGTTTGTTCCTTGCTACACTTAAGCTAAGAGTGTTTACTAAAGCAATCAGTATTTCTGTGGAGGTGATAGGAGCCTCATTAAAGGGGTGGGTGCAGAGATCAGAGGAACAGGTGTAAATATATTTGGTAACTTGAACTTAAGCAAACTTGCATTCCACTGACTCCACAGGTAAGTACATTGACTTTTTTTCTTCCTGAAGTCATGTGGGTCATATGGCCATCTACTGACCCTCTCTCCACCAGCAGCAGTGCAGAAAAGAGTCAGGAATAAAGATGCAATAATATGTGTTGTGTTTCAAATACAGGTAATCTGCCATCAGTGTGTGTCCCTGCCAGTGCTGTCATTTGTATGTCCATGGTCACAGGTATGGCCTTTAAATAAAGTGCTTTCTGTATGCTGTTAGGTCCTTGCAGGTCCTATTCTGTCCGGCTCTTTTGGTGTCCTTCTCAGAGTTTATCTAACCCTAGAAGGATCTCACTTGCCTTCATTCTCAGTTTACTTTAAAGGAAGAGTCAACTTAGAAATGGTTGTAATTTGGTAAAAAAATATGCTGTATTTTTTCTTAAACAAGAAAAATATCAGTTTAAGTACTGGTCAGCTTGGCAGCAAGAAGAATCCTTGAAGGGCTGAGACTGTGGAATAAAGAGCCTGGAAGAATTAACCAATTCCTGTCACTGCAGAGGTTTTCTGTTCCCAAAGTACTCAGAAGAGATGGAAAGGTATTTATTATTGACATATACAGAGTTAAAAAACCAAAAACACTTTCTCAAACCCTGGAGCAGCCTATTTCCAACAGATGCAACTCAATGACTTTGTCATGCTTTGTCCCTTCAAAAAGCTATTTCTGCATGCTGTGGGAGTGCCTCAGGAAGGGAAGGAACGGAGCTATTGTAAATACAAATGCCTAAATGTGAATATGAATTAAGGTAGGATGGAATAAGTTGGGTTTTTAAATGAATAATGTACAAGCACACTCAGTTCTTGGCCACTTGCTGTTTGCTCTCCACACAGGAAAACAAAACCCGACATCCCAAAACCAAACCAAAACCCAAACAGAAACCTGGCCCTGTTCGGTGGGGAAACAGTAGTTGCACGTGTTAAAAAAATAAATAATGAAGGTTTCCACAGCAACCCAAGTTCTGTAGTGCAAGTTGATGACTTTCATTCTGTTTTATTATATAATCAGAGAACAGATATTCTATTAAAAGTGTTGGGTACATCTGAAGTTGTATTGTTAAAAAGTTTAGTGCAATCCTAAAACTTCACATCAAGCAAGTTGTTTACAAAGGTTTCTGAAAAGGCTGTATAAAAAGTGGTTTTGCAGAGGCTCTGACTGGGGCAAGGGCACTGGTCCATCAGAATACTGCAGGGAGTAAAATTTCTGTTGCAGGAAAACTTTTGTATCACTTATTTCAGCTTTTCCTTTGCTGTGAAGAATCCAAATTCAGTTTTTATGGAAGGAAGTGGAAGCTGAACTTAGAGATGAAATCTAAAGACTGTTTTCCATTTTGGGTACGTGTTCATTGTGGAAACCATGCGAATTTCGCCAGCTCTTTAGAAGCTCTGGCGATTAATAACACCGACAAGAAAACAGAACACAGTATCAGCCCAATTTTGATCTGAACGCTGCTGGTGCCTGAGGTTAGCGCTGCCGGGGGAGCTGAGCGCTGCCAGGGCTCGGGGCCGTGTCGCGGGCAGCCCGGGCTGCCGGGCGGGGGTCGGGCGGGCCCCGCTGCTGACCAGCACGGTCGGGCTCGGTGCTGCACTGCGGGCCGGCCTCCCGGGAGCCGCTGGGGCCGGCAGGTGCGGCGGGGATGGGGTGGGGACTGGAAGGGTTCGGGAGGGTGTCCCGGGACCGGCCGCTCCTCCTGCCGCCCTCAGAGGGCACGCGCCTCCACGCGCCTCGCGCCCGCGCGCGCCTCGTGCGGCCGCACGGGGAGGGGGGGGCGGCGCGAGCCGCGCGTGCGCGCCAGGTCCGCCGGGAGCGTGAGGGGGGGCGCGGCAGCCCCGAGTCCTTCAGGCGGCGGCGGCGGCTGGAGCGGCGGCTCGGGAGGAGGAGGAGGAGGAGAACCAGAGCGACGAGAAAGGGGCCCGGGGCCGCCGAGCACCGCGGGGCCGCCGCGTCGGCAGGGCCGGAGCCCGCGGGGGCCGCGCGAGGAGAGGCGCCGGGCCGGCGGCGAGCGGCCGCGGAGGGGAGCGGCGCGGCGGCCGGTACCGCCCGGGCGGGCGGGGGGCGACCTCCCCCCGCCCCCCGGCAGCGGCGAAGCGACCCCTGAGGGCAGCCCCGGCCGGAGCGTGGGGCGGGGGCTGCCGGCGCGGCGCCCCCGCTGAGCGCGGGGGGAGGAGAAGCCGCCCCCGCTCGATGAGCGGCGCCCGCTCGCCCGCCGCGCTCTGCCCGGGGACCGGCGGCCGCGGCCGAGCCATCCGGCAGCATGTGGAGTCCCACCGAGGAGGAGAAATACGGCGTGGGTAGGTGCTGCCGCATCCCTCCCCCGCCCCGCTCGCCCCCTCCTCTCCCCGCCGGACCCCGGGGCTGTGCTGTGCGTGTGGGGGGGCGGCCGTTCCCTTCCCCCGGGGCCGGAGGTGGTCGCGGCGCTGCCCCTCAGGTGGAGCCGGGATGGGGGCAGCGCTGCCGCGGGGCTGTGGGGGCTGCCCGGCGCTGCCTCCCCTGCCCTGCCCGCACCGCTGGATGCGCTCTGCGTGTGCTTCGGTTCGCGTTATTTCCCCGAGCGCCGCCGCGGCGACGCCAGAGACGAGCGGAGTTCGGGGGCCCGCGCTGGGGTCGGGATCGCACTAATAATCAGAAAACGAGTTGCTGAGCCCTTAATCTACTTAAGCGCGCGGTTCCCTTTTCCCTGCGTTTCCATCTGCGGAGCGAGGCGATGTGTGGATGGAGTTGGGAAGGGGCCGGCGGTGCCGCGGTGTCTTTAGGGGGCGTCGGTGCTGCACCTGCCCGGCCGCGGGGACGAGGGGGCGGCCGGCCGGGGGCTGCGGCGGGCCGGGAGCGGGGCCCCGGGGCCTCCGTGCGCTGCTTTTTCCTTGTTTTGGGAAATCAGATTTTACAGCCGTCTGGCATCGTGGTTGCTCTAATCTGAGGCATCACCGTTGGCGGCTTTGGTTTGTTATTTTAGCGTGTAAATCCCCGATAAAAGCAGAAATGTTAGATCTAACGAAGTGGAAGATACAGCATTTTTTACTTTCCTCTTGCTCATTTCGATTTATTTTTTTTAACTGTTGGTTTGTATTATAATAATAAAAGCTACTACTGCTACCCTGATTAGTTACTTAAACGCCTCATTAAATTTATAGTTATCAGTTGTGCATATTGATTTTTAAGTTCCACAGTGTGTAGTGATGATTGATTTCTACAAAATATTTAAAATAGTATCAACAAATTTGCTACATGATCTGATAACCGGAACTGTTTAAGTGGGATTTTGGCAATTAACTTGTGAGCAATTAGAAGCCTTAATGCCTCTTTGTTAAAATGCTTTCTGTTAATTTAATAATAAAAAAATACTTCTTATTAATTTTTAATCTTGTACAGCAAATATTTTGCTTAGTACATCCCACTTGTCTTCATAGTAAAGAGAGATGAAGCAAATCACTTTTGTTTAAAAAAATAAATTCAAATGCGGCATCAGATGAGAACCTGTAAGTGTAGGGTAATAAAAACAAGTGGCAGAAAATAACACCTGGGAGTCATTGCTTCCAATCCTGTTGCTGTGTCCGTTGGTCACTGGGAGTATATGAAGTTAACAAGCCGTGATACATCCCAGCTGGATGCATTCAGGAATACCAAGTTGTTGTTTTGCTGGGTTTCTTAATGTAGTTGATGCTGGACTTTTTGTCATACCTCATCTGCTGGGTAAAGGCCACCTCTGTTACCCTAGGATGAAACTGACTGCTATAATTGTAATGGATGCTTCAAAAAATAATGATCTGTCTTCCAAATCTTGTTGTTTTCCTTCTGCTTCTGTAGTTGTTTTTCTTTGCCGTGTCGCAGGGTTTGATAGTCAATGTTTGTTTTTGTGTTTGGCCCATGTGCTCAAATAAGAGAATCCTTGTTTTACCTTGATCCAAAAAAACAGGTGAACTAATTTTTTTATGCAGATATTTGAAAAGAAAAGCTGGTAAATCTCCATTCAGGTTGTAAACAAGTCTGGAAGAGGTGTGTGGAAGGGAGAGCAGTGAATGAAAACAAGTGTGATTTCAATGATGTTCCCTGGGCTGGAGGATATTCCTCTAAGGATGGGGATTTTTCTTTTGCAGACAGCACACCTGTAGGTAGGGCTGAGGTAACAGCTGAGTTGTGCAAGTTTTGATGATCTCTGGGCAGGCTTTTTTTATTCTTGAGTAGCTTTAATTACTTTTCCTGTAATTGAAATTTGTTGATAATCCTCCAGAGAAGGAAAATAGGTGAAAAATGCTGCTTATACCTGGGGTTTAGTTACTACAAGTGAGGAGTGGCATATCAGTTTTTCAAAAGTAGATCTGTCATTGCTGGCTGGAAGGGTCATTTTTGTGCATTTTGAAGCAAATAGTCTGCAGAAAGTGTGGACCTGAGGGTTTGCTGCTGGGAGGTGCACTGGCAAAAATAAAAGGTGGGGGGGAGGGGAAATAGCAGTGTAAATTATCCTGATTCCACAAGTAATATGTGCAAAAATAATCTTCTTGGCATGAGTCACTGTTCTGAGCTTATGCCTTTGGGCTTTAGTAGTTTGGGTTTGGTTAGAGCAGTCTCTGTCCAAAAAAACACTGTGTGTTTTCTCTGTGCTCCTGCTAAACCATGCCAAGTTTTAAGGTTTGCCTTTGGGTTAAGGCAATAAACTCTCTGTCCCTGTTGATGGAAGCTGAGTGGGATCAGTTATTTCTGTAACTGGAGTACCACAAAGAGGTTTCTGGTGGAACAGAAAGGCACATCTGGGCATCCAGGCCCTACCATAGCTGTCCTTGTGTGCCAAGGCAAAGCAAAGTGCCATTTGAAGCAGTTCATCCTGGTGCTGTTGCCTGGTGGAAGTAGGCTGTGCTCTGCTGCCTTACCTGGGTGTCTGGCAGAGGTGACAATTCACAGAAACTGGTCCTTCAGGAACAGACCGTGTTCCCCTCTCAGCCCCTGCCTGGGGAAGGGCTTTGTGTTCTGCCCTGCCTTCCAGGGAGCCTCAGAGGCGTTTCTCCTGTGCTGGCTGGAGCCCTCAGCAGATATTCCACAGGCTCTTGGCTGCAGGAGAAGGTGTGACATTTCCTGATGGCAATGTTGGTGCCTTTGGCCGGTTCTGGAGCTCTCTGTGCCTCCCTGCAATCACAAGAAGTTTTCCACACTTGGGGTTGTAGAACACCATTGTATTGCCCAGTCCTCATACAAATCACTGCGTGCATCTGCAGCAAAGATATTAAAAGATGGCTCAGGACATTTCTAAATAAATTAAACATTCTCCTAACAACCTTGAAGATCTTCCTTGATTTTATTTCTCAGCTGCTATAGCAACTACCTGGTGGCTGTTGTGAGTAATTCCCCTCTATTTAGAAATACTTATATTCAGTGCCTCTAATCCTAACTCTACTTTTAAAACTTGAGACTTGCTGAAGCAAAGCAGACAGTTCTTCCACAGGTGCTTAAGATGGCCAGTGATGAACACAATTAATAAGAATTCTGAGCTGATTATTGAAGACAAGGCTCTCTAGCCCTCTAGTGTTTTAGTATTTTTAAAGCAGTCTCTCTCTAAGAAAATATTTATTAAAGTGATCTGATTAGTTTAGTCTTAAAAAACAAGTATTAAATATTAATGTATTAAAAGAAAAAGTTAAATAGAACTCTAGTAAACAACATTTGGCTACTGTAAGAACTGATAATTTCATTAGGCTGTCAGTTTTTGCTCTTTTATTTTTGTGCAAGGAGCACATTTAGGTGGCTCTCAGGAAAGTTGTTTTTGTTTGGTTTTTTTTGTTGTTTTTTTGGTTTTTTTTTTTTTTGTTTTTTTTTTTTTTTTTTGATTGATGCTGTATCAACAAACCACTTTGTATGGCTGACCATATTAAATATGTATGTATTAGGTCGTGGAGGAGAAGGAGAACCTGCCTGCATCAACAGAATCTGTTCTAAGTTTATTCAAAGAATTAGGGATAAAATCTGTTGTTTTATTTAAAAATGCTTTTTAAATCTTTATTTTCACTGCTTACTTGGTAACAATTGAAATCGTAAGTACAAATAAATACAACTAAATTTTCCCTTGTTCTTACTAAGAAGGGATGGAACATCACAATGTCCTAGTTATGGTTTTGTACTGCAGCTTTTTGATCAGTATCTTGATTTTCTTTTTTCCCCCCCCTTGTCACTAGACCTTGGCATGCACACTTCCAGTTCATATTTATGCTCGGAAAAACAGGGCCGCAGAACTTAGAAAAGTCTTCCTTCCTTCCTCAGGGCTTTTGGCACAAGACCCTGCCTTAGCTGTTCACACAGGAGGCAGCTGCTGAAGGGGGCTGTGAGTGGCACTGTGGTTTTACTTGTTCACTGGAGTGGTTTGTTACAGGTTGAAAAATGAAAAGTTTCAGAGAGGTAGAGAAAAGTCCCTCTCCCAGATTAGGAAAACGTCTATTGTTTGGATGGGAAGCAGCATCAATCCTTGCATGAAGTGCTGTGGTAGGGACATAGGTTCTATTTCATTTTCTCTCCTGTGTCCCTGTGCCAGGGGATGTCATTGTCTGGCAGCAGGAGGGAGGTGACTAAGGATATTCTTCAGGGATCTGTCTTGGAACCAGAGCTACGTGCAGGGATGCACCTGAAACCTTCTGTGCTCCACTGCTTTGGGAAGTGCTGCTGGTACCTGGGGACTGGCTCAGGAAAATGGGATGATCCAGGGACTGGAGTCATTGCCATTCAGTACTTTGCTCCTAAGGGCCTTTTTTTTAACCTGTAGGCCTTAAGAATGAGCAAAGGCATTTGTCAGTCAGGGATCCTAAAGGAAATGTAGATGTGTTATTTGACTGGATGGGAAATGAATCACACCTTGAAGTGTCTCTGGAAAAGAGCAGCTCCCAAGATGCACCTGATGGGATAGGATCATATAGACAGGAGAGGCTACTGAAGTGTCATTAAATGTGGTGGGCAACTTCAGCTCCTGAGCAGGGTAAATCTGGGGTTCTGTGGGTGCTGATAGAACTTGGAGATGAAATGTCCTCTTTTGGGCAAGAGATTAATATAGTTTGGCTTGTCTGTCCTAGAAAAGACTAAGCCAAAGACGTTGTGGTTAGACCAGCTCTCATGAAGAGCTGATTTGCAGAACTGGATGAGAATTAACCTGTAAGATATCACTACTTTGAGATTATCTAAGTAGCAGTTGTCCACAAATGCATTTGCAGTAGAAATTAGCCAAAACTTTCTAAATACAGGAAGAATGAAGTTGAGAAGCAAATTGCTCACAAAGGCAAGAAGTGACATGTGTATGTTTAACAATTCATTGCATGGTTTGTATGGGAATGTGGGGGTGATCCTGGAGTAAGAAGTGATAGCAGTGCAATATGGAGTTTAAATTTGGATGATTTTATGGGTTTTAGAGCAATTTTCTCCATTTCTTTGTTATTGTGCTGTATTAGGTATTCATTTAAGACCTGCAGGACTTCAGCCACTGGCCTGTAGGGTGGGGGCAAAAGCACTTCCTCCCTGAGCTTATCCCCAGCATAGAAGGAATTTTGTTTTTAGAATGATTTTCTAAGGGTGGAAACATTTTGGTATTCAGGCTTTCTGTCCTCGCCTAACAATACATCCAGTAACAAGAGACATTTGATGATGTGATTTGGCAATCTTGGACAACTTTTCCTCCATGTTTAATGGAAATAGGGTTGGGTGGGGAAGAGCTTGAAATTGGAATTTCTGTGCAGATTAAAAGCTTCTGGCTTGCTGAAAAAAAAGATTAATCAGGTTCCATCAGGTGTTTCTTGTGTGCTTTGGGTTTAAATTCATTGTTCAAGTGTTCAGAGTGAAATTAGTGAGGAAATGTAAAATAATTTCACTTTTGAACCACTTAAGGGATAGAAAATTTGTGTGTGACTATGAGGTGATGGTGCAGGTTGTGGCTGGCAGCTGTGTGTGGGAACAGAGGAAGGATGACTGAAAGCAGCTTCCTTAGGGCACAGTCAGTGGCATAGCTCAGCTGGACTTGAGTCCCACTACCCTTGCAAAGCCTTTTCTGCAGCAATTCTGCCCTTCACAAGTCAGACTCCAATGCAGACATCAGGGATGTATGGACTATTACCAGAATCTGTCATTAGAAAATTCTCTACCACGTATTTGCTGGCATTTCAGAGCCCACAAGAGGGGGATGATTGAGAATGAGGAAGTTTTCTGTGTTCATATGCACAGTGACATGTAGATAGACAAGCTTTTATGATTAACACATTAAATAGTTATTTGGAAATGGTTCTCATACAGAAGAGCTGGAACTGCCTGATGGGACCAACAACTGGTGTTATTGGTGGCCATATGTATTCCATAGATTTGTTCTCTTGAGGAACAGGAGCGCTTTTCAGATGTGGCTGTGAAAACACTCAAGAACAGGACATCTGTGGAAAATTATTTAGCTCTTGAAGAGACTGATGCAACATTTCCCTCCTTCTGCAGAGAAATTTTTCTTTAATTTGTGTGGTTACTAAGTTTGTTGTGTTCTTCTCTCAGCTGTGCTATGCACTTAGGAAGAGGCCAAAGGAAGGATGCCACAGGATCTTGGTCCAAAGCCAGTTGTGATTGACAGTGGTCCTTCCACTGATTGCTTTTAAGTAAGTTATGAGTCAACCTTAAACTCACAACATTCTCACTTATTCTGCTTCTGTCTGCTCACTGAACCTCAGGGCAAATACAAAATATCTCACTCAAGTGCCTGATGTTAAAATCAAACCTCTGTTCAAGTTTTTCCATGTCAACATGAACTTTTTGAGGTCTTCTGAGATCCTGAAGGCATCTCTAAAGTTTTTTTGGCTGTAATTCCTTCCTCTTAGACATGTTTTAGTGTTTGTTCAAACAATAAGTCCTTAGTCCAAACTTAGGGAATACATTTGGAAGGCAGGGAACTGAGGCTTTGAGCAGCCTGAATGCTTTCTAGTGCAGTTGTGAGGTGATTACTTATTCCAAGGATAAGACTTCCCTCCGTCCCTCTTCAGCTTTTAACTACTTTTTCTTTTCTTGAGTCTTTCTGGATATTAAGCCTTAAGAAAAGCTTATGACAAGTGGTGCCAGCTAACTCTTGGTGATTAAAAGCAGCCTTTGTGCTTTCAGAGGTAAGCTGGTGTTCTCTGAAACATCTAGACAAACCTTTATTTTTATTTCAGTGCAAGGAAGCTTGAGCACTAAATGCTTTTAGTGTTGGCAGTAGGCAGTTGATGGAGTGGTGAATTGTTTTATTTTCTTTCAGTTGAATGTAAGTCCCTGAGCTACCCAAGGTGCCAGAGTGTAGCACAGAGTGCTTTGGCAGGTGTCTCACTGTTCTGGAAACCTCTTGTGGCTGTGGTTCTGAGCAGCAGGGCCCTTCTTCCCTCTCAAAATGTTTATGAACGAGATGTTTATGGGTACCTGCACTTTTAGTCTTCTGAACCTGATAAAGGAATCCTTGAATTCATGTCAGAGAAAGCCAGAACTGTTAAACAGAAGGCACTTGCTAGCAGTATATGACTGTTTGGGTGTCAGTGCACGTGGGCCTTTGCCATGATGGGTGGGCTGCCCAAACTAGTGGTGAAGGGAGCAGAGAGCCTTTCATAGGAGAATATCTCAGACAGTGCTGGATACTCCTGTAGGGAGCAATGGCTGTTCCCAGTAACTGAGTCTGGATGTGGGGGGATAGGAGGAGGTGTTTCTGTTTCACCCACCTCTTCCTTTGTGGAGAAAAATGCCTGTGGAAGTGTCTGCAGAAAGCTGCCTGCTTCACCTAGGCACTGCTTTGTGGAGGTGTGGCTGTGCTACATGGACAGAGAGTGCAGGCTCAGGTGAGAAAGTTTCAGCCAGAGTGGGACAAGGAATCCAAAAATACATGAATTACTGGAAAAAAGGGTGACTGAAAACTGTGGTTTGAACTTTGGTGCAGCTTTGTGTTTTGTTTCTCTCTCTAAATGCTCACGATCTGAATGACTGGTGACCTGAATTTTGATAAAGCAAAGATACAACAGTATCATTCTGCCAGACCTGTTAGAGCTGGATCAATGTTTTTGTGAAATAGTCTTGCCCTGACATCTGCTGTAGCTGTACAGAATGGAGCTGGACACTGCCTGTGGGCTTGGTGTGATGAGACAGGAGGGGAGTCCTCTGCATGCTTGTGCCAGCTCTGTCTCAAGGTGATGCTGTGAGGCCATTCCTCCAGCAGGGACTTGTTACAGTGGGAGGAGCTGTCCTGGGGCCTGCAAAGGTCCTGGCCCTGCTGTGTGTGCAGAGCATCCACTGGGAACCTGCCTGCTGGGGAAGCTCCCCTGGCACTGCATGGTGATCTACACCCATCCACCCACCCATCCATCCATCCATCCATCATCCACCCATCCATCCATCCATCCATCCATCCATCCATCATCCATCCTCCTGCCTGCTGCTCCAGCTCAGCCCTTCCCAGTGCACTGCTCTGAGAGGAGGGACCACTTGTCTTTCTCTTTTCCTTTTTAACAGATAAGTGTTTGGTAATCTCTGTGGTCCCAGGGGTTTATGCCAAGGAAGATTGTGTTTCAAGCACTGGTCTTGCAGAAGCAGCTTCTCTTTGGACTCTGGGGCTGAGGAGATAGAAAATAGGCTTCTCTCTCTTTCTTCATCACAGCAAGGCCCCAAACTGCAACTACAGATCTTGTTGGTTTGGTTTGGTTTGGTTTTGGCCTTTTCTCCCCCACTTCTGGAGTGACTGTATTTCTGGCAGAAGACCGTATTCTCCTTTTAACGGGAAAAAATAGTTTATTAAATAAATAAAACCAAATAATAAAGTTAATATAATAATAATAATAATAATAATAAACAACCTGTGTGGAGGACACAAAAATAGAAAAAGAGGATTTCCCTAACATCTCAGATGATGTGGATAGCATTAAATAATGCACGTTTGCTTCAGTCAAGATTGGAAGAGTTAAAAATCGTGAGAAGAAAGCATTTTCAATTTTGCCAGTCAAATGCTTTTTTTCTTTTTTTGTATTTTAGTTGCAAACTAAAAAAGTCAAAGTTCTTATGGGTGGATTGACAGGTTTCATAGATGTCTTCAGCAGAGTTCTTGTGTAGCAGCCAGTACAGGCTGACTCTATTTATAGAGTTTTCAGCTAAAATGCAGGAGCTGTATGCTGGTAAATATACTTTTATAAATCTGCCCTATCCTTCCCTTCCTGCTGCTCATTGAAAATGTGCAAACTGACCATAAATGCTCAGGGAGCTTTAATGTGTTGAGAACTTATTTAACAGATAGATGGGAGATCTGCAAATCTCATGCTGTAGCCTGTGCAGAATGGGACAGGCTGGAAGGTGCTGTGGGGTGATCCCTGAGGCCTTGCTGTGAGAACATGAGCCAGTGGTGTTCTCCTGCAGGCAGCCACATCCCTGGCTGTGTTCCTGGGCACCAGCATGGTGATGGAAATGCTCTCTTCCTCCTGTAGTTGCTCTGGGGCTGCACCTCACAGTAGGAGGTGGGAACACGGGGACAGAGGAGGGTCTGTGAGATGCAGGCTGGTACAAGCTGGGAAGTGGAGTGTAGGAAAGGGTTGGCTCAGGGATAGCTGCTGTCTGGGGAGGTGCAGACAGGGCCGGGCGCTTCTCAGAGCTGCAGGGTGAAAGGAGGAGCCGTGGGGGCGAGTTCCAGTCAGGGACAGCGATTCCCACAGTGCATGTGGGAAAGCCCTGGAGCAGGGTGCCTGGAGAGGTGGTGCAGTCTCCACCCTCCAGGAGAGCCAAACCTTGGTTGGTTTCTTACCTTGTTTCCCGGTGTGGAACAGTGAAGTGTTCAACAGGCTCACCTTTGCAGCCTGTGGAACGCAGCAGTGCAGAGCAGCTCCTCACCCCTCTGGGCAGAGCCTGCCCAGTTCTCTTTGCCAGCTGGGTTTGGAAAGAGGGAGAAGGTTTCAGAAACTGAAACAGCCTTTGCCTCTCTAGAAGGGAGAAAAAGCCTGCTGCATTCACTTTCTGCATAGAGGGAATGATGTATGGGTGAATGAACTGATGGAATAGAGTGACAGTGCAGTAATAGGATAGATCTTGCAAAGCTGGGAGCTCAGGACAGTTCCTTAACACAGCTAAAGCAGTGGACAACGCTGTGGGTTTTGGTCCGTTCCTTCTCTCCCACCTCCTGCCACCGGGATGTGCAAAACTATTTTAAACAGCTCATGATTTTTGAGCCCAATCTCTATTTTTATCTTGGAGGGCAGGGGAAGGATGCTTGCAATCCTTTGCTCTGCTACTGAATGATCACCTTTCTTCTCAGGCATCTGTTTCTTTTTTTGCAGGAATATTGTCCTGGTGCTGGTATGACTCAGTAGAAAGAGGCGGTGTTGCTAGGCAGCGGGTGAGCACTTTGCAGATGCCATGTGATGGCAGTAAGCTGCCTTGGAATAATCCATTGGTGGCAGTATTCCTGGCTGAGGTTCTGTACTGCACAAAGAAAGAAGCATCTCTGACAGGAGCAGATGCTGCCTAGCAACTGCCACTGCTCCCCGAGCAGCCTGAAATACCTTCACTTAATGGTACTGTAATTTAGGCAATACACAGAACCAAAGTGTAATGCCTTGCTTTCAGGTCTGAGGTGTATTCTTCTTCATCGAGATTTGGCATAAAAGTTCATAAACACCATTAATAAGGTCAAAAAAATTTAGCCCTCTTCTAAATCATGTCTTTTGTTTAATCTGTACTCTTCGATTGTAATGTTTGGATGGCTTTTAATCAGCTTTTGATAATCTTTTTTGTGTGTGTGTATTACATTAGTGCCTGGCAATTCCAATCGGATTAGAGCCCTGTTCTGTGTCATGTGTACCAGTGCACTCTGCAAGAAATGCCCCTTCTGCAAAAATTTCATGTTTTATTTGGGTTTTTAAGATGTAATTGGATATATCCTCTCTTCCATATCTAAATTATTCATTTTGTCATCTCGCTTAAACACAGGAATGTTTTAGAAGTGCTGGACCTGGGGTCTGTTCCCTTTATTCTTTGTAGATGTACTTACTGAATGAGGCCTGGACTTGCAAATAAATCTGCAAGTCTCAGATTCATTTCTGGCAAATAATTGAAACCCTCACCCACAATTAATAATTTAAATACTTGGAAGGTGTATTGTGAGGGTGAAAACATTATTGTAGGTATTTGTAGAATAAAATGGAAATGTTTTTCTTTTCATTTCCTCATGGTTCTGCTCCCTTGTCAAATATTATCAGACTCTAACTGTGCAATCTATGAAGCTGCCAGGTTTAATCAAGCAGTTCCACAAAGGAAAAAAATTAATCATATTGGCCTTTAATTTTGTTATAAAAATGTGAAAGGATTTTTTCATCATAAACTCCATCTTGTTATTTTAAATTATTAAACCCACAATTTTCTGTGTTCAAGAACTTCTGCTTTTTGCTGGGAAGAGCTTTGTAGTTGTGAGAGAGGCTCGGACTGGAAGGTATGGGGAGGTTTGGGAAGTATTAATGCAGTGCTGCCCGTGGGCGTGGTTGTGCAACGCGGTTGCCTCACACAAAGGTAAAGCTAAATCTCGCCTCTCTCTTGTCCTCTGTGGGATAATTTGTGTCAGTGCTGGTTTTCCTGCCCAGTCATCCTGCCCTGGCCTGGAGACTGTTCCCTCTGCCATCCCTAAATGCACCAAATCCACATCTGCTCTTCTTGGAAAATGCATTATTGAGCAAAGGTAGCTTAGAAAATTCTCAAAACACAAATACCACGGAGTGGAAGAACAAAAGTTGTTGTTTCACTTGTTTAATACAATTCCTGGGAGTGCTGGTGCACAGAGGCCAAACAAGTGAACCCCCATTTCTGGGATGGAAGAGTCGTGTGGAGTTCTGGGCTGATGGGGCTCTTAAAAGTGGATGTGGTTCCGCAACATTTGGGTGGCTCCATAAGAAAATGCTACTAAATACAATATAAAATCAATACAAATAAAAACCTTCTTTTAGGAAGGCCCAGTCCACAGATGTCTCAAGTTGGAGGAAGCCACATCCTTACTCTTTTCTAATATCCTTCATCCCCCTCCTTGTTTTAGCTTCTGTTAGGGAAAAGTATTAGATTTAGAGCCATCTTAGGTCTCACCTGGTGACTCTTGGGTTACATGGAGCCTTTTTTATCACCTGGGTGTCAGAGGGAAGAAAATAAAGTTTATCTTACTCAGCTCTTAAACCTAGCATATGTTGTGTCATACTAGACACTTTTAATAGCTGGATTAATTGGAAAAAATATTTTAGGGAAAGATACATTCTCATCATAATATTAGTTTATCAGTTTGGAGTAATTCCATTATTTTCTTAAATATTAAATATTAGCTCATTTGATAATGATCTAGTATTTAATTAAATCTTTCATACTAATCAATCTAAATCAATCTAAGGCTCAGGGATTGACTTGTGTTCTGTGTTAACTGGTGACAATGAGTAGCAGTTGAATACAAAATGCTGTATAGGGAATGTGAAATTTCAGAGTTTGTGTTTACCCTAAGTAAACACATACTCCAAATTCTTAGCTGGTGTGATAGAGGTGTGAGTTTGAAACATGCTTATGTGTTATAAAGCATAAATTACACCATCAGAGAACTTGAGAACTTTGACGTTTGTAGCACAGAGCACAATTCAGTGTCTGCTCAGTGTGATTATACCTTGTCAAGGTGTTTTGGGTATGGAGCAATACAACTGCAGCTGTGCCTCTCCCATGTGTTCTCCCCATCATTCCTCCTGGAATGGGTTTAGTTGGAGATCTACTGAGGGATGGTCAGTGCATAATCTGAATAACTGCAAGCTGAGTGCAGTACACTCAGTAATTCTTTATAAAAATTAAATTACATACTTTAACCTGAACTACTTGTTCTGCAAGTCATCTAAAAATATTGCATGCCACCAGAATTTTAATAAGGCAGATAATAATATTGCAATGACTTGAGAACTGGAAAAAACTGTCATGAAGTCAAAGAAGATCTGTCTTTTGTAAATGGAGATGTGTTGAAAATTCACAAAATTACAAATTTCCCCCAAATTAACCCGTAGAGTCCATTAAATCATGGCCTTAACAACATCTTATGATAAAGAAAAATCAAAATGTGGTTTAGCATATTGGATCTGTTCCAGTAGCAATGATTTCTATTGTGGATGTGAAAACCTGGGAAATAAATAATAATTTTTAATGATTTAGCCCGATTTAATGATTTAGAGACACATAGTTTAGATTTGGAGAAGGAAAAAGAAACAATGTAAACATGGAAAGTTCTTGAACTGATTTTGTTTCTCAGCCCTCACTTATTTAAGTTCTTCTGATTTTCATTGTTACACCTTGGACAATGAGGAGGGAAAGGGCTCTGTTCCTTTATGAAAATAAATTACTCATGAGCTGAACGGATATTATGTAGTGTAAATAGAACATTATGCAAGATCAAAATATTTTTGTAGTCTTCAGTGAAATGTGTAGAAATAGGTTAAAAAAATAAGAAAGTACATGAGAAGGCATATAGCCCTGTCAGTTCATTGCATAACTGAGTAAATGCTAAGAAAAAAAAAAAAGATGTTTTAAGGGTATGAGCAGCTGGATGTGTTGGGCTGTGTAGTTCTCTGGCGTTTCCCTGTTGTTGTCCTGGGTTTTCCCGCTGTTGATGTGACAAATGTGACACATTTCTATTACTGTGCTTATCAGGGCATTGGCATCCGTTTGAGAAGAGAGATGATCAGTGGCAGCATTGCAGCCCAGGGGAGACTGGGTGGGCAGGCTGGGGCACGGGAACCTGAATTGGAAAGAATTGTAAGAGCAAGATACATTTTAAATTATAGCACAGCAAAAATGAAACCACCTGTGTGGCTGGCAGCAGAAAGCAACAGTGACACAGGTGAAACCTGATTCAGCATTTCTCTCCGGGTTGTGCTCTCCTCTTTGCCGCCCTGGAGTTCACATGAGGTCCCAAAGCAGTCACCGGCCCAGGACAGCAGAAGCGGAGGCGGTGGCTGCTCGATAATCCCCGCCCTGCAGCCCCGTCCCAGCCCCGTGCCTGCCCCGGCAGTCGGGGCGGAGCTTTCCCCAGGCTCCGCTGCTTCCCGACCCGGGCAGAGCCGAGCGTGGGGCACATCCATGGATTTGTCCTGTTGGCTTTGGAGTTTGAGGGATTATTTCATTTCTGTCACCCACGGTATCTCATGAGGAGCTTCACAACTTATGCACTGTGTGGAAAAGTACTTTAATTAAGTTCCGAACTCTGCTGCTTCATTTGACACTGCTCTGCTTTCTGAGCTGGAAGAGGTGGATAGCAACAGTTCCCTGTGCACCTTCCTTCAGTTCTCCCCTCTCCACCCTTTCAGCCTTCCTGGTACAGAAGTCCCATCGTGGTTAACAATCAATCACATAAAAGTCCTTATTCAGTCCTTGCTATGTTCTCTCACTTCTTTCTACCTGCTCTTATTCTGTTTAGTCCTTTTTGGCAAAGGGGAAAATGGCACATGGGGTTCATTGGGAATTTTATGCAGTACTGTGGGCCATGGTGTCTTCCCTTTTTCCCCAAGACAATATTCTGTGTGATGTGGGGTGGTCTCTGACAGTGGTGAGCTCTGAGTTTTATGGTAAGACCTCTGACACTCCAGGGTTCCTCTCAGTGTGGCACTAGCAAGGGAGGAGATGATGATTTTGTGTGTGAGCTGAGGATTGTTCATCCCTCATGCAATGCCACGCAGGTGAACTGAACACTGCTCATCTGCCACTTCTGCTTGTGGGGCTTGGGTCCATCTATAGCTCTTTCTTACTCTGAATAGCCTCAGTGGCCTTATAAACTTTGTGGCTTCTCTAAACAATGAGCTTTTTGGATTATTTAAAGACACTTGAAACAGGAAAGATTCCAACAGAGATCCCTTCAGAGCTTGCTGCTCAATCTGTCCTCACTAAGGGAAATGGCTCTTTTATTTGACATCACTTTGCTGATTATTTATCTGTGCAAACACCTGCCCACTTTATCACAGCCAAGTGCAATTTCTCCAAGAGCTTTTGAGAGGGGCTGTTTGAGAACATAGTTTGTAAAACCTCCTGAATTGTATCAATTGGATTGTCTTTGTTCACATAGCAAGGAGCTGCTTTAGGTGGAGCACAGGAGGAATCAGAGGTGTGCAAAGATGCATTGGCTTAACAGGTCCTGTTTGTCTTTTCATGCAGTTTCTCTTCTGCTGGGGACTTGCAGTGCAGCTGTTTATATTATACTGTGTCAGGGCATATCCATGGGCAAGGAAAAATCTGCCATCTCTTGGATCCTTGACTTTTGAAACCATTATTTCAATGCCATCTGTTTTTATATGTTGTACCCCACAATCCCTTCGTGTGTTCTGGTACAGCATGAGAGTCACTGCCTGTGTGAGTGTGAGCTGGGTTGTGCCTTTCTTACTGATAAATTTCAGAGGTGAAGAGGGAAGGATTTCCTTTGGTCCAGTTTAAGTACCACAGATAAGGGACTTCAGTCTTGGAGATAATTCCTGCATCACATGGCATGTGGTGCTTTTTCAAAGCTTTCATCCTTAGTGAATGTTGGCTGTAACTGCTGGCTGAAATGACTGTGAGGGGAACTGTGACCTCCTTATAGAGCTGAATGATGGCAAGGGGCTTCATATCTGAAAATGGATATTAAATATTTCTGCAGTGTGTCCTGGAGTCCAAGAAGGATCAGTCAGATCTGTACACTGGTGGGTAAAAGCTTTGCTTTGTGCCTGTTTGGATGATGTGTTACTTGTGTGTTCTGGTGACCGAGGACATGGATCTTGTAAGAAATGATGGGAGCTTATGGATGGATGGACAGTTTGTAGGTGATCGTGTTGGCTAAAGAATTTCTCTTTACATGGAAAGGGAAGAAGTCAGCTGTCAGAGTCCTCTCTGTAAATGGTTTTCTTCAGAATAGTTGAATTACTCTGTATTTCTCATTTATATTTGTGATCACATTTTTCAAATAATGCTGCTAAGAAGAACTGTGTACCTAAAAGGGACTCTATAAATAAGATTGTCTTACATAATGCATTTTTAGCTTAACAAATGAGTAACATCCACAACTTTTTTGGAAGTAGTTGTTGGAATAATAAATCAAACTATAAAAGAGCCTTAAATTTCTGATTCTGTCATAATCAGGAGTTGTTTTTACCATTCTTTTTTATTTCAGAAGTGTTACATTTTGTTCTTGTTACACAGTTTAGCAAGATGGTTTGGTCTGTTGGGTCAGTTTACTTGGATTCTTTAATTTTTCCTGACTTTGATTCAGTGTGGCTGGAAAATAATTTACTCTTGAGATTTGGCTTCTATTGTGTTGATAATACCTATATGGATATTCACCAATCCTATGAATTGATTATAAAAATTGTCAAACAGAAGAGACTAACATAATTTAATGATTATTACAAAAGGCATTAGATTCAATACTGTTGTATTGAGAATGAAGGAGGAGTGTTACTTTTGTATGAGAATTAATTTCTAATTGAGTATGATCACCAAGATTGTATCTAGAGCTGATGGAATCAGTTGATTTCTGTTTTCTAATTTTTGCTTATTTAGTCTTTTTTTGAGTGAAGCAGACTGAAGACCTCAGAGCTTGGCTGAGTAAGAGCAGTTGAGTTGTTTTTCCTCCATGATTTAACTTTTCTATTGTCTACAACCAGGAACACCCTCATGTCCTAGGATTAGTGTCTCTGTCATGAGATCCCTGACATGTTCAGAACAGATGAAAATGCTCTGGAAACTGGTTTTTAATATTATCATGCCTATATTATTACTTAAAATTATTAATGTATCTAAAATTACTCTCATAAATTAATATCTTATTACTGTATTAACACTTCTCCATTTTGTTTTCTGGTGTTTTCAAAGGTAGCTTTTTACCCAAGGTGTTTTAAATTCCCTTTTTTGAGACATAGATTAATTTTTTAGAGGTTTTGTTGGTTTGAACTAAAAAATCACAGTTTAATACAGGACTTTGGGGTATTTTGCAAATCAACTTGTATGTTCCTAATTTGGTAAAATTGCAAATTAGAAAAAAGAAAACATTTTCTGTGTTTAAAGGACCCAGCTTTGTAAAATACTGAAGAGGCAAAAAAAAAAAAAAAAAAGGAAAAGCCATTGGAGGTTTGATTATGTCCTGCCAGTTCATCATTTCAGTTGTCAGTGTTCCTGCTCTTTGGGAGAGGCTTTCAGTAGTTTTTCTTTGGTTGAAATCCATATTTATGATTTCTTCATGGGTGAAGAATGGATGCAGAATGCTGATGAGCTGAGGTTTTGTTGGATTATGCTGTCTGCATTATCCCAGTCTGGAGCCAGTTGTTGTGTTTCTCCCTCCTCTGATGTAAACAAGAATTTAAAGCCTCATTTAACTGACTGTGACTTCTGCTGGGCCATAAGAGCTGAGAGAGCAGTTGAGGCTTCTTGATGAAATTCTGAGTTCTTAACTCTTGGGATTAAGTCCTGCATTGAGTCTCACTGGGGAAATGCAAGCATTTGATGCCATTTGGTTCCCTTTAGATCTTTTTTTCACTCTTTCTTGTATTGGTCTCATCTGGGTGTTTGCCTCATCTGGGTGATGGGTGTAGTTCTTCCTTTCCCTTGCCCATTATGAAGGGTGTGCAAAGGGTTAAAATGCAGTTTTGTTTTGGTGGAAGTTTTGTCTCTGCATTTCTCATTATTTCTTAGAAATTCAAGGTTCAAGAGCCCTACCTTGTGGTGCATGGTGCAGCTGGGAGTCTTGGGTTCCGTGGTGTTCTTCAGCCTGTCTGCTTCCCGTGCAGTCAGAGGGGACTCAGGGCTTTGGCATGGGAGGATCTTTAGGGAGGAGCTGCACTCAGCTGGTTGGAGCAGGGTGCTGGGAACGCCTGGGCTGTGGGTTTGATCCCTCTCTGGCCATTGCCTTGATTGGACTCAATGATCCCGGCGGGTCCCCCTCCATCACATGGGAGCCCCTTGACCACAGCTGGAGTGTTTGCATTCCAGGGGGAGTGAATGTTCTCCTGAATTGGAGAAGAGGATGGTGCCCACAGGGGGTCACTGTTTGAGCTCGTGGAATCCCACTTGTAATGCTCCAGGGAGTGGAGGTGACAGGGGAGCCCTCCTGGCTGTGTGTTTACCTGGAGCAAGTTTTACTGGAGTGCTGCATTCAGTCTGTGCCTGGGGGAGTTTTTAATGCTGGGCCCGGGGGCAGGTAGGACCTGCCTGCAATTCACCCTTTGTTCTGACATCTCATGTTGAGGGAACTCCCCATGTCCATGTCCCTGAAGATTTGGATAAATATAGCTGAAGAATATATCATTATACACTGTGAATTTTTAAAACTTCTTTTAACAATTGAGTTTCATTTAGTATTTTTATTTATTGTATCAATATTTTCTGAAACATTAAGATGGGTTCTTATTTTCCCTGCTTAATGAAAATTAAAGATACCTGGAAAAGTAAGGTGTGTTGTCATGTTAGATAGTGCTTATGAAAAGTACAGATTCTCATGGATTCTTTCATATGTCTGCTTAAATATAATCTATGGTATTGCAGGATTTTTGCAGTCTATTGGATGCACAGATTATATTTGAAATAGTTTCAACTTGGAGAAAAGTAATTGCTGGAGTTGATTTCCTGTTTTAATCTCTGCAATTTGGGCAGCCTGTTCCATTGATGGGTTGTGGAGTAGAGTAAGAATTGTGAGACAAGGAAATCTTTGTATGCAATATAAATCAGAGGTTGCTGATTAAAGTGATTACCAGCCTTGCTTAATTTAAAAATCTTTTTAAAAGCTCAGCTTTTATGGTGTTGTTGAGCCTTATTTCCAATAAGGGCCGGAATAAGCACACCTGATCAGGAAAAGTTGGCTGACAGGTTTTCTGGGCAGCTATGTAAGAGCTATTTTTATACAGGGAGTGAGCTAAAGGGCTATGCTTAGAAGAAAATTCACACAAAGATCCAAGCCTCATATGTGTGTCTCTCTTTTTCCCCACCCTCTAGTGATATGCAGCTTCCGAGGAACTGTTCCGCAAGGCTTGGTCCTGGAACTAGGTGAAACTGTCCAGATCCTGGAGAAATGTGAAGGTAAGTGTGATGTCCAAGAGGGAACCCCATTTTCCATGTAAGAATATCCCAATATCTTAATCTAGCAGGTTTTAATAAGTTCTTTGGAAATCATGATGCATCAAATCAAAGCACTTGAATAAAACCTACTCTGACCCACTTTCTGTAGGAAAGGCTGAGTGCTCTTGGCACTAATCCAGTCTGATAGGGGGTCAGTGTGTTTGAAGTTAACCATCTGTCCAGAAAATCTTGAACCCTGACCTGATTGTTGTATTGTAACTGGGTCTTACACTGAATTTTCATCATGTAAAGTACAGAATCAGTATCTTTTTTTTTACTGTATTTTCTCAGTGTTACTGTTATGCATTTTTATTAAGCATATCAGTTTAATTACTTAGAAACATCTGAACAGGTTGAAAATATTAGTTATTAAATAGATTAGCAATACCAGAAAAAAATGTAAAAAATATGGGTTTAAGGGGATTTTTTTTGCATTCATTTTGATATGTGTTTTCGTACCTAAAGCAAAATGCCCTTGTAAATTTTATAGTTCTTATGTGGCTGGAGATGTCTGTGTGTGAATAAATCGAATGTCCTAATGCTCTGCTTTATTCACAATGAAGAATGTGATTGAAGGTGGATGTAAAAGGAGAATTATTCTTATCCTAACGTTCAAGCAAGTGTTGTAAAACATGTCTGGTGAAAAATAGGTTGACGAGATACAGTAAGAGTACATGTTTCACTGTAGTCTGAGGTGGAATAATGTAACCTTATTCCTGAAGTGCTGAACAAATTCAAAACCCAGATCCACAAATTTGAATTCCAAATTAACATTCCACAAAGTTGTAGATGTGGTTTTTTCTTTGTTCAGTTTAAAGTAATTTTTCATCTGCGCTGTTAATGTTGCTTCCCAGACCTTCTGCAGGCTCTGCTTTGCCTCTCATGCCTAGAACTGTTTTTTGCTCTTGATGCTTTTTCTTGTACTCAGGTGTTTGTTTTCCCACTGACTTAACTCATCACAAAAAGTCACCTCTATGCTAATTTTTGTAGTAACATAGGTTTGTAAAAATTCTCTTGAATGAGAGCTTTGCATTGCAGTGGAGAAAATTGCCCACAAAGAAGCTTGCTGTAAACAATCCCATGCTGTTTTAAAAACCACAAATGCTGGGGTGGGCTAAGCTGTGCTCACACACTGAGGGCACATTGTAATTATTCTACCAGGTCTTGTAAATTAGAACGTGGTGCAAGCTCAGGAAAAAAGTATCCCTTTGCTTAGGATGAGATAAATCTAAGGGAATTAAGCACTGCATGTTGCTGAAAGCTGTCATGGTATTTTCCAGCCATTTCTGGGAAATTTTTAAAACTGGGAAATAAAAGCACGATCTCCAAGGAGCAGGTTTTTTATGGAAAAGCAAGTGGATAATCCAACTTGTCTTTACAGTGTTAAAATAATTAGGCTTTGAATATTTCCTTTGCTGGTAGTTTTGAGAATGATTCCTCAAAAGCAATTCATGCCAGTCTTCAAATTGCTGAGAAAGGAGGTCCTCAGACAGGGTTTTCCTGGATGGAAGATGATTTGTACAGAATGTTTTTGGATTTGCAGTTTAAGCCCTCCATCCTGTCATTTTGGTTGAGGTGCCTTTACCATGGACTTTGTGTATAAAAAGATAGATTAATTTTGATAATAACATCTGGAACTCCACACTATGAAACTCATCTGAATATTCAGATGGTCTGTGCTGCAGCTCTTGCATGTGTGAATTATGCAAAAAAGCACACTCAATGTGCAAAGCAGACTCCTAAAAGAGGAAAAAAAAAGCAGTTGCTTTTTAAGCATTCTTGTCGAAGTCGTTGTTTAACAGGGTCCTCTACTTCTGCCTTCTTTGCTGGGGATTCTTTTGTGTAGACAGACTGGATAAAATAATATTAACCCACACAAAATAAGGGTCATTGCTGTGAGAGTCACTGCAGATCCATTGCTGTTTCAGCTTCACTTCTTGAATAGTTTATGCATAATTGTCTGCAGCAGGGATTTTTCTGTCTGGGTTGAAAAGATTCACATACACAAACTTTTAGTGATGTGAGCTAAGATTTCAGAGACTCGCTAGAGAATTCAAGGCTGACAAAGATTCAAAGAGTAGCTATACTTGTGAATGTGCTTATTTTTAATCATAATAACTTACTGAATAACTGTATTTGTATTATAAAAGAGCAAGTGCTCTTCTGTAGTGATTGGTGTAAGAAGCAGTCCCTGCTTTTAGAGCAATTGAATGAAAGAGGAGGGAATTTCCTATTTCAAGATTCTGGGTACCACTGCAGCTAAGTTTTATAGATATTTGCAGAGTACAGAAACAAATGTAGGTGCATACACACACACCCACACCCACATGCATGTATTTATCTCTAAGGTTAATAAATATAAATATAACTACCAACTGATAACATGTTAAAAAGTATTGTGGTTGTGTATGCGTTTTTAAATGAAATAGAGTGAAACAGAGGTAACTTTTTTTGTTTGGATCTTGTTTACATGCTTGAAATTGGAACTTTTGGATTTCCCCAAATTTGCCTGCTCCTCTGTGTGCCTTCATACTAGACCACAAATATCTGAATCACTGCTTTTTAACCCTTCCTAGATCTGACAAAGAACCTGCCCACTGTTCCAGTAAATAAACTCACGGACCTGGTGCCTGTCTTTCCTCTACAGGCACCAAAGGCTCCACGTGTGTTTCCATCAAACACACACCATCTGTAAAGCACAAGGTGTTCCAGGGAGGTTTTGTAGTTACTGCTTTCACAGAGGACTCTCAGATCCTCCACTGGTCTTACTCAAATGTTAGAAATGTTCATCAAGACACCACTTGGACCTGTGCTTGTCATTCACAGCTTTCTCTGAGCCCTTCCACTATGATCTTGGCACTCAGGGAGAGCTGAAACACCAAGTGGAGTTCTCTGCTCTGCTGCACCAATGCCAGAGGGGCATTAGTGTGCCACTGGAAATGCTGAGAGATGGAGCTTTCTTTTGTCAAGTGGCAAAGTATGAGCACACTCCTTGTTTGAAATGCACATTTGGACTGTGCATTCTGAAGAACATTCTGTCTTTTGAGTCACATGGCCATTGCCCTGCCACAGGCAGTGGCTGTCAGTAACTAGTGGCATTCAGACTAAATTTAAAATGTCTGTTTTGTCCATTTGTTTTTATTGCTAGGGGGCAATTTTCTTTAGATTAAAAATGCTGTAACTTCAGTAACTGTAATTATTACCTTGAGAGTTTTGTATATTCACTGAAGAATGGAAACACCAGCTGATGCCTGAAGCACCAGTTAAAAGAATATTATCTTACCCATGCAAATTCTGCTAGCCACACAAGTATTTATCCACCTGGTTTTCATGTGTGTACATTAATAATTGTGTTTTTAAACCATGCAGAAAATATATTTAAAGGTAATTCCAGCAGTGATGCCATGGTCAAAATAAATGTTTCTGGTATTTGGAACACTTAAGCAGCAGATATAACTTGCAATTAGGGTTTTAAAAAAATATTCTTGATGAATTTAATGTGATTGAGAAGTGATGCCTTTGCCATGCCTCCAAGCTGTGCCATACAGATGAGGGAGGAATCCCACTGCAGGCTGTCAGTGCTGTGGGAGCCCTGCAGGTTTCCTCCCATCTGAGGCAGAGCTCACCTGTGGCTGCCTGGGCCAAAGTGACTCCTTCCAGTCATTTGTTCTTGGCCTGAGGAAGATGTCTCCAGTGAGATACCCATTCTACTGTTGGTTTCCCCCCCACCCTTTCCATTCTTTTTCCCTCTTTGCATTTTGTGGGATGTGCCCATGGAAGTGAAGCCTCTCTGGCTCACTCCTCTGCTGTGGCAGATCTTGCCCAGTTCTTCAGAGTCGCATTTCAGAGCCCAGAGTGACTTCTGACAGCCCTGTGGCCACAGTAAAACACATCCCATGTCTCTTTGCCTTCTGGATGGTAATGATGCAGCCCTGGCAGCATGATCAGCCTGTTCCTGTGGCTCTGCTGGCCCCAGGCTGCCCCTGACGTGGTGTAGGCAGGCAGGGCCGGGGATTCTGCTGCTGCTGCCCGGCGAGCAGCCGGCTCGGGACAGAGCGCTCCAGCCTTTGGGAGTGCGGAGCAGCCGGCCCGGGACAGAGCGCTCCAGCCTGTGGGAGTGCGGAGCAGCCGGGGCTCGGGACAGAGCGCTCCAGCCTGTGGGAGTGCGGAGCAGCCGGGGCTCGGGACAGAGCGCTCCAGCCTGTGGGAGTGCGGAGCAGCCGGCCCGGGACAGAGCGCTCCAGCCTGTGGGAGTGCGGAGCAGCCGGCCCGGGACAGAGCGCTCCAGCCTGTGGGAGTGCGGAGCAGCCGGGGCTCGGGACAGAGCGCTCCAGCCTGTGGGAGTGCGGAGCAGCCGGGGCTCGGGACAGAGCGCTCCAGCCTGTGGGAGTGCGGAGCAGCCGGCCCGGGACAGAGCGCTCCAGCCTGTGGGAGTGCGGAGCAGCCGGGGCTCGGGACAGAGCGCTCCAGCCTGTGGGAGTGCGGAGCAGCCGGGGCTCAGGACAGAGCGCTCCAGCCTTTGGGAGTGCGGAGCAGCCGGGGCTCGGGACAGAGCGCTCCAGCCTGTGGGAGTGCGGAGCAGCCGGCCCGGGACAGAGCGCTCCAGCCTGTGGGAGTGCGGAGCAGCCGGGGCTCGGGACAGAGCGCTCCAGCCTGTGGGAGTGCGGAGCAGCCGGCTCGGGACAGAGCGCTCCAGCCTTTGGGAAGCTTTCGCTGAGCGCTGCTCCTGTCCCTATCCTGGGTCACTTTGGGTGCCTTCAGCTCTGCAGGGCAGGTGACATGCAGATAACAAGGTAAAAGCAATTGGTTATTGGCTTGTATATGCAAAAGACAGCTTTGCTCCGGGTGTGAGGGTTACTCACATTACTGCCAAGTACATTTATTTTTGTAGGACAAAGAATGCTCGAGTTCCTGTAGCAGACTCTACTAGCAGTACTTTATTTAAGGACAAATTTTAGCTTTAGGATTTACCTTAAATACTGATATAATTTAATTTTAGAATTTTCTTTGTCAAGAAATTATATGCAGAATTTCTTTTTTCCTACTGTCTGCAGCTCAGTGACTCTGATACTTGAGCTTTATTTTTCTGAAAAGTAGATCAATATCTTTCAATTAGGGCCCTTTTGCTTTTTTGTAACTGAGTCCTCTAAAGGGGTGAGCTGTTTCCATGTGACAGACCTCTTGTGGATTAAGTGGAAATCTGAAAAAGGTTATGAGATGGCTTTTAGAAAGAATATCTGGTTTCATTCAACACACTTTCAAGTAAAGATCAAAAAATCACTGGTAGCTCTTCCAGTCACTGAAATGAAGAGGTTGAGATGTGCAGGACTGCCCCAGAGCTACTTTTGTAACTTAACTAGGGCTGCACTGTTGCTGAGACTCCTGAGTGTGGCACACCTTTGGAAAGAGGAGTTTTCAGTCTTTGTCCAACAGTTTGCAGATTCTCTAATGTGGCTTCAAGTTCCCCCAGTGGATTTCCACAGGTACAGGTAGTTTTAGAGGGGCATTTCTGACAGACTAATTCTTGGTTTTCTTGTACCAAATGAATGTGTGGTGTGGAATATCCCTTTGGCTGATTCAGGTCAACCATCTCAGCTATGTCCCCACCCAGCTTCACTGCAGGCATGATCATTGTTTCGCATTCATTTATTCACAAAATTCTTGTCACTTTATAGCTGTTTTTCTCCTTCTTGATTTTAAATCTCATCTTCACCATTTCTGTGAAGTCAGTACCCTCTCAAGACCACATGTCACTAAATGCATGCCATAACTCTGAAATATTAGCAGTTTTTATTTGCAGTGCAGTGACACCTAAAGCTGTTGGGCAGTGTTGTGTCTGACCAGGGAGTGCAAGTTGGGGTCACAATTAGATGAAGCACCTGCCTTGGCTTGATGACTATTGTCATTAAATCCTCCAAAACAAATGCTCTTTAAGATAAATGATTACATCAATATTAATGTGTTTAAGACTAATTCCAGAATGCAGGTTTAGTTCATTTTAGAAAATAATGTAATGCAGATGCAATTTTCTAAATGTGCCTTTAAAAAAAAGCATTGTACCTTTTCCCATAGCTTTTACTTTGTGATACAGAATGAGTTGTGCATTTTACAGTGAGGGGCTTTCAGCCTCTGCTGAGCTCTGACTGTCTCTTGCTTGCACAGAGTTGAAGGAAACTCAAAATAGAGAGAGGTGACTTAAAAAAAATTGCACTACATTAAAAAAGATAAAAATAAAAGAACAAGTAAGATCTGGAGAGCACAATTTATAAGATTAAAGGAAATTGAGGAACTTCTCAAATAAATGAAGAAAACTACAAGAGTAAAGTCAACAAAATATTTTCCATGATGTCCAAAAGAAAAAAAAGTCCAGTATTTAAATAGAACCAAAGAAAGTTCAGGTTGTAAGGGGATATGCCAGATTTCCAAGTACTATACCAAAATTTCACGTTACCTGCAGTTTTACTGGCCACTGTTGGTCTGTAAAAGAAGTTTCTTCTAAAAAATTGCCTGTGCAACACCACTACTTTCAAACTGGTCTGTGTGGAGTGGCAGAAATAGAGTTTCCTTGGAATTTGGTGCAGCAATACCTTGGAATTTGGGTTTTACAGATGTGTGGATAATTTTCCTGAGACAAGGAGTGCAGTGTTTTTCAGCCCTGGTAATAAATGATTGGATGCTGTTTAAACCAGACTGAATGTGAGGAGAGATTTAGAGACATGGCTTGGATGAGCTGGGTGATTTCTCAGGGTCCTTCCTTGCCTTTTTTTCACAACTGTGTAAGCACAGAGCTTGTAAACTTTGAAAATTTGTTTGGAATGAAGAACAAAAGCTTCAGAATTGAGCTAGGTTTTTGTTTACTACCCTGTAGGTCTAGAATATTGATGGTCATCCCCTTTACTGGGTTTTGTTTTTTTACTGGTCTGTTCACAAACTTGGATAAAACCACTTTTTTTCCCCATTTACCAAGAAGTTTGTCATTCTGTTTGCCTTAGAGCTTAAATGTCTGGTTATTTCTGAGGTACAGACTGTATTTAATATTAGTAACAGTGAATCACAGGATAAATGCATTTATTTATTCTGTGACCTTAAAAATATGCAGCATCTGTTGCTCAATAGCAGGTGTGGGCACAGTTGTGTGGAGTTCTAGAAATCACTCATGTTAAGGATCTGTATGTGTTGTTTGTGCATTTATGTTTATATTGATATGATTGCCCTAAAGTTTGATCAACTAAAATGAATTCAAAACAATAATAGTTTATTTTTGAGATATAAACAATGATGTCATAGGAAAACAAATCTTTGTGTTATGTCCTATCTTCATGAGAAGTTTGTGTAATGAAAAAGATGGATTTTAACGTTTACATTTTTTCTCTACTGAGGTTTGCAATTGTCTTGAATTCATCAGTTATTTTACTTCATATTGACTTAGATTCCCTTTTTAAAACAAAATAAAAATTCAAGACTATCAGGCTGTCTTTAAAGCAAATTCAAGGCCTTATTCCCCACATCTGATCCTCTCAATGAGACTCTTATTATAATTCAGCCAAATCTGAAGTCATTTTTCTAAGAGAGACAAAATACCCAGTTACTTAGTTCTGTTCTTCTCTATTCTCCATAGCAAATTACTGGCAGGTTCTGCCAGTGCAATTTAAAATAAGGGAGGGAAAAAGACAGTAAGTAGGAAGTCAGTGGGAAAATGAGAGGGTTTTTGATGGGATTGAGCTGATGTGAAGTGTTGGCTGTGTGCAGCTGAGGGCTGTGCCTGCCTGGCACTGGCTGCAGCTCTCACCACACCTGGGGGCTGAGCTTGGCTTGGGCCTGGCCAGGTTTGCCCAGGACTTTGGGGTGGCTGGGCAGGGCCAGGCCCCTCCCTGGTCCAGACAGGCACCAGTGTCCCTGCAGCCTGGGGCTGCTCCAGGGTGTGCTGCTTTCCCACTCCTCACCTGGGGAGGAGTTCAGCCCCTTTATTCCCAGCTGAGCCCTGCAGTGACACCACTGTCACCTGTGAGGAGCAGCAGGAACTGAGTTCTTCTGTTTAACTTGCAGCTTGAGCAGCTTTGTGTTTTACTTCTCATTTATTGTGCTGTCTGGAGCTGTTTCCTGATGGGGAATACAAGAACAATAATATGGTGTGTAAATTAGACCCTAAAGCCTGTTCTCTACTTGGGCATGTGTAAGACCAGACACATGCAAAGATTTATATTTGTTTAAAGCCCATCAGAAATGTATGATAATGGCTTTTACAGGTTTCTGAAGTCTGGAGATTTTGTCAAGATAAGCACTGCAACAAGACCCATGTGCCAGCCTGGAAGAGAAGTGTTCAGTGCAGGCTCTTCCCTGAGTGCTGAATGACTCTTTGCCACAGTGCCTAAGGATTATTAGTAGGAGAATAGCTAATCTGCTTTTATTCCTGGTGGGAAGAAACAAGAGCATTGCTGCTTGTTAAGGGTTTGTCATTATTGCAGAGCAAAATTAAAGGAATTTTTACAAGAAGCCCTAACAAAAAAATATTGTAAAAATTTCACTTATGTGAGGCACAGCTGTTTTTTTAGATGATCTCAGTAACTGCATAGTTGTAGTCAGTTTGCTTCTGTGTAAAGACAGCAGTGCCACAAATATTATAATGTGTTTCATCTGGTTTCAGGTTGGTACAGAGGTGTTTCCATTAAGAAGCCCAGTGTCAAGGTAAGCATGAATACATTTGTTAATCTAATGGCAGATTAAATCTATTTTACTGTTGCAATCCAGTAAACTTTTAATTTTTCTTCTCTAACTTTTTTCCTGTGGGAGGATTTGATTTTTTTTTTAAATTGAGTGATACTCATTAATCACTCAAAGGATCAGAAACCTTCCTGACATATAACATGCAATTTTTTCAACATTTATAAATCTCATCCAGTTTGATCCTCTCCACCCTACTCCCCGAAGAAAAGCATAGGTGGGTGATATTGCATTGCTTAAAGGCAGCATTTGAAAGAACATTTAATAAATTGAATTATTAATCTAATACAACTTTGAAAAAAGTCTGTTGAAAAAGGATTTTGTAAGTTGTTGGGGGTGGTCTCAGATTTTTTCCGTTTAACCATTTGATTTGGTTATTTGCCATTTTTTTTCCATTGTTTTTGCTCTTGGAGAACTTTTTTGACTGTTCTGGTATGATTGTGTTTGTGAGGATATCTAAGTTTTTTTAAATGTTTGTATCCAAACACGCCAGTAGGTGCTTCTATATGAGCTTTACTTTATTTATTTCTGTTGGTTTAAATATTGCTTGTATTTAAAGATTCCTCATGTTTACCTAATACCTATGTATTATGGAATATAAAATTACCTGTATACATTGACATGACTACAGGAGTCTTTTAATGAAATGTCTGCAGTCATTGTGTGTGTTGGTACTTCTGCCTGTGTATATGTTCAGTTTTGATAGGAGAGCCCTTCAAAGCTTCCCTGGTTTCTTAGATACCAGAAATAAGCAGCATTAACTAGAACTGAACCAAACCAGGAAGTGAAGTAGCATTTCTTTTCTTCCTGATTTTCATGTGGCTGAAAGCAAGCCCATTTACTGATTTCCTGAGGAAGCCATTCCTCTCAGATTCAGCTTTTTTCTTCTATAATTTTAGTCTTGCCTATCAACAAAAAGAAATTTTCCTTAGCATTTGGAATCTTACATACTTAATATTCCTTTCAACCTGCCTCGCACCCCACCCCAAAAATTTTTCTTTTGAAATGGTTTTAAAGCTCTAAAAAGTGCAAGCCCACACTTGGTTGCTGACATTTTTGTCAGTGGCTGTCAGCTGTTTTGAATCCAAAGATTTCCAATGCTGCTTCTGTATTTCCCACTGAAGTGCAGCTTGTGTTCTTTCACACTGACAGACTTTGCTCTTAGGATTCGGGGCTGTGTGCTTTAGGGAGAATGTGGAACACTGGGAAAAGGTTGGATTAAATTCCCTTTTCCCCATGTCTCAACATACAAGAGCACACTGGCACAGGCAAGGGCAGAGTGCAGCCCTCATGGGAGCAGCCAAAGACAAATAACTGGAGGTGTCCCAAGTGGGTTTGACCAGCTTTTCCTTGGAAAGGGAGAAAAACTGACAGCCCCAGAGTATGCAAGTAATAGAACACTTCTGTCCTTGGGGGTTCAATGCAAATTTGATGGTGGGCTTTTAGTTTTTGTTTAATTTGTCTTTTTAAGCCTCTGTCTGTGTCACCCCCAATCAGCATCAGCCTGCTCTGGGAGCTGCAGGTGCTGTGCTGCAAACTGCAGAAGAGCCACTTCTCTGATCTTGCCAGGTGGAGGTTTGGTCCAGTGTGGTGTCCTGGTCTAAGGCAGATAAAACAGCCAATTTTTACTAATCTCAATATAGAGTCTTGACTGGCAGCTTTGACACAATGGTTGTTTGGGGGTTCTTAATAGATATATTGGCAGTTATTTATTGTGGCCGAGGTTACCAATGCTGAAAACTGTAAATGTATGTTTCTAATGGACTGAATTTTTTCTCTTGCAGGGGATTTTTCCTGCAAATTATATTCACTTGAAAAAGGCAATTGTCAGTAACAGAGGGTGAGTATTTTTCCTTCCTTTTCAGCAGCTACAGTGCTTTTTATCTAGAAGGGAAACAAAGAAATCATTATTGAAACTTACAGAGATGTTTCAGTTCATTGTATCATTTTTGTGTATGAGGACTTGAAAATTAAATGTAATTCTACAGAGTTGGGAGGTGGCTTGTTTGTTTTTAATATAGCAAGAATCAGGTCTGATGGTTACTCTTGTTTGCTTTGGCTCATAAAATTGTAACTTTAGAGGTTTCGTCTGAAACACATTCACTTAAAGAACTCTTCTTATATTCTTCCATTTCTGCTTGTTCTCTCACTGGCAAAGTACTGTATTTTCCTATTTGTTGTGGAGGCACCAGTCAGTAGAGAGCCCATCTCATTTACCTACAGATTTTCAGAGTCATAGCTGTGTTACCTTGAATGTTTTCCAAAGGATCCAGCCCTCCCCACCTCACCCAAAGAGTGACTGAAGTGCACTGTTGAAAGCTTCTGCCCTTCTCTTTGTTAGTATTCATGTGTTGCTGGCAGTGGGTTTATTTCAGATAATGGGAATAACAACACTGGTGGAAATGTCATGTCAGGAAAGTTACTGACTGGGGGCTCTGGAACCTGCAAAGTTTCCTGTGAGATTGACTGAGACTCCTGAAATCAATATCTTGTGTTTTCACTGCTGCTTTTACTTGCATATTCCAGATAAAGGCTGCTGTGGGGAGATTTATAATTGCAGTGTTTCAGACAGTGACCTGAGGCAACAAATTAAATGTGGAAGATAAAATGTATTAAATGGCTCTTAGTGAACTACCTGTAGAAAACCAGGTGACTTCTGATTGTCTTGAATTGTAGATTTGTTCCCAAAGGGCCTCAGTAAGGGCAGCTGTAATAGTGATGCTTCATCATTTTGGGGTGTAATAAAATGCTATATATTGCATAGAATAACCACTCCTAATGTGCACTCCCCTTAGGGGAAGGAGCAGTTCCCTGTGATGTGTAGTTAATTAGTCCTTGATGTTAGTTTAGAGTTTGTGAAGGGCAACCAGTTCAGGTACTTATTAGGAAAGCTGATATACTGTTTAAAACTATCAAAGCCTCGTGCACCAATTGACACAACAGAATGTAATGCAGTTCTGAACCAGAGGGGCATGGTTATTTCAGGTTTTGTTTGAAAATTCTTTATTTCAGAATATATTTCAAGCGCCATTATAAGCACTTGTGAAATAACAGAGCAAGTGTTGAAGCTGGCAGGCAGCTGAACACCACACAGCCCTGCTCACTGTCCCTGCCCTCCCAAACATCCCTAGAGATTTCCAGGGACTGTCCCCAGGGCTGGAGCAGCCCTGCTGTGAGCACAGGCTGGCCAGCCTGGAGAGGAGATGACACTGCACAGAGCTGCTTTTGGCCTTGCAGTATCTAAAAGGGGCTTGTAAGATGATGGGGAGAGGGCCTTTGGCAGGGTCTGGAGAGTCAGCCAGGGGATGATGGGTTTACATTTAAGGAAGACATTTTAGGATGTGGATAATGAAACCTTGGCATAGTTTGCCCAGGGAAGTGGGGGCTGCCCCATCCCTGGAAGTGTTCAAGGCCAGGCTGGGTGGGGTTTGGAGCAGCTGGGACAGTGGAAGGTGTCCCTGCCCATGGCAGGGGGTGGAATGAGATGAGCTTTGAAGTCTCTTTCAGTCCAAGCCACTCTTGTGATTCTCCTTTAATGGTTTTGGAAAATCTTTAGCACAAAGGAACAAGTTTTATTCTTTTGATTAGAGGATAGATCCCCCAGATTTCATCTGCAGTGTTGAAAAAACTTTCTGGATAGGACATGTTAGTAGACAGCAGGTATTTTGGGTGGTTTTGATATTGGCTAACATTATTGAAGGGGGGAAAATGGGGTGGACTGGCTTAAGGAAGGGACCCAAATTGTGAAGGACCTCACTTTACAGGCAAGTTAATTTAACGTGCTGTAGTAATGAAAACTTTTCATTGACCTTGATTAGAGTGAAAGTATGTCTTTTGAACAGGTAACCAGGAAATGCTTCACAGAAGCTTAATCTTGTGGAATGTAATGGAGGAACAGTAGCTGTGACTCTGGACTTGCTTCAGTTTTACAACAGACAAAATGATCCCCCTGAGATATTCTCCTTGTGTTCCACAAATTCAAGTTCTGGAATTCTACAAATTACGGCACTTTTTACTGTCACATTTCTTTTTCTACCTTTTCCAGAGTACATTTCCTAATTTCCCCCCTGTTTTTCTACAGGCAATATGAAACAGTTGTTCCTCTTGAAGATTCTGTGGTGACTGAAGTCACAGCAACGCTGCAGGAATGGGCCGTGCTCTGGAAACAGCTGTATGTGGTAAGAGCACTGCTCCTCTCCTTGTGTGCACATCTCTAATACCCTGGGAGGAATGTTGCCTGCCTTTGTGCTTTCAAAATCCATCAGAATCAATATCAGAATTGTTGGATTCCTTGTATTTAATGGGGGCTCCCCAACTGCAGAATAATGGATCATGTGAAAGTCACATGTACTACTCTGGAACTTTCTGCAGTTCTGAAATTCTACCTTCAGATCTGAAAATTTCATTGTTATTAAAAAAGGCAACAATTTTCAAGTGCTATTAAGTATGTAAGAAATAATATAATACAATACTTTTGCAAATCCCATCAAAGACTTCAAAAATTATTCAGCACAGTTTGTAAGTAGTTGTTTTAGTGTCTAGAGTCTGAAAGGAGAACTCAAACTATGGGAGGTTTTGTACAATTGTTCCTCCATAAATTAGAAGTAGACACTAGGGTAGGTGTGTTGAGTTTTATACGTATCTTTTCTATAAAATTTTCAGTTGCTGCCACATAATGTCTCCTGCTTTCATCCCTCTTCTTTTCTTACATTTTAATAGCCAAAGCCCATGACACAGCAGATAAAAAACTTGAGCATTTGAAGGTATTTTTTCCTGGCTTTTATTGTCTTTTTTAGCTTAGTAATTGCAAGCCTTAACTGTGGGATAAGGATCAGGAACTGTAGGTGGTCTAAGCTTGCATTTCCTTCCTGTCCTTCCTTTAGAGAAATACCTCTACCTAGAGCTGCAGGAGCTTTGTTTCTTCATTTAAACCTGCAGTGACAACAGTTACATGTCTAGGAAACCAACCCAGGAATGGTCCAGTGGAGTGAGTCCAATGCATCTCCAGCATAACCAGCTGTGTTCTGTGCTTCAAAAAGCAATCAACTCTTAGGAAATCATAACTGGGCCCAGTTCTTCTGTGGGGTCAGATGTCCCTGCAGGTATTCTCTTGGGAAGGAGCATCTGATCTTGTGCAGGAGGGGCATGGAACATGGTCTATATCATGTTTTCTACCACTCTTTACACCTGGTTGTAGGGGTATAGAATATAAGAAAACAGTGTAGAAAGTAATCTTACCCCTAAGGAGCTGCAGCTGGGCCAATTATCAAAGATTAGGAGCAGGCCTGACTTTACCAGGCCACAGCTGTGAGCAATGAGCAGAAGATGCTATAAAAGAGTGGGGTGGGTGGTTGAGAGGGAACTGGAGTCAGTGGCTGCTTTGTGAAGAAGAAAGAGTCAGTGCTCTGAGGAGCTGCCCACGAGAAACACCAAGCAGGTATGGAACTTTTGTGATAAGGAGACAAAGTATGGAACCCCTGCAAGAAGATGACAACACCTAGTAATCCTCCTTTTTCCTTTGTGTATACATACCTCTCTGGGTATGGGAATAAAGTGATCTTTTCTCTTTTCCTCCTGTAAGACTTTTTTTCTCCCCCTCTCCCCAGTGTCAGCTGAAGATGACAACAGTAATATTGGCAATGGTACTAAATTGGAAAAAGGGGAATCATTTTACCTACAAATGAGCTAAGCTTCCTTTCTACTAAAGTATTTCTTTTTTATTGTTAACACCAGTTCCTTGAGGGGAAGGCGAGAGAAAGCTCTAGCTATAAACTTTCATTTAGTGATTTTTCTTTCTGGGATTGCTTTCTATTGTAGCTCATTATATTTCTTATAACATTGCACAAAACATTATTGTATTCTTAAATAACAGGGGAAAGAATTTACAGTTCTCATAGAACTTTGGAAGGAGGCATCTGCCCCATGACGAAATTGGCAGAGCTTCTGAGTAAAAACCACATTGTTTTGTGTTGTGGGGTTTTTTTCCCCCAAACCTTCTAAAAATTAAGAATTCTAATATAGAAATAATCACAGAATTGTTTAGATTGGAAGAGACTTCTTGAGATCATCAGCTGCCTTCTCAAGCAGGGTCAGCAAGACCAGGCTGACAGGACTGCACCAGCCAGGTTTTGAGTTCCTTCTGAATGGAGGCTCCCCAGCCTCCCTGGGCCAAGCTGCCAATGTTGGAGCACCTTCAGTGATTTCTTATCTCCACTGATACAGTGTCACAGCTTCTCTGGCAGAACAATTGGCACCATTGTTAAGTGGGTAACTGACATTTGTCCCATCTGTGGGCTGTACATTGGAAGCCTGAGGAAATGCACTGAGGTGCCTGTGGCAGAGCTGGGACTAGAATTTTATCCTTGGTGTTCAGGCTGGAAGCTATGCAAGGACATACCTTAAAATATATTGAAAGACTAAGTGGAAATCCTTATTTGTTGTTGGATCAGCACCAGCAGAAATTTTTATTATTCCCAAACTGTAATAAGAATCATCTAAGAAATGTAATTAATGTTACTTATCATGCTGCTGTGCCTAGTCAGCTTTGTAGAAATGTTTCTTACTGTAGGGGAAATTCAAGTGCTGGTTGTTGCACAGACACCCTCAGTAGGTCAGTGCCTGCAAAGGGCCCTTCACTGGTCAGTGAGGCTGCCAAGCAATGTGAGCAGCCTCTCTGAACATCCCTAAATAGGCTCCAATGTTCTTCTCATGGTTTTTGGGGAACTCCCTACCTGGATTGTGGTTTGAAAGACCAAGTTTGTTTCAATTAAAAATTCCCAGCCCTTACCTTGGTAGTATTGTTGAGGTGCATTGTAAGGTTTGTGTTTGTCTCTCAGTGAAACAATGGGAGCTGGGATGTAATACCCAGGAAGCCTGCAGTGATTAAAACACGGCCTGGAGAGGGATGCTGTGTTGTTCCCAGATAAGGAAGTTCTACTGACAGAAAATTGGAGGGAGGAGGAGAACAGTGAGAAATGAGAGGGTGAAGTAAAGCATAGCTTTGAGACAGTTGCAGAAAATTAGTTGGTGTAAAATATTGGGAATCTTCCTCGTTTCCTTCTGACCACAGAGAATCTGTGCCAGTACTGGGAATAAACTGTGCATGGGGAAGCTTGAATGGGTTTGAGTTACAGGGGTTGTGCAGCAATTTTAGTTTAAATTTCTGAGAAATATATATTAGAAAGGTTAGCCTGAGATCATTGCATTGCACAGGGCTGTGATATTCTTTATATTTTTGCTATCAAGGTGAAAGCCAAGTTTTAGTCTGGGGAGAAAAAGGCATTTGTCCATAATGAGTTCACAGAGAAAGGGCTGTGCCTGAAATGAATTTGAAATAGAAAGATGTATGATGGGTTGTTTGCTTTACTGTGATAACAAATTATGCTCTAAGTAGTTGGGTTCTGATCATAAAACTCTTTAAATACTGACAAAACAGCAAGTTTTTTTGAAAATGCCAGAGGTTTTTCTCCAATTGGAAAGCAATGTAAATAAAACTTGGATGGAAACTCTCAGAATCTGTTATTTATATTGGATGGGATTTTTAGCAAAAAACTATAACCTTGTTAAAAATTCTATGCCTACTTAAAAACAATCTATTTTAAAATAGATTCAGTAATCAGGAATAGAACTTAAATATTTATTAATTCATAAAGGGGTAAAGATGATAGTACTTTTATGGTTCTGGGGATAGACTTCTTAGCAGGGCCCATGGTGGTAGGACAAGGGGTAATGGTTTTAAAGGAAAAGAGGTCAGATTCAGACTAGATACAAGGCAAAAGAATTCTGCTGTGAGGGTGCTGAGGCCCTGGCACAGGTTTCCCAGAGAAGCTGTGGCTTCCCCATCCCTGGAAGTGTCCAAGGCCAGGTTGGACAGGGGCTTGGAGCAACCTGGAATGATGGAAGGTGTCCCTGCCCATGGCAGGGGGTGGAGCTGGGTGAGCTTTTTAGGTCCCTTCCAACCCAAACCATTCTGTGATTCTATGTGAAGAGCACATTTTCCCCTATTTCAGTGTGGAAGCTGTGTGCAGACAAGGCAATGCCACGCCACTGGAAAATGGAAAGCAGTTCTTTGCCTTCTGATCTGTTTCCAGGCTGTATCCTGTATCCAGGCTTCAGAGATGGGCACTGAAACAATGAGATTTAGTAGCTCCTTTCTGGTGAAAAAAGCCACTGTTCTATTTGACCTACTTGGTTTGGGTTTTCCTACTTTCACTGCTATTGTAAAAATTGGCATTAGGAGGGAGTTGACTGTGAGTGTGGATCTCAGTATTTAAAATCTGTACTATTGGAGTTGCTGGTAATGTGGGTGGGGTTCCTGCTGACCACAGCTGGCCAGATGTGTGTGTGTTTGCACACCCTCATGTGTTTGAGTGATGTCAGTAGATGCACAGACCCAGTATCTTGTGGTGTTGTTTTGCCTGGCTCCAATACTCTCTGTTGTTCTTTAGATTCATTTGGACACCAGAGCTATGTCCTTCTGTCCTTCTGGGGAAGCTTAAGAAATGTAGAAGAGGGTTTTACTTCCTGTTTCCTAGAATTGGAAAGGCAATAAGCAAAAGATGCCAGTGATTCCCTTCCCCAATCCTGTACTTAATTTGAAGTGGAGGAGAAAGGAGCAGGGAGATTATTGGTGTACTGCTGTAAGCAGCTGAGCCTGGTCTTGTGCCTACTCCAAAGGGATGAGGAAGAGAGAGCAGAAAAGCAAGAACAAACCTTGGGGAGCCTTGTTTAGGCACAGGGGTGGATAAAAATGCAAAACTGCATTTGTTACAGTGGAATGGGTGTGTGCAGCTCTTGGGTAGTTGCCCACACCAGTCTACTGACTTGTGTTGAGACAGCAAAATGATACCAGTAAGGTTGTTAACTTTCTCTCTTACCCTGTATGTGTTGATAAGATTTGTTATTTTTATACTACTTCTAAATAAAGGATCTGCAAGTTCTCTGTAAGCTTTTGTTAATTAGGTCAAACAAGACTCCTGTGAGTTTTTAAGTCAGCTAAGGAGATCACTGAAACTCACTGTTGGTGCACAGTAGCTATTTTAACTGTAAAAAAATTCCTCAGAGTCTAAGTTGTGATGTGAGGACTATTTCTGTTGAGAGAGCAGATGACTGTGGAGAGACCAAACATAATTGCCAATTTAGAGTTTGGTCAGATCAATAATGTTAATTTGCTACTTCTATGCAAGGGGGAGTGGGGGATGTGTGGGGTGACTTCTTGTCCACTTTCAGGAGTAAGACCTAATGGTGTTGGGAATAGGTGGAATTTTTGCTAGCTCAGTGTGAAACCAATTTCCCATTGGCTCCTTTTAAATTTCCTGAGGGATCCTATTAAGGAACAGAGTGGGTAGCAGGACTTGGTGCAATTGCAGCTGTGTGATTTGGGTGGTTTTGGGTGTCCCTAAAATTGAAGCACTAGTTAAAACTCATCTTGAAAAATGCCATTCACTGAATCACTAAGGTAGTTTACTCTTATGGGGAGTGTTCTAGGAGACATTTTTATTCAGTGAGATGTGCTTTGCTCTGCATCTGATAAAACATGGAATTGCTGATGCATTTTCTGAAGTATGTAGGCAGAAGAAAATGTGACATGACCTAAAGTGGATGTGCTGTATCAGAAGGTCTCCCTTCAAGGAACAGAATTTCTTCAAGTCAAGGCTGAGCATATTAAATACACTCTTAAATTCTGTGCCAGCAGACTCCTGGAAAGATGAGGTATTTGTACCAAGACAGATGTACAGAAACAGTACTGGTTGTATACATGGCCCTCTTTCCTCTTTCTCATTTTCATGTCATTTTCAAGGTAACCTTGAAGATAAATTCCTTTAGGATGATTGTTCAGGTTTGTGAGTCATTTTAAAAGAATCTGAAGAGCTTGTCTGGCCTCACTTGACATTACCAGAGAGACTCAGAGTTACCACTTAAGAAGACAGGACTCTGGATAATAGTGTTCAGCAGTGGTATGGATATTTTTATGTCTTTCTATGTTTGGAGTGAAGGATGACTCTTCATGGAGTGACCAGGACCTCAGATGGGAGTTTGGGGCAGCTGATAGTCTCATTAAGTGCTGCCCAGCATATAAGGGAAACTAAGAGTAAATATTTCCACTTCCAGGAGCATCCAGTTCCTCAGAGGGAACAGTGCACTGAGAAATCATCTCATTGCTTAGCAACTGAATCTGAGCCTTTTAGCAGATTTGTTATTTGATTACTAGAAAATAGTTGAAGATTTTTCTTGATTGGGTTGTGAAGGGCGTGTGCAGAATGATTTGGAGAATGCAGAATAATGAACACTTCAGCATTGTATGCTGAAGGTGGATATTTGTATCATTCAGTATCTTTACTCATGGAGGGGGAAGCTGGAGATAAACCATGGAATGTTACAGGTTGAAAGTGACCTTGAAATATCATCTGGCCCAGCCTTCTGTCAGAAAGGGATCCTGCATGGGATTATGGAGCACCTTGTCCAAATCCAGTGAATGGTTGTGTTTATTGAAAGGTGTTTCTTTCTTACATTGGGATGAAAACTCTCCTGGTGCAATTTACACCCACTGCCCTTTGTCTTTTCCCTGTGTCTCCTGTGGACAGAGAGCCTCCATCCTCTGTGCTGGTGCTGCAGTGCTGGGATGGCATTCACAGGGACAGAGGACCCAGCTGCTTCTGCCTTTTCTCACAGGCCAGGATCATCTTTGTGTCCCTCCCCTGGACCTGCTCCATCTGTCCCATCTTTCTTGAGTTGTGGGGACCAGAATAAAGACCTCAGGGTATAAGTGTCACAGTGTGATTTATATCTGCTCATTATCTTAGGCAATTAGAAGGTTTTGTAGGTAAAATCAGAGACTTTTGCTGCTTGGGTGTGTTGAAAAGTTGAGTAGAAGCCCTTCTCTTGCTGTGTCAAATTGAGACTTGAATTTACATCAGTTTATTAGCTATGGTTTCTTGGAGGTCTTTAGTGGATGTCATGACCTCTCTCTACATTTCTTCCTGAGAAGAGCAGTATTCATGTAGAAATTACACTTAATATTTATTAGGTTCCTGCTATAAAATGCAATCCATTTCAGTACTTCTCCCCTTAGCACTAACGTGCTGAAGTTCAGTTCAAGTGCTTCATACTTTAGGTTATAAAAAGTTCCCATAATTATTATTTTTTCTTTCCTTAATTTTAAGAAATTTTGTGTAGTCAGTTTCTCCTAGTGATTTGTGGAAGATTCTGAGCTCTAAGGAATTAAAATAGGTGTAAGTTTTTAGGAGAGGAAAATAAAATTTATTTGTAAGCAAGTCTATACCATGAAAATCTGAAAATCTATTATAATTGATTTGAAAGTTACTTTGCTTTGAAGACCAGAGGATGCTATGGCAGTTTATTTGGTTTAAACAACAGAATAACAAGGAGCCATATATGCAGTACCTTTCATTTACTGTCACATACAGATTTATGGTATCATTTAAGATTATTAGGATCAACTACACAGTTTTTATGTATTTTCAAACAAACAAAAGATTGACTATAAAACAAAAACTCTGAACTATCAATCAAACTGTGTGGGAGGAATATATGTTTTGAGTTACCATGGAGATGGATAGATTTTAATAGATTTTAAAAGTAAAGCCAGAATTAAATGTAAGTCACCTTCTGGTGTCCTTTGCAAGTCCTGCTGTGACAAATGACATGCAGGGTGTTTTATAACCCCTTGCTTTGTTGGGAAATGTTATTTAGTCATTGATATGGGAGTCATTGACATTGATAATATGCTCTTTTATTTTGGTAAATAAAGCAGTAGTTGTATTACTGATGCTGACATTCATAGCAAATTGTGTGAGGATTTGGAGGGGGTTTGTTAGATTAAATTTTTCAAGTATTATCTGGTTAATAGTTAACAAAGAGCTCTTGCCTCTTTCAATAATATCCAGTGTGCATTCTGCAAACAGTCCTACAGTACACGTGTGAAGTTCTTGTATGATAGTAAAACACAGGAATTTGATTTTATTGAATGCTGCTTTACGACCAGCTGGGAAAAACCAACAAGGAAACAGAATTTACTCTGGGGAGACCAGTGGCTGACCTGCAGATGATTTCAAGCAGTCTCTTTTGCACTGTAAACACACTGAATGTTGAATTGCATTAAGTAAAGGAAAGAAGGTTTTAATCAAAAAATTGAACAGAAGTTTCTTCATCTGTCGCTGGAGAAAATCACCTGAGCTGGTCTAAGTCTGCTGATGTTACAGAATTGCATTTGAAATACAGGCAAGTGCAGTGTGGTTGGAGTTTAGTATTCCAGAGATGGACTTTGAGAAAAAACAGCAGTTTGGTTTAGTTTTTAAAGAACAGAAGATTAAGAGTGGGGGAAAAGGGCTAGGAGAGACTGGCAGTCTGACTTTTTAGAGTGAGTGAGCAAGGTGCTGTGCATGGATAGGGCTTACAAAGGAAAAGGCTGATCATCCCTAGTGGGTATTTACTGGAACTAAAAAGACAGTTTGGATTTAATTTCATAGAAGACAGAAATTGTTTTTCAGCAGAAAAGCAAAGAGCATCTGTCCTTTTGGCAGCCTGGATGGCACTGTGGTCCATGTGGTATCAAGAAGTGTCCTTCAGTCTTATCCTCATTTATGCCACTTTCTACTGTTTCTGTCCTTAATACAAAGAGAGAAAAAGGCAACTAGCATAAAACAATTGCAGTGATTAATAGTTATTGTAATTTAAATATATATATATATATATACATAACAAATTTCTATTTGTTTTCTAAGAGGAGTGAGGTAGCAGCAAGTTTCACAGGTGAGAGGGGTAGAAACATCAATGTTCTATGGATCAGTGTAGCACAAGTGGACTAAATCCTTTGTGACTGGAGTGACAGTGAGCAAACATTGTGGCTGCAGCAGTGGACAGCCAGCACTTGGGCTGCCAAATCTGATTACTCTGCATTGTTGCATTTGGCTGGAGAAGAGGCAGTGGTTGATAAACAAACAGGAATAAAAATGCATCTCAATTTAAAAACTCAGTAGTTAGCCTGGCAAATGGATAGACAATTAATTTTACGTGATGTATTAAGGTGAAATGAAAATATTTAAGATAATTGAAGACCTGCTTCTTCTTTCTTATTTCAGCTTCCATCCACATGATTGGATATAATGTAGGGATAATTGGTAAATTAAAACTGTTCTAGAGGTATAAGCAGGGTGACAAAGGCAAACATCCAAGAACCAGAGAAATGCCAGTGTTCCCAGTCCAGTCTACTTTGTCCCTAAGTGCTCTGATAAGAATTTCAATCTCTCTGTAAAACCAAGGTAATACATTTCTAGTCGTGCATATGTTTTCATAAAAATATTGTAGGTTTAAAGCATTTGGATGCTCAGTGTTACATAGAAATATTAGGAATGGGAAATATCTACCTTTATGGTAAGGTTTTAATATTTTTTAGTGAACTAAGCCCTAAGAACTGTATGTTGAGCCACAAATGGTAATGAAACTCTGAATAGTTGTTCCTGGGTCAGTCAAAATAAAGATTGGTTCTGGATGTGGTCATGCAATCAAAAACTACTGTAAAGCACAGACAGAGGAAGCAAGGCTAATTTCACTTGTTTATCCACATTTTCTTGAGTTCTTGACTTTCTCTTTGAGCAGACTTCTCATAACAGTTTTTTGGTGACTGTTGGAATGAAGAAGGGGAAAATTAATATAAATTTTATCTTTGGAAACTGCTCACATAATTTCTTAAATGGTGATTGTTACATCTTATTTTTAAGCTAGTAGTGATTAATGGCCTTTGGAGAAATGTGTTCTCTTTTCAGAAATTCTTCTGTTTCTTAAAGTTTTATTATTTCATGGAAATTAATCATGCTATGTTTTACACATAGAGATTGCTTAAAATATAAGGAATGCAAAGAAAGAAAAATAAAATTGTGAGAGGTTTCTGTGAGAGTACTGGAACTCAGCTTCTCACATTTTTTGTGTTCATCTTCCTGTAAATTCCATGGTGGTTTTGTTTCCTTTTTCATTTAGAGTAGAGCCTTGTGCTTGCTGGTTGGTCATAGATACAGCCTTGGGTTCAGTCATAAAAGTTGATTAAATATCAAAAGAATACTGATTGCCAAGTTTGATTTCAAAGTCTTTAGTTGCTGCCATTGCCATCACTGTACTGTTTAGTGAGAAAGATACTCTGATTGTGTGCTTAGCCCTGAAATTATTATACTGCATTTGAAGGGGAAAAAAATCCTTCAAATGATATGAAGAATTAACTCCAAAAGGTATTTAGGGCACCCTAACAGTTTATAAAACAAATACTCATTTCTCTTTACTGCCGGTGCTCCCTGCCACCAATAGGTCAAGATCCAGAGTGTTTAGATGAGATCCAATACATATTACAGCAAAAACTGTCACTGGAATAATGGAAAACATAAATCATGTGTAGGGTTAGATTATTTTCTGATAATATACGTGTAGCTCTTGTATCAGTGCCTTCCTGTGGATGTGGTCTGTGCTGCTGCAACCCCAACTCCTGCAGCTGCCAAGGGCACAGTGAGGGCTGAGGTGCCTGAGCAGTGCCCAGCCAAACCCTGCATCCCCCAGGGCTGTGGCTGAGGGGCTCTGGGGGTTGCACAGCAGCTGCAGAGACCCAGGACATCCAGGAACCTCCCCTACTCTAGGGGTGGGGGAGAAGTAATAGCTTTGGGCTCAAAGAAATTTACTTGCTTATGGCAATGGTATTTAGGGTCTACTCTTTGGTCAAAGTCTTACCCACAGCAGTTAAGATTGTGTGCTCGTGTGACTTGGCACAGGGCTTCCTAGGGCTAATATAACTATATTAATTCTTTCTTTGCACTGTGTTTTGCTGAGCTGGGTGTGAGTTTTGCAATCTCCCTGAGCTGAAAGGGCTTCTCATAAATCTGGAAGATGCTGAGCCCTGAGTTCGTTATCTGAAGTGTGTGTTTGTTTCAGCAAAGCGACAGAAGTCTGAGTTCAAAGCCCTTTACAGAGCAGGGCAAACAGTGGTGTCTTTTATGTTCTTTGCTGTTCAAGCATTGGCTGTTTGATCTAAATTAAATTGTGGTTGATGGAGCAGATTTCAGTTTATTCTTTCTGATACATCCTCAGAGTTGATGGGGGTTTGTGAATGCCTGTTCTGTAGTCTGTGCAAGAGGCATTCAGGAGCAGAGCTGAGCCTGCACCCTGTCACAAGCAGAGGGACACTTATTAACACCTCTCTGGACTCTCCACACTGCTGTAAGGCAGCACTGCTGCTGAGAGAGGCAGTTTGTCCCCTGCTGTCCCCTCCTGCCCGTGACATTGCCACCCACCCCTCAGCAAGCAGCAGTGGGGTGGGCACGGAGCAGCCCTGGGCAGTCACTTGGCAGCTGGCTGGGAGTCTGAGCTTCCCTGCAGTTTGATCCAGTGCTCAGTGCTCTCCCACTGATGCCTATCAAAAATGCAGATTTTTGACAGTGATATTACTGAAAGTGTTTCTTTAATTTAAGAATAATTATTCCAGCTTTCTTTTATGAATTAGCTTAAGCTCACTTTACTGTGTACAGGTGCATAAACAGGTGTTAAAGTCCCAGAAGTGATCCCTGTGTTGTACATTTCCACATCTATTACTGACAGCATGTAATAATATTTTAGGGTAGGCCAGTAAAGTTTTGAAGGCAGTAATTTTATATTGGGAATCCATCTCTGCCTTTCGCTGTGGTTTGTTTTCAGTAGTCTCAGAACTTGAGGTAATAATCAATGAAGTCTTTCTGGCCTGTATGTGACCTGGCAGGCTGTGCAGGGTGCACAGGGAAGCCACCACTTTAAAGGTAGTTATAAGAAGTTACCATTTTTGAGGAGTAAAGTAGTAACATTTTTGGTATCAGAGTTTTTGTTGTGACCTGAATAGCTCAAGTTTAATTTGAAGTGCTTGTGGCCAGCTACCTTCCACTTCAGTTTCCCTGCAGGTGAGATTCTGCCCAGTGAGTGCCCAGTGCTGGTAAGTGCCTTTACTGGTACTATCAAATGGTCCCTTTATTTGCTCATTAAAGGGACATGCTTGGAAAGCTGCTTAGATGGAATTTAATGAACTTCTAAAACATAGCATAGAATAGTGGCTCACAATAGTAAAAGAAAATTATCTTATTTTCTGGGTAAACAAGGAAAGAGCAGCAGCAAAGGTTTCTTTTTAATCTTTCTGACTGTGTGTTCACTAATGAAAAGGATGTTGTAAAGAAACAGGTGTGTGGCAGGATTACATCATGGAGTTAATGAAATTACTGTAAAGAGAAGTGTTAATTATGGAACAATTGTTAAAATGGAAGATAGGGAAGAGGAAAATAAGATTTTACTCACTGTGTGGATTTGGGTTTGGTTTTTTTTGTAACAATCAAACAACTTTATTGTATATAGGTATTATTAATATTTTAATTTCATTTAAATGTATGTGATGATGGAAACTTTTGATTTTGGAAGTTATGGGACATGCTGGATCCTTAGAGAGATGTAGTATATCTTTATATTTCCAAAATATCATTAAAAAAAAAACCAGCTAACCTGTCACTTTGAATTGGGAGGTGCCTATTACATAAGATGTGCTTTTTTAGAAGACATCAAACCCTGTCGCCTTTGTGGAGCTCTCAAAGCCCTGTGCAGGGTGGCAGCTCAGTTCAGGCTGGCTCATGGCTGTGCTCTGAGGAGCAGCCCCCTGAGTCTATCAGAACTCTTATCAATTATTCAATGGCCTCAGATGTTCAACAGACAAAAACCCCGCCCCAAATATTGGGAAACTTTTGTTTTTTACTTTTATGCAGTGAGCTCAGCTACCCCATTTCTTCCACCCGACTCTTTCCCCTCATCTGTTCCTTTTTGTCTCATTTTTTTACAGGATCCCAATCTGAGTTTCTCATTAACTTATTGTCTCCATTTCCCTTGTTCCCTGTCAAGCACTTCCCAGTTAATCCCAGTCTTTATTTGATGAAACCTTACTGTGTTTTCTTTTATTTCCTGAATTTTGTTGGATACTCCTTGCTTTCCTAAATAACTCAGTTGTTCTTGTTTAGTTGTTACTTTAACTATTATGAAAGAGGACAATAAAAGAAGTGTTGACTTAATTTTTCCTGCAATTAAAAAATTGACTGGACAATTTGTTTAGCTGATAAGGAGTGATGTGAAGAGATGTTGCAGTTATTTCTTGAAGAGGCAGAAGGAATAGGGAAATGGGGATATCCAGTTGCCTTTCAAAAGGGGAAAATATTGTGACCAATTGAGTGCTGAGAAAATACAAACAAACAATAAGTTTTCTGCCAGTTTTTGTCTGGTCCTTGTGTCACAGAACAGAAACAGAATGGCAGTTTGTTTTTGGGGAACTAGCAGCATCACTGACAAGTTTAGAGTCAGGAGGATGATTTTAATGAGCCACTTAGGCTTGTTGTTGGATTTTGGTGTCATACTCTGAAGTGGCTGGTGAGTGTTCTGTCTCGGAGCTGACAATAATTGCCAGGCTTGTCAGCTCTCACTGTGATTCTGGTGCTGTCATCGTGGAAATCTACATTAGAAACACAGCTAAATGCAAGACTTGTGTTTAACAGTTATTCTGTTAACAGCACAGTATTCTGGAAGGAACATAATGATGATTTGATATTTCTCTTGAAGCCGCTGCATTGCTGTGTTAGATGAAGAACAGAATGCTGGTATTAAAATAGTTGCAGAAAGAGGAAACACAGACATTGTGTACTTTCCTTTTTTAAAAAGAATTCTCTTGTGTGAAGCAATCTAAAATAAATCTTTTCTAGTTGTCAGTTTTATTTATCCTAGAAAAGCCATACCCTGTTTTAAGATATAATTTTGTAACACCTCTAACACATTCCACTACTATTTTCCAAGGGGATTTTTTGTCAGTAAATCTGGGAAATGCATATCTAGGTAGCTGACAGGCTTTGCAAAAGAAAAGCCAGAATTCTCTTACACATGGACAATAGGCTGAACCATTTATACTCCATGTTTATCATTTGTACATTTACTCTTTCCAATGCAAACACTGGTACTATCTCAGCTGCTTTTTTGAGAACATTATTGTGCAGTGGATGACACCATTTTCTAATGGAGTTCCTCCATTTTATTAGAGGAAATGAAAGATCTGTGCCTTATGGAACATCCTTTGCTAGATGTCCTCAAGTTGGCTTGGCCAGGACCTTCTGATGGGTTGAATAATCCAAGCCATCACCTTTCCTTTCCTGATTTCTTCTACCCCTCTGCCCCATGATGTTGAACCTCTTTACCAGTTTAAACTCAGTCTAACAAAAAAATTGATTTTCTTGCATATAAGTGGCTGTGTAGAGGAAAGAAATGTGATTTATAGCTCCTGCCGTGGGAAGGATTGCAGTGCAGCTTCATCCATATTGTGAAGCAGAAGGCAATTCAGACAGGAATTTCTGGTGGATTAAATGGGCTGTGCTGCCACAGTGCTAAATTTCTATGTCATAACTGAGTGGTTACCAAGAAAAAGAGTTTTTATATTATTGGTAATCGTCCAATGGCAGATTTATTATTTTTGTAAGTGCAGACTCTTCTATTGTGGAACTTTGATTATTGCTGTGCTTATCTCCATCATGGAGTTTCAGCTTTAAAAAACAGGTAGAATTAGATGAAGAATATTCACCTGGCTCACAGGGAGTTTTACTGCTGTTCAGTTTTACATGCACAGAATCACAGAACTGGGTAGATTGGAAGGAACTTCTGGGCATCTCCAGTTCAACCTCCTCCCCAAAGCAGACCCTATTAGAGCAGCTTGTTGTGGATCTTGTGCAGTTGAGGTTTGGATATTTTTGAAGAACCCACAACATCTCTTGGAAAAAGTCTATCCTAGATTTTGACCACCCACAAGGGAAAAACATCTTCCATTTATCTAGTTGGAATTTCCAGTATCTGATGCTATTAACTAACCCTCCCTTGACACAATGATTAAATAAATTAAGTGTAGAATTAAATCTAGCACTTACTAAGTGGTTTAAAAACAGATGAATTGATAAGAAAGCAGTTGAAAATGGAGAATTTTTTTAGTGCTGCTGGTTGTAATAGGACCTGCAGGGATGTGCTCTAGTCTGTTATTCACTAGTCTTATTAATAGCAATCAGGAAAAATCAGTGACGTAGAAATTGCTGATGATGCAGAACTAGGAAGTTGAACAATGATTAGGTCACAAATTGTGTGGTTTCTGTCAGACACTTGGCTCATTTAAAGAGCACTGATTCCAATACATCCAAATCTAGAAAGGCCCCACAGATGGTGTTTGTGTCCTGAGGTGCAGTGACACTCAACGTGATGGATCATTACCGTGGCAAACCAATCCAACATCAGCCTCTTCCTTGCTTTTCACAGCTAAGAGGATAAGTAGTCTTGCCTTTCTAGACAGGGGGCATCTGGAGTTGCAGAGAGGGAGAATAATTGAAGAATTCTCTGTATAAATTAATGAGGTGATTGCTGGGCAGCTGCTACTGATGCTGCAGTGTCCTCTTCAGAATAGGTGGGGAACAGCCAGAAAGGTCCAGGGTGATCCATGATGGCAGCGAGTCCTAGGAGGGGGAACCTGGAGTGGATCTCCAGGTTATCCAGTGCATTTGAGTCCTTTACAGTGAGTTCATATCCACCTATGGCATTTTCAACATGTGTTTGTTTTGCCTGTTTAAAAAAATGTATCTGCAGCAGCTTCTCAAAAATTCAGTACTTTTTGGACCATATGAGTTACGTTTTTTTTCTGAAGCCTGTGCTCAATCTTCTCTCCTGCTTGTTATTCCTTATCCTATTTGCCATGAACAAGGGGAAGAGCTCATTCCATTTCTCTTTCCTGCAAGTTTTTGATTTAAATTATTTTTGTAATTTTGTCATTTCTAGACTAAAAAGTCAGAGTCAAATCCAACCTTTAAAAAATATGATGTTTTCTGGATATTTTCATTATTGCTTGGAAGAATTACCTGTTTATCCATGTCTTCTTGGTGTATAATAGATAAAAATAGAGAGATAACTAAATAAATAAATAAAAGTGAGAATAATGTTCCAGCAGAAACCTGACAGAGTGAAGAGATTACTTTGCACATTTGCTCAGACAAACTGCAGAAGCTGAATGAGGAGTCAGCCTATTGTGACTTATAAATGGGTATGTGGAGGAGGGTTGCAGGTAGCTGATTGATAATTGTGGTAATCTGTCAACAATCTGTCAGTTCTCTCAGAGAAAAAAAAGGAGGACAAATCCCAGTATTTACAAAGCAGAGCCATGCAAATTTGGAATAGTATTGAAGGCACTTCTTAATAATTAGGGTGATTAGCAATAGATTAATCACAGAAAGCAGTTGTTTCTTTATTACTGATATCTTTAAAACAAGACTGGATTGTATTTTAGATGATTTGTTGCCACATTATCCTGGAGGAAATACGTTGCAGCAATCTGTGAGCAAGTTTCTATGGCATGTGCCCTGCAGGAAGTCAGACTAGATAATCACAGTAATCCTTTATAGTCTTGGAATGGATGAATCTTTAAATCTGTTTAGTCAGGACCAGCTGTGTTGAAAAACACCATTACTAAAATACAAAAAAAATTATGCTATGAGGTAGGGGATGTGCTGCACTGATGTGTTTTATATTCTTTCAGGCAAGAGCATTGTATGCAAAAGACAAATGGTTTTTTAGGAGTCTTTGTCTAGCAATGCCTGTCAGAGATGAAGTGCTAATTCTTGTACCCCTTTAAACACATTCTTTGTGGTTTTTGATGACTTATCTCCTTGGTGAGGACATGTTTTTTGGCTATTTATGTAGAAACTGTGGAAAAGATTGACATTCAGTACCTTTTTTTTGGGCTTTCCTACGTTTCAAACACTGTAGGGAGCAGCAGATATTTTGGATATCCTTGAGTGGGAGATCACCAGAAATGGTTCAGTTGCCTGGTAAAGGTGTCAGAGGGAGTCAGGACCATTCCTTTGCCTTTCAGGCAGGTTTAGCAGTTGGGAATCAGCTGTGTCCTGGAGGGCTCTGCTCTGCCAGACGTGCCAGGCAGCAAATAATGCTGCTGACACTGCTTGCCTGTCATTTAATAACTGGAGCTTTTCAGCATTCTCCCTGTGCAGTGATGTTTTTCTTCCTTTCCATTTGGCTTTTGTCTGTGGAGCATCCTGAGCCCCAGTGAAAACACCCAACCTCCACCTCAGAAGGTGACCCTATTTAAAATAGATGGAAAAAAGCTCAGGAATTACCTGCACTCCACACTAACAGGAATGCTTTGGTACTGGTTTTTACAATAATGAAATTCCCAGAGTCAAAAACCATGTTTTTGTTCTGGCATTATTGGGATCTTTGTTTAAAATCTACAGTTTTAACAACTGCCAGCCACAGGTCCCTTTACAAATATTTGCACTGCTTTTGTCACATACATGAAACAAACATTTTTAAATTGAAGAGGCCGGAATTAATTCTTTATCCTGGGAGTTTTACCTGTTTTCTCTTAGCTTTTTATTTGTAATTCTGCCTCTCATCTTTGAACTATTTTAATTTTTTATGTACCAAAAACTTGAATATTTTACAGAATGACTGAAAGCAAATATTTAAAAACAGGCTTTATTTATAATTTACATCCTATTTGCTGCATTCTGCTTTTCTTTTTTGTGCATTTTGTTTAACTGCTAAATTGTAATTTGTTTTCACTCCTGCTGTATTATGGGAGGGCTATCAGCTCAGTGCCAGAGTTTAAAGCTCCTCAGCTTCACATGTTCTTTCATGGGGTGAAGTAGCTTAGCTTGCATTTGAATCAGTTATTATTTTCCCAGTATTTTTCCTGAGGCCATGTGTGGAGCTGCAGAAGAAATGACTTGTTTATATAAATCTTCCTTTGATGGATCTGGCTCTTCCTAACAGCGTTTCTGGCTGTTCTGAAACCCAAACTCTCCTCTCACAGAGTATCTGAGTAGATCATACAGTGCAATTCCATTTGTTATTTGTTCTCTGGAGGCATCATCCCTAAAACATGGGGATCTCTGCACCTGAGCACGGCCACCACGGCCTGCAAGGTTCAGAACTGCCTGTCCTGGCTTCCCCAATATTCCCCCTCTCACAAGTTTTGTGTCCATGACCCCTCTGAGATCGAGGCTGTAGGAAAATGGTGCCGGTCACTGCCACAGCTGCTGTTCTCTGGATCTTCCTCTTTAGAAACCTTTTGTTCATTATGTATACACACTAAAATCCAGACTTGAACAAGGGAGAGAACAGTTATGTAGTCACTGGTAACAGCTGCTGGTTCAAGTGTGTGTATCCCTTTATTCTGCACCTCATTTCTCCTCCTGTCATGCTCCAAATTAGGAACATCAGAGATGTTTTGCAGAAATGAGCTGTGGCTCCTGCATTTATTTTTCTCTCTCTCTCTTTTTTTTTTTTAATAATGGTGGGAGGCACAAAATGTGTCTGAGCCACCATTGAGCATTACTGTTTAAACTGTTGATAAATCAACAGGAGTTTGCATATACTGAAGTAGCTCAAAGAGCCATAAAGAATCATTACTTCAGTAATGAGAAAATCCTCATATGTAAGGGAATTTTGATTTTCCTATTCTCACAATTTTATGCCTCATATCTGGTGTTTGAACAGAAATAACTACATTATAATGCACAGTAGAAACAGAAAATTTTGAAATTGTAGATTTTTTAAGTTAGAAAACAACTTGGGTGATCAGCTTCCCTTCCAAAAAATCCTGAGCTTACAAGTAAGGTGTACATAATTTCAGTGCATCTTGGTCTTAATCTTCAAAAAGAGTTGTACTGTTTTTTGAACTCTGCCAAGTTATTATTTTATATATCTATTTTATAGAGACAAAATTAGGGCTTCCAGGAAGGATTAGAGTTGTACTAAACATCTGTGTGGAGCAGTGGAAATGGATCAACTCTATTGAAACTGCTGGGTAAAGGTGCTACTGATTCCCTTGTGAAGGATTTTCCTCTGCTGGGCAGTGGTCTCAGACTTTGCAAACCACAGACTTTTTTCCTTAGAACTGTTCCTTTGAAGCTGAAATAGTCTATTTTAGAGAACTGAAAATTACTGGAACCTGTCTGTGAGAAGCATAGTTGAAATGGCTTTACTTTTTCAATTTCCATTTGACAGTTTAGTTGGAAAACCACTGAAATCCAGTCAGCAATTTTCTTTAGGGATTCACAGAAATGTTGGAAGACAAATGGTGGCACCATGCCCAGGATCATTAATTACAAAATGCACTAATCAAACCAGTTTGCAAATAATGGTCTGTGTTCTGTATTTTGTGGGAATAATGGTGTGTGTTTTGCTTGTGGTATTCTTTCTTAGTGTTTTAAGTGTCCCTAATGCTACTTTAAAGTGGCTTTTGGCAAAATCTTCTCTAACATAATGAACTTATGTTATATGACCTGCAGGGACCCTGACAGAGACAAAGAATTGTTAAAAATGTTCAAGATGACTCATACTGACCCAGTCCTGCAGATTCTGGGACTTCTTTTGAACTTTTTTCTCTGAAAAAATTGCTGTTTGTCAGGTCCAAAGCACTAATACTCCTAGAGCCCTCCAATGTGTGAAAGAGAATATTAATTTTGTGCCCTGTGGGACAATGTGTGAGAGGAGCGGGGAAAAGGGTGAAAGTATCAGGTTGTATCCTTGAACCCCACTGGATGTGAAGTTCCCCATTAAGAATGTAAATAGCATTGGAAGAACAGATGTTTGATTTAAATGCAGTGGAAATGCTTAAGGGAGAAAGTATTTTTCAGCTTGAAAATTTGGCACAGTAAGGCACTGCTAAAGGGAAATTATTTATCTGACAGAACTTGTAAAATACTGTAATCAGTTTGAATTTCTTCAAAGATATTTATCATGCAAGTTCTAACTTAGCATGACTATTATCAATTAGTTTGGATGTTAATTATTTATTAAGACCACTTCAATAAATATGTCATGTTTATTCAAAGTGTAAACAAAAGTATTTAACTCTACTTTAAAACTGATGTGAAAGGTAATATAATTCTGTCATGCAGAAAACAACCTTAAAATACTGATTTTTGTGGAGGGATGTGTTGTATTTGCAAAAGAATGTAACCATTTAGTTATGGGTAGGAAGCTTTCCTCTGAACACCTTCGTTTCTTTTGCATTTAAATGATAGTAAAAAGTCTTCTGACAGTGGGAAATACAGAGGCATCCACACTTATCCAATAGTGCTTCAGTTTATTTTAGAGCAGAATGTTTTTGTGTGTTGCTTACAGTGCATAGCACCAGTCAGTATCGAATGCAGCATCTTCCTCAAGTCCTGCAGGTTTAGATCTTTGGCAGGTGAAGGTCACACAGGTTCCCCTTTCCCAGCCATCAGGACAAGGGGGTCTGCTGGCACTCAGTGCTTCCAGCAGGAGGCATTTGGGGTGCCTGTGGTGAGATCCCAGCAAGAGGCTGGCAGTGCTCTCTTCCAGCCACATTTACCAATACTCCAAGCCTTGTGGGAGCAGAACTTCTGACTGGAGAAGAAATACCTTTGCCTTTTCAGGACCATCAGTTCTCCCTCTGGAAGAGCCCACATGAGTCAGCAAAGGTTTTTTTGGAAAGGAAAGGTCCATTATGGCTGTGGTTTTAATGCAAGCAGGAGACACAAGTGTATGAAGAAAATGGAAGGTGATGATGTGAGCAGGGAACATTTGGTACCAATTCTAGTTCTGCTTATTAAAGCTCCTTCTCTGCTGAGACCTCGTGTTTACAAACAGGGGAGGAAAGTCTGGGGATGTGAAGGTCAAAGGTGTCCTTAACAGCAGTGACCTGGAGATGGGAGAGCTCAGGATCCTGAGGGGAGGGAGCAGGACAAAAAGCAGGATAACAACCTGAAAAAAGATCACAATGGGAACAAGAAGCCCCTTCCTGTTCTTGGGCTCTTTCCTTGGTGTATTGTCTTTCAGAAGGTTAACTTACTGGTCTTGTTAGTCATACTTCTGAAGAAATATGACAAAGCAGAATGTGTTGCCTTCATGTTCTGTCCTAACACATCTGTGTCATGATGGAGGCATTCAAGACTGGAGGGAGTCATCCTTAATTAAATAGCAAAAGCCTTGCATGCATATGTTTTTTCCTCAGAATGGAATTTTATCCTAAATTGTACATTCTTACATTTCAGAATGTCTAGAACAAGATGTTCTTATAACACAAAAACAAATAAGTACATTTAATATCCAAAGGATTTGAACTGAATTTAGTCAATGTAATATGGATTGAAAAGGGGTGTTAATGTCACTTGTTTTGCAGTATTATCAAAATGAAGAATTAAACCTCTAAGTTTATCCCCTTCAAGTCCATTTCCATAAGCTTTGTTAAAAGTTTATGATGATGTTAGGAAATGAGGTTAATGTTGCTGTGGCTCCTAAAGATTTAGGAACTCAATTCACTCTCAGCCAAGCAATGGTAAGCTGCAGGCTGTGCCACAATCTCCTTAGTGGGGGGGCTTTCTGCAGCCCTCAGCAGTGGCAGCCAGGGTAGGGCTGGGCTTTACACAGAGGGCAACTTTAGGGTATTTCTTCAACCAAATTTTTCCTCTTCTCATAGTAATTATCCCACAGAGCCCTTTATATTTTTCCTGGAGAAGACCAGTCTCCCTTCTTTGCATCCTATTTTTTCTGTTAACCAAAAAAGCTAAACACTAATTAACCCCAGAATACCTGTCTCATGCTGGCCAGGGTGCATTTCCTGATGATGATGATAAAGAGTAGCAACAGCATATGAATACTGATAGTAGGAAGTGTCAGATACCAGAATTGTCTGAGATTTGTTTTAACTTGTTTCTGTAACTGTTAAATGTTGTCATCTTGTACTTGTCCCAAGTTGCTGTATTAGACAACTCAGGCATCTGAAGCTGTAAATAAGGAAGAGATATGAGAGTCAAGATGCACATCTTGACTGCCAGGGAGTGTAATAACTTGTACTCAGAGCTATTTACATGTGTGGCATAATTGATGTTTAGAGTGGAGAAGTTATTTGTACTATACTGAGTTGCTATAAATAAAAATAGGCTCTGAATTGCACATTAGTCTGAGTTAATCATTTAAAGTCTGTGAGGTGATACAAACAAATAGGAGAACACTTCTCTTCTTGAAGAAGAGCAATAGATGGGGACTAACCCTTTGTAAAAACATTTTTCTTCATAATATTCTGTGGAGAGCTCTGAACTGAGGTGGGTTGATTTGTTAAATAGAGAGCATTGTGACAACAGGTTTAAATATTACCCACTGTCCCTCACAGCATCTCTGAGGAAAAGCTTTTTCAAGGCAAAAGAGCTTTGCTGACATTGTGAGGATTGTCCTTCTGTTTCCTGCTGTTCCTTAAGTGCTACTATTGCTGCAGTGCTACCTGGGCTCCCCTCTGCAAGGTGTTTAAAGCTGTGAAAGGCTGTAGGGTGTTTGGTTTGCAGCAGATAAAAGATATCACCAGCTTTTTGGGTGTGTTGGCAGATAGCTTTGATTTAAATGCACCATTTTGATTTTGGAGCAGAACAAACCATTGTTGTTTTCAGTTTATCGTAAAGAATTTAAATGCATTTAATTTATTTTTTTTAAATGTGCAGTCCAATCCAGTGGAGTTCTGAAATTATTTTGGAGGCAATCCAGTTGTTGCTTTGCTGCACAAGGTTTCTGGTAAAGCATATTAAATGCTCCTCAGGAGAGGGGGAGGTCAGCACAAGCACAAATGGAATTTCTAATACATTTAGGAGACATGGGGGGAATAAGGAGGGGTGAGAAGTTTGCATATGCACTGCTAGTGTGAGGTGCCTGTATCCAATCAGCTTCTCTGTGATTTAGGGCTTCATATCACAGGCTTCATTCTTCTGAGAACTTAGTTTTATTTTGCAGCTCAGGGAAAGCCAGGATTGTTGCTTTCTCCTTGGATTGTTGCCAAGAGTGCAAGGAACCTTTTTGTGACGTTACTGATGTAAATTCAATATATTTTTCAGCTTTTGAGCTATTTGGAAGAAGTATTACGACATAGTATATCTAGAAAAAAATTACTACTGAAGTATGATATATGGTAATTCAGGCAGGTTATTTAATCTAATAGAAAGGAAAAGCTTGTAGCAACATCTCTGTTTATCTTGTACAGGCTTTGTTTTGTTGGTTATTCTCTGCTTTTGCTTTCCTTATTGATGTTACATCATTCTTTTTACTGCTTAAGTTCTTCCCTTGTCACATGTCAGTATTTTAAGATATTTTACTTATTTTCAATGCAGAAGTCTGAAGAAGTTATTTTTTCTGTCCCTCTGATTACTGGGCTTTATTACAAACTGTAAATTGAAATGCCCTCTGTGAATACAGTAGAGAATCAATTTAGATAGATTTTTATTGGAGTAAATAATTTATGTTTGAAGCTGAAAGCTATGAATATTCATAAGACAAAATAAGTACAATTCATGATAATGCATCCTTATGAATAAATTGAGGACTAATAAATAGAGACTTTCAGGATAGAAGATTGAAAATAAACCTAAACTGAGATGCCTTTCTCAATCTGTTTCTTGATTTGGAAGACTTATGTTGTTTATTGGGCTTGACAATTGTAGAGGCCTTTTCCAACCTTAACATTTCTATGATGCAGTGACTCTCAGTGTTTAATGGTGTCCTGTCAGAGAGGGGTGAGCTCAAACCCAGCCTCTTGTGAAAACCCCAGGATGCTGCCTCAACCCTTAGTAAATGGAGTTTGTAGTTTTAATTAGGAGAAGTTGTAATTTCTTAACTTTATTCTTGCTGGATGTTATTTTCACTTATTTGTTGTTTGTATTTTTTAACAGTTTTTAAAGTCCATTTTAGTTCTGTAATCCAAGAGGACCAGCTGTCTAGGCACATATGGAGAACTGATGAATATGTGCAAGTATTGTGTTCTCAAATTGCTTTTTCTGTGGGTGCCAGTCAGCACACCTGTGTACTGTCCACATCTCCCACACAAATTTTTAGTTCTTTCCTATTTTTGAGACAACTTTGTGTTGACCTGTAGTCTGACCTTTATTATCAACAGGCACTTGATGAATACTCTCTAATTTGATAGATGAAGTTGGTTTGCATGGTAATAATATTACAGGTTTTGAGTAAGAATAAACTATAAATATTGCAAAGATCTTTAAATTCCAACAGAGTTTTAATACAAAGTAATTTGCTTAATTAAAATCATCCTGACAAAACTGAGAAGAAAGGCAGGATTTTTGTGTTGTTTCTAGCTTTAGTATTTCCTTTCATGTGCTGATGGTGCTTGCAGGCTTTAATATCTAACGTAGATACCAAAATCCATAACAAGGAACCTGGGAAAAGCTACTCACTTGCTTTTATAAGAAAAATAATTTTTTGCACCCTTCTCCCCTTTTACAGCTTAAGGCAGTTTTATAGGGAATGTCTTAAGGGACTGCTCTTGAGAGAGGCAAAATCCTGACTTTACAGTGGTGGTAAATGAAGTCATGGTAACCAAGTGCCTATAAATAGGTCATTGCTGTAATATACCGGTCTGTTGTATATTTCCATATGATGTGGTGTTTATTTAGAGAAGATGACAGAGGCAGCCGTGGTGTTCCAAAGGCACCTGAGGGAACCCAGGGAAGCGGGGGCCTGCTCTGTGCTCGGCTGTAGGGAGGTCTGGCCCGGCCGGGATCCCGAGCTCTGTGCGTGTTGGCCGGGGCATGGCGTGAGGGGAGAGGCCGGCCCGGGCATGGCGTGAGGGGAGAGGCCGATCCCAGCTGGGGGGACTCTGGGACAGCAGCTTTGGGGCAGGGAGATGAGGAGGAGAAAGGGGAGAAACAGCCCCACAGACACTGGAGCTGAGCAGGGAGACATGAACGGGCAATGGAGCAGGGATCCGTGCTGGGATCCACGCTGGGATCTGTGTGGGCAGAACCCACCCTGGCACAGGGGAAAAGTGGAAGGAGAAAGAGAGAAGCAGGCAGAGCTGCCGTGGACTTGACCCCTCATTGTGTCATGGTGGGGAGGAAGTGATTCTGTGAAGGATGGAGGAGTTGGGAGTGAAGGGAAAAAACCCTGGGCTTGGGAAGGAGGTGCTTGAGGACAAGGGCTCTTTGTGTCTTCCTATCTCCCCGCCGAGCTCTGTTGGAATGGCAATAAATAAATTCCCTGAGGGAGTTGTGTTGTGCTGGGATGGTGGTAGGTGAGTGATCTCCCTGTCTTTATTTCAACCCACAAATATTGTCATTGCCTCCCCCTGCCCTGGTCTGTGGGAGAGGGGCCAGGTGGGGGAAGCTCTATGTTAAAAACGAGAGGAGGAACTAAAGAGATTTCAGTATTTATTATAAGAAAAAGAAAGGCCTAAAGCAAGGGAGCCCGCGGGCCGAGCAGGAGCGTTCCCGTCGAGGATGCTGCAGCGCTGGCGCTGCTCAGCAGCGATGGCCCCGATGATGTCCCAGATGGAGCGGCACGGATTCAGTGGGTCAGAACCCCCATTTTAACCTGTGTTTTGTCCCTTTAAATTGGTTTCTTTTTGGATCCTTCATTTGCATGAAGGTTTAAGGTTGATTGGCCCATTCCAGTTCTGTCCAGGCTGGCGCGTTTGGCTTGGGGGTGGTGCACTTTACTTAGGTGTAATACGGTACGGTCAGTGCCGTATTTCTTATAACTACCCTTTAACCGCTTTTACAATATAATAACCAAACTAACAGTACATGCTTAACGATCTATCAACTATTTTACCACAGTTTCTAACCTATTTTTAACACTCCACACCAAACCCATCTTTTGAACTCCACAGAGTTATTACAGAGTCCTTAAAAGAAAAAAAATACTGTCAGAATTCCACTTTTTGATGCATAGCTGCACATCTGAAGATTATCCAAACGTTGATTAGCGTAACTTGTTAGTTATAACAGATCAAAGAAATACTGTGCATGTTTTTGTGTCTGGGGATAGTAAAATGAGGCAACAAGACGTGTTAGAGGACTTGTGCTGCTTGTAAGGAGTCCCAATTCATTTGACTCATTTTAGTTATTACCATAAAAGTTCTGCAGAAATGCTTACTTTTATATTCCAGATTTGCCAAATATGTTTATAAATGCACACAGCAGGTCATTCCGGATGGACTGATAAGGTGTTCCTTGCTTGGGAGCTTGTGATAAAGCCAGCTGAAGAGATTGTATGAAAATTAACTGTGAAACAGAATGAATGTTTACACATCAGACTAATTTTCACATCTTTTATTTAACTACTAACAAGATGATAAAGTTTCAGGTTTATTTATGGTGCTACTCTAACTAAAATGCACAGATTTTAATACTTAAAATTTGGGGGAGGTGGGGTGGAGGGGGTCGTGTCTTAAATGTGGTGTCTGGGACAATCTCTTATACAGGTCTTTTACACAGGGGTAAGAATCCTGAGTAACTTAGCTTAGTGTTGAATTTTGAAGGGGTTTTTTTTCATCTTGAAAGAGAGAAGTCATTAAAATGTATTTCCTTCCTTCGTTCTCTCCCATGTGAAGCTCATTAGTCCCTGGGCTCCTGTAGTGTGAGGAGGGATGTTAGAAACTGATTTTTGACTGCTTCAAACTCCTTTCTGCCTGCAAGCTTGGAATTAAACCACTTTCAATTCTGTTCTAGCTCTCCTTTCTCTCTCATGAGTGTTTTCCTTCACTATTGTGGATCTTGCATCTATGATTCTTTGTAACAGTTTCCTGAGATCACAGCCACAGCTCTGCTGCCTTTCACTTTCTCTTCTTCCTTTCCTTGCCCTGGACCCTGGATTTTCTGGAAGGACACCCTGTGTTTAGCTCTCTCTCAATACTTGTGCATTGAGTTTAAAGCAGGTGAAACACTTGTGTTCTGTAGTCTCATTTATTTGTATTCAAAGTAAATACTTCTGGTACTCCTTGGCTTGTATAAAATGACAGTTTAAACATAAGCATAGAACATACTGTAATTTAACCAGCATGGTATTCTGGACCTGCCTGCTTTGATAACCTTGAACCACATTACAGGAGTGAGAAAGAGGCTCTCCTAGCAGGTTTAGTTGGGAAGTCTGAATATGATGGTTTGGGACCTAATTCTCATGATAATTTCATTCCCAACTGTTTTATTATTAAAATATACATTATTTGCGATTTTGATACTACCAAACTCAATTGTTTTCATCTTGTGTTTTAAAAAGTGACAACCTTTTATTGTTCACATAAATAGCATATAAAAATGGACATTGCCCATACCTACTGTCATTGTCAGCTTATATAGGATTTACTTGTGACCACATTTAGTAATAAAACCTAAACAAAATTGAGTCATTTTAAGCTTATCAGCTATGCATGATTATCTTCCTTGCATAAATTTTTTCAGCCCCAGAAATTTATGTATTTCTGTTAGATCTAGTGTCTGTTTTGCTTTCTTTCAAGTGGGACCAAAACCAGTATTGATGCAGAGTTGAAAGATTGTGCATCTTTTCATCTCAAAATTGTTTGATAGGAACAACTGATGATGCCATCTGTGCTTAACCTGCTTCAGCAAAACAGATGTGTAATGAGGTTCAGAGAAATTAAAAAATGCTTATCAAAATGGATTGCATTGATGTCTGTTTTCCTAAGTCATGCAGATCTAATGGTCTTATAGGAAAACAAACTCAAGTAGGTGGAAGTTCTTTTTTCATCTCATCTCAGCTATTTTTGGTAAACAAGTGAAAAACACTTGTTCTAATAATGTGTTGCAACAGAAAACACTTATGTTTCTCTTTGTGGATGTTCCTCTATCAGATGTAATCTGGGTAGATGCAGGTGTCTGTATTTAGAGGGCTTTTATAGCCCACTCATGTAAGAAGCAGAGATGTGATCAAGGCAGTGCCAGCTGATCAAGTCTCCATGTCAGTCCATCCACTCGCTGTTTTCCCAAGTGATATTCAAACACTTCAGGCTTTGCAAAGCTGAGGGATGGAGCTCAGCTCTTCAAAGAACAGCATCCACCTGCATCAGGGGATCTTGTTTTCCTTCTTGGCCTCCTGTTATTGGCTGCTTTATGCAGTATTGGAGACTGACTGGATGGAGACGAGCCCCCTTGACACACAGTCCTGACCCAGCACAGAGACAAATGTCCTTATTTCATCTTATCTTATGGCTGGCCTTGCTTGTTGGCCTTAAACTTTCCTTTTTGGGGAATTCACATACTTTTTTCCCCTGCAGGAAATAACTGTATTTCCACTTTCGTCTGGTTTTGGGGGATTTCGTTTTGGTGAAGAGGGTTTTTTCCATCATGGAGTAATACCAGTTCTTTTGGAAAGGATTCCAGTGTTAGTTGTAGAAGTTTTTGGGGGTATTTTCTGTTTATTTGCCTTTACTGATGGTGGTGGTGTGGGGGGTTTTATATTCCCTATGGTAATTTTTCTCTTTCAAAGTAGTTTTCCTGGTGGATTTTGTCATTAATTGCTTTAGTCCTTTTTGGAGTGCCAGGTAATGAATTTTCACACACCCACCCCCCTCATACCTGGCTGAACTTTAGTAACTGGAATATCACAAATAATTTCCAAATGCTTTTTTGTTGTGGTGATTCATTGTTGCTCACTGCTCAGAGCCATTCATTTAGCTGCTGACAGAAGTAAACTTTTTCACCTCTATCACTTGAAATCTAAAATTTTACATTTACTGTATGATTGGAATAAGCGATTCCTGCTGTGCCTAATGAATCCTCTTATTCAGCATTAGGTTCCATCAGAAAATGGGGCTCTTAGCAGATTGAGCCTAAACCACAGGAATAAGAAGTTATTTAGTATGAATTGCATCAGTTAACACTACTTTTTGATGTAAATATTTTAAGGCTCACAAAAACTGATGTTCCTCTAGGGTAATTAAATAAAAATTGGTTGACTTATTAATCTCTCTCTTTCTCTCTCTCTTTCTCGCACTTTCTCTTTCCAAACTTATTCTCTTCCCCTCTTTTTCTTTCCCCTGCTTTTTTCCCCTCCTTGCCTCTTTCCTTTTCTCTCTCCCTCCTCCCCCTCCTCCCAAAAATGTGCCCTTACAGAAGCATAAGGTAGATCTTTTCTACAAGCTGCGGCATGTGATGAACGAGCTCATTGACCTCCGCAGGCAGCTGCTCTCGGGGCACCTGACACAGGATCAGGTGCGAGAGGTCAAGAGACACCTCACAGTGAGGCTGGACTGGGGCAATGAGTAAGTACTGGCTCCTGTTTCTTCTCATTCTTCTCAAGTAACTGTTATTAACAAAAAAAAACCCTACTCAATGTTTTCTTTCCAATAGTATTTGTGCACAGGGAGAACTTGGGATTATTTGAAAATCAAGTGTAACTTTTTCCTGAATGCATTGCCTTCCACAGGGAGTTTTGCTCTTGGTGTGAAATGAGCTGTTTACCAGTAGGCCTTTCCAAGGGCTCCCTGCACTTATAAAAGGATTAGGTCACTTCACTTACTTGGTATCAACCTACAGAATATTAGGCCTGGGAGGATGTGTTCAGAGGTACCTAAAATACATTTTTCTTCCATTAAGGAAGTATTTCAATGGTTGTTGCAAAAAGCAGAGAATCTCACAGTTAACCAGGGACACGGGGGCTGAGGCTGTGGTATTTAGACTTTTTGTATCATGACGCTTCTCAGAGGTTTAGTCACCTTGGTCGGCTCCATGGTGATTTTGTGGAGAGGTTCTTTTAAAGGCAAAGACAACTGCAATTCATTCACACAGAAATGATAATAAATTGTCATTAGACAACAACCAGCCCTTGGCCAGACTTGTGTGTTCTGGATATGGATCAGACAGGTAAGTTGTGCGTGACACACGACACTCACTCACAGACAAACAGAGAATTTCCCCCTGGGAGTGGGATTAGTGCTAATGAGCAGGTGGGAGTGGGGAGGAGTCCTGTAGGTTTGACAGCTAAGGAGGAAATCCCAATGTTTTCCTTTAAACGATGTTTGTTTCCATTCCTTGGTCACCTACCTCAAAACCCCCTCTGAGGAACATACCTGAACACCCTGATAAAGGTTTAGCAGCCCCTTTGCTGCACTTCATTTCTCTCTTGTTGACAGAAAGCTCTGAAGGACATAGACCAATAGATTGCATCAAGTCTTTCTGCAGTGCAGAATTACAGATATTTTCCATTCTTATTCCCAGTGGAGTGAATAGGAACCAAGAGATTGTGTTTGAGCATTACGCCTGCCTGGTTTTGCTCAGAGTTTATGATCAAATTAGCAACAGGAAACTGCAAAAATGCTGTGAGGAAAAAGAGATGAGAGCAGAGAGCACTGCAGCAGTGAAGAGAATAGGTTATTCCATGAGGTGCCTGTAGACCTTTTTTGATGTATAAAGGTAAATCTAATGCATGCCAATTATGGAGAAGCCTCAGTGAAATCAGTAAATATGTTCAGGATTATATTCATCTACTCAGGATGCTTGTTTAGGAAAAAAAATTTGTTTCTTACTACAGGTATTAAAATCCCTAGAGAAGGAGATGCATGACATCAGAGATACATGCAGTATTTAAATGTAAATGTCTGGGACTTTGGGGGTGTTTCTGCAACATTACTCTTTTCCACAGAATTTCTGGAAGAGTTCTGCCACTTTTTTCTATCCCCCCTCTCTGAGGTTTATCACAAAACTTATAACCCCCTGTGTTCATCTGCTGAAAACACTAATGACTTACAAAGCCATATTCACATAGTACTGCCCTTTCTCAAGTATTATACTAGTGTTAGTTGCTGTTCTGTCATACTTGAGATTTGCAAATAAAAGAAATTAAAAACATTGTTATTAATGTGCATTAATGTTGTCTGAGAAGATTGAGTTCCCTGCAGTTTGAGCAGGGCTGTAATTGCTCCAGACAGTACAATGGAACAGGAGATACTCCATTGCCAAGCAGCTTTCAGGAAATAGTAATCTCACACATCTAATATGTAACATGTTTGCTTATTTACTGAGAGACACTTTATCCTCACCTTGATCATCAGTGAATTGTATTATTTGGGAAGGAGTGATGCAAACATGAAACTCACACTACTTGTAATCACCAATGACTGATTTTTTCACTTTGTTAAACTGGTACAATTTTCCCTTAAATACACTGGCAGTGGCTCTGGAAGTCATCCCTTGTGTCCTGGTGGGGACAGATACCCTCCTTGAATGAATAGCTACAGGTTGCATTTTTTGTGAAAGAGCTCATTTAGACTGTCTGAAAACAGTCTTTGTTTGCTTCATTTTGTGTGCTTGCTGTAAATACTAAGAAATTTTGTTCTGTAGTTGGGCCTATTGAAATGTGGGCATATTATTTTACAATAATTGCTGCTAAACCCCTGTATTGTTGCTAATCATTTTTCTAACACAATACTGATTGCCCCTTCCTATAGCCATTGCATTTTCTGTTGCTTACACATTCTTTCTCCCCTGTACAGAAGAGAGCTCCTGGACTCATCCTTTTTTTCATTAATGCATTCCTGCTTTCTTCCTTGTTCCACTTACCCCCAGGTAGTTTAGGTTTGTACACAGCAGGGCTGACATTGCTGCTACAGAGATTTTTGTATTTCCCAATCAGAATTTGGTATCTTCAGATGAATACCTTGCTGGTTTTAGACTTGCACTTCCAAGCATCTCTGTGTATTTTTACTCGGCCAAAATTTTATCTACCGTTTTATTTCCTGATTATTTTGCTGGGTTTTATACAGAATATTGCAAATACTAATGCTTTCTAGCAATGTTTCATTCTGATACAATTGGCCATAATATGGATCTGTGGAAGTCTGAAATGCTATTGGAAGTGTCCAATGGTCTGTGAATAACAAGGAAAAAGTTGTAAAGCATGGAACAAATGTTATAAAGCTGAAGTGTGCTATTTTTCATCTCATTTAAGTCACATTATAAAGTTATAAAGTTGAATCTTGAGTTCTTCATCTCATTTTCTATCATGTTTCAAATCAAATAGATACTTGATTTTGAAATTTTTGTTTAGGTTTTTGCTTCAACATGAATGGATAAGTCTTTCCACTTTCACTATTGCTTAGAATGGGAAACCAGAATGCAGCTTTTTTGCTGATGAAGAGCTGTTTCATTGTGGAGACTTTTGCATCAAAAACAGAAGAAGGAATCTGCCTGACAGAGCTGCTATTTGAAATGTGAATCCTCTGCTTCTGCTTCAGTGCCAAAAGCTAATTGCAGCAGTATGTGCAATACCTTTGTGTGCCAGAAAGGCAGATGAAGCTTTCTTCAAAGTAATTCAACTTGAAAATCAGAGGTCATCTCACCTGATCTTCAGGACTGATTCTTTCAGATTAATGTAGCATCTGTCAGGAGATTACCAGAAAGCATCCAGGTCTCCTTGCATACTCAGGGAAGACACTTCCTTCCCTATGAATGTGGAACATATATATTCTATGTTTTGGGTCAGAAACAGAGTAAGGAGGGGGAGCCACCAATACCTTGATATTTTTGACAGATAAAAGCCATGAACAAGATGAGTTTGTAGGCTTTTATTACTTTTTAGTCAAAGGTTATTCTTTTTTCCCATAAAATGTTATTAAAATCATTGCATTAAAAGAAATTTTCCAAATAGTTGCCATAAATTCTGTGCAGAAAGATCCACAGGTAGCCAGAAGGTAAAAATGAGTGTTAAAAAAGAAAAACAAAGGGCAAAATATTAGCAATATATCTTTTACACTGTCATACAAAGAAAATGAAACACACTTTTAAGGTCCTGGGTTTTTTCCTGCCTCAGAATTGAGGTTGGAAAGCCTGCAGCTGCTGGTTAGTACTTGCTGACTACTGACATCCATTACTGTGGAGGGCAGGAATTGTGTGAGCTAGTGAAGTCAGCACAGTCTTGAATTTCAAAAAGCCCTAAATTCCAGTGCTCACACTTGTAGATTATTTTGGGGCTTGGACTGATTTATCCTCTTGTCATATCTTCTTGACATAAAAGGAATGAGAATGACTTTTTGGTAGTATTGTAACAATGAGCTTAAAGTTATTAAATGCATCTGGAGATAAGAGTTAAAAGTACAGATGATACCTGTTTGGGGAATTAAAGGCAGTTTTATTGCAGTAGCTGTCATTGCATCAAAGGAGATCAAAATAGGAATGCCAACTTAAGCAACCATGAAGAAATGCCTTTAAGAATTGCAGGAAGGGCAGCTGCCATTTCTGTCTGAATGTGAGCATCTTTCCCTCTCCTTGGAGTAATGCCTGAGTTGGGATTAAAGGTGTAGGGAGCTCTGCTGAAAGTCAGTCTTTGAGAAAAACCTGAATAACCTCTCTCTGGAGCCTGATACTGCCATGCTCAGAAGTGTTTGCTCCAATTCCCTTTTAGCAGTTCCTAACTAAGATTATTTACCTTCATCTCCTCATCTTCATTTTAAGAAATAATTTCCTGTGTAACTTTACATCAGTACTTTACTAATTTTTTTGTAGATTGCAGTCCCTGCAGTTTTTTTGTATAATTTAACTTAATTCTATCAAAGAAAACTGTTGGGTTGTATTAGCAGTCTCATTTTGACAAACGTGGTTTGTTTTTTCATGTATTTAGTTTTTTGTGGATTTCTGTATTGTATTTCCTTCAAAGTCCATTTTAAAGTCTGTACACAGTTTATGTGAATCACTGCTAGCATCATTTTCTTTCCCTTCACCATCTTTATTTGTGTGAGAGAAATACAAATTATATTAAGTGAGGCTTTGATAAACTAAGAGAAGGAATAAAAGAAAGAGTAGTGGCTGCAAAATTCAAGCTGAAAAGGTTGAGGTAAAGTAGATGTTTTTGGAGCAAAGGGGATGAGATCTTGCACCCTCCAGAGATGTGATGAGCTCTCCCAATCTGTTCTTCAAGACTGAGTTTGCATCTGAAATGTTTTTGGCTTTTTTGCATCAAATGCTGTATTTCTTCAAGGTTCTTTTAGGAGGAGTTGTGCTGACTTGTGATTTTATGAATTCTAAGTGCTGTAGTGTTTGTATTGTAAATAAGTGAACATACTAGAAACTAGGACTGCTCCTCAAAATTACCATTAAACCTAAGCTGGTTTCTTTCTAGAAGCCCAGGTAACCTTGAATTGTGTGTTCATCCCTTTCACAATTCAAAAGCCCTCTATTTTTGTCAGTTGGCTTGATTTCATATTACTTGAGAGAAAATTATCTAGAGATTTCAGGTGGTGGATTTTTAAAATTTTTATCCCCCAAAGAAAGGAAAATGGTGAAGACTTTTATGTAGATGAGGAAGAATGTCCAAATGCCAGCTGGAGGGATCCCAAACAGATGCAATCAAGAGGTAATTGATAAGCTTGGGGATATTTTGTAGGTATGCTTGGGAAATGTTTTTGAAGGGCAGTTCAGTGTGAAGGCAGAATAAAAGAGCACAAGCATTTGCTTGTAAAAGGAAGTATTGTGGAGACAGGAACTGTCAAATAAACAAACCAGCACATTATGTAATTTTTATGCATGCTCTGTTTTGGAGAAATACTGCCTGGCAGCTGGGGCTCTTCTATCCCCAGTGTTTGATAATAGAGAGGGAAAGTGGGCCACTGACTGTCATTGCCATCTCAAGCATTATGTTGTCAGTCCTTCACAGGCAAAAAAATAATTGATACAAATTGAGTGTACAAACCTGGACTTCCACCTGCACAGTAAATGGCTGCATGGTTGTGCTCCAGCCAGGACACCCTTATTTGCTGGGAGCAAGTGTTGTGCAGGATTAACATAGTATTAGAGAATGAGAATCTTCTGGGCTGAAAATCCACGGTGTTAAGGGATTTAACTAAAAATAGGGTATTAGATAAGTTTCACAGCGATGCTGCTGCAGTTGTGTTGAACATTATCAAGCAGAAGATAATACTTTTGTCATGTTCTGAGTAATGAGTGCAGGCACTGCTTCACCCCAGCTCTCCAGAGAGCTGAAATGATGTGAGCAGAACCTTCTCAGGCTGGGATTGGCTTGGCCAGGTTTTCCTGGAGAACTTGAATAGAGCTCTGAGACTGCCCTGGAGCTGCAGTGCACACACAGTGGCTTTGATAGTGTCAGTAGGGAATAATCTGTTCATATCTGTGTGCTGAGGGGAAATCCCTTTATCAGTGTACCTTAGGGGTGGGAGTGTGCACACATGTGAATGACAGGGTGTTTTGGAGATTGTTTAGATACATTCAGGAAAGCTTCTGTGAATGAATTTGATGAACAGTAACATTAAAAAAAAAACAAAAAACAACTTTGCAGTGATCTCTGACTGATTTTACCATTTTTTTGTATTACATTTTTTGACTTTCTGTGATAAGTAGGCTCAACTGGCAGCTGCAGGTAAGGATTACCTAGTGTGTCCTTATTTTAATCTTTTCCATTTGGTAAATAGATGTAGTCATTTCATAGTTGCAGCTGCAGTTTCAGATCCTGGTCCTGGGCCACAGATACTTGTGTTTGATAGGTTTAATCAAAGCAAAGTGTGAAACTGTGACTTTCACAATGTAGCATTAGAATTCAGAATTTGGTATTTGACACAAAACTGCATTGGAGAAGGAAAGCTGCTCCCTTTTCTCCATTGAAAATACAATTGATTTGAGCAAAGAACTGAGAACATGGAATTTCCACTTGGTCAGTAGGGGGTTTCAATGACCATACAGTGCTGCCAGGGCAAGTGAACAGGGCTGAGCTGTGTTTTGGAGATGTGATGGTTTAGGGATATAATGAAAGAAGGAAAACCTGCTTAGGCAAAGGTTCAAAAAAAAAAAAAAAAGAATTATGGAGTTTGGAAACTTCTGGGTAACATTTAAAAGCACCTTGGTGAGCAAAGGTAGCTGAGCTTCATCCAAACTGCTGCTTCTCCCCAGCTGTTGTTTTAAGCCAATTGCCCAGAAAGAGACACTGGATTGCCTGGAGCCTTCTGTTATTGCTCCACACAATTACTCTACAGTACCAGAGAGGTTTTTCTCAATAAAATTTTTCATTTGCCATCAGGAACAAGTCTGTGCAGAATGTTTCCCTCTCTGATTACAAAATTAAATTGGCTTCTGCTTTTCTTTTATAGTTTGTGGCAGGAGTTTGCCACAGTAATTCGTGAGGGCACCTCTTCTGTTTGGTTTTTTTCTTTAAGATTGTTAAGAATTTCAATATAAAATGTCTGGAAGTGAAGTATCAAAGTTATATAAGGCAAAAGCAGGAAAATGGTTAATTCATGTGTTGGGTTTCTTAAAAATTTACTCCTAATAATATTGTTTAGTGTAGCTTTTTATTGTAATGCTCAGAACTCTTTGTGCCTCAGAAACGAAAGATCTATGGAGAAAAACTTGGGGTTTGTCACCTTTAAGGTTGTCTTGTTCTGCAGTCTACAGTTATTAATTAATCATTAACAGTTTGCATTTTATTGTCTGGATAAAGAATATCTTATCCTGTCTGCTCCTCCTGTGAAGCTGTGACCTGAACTGCCTTCTCTACAGCTGAATTCCTTAACTTGTCATCTTTGCACTGGTATTTTTTTTGTCAGTTTATATAGTTGATTTGAGCCAAAATAATAATTCTGTTCAGAATAATTAAAAACATTTTGTGTGTATTACAAATACAGATTAAGATTATTGTTTATTACTAACAAAAATTACTGTGTTTACATGGGGGTGAAGTTTTATGAACACCAGGAATATCAAAGCAGCTCCCAAGGCTCGGAATCTGTTGGCACATTTGAACAGGACTGTTAATGGAACTTTTTCATTATGTAATGAAGGATCTTACTCAAATACTTCAGCAGCAAACAGAGTATGAACTCTGTTTGCCTGCTACATTTCCATATACAAAATTACCTTGTTTTGAGTACTGCACCAACATATTGGCCAAAAGCTTCCCCTGCATTAATTGCCAGAGCTCCACTGAATTTGGGGAACAAAAGGTAACAAGTTTGTAGAGGGATTTTTTGATATTTGCATTAAATTTTCTTTAGAATTGTTTAATGGTTAACAATTGCAGTAAGACTGGAATAGCAGAGTATTTCTGTGTCCCTACCCTGGAGGAGGCACATGCAGGAGGTGCTGGTGCCATTCATGTGCCTCACTGACTCTGCTCCTTCCTTCCCTTGCAGACATTTGGGCCTTGACTTAGTTCCACGGAAGGACTTTGAGGTTGTGGATTCAGATCAGATCAGTGTTTCAGACCTTTATAAAATGGTAAGAAATTCTATGGGAGATTCCTCTGAGTTTTCACTGTGGGAGGGAAAGAAGGGAAAATGTTTTTATTCTTTACTCTTTTATGTTTTCTTGTTTCCAATGGTGTTGTAAATGAAATGTCTTCTTCATTTGCACCCTGACCACCAAAGCAGTGTCTCTCCTACCCTAAGCAGGGACATGCTTTGATACATTTTTACTTCAATTTACAAAGTAATGTGGTGTTAATTCTTGGAAGGTTCTCTGAGTCCAGAAAGTCTGTGAGAGCCATTATTTGATTCTTTGAGCAGATTTGCAGATGAAAAATACCTAAGTGAAAAGTCTGGCTTTGTAGTTGCATAGATAATAAATATCTTTGCCCTGTTACAAAGACTTTTTGAGCTCACAAAAAAGGGGAGAGAGGAGGGAGACCAGTGCATAAGTTAATTTAAGCAAAACTAATCCTTGAACATTAATGCTGTCCCTGTTGTGTGTCACTGCTCCTTGGAAAGCATGGAGTGCATTTGAATAAGAATATTTGGATTTTCAGGTGAAGTATTATAATTCCTTCACTGTAGTGAGTTCCAAATGCTGTCATTATTAGTCACTTGTACAGTCCTCTTTGTACATAATGAAGTTGAAGTTGTTTTGGAAATGTGAATTGTGCCATTAGTGAACTGTAAAGCCACTGATGCATTTTACTACCTGTGTTTGGATTCTCTGTCAGTAGAACTAATACAGATAATTTTGGTTTGCATTGTGATGTAACAGCAGAGGGAGAAACAAGATGTGTAACTTAGGAAAGTGAATGAAAACCCTTCCTCAGATGCTGTTTTATCTACAAAAAAGACAAAAAACCCTCAGCAATTATTTTGTGCAACTACTTCATTTAATATCTTCCAAAGAAAGTAGATGTTTTCTACATAATGTTGTTAGAGTGTCACTCACTTCTAGGAAGCTTTTAATTTCCTGTTTTAAAGCAGTTTTGCCTTTCAGCTGTTTAAGATTAGGGGCAGAGAGGTCCATAGCTTGCTGATGGGTTTGGTTGCAAGATGTGACTTTTCCTTAAACCAAGGGCATGTTTTGTGAACAAGCTGGGTGCTGTTGCTGCTTTAGATTATTGCACTGTATAATAGTGGATTTCATGGAAAGGAGTAAGAATTATTGCATAAGAAATATGGAAGTACACCAGTCTATAGTGCTAATTTTTAAAGTTTGTTCCTAATTTGCCATGGTCTGAGGAGAGTTTCGTGCCAGTACAGCAGAGATTTCCTTCAGCACAGCCTGGAAAGAACTCGGTAGCAAATTCCATCAGTGAGGACTCAGGGTGTGAGATTAGTTGCTAACTAAGGATTGGTTTATTACTCTGAGGTTTATTCTGCACATTTTTTTACTCTGAATCCTTGGAGTACTGCAAATAGGCAATATTTATTGCCAGAGCAGCCTGATTATGTCACCCCCTAGTCCTGTGCCTGTCTCTGTGCTGCTCCATGCTGGGCAGGGCTCAGGACAGCACCATTACTCACTTCACACTTCACTGCTGCTGGAGTGTGTAGATGCAAGAGGACAGTGCTGTCTAATCACATCTCTTCACAGTCAGGAGGCAATTTCAGGAACCAAAGCAGCTGAAAACCTGTTACTTTTTTTTAACTTAAATTTGGTAAAAAATGAAGGAAAGGTATATTAGTGACTTAGGTTGTTTTAGAGTTATTTTTAGTGTGGTTTGGGGATTGTTTTTATTACTTAACAAAAACCCAGGGAGAGAATCCTCCTTATTTATGACAAAATACTTTATGGATTCTCAAATGAGCAGTGAGGTTTTGCATTGTAAAATAATCTTGTAGGAGGAGTTGTGAGAGCCAAATTACTTTCTTATATTTGTAGGATGTTAAATGTAACATAGAAAACACTCATTAGCAGAGCAATGGGTGAGGCACACATCAGACTTTGCTCTGTGACAAGAGAGATTCAAGCACTTTTAACTCAGCCATTAGACTTAGCACTGCTCTTCTTGATAAACTGGAAGTTGTTACATTGGAGCCTCTCCTTTAGCTCTCATGTTCCATTGCTGAGTGTGTTTGTGACTGCTGGGTGATGCTGTGTTCATCTCTTTGGCAGAGCTGTTGTGCTCTGAGGCCTTGCACATCCTGCTGCTCCATGTTACTCATCCTGAAGCTAAATGCCAGTGGCTGCAGGATGCACAGCACTTGTCAGGAATTGTTGTTTTGCTCCTGAAGGAAAGCAAATTGCCCTTTGCCTATGACAATGTTTGTGACTTTAACCAATATGACAGAACACTTTTTAAAAATACATATTACTTTGGAATGGTGGGAAAACATGTTCTCAGAATTCTGCCACAGAGCTCAGCGCTGGAGCTGCCCCTGGATTGAAGTTGTCATTTAGGAACACAAAGTCCTGCAGGATGTCAGGAGCACTTGGATGGCACATTTTAGTGGAAGGGTTACAAGACACAAATGTCTGAAGTCATTTCACAAATCAGAAATGTTCCAAGCTGGTGATTAATTGTGTTTAGCTTTTCTAGAAGGTTATTGAAGTGGGTGTGTGTCTTCAGGACAAGTTCAGGAGGTGCATGAAAGGCCCAGCTGTTGGCTCTGTAACTGCTGCAGCTCAGCTGTTTCTTCCAGCTGTGTGAGAGAAATGCCATGAGTTCACCAGAGTTTCTAATTTAAAAAAATAGAGCTCCTAAAGAAATAGCTTCAAATTAATGCTGCCGTCACCTCTGAACTGTTAATTCTTTATTCAAATGGTAAATGTGATTGGTAAGATGGAATGGGCAAGAAAATAAGAATTCAGTTATCCAAAACTCTTCTAGATAAGGAAAACAACTGGGCACAAACTGGAGAGAAGATCATGAAATCTTTGTTGATTTTTTTAAATTTTATTTTCTTGATTGTTCTTTGTAAAACAAAGCAGATGGGCAGAGAACAGGTTTGTGTGTGTTAGGTTCTAAAGCCCAGGAAAAAGTCAGATGAGAATATGAAAGCAGAGCAGAAAGCAGTTTAAGACTGACTTGGGAATGATGGGATTCACTCACCAGGCATTGTTAGGGAAGGAATGAGGAAGAACAACACTGAAAAGTGATACTGGTAAATAAGATACCATGAGAAAGTGCAGGTAAGGACAATTGATAGTTCTTTCAGTAAATTAGGAACAAAACCACAGATGCTCTCTAACAGCCCAAGCTGGATAAATTCAGAATTCTTCATCTCCTCTAGGCATTAGAGTGAAAGGGAAATTGAGATTACTGAGAGCCAGTTTACAAGAACAGCATTATAGAGAAATAGAATAGCACAAATGGGTAAATAGAAAAATTAGAAAGGCAATGCACAAATTCAAATATAACGAGCAAATGTGGTCAATAGTATCAAGAAATGGTTTTATATAAATAACCTGGTACTAACTGGGAAGCTAAAATAAAATTTTTATACTGGGGAAAACCAACTGGCACATGAGGCAAGAAAATAACAGGGCACTTAATGTCCTTGTTACCCCCCTGAACTCTGGTAACTTTCTCAAGAAGTTTTCAGTTCCAGGGCATTTGGAGCTGTGTACATTCCAGTTGGGATCTTTGGAGAAGCCATATCAGACATGTTAGTGCTAATCACTGACAAGATGGATAAGGTTCCAGAATACCAGCAAAGGGCAAGCCAATTTCACACCTTAAGAATAGGTGATGGAGGAGGAGCTGGTAATTGTTCTCTCTCTGTAACAAATGCTAGAAAATAATAATAATAGAAAATAATAATTACTTGCAGCAAGGACATGAGTATTAGTGTGTGTGAACTTGTCCAGAATAAGCAATTTTTAGGAGTTCCAGAACATAGATAAGTCAAGTGGACAGAGGAGAAGCAGCTGATGCCATATTTAGATTTTGGTAAAGGTTTTAAATGTTTGTTTTAATTTAAGTTCTCCAAAGGTCATTAGTTCTAAATGAAATCACTGTAATGTAAACACAGAGCTAATTAGAAAACACATAGCAAAAAAAAAAAAAAAGAATGGTTGTCAATAATTTGATTAAATAGCAGGAGGGATGAATTAAGTGAATTTCTTGGGGTTATCCTCCATTTTGTAGTACTTCAAGTTTAATGTTTAATTAAGGACTAGATGCTGAAATAAGGAGTCTGCTTACTAAATATACAAAATCCACAACGTTGGAAATGGTCTTTCTGATTGTTTCAGTGGAGGTAAGGATCAGAATTCCAAATAATAGAGAAAAATTTGAGAAATTATGTGAAAAATGTAGTGTACCAGGGAGAATCATAAATGTAAGGTTTTAACTCCTGCAGTCAATTGGTGGCTCTGAAGTGCAGATTGGGACACTCCAAGCTTAGGTGGGTTTGTCGAGGAGATTTGAGGTTATAATGGAATCACAAGCTGAATTAATTAATCTTTTCATCCTAATGATGGATAAGAAAAGAATCAATAGGCCTAGATTGCAATAGCAAGGAATCAAATTAAGCATCAGAAAACGCTTTGATAAGGAAAGATATACTGAACATTGTATCTGTTAAAGTTTGCACAACCTTTGCAGACAACTATTTTTTGGGAAAAATAAAGGTAAAACTGATTTATTTTTATTTTTTTTAGAATGAAGATGGATAATTTCTTAGCAGTCCTATTTTTATATCACTTTGGAAGGGTTTTCAGGTTGGAAGGGGCCTCAGGGAGGTCTAGGCAAACTTTCTGCTCTCAATACAAGGTCAATACTGAATTCAGACCAGGCTGCTCAGTGCTTTGTCCAGCTGGATGTTGAAATTCTTCAAAGGAAAGGTTTGAATGTTGTAATGGCTGCCCTGAGGGGTTACATTTTGCCTTGTTGGAACACTGGGATATCCCATGGTGTAGTTGATGACCACAGTATTTTGGCCAATGTGCTGTGCAGCTTTGTGGAGAGCCTGGCTGCCTCTTAGTGCTGGGACCTTCATGGTTACAGGAAGGCTGCCACAGGTCACCTGCAGACCTTCTCTTCTCCACACTCAGAACTCTGCATTCCCTGCATCCTCCTCAAACACCTTGTGCTGCTTCACTGGCCTTTGCTGAATGCAGCATTTCAGCTGTAGTTTACTCAGTGCTGAGGAAAAATGAATTAATGTTATTCTCAGTCTACTGGCTCCATTTCTGGTAACAGAAACAGTAAATTGCTAAATGTCCCTGCTGCCTGAGTGCTCCCCTGACTTCTGTTTGACTTGCTTTAGTAGGACCCTGCCTCCAGATTAGGATCAGCTGGGAATTTAAGATCACATAAGTCTCAGGACAGACCCCTGAAAAATACACACCATCAGCCACTACCTTTGGAGCCTGAAAATCCTATTGTTTGTTGGATTTGTTTAATCAAATAATGGGTTTGTCCATGAAGGTGTAAGTTTATAGCTTGGGTACGGAATACTGTGGGAGACTGTGCTGGGGAGACACAGCAGCCACTCATCTTCCCTCATCTACTGATTTGGTTATCTTACCTCAGGGGAATCACTTGATCCAGCATAATGTACCCCTGATAAATCCATCTTGGTTATTTTCAGTCACCCTCCCATCCAAGTACCCAAAAATGGCATGTACCCTCTGGGCACTTTGCCTGGCCAGAGGCAAGGGCACATAAATTAACTCAGTCAGTGATTGCATTGTTATAACGTGGTCCTGAAGCATGAAAGCAGAGAGTTAGTCAAATCTAATCTTTTGGTTGTGGAAAAATTTAAAACCTGAGGGTTTTACTACTTATTGTCATAGATTTACCTCAGTGTACACTCTGTAAGCAGCAGTGTTTGCTGATTAATCTCTTCAGACCACCTCTCATATTTGTGTTGCCTGAGTGTCTCACTTCCTTGGATTTAGAGATTAATTTAATCAAAAGAACTCAGGACACCTTGAATAGCTTAAATAACTGGTCTTTTCTATGCCAGCTGATTCTGAGTGGTTGCAGGTGACACAAAGATGAATAGGCGATTCAGCCAGCTTGAAAGCTTTTAACATTCAGAAGATGATGCAGTAGTTACACAAACAATGGAACTGAAGATCATTATTTTTCTACTGAGAGTGTGAATGAGGACATTTTTATAACTGTGAATGTAAACAGATGTCAAAAAATGACATTTAGAATCACAGAAATGTTTAGGTGGGAGGAGACCTTTAAGATCATTGAGCTCAGCCATTCCCCCAGGACTGCCACGGCCCCACCAACCCCTGTCCCCAGGTGGCACAGCTACAGGTCTTCAAAATCCCTCCAGGGCTGGGGACTCCACCCTGGACTGCCCTGGGCAGCCTGTTCCAATGCTTGACAATGCTTTGGGTGACAACATTTTCCCTAAAACCAATCCAGTAGTGAGGGGCCCAAAGCTGAGCACAGGATTTGAGATGTGGCATCAGCAGTGTCAAATCCAGGGCCATCCTTGGCCAGCTGGGCCCGCTCTGGTGAGGGATTGCAAGGGGCTCAGTGAGCACTTGTGGCAGCTCCCTCAGTACCCCAGCAGCTCCCTGCTCTGTTCTCATTATGAAGAATGATATTCTCTCCTTTTGTGGTAAAAAGTCTTACCTGGGTGAAAGACAGTGTTGTGGTTTGAGTATTGCCAGATACATTTCATGGACAATCTTCTGCTTTCACCTCCTTTGAAGCTTCGTGTTTGTCAACAGATCTGCTCATTCTGATACAGAGTGTAAATGAGGTGTTGGGTTTGTAATAGAAGGAGAGAGGTGGGGAGAATGAAGAGAGTATTTAATAATGCCTGGCAGTGTCAATGTTAATATTTTGGTTTAAAATGCTAATATTAAGATGATGTGCAGGGAAAGGCATGGCAGAATCATTAATGATGGTTTTTTTTAAAGCTCTCTGAAACCTTTTCAATTTAGATTAGTATTTAAATCTCCCTTTGGAGATTAAATGGCTTCAGTGAGTCTTGCAGTCCATTTTCTGATTATAACATCTCCTTCTAGCATAAAAGGCTTTAAATACAGCATCATCCTCTGAGTTTTTAGACATGTAGCTCTTTATACTGATTCTTATTTACAGGTATTGGGCAGCTAAAATTGTAGAAGAGTCTTTAACCAATTTTCAGGATTTCATTTTTTTATTAGAGCAAAAAGATTTAACAACCTCTAAAATCCATCTTTCTTTCTAGATGCCTGTGTTTTTTAACAAATGCACCTTTCCACAGACAACATACCAGGAGATGAGGATTAGTGGTGAGGTATCTTCCCATTTAGCAGGAGAAGACAGAGATTATACAGAATAATGAAATTTTCCAACACTGTAATAGCATTTCTTTTTGAAATTCTGTCTAACTTGTGACAGCCTTTTACTTTAACAGCTAAGGTAAATACTCCCTGTAAATTCAAATTGGTAGGTAAAGAAACAGCTTAACTGAGAAAAGCCTTTAGGAAAGCAAGTGGTCTTGTGAGTGATGATACACTGAAAAAAGGCATGAAAAGTTGGTAATCATTTTTAAAATAATATTTTAGAATTACTGTTCTAATGCTATATAAATATAATGTAAATATTTCTTACTTTCAAAAAGGTTTAAATTTTACTATTTTGTATCTCCACAGCATTTGTCAAGTAGACACAGTGTCCAGCAGAGCACATCACAGGTAAATATCATTCATGTTTGAATTTTTTGTTGTCTTTAAGTTCTTGGTAATGTAGGTAAAGGTATGATGGAGATTACTGGGTAAGTCCTTACCGACAGAACACTTCCTCAGAAGATTCCCAAGTATTTAAGTCACCAAGGTCCTGCTTCAAATTCCATTTAGGTCTCTTTTCCTGAGCTTGTAACTGTTGTTCTTAAAAGATACAATTGTGTAGAGAGATCAAAAGCTTCCATCTGCCTCTGTGACTCTTCTGTCTACCTGCTAACAGGTGGCTTAGTGGCTTCTGTTTCACACATCCTTTCTGTGCTGGTATAATCCTGTCCTGGTCATGGAATCTGGCTTTGATCTTTACAGAGATCTGTGCTTCCACAGGTACCTGTCTTTAAAGAATGAGGATTTCCTTGGGTTTAATTTTAAGTCCAGAACAAAATTCCTTTTAAAGGAGTACAAATCTGAATTGTAAGTCTGGAAATGTAAGATTTTTTTGGTTAGACTGTACCTGTCTGTGCATTCAGAGGAGGTGAGCATAGAGCACTTAGGATATTCATGCAACCTATTTATTAAGATCAGCATGAATGGATGTAAAGGGTTGTAAAAACTGAAAGCCTACATTTGCTTATACTCTTTTTTAATTTGGCCACCCCAGCATTCACTGCTATGGTAAATAGGTCTTGATATGTTGAGCCAAAATGTAAACCTTTCTACTATTTGGCTTGATTGGTTGCTCATGTTATCAACCCTTGTTAAGTTTGTTATACCTGCAGGACAAACTGGCCTGTTAAGCTTTGTTCTAAGTCATGGATTGTTTTTGAGAGGAAAATACCCTTAGGATTAAGTCCCAATGTTCCCCCAGCACTGCCAAGGCCACCACTAAACTCTGTCCCTAAGCACCACATCTACACATACAAGGATGGTGACTCTACCACTTCCCTGGGCAGCCTGTTCCAGTGCTTGACAACACTTTCAGTGTGGAATTTTTCCCTAATATCCAATCTAAACCTCCCAGACACAACTTGTTCCTTGAGAGGAGAGACCAACCCCCACCTGGCTACAACCTCCTCTCAGGTGGCTGCACAGGGCAATAAGGTCCCTCCTCAGCCTCCTTTTCTCCAGGCTGAGCCCCCTCAGCTCCATCCTCTTCCCTGGAGAGGCTCCATCACCTCAGTTCTTCCTTGGAGTGAGGGGCCCAAACCCCAGGATTTGAGGTGTGGCCTCAGCAGTGCCCAGTACAGGGGGACAGTCACTGCCCTCATCCTACTGGCTACAGAAATGACCTCTAGAAGTGAATTGCAGCTGCTCAAAAGAAATAATGTAACAAATGTTACTAACAATGCTTTAAGTCCATCTGTTTCAAATGGAAATCATCAGGACCCACTCCAGTACCATCTTATAATTCATTTTCAGTACCAGAATCAAAGCAAAATTTGAGAAATAGGATTGATTTGGTTTACTTGATAAAATCAGATTCGCAATGCATAAACCATTTGTTTTGTATCCACTTGGTTATCACAGTTTCATCAATCTATTCAAATTAGAAGCATTAAAAATAGAGGCAGAAAGCTTAATCTAGCCCCTATCTCTGAGGCAGAATATATTTGAGATTAAACTTTTACTTGAGGGTGAGAGGAGGCCAGGATCTCTGTTGAAATGCTCAGGTTGATGTGTTCAGGTGTCCTTTCTGTGTGAGGAAGTGCCAGTGGTGTTCCCTGTTTGGCTCAGGTGGACACCATCCGTCAGCGGCACGGGGACGCCTGCCGGATGCCAGTGCCTCATCACTTCTTCCTCAGCCTGAAGAGCTTCACCTACAACACCATTGGAGAGGACACTGATGTCTTCTTTTCCTTGTACGACGTCCGGGAAGGCAAACAGATCAGGTAGGAATTTGTCCAAGAGCTAAAAAGCTTCCTAGGAAAAGAGTTGTGAGCAGAGCAGCTACACTGGAGATAACCACGAGCTGTTCTTGAGGCCCAGCTGGAAGGACAGAGCTGGGACATCACAAGTTGCTGGCCCTGCAGTTCTTACATGGGTATATCAGACTGCTCCTTGCATAGGAAATTTAGTGAAGCATTAAAGGCACAGAATGGTTGAATTTTTTAGTTTTCTGACTTTGCCTCCAGACATTACAGGAGCTTTCTCCTTAGGGTTATTGGTTAAGAAGCAGAAATAATGACAGGGCCAGGCTGTGGGGCTGGTTTGAGAAGGGACTGCTGTGTGCCTCTGTAACTTTCCTCCACTCCTTGCCTTCCAGGCCTGTCACAAAAGAGCTCTTTCTCCTCACTGTATTGCTCTCAACATAAACTCTTAACGTTCATCCCTATGTCTGTGGTCTCAATTTATTGAACTAATCGGTACCAGTGCTAGCAAACATGAGATGGACTGGCTTTTCTCTTCCAAGCATGTGTTTTGAAAAGATCAGGGTATGTAGAAGAGCATTGCAGCATTTATTTTGTGTCTTGGAAGTTTAGCAAATGCAGCTTGGTCTGATCTGAAGAACACCATATTTGTGCAGTGTTCTGAGTTTTGGTAAAAGCATTTCCTGGCATTCACTTGCTGCCATAGTCAAAACTCTCCTAGTTTTCAGCAGTTAGGTTTAGATTTGTTTCAAACTGAGGGAAGAGCCACAGAATGTTCCTTCCTCTCTTAGGAAGAAAGCTCAGAGTAACTGAGAACAGTTTTGTATCTCTTCAGAGAACATCCCACTGAAAATTGGTCTATATTAGAAAGCTCTGATGACTTGATGGTATTCCTGACATCCAGCCTAATCCTCCCCTGACACAGCTCCAGCCCCTCCCTGCTGTCCCTGGGCACAGAGGGCAGAGATTGGTTCCCTCCCCTCCCCTGTCCCTCAGGAGGATGCTGGAGGCTCCACTGAGGTCTCCCCTCAGTCTCCTCCAGGCTGAACAAACCAGGAGCCCTCAGCTGCTCCTCACAAGGCTCCTCCTCCAGACCCTTCCCATCTCTGCAGCTTTTGACTCTCCAGTGGATGGAGTTTAGGATGTGCCTATGATGCCTCTCTTGAGAGAATTACCAGAAAATAGCTATTAAGAGGGAAAGATGAAAATGGAAAACCAAACAGAAAAGATACACCCAACTAGTTCCTACTGCAAAGCAATAAAATATTAAATAATTGAGATGAGAAAAGCTGCCAGGAAGAGGAAGGGACAGGCAGACAAGCTGCTGCCAGCAGAAATTGCTTTGAAAGGAGATGAATTGTCTTGGGCTGCAGTTTGTATGTGAACACTGAGTGCAGAGCCTTAAGGAAAGGGTTTTGCCAGTGATTAAAAAAAAAATGAAATAATCATTATAATGAGAAAAAGCACAAAGAGTGGTCCAGGCAAATTTAAATACATATAGTAATGCTTTTTTGTGCAAACAGTTGTTATTACTTAGCTCTTTGAATTGAGCATCAGTGGTCTGCTGTAGTGAAAACAGCATAATTTTTACATTTTCTTACAACCCAAAGAGTGCTGGGGAAGAAATGTGTAATGAGGCTGAGCTCTGTTTTGGAGAAGAAACCAGAAAACAGACAAACACATTGCTACAAATTTAGAATGATGTTTTTATATCTACTTTAAAACATTTTCTCTCCTCTCGGGAAATAGTACATTAAGGTAAAAAACCCAAGCAAGGCTTCTGCACACTGCACTCTAAATGAAAGGGACAAATTGACTTCTGAAATGGTTTGGAGGTTGATAAATTTCTTACCCAAGCAGCTCGTGCTGGAGGCTGAGTGGCTTTCAGCATTACTGCCTTGGACATGTGCTGGATTACAAACCTCCCTGAACCTGCTGGTGCCAAGAGCTATTTCCCAGGGAGGTTAAGTGAAGAATTGCTGAAAGTTCCAGTGTTTTTCAAGGGCTGAAGCAACAGCATGCACCAGGTGGGGATTAGCAATCAGAAGTTTGGAGCAGCAGCTGAAATACCTTTTGAGGTGGTTCCCAGGTTCTGAATACAAAAATGTTCCTGTGTTTAATGGTTGTCAGCAAAGGAGGAGCAGGCAAAGGGTGACAGTGGGGAGCTGTGGACAGCAGAATAACAGCACTGCCAGCAGAGGGGTCAGACCTAGAGGTAAACACAAGGAAAAAGTTACTTCACTTTTAACCTGACAGAAATATAGAAAGTAATACTTCTAAGTAAATAGAAATTGAAGGCTCAGATTTAAAAAGGGATTAAAGCTTATTTGTCTGTTTTAAAGTATTTGGGATTTCTTTTTTTCTTGCATACAAAATACACTAGTCTAGCAACTTTGTGACTCATCTTTAATACCTCAGTTTGTTTGCTGAGTGGAAATTACTGGAAAATGATGTGATAATTGATGTAGTTTGGATTATAGCAAATGATTATACCCCATTGGGAGATGTACCTTGGCATGAATGATCACGGAGTGATGGAGTTGAGAGTAGCAGCAAAGAAAATGTTACTGGAAAGATGGCGACCTCAGGAAGGAAGGTGCCTGTAAAGATCAAATAGAGATAGGTAAACTGATATGGAGAAAAGCTATTGGAGAGTTGTGTTTCTGAATGATACTGTGAAAGAGCACAGAGGCAAATTGTTTGAGTATGAAGGAAAAATTAAATATATGGAGACAACAGAAAGTCTGTATCATGTTCTGTGGTTGGAAAGGCAGTATATAAAACAGGACAAATGAAATTGTACAAACAGGGACGGGAACAGACAGAAATTTATAGAAAAAACGGAACTACTAAAGGGCATCAAGGATAAAAAACCAAAAGAATAATTCTATAATGCTTTACCAGCAAAAAACTTTTTTTTTTTTACAAAATGAAGAAATAGCTGAACAGATTAAAGGGGACATTAAGCCGTGAGCAGATGTTTCCAAGATAGCTGGAGTATTTAATGGCTGTTTTGCCTCAATCTCCCTAAGAAGGTCAGCTGCAATCCGATGACAAATGTGAAAAGTTGTGGAACAAATAAACTACTTGTTAGCACTAAGCAGCTAACAAGATGGTAAGTAAAAGTCAACATAGATTTGTCAAGCACAAATCACATCAGAGCCAACTAATTTTGTTCTGTTATATGGGAATGCACCTCCTGCCTCAACAGAAGAGAAGTATTAAACTTGATAGAATAAAGAGATACAGGCTGCATTAACTGCTCTAAAGGAGCTGGAAACTGGTAGACAAAGGGATGCAGAGTGTTATCTGTGCTAGAAAGATGCAACAAATAATAGATATATCTACATTTCTTGACATTTTTAGCAAGATTTTGATGAGTGAAAATAAATTAAATTCAGTAAAAGAGTGAGGTTTAGATACCTATATAATAACTTTATTTTTCCAGGAAATGCATGGAATTATGCATAACTTAAAAAAATGACACATTCAAACATATGATAGTGGGATTTTTTCTGAAAATAAATTTGTTAAGTCCATTCTAACTGTCATAGAAACCCAGAGTGGTTTGGGTTGGAAGGGACCTAAAAGGCCACCTTGTTCCACCCCCTGCCATGGACAGGGACACCTTCTACTCTCCCAAGCTGCTCCAAGCCCTGTCCAGCCCAGCCTTGGACATTCCCAGGGATCCAGGGTTTCTCTGGGCAGCCTGTGCCAGGGCCTCCCTACCCCCACAGGGGAGAATTTATTCCTGATATCTCATCTGAACCCCCACTCTCAGTGTAAAGCCATTCCCCCTGGTCCTCTCACTCCAGCCCTTGTGACGAGTCCCTCTCCATCTTTTCTGTAGACTCCCTTCAAGTTCTGGAAGGGGCAGCTAGGTTACCCTGAAGCCTTCTCTTTTCCAGGCTGAGCAATCTCAGTTCTCTCAGCCTTTTGAGTATGGAAAAGGAGAAATAAATTTATGTCTTATTTTTTCTTTATAAAGTTTATGTTTAAACATGGGAATGTTTTTCATTCTGCCTGCATCCTCAACCAGTTACCCTATTTCACACACCACTGGGATTTAAAATTTTCTCGTCATCTAGAAATATCCTTAATTATGGAGAGTGAATAGAACAAAAGAGAAACTCTGATGTGATTGAATTTGAAGATCTGGGGGCCTAAGCAGTAATTATGCATGAGAGATGGTGTTGTGCATATTTCTGCTGGTAACTCCTCCACCTGCCTCCTCCTACTCACTGAGCCTTTGCCATTCCCGTTATAGCAGCGACCTCGTCGTGACTGGGGGATTGGGAGATGTGCTCAGTGCCTGTGCTGCTGCTGGGACTCACTGAGCAATCCATGTGGGCATTTCTCATCCAGCAACTGTTCAAACCCTTTGTGGAGAGACCAGGTGTTCTCTGCAGTGTCTGTTTTAAATAGCTGCCATGTCTTTGGGGTGAGACAGGATTGTAAACACTGCAACACGGGCTAGGAGTTTGATTGGAGTTTTATCCCCCTTTTATCCCAGTGTTAAAATTTAAAAGCAGTAGCCAAAATGAGAAAAAATATAAGCTTGCTCTTTAAAGCTCTTGCTAATAGGTGATACAGAAAGATGTTTTTTGTGGAAATGTTCTCAGCTTGTGGGTGGATGATAGGGAGAATGTGAGCAGTACAGTCTGTCCCAAGTCTTGTCTTAAGGATTTAGCACCATTGACAAAGCAGTTCTCAGGAGAGAAACATGGTTTGGAAACATAATTATGGACTGAAAAAATGCCCTGGGTCTACAGCAGGATAGTTGGACTCAGCTGCTCAAAAGTCATCTGACATAAAATCATCTGCCCCTATTTTTCAAGGCTGAGTCAAATGTTCAGTGGCAGTGTTTGGCTGTCAGTACTGCTCTGCGGTGGGGTTTGGTGGTAACTGCAGAGGTAATGGAGATAATGATTTCCTGTTTGTAACTTCTCTCTGGATCTTGGGTCATTTTCCAACCAAATTATTTTCTGTGATAAAAATCAGCAGACAGATGTGTAAATAGTTCAAGATACTAAAGGGAGAAAACTATTAGAGAACGTAGTTGTCAATTTAAATGTGTCCTTGTAAACAAGTAAACTTCTGGGGCATGACCAACCTGGGTTTGGTTTAACCAGTGTGTGAGTGTTAGAAGTTTTCTCAAGCTGCTACTCATTTGTGTAACCTGGTCCTGTAGAAGTCCCAATACTGCACTTGAGTGGCCAGGAAGGCTGGAAAAAGAAAATGTTTGTGCCAGCGTTTAGGTAGAGTAGAATGAAATGCACCACTTGGAAACACTGGATTTAGAAATGATGAATTTGTAGGGAATTTGATTTTCACTCTTTCTGTAGTAGGAGTTTCTGAGACACAGTATTCCTGGTTCAGACGTCAGAATACAAATCTGTACCAAGCTGCTGAAGGTTACCTTGACAAATTTGACAGGAATCCCTCATCTCCGTTTGTATTTGTTGATGGCCGTTAGCTCCATGGTTCCCATCATCATTTAGTCTTTTTTTTTTTTTTAATTCCTTTTTAACTGTCAATAGGAATGTATATCAGCTACTAAAAAAATGTTAGCAGGAACAGTGTAGCTAAAATTACATTGTGCTTACACATGCCATCTTGAATAATTTTCCTGTAGCACTTGCTAATTGCAGACAATTAGCACTCAGGAGCTTTCATTTCAAACGCTGAGCCAACATGTGAAATGCAATGGCAAATTTCCCACAGGTCCTGTCCAAGAAGGGGTTTGAGTCCCCTCAAAGCTCTGATGTGCAGGATCAGCATCCTTAATGCAGGAACACCTGTACAGAGCAGCCCTGCCTGCCCAAGCAGGGCTGTAGAACTTGTACATGTTCTGGACACCAGAATCTGCTTGGGCAGATGGAGAGAGGGGGAGCAGGTAAAATAAAAAAGAGTAAGACTGGCATTAATAAAGTCAGAAAGAGGAAAGAGGGCTCACTGAGTAGGTAAATATGGTTGAAGTTGAATAGCTGAAGGAGAAGTTGTTAATTAACGGGGAAGGATCTGCAGTAAAAACTGTGTCAGCCTGACTGCATTCTCTCCAGGATGTGGAACTGACCTGAAGATCCTTTCTCTGAATTGTTTCTCTCAAGTAATGGCTCTGGGAGTGCTGGGACAATGTGTGGGCATTTATCCCCAGTTAATTGCTTTAAAATATTATCATGCTCCTTTATTGCCAGTTGCTATGTAAGGAAGTAGAAAATTGTATTTTAATTTTATTGTGCAATATGCGCTAAATTTTCCTTTTGTTATGTTTTTAATAGCATAGCTATTCTAAAATAGCAAAGTTATCTCATTCACTGTCAGTATACTGATTTGGCTGCTGGGAAAAAATAACTTTGTATCACTCAGAATTACTTCTTTAATATTCAGAAAATTTCTTAGGGATTAACCTTACCAACTAATGAGATTTTTCTTCTGCTTAGTCATGAAAAACCCATCTTTATATTTTTACCTGTCTTTTAGCAATCTGATCTATTGGGATAGCTAATCCTCCATCAGCTCCTCCTGTACTTCAGTTTGTTGTGGCTTTAGTATTTCAAGGGTAGTATTTTTCTGAGTTTTGTGCCATAGCTAATTCATGGCAACAGTAATGGGAGCAGCATGAGCTCTTCACCCTGCTCAAGGTGAACTTCCTCAAAAGCTAAGCAAGCATTAAGAAATATTGCTACCCACAGCAATGGCCTTGTTCTGGTCACTGCAGTGACCATGGAAAATGTGTGTGTCTCTGAAGTCTGCTGCACACAGACAGCTGGGACAAAGAGCCTTTCTGGTAGAATATGGAACTTCTACAAAACACAAGTTTTGTCATCACTAAGACAAAACCCGTGGAGTATTTTATAAGGTTTGTTAGTGGGTAGATTTTTAGAAAAGGACACAGGAGGAGGGATGCATTTTAATTTTCTTTATTGATTGCTTCAGCTGACTTTCATTACCTGGATCTCTCTGGAATCTGCATTTGCTTGGTTTTCCTATTTATTCTCTGTCTTGTTAATAGTGTATGCAAATGAAACTGCTACTGTCTGGATTTGTATATGAAAGTTGCTGTAAGAGATGTAAGTGGTGTTATTAAATATGTTAATTCTTTTCTATAAAATTACTGGTTTTCCTAGTTCCTATGGAATTATTAATATGTAGCCATTCCAAAGCAGGAGCTTTTACAAATATCCATCTTATTTTGAATCTCTCACCACCACCATCCTCCTTCCCCCACAAGTGGGGGCTTTTTTTTTGGTTGGGGATCAAGCATGACATAGAAATAGGCAGGGATATAGAGTTTTCTACAGGATTATTTTGATTTTTTAGCTGTTTAACAGGAAGAAATCAGTGAGTTGCAGGCATTGGAACTTCCTCCCTTTCCTGCTCAGGAGGAATTGACAATGTGTTGTGAACACACAGCTGGAAGAAATTCTGCTCACGTGAGGGGCAGCGGGGAAATCTGTGTTGTTTAAATGTGTAACTGAGCTCAGAGAAAGCACTTCCAAGTAATTTTCTGTCTGTAAGAAGGCTCAGTGGATGGAATCCTCTTGTGCTTCAGCTCTTTCTGTGGGGAAATTCCCCCTTAAAAGCCAGGTCTGTGTTCCTGACAGAACTTGTCATGTGCAGAGCTCTTGTAGAGCAGGAATTAAATGTGACAGCTGCTGTACCAGACCTCAGAACCATTAGCTTCTCCCAGGGTAGAGATGGTGATAAAATCCTTATTCTACAAAATACCTGTAATCCAAAATTAGAAGTCTTCCCTGCAAAGCTTGCCTCACCTGCCACCTGGCAGGGTCAGTCTGCCTTGCCTTCCATTAGTTAAAATCACTGTTACTGGGGAATTGCACTCAATGACTGAAGTCTCTCTGTCTTTTCTTTTCTTTTTTCTTTTTTTTTTTTTTTTTCTTTTTTAAATAGAAGCCTTTTCTAGTTGACAGAATTCCTTTCAGGAACAAAAATATGTACCTTTCATGATGGAAATAGCAGAAAAAATCCTTATGATGGTGTCAAATGTTCAAGTGTGGCAGAGTCACAAGAAGCCAAGGAGAATGTAATTGGTGCTTGGCTCCCTTTTCCCTGCAATCCTCAATAACACTTTAACATTGTGGTGGTTTTCCCTTGAATGTGGCAAAAGAAATGACAGGTAGTTATTTTCACTATTTTCTGTTTCCATGGAAACCCAGTGTTTGCAGTAACAGTCTTACTGTAAGCTCTGTAATCCTCCCCTGGGGCTTCTCGCCAATGTGGTAATTTAATAATTCATGAGCATTAAGCCCAAATTTGCTAGGAAGCAAACTGTGTTGCTTGGAGCCGTTTTCTCAGGGCCAGATTGATTTCCCTCACAGATTCAGTGTTCTTTTCTCTAAGATGTCTTTATAAAATACACTCCATAAACCAAAGCCGTGTACTGTGCCTCAGTTGTTTGTGAAAGCGGGGTTATTGCAGAGCTGCTGGATAAGACAGCTCAGGAAAGAACTCTCCTGCCTCCCCCAGCAAAAGAAAAGGGGAAAAACCAAACATACTTGCCTGAAAAGGGAGATTGTTAGGCAGTCCATGAGTCACTGTTGAGACAGTGAGCAAACTGAAAGTTCAGCAGGGGTGATGCTCCTGTCTGCAGGGCTCGGCAGTGCCCGCTGTCCATGATGGATTGCTCAAACACTGCTGGGATCTGGGAGATGCTGGTGGTTTACACTGAAAGTGGGAATTGAGTTCTTCACAGACATGGCTCCATTCTGTACATATGCTCTGGCTTCTTGTCACTCTCACACTGAGAATGGAGACTCATTCTGTGGAGCTCTGGGAGATTTTGTTATTAGGTCAGTCTTACAGCAGCTATAAGAGCCTAGATTTTTTTTCCCAAGAGGATGAGCAAAAATTAGCAACTCTAAAAGATAATCATGATGAACAGAAAATAAACTTGAAAAGCTTTTTCAGAGGATACTCCTACTGCTTAAATAATCTTTCAAGAGTAAAACTAATTCTTTTTCACAATGGGAAATTACTAAAATGTTGATATAGGTGCGTGCTTTCTTCATGAACAAGAGATGAAATAAAGCTCATGAAATCAAGTTCAGAAGGCCTGAAATGAGGCTTGTTTCCTTTTTAGAAAGTTCCCACAGGGTATTCTCAAAAGCATCAGGCTGCAGTGCTGTCCTGATGTGACCGTTTCAGTCACTGACTCTGGTAATGTTCTTGCAGTTTACAAACTCGAGAGATCTGAACAAATTTCCAAATTCCAATTTCCAGTTTGGCCAATGGAATGAAAATAAAAGTCTATTTGTTTCTTCTGTGAAGTTGTGCAAGCAAATATGAGAAGCCTCATGTGGTTATCATTAACTGTATTGCAGGGTGCAGCAGAAATGGAAAGCCAGGACAGTAGAGCCTGATTTTCCCTCAGCCTCCAAAGAGGATGGTGGGGAGCAGTAATTGCTTTCTGGAAAACTGGCTAATGCTGCTCTCCTGGGGCTTTAAAACTTCTGCTCTGCTGGGTCAGTGCGCTTCCTTTTTGATACAGGAACAACTTCCCAAGTTAATCCATGCAAATATTAGCTTGACCAAACTGTAAGGTTTTGAGACTGTAGTTCATTTTTCTCTCCACTTCCCCCTCCCACCAAGCCCCAGGGATCTCTTTCATGGTGTTTCTCTTCCAACTTAATTCATGTTTTGAAACAAGCTCCTTTATTTGCAACTTTAAGAAAGTGCTTTGATCCTATACCAGTAATTCTTAACATAATTCCATTCATCTGGTCAACATATTGTCCTTGTAGAGCTTGTACACACAGGGGCAGGAAGAATGCAGTGTTTGATGGCACTGTTGAGGTAAACTTCCTGACATGTGGTGTGTGCACCAAGACTGGGATATTTTGAAGGGAATTGTTGGCAAGCTTTAATTGCCATAGAGTGACCAGCTCATCCCAAGCTCTCTCCTGGATGGGCTGTGTGGAGCTTGTTCTTGAGATTTATCTGGGACAAAATAGGGTGCTTTTACAGTAGCATCTTCAAATGTTTATGGTGCTCATATGCCAGCTCAAATGTTAGCCTAGAATTATTGTCAGGCATGTTAACATTCTTTAAAGAAAAGAGAGACATTTTTCAGGAAGGAGGGCAGAGGAGAAATGGAATAATATCATGCTTATCATTTGTTTTTTAAGCAGCAGGACTGAAGGGAGATGAACTGTCCTGGCTAGGCAGGTGCTTGTAGCTTATTCCTGCAAAATTCTGACTTCTGTGGCAGCATTTTCAGATTTTTGTTCCTGACTTTGTATTTTGCATGCAGGCAAGGTTTTACATGATACTAAAAGTGTCAGAAAGAAACCTGGAGAGGCACCAAGAGAAGATGAAAGTCTAAAATACAAGTTGTTATATGATCTTTTCCACTGCCATGTTACCCCTTCCCTGAGCACTTCTACATGTGTCATGGACCAATATGTATTTTTAAAATAACCTGTGTTCTTAGAAGGGTTGGCCACATGCTAAATTCTGAAAACCCAATTAAATACAGCTTTTGAGAAAGGACTGAAGTATTTTTAATAATATTGGGGGTTTTCAGTGTTCCCCCAGTTTTCTCTGGAAATAAGAAGCACTGAGCAGAACAAGAAAAACTAGGGGCCATTTGTATATTTGTACCTTCTCCCTTTCAGTGGCACATTGGAATGGAGAGGGTGAAGGAGGTTTTGTTTCTGGGAGAAATAGCTGCTGGACCATTACTTAAGACCAGGGAAGGGTATAAAATGTGAGGTTTCTGCCTAAGGAAATTGAAGCCCTAATATGCTGCTGTCCCTGCTTCAGAAAACCAATCTCCTATTCTTTGTTAAAGAATTATTTTTTTTAGTCTGTGCTCTTTATCACCAGTCTGTAGGGGGATAAAATATAAGAAAATAAAGATAGTGTAGAAGGTAATCTTACCCCTAAGGAGCTGCAGCTGGGCCAATTATCAAAGATTAGGAACAGGCCTGACTTTACCAGGACACAGCTGTGAGCAATGAGCAGAAGATGCTATAAAAGAGTGGGGTGGGTGGGTGAGAAGGGAACTGGAGTCAGTGGCTGCTTTGTGAAGAAGAAAGAGTCAGTGCTGTGAGGAGCTGCCCACGAGAAACACCAAGCAGGTATGGAACTTGTGTGATAAGGAGACAACCGTGTGGAACCCCTGCAGTCAGATGCCAGCACCAGACTCCAAACAGAAAATGGAATTAGAGACTGGTGTTGTGGCCTTATTGCAGGGGGTCCATACTTTGGCATTATGCATCTATTAATGCTGTACCTATATTCCCAAATTGGTGCTCAGTCAGGATTTTTGCCTTAAAACTCCCCCAGTAATGAAATGTGCCCATGAATGAATACAAGGGGCTCACCAGTCCAGCCCAAGCTCTTTGCCAGCCCTTTCCTTTTGTTGTCATCTTCACAGATTGTGTGAAGAACATCCAAACAAACCTCAACCACAAAAACTCCCGGGGACACAGTGCCACTCCTGCTCACCAAGAGGAAATTTTGTCCCTGTTTGCCCCCTTTTTCGTGCTGAAAGTGTAACATCCCAAGCCAGTGATGGCTTCCTTCCTTTCTGCAGAGTTCAGTATGGTTCTGCTGTGCAGTCACTTTGGGGGGAGAAAAGAAGTGAGACACTGCTCTCCTTTCACTTTTCCTCCTTTTCAAGTGAAGGAACAAGAAGCTGTTTGACTTTGCTTGTCAGAGCAGTGGTTCTTATATTTGAGTAGCTGTAGCAATTACTAATCATGAGAGTGATTGTAAACCCTGGCTTAGTGCTGCACAAGAGGTGGTTTCACTATGATGTGAATTAGCACAGGAGGAGATGCTGCAATTAGAGTAATTGGAGCTTACTTATAGCATATAGGAGGAAGAGGAATAAATAAGCTTTTGTTTAAGATACTGCTTCTGATGTGGCACCTCTTGGGTCTGAGCTCAGCAGGGTAAAATGTTAATTTTTTTCCTCAGTTTTGATGAATTTATCTCCAATTTTATGCAAAAGAACTGTTTTTGGTGTATATTCAGAATAGCTGAAAACTTGTATTGGGTTGTTGGTTTTAGTTGTGGGTGTTTTGTGGGGTTTTTTGGCTTTGGGCAGCAGTAGGATCGAGCAGTCAGATTGCATCTCAGTACCTCCCATGCTTCATTTCCACCACATTGGCAGTTGTAACTACTGGGTTTTTAATTAATTCCCACATGGAGTTTATTCAGATTTGATATTTCAGTCTTACTAAACTGGACTTATTGTTGCCTGAATTCTGTGTGTGCTCTCGTCCTTGTGCAGAGAATAAAATTGAGGAAAAGACACACTGGAGACTCAACTTTTCCCAAGGACGTAGCTCTTAAAAGAAGAAATTAAGCTACTGAATTCCCATTAAGTTTCTTGACCCTAAATGTGTGTATTTTTGTCTAAAAACAGACCTGCAATGATAGATGAAGGCAGTGGATTTTCAGGTCATTGGAAACAGGGTTATTCTTCCAGATTTGCTTTGACATAGAAATAAATTTGCAGTTGTAAAATGGGAAGCAGCTGACTAACTAGTTCATAATGTGGGTCACCAGTGTAAAAAAGGTTCCAGTCCTATTCCAGCAGCCCTGACAGCATCAGCACCACTGAGACCTTAGAATAATAACAGAACAGCAGAACAGAAGTAAACTGTTCTTGATCAATAGTAATATCAAAGCTTAGAGGAATGCTGGAGATGAGAAACAAGCCCACAAGTTTAGGAGAAGTGATGTGAAAGGAAAAGAGGGAGAACTGGAGCTGGCTTGGTCCTTTGGGGTGGCCTCTTGGCACTGCTGCCTTGTCACTCTCTGCCTCCTGTCCTTGCATCTCCTTTGGCCAAATGCCTCTTCCTGTTCCACAGTTCTCAAATGCTGCAGTTGACTCAAAGTCCCTTTAATTATTTATTCACACAAACTCAAGAGGACTCTAAATTAAGGGGAAGGAATGTAAAGGTTGTTACTGCAGTGGTGCTGGAATAAGGGAACAGGTGATCAATAGGCAGGTGAGAGGGGTGGTGGCTGCTTCATTTCTTGAAAAGCACTGGAATAGAGTGACAGGAACCAGATTTTCTCCATGGCTTTAGTAAGGAAAAGATGAATTGCAAATTTTAAAATAATTCCACTTATTAATGGAGGAAAAACTTGCAAGAGACCATCAAGTGAATCTCCAGAATATCCCTCTTTGGGTGCTTTAAAAGCACACTAAGCAATCTTTTGTTGATGAATGAAATCCATACAGGCAGCTCAGCTCAAAGACCTGGCAGCCCCTTCCCTGCCATTGTCCGAGGGACAGTCTGCACAGGATTGCAGTCAGCTCCTGTGTGAAAATGAGATGCTCATTAGAGCTGAAATAATAATAAAAGAAACCCTAAAAAAACCTGTTTTGAAAGCTCAAGACTACATCTTACTGGAAATTTAAAATACAATATGTAACATTGATTTATGTGTTAGGTAGATAGAGGCTGTGAAGATGTAGTGTTGTTGTAATGTGACTGTCAGTGTAATATTGTGACTTTCTAGGATTGTCCTGCTCTCCACTTAACACATCACAAAAGTACTGAAAAATAGATTTTACCATATCATTAAAATATTTGGTAAAATGTTCTTAACTTACTGACATCTCAAAAGAATCATGAAATATCTGTTTCTTATGGATTTCTTTGTGGCATTTCAGCAGTCTCTGGTTATTAGCACTGGTAGCAAATTAATTAAAATTATAACTGAGTGGGGTTGTGGGATACATGGAGATTGGAGTAATAGTGAGTGACAGGGAGAGTGAAACAGCCAGAGAGAGGGATGGTCTGAATTGCTGAGCATCATTTACTTACATAAATTATCATGCAAAGGTGTATAATGAGATGTATGGGTCATGCTTGAGAATTAAGGAACATCTTAACAAAAGTAATAATTCTGAAAATACATCAGTGTTTATAATGGAAGGTGACATGAACTCACAGCATAAAGCTGTGTGGAAGGGCCAAGAGGTGATGTCTGATAAATCACTGTTAGACTGAGCAGGAGCTTGGCTTCCCCTGTGTGGAACCCCCAGATGTGTGTGTATTCATGGTGCAGTGTCTCAGTATCAGACTGTTACAGTCTTACAGCTTTAGAACTGTTCCTGAAATGCTGGGGAAAAATTTCACTGGGGGTGAGTTCTACAAAATGATTCCAGCACTTTTTCTTGGATTTTTTAACAGTGTTAAATTACTTATTTGTGTGTGGGGATATCACTGCTATTTCTGCCCTGCAAAAAATGAGCTTCTCTAAAGGGCTCTTTAATGCAGAAAGGTGACAAGAAGCAGTGGCTGTGCACTGAAATCAGGCATTTCCCATGGTCCATGTGCTTTAGCAGCAGGGATGAGTGGCCCTTGCAGCAAGCTGCCAAAGGAGGTAGTGTGAGCACTGTGCTTTCATTTTCTTCAGGCCAAGGGTGAATAATATGCTGGCAAGTGTATCAAGTGAAGGTTACTGGAGTTGATGCAGTTGTACTGGATAGGATTGAAAGGATCTGTGATTATTGGAAGATTTAATAATCTCTCTTTAAAGCTCTCTCTGTATTTATGTGAAAATCTAGGAAAAAAATTGTGGTCAATACTTAGGGGACTGTTGCACACTAGGGAAAAATGCTCATCAAACTTACTTTTACACATAAATTCTCTGTCTTAAGAAAAAATATGAATATCTGTGTCTTACCATGCATTGTGAGTATTATTCATTTTGCAGTCTGGCTAAACGTGCTGGTTTTATTCATCAAAGGGCTGCTTAATTTGATTGGTAAGAGTTATATAAATTGAACCTTAATGTATTTGAATTAGTCTTGCTTCTAGAAATGTTCTGTGTTGAAGGAGATTGCTTAATTGGTATTCTTGTAACTTTTAGTTTTGAGTGGATTTTAATGAACTCAGATTTACCAAAGGCAGTGTACCTCTCAGCAAGTTTGCCTTAGCCTTTGCCTGGAGGAGTTGTAATGTATACAGGTTCTGTGCTTCTTATGTTCACATTATTTTAATGTTATTGCATCATGAATATGCATCAACACAATGTTTTCATATGCAGACTACTTACTATTAGAAATCTGTGCTATTCCTTGTAATTTTGTATAGACAGTGAATACTGTTTTATAGACTTTGGAATTATAACAACCACTGCATCTTTTTTTAATGAAACCCAAATCTACCTGTGTTTTTCTGTTGATGTACAGGAAAAGCTGATTGTTTTTTACCATTGTTTGTTTTTCAGTGAGAGGTTCATGGTGAGGTTAAACAAGAACGGAGGCCCCAGGAACCCGGAGAAGATCGATCGAATGTGTGCACTTTTCACAGTACGTGTCTGTTCCCTTCCTTCCCCCTCACAGCAGTGGGGTTGGAGGTTTCCTGAGGGGAAGGAAACCCAGTTCTTCCTCTCCAATATAATCAGTAAAGGAGAAATAATTTCTAAGTTTTGTTACGATTTTGACTAAGTGTTAACATAGAAAGTGAATGTACTTCTAAATTTTTTTATGGCTAAGTGAATGTTCTGAAGTACTTGCATTTGTTCCTGCAGATAGTGTGAAATTTTGAATATTTTCATTGGATGTGCTGTGCTCTTTGATAACAGAGCATGGGAAAATGCTGTGATGGCCTGAACATAAAACAAGGCACTTTTTTCTGAATGAAAATCAGACAAATGTTTTCCCTTGTCCTGTCCCTATGTGCCCTTGTAAGAAATCGCTTCTGTGCTGGTCTTAAGTTGTGTTCATAATTCCCTCAGAATCAGGTGTCAGACCATCATTTTATCTGCTACTTCTTCTCAGAAAGGATATGAAAATCTAGAGACACTGAAACTTAACAGCTCCTCACAGAATAACTGTAAGGAATCTCAGATCCCAAGTGTGAGAAACACCTTCCATCGTGACTCACCTTTAGTTAGTGCACATGCTGGAAGCTCTGTAGCAGGAGCATTTTTGCCTGCAGTCAAGAAGAAAGATGGCAGAGCTTTGGTTCTGGCAGTGACACTCCCTGAGGTCAGGCAGGGCTGGACACTGAGCCAGGTATGGTCCCCAGCACTGTTCCCTTCTCTTCCTTAAAAAGGCAGCAGGATTCCTCCTCTTAGGGAACAGAATAGATCCAGGTGTAAGGATGCTCTGTTCTGTCTCCATCTGGATCTGAGAGCTGCAATCCAAAAGTAGCACTGACCTGGATGCTGACATCAGTAGCAGTTCTGGTTTTGGTACCATCAGTGAGGTGCTGAAAGCTGAATAAACATCAGCAAGGTGACAGTGTCACCTCAGAGATGGTAACTCAAACCCAGAGTCTGCTCCTGCTGAGAGAAGGTGGGCAGGGGTTAAGGTTCAGCACTGATGTCTGAGTCAGGTGAAAGGCAGGAGTGCAGCTTTAGGAGCTGCCCTAAGGAATAATCTCAAAAGGCAGCACAGGCTTTGTATCAACTTTGGCACTTTCTGGCCTCTGAGGTTCATCAATGTGAAAAAGATTTTCAGCATCCAGCTTCCCCACCCTGACCCATGCCACACAACCTGGGGTCATGGAACAAGTGTCCTGTTTCTCCCTGTGTGGTGAACAGTGTGAAACAGTTTTGCTCTGGTGATCTGCAAACCAGCCTTTAAAGCCTTTAAAAAATAATGATAAATTACAGCCAGGGCCATAACACAATTCCAGAAGAGGCCTGCTGTATATTCTGAGCAGGGCTAGTGTAGTCCAAGAGCAGGGAGCCCTGGGATTGCAGGATTTGCCAGTGCAGCCCCAATCCTGACCAGAGATACCTCCTGAGCTCCCTTTCCTATTGCTATGCAAAAATGCCAAAGCTGCTGCAGTCTCTGCTCTCCAGGGTGCTCAGACTCCAGCACTGGCTGGTGGAGGTGCTTAGGCTCTCACTCTTCTGCTATAGAGTGTGTATTCTACATAACAAAAATTACAATGAATGTATGCTCTACATAACAGGAATTATAACTGGAAAAATTATCTGTGCAAAAGATCTCACACTTCTAAAACAGCATTTTTCATCAATGTGTTCAAAGACCTTTCCAAAGTGTGTAGTAAAAGAGCAATAAATAATTGCTGTTTTGAATAACCATTTTATCTGGTTTGATCTTATGATAATTTCTTAATTATGAAATGCTTCTAAGATAAGATAGTTCTGTGATTTTCAGGTCTTCTCCCAGGCTCGTGTTCATCTTGACTTTAAATCTATTTCTTTATTTCCTTGCCCTACCTCACCACACCACAATATCTTTCTAAAACTCTCCTCTTTGCCCAAGGCAAGCAGCCCATATCTTAGATAATTCAAGGGATCCCTGTCTTTTCCTGCTATCTCTGTTACTTCTAAGGGTTCAGCTGTCTCCTTGTGTAAGATATCAAAATTACCCAGGCTTGGGTTTTACATCTGCTGTCATATCACAGCAAAGGTGAGAAACTGCTTGCTCTGAAGATCAAAGCTCACTCAAGCAAACCTCAGCCTGTGCACATGTTAGAAACATTCCTGGGTCTGAATTAAAATGTAACTACACTGTATAAGGTTGTTATCTTTGTTAAATACCTTATTCTCTGTGGCCTATGAGGTTGGCAGCTGAATTAAGTAACTTATTACTGGCAGACAGGTATCCTTGATTCCAGTGGTTTGGGGGTTGTTGTGATGGTGTTTGGGATTTTTAACACACAAGCAGACCTTTCTAGAAACCAGCATTGTAAAGAACTAACCATTATTGTAGAGAAACTCTCTTCCATACCCAATAGAGGTGAGAAAATTTAGGGGTGATTTTCTAAAAAGTCATTCAGTTAGAATTATAATGGAATTATGTTGTGTATCAGTCAGTATCATTTAGGAAGATGTGGGAAATACCCACAAATATCCACCCTGGATGCAGTTCTTGGAGTAAACAGTAAATGTGTTTTATCCTCTCCTGATCCTGGAGATGTACATGGATTCTCTGCAGAGGAATCATCTGAAAACTTCCTCACAGGGGCTGGGGCTTTTGATTGTTTGGTCCATGTCATAGTAGGAATTTCTTGCCTTATAAAAAGCCTGTGCTGTACAAACTGAAATGCAAGGCCATCTGGGCCCACATTTTTTGTCTTCTGCCTGTGACACTTTATTTGTGAAATTGGAAAAGCAACTAAAGTGTGAACCCATCAATATGTTCATGCCCTGCCGTTTTCTGATGTTTTGACAGCTGCCCTTTGAAAAAATAGTTCTTTAAATTGCTGTTAATTAGAACTGGTAATCTGATGGTATAATAAAATTCCCCCTGTCAAAGCACAGATATTTTCAGGAATCTATTGCTCTCTAGAGCATTAAGTATTACCTCCAAGTTTTTTTGCTTTTTGAAATGTCTTGTCAGGCATTTCTGAGATTAAAACTATGTCAAATCCCTTTTAGTGTGGAACTTCATGTCTCCAAGACATGCAAGATAAAGGCTACCATATGTTACCCTGGTATGCTGGGTGATGGAGAAAGCCTAGAAAGTGTGTTCCCTTCTTGGTGCAGCAGCAAAATCGAGCCTGAGGAGGAAATGCTAAGGATGGTTGATGTGGCTTCATTTTCTGGCTCTGGAGAGACAGATCTGCTGGTTAGCAGCATCCCAAACAGTGGCTCTGCAGCTCCCTGCATATGCTGCCCTGGGAGATGCAGAGCTGCTTTTAGAGAGCAAGGAGGTACAGCCATGAATTTATTACTTGCCTGCTGTAGTTCAGCAATGTAACACAACTGGGAAGGGATTGAAACTTCTCCTTAGGATAAATTCCCTTTCTGCCTAGTTCTGAGTCACTGTGCCAGCTTTTGTTTTGCTGTGTGGCACTGTAGTCTGGAGTTGCATTGCCATCATTATCTCACTGCTTGGGCTTTGGGTTCTCAAGTCACATGAGAAAGAAATTCCCTGTGTGATTTAAGGTTCATGTTTTAGCTTTCAGCAAAATGCAGGTTTTAATTCTAAATTCATTCAGATTAGGGATGACAGATCTTAGATGTCCACAGTTTAAATTTCTTCCCCTCTTTATACAAAAATAGCATTATTTCCTTTTATAGTGCTTATAATACCACATAGTTGAGGAACTTTTTTAAGAAAACCACTAAATTTTATCTGAATCAGAAACTGTTGCAGTTAATTTTTGTGTAAGTACTACCTGACAGTGAGATGGCAGCACTCAGTAGAGAAAGAGGCAGCAGCTGTCGCTGTAGAGCACAAGGAGCCTTTTTGCATCAGTCTAAACCAGAGATGAATATTCTCCCAGTACACAGTATCTGTTCAAAGTCTTGTCTGGGAGGTGAGGGGCATAGGGAAAACTGGTTTTAGGAAGAAATGTTTCTTAGACCTTTCCTGTAACTAAAAAAAAAATATAAATGCAGGAGGAATGTCTCAGAAGTTGCTGGTTCTTTATGAAGTTATCAATGAAAAGTACAAGATACCAAGGAAATTGCAATTAAGGTGGCTTCTGACATGGGAATGCAAACTGCTGCAGTAACACTTATTTGTCCTCTTTAACTTCAACTTTCCTTTTGCTCTTCTGTAGGTTCTCCTTTTCCTGTTGTTTGGTTTTTCTTGAAACTCATTTTTAAAATTCTTGGCCTGCTTTTCTGTAACATGGGATTTCAGAGTTTTCATCCACATTTATAGTTGCAGGCACTTAAGTTGGAATGTCTCTCTTTTTTCTAATCTTTCAGGATCTCAGCAGCAAGGACATGAAGAGGGATTTGTACATAGTTGCCCATGTAATCCGAATAGGTACAGTATGATTTAGTGCTTGAAATATATGTAATAAACAGAGCTCTTAGAGTGTTCTTAAATGTATGTTTTAATTAGCTGACTTTATAATGATTTATACATTTAGAAAACTCAGTCATAGACTGATTGACATTCAGACCATATGGAGCTAAGTGTTAGAAAGTTACTGGTGACTGTTTAGCAGTGATTTTGTTTTTCTGAGTCTGAAACTGAATTTTTGATTAAACACTACATCTACAGGAGAGGGACAAAGTAAAAAGGCTTTTTGTTTAATGTCTAAAAATTTCAAATGAGATCTTTTTACTGGTGCTATAGCTGGGTTGCAGGGCAGGACATCAGTCTGTGTGACCATCCACATCAAGTAAATCAGAGGCTGTTAGACAAATTTATGTCAAGATTTGTTTGCTGCTGTAGCAGTCTGTGGTGCAAGTACATATTTTACCTGTGTTAAGTATGATTTATTTTAAATATTAGTCCTGAAATGTTAGCAGTGTATAGTGGGGGCAGCAGAGACAGTTTCCTCAGCTGTATTGTTGTAACCAAGTGAGAAGTGCAGTGCCATTTGTGTGTTTCAGGTGAAGAAGAATGGCCAGGCAGTGTTTGCAAGGAAAGGGTTTTTAAGCCTGTTGCCAGCCCAGTCACTGCTCACACCCATTACAGCCACAGGCACCTTTTCTGAAGTCCAGCAGCTCTAAGCAGCTTTGTGTGTTGTGCTGGGAATGGCAGTGTGCCTTCAGAGCCACAAATGTGTCAGAGAGGTCAGGGTTTCATTATCTGACTTCCCATATCATAAGAGCCTACACGTCAGAATTGCTCTGTTAGCACTTGAGGTGATAAATGAAGCCTGTGCAAAGATGCTGTATTAACCTTGATGCAAGGGCTGGACAAATTATTATGTGTAATGTTACAAGTTCACTTTGATTATCTCAGTGATTTTTCTGGCCTTGGCATCTTTTGCTCTATTTAAAAACTGCCTCAGTAATAGGATGTTAATCACTGAGCAGCTTTGTACCTCAGAATTCTCATTCCTGTGCTCCAAGAAGGATCCATCCAACCATGATAAACAACCAATATATAATATTACATGTGTTATATGCAATATATCTTACATTCCCTTAAAGCAGTTGAATTACATGAGAATTTGTGCAAATAGTGCACTCTAAGGAAGGAGCACAGTGAATCTCTGTGGGTCAGACTGATGAGTACAGCCATATTCTTGGCTCATCCACAGATGATTTGTAGTCAGCCCAGCTGGATGCAAATATGTGTCATGGAGCTGCAAATCAAAGCTGGCCAGACACGACGCTTTTCACTTTGCCCTTGGCTGGTTTTGGCTGAGTGAGGTGTAGATTCAAATGGACCTCTGGATTTGAAAAGTTTGAGTGAAAAGCTCTAGTGGGTTGACACCAGGTGCCCTCCAAGCCTCTCTGTCACTCCCCTCATCAGCAGGATGGGGCTGGGGAGTAAGTAAGATGGAAGGAAATTCATGGGTGAAGATAAAGGCAGTCTGATAAAGCAAAGGCCATGAGCAGAAGCAAAGGAAAGCAAAAGATTGATTCTCTTCTTTCCATCAGCCATCAGTATCCAGTCACTTCCCAGGAAGCCAGGCTTCAGTCTGTACAAAGCCAAACCTCCCAGTGACCAATGTCCCCACTCCTCCTTTCCCTTGTGCTGCTGAGCAGATGTCACAAGGTTTGAGACATCCCTTGGCCGGTGTGGGTCTGCTGTCCTGGCTGTGTCCCCTCCCAGACCTGCCCCCCAGGCTTCTGGAGAGGAGGCAGCCCTGGTGCTGTGCCAGTCCTGCCCAGCATCCCTGGGCTGTCACCAGCACAGCCCAGCCCGTGGGGCTGGGGCAAAAGCACCTCCAGCTCCCCCAGAGCCAGGCAGGAGCGTCACCTGCAGCCTGGGGCTGCAAGTGCTGGCTGCAAGGAGCACAGTAGGCAGGGTGTGGCTGTGTGTCTGTCCCTGTAGGCAGGGTGTGGCTGTGTGTCTGTCCCTGATGTCCCAGTGTCCCTCCTTTCAGGCCGCATGTTGCTCAATGACTCCAAGAAAGGGCCCCCCCACCTGCACTACCGGCGCCCCTACGGCTGCGCCGTGCTCAGCATCATGGACGTGCTCCAGTCCCTCTCGGAAATCAAGGAGGAAAAGGACTTTGTGCTCAAAGTTTACACGTGAGTAACTCCTAAAAAGAAGTTTTTTGCTTCTTTATTATTCCAGCAGCTCATAAAAACTAATGAATATTATCCACAGATGTTTCAGGTGTGTGGAATGCTTCAGAAATTATTGAATATTGCCCAAATCTATGTGACTTGCAAAGCTGCTCTTTTATTAATGTGAATTATTTAAAATCTGCTGAGCTCAAACCCAAAGAAATGTGCTGCATTTCATCTGATGAATAATATCTCATGCCTCATCTGCTGTTCCTTACCACTCATGGTAACCAACAAAAGAAGTAGAAAACAACTGAAGCCAACAGTGTGTGACCAAAATCCTCAAAACAAATCAACGTTTTTTGAGCAGGAATCTGTCTTCAGTTATTTGTGATTTTGAACTTTGAACTAACATTCTTATTATGAAATGTGGTCTCACAGTTGTAATGAAGAGGCCACAGACAAACTGTCTGGAGACTGCAGGGAATATTTAAATCCCTTGTCAGTGAGGATAAATACTGGCAAGATCTGCTTTGCAGATGGGCTGAGGCACAGCTGACACTGCTTTGTGGTCTGTGGCCACTGTTGAGAGTAATAAGATAATTTGGTGGGTTATGGAACTTTCTCATTCTTTGGGATGTGCATTCAGCAGCAGAAAATGTGACCTTCAAGGGAAACTAAATGGAAAAATGTCTTACTGTTCACTGAAGATTATTGGGTGTCTCTTCATACATTAGAAATCTCTTAAGTCCAAACAAAAGTCTCTCAGAGTCAGCTCTTTCATTACTCTTTTGCCAAAAGTTATGAAAACTGTAGCAAAAATGTCAAATTATAGAGTAGAAAATGGTCCTCTTTCTTCTCTCTGTCAGTAGAATCTGGCCAGTCTTGGCCTTTTGTCACATTCAGTTCCAGCTTATCTCAGAGCAGTGGGTTTTGGCTGGAGAATTCTATTTGCTTTGTGGATATGGTGATAATATATTGCAACTGCAACATTTTGAATGTTTACAGAAATGGAACATTCTGATTATTAGATTTCTGTTTTGTCGCCCATTTAATGCTTCTTTAGCTTCTGAAAAATAGAACAGAAAAACCTTGTTGAAACACTGGACTTTGTCAGTGACAAGTGGAGTCACACAGCCTTTAGAGCAGCACAAAGTCTTGGTACAGTGATGGAATAAAAATCTCTGGCAACAGAGCTTCCCTTTTCTTCCTGCTCATCTGCAGAGTTCTGTTAGTGTGGATTCCCTTCACAGCACCCAGAGCACCAACAGTTTCTGCCCAAATTCCTCAGCAGCTTTGCACCAGCTGTTCCTCACCTGGGCAGGGAGAGCCCCTGGCTGAATTCAGCTCTGTAATCAGATGTTTGTAATTCTTTATCACTATTATCACTCTCCTGGGCTGCTGTAAGCCTTGTACATCATTCTTTTATGTTGCTGCTGTTTGCAGTGTTGTGTGTAAACCTCCAGCAGAAATATTCAGGGGGGAACATGGATATATCTGAGGGACACCAGCTCATTCCCTTTGCAGCTTTGAGAGCTGTTGGTCTTTCATGACAGAGTTGTCACAGGTTTGTCTCTTGCATCTTCTCTTTGCTCATTCCTTTAGCTAACCTGCCTTTTCCTGTTCATTGGCTGCAATTGAAATGACAGGGTTTTGTCCTTTGGAAATTTAAAGTTGAATATGAGTGCTTTAACAGCCCTGAACTGATTTCCTTACCTGCTGCTCTTATTTTGATTACTGTTAAAATGCCTCAGGCCAACTCCTAAACATCATAAAGATGAAGTAAGGAGAGAGGTGTATTTGTACTTTTCAAGGAGCAGGAAAAAGCATTCCTTTTATACTCTATGTGGTTAAAGCTTACAGCTGCCACAAATGAGGCAGCTAGAAAAGCCTTTTCATAGGGAGAAGCTGAAAAAATTTCAAAGACTGAAAACCTAACAAAGGCTGAAACAAATACATGGTTTGTAAATGGAGACTTCTGCTGAATCCACAAGAGAATGCTTATGGGGGGGGAAGAAAAAATCAATTTACTTCACCAATCTTTCTCAGCTTGCCTTATTATTGTTAAAGATTTATGTCTGAAAAATATTTTTTTCTCACAATTGAGATTTTTCTCTTTGTTAATACCACAGTCATGTTAAAATCTCCCTAAGAGGATAGAATACCACAGCTGTAGCTATAAGCTCATTATGCAAAAGCATACTTTTATTATTCTTTATAATATATATGTAAAATAATTTAAAAGTGAGATGAAAGCTAAATTCTCAGTCCATTATTTCTGAAGTAACTTAATATTTTGTATTAATTTTTATCTTTATTGAAATTTTTTGCTCACTGAACGTTAGTCTTTGTGTTCATCTTACAATTCCCCTGAAAACTTCATGCATTTCTCTTCCATATTCACTTTTTCTGGGTTTTTTTTTCCTGTCCTATTTTCTTTCAATCTTTTTTTTCCTCTTTCTCCAGCCCTAGATCTTGAAATGCTTCTCTGTTAATGCCTGAATGCCTTTCCCTTTTGCTGTTCTATTATTGCTGTTTGCCCAGCTGGACAAGAGCTCCCATCCCATTGCTGTCCCCAGCTGCTGTGGGATGGAAAACATTCCAAATGTGCATTTGCTGCACAACCAGCCAGCCTCAAAGGTGAAGGATGGCTCAGGAGTGAATTCTTATTTAAAGGAGAAATAGATTCTTTTATCCACTTGTTATTTGGACAAGTAAATTGTGAGCACAGTAAGACACATTCCAAGTGTTTCCAGGCCAGCCTGTCAAAGCTGGGAGAAGATCTTCCTTCCTGGCACTCAGGAAATGCAAAGTACAACTTCCACTGGCACTTGCTACAAAACTGGCTTTAAGCTGCCTTTAAGTGGATTTTGGGATGACTTGGTTGCAGGTTAATTCGCTGCATAGGCTGGTACAGCAACTAAAAAATGGCCACAAGTTGGACATTTGTTTGTAACTGTGAGGAGGGAGGATGGTTTAGAGTTTGTGCTACAGGTTCTCTCTCTCTATTTTTAGGAGAATATTATTTGGTGTAGGATAAATGGCTTCTAATGTGTTGACAGTGTGAAGATAATTTTTATTTTTTCTTGATGAGTGAGCTGAATTATCACACAACACTACAATTACTGGCAGGGTGTCCTGTCCGTTAGTGCCTTAGCTCTGTTGTGTTCTGGTTTTGAGGGATTGTTTTGGGGGTGCAGAGAGAGTCAATTTACCATCCTGGGCAGTTCTGCCAGGTCACTTCATGCTGATCTGCCTTGTGTGACCTTGTGGGATCTGGTGTCTCCTCCCAGAAGGGACACAGTACTTACAGGAGGTGGGCAGTAGAGCAAGTGAAATATTCTGTGTTTAATTTGTTCCAAGTTGTCTCTGTTCCTTTTGCAGTTCTGAGAACATTTAGGGGTGTCAGTAATTGTGCCATCACAGGCTTTGGGGGTTACCTCATTATTCTTGGCAGCACATGGTTTTGCAAAACTGAAGCTGTAGGAAATTACCAGTTCCTACTTGTAGATAGCCTGAATTCCTTCTGCCATGCTGTTCTTCAGTTACATAATGCAGCAAGCAAAAACATCCCCACTGTCTTCACAGGAGCTGCTGTGTGTCTTACCCTGGCTGTGCTGACATGTTGTACTCTTGGGGGAAGCAAAAAAGGGGAAAAAATGGTAATATCCTTGGAGAAGTTTTACAAAGTGGTTTATTTCTCAAAACTCCTAGGAGCTGAAAGCTTGGAGCATTAGCTTTACTTTTTTTTTAACCTTTAAGAGTCAATAGGACAGAAGTTTAATTAAATGGTTTAATCCAATTGCTTTTCAGGAGAAATGAGATTCACTATTGCTGCTGAGTTAAAAATTGCTGACTTTGTGGGGTATCATTGAATCTTGCCATGGTAATTTAAGTAAAGCACAGATGTATTTAAAATGCAGTTAGACTTGAGCAACATACTGCTTTGCCTTTCTTTTTTAACCACTAGCACTGTTTGGGGTAAAGGTGCCATTTTTTTCACATGGGAGAAGGTTATATGGCTCATCTTCCATTTAAAAGCTTGATAAAGAAGGCCACTTGAGTCCTCTGCCTTTCCCTCCCCAGTCTCAGGTCTCTCCCATCCTGTGGGACAGCAGCCTGTGGCCTCAGAATGTGGGGATGGTTTCCTTGGTTCCTGGCTCAGTGGCACTTCAATTCCTGCATGTTGTGCTTTGGATCCTGAACAGAATGAATCACTCATTTTCTACATGACAATTCAGATAGAATGTCCAGAGCTTTCTTCATTCTATCATAATCTCAAGAGTGGGACAATGGCTTTTATGACAGAAGAGTCACCACCAGCTCCAAGCGTCCATTGCAGGGACATAACTATTAGACAATATTTTGTTTCCTTCCACTTTTAAAAATAAGAGTTATGTGGGATTTCTCTCATTCATCTGAACCCTACAAGCTTTCATATTATTTCTACAGCAAAGGTGACTGTTGTGTTGTAAGATGGTTCAGTGAAAGCATTGAACTTGAATGAGTGTTCTTTTATTGCAGGTGTACCAATGAGAACGAATGGTGCCAGATCCATGAAAACATCATCCGCAAGTCCAGCACCAAATACACAGCCCCCAGCTCCAACTATGGTAAATATCTCTGGGGCTTGTCACAGCCACAGCTGAGCATCTCCTCTAGGAAACAGCTGATTATTTGTAGCAGAGAAATGCACTGAGATGGGAGGTTTTCCTTTTGTAGCTAATGACAGATAAATAGGGAAAGTAAAGCCTGTCTTATCTGTTTACCTCATGTAATGGTGTATGCAGTTGCTAATTCAGAGATATCACTGCTCTCCCATTCCCAGTGAAGCAGCTCATAGGGTACAGTTCAGCTTCATTACAGCCAGTTCTGCATTCATTACCAAGTGCCTGAATCATGCTGATGTCCAAGTACTGAATTTGTCTTAATTTTGCTTGTTTGCATATTGAGACACTAGTGGAATATGTAGTGCACACTCCCATAGAAGAGATTAAGCACAACAATAAGCAAATAAAACATTTTGCAGATATGGAATTTTACTGTGTGTAAAGCTGGTTTCATTCCCTGCTGCTCCTCCTGTTACAGTTAAAGTTATCCACTAGTCATTAATAAAAGATCTTCCTAAATTCTTTATAACTTTGAAAACTTGAGCAACATGTCTGAACTTCCAAATTTGCTCCACCCTTTTATAATGGAATTTTTAAGATTTATTTTCATTAGTTTGTTTTTTAATAGCAATCAAGGATATAAAATGAACAAGTTTTCTTCTAATTGTCAAAAATAGTCAAGGCTGATTTCTAATGAACATGTCTCTTGTGTGCTGTGAAACCTTCTGTACACACAGCCACCCTCATACATGGTATTCCAAGGGCTTGGATGTTTTCCATGGTTTCAGAGCCTGTGTTTTCCCTGCAGTGCTCTCCTGCCTACCCAGCTGGGCAGTTGCAAGTCCATGTTTTGGCAGCTTTTGAGTACATACATGCTGACTGTCCAGCTGGCTGGTTGGCCTCTCTTTTCCTTCATTTTAAGGCTTTATCCTCAATTTTTTTTATCCCAACTCCCAGTATTCATGAAATGTATACAATCTTCATGTAATCTGGGTATCTACTTATTTGCCAAATTTGACTGAAGCCAAACAACAGGCTTGAAAATTATTTCAGGGGGAGAAGGCAGGAAATGGGTGGGAGGTACATGATACTCCTGGTTTTGTTTCCCTGGTAACTTGTCTGAGAAAATGGTGACTAAATATTGGTCACAAAGCCCAGATACTGAGCTTAGGAAAGAGCCTGACTTTGGCTCGTGCAAAAATGTGCATCCAAGGCAGGGTTTGGTTTGGTGTGTGTTGTTCTGGGCAGTGAACAGAGAGGACAGAAAGAACTCTTGACCAAGTGACTCTGAAGGAGATAAAGAATGTGGGAAATTGCTCTGTGCAGGTAATTCTCATGGATATGTGGAGGTGGTAGTATGTGCTCAGCAAATGAGACTGGGCTTGAATGGCTGAGCTCAATCCTGGTATTTTTTCATATGGTAATGCTGGACTTCATCATTTTACCAGTACACTCTCCTATGTTGTAAATTAAAAACAGGTAGAGAAAACAGCTGGACTGAGATGAAGTGTGTAATTATTCCTAGTTCAGATGATCCACTGAATCACAGAGCTGGTTGCTGAAGTCACTTTGGCCAGTTGGCACTCCTGAAACATGTTGAGGAACTGCTGGGAATTTCATTAAAATCATCAGCCCTCTATGAAGCAGTTAAATAAATGAGTGGGAAAGATACACTTTGAGACTTACATTTTTTCATGGTATAAAGCAAAATTAAAGGTGCTTTAGAGATGTTCCAGAGCTTTGTGTGGTTGGTGGTCCCTCAGACAGAGGTGTCATAACCTGCTGCATGTGAGGAAAAGAAATAATGGGAGTACTTTCTGTACCCAGGACATGTCTGCAAAATTAAGTATTCTGACTGTTAGGAGTTGTATTTTAATATAATTGTGTTCTTAACTGATCCCTTATAACAGTTTTGTTTCCTTTATTTCAATTTTCAATTACTCCAAGGGAGAAAAGAAATCTGTGTTTATATTTTGTATTAAATTAACTGTGGAGCAAAACATTAGTTTACCTGCATGCTTTGTACACACAGAATCTAATTCTTAGGTCAGAAACAATGAACCTCTTTGGTTTTTTTCCCCAGGACTTATAATATCTCTTCAGCTTCTTCGAGGTGACATGGAGCAGATCCGAAGGGAAAACCCCATGATCTTTAACAGAGGCGTTTCTGTCACCAGGAAGCTGGGATTTCCTGATGTTATAATGCCAGGTAAACAGAACAGCTCCAAGCTAAAATACTGCTTCTTCTTTTCTCATACTCTCCCAATGGAATGCAACTGGGATGGGCACTTTACTTGAGTGGGATTTGTAACAGAGTTGTCTTATTATCAGTAAATGCCAGATTTGGGGAGGCCAATGCTAAAACATTGTCAGGAACAGACATGACAGTGATAGAGGTGTTAAAACCACGTGGATAGAAGGGGATCTGGAAGGATTGCTCTGATATTCCCCAAACCCCTGCCAGTTAATATCCCTTTTTTACCCTCAGTATAGAGATGTTTCTTTTTAAATGCATGAAATTTCTTCTTCCCAACAATCCAAACCATGGAAAAAATGAGTTTCTACTTTGCAACCTTGATGTTTTTGAGTTTGTGTGATCCTTTTGTAATGAGAAGCAGAGAAGGTGCAGACCTGGTTGGATTTTCCCTCTGGCCTCACAGAGCAGCTGGTCCATGCACTGTCTTGGCTGCAGCCCTGCTGTGCTTCCTCTGCTCCTCACCTCTGGAGCAGCAGCTGGAGATGCTTCTTGGCTTGGCAGCCCCAGCACAGGCAAGAGTTCATTTAGAGAAGGGCCCAGAATGTGGGCAGTCATGCAGCCACATAAAGCTTGGTGTTAGAGTGGCTTGACTTTTGCAGTGTGGTAAGAAATGGGTTTGCTAATTAGTAGCATTTGAACTATTACTTCATTGCTGTGATGAGCAAGCCCAAGGATGACTTTACAGACATGGGAGATTTGATGAAAGCATAATGGGAAAAGCATTAGATTTTATTACTCAAAAGGCTGCAGTGAGACATCAGTACCAGAAGTACTTGTAGCCTCATTATGGGAGCTCTTCAGAAACCACAATAAAATAGGGAGTAGGTGGGAAGCCTTTCTAGAAACTGAAGAGTCAAAGGATTCAGAACAACATGTGTATATTTACTAATGAACTTGAAAACAGTGATAACAGAGCAGCAGAGGATGTGGGCTATAAAGCCAATTATAAGTTTTGGTTCTTAATGACCTCATAGCAGTTCCAGGCATAACCCAAAGCAATCAAATAGGGAAACGATGAATTATTGCAGGCTGGTGTACAGACACTGCAGCTGCAGGGTGATCTGCTGTACCTGAGATCACAGCTGGGTGTGTCACACTCACACACCTGTGCAAGGGAATTGAGTCTCCTGCAAGAACTGCTTGATCCTCCTTTTCTGTAGATAGAGCTGTACCTCAGGTGGTTCAGGCCACTGAAGGAACAGTTTTGTGTCCTCAGTGTTCCCCTGAGTAACTGTTTTTTTGTTTTCTGGGCCCTGGCCCCTCTGCATGTGCACAGAGTGTCCCCTGTGTTTGTTGCTTTGGGCAAGGCTTTGGGCCAGGGCTAGAGCAAACAGGTCAGCAGAGCTCATACAAAAAGTGCTTCTGCCCTAAGCTTTTAAAATTCTCTGTTCCCTGCAGCTAATCCAAATTTCCAGATTCTCTTTGTGAGAACCACAATTCTTTTTGGAGAAGACACTGGGGTTTTAAGATAATAACCTGTTCGGAATTGGACTCATACATTTATACACACACACACACACACACACATATATATATATATATGCTCAAAATGCTGATTGATATAAGCAAATGTGTGAAAGGATCACCATTCTGCTATTAAATGCTTCCTGCCTCTCTAGAGGGTCTGGGCACAGAACTTCTCCTTGATTCCAGGTGTGCCACAAGAGGTTTTCATATGTTGAGTTTAGATGCAAATCTTTAGGCATTGTGGGAATAATGCTTCTATTAGTGAGGAAAGGCAGCTTGTGCATGTCTGTAAACACCAAGGAAGAAAAGCAAAGCAGTTGAGGAAGTGTGAATCCACTTTCACTGTAGTTATAAATGAGGACAGAGTATAAACTGCCAGAGTAGAGAGGAGCTGTGAAGGGAGGGATAGTCATGAATGGGGCTCCAAACAAAGGCTCTCACTATCTTGGGTATTCCCCAGAATAATGAAATCTCTGGAAAATGAGGAGATTGAAATGTAATGGAACTCCACTGATGCAGCAAACAGTGTTCAGTCTAATTACTAATCAGGGTTTTTGTAGAACTCAAAGAATGCTTGATGTACTCAAGTGACAGCAGATATTTGCCTGTTGTTTGTTTTTAACACAACAGATCCAGTTGGGGTTGGAGTTTGCCTGACATCCAGGGTAGAACTCAGCTGCATGAACCAGGAATGTCTATCAATAGACTTTGTGCTTATGTTTCTACAGCCAGGCTCAAACATTCTTCCTTAGCTTTATGAGTATTGTCTGAAGTTGAAAAATAATTCACTGGGGACAGACATGACCAAAAAAAGAGAAACAAAAACCCCTAACCAAAGACAGAAGCCTACCATGCACATCAGCAGTTCTCAGCCATGTCTGCTGCTCTAACAGTCTTTGTCAAACTAGCTCTTCCTTGCTTTGCTTCAGAACTGTTTGTCATTAAACACAGGGTTTCCTCTTCCAGAAAACAGCACAGAAATTTCATGACTTGTATTTTGCAAGTGGACACAGATTTTTCAGGACAGTGTGGTTTAAAAATGTTTTTTATGAATAAATTAATAAAAGCTACGTCACCTGGTACTTCAAAAAAGCAGTGATCATTCTGCTGAACCAAGAAATCTGTTTTTAAAAAACTAAATGGCTCTAGCACTTCAACTTAATCTTTTTGTGACAGGTTTGAACGTTTTCATTTTCTTTTTTAACAGGAAATCCTCTCACATGTGCACATCTTAACTATTAAAATTTTGTAGCTGTGTCTCATTACTCTTTTCCTATCCCTTTTTGTTTTTTAACTGGAGCATTAGCTCCCTGTATCAAGCCCTCTTTTTCTGTCCTTCAGATAGGAGAAACATCAGTGGTAGCTGGTCATCATTGAGAAACAAAGTGAAACTGGTTCTTTATGGGTTTGTATCTTGCATGGTTATGCAGAACAAGCTTAATATTGTACAAAACAACCCTTCCTGCCTTCTTTTGTAAAGATAAAATGTTCTTTGTTTCCTACTGTGTTGTGATCTGACAAGAGCATCATAAAGACTTCAGTTATCTTTTTTGGCAAAATCAGAGGGGGTTTGGTCAAACCAGCCTCCTGAAGAAGTTATGGTGGGGTTTTGTTCATTTGTGGTTTGATTTTTTAATTCCTTTTTTAAATTGCTCCTGGGTTTAAGGCCATGCATCTGATGGTGCCAATTTTACCTTTCCCAGAGCTGAGAGCAGTGAGGCCTGTGCTGCTCCTTGGGGATTGCAGCTGGGCTTTGTGCAGGACTTGCTGAGCAGAAATCTGTTGCACAGGCTTGGTGTTTGTCAGTCCCCCAAGGACATCCCTCCCCTTGCCCATGTGCTGATAAGTATTCTGTCTTTCCTTTGATCCTCTGATGAAAAGTGCATGCTTCAGCTCCGACTCGTGAGTGATGTTTCTTTCTCTTTTTTCTCTCTCCTTGTCTTAATTTCCTGGCTTCTCTCCCGTTCCTTTCCCTTTATTCTCTCCCCTTTGTTTCTGATGCAGAGATGAAGATTGTTGGGTGTAAGTTTCTGCTTTTCTGTGTAATGTCTGCTTTTTGCTTGCTTTTTTCCCATTTTCATATCTTCCATGGAATGTTGGGATTGATAAAGACAGCGAATCATAACATCACAGGGAAACTTTGGTAACAGGGAGGTGGAGACTTTGTGTCTCTTCATACCACAGGCTTTCAGGCAAATTCAGTAACTGTGACAGGTGAATCAGTAAGAAACAGGTGAGAAGCATCGCAGCATCTGTTCAGTCAGTGAGCACAAAGTCATGGCAAGAAGGCATTGAGGAAAGGACATGGTAAAATCCATCAGCCATTCTCAGAATGTTCATGGCAAGAGTGTTAATAAGACCAAAAGCCATAATTATGTAATGATTATCACCAAAAAGTATCTACAGGGAGAATAAAAAGTGTTATTGTCATAAATAAACTTGTAGAAATGGAAAATTGGCGGAGACAAAAAGCATTAAAAAACAACTTCCTACTACTGAAAGGCAACCATTCCAGGGAAATCACTGCATTTAACAAGGGCATTGTATAAATTCTTTTCTATACATAGAAGTCAAACAATGGGTAGCAAATAACCTAATAAGTATTGCTTTTCCCTTTTCTTTGAAACAATTGTGTTCTGCTCAGTGAAAGCTGGAGAAGCACACGGAGTTAAACTTGCATAATGTTCTCTTAGAGAAAAAAAAAAGCTAATTTAATTTGCCATAGAGGCAGCAGATAAAAGCTTTGTTTCCCCTTGTTGCTGTAATACTCACTGTTAATAGTTGCTCCCTGTAACTATTTCAAGAATATAGGCCTTAAAAAAAACCTGCTGCCTGGCTGGTGAAGGGCCAGAGAAATGAGCTGCTGAAAGGGATGGAATGTGATCCCCAGAGTGGGACTGTGCCAGGAGTGCAGTGGGAAAATGGGGGGGCTGCAGAGGGAGTGGCACTGGTAAAGCCAGGAGAGGCACACAGTGGGGAGAACAAGTCCTGAGGGGCAGCCAGAAAGCAGGACAGGGGTGCTGGAGACCCTTCCCAGTGACCCTTGGCCACTTTGTCCTTGTCCCTTTGGTTTGAGTGATGTGATGAGCACAAAGCTGCTCCCGTCAGCCTCAGCTGTGCTGCGGTCCCTGCCCTTCACAGGGAGCTGTGGGCTTGCACTGGAGGAGCTGCACCTGCAGCTGAGGGTGGAGTTTCAGTTGTGCTCTTTGAGATCAGGAGCCCATCACTGGCCCCTCCAAAGCAGCAGCTCCTGGGAAGAGAGGGAATGCTTCCCATGCAGAGGGGGAATGTTCAGGGTAGTGGGAAAGGCTCAGCCAGGAAGCAGAGCAGTTCCCCTGCAGGGAGCTCAGACAAACAGAGCCAGAACACGTGATAGAAAACACTGCACAAGAACACAAATCCTCTACACTTTATGCTTTGCTTCAAAGCCTTTCCTTGCTGGCCCAAGTCCTCAGCTGGAGCTGCTGTAACTTGGCTCAGGTCAGTGGGGTGATGCTGATTGGCTCTGGTTGTTCATTTATGGACAGAACATAAATGCACAGGTTTGGGTTTTCTTCAGAAGCCATTGTGGAAGAGACTCTGAATATCTTTCTTGCCCATTCACTCTTCTGTGAAGTGCCACTATTTTTGAAGAGATGCCAAACCCAGGGGTGTTAAGAGAGTCCAGCAGACAGTGCATCACAGTGTGGGGCCTAAGTGAATAGGACCAGTGCAGCAATTTGATAAAAATAGACCTAAACACTAATATTCTGTTGTTTTTTTTTTTCCTTGACTGCCTAAATTGTTAAAGACCAAACCTTCACCTTAAAAAATCCAATATTCTCTGGATAAATAGCTATTTTACTTAGTTGAAACTAGACCTACACATGCAGACTTCTGGGAGCTGCCACTTTTCCCCAGCTTGCAGGGATGTATTACATGCCCACAAAGTCACAAGCTCAGAAAAAGAAGTTGTTAGAATTGAGAGATCAGAAATTTGTGTCTCTTTCTCCTGCAGAAATTTCTGTGAATTATGTACCCTTTTTTGATATAGTATTCTTCTGCACAAAACAGGGACCATTCCTGTCCTTAGGATCCCTGAATAAAAAGTGTTTCATTGAATGCAGACAGTTCCTATAAGTTGTTACTATTTTGCAGTACAAGTAACTGGGCAATCTTTCAGTGGAAAACCTACACACCCTGTCAGGATAAACTCCCATTTCTTCTGCTGGAGACTGGACAAGGAGTGACTGTTGGGCTGCTTCAGGTTATTAAGTCTTGAAAATTAGAAATAACTATTTGGAAGTCTTCCAGTACATTCCTTTATACTGCAAATGCAAAATCAATATTTGGTTCACGTAGCCTTTTCCATCTCTCCTTTTTCCCCCCATTACCATGAAAATAGTTTCAGGTCAATGCAAGTGAGTCCCCCCCAAGCTATAATTTATGATTTATAATTTAAACAATGGTATGTTGAACATTGGGCCTTGTAAGTAGGTTAAAACATACAAACCAAACCCCAATAAAGGTGAAGGGAATTGATAAAGAAAGAGCCCCAAAAATATCAGAAAATGATTTTTTGATATTATCATGGAAAATACTGTCTTTCAAGGCATTTGATACAGAATTAATGTCAGTAACCATGTGTATAAAAAGTGTATGGATTATGCTAAAAAGAAGTTTACTTTTGTTTTTAACTGGAGAACATTTGTAGAGAGATGGGTTTTGAAACAAATCCCATTCTGAAAACTCTGAGGTTTTCAGTTCATCCCTGACAGCCATCCAGCACAGAGACCTCAGCTTAAAATGAATGACATCAGCAGGCTTTGCTCTATAAATACCCATGGCCCACTGGCCTTGTAGCACTTTTTATTCCTCTTCTGCTGGTGGGAGGCTACAGCTCACCCACTTTTGTGCTCTGTGCTGCTGTTTGGGAAGGTCTGAGGTCTCTGTGGTCCAGGCTGAGGTACCAGGTATCCCCCAGAATGCAGGATTTGCTGTCACAGGCACAGGCTGTTTGTGCAGTCATTTGCATGCACAGTCTGACATCCTAAACAAGTTCATGGTTTGTCCCTTTGTCTCTTTGCAATGGAATTCATCTGGCCAAGCTCTGTGTGCCCAGGTTCCTGCCCGGGCACGTTGCAGTCAGTGGGGCTGGAGCTGCCCAGGCCACTCCTGGTGCTGCTGATGCCACCGTGGGGCTGTGCTGTGCCAGGTGTCCCTCAGGTGTCCCTCAGGTGTCCCTCAGGTGCCCACTGTGGGGGCTGAGCTTTCTCTCTGGCCCTGCACACTCAGAGCAGAGGTTGCAATGAGCTGCTCTGTGCTCAAGCACTTGTTCTGGGTTCTGTGCCACCCACTGGGGTATCAGAGCTCAAATCGCCCAAAACCACAAGGCTTGTGAGGCCTCAGGTCAACTCATATGCTAGGAAAAGGAGATTGCTCCTTGTAGGAAGGTGATTTCCACCAAAATAATCACCCTGCCTCATGGTTAACTGCTTTTTGTCTTTGTTAGATACATTTACTTCCTATTTTTCCTGTATGTAGTGACCTTTTTTATTTTTTGAAGAGCCAATAGACTATTTTTACAAGAGAAGATACACTGTTGTATTTCACTAAAATACATTTTCCCATCTTTTCCTTTAATTTTTATGCAAATCCACTGGTTTTTAGATCCTCTACACCCCACCCCAAAGGCATTTTTTTTAATTAGTGGAGTAATATCCCTCCTGTTAAGCTTAATAGAAGATAAGATGCTATATATAACCAAATGCTGCCTTTAATTTAGGCTGGAAAATGATTTGCTATCTAACATTGGACTTTGTGTAGCCAGACTGCCTTCCAGAAAAGAGGTCATAAGTAGGGAGCTCCAAAATGCTAATTACAGTGAGCACAATTAATTTCTATTAAGATTTACAGCATACAAATTGAAACTTTTTTCCTAATTGAGCAAACCACTGAGAGAAAGGGATGGAGTCTGTTAAGCAGGAGGATTTTCAAAGCAAAAGACTCAACTTAAACCATATTTTGTGATGAATTTTGTATTTCCTTGCTATCCCTACAATCAGGATAGAGGTATCTCAGCTTGATTTTGATCCCCAAGATAATTTTCTCTATTGTGGCCTGTGGATTGTTGCATTTGATGCCCAAAGCAGATCCAATATCCAAGGTCTTTCACCAGGCTCTTGCTGTCAGCTTTTCCCCATTGATGCCCCCTGACAGCTCAGCCTCTGGCTGGGAGGCGTTCCCAGCACTGACCCTGCAGGAGAGGGAGGGAGGCTCCTGGAAAAAGGAGCAGGTTCTGCACACAGATTGCCATTCACAGAGAGCTCCCAGCAGGAAACACTGGCTGCAGCCACAGAGCTGGATTTTCCACGCTGAAAGAGTTGTCCTTATCTCCAGAAATAAAACTGAAAGCAAAGGCAGGACTGAGAGCTTCTATTGTTTGTCCCTGCAGCAGATTAAGGAACAAGTTCTGTGGGGTTTTAGACTTCAGGAAGAATTTGAAGTGCTGCTTTGAGGGGCACAAAAGGATGTCCCTCACTGTCTGAAAGGAAATGCTGCCTTATTTCATTGTGCTTCTGATTAATACAGAGATTTAACTGCATCAGTTTCTCCAAATGGAAGAAGCCAGACATTGAAGGAGTTTCTGCTTTGTTCCATTACTTCATTATTTAGTGCCTTGGGGCTGATTAACAAAATACTTGCCTCGAAAGGGTTTGAATTGTTTTATTTGTTTGGTTTTGGTATTTTTATATATTGCCCTTTAGTATGTTTGCCTTTCTGGCAAGTGGATAAAAAGAAATGTTAAGTGTGAACCATCATAAAATGGTGACAGTAACTCAGTAACTTACAGAAAAATAGGTGATACCTGCTGTCCTTTTGGTGTAGGCTGTAGAATTGAGCACATTACTTTTGAAAACAGTTTCCCAAATCAGATTCTAAAATAAAACCAAACCAAGTGAGCTAGAGTCTGTGAAAATCAGGATAACAAGATGCTGAGACACAAGCATTTCTATTTCTGAATATAGTAATTTGGTCTGAAAGCTCCTGAAAATGACGTAGTGAGAAGCTGGCAAGTGTCCATACTGCCTGCTTTCATATAGCCATGCATATGGATACCAGAGGCCAGCCAAAAATCTAGCAAAAATTACATTTATAATTCCTTTCTAATCCATCTGAACTGAATTGTGATCAGGTTCCCAAAAAAGCTGCTTTTATTTTGTTGTTATGATAAAAGGAAATTATGAAAATACAGAAAATGCTTGAAAGGCTAGCTGAACATAACATTATTCTGATCATCACAAAAATACTTATTTTTTGTAAAATATATTGGAAATAGGAAGTCTGAAGCTAAGGATGTTTTGTCAGGCTCAGCCTGACACTTCCAGCTCAGCTAACAAGGCACAGGATAGCAGTAAGAGGTTTTTTTCCCTTCCCCACTTACATAATTAAAACCAGTATTGATCCTGAGTTCACATTATTAAAGGCATTACTAACAATGGTCTGATTTTATGCACTGATATTAAACTGTTCATCCTTATTAACAATTAACTTGCTTGGAATGATTTGGGCATCAGCCATCGTCTTGCAGAACACAGAGAACGATGTGAGAATGGAGCTGGGACAGCCCCGGTGTCCCCTGTGGAGTTTAAGGCTGTGGCTCCCTCTGTCCCTGCAGGTGACATCAGGAATGACCTGTACCTGACCCTGGAGAAGGGGGACTTTGAGAGGGGTGGCAAAAGTGTGCAGAAGAACATCGAGGTGACCATGTACGTGCTCTATGCTGATGGGGAAATCCTCAAGGTAAGAAAGGCTCTCCTTTCCCTCAGAGCCTCAGGTGCTCCCTGCAGGGCACATCCTCTTCTTGCAGAGTCTCTGATGCAAGGGAAGAGTTCAAATAAAACTGGCTCTCTCTCTCTCTCTCTCTCTCTTTTTTATAGTGAAGTTTGTAAGCTCTGTATTATGGTCCGTTATAAATCTGTAAGGATTTGGAGCACTTCCCTTATATGGGGATAGAAGACTTGGAGAAAATACTCATAAACTGAAAAGCCTGTGTGATTTCCAAATGTGATGTCAGTGGCTAAAGTAAAAAAATTTAGAGTAACTGTAATCAGAACTAAGGAGTATAGGCATATCTAAAATTAAATAATGTGTGTCATACAACATTCAAACACGATGAAATGTGATTCCAAGGGAGACTTCTAAATCTGAGCTGTTGGGTTACAGTACTGAATGTTGTTCTGGAAAATAACTTGAATAAAATTTCACCCTGGGTTGGCTCCATTCCAGCTGGGAATGGGGATTGTTTATGTTTCCTGTTTTACCTCCTCTGTTTTTTTAGTTTTATTGAAGAGAAGGAGGTGGGTGGGAGGTTATGAATATAGAGAAGTAAACAGGAAGTATTTCAGCATGAGCAGCTATCAGAAATAACTTCCCCCTACCTTTTTTTTTTACCCCCACTGCAATAAAATGGGCTTTGTAGCCATTACTGTGGAGAATCTATACACCTAGAAGTGTGTAGGAATACATTGCAACAATCTTCTGGTTTTAATTGAAAGGAGAACTTTCATTACTACAACTGCTTGTGGTTTCATTAAATGTGAAGTGTATTTCTTGTAAGGAACTCATTTGTGCTCAGACCTGCTGCAGTAAGATCAGATTCCTTTTCTGCCTCAGCTTTTCAAACTGAGTGACAAAGTTTTAATCATCAGTTGAATTCAGTCTGCCAAGGACAAAGAGAAGTCCCTCAAACTGCAGTACCAGCATCTTCAAATGCTGATACACGATGGTGCCTAATGATTACATACAAAAGCCAGATAGTTTCTAGTCATTATCAGTCTTAACTTGGGTGATGCTGGTTGGAATGGTCGTTCACAGAGATGAAGTTGGTTTTTCATTGTCTTTGCCTATTATTACTATTGGAAAGTACACTGAGGCTTTACATGGTGTGGTGGGACAGGCATGGCACAAATACTGGAAAGGATGGTCAGTCCAGTTAGAAAAAACCAGGTGAACAGATTGTCCTGAGAAGCTGTGGCTGCCCCATCCCTGGGAGTGCTCAAGCCAGGCTGGATAGAACTCTGAGCAACCTTGTCTAGTGGAAGGTGTCCCTGCCCATGGCAGGGGTTTGGAACAAGATGAGCTTTAAAATCCTTTTCAACCCAAACCATTCTAGGATTTGCCATAAATGAGAGACTTTATATATAAAGGATCTTTGTGGAGTTTTAAAATTTAGGCTACATATTTAAAAAAACCTCTCTATCGCAGTTTTTATGGTATTGCTCCTCTGTATGGTGGCAGCCAGAGCAGCAGAGACACTTGCTTTGTGTCTGGAGATCTTTGGTTCCTGGTGTTTCATGATGCCTGTGAATGTGGGCAGAACCCTGAGAGTTCACTGACCCTGGAGCACTGGCTGCTGCTCCTGGCTGGAATCCCCTCCACCATCCCTGCCCCATGGCCTTTCTGGGGCAGAGCTGCCAACAGAGACACTGTGTGCAGTTACACAGCATGGGGAAGTGGCCAGAGTTTTCATCTGATATTAGAGTAAAATCTTTAAACTTGTTCCAACCAGTAGCACAACCCAAATCTGAATTGTGCCTTTGTGAAGCCTTTAGCAGAACCATGCACAGCATTAATGAGAATTTTCTCAGCTCCTCATTGCTGCTGAGTGTATCTTGATACAGAAATAGTCCTACTGAAAGGAGTGAAATTACCTCCAGAATGTAGTGCTGTTCAAAATGAAAATGAATATTTCCTTCTCAAAATGGTCTTATTCAATTGTTAGTATCTTTCAATACAGCCTGAAAAATTAAAAAAAAAATCCTTTGACACATTTCTCTCTTCTTTCTATTCCAGTAGCAGGAATAGCCTATGAATTGCAAGGCACACCTTTAACAATAGAGATTTCCTGATTGGTTTTCTAGTTTAGCTTTCCTTCCCTGCCTCTGCCCTCTAATTCCCCTGCATATCTGGGTCTCAGGGTCACCAGGTGTCTGGAGATTAGTCTGATGTTTGTATTTTGCAGATCACAATTTAGAATTAAAGATTTACCAGTCTGCCCTCCTCAGACAATAGATTGTAGTATAACTGCATGGGAACTAAGTTAACAACCAGAAGGAGACACTATTGATTTATTTGAAGTTCACAGCATGCAACTCTATTCAAAGACTGGCAGTTTGTCAGCCAGAGCAGGTGGCTTCTTGATGGGACAAAAAAAGCTCACATTAAAATTTGAATTTTTACTGTACCTTGTAGAGAAAATAGAAATACTGTTTTGTTTGCTCCTGTGAGCCTGATGCAGAATGAGGTTTTGGAATTGCTGTGTTGAAGCCCAACCATTTACTCTTGTACAGAACAGAACTGGGATCTTAGAGGTGTTCTGGGTTGCTGGCACTGCTCTCTTCTAACCTGTTGTTATCTGCATCACTGAATTCTTGCTGCTGTATTTAAAAAATGTGGGGTTGTGGCTCATCCCATGTGGTTGCTGAGGATTATTTGAGAGGACTGAGCTGTGTAAGTTCAGCCTTCAGTCACTCAGTTTGGATCAGAGCCTTTGCAGTGAGTCCCTGTCAACGTAGGCTGTCCTTGCATTGAATCCCAGAATTCCAGAGAGCATTTCTTCCCTTTTGGGCTCCTTCACAAATTCTTAACTTTCTCAAAGCCAGCAGATTATTGCCAGAAGTTGAATTAACTGGGTCTGGTTAATGGGATGTTCTTGACTGGGCAGTCAGATGGTTACAGATTTAAAAAATCAACATTTCTGGTATTTTCTTGGGTTAGAATTTAGAGATGCCTTGGAGAAATGACCAGTAGCAGTTCTTGTCATTGTACTGTTCCATGGGGGGTTTTTACATCAGAATTTATATTACATGTGTTATTCTTGGTCTGCTTAGCTTGTTTCCTCCTGGATTCATTATCCTTGGACATGCTGAAAGTGAAGAATCTCTAAGCTGTCTTTTTTCTGCTTGGTTTTGAGAGATGTTGTATCTCCTGCATCTCTTTGTCAGTGCTGGGTCTAGAGCATGGGTTAGTGCTCATATGTAAAAAATGGGCTTCCTGTTCCATGTCTTCATCACAAAAGACCTTTTACTGTCCTTTTTTCAAGACTTCAAGATTTTAGGAATTTTTTTTTTATTTTCTGAACAATATCAGTTCATGTTTTTCTTCATCTGTATTATTGTGAAGGCACAGATTGGGCAAGATCTCTGAGTTTGTTATATCTGAAGGCAGAAATTTAGATCCAATTATGTTTTTAGGTGATGAGTGTTAACACAGTAATTCTTTGCTTACCACTGAGGAAGTAACTTGATTAGAAGTTTCTGGGATACTTGGTGAGGCTGGATAGTTGTAGTTTTGAAAGATGAATATTTGTAAAGAGCTTGGAAAGGTCACTTATGACTTCTGAACTGAGATACTGAAGCAGAAATCTGGTTAAAGGATCTTTTCACAGAAAGCTAATATTACAAGGGCTGGTCCTATTGTGTCCTATTTTTTGGAGTCAATTTTATTTATTTGGACTTAGGTGTTTATTGTATCTACTCAGTACTTGATGGAAAACTTAGCTTAAATAAAAGCTTAAGATACTGGGATTCATCCCGTAGCACAGGTCTCTTAGTTCACCCTTTGACCCAAAACAAAATTTCAAGATCTCCTAAAAGTTCACATTTCATTGTGTCTGAATTTCTGCTGCTGGCTCCTTTATGTCTACAGAAAGTCATGAATTATATCAAGGTTACCACTGGCTGAGTAAATGCCCCCTGGGTGCTGATGTGCTGTGTTCAATGGTGCTGTTTCCTTTGGCGGCAGGACTGCATCAGCCTGGGCTCGGGCGAGCCGAGCCGCAGCGCCTACCACTCCTTCGTGCTGTACCACAACAACAGCCCGCGCTGGGGCGAGATCATCAAACTGCCCATCCCCATCGACCGCTTCCGCGGCTCCCACCTGCGCTTCGAGTTCCGCCACTGCTCCAGTGAGTGCCGCGCACGGGCGACCCAAAGGGCTCCTCCAGGCCCAGCTAAGCTGCATGAGGCTGGCACTGGGTGGGAGCAGCTAAGGGAGGCCAGCCTGACATACACTGAAGGGGCTCTGCTAAGCCACCTTGTGCTGAATTTATCAAACAGCACACTGAAAACATGGTGAACGATCAGTGCAGGGTAAAACACTTTGTAGATGTTTGTTCCTGCTGTTCTTTTGTTTTCCGTATGTTTTCTTTGCGGGATAAACAGTTTAGATTTTGCTATGTTTGGCATGTCTGTGTTTGATTTGAAGCTTGTCAGAAAAAATATATTGGAATTAGAAAAGTTGTTTGTTATGTAGCTTGTTTTCTTTTAGGCATGTGGAGAAGTTGGTGAGTAATCTTGAATATATTGACAGGGTATGCACAAATACAATTCCTTCTTTCTATCTCTTGCTGCAGCAAAAGACAAGGGAGAAAAGAAGCTCTTTGGTTTTGCATTCACCCCATTGATGAGAGATGATGGCACGACCTTGTCAGATGATATCCATGAGCTTTATGTTTATAAGGTACCAGTTCTCTGCAGACTTTTCACTGCTCATCTCTACTTCATTACTTAAATGACTAATGGTCATTACATTATCCATCTCCCCCTTATTAGAAGTTTGTGAGGAACAGATTAATAGTAGTTTCAAAATTTTATACATTCAGAATCACATGGTTTGGCTAGAGCCTTCTATTCTAGGTGCAGCTTACCTTTTCCATCCTGGTGATAATGATTTATCTGCTATTAATCCCATCCATTTTGCCTTCAAACACGCTGGTGTTCATGAGCATTCAGCACTTCTACCAGCCTGAGGCATTGCTCTGTGCCTTTGCAAGATGACATTGTGCTGGATTCAAATGTCTCGTGCTGCAGTGCCACAGCTTGGCAGCCCTGCAGCAAGAGATTGGGGCTTTGGGGTTTTTCCTTCCTGCTGATTCACCTGGGTTTATTTGTTCAGTACAATTTTCAGGCAGCAGCACTAATTTTACATCTGGAAGATCTGGTGAGTTCTAAGGAGGCAGTGGTTTGGAGATCATTCTGTAGAGCTGGGTCTCTTCTGGGTGTGTCCAGGGTCCCGAGCACAGCTTTTCCTTAGAAATGTTGGTGTGCACCCACAAAAATCCCAACACAGGCACTGCTGGGGAACTGCTGACAGGCTCTGGGTGCGTGGGATGAGATGGACAAGGTGCAACTCCATCCCTTGTGCTGTCCCTGCAGTGTGATGAGAACAGCACGTTCAACAACCACGCGCTCTACCTGGGGCTGCCCTGCTGCAAGGAGGATTACAACGGCTGCCCCAACATCCCCTCCAGCCTCATCTTCCAGCGCAGCACCAAAGAGTCCTTCTCAGTCTCCACACAGCTCTCTTCTACCAAACTGACCCAGAATGGTGAGTTGCTGATCCCTCAGAACTGCCCAAGGCAGCAGCAATTAGGAAAGAGAGAAAAAACATTCACTGTTAGCACTTCTACACAATGCAGAGTTTGTTTTGTTTGGCTTTGACAGAGTGGCTCAGTAAATAAGATTTTTTTTACAGCAACGTCCCTAAAGCACAAGCAGACAGGAGTGGATTGTCCACAGTGCAGTGTCAAGTCACACAGGGAAAAATGCAACCTTTACTCTTTTCAAAGCCCTTTTCCATCCCTCCATTCCTTTCTCCATTGGCAGTATTGACTCACTCCATATTGTACTTCCTGTTTTCCATTATATATATACACCTGTCATTTCCCAAGAAGTGTGGTCTGCATCCAGAGGTGAAGTGCAAAGTGGTGAATCTCTGATGGGTCTGGGGCTGCCATTCTTCCCTCTGTGTGTGGTTCTAGCTCTTCCTTCCTCTCTCTGCAGTGGATCTGCTTGCCCTGCTCAAATGGAAAGCTTACCCAGATCGAGTGATGGATATTCTGGGAAGACTGAGACATGTCAGTGGCGAGGAGATTGTTAAGGTACTCCATGAAATAACAGCCTTTGGATGTATCTGTGACAGGCACTGAGTTCAGACCTGCAGGCCACTTCTGAGGGCTCCCTCTCACTGTGCTTTTTGATTCACACTGTGAATTTCCACCCTGTATGAACTGGGATTTTATTATCATGTGAAACTGGATAGAAACAGGAAGATACCCTTGAGAATCAGTGCACAGTCAGTCTGTGGGATCAAAGCAGAGCTAATCCTTGCTCAGATTCTCTCAGCCACATGTGCTGGCTCCTCAGCACCAGTGGTTGCAGTCTGCAGTCCCACACAGCTGCTGTGCAGACACAGCCCCTGGCAGAGGCTCTCTGCTGCATCCAGCCAGCAGTGCACCGGTCTTCTGGCTGCCAGCTCATCATTTCACCAGGTTCTGTAGCCACTGCTGCTCTCCATGATAATCTGGTGTGGCCTGAGCTTCCTTAGGGCTCAGAACTTCCAAGTGCCTTTGAATACTTGTAGTCTCAGCAAAACAAAGTTCGTTCCTGATAATCTTAGGTGTGCTGGGAGCTTTCTCTAGGATTTATTTCTATAAATCTGGAAGTAAAAGCTGATTTCTAACACAAACAAGCAAGGAGAAGAAGCTGAAGAAAAATCCTATCACATAATAAGTAGTTTATCATTAAAGCCACTTCACTGTAACTCATTTGAGTGCTGCCATATCTGTTATGAATGTTACTCTTTGTGATAACTTGGTAACAGTAACAGGGCAGCACAAATCCCATCTATACTGGAATTCTTCAAGAATGTCATGTTTTGTACACCTCATTTGTAGGGCAGTACAAGTATCTGGTTTTTATAGAGAAAGAAGAAGAAAGATATGGATTGAATTATTTCATGGGGAGAAGTAATTGATTCTCCCCATAAATCAGCTGTCATTTGGCACTGGGATATGAAGAACAGAATGTAATAATTCAGAATAAAAGACATTTTATCATTTCAGGGACTTCATAAATTGTTATAATTTATTTCTTGTTGTCCACATCAGAAATTTAAGTAGAATAGATTAAAAAATCATGAGAGAGTGTGCAGTTAACAATCTCCAGCACTCTCCTTCACACTCATCCTTTTGGAGACTGTGCTTTCAGAAAGAAAATCACTGAACTGTCAGTGCTCAACAAGCTGTGGAGTTAAGGGTGAAAGAAGCAATTGGCAACATGTAACTTGCCCCAATTAATGCTTGTTAGAAAAGCTTTACTTTCTCTCATTTAACAAAAATTTCATATTAAACATAATTTAATGTACTGCCCAGCCTCAGATCTGATGCTGAGCAGTACCTGAGACTCCAATGATTTGAGAATGAGAGCAAGTTCTTTGCCACTGGTGTCAGGCAGCACTTCCAGTCAGCTTAAAGTGAGAGGAACACTCAGTCAAAATGAAAAATCAGGTATAGAGTACATATTTCTTATTTTTTGGTTTTCTGTCACTTTTGTTTGAAAATATTCCTTGCAGAATAAAGAGAAAAATTTGTCTTTCTAAAATCAAATTAAAATCTATCACATCATATGGATGAACCTGAAGTGATTTATCCTTGCCAAGTGTTTCACAACAATATTAACATATATGAACTAATTAAAGCAGGGGAGAAATAACCTTTTGAGTACAATTTAAATTTAAATTCCTTGTTTATGTCGTTTTAGTTCCTACAAGATATTCTGGACACGTTGTTTGTGGTTTTGGATGACAACACAGAGAAGTATGGTCTGTTGGTCTTTCAGTCTCTGGTAAGCTGCTGGATTATTTACCTCATGCTCAGTGAGTTTTAAGTTTCTTATGATCATGTTGCTAGTGATGGACTTCTGTCAGATATGAAATACTCAGCTGGTCCAGCCATGCTTTCTGTAATGATCTTGGCTGAGGAGGGCAGGCTGACCTCAGCACATGCAGGGGCAGCACTATTCACTGTCACGTGGGAAAAGCAACCAATAATACCTGATCACACAACAGGGACTGCTCAAAGCAGCTCCTGTATTTATTTGCATGCTCCTTACCTTGGGTCGCTTGTTTGTAGTCACTTGGCAGCTCCTTGAGCTGGGTTCCCTTCTCCATGTCCCCAGGTGTTCATCATCAACCTGCTCCGTGACAGCAAGTACTTCCACTTCCGCCCCGTGATGGACACCTACATCCAGAAGCACTTTGCAGGAGCTCTGGCTTACAAGTAGGTCTTGTGTTCCTCCCTCTGAGAGGTGGCATCACCAAGCTTGGGAATGGTGCCACCATCATGACCTTTCTGGCAGCAGTGTCCCCAAAAGTAGAGCTACTCACCTGAAGTTTTCCAGCACAGCTGCAGGGAAAAGCTGCCAAATGTCACCAGTGGCTGAGCATGGTTGGGCATTTCTCCTTCCCTTCTGGACTGGCAAATCTTTCTTTTCTTTTTTTTCTTTTAGCTGAAGAGACACTCAGCAACAACTCATTGTCAGTCTGTAGTCTATACAAATGAGCTCCCAAGAGCATGTGCATTCCTCATCTCTTAAGGATGTTGGGATACATGACTTGTGTGAAAGCTAAGAGAACTAATTGTAACTTCCAAAGTAGACAGATATTCACAGAAGATGTTCTATTTGGTTACAGTTTCATTTCAGTAGATCAGAAATTTAAATGTCATTGTCACTTTGATGATTCTGCCTTATTTCCTGGTATTCAAAAGAGTCTTGCATCAGAGAATGAGACAGACCTTTTGAAAGCATTAACAGTAACCCTTCAGGTTGTTGGTTTTTCTTTTAGACCATTGCTTTTGTATATTTGAGTATATTCTATCTTTGGCCACAGTAAACTATAAAAAACAGCTAATAATTTCTTTTGATTCTTTTAAGCAATTCACATTTTTGTGTAATTAAAATAAATGTAAAAAATACTCTTATCAATGGTAGAAACCCATAGATAGAGACCCATAGATAATATACAACACTGGAAGGCATAGTAGTGTTCAGAGGGTAAAAAGGTGTTCTGCTTTGTGTTAATTAGCACCTCTTTCAGATGTCTGAAATAAAACATGGGTTTAATACAGCTTTGTAAGTTAGTCCAGATGGTCTCGTGTACTTAGCAAAATAGATGCAGGTATTTTCTTTGTGATCTCAGTTTCTAAAAGCTTCTTACTAAGATGAGAGCTGGGATCTCTTATTAAAATAAATGTATATTTTGGTCTTAGAACCATGCCTTTATCAAAGCTGTCTTTCTAACAACACCTTTTTTATGTGCTCTCAGTGTTCCTCATGGTCCAAGTCAATTACAGAGAAGAAATAATTTTCTGGTTTTGAAACTTAAATAAATGTAAATTCTATGTAAATTCAGTATCAAGGACAGCTGTAACTGACCACTGAAATAAAGTGAAATGAGCCTGGTTTAGAGATCTGTCCCTAAAGCCAGGATGTCTGCTGACTGTCAGAAGTGGTGCTGAAGCTGCTGTTCCTGTCCCCCAGGGAGCTGATCCGCTGTCTGAAGTGGTACATGGACCGCTCGGCCGAGCTCGTGCGCCAGGACCACATCCAGGAGGCAATGAGAGTAGGTATCCAATGGGCACTGCTGCCTGCTCCTCTGGGACACAGAAGGGCTGGGAAAGCTGCAAATGGAATCAAGGGTTGTGTGGCACTGCTTTCCTAGAATTGCTTAACCAGGTTGTTTTATATATAGCCACAGTTTTAGTTTTAGGGGGAGATTCATTCTTGTGCTGAAAAAATTGAAAGAATTAAGTTCTCTTTAAGCCCTTTTGCAACCCTGTGGAGAACTTAAATGGGACTTAGATCCATGGCCAGTGCATAAATACTCCATTGATGTGGGGTACCCCTTGCCCTCCAAGCAGCAGTAGATTTGAGTGTATCAGGCATGGGTGCTATGGATCAAAGTTTCGCTCTTCATTTCTGGCTGTGACACAGCTCCATTGTAGCACGGGTTGAAGTCCTGGAGTATTTTAAGCAGCAGATAAATGAGTCTTTAACTGGATGGAAATCCTCAGAAGTAGCACAGGACATGACCTATTGTTCTGTGATAGGAGCATGATGTCCCAGGGAGGCACAGCTGTGAGAAACACCAGGAATGTTTTGGTGCTATTACAGAGAAATCAGAGGATAAATATTCATTTAACATGTGTAAGCCTGGAAGTCAGTGTGTCAAGGCACAAATACAAGATGCCAACATTTGCAGGAAGATGTTTTTCTTTGAGTGAATGCCCACCAGCCTCCAAGGGGGCTGGTGTCCTAACACCTGAGCCTGCTGGGCACTTGGAGAACTGGAAGCAGTGGCAGTGATCAGCACTTGGATTTCATCACTTGTCAGTTCAAATAGGTGCAACCTCTTCCAGGTGAAGGACACTGCCAATGTCATCCTCTCACTTTCCAGATCCCCTGCTAGGATCCTATTCAGATAATACAAGGGCATTACAGCAGTGCTCACTTTGGCTTTGTAGATATTGACATGCTTAGGAACATCTTCTTTGCAATCTTCAACCACAGATTCATATGGAATGGTAAAAATAGGGCAAAGATGCCTTTTCAAGGAATTTGCAACTTTCTCTTTTTTTTTTCCTATCATTATCTTCCCTTTTTTAATTGAGAAAAAAGCTGTTAAAGTTATGAGATGAGAAGATGATCTCCAGCTGGAATGACTTCCAAGAGGTTTTCTTGCCTCTCAAATCACTCATTAGTGCTTTAAGCAGTGCAGCAAATAGAGATGTAGGATATTGTCCCTATGTGATCTGCATTTGTTGAACCTCAGCAGTCCTGTTTGGAAATAGTAATGACAGGAATGCTGGAATGTCTTTCAGCAGCTGGGGTTAGGGAAGTCAGTTTGTGAATATGGTACCTTGTGTGTCAGCCTCCAAGGCAGCTCTTTGCTTACTCAGGCTCTCAAGTGCTGGCCTGGAATGTGGCTGTTCCCTCTGTGAGGGAGGTCAGTTTGCAGACCTGACAGCCCAAGCCTTTCCAAGCACAGGAATTAAAATTACCAGCAGAGTTTGTGCAGACCTGACAGCACATCCTCTGCCACCCACGCTGCTGTCACATCTTATTCAGACAGTTGCCTTTGCAGGTATCTCTTGCAGGCCCAAATTCAGGTCTTTATCTTCTCCCATTGCAGTGAAGTGATTGATTTCCCTCTTTGTTTCCAGATTGTATTTCAGGCATTTGGAGAAAGTTTGTACCAAAGACATTATCATTGCTAGTGTGTCATTACTACTACCAGATTCTACTGTTGGGGATTTCTGTGGTCTTTGATGTGTTCACCACACTCCTTGCATTAGAAGTTCTTTGACTGAGAAAACGGGATAGCTCTGTATCCCTTTTCCCCTGAATTACCTGTTCAGTGTAGTGCCCTAAAGCTGGTGCTGAAATACTCTGCACTCTTACAACTCCTGGCTGCTCATGTACATTTATCATGGACATGCAGATGTCTCATAGGATTCTGATTTCCAACCCTGGCAGTAGCAAAGAGAGTTCTAGAGGACTTCTAAAATTTCTTACCTCCCTCAAGACTGCTCTTAATTCTCAAAACCTCCTGTGCAACTTGGAGAAGCTATAACTGAAAGGACATTTCTACCTAGAACACAGCATCATGCTCCTTTATTGTGCCCTATACAAAGCTCCACAAAAGCTCCATCCAGGAACAGCTGCCTGTGCCTCGCAGGGGATTTCTGTAACCAAGTGTCCATGAATGGCTCCACAGCCAGTTTTGCTGTCCCTGAGGAAATTAAGAACTAAGGAACTGTGTCAAGGAAATGCCCTTCCAGCTTCAGTTATCTTCCAGCAGAACTATAAGTGGGTTTTGCCTCGATTAGGGAACCAACAGCAAGGGCTTTTCTCCCTCAGGAGGTTTTCCCTGAGTCTTCCCTGCTGGTCACAGGGCAGAGGTGCTCACTTGTTACATGAGCATGCACACAGACTGTGTTTGTAAGGGACCTACTTTAATTTGACACTGATCTTTTATATCATGCCAAACATCACTGAAGGCTGGGAATTTATCTCAGTGCACTTTTATGTCTTCAGTCACAAATTCACATCATATTTGTGATGCTGTCGGTAGCAAGAGCCAAAGTTAGTCCTGGTGCTGACTTGTGCTGCCAAGACTTGGTTTGTGTTTTAGCATCCCAGCCACGTGTGCAAACACTGGGAACTCCTTGGTTCACTGCCTGTGTGGGCTCACTGTCTGGGCTAAGGAAGTGCAGTGCTCTGAGCCCTGCTGTCTCACCTTCCAGGGGGAATTATGGAGGTTCACACACAAATGCTCTGTTCACTGCAAAACCTCATCCTCACACTGAAGTTAGGAGCCTTCAGATGAGAATCATGGCTGTGTGTACTGAAGGCCTGAAGCAGCTCCTATGAGCACTGCATGTGCTGGGTTTGGTGTTGGCACAGGGCTGTCAGCCTTGGAGAGCTGACTGGGACCAACTGGCCTTTGTCTTGTCTGGAGCCAGGAACGCAGCTGATATTTCCTGATGAACTTCCTTGGTGTAAGGAAGCTTCACTGAGAGATGGTTTAGTACAGAAGTATAAATAATAACTGCTAATTACCAACATTGCCATAATTTCTGGGGGGGGGGGCTGTAAGAGTCAATGGCGTTTTGAAATCCATGGTGACTTGATGAGGAATTTCACATTCCCTTTCTATATCCTTAAACCTGTGGCATTCTACAGCTTACAACATAGCATTGCATACTTGTGCATATTGTGTGGTGGTTCAGTGAGGGACTCTTAGGGGTGCAAAAATATCTCTTGGGAGCAAAACTTGTATTTGAATTAACTTCCAGTTTCCCAGCATTGAAGTGAGACAAGCATTTTCCATGGAATACAGTGAAATATTACTAACTAATATTACTGTACTTCCATGGAATACAGTGAAAAATTACCAATATTACTAAGGTTTCTGTACAGCCTATGACTGCTGAATCTCCAGCCTGTTGTTTTCCTGTGCTGGCTTTTGAGGATATCATCAAAATATGAATTATGTCTTCTATCAATCCTGCTTTGCTGGTGAATCCTGTTAAGCACTAACAGCAGGAGTGATGTCTCTGATATTTGGTACACTCTGGCACTGCCAGTTGTGCACAGCCAGTATCAAGGAGGTGTGTGAAGTGTCACCTTGCTGGGCTGGTGTCTCAGAACTGTTGATAGGACGGTGACTTGTTACAGCTGCTCAGAACAATGTGTTTTCTTCATGGTCACTGCTGCCAAATCAATGCAGTTCTATATAATGCCATTCCAAAATTCTGAAAGAAAACAGAACAGCTTCTTCAGACACTTCATTGTGCCAAGTCATGAGAAAACCAGAAGTTTCATACCTTGACCAATGATGTAACTCAGATTTGTCTCCTTTGATGTAAATGCATACTTTTTCTGTTAGTGGGACATGCAGGTAAAAAAGATTATTGGTTGAGAATGGGTACTTGCTAAGAGTAGTTCTTCCTCAACTGAATTATGTAACTTATAAAGCCTGTTTTTCATTCTCCTTTCTAAAGCTCAAGAATTTAGTTATTATGCATGTAGAGTCTTTCCTGGCTCTCTTTAAAGCTCCTTTATTTTTCTTTCTCTCTTTTTCTCTGCCTTGATCTCCTTCCTCTCCTGCTCCTTAAGGCCTTGGAATATCTTTTCAAGTTCATTGTCCAATCTCGGATCCTTTACTCCAGAGCTACTTGTGGAATGGAGGAGGAGCAGTTCCGCTCCAGCATCCAGGAGCTTTTCCAGTCCATCAGATTTGTGCTCAGCTTGGACAGCAGGAGCTCTGAGACTCTCATCTTCACACAGGTTTGCTATTTCCTACACTCCCACTGGCAAACCACAAGGCAGCTGTTGCTGCACGGGTAGGAGGTGTGGGCACATGGGGGTGAAATGCAGGTCAGTTTTCCCTCCTATCAAGCTGCTGATGCTGGAAAACAAGACACCCATTAATGGCATTAGACAGTGGATTTGCACAGGTGAGCTGGACTGGGGGCGCTCTAGGAGGAAGTGACTTCTCACATGAGAATGCAATTTTTGTTGTTCACAAAAGTAAACTGTGTTTTCAAGTCTCCCTCATTCCTATGGTTGGCTGTTGCAACAGAGCAGATGGGACTCAGTTTCTTCATGCAGGAAAAGCTCATCCTTTATTCACATAGTTCATATTTATAGGAAATATCAGAAGGCACTGTGTTAAACCTAACTGGTCAGCAATACACTGACACTCAGTTTATTGGTGGGTGATAGCTAGGGTGTATGCCTGTCAAATCTCTCTATATTTGGTTAGTTTCCATGTGTTCTTCACTGATTCTTATGAGACAGAATTCTTGTTTAAAACAGGTGCAAATGGTTTTCTTACCAGAATAGCTTGTTGTGTTAACTGCTTTCATTCTTATGATTTTTCACATGGGAAGTTAGCTAGCTGCACTTAGAAGAAATAACAGGCCAGGTGCTAATTTAGCAGAGCAAGGCCTGATTTTATAAGGCCTTTCTTTTATAATATCTCTACTTGTATGCAACAGTTGGCCTCAAGAATTTCTAAATCCTTCATTATAGTACTTCAAACCAATACTTATGGTCACAGCAGCATCACAGTGAAAAGTTCAGCTGATGTATTTGCACTCAGGTAAACAATTCCAGCATGTGCTAAAATTACAGTCAGAATCATGTGCAGCCTGACCACAAACATGTTGTGATGCCCATACTCATATTTAATGCATCATTAAACATGGCCCAGGGGACTTCATGAAGATTCCATGTGGGTTGAAGACAATACTCCAAGTAAATAAGGATGCTGCTGAGTTTTGGGCTCAGTTTTAAAGACCTCTGTACTGCATTACATACTGCTACATTTAAATTTTAAATGTCAAACATCCTGTTTGATGCCTCTGCTCAGAGAATGTCAGAATGGAGCACCCAGAGCTCCCTGGTTAATGTGAAGGTGGTTTGTAATCACTAATGCAGAATTACAGGTGTTTGGAACACCTGCTGTATTTTGCCAAAGAAGCAGCTGCTGTGAACATTGCAGCCAAGCAGTGACTCTGCTGGTTCAGGAAGCTGCCAGTGGAGTGATCCCTTTCTTAAGGAGATGCTCTGAAAGATTTGAGAACAGCTGCTCTAATGTTTTATTTAATCACCCATTAGTGGGTATAATAAGATGAGCCAGGAACAAGAGCAATCAGTGCACAGAATTTTGCAGACAAAGTGATGGTGAATGGAAACAGTATCTGCTGAATGTTTTCCAGTTGTGTTGGTCCCAAATAGAGAGGGAGAGTCACTCTGAGGATGGGGAATTTTCCTTTTTTTTTCTTTGTTTCTCTTCTTTATTTTTTTCCTCCTTTCACTATGGTATTTCTTACTTTGGACTTTTGTAATTTGTAAAGCCTGTCCTTGTTGAATCTTTGAAAAGTTTACTTTTTGTTTCCCCCTTGCCACTGTGTTGCCCCCTGACCCCCTTGCCCCGTAGGCCCCCCAGCCTGGAGGGCAGGCGAGCGGAGCCGGGACAGGTGCCCCACAAAAAGGTGGGGGCACAACCAGGCCGACATTTAATTCTGTAAGTAATGATCCCCAGGACTGCTCAAGTGTTTCATTGTGGATGTTCCCAGTTCATCTCCTTTCCCTACCCCAAACACTCTTTTCCTGCATATGAACTAGAGTGTGATGTTGAGGTGGCCAGTACTTTAAAACTTGGAGATGTGGAATATTTCAGTTATTCATGGATCAGTTTATGGCATCCACACACCAAAAAGACAGTACTGAGGGTGTACACAAGATTATATAAATCAAATTGTTCAGGGTGGCCAAGCATTTGTTTCTTATTTGATTATTACTTCTGGAAATCTGGACAATAGTTAAATACCCACAGAAATGCTCGAGGCCCTGGTACACGATTTCCCTCACACTTGTCCTCTTCTCCAAGATAACTGAGAGATCTCAGTATCTGAGTTTTTTCCAGCAATGAGATTAAAACTGATTTCCTTCCTCCCAGGCAATTAGTTTGACATGAGTAATGTTCCAGCATATTTCAGGGTGTTGAGCAATAATGGGACCTTTCAAGGAACTGTTGAAATGATGTCGCCTCAGGACAGCTCCAAATCTTCCTGAAGAGATCCCATGCCTACCCTTGGATTGCTGGGGCTTATACAGAAATCCTTCTGCTTTAAAAGTAACAGAAAGTTTAGGAAAACTCCTGTAAGGATTTGTTGAGCCAATACTGTAATTTCACTTGTATTATCCCAAAGATAAAGACAGTGACTGGATTTGTGGCTGTTACTGCCTTCCAAGAGTACCAGGAGCTAGGAAACAATTTATACTTAAATATTTTGTTAGTACATTGTAGGTATGCAGGAACAAATAGGTGACAACACCAGGAGGCCTTGTGGGGGTTTGTGTAATCTGAATTGATTGTAACAAAACAAGATTTTGAGAGAGAATGAGTGGAAGAAGGAGGTAAACTTATATTCAAAATAATTTAATGAGCTCTACCAAGTTAGTTGTAAAAATAACTTGATTTTGCTCAAATACTATTAAATAGATTTCACTGTTGAAAGAAAAAAGACTTGGCAAAAAAGGAGGCTGGGATTATATGGATTAGAAGAGTCATGTCAGTATGGAAGAGATAAAGAAATGTTTATGCAATGAGAAAACAAAAAAATCTCTGAGGAAAAGGAAATACTGATAGTGGTGAGACTCTGGAAGGACAAAGCTGAACAGAGATCTGCAGTGAAGTCTGGTAAATCTGAGCTGGTGCAGGAAAACACTGAGAGGGGTTTGTGTGGAGAACTTCAGGGAAGGGAGGTGGCAATGGCAGGAAGGGAAGAGTGGAGGTGAGGCTGGCTCAAGAAAACAACCATCTAGGAATTAAAATAGTTACAATGAGGAAGCAGGTGTGAAGCTTGGGTAGGATGTGGAGGAATGGAAGAATTTTAAAACATTAGAGGTGGTGGCAGTTGTTTGATAGGACACCAAATGTGCAGAACTTGAGCACAGGGAATTGGTGATGCATGGAATCTACTACTCCTGTGAAAAAATTAATTGGAGAATAGGAAATAAGACATGAAGGGATTTTTGTTGCTGTTGTGTTGAACCATTTCTGAACTTCAAGAAGCACTTTGAAGGATAGCTCCAGCTTACTGGAAATATCTGCTACTGCAAGAATCACATGCACACTCGCATGATGTGATGCCTCTTTCACATGGACTCACACCCCACCCCTGCTGCAGAAATCCTGGAATGTCACATGGCAGAGCTGGTTAAGGGTCTGTCAGCAGGTTCTTCACTTCAGAATATTTTCTGAAGAGTTTTAACTGTCTTAGGTAGTTGCTTAGTACTAACAGTTGGTATAGAACTCTCTAATCAGAAGCAAGTGTTGTATTAACTGAAAAAAGTAAATCAACAAAAATGGACTAACTTGTCTGATATCTCAATTTTTCTTCTGTTTTATAAGCTGTCTCCTAAAATACAGCTTTTTGAAGCTGTATCTATGTGCTCTACTTATCCTAAGATTCACTATTGCAGCAGCACTTGATTTTTCTATGCTGCATGTGACTCGTTCACTCTGAGCTCCAGGTACCACAAGCCATGACCACCAGCCCTAGCACAGTCTGTAGTAGCTCTGTGCAGACCCTGGTTGAGTGTTCCTGTTGTTCCCACCTCTCTGCACTGATGCAGGTGGGGAGCTGCAGGTGCTGAGCCGCTCCTGTCCCCGCAGGCCGCCCTGCTGAACTCCTTCCCTGCCATCTTTGACGAGCTGCTGCAGATGTTCACGGTGCAGGAGGTGGCGGAGTTCGTGCGGGGCACGCTGGGCAGCATGCCCAGCACGGTGCACATCGGCCAGTCCATGGACGTGGTCAAGCTCCAGTCCATCGCCCGCACGGTCGACAGCCGCCTCTTCTCCTTCTCAGGTGAGCTGGCCTGAGGGGCTGCTGCTCGCTGAGGGCAGCAGCACCTTGGGGGCTTTTGCAGTGCCTCTGTTGGGAACAATTCCTGCTGAATGCCGGTAATGTTGGTCACTGTTTCTCTTGGCAGCGTCATTGATAAATGCATTCATTCGCTCAGTTGGCTGGAGCAGGGTGCTAACAAAACCAACATTGTGGGTTTGATCCCTCTTTTCCCAAGGGCTTTCACTTCAGAGTTGGATTCCGTGATCCTTGTTTGTCCCAGCTCAGAATATTCAGTAATTCTGTTAACTGTTCAAATCAAATGCTTTACAAGTTTCACTGCGGTAGGAAATGTTTACCAATCCATCATAGATAAATTGTACTTACTAAAAGTTGATTAACATACATTAAAAAATTAGTTAATATTTAAAACTGACAAACCTCACTTTACATTTCACATTGCTCTTACCATGGTCAGGAAGAAAACCTCCTTTCCAGCCAGCTTATACCTGAGAAGCAGGGGGGATAGTCTTGTGAGAAACCCACCACATTCCTTTAAAGTATCTTTAATCTTTATGTTGTAACTTTAGTATTTCTTTAGCTCAACTTTAAAGTTACTTTAGTAACTCTTTAATTCTTAAAATTTTACTTAAATATTCTTATATTATTGCTTACATATACTTTAAAACAGAATTTTAAAAAATCTTTAAGAACTCAGTGGAAAATGGCTGAAGACTGTGAGTGTATTTCATACATAAAGGTCTGAATGAAAGAAATTATGAAGGTAAAAGTGGAAGATAGAAAGCTCCACTGGGTTTCTCTTTCCTGTAGCGAGGACCTCAAGTTAGTGCACTTAAATTATTGTACTCAGTACAAGGTGAAAATACCACCAGAGAACTTTATCAAAACCATCCATTGGCATTGTTTGTAAATATTTTCTTTCCTTACATTTGCAACGATTTTCCTTCATCCAGAGTCCCGGCGCATCCTGCTGCCTGTGGTCCTTCACCACATTCACCTTCACCTACGACAGCAGAAGGAGCTGCTTATCTGCTCTGGGATCCTCAGTAGTATCTTCTCCATAATCAAGACCAGTTCTTTGGTAAATCTGCTACGTGGTTTTAATTTTTTATTTGCACCTCTGATTTAGCAAAATGAAGAGTGAGAGATTTTTATAGGTTAATACAGGTTTTTCAAAGAACCTTTTAAAAACAAGATTGTGCTGTCAGCAGGAGAGCATCTGAAATGAGGGTCTGGCTCTGTGTGTGACTCAGAGCATCCTGATTACAGACTGTGCTTGCTGTTGGGAGGGGGGAATCACATACACCCAGCTTTGACACTGTTTAATTTTCTTCATGCAAGCCCAGAACTTGGATGTCAGTGGAGTTTAAAAGTTCTACACAGCTCAAGGACTTGTAGTTCTGCAAGAGACAGTAACTAGCACTTTGTGGTTCACATTAAAAGAATACTCTAAAATTATCCAATCAATGAATTCCCACTTACTTCTGGAAATTGCTGCTGAGTTTCAACACCCAGCTTTGACGGTCATAATACTCTGATCTCAAATGGTAACTGGATCATGTGAAGCAATGCTCACAAAGAGGGGGTGGTGAAGTTTCCCCACCTGACTAAAGTAGGAAGCTCATGGTGCTAAATATAATTCATACCAATGTGTATTTCCAATTACAAGTCAAGGTTCTGTGTGAAAGGAATGAGATGAAAGGCATCATGGAAATCAGCTAAAATAATACTGCCATGGAGTAAAGGTTCCTGAACATAATCTGCTCCTGTTGTGTTCTAGACCTTTGATTATAGACTAACCTTTATGGCTGTGACCCTGAATGTTTCCATCAGAGACTGTCCAGGTAACACACACACACTCTGACAGAACAACAGGATCTGGGACCAATGAGGAATTTGACTGTACTTCTGTGAGCCTGTTCCAGAGCTCTCTGTCCCAGGGAGCCTGGTATGGCTCACTCAGCAGAGCTGTCTTTACCAGTTCCATCTCTCCAGTTCCTAACTGTGTGTTTGCTCACCACTTGCTGTAGGAGGGAGATGTCGTGGAGGAGGTTGAGATGATGGTGGAGAGCCTCCTGGACGTGCTGTTACAAACTCTGCTCACAATCATGAGTAAATCGCAGTCTCAGGAGGCGGTAAGAGGGCAGCGCTGCCCGCAGTGCACAGCAGAAATCACTGTTAGTAACTAACAATCAGTTTCTATTTCCTGCTTCTCTAACCTCTGGTTCAGTCCCTCACCACCACTGGCACCTCATCATCATCTCTGCTGCATGAACGCCCAGGGCTTTGTCTCTTTCCCTTAATAAGCCACAAACCCATTCCTTCCTCCCTGCACAGTGAGGGCTGCAGGAAGCAGTGGAGCTCAGGAAGCTTTAGTGGATTTCCAGATTATTTTTTTGTCTTTACAGCTGTGATTGAGAGTTATTGCTTAAGACTTGAGGTACTAGGGAGCTGCCTGGGGCTTCACCCCTGAGGTGGTTTCACCAAGGGCTATAATGAGTATCAGGCTGTGATCCCCAAAACTGAGGATATGACAGTGCTCTGTGGTTAAATCTCTTTACTTAACACCCTGGAGAGCTGCTGTCCAGGGTCACTGATTATTTCATGTAAATGAAACACCACATACTTTTTCAAAAGAAATTAAGAGATGCTAAGTCAAGTGAGCTGTTGAGTGAGCTTGGTGGGAGAAGCCACCACTTTACCCAGGCTGCCAGCCTTAGCCACAGGGAAGAAATTTTTCTTTCACATGCAGTGGAAGAGAAGAAAAAGAACAGAATTTTGATGTTCAGCCTTTTTCTTTCCTGGATTTCTGCCCTTTTCTATTTTAGCCTATTTTTGTTTGTCGGAGTCTCTAATGCAGCTTTTGCACAATGTAGGATGTTAAGCTGCTGTTCAGAACATCCTTTTTTTAGACTTGTTTTTTAGCAAATGGCTGAAACCTCAGCAGTGTTGCTGGGGGCAGATGTGCACTAAGGTTCACTTCTCACACAAGAGAGAAGGTTGGATCTTTCCTTGTTAGTTCAGTTAACAAGATGTGCTTTGATACAGAAGAAAAAGGGACTGGCTTGCAAATGTCCAGTAATATCTCAGTTGCCTTTTACTGATGCCATTTGACTTATTGCTGTTTCCCACATGCCAGCCCACACAGAAGAGCACATCTTTCTTCCTCATGAAGTTCAGCCCTGGAAAGTTTCTTGCAACAGCCCATGTCAAAGCTTCTGGGTAGATGCTTGAGCCATTTAAGAGTAGCAATAAAATGGAAGGCACAGTCCCTTGTATTTGCTCCTCAATTTACATTTCACAGCACAGTGATATATGGATTCTTATTAGATTTGTGCCTTTTCCAAATCAGTTTCTCTGTTGCAGAAAAAAATAGTGTTGTGCAAGGGACTGGCAGTCAACAGACCCAGTCCTGATGTTTTTGGCACCACTTTGCTTGTTCTCTTGGACAGATTGCTTAACTTCTCTGTGCTTTGCTTTCAGATTTGTAAAATGGGGGAGCTTCTCTTTGGAAAACACTTTGGGATGCTGTGGTAACTGGTTAGGGTGCATCTGCTTTGCAAATTTACAGAAATGTTATTGTTGCTTATGTAGGCTTACCCAGACTGTGCTCAGGAAATCTGGCTGCAGATCTGTCAGTACTGGAGCTTTGACAGCACAGAACTTGGTGAACACTAATAAGCCATACATTTACAAGCTTCCAGACACCCTCTGTAGCCCAGCCTGATCCCAAGCTGTCACTGCTTTAGTGGTCAGAGTCACTTAGTTCAAATAACTGCTGGCAAACCAAATGTCTATTGGCATGAGCTGCAGTCACACCTCTGACAGACACTGGGTATTAAGTACCTGAAAAAGGGATTGTCAAAACCTGCATGCTTGGAGGGGGATTTGTTAATGTCTGTATTAATAATTTTAAATTACTTTTGTTTAGACTACAACTTTGATTAAAAGACCTTTAAAACTGGCATCTGTGGAGGAGCCTCCTGGAGGTGTATCCCTGTATTAACAGTAACTCAGGAACTGTTAGCCTGCAGTACTTTCAATCTCTGTGCATGTCAGCTGTCCCCTCACAGGCATTGGGGCCATTTCAGACCCCTCCCTTTATACCTTCCCCCTGGTTAAGCTTTGTATCTGTGAAATTTCAGATTGTCTGAATGAAAGAGTTTCTCCTTTGGTCAACAGGGAGAATATGTCTCCTGCCTTTTATCTTTGCTTCGTCAGATGTCAGACACTCACTTCCAGCACTTACTGGACAACTTCCAAAGCAAGGATGAGCTGAAGGTACAAAAGGATGTGATGTTTGTGGGGTGATTCCCTCAGAATGGGAGAGCAGGGGGAATCCCTCCAGCATCACTTGCCTGTTAATCATTCCTATCCACTGGCACTCTGTTCAGGGACCTCCCTTTCACTTTTACAGTCATTGGTGCAGTGTTGCACAAACACATTTAAGACCACAAGGCACTGAATTATCTTTATAACAGCAAATAAAGTCCCAGGATAGATGTTGTTGGGCATAAAGGATATTGTAATTGTGACATATAAAAGACAGGCAGAGGAACAGGGCTTTTTAGTCCTGTGAATGTGAAGTCAGTTGTTGTATAGCATTTTGCTACGTGTTCAGTATGCACTGGAGCTTTCTTACAAAGGGTATTGATTTTATGCCAGAAGAGAATTTCAAGCCTTTTGGGGGTTACAAATGTCTCTAGCAGATGAAATATTTTTTGGGAAAGCTGTAACCTTACCACTTCACTTGCTGCATGCTTCTTTGAGAACATCAGTTTAAATTACGGCTCTTCATGAACAGCAGGGGTTGGTGAGGGGCACAGAGCTCTGACATTTTGAAGTAGCACATCTCACATCTCATACCAGCAGAACTTCTTAACTCACCTTCAGTGGGGAAGAGGAGTATCTCCAGCAAAAGCCTGTTTAAAAGGCAGACTAATCCTATAAATAAAGACAAGCTTTTATATAAAATGATTTTGTTTTGCATGGCACTCAAATATGCACAATAAGAACAATGTAATGTTACCTTAACAATGTTCTGTTACCTTAACAAATGAAATGGAGAAGCAGTGAGAAGTCCTTTCTGGATAGATTTTCAGCTTTTGAATATTTTGTGTGCATATAGAGAAGCTGAATAAGGTAGGGACATGAATTTGGAATGACAAAATTCTTATCTTTAGGTTGCAGGGTTCAGTGTATCTCAGGTTGATAGTTATGTGAGATTGCTGCCTTTCTGATAACTTTGAAATTGCTCACAGGAAAATTATTTACTAAATTAATTCATAATAAATTTTAATAGATATTTTAAAAGCCATCTAAACTATAGTTCTTATGTCAGACTTGTGGAAAGGTCATTGAACTAAAATTTATTGTTATGCCCAAAAGAACTGTTTTATCTCATATAATCTGAGTATATGTTCCAAGAGTACTACAAAGGCTGAAGATTTTACACATTACTCTACTTTCCCATCAAATATGGCTGTTATAATATTTTCAATACTTCTTCTGGCATGGAAAGGCATTTTATTCACTTACCACTGTTACACTTCAGGCAAGATGAAGCCAAAAGTCAAGGAGCTTCTAATGCTTTACTCTGAGCTCAGTTACACCAAGGTATTAATCAGACACCCTCCAATAAGGCATAATGGTAGCATGGTTTTGAAGAATCCCTGCTCTGCCAATTTCTCTTCTATTTTGATTTTGTCTGGAAGGAAAACAAAACAACAAAATCATAGGTTGCAAGGGAAACAACTTTTCACATTTGATCTTCCCTGTTGTTCTGTACAGATGTGAAGGTGCAGGTAGTCAAAAACCAGAAATGTCTTCAGGTTTGGGGATTTTTTTTTTGGAAAGCAAACATCCAGCTGAATGTGTCTAAGAGCTCTTTGCTGCTGTGTGTTGCCAGAAATGGGGTTTTCTGTTACTATTTTAGAAAGCCTGTGTAGGAGTTTTATTGGGCTTGGGGGTGTGGTTAGTTCTCAAATTGTGACACAAGTCCAAAGAAATTTGGACAGATAAATTAATAAAATGAATGCATTAAAAAGTGATTATGAGTCCAGTATATTTGAAAATAGCTGCAAATTGACACTGAACTCTGGGTGATAATATGAGATGTCAGATACAATTATGCACATTGGGAAGATTTTCATCTCCCTGTAGAAGTGAAGATTTTAAAGAAGCTGGAAGTTGTATATGAGCCTCAAACAAAAGGAATAGAGCCATATTCCAAGGTGTGTTGCTTTCATGTTTCCAGGTGAATGGCCCTGCAACACAAAGCTCAAGTAGAGCACACTTAGCTTAATTGTCTTTCTTAGAATCAAGAAAACAGATTCACCTACAACTGCTGCTGATTGTTACATATTTTCCCCTGTGTGACAGGAGTTCCTCCTGAAAATTTTCTGCGTGTTTCGGAACCTGATGAAGATGAGTGTCTTTCCTCGAGACTGGATGGTGATGAGGTTGCTCACCAGCAAGTAAGTAGAGGAGCAGGTATAAAATGTTGCCATTCTGTGGCAGTTAAAGCCTGGGGGCAGTGTTTTTCCTCAGACTGAGATGTGAGGATCAGGACAGGAATTCTGGAGTGCTCATCCTCATTCTGCTGTTATTGTAACACTCTGGACCAAACCTGTGTTTGTGGGTTTGTTAAACTCCAGCGGCATTCTCAGAGCCAGGAGTTAAAAGCAGAGCTGAAGGAGCAGCCCTGAGGGTGAGGGGCTGAGTGACCCAGAAGTTCCAGCACCCAGGGTGAGCCCAGCTCCCCATACCAAAGGCTGTTTATGAGCCTCTCCCTCCCTTATCAGGGAATCCCTGTCTTGAACTTCTGGTTTCCCATGAACATCCCTCTGTAGCCGAGCAGGGAGAGGCTCTTGGGAATTTTGGGAAAGGGGGAGCAAACCCCAGCCATGACACCAAAGCATTACACAGAGTTCCTTCTCAATTCAGTTGTCATCTGCCATTTTCATGCTCCATTTTATCTCAGTTTCTTGCTTCTGCTGGGTTAAGTACTGTGGATCAGCAGCAGTGTTGAACACCGGGTGGCTGGAATGATCCCTTAGCTAACCTAGCTGTGGAATTCCCACTCTGAGGAAACACCATGGAAATGCTCCTAAAGGCTGCCTGCCCAGCTGAGCTGAATGCTCTGCAAGTCCATCCTGCTAATGAGAAGTGAAAGAAGTGGATTTCAGGAATTCAAGCATAAAGATTCAGTCAAGTTCTGTAAGAAAAAAGAAATCCACCTGAAACAGTGGCTCCCTCAGATGCTGCAGGTTACCTGTTGCCTTGGGCATCATTTTGCCACCAAGCTTTAGGCTGACAGTTCCATTTAGCAGTGCTGCTGAAGTATTGCTTGCATGTGAATAGAGGTGTGCTCTTCTTTTGATATTACTGTTGCCCTATCTACATGCCATTGATTAATTCCTGAATCTGTCATGTGTCTTCATTGCCTTTCACTAAGGTGTATGGAGCCACCAACAAAAAATAACACAGAATCAAAAATTAGCAAAATACTCACAAATATCTTGAGTTGAGTGAGAGTGAGATAAAGGACTGTTGCATAGACAAGAACAAGGACAGATCAAACTTCTTGAGTTACTCTCCTCTGGGGAAAAAAACCTTTCTGCTTACAACAGGAGAAAAAGGAGTGTATTATTCCATTTCCCTGGTGGTCATATGGCCCAGCCATACAAAATAGACAGGATTTTAAATGCTCATGTGTAAATTCTAGAAGTTACAATAGTAGTGGAAGTTCATAATCTTGTATTAATTAGTACAAATTGTTCGTTAAAGCAAAGAACGGTGACTTGTGTGTAAATATCACAGAGATCACACAAAGAATGCACTTCTCTGTACCTGTAGTAAAACCAGCACCACCAACCCCTGTAATATGCTGTATTCCAGATTCAAATGTTCTCTTTTGTTTTCTTTTCTTTGTTTTTGGCTGCAGTATCATAGTTACAACAGTTCAATACTTGTCTTCTGCCCTGCATAAGAATTTCACAGAAACGGACTTCGATTTTAAAGTAAGAATTGATTCAGAAAATGTTCTGACATCTTTTCAAACCAGCAGTAACAAAGGAACAGGAGCTGCCCTCTGCATTAGCTGATGATATTTGCAGCATTTATTAGAGTGTCTGTCAGGAAGATGACCTAACTGATAAAGGACAGGAATGGAATCTGCTGTGGAATTGATGGGAAATAGAACAGATACAGTGTGAGATCAAATCAGGGAAATTGAGTCCCTCATAAAGGAAACTGGTAATTCCATAAGCATGGGGCCAATGGAGCATCTGTCTGATGGATAATGCAATGTAAACTCGGGCAATGCTTTTCCTGAAGTTGGGGCATTCTCCCAGAGGTCTCTGGCTGATGACACAGAACCTGGAGGAACACAATCCTAGGGTGTTGTCCCTGTGTCTGATGTAGTTGGAGATGGGCAGGAAGTTCAGTGTCAGTAAGGAAGAGCTGCCAGACATGCATCTAGGGACAAGGGCACACACCAAGCTGGTAAAAACCTCATGTCTTTGGGAAAACAGACCAAATTTCAGGGATTCTATTCATGATATCATTTGATCTCTGGTTGAGAGAGATCTTTTGTAGGTTGAACAGATTTGATAATATCTGTTCAACTTACAGAAAAACAACTTAAAAATTTGCTGATGTCACCAAATTTATTCATTCTTGAGCTCTGGTGCAAAGAGGAAACCCAGTGGCATTGCTTTTGTGGGGGTTTAAATAATGCATTTGTGCCTTTAAGAGTTAATTTGTATCTCCATAGTAGGAGACATATTAATGAAGTTACCCCTTGATTACCAAAAGGAGTCTGTCTTTCTCCACTTCTTTAAAACTTACTCTTGGAGTGTAATGCTGTAAAATTCCTTTGCTTGTCACAGGTGTGGAACTCTTATTTCAGCCTGGCAGTTTTGTTTATAAACCAGCCGAGTCTCCAACTAGAAAATGCCACGCCACCCAAGAGGAAGAAGATTCTGGATAAGTAAGGATGTGTTTTGTTGGGTTCCCACCTCAAAAAAGAGCCTTATTTTCCTACCATAAGTCTCTGTGATTTATTATGAAATCTGGGATGTGGAAATGCCTGGGAAATGAATAACTCGATCTCTCAATACAGCAATCAGTGATCAGTCAAGTTGTTTGATGCTCTTACATTGACATAAATGTGAATTGAATTTTTTTAACCATTTGATTATTTTTTCACATCACTGCCTTGCAAGTTTTTGTTCCCTGGGCAGCTGTGTCTCTGTTCTCTCTCAGGTATGGTGATATGAGAGTGATGATGGCCTATGAGCTCTTCAGCATGTGGCAGAACCTGGGTAAGCCTCTCCCTCTCTCACCTGACAACCAAAGCCAAAGGAAAACCCCGTTCCTGTCAGATTTTTAAATTTTTTAAATGTTTTGTGGCATCACAGAATCCTTTGTTTCTCTGAAGAGAAGCACTTCTCTCACCAAAACTCTCTTCTGCACTTTATTCTAGAGAAAAATAACAAAATGTTGCTGATAGAGATCACAAATAGAAGGATGTGAGAAGGGGTGAATCACTAAGAGAGCAAAGGAGTGACACAAGTCAGATTGGATACCTTAATAATATGGCTGCATAATATTCACCAAGCCAAATAGAAACATTTTGTGTGTAGGGATGTAGGTAGGAGTTGCCATTCAAACAATCAAAGACAACAAATGTACCATGGTGATAATCAGCTGAAGGGGAGCTACCTGTAAAATGCTATGAATAAAGGAAATTTTGTAATTTTTGAGAAAATATATAAGAATCTGGAGTAAGAGAAGAGGCACCATATTACTGTCACAGTGTTTTCTCTAAGTGCACTTGATTCTAGATCAGTTTGCCCAGTCCTGCTTTCTACAGCTAAAAGAAACAACAAAACACAAAAAAATATCAACCCAAGGCAAGCTGGACAAGGTTCAGACATCAGTCAGGAAGAGAATGGAAGCAAGAAAACCGAATAAGCCTGATTTGTCTTGTACAACTAAAATGATACAGCCAGAACTGGTCACAGTTCAAAGGAGCTGTGTGGAAAATAGAAGGCCCTCCAAGGTAACAGAGATTCAATACCCAGAAAAACAAACTTGACAAACTTCTCAGCTGAGGAGAAGCCAGTTTTGGACGTGGAGATGCAGACATTTATCACTGGATGCTGTTCCAGATCAGGCTTTGTTGAGTTTCTCTCTGCACAGTGCAGTACATGGCTCAGAAGAGGCTGGCAGCAAAGTGCCGCAGGTCCCTCCTAGAGAGGATCCACTGGTCCCAGTCAAGGGCAGTTAGGAAATGCAGACAGCAGTGGGGGCCAAGAGCTCTGTAGTTCCTTGAAATCTAAAAGTGTCTATTAAGTACCACTGTTCTCACCAGCCCTTTCAAAATCTTCATGAATTGGAAGTACCCTGGCCTCTTCTCCCCCAGTTAGTATGTTTTAGGTGGTTTACTTTTGACAGTTTGAATTCCTTTGCAAAGTAAAATGCACTGACATTTTTTGCTGAAGGCTTTCACAGTGAAATTAAAAATGTTCTTGGAGACTTTGCAAGAAATGGTGTAAAGCAAATACTGATTTTTCATTCCTTTTCAGGAAAAGAATATTTGCTTTTGTAGTGCTCATGCTTACTACTGTGCAAATGTCATTATTGCAAGGGTTCCCTGTTTTCTCAGTGGCAGATAGCAAAGGCCTTTATTTAATTACCATTGTTTTGTGTTGTACAGGTGAGCACAAGATTCACTTTATTCCGGGAATGATTGGCCCCTTTCTGGGTGTTACCCTTGTTCCACAACCAGAAGTCCGGAATATCATGATCCCAATCTTCCACGACATGATGGACTGGGAGCAGAGAAAGAATGGCAACTTCAAACAGGTGAGGGCACTGCCCAAGCCTTCCTCTCCTTGCTCTCTCTCTGCAGTGTCCAGCTGGAAGCAAGGAGTTTGTATTTTTTGATCTGTTTCTGACTGTGAATATGTCACATAAATCTGTATAAAATAGAAAATTCAAACCCTAATTCATAAGGCCCCCAAGATTGTTTCACCAGTGCAAACTGCACTTCCCATGAACATGGGGAAGAGGAGGGATGTGTTCAGCACATCACAGATGGGGAAAAGAATTGTGTAAGTGCTGGGCTATCACTGCTCCCAGTGGTTTCACTTGGATTATTAGTCAGCCATTAAATGGGTCAGACTGAGAACCAAAAATGGAGATGTAAAGATTTAGCCAGTCTTTGTGAAAACAGGGCTCTCTGCTTCTCTGTCTTCAGTTTGCAGCTAGGAAGTGGTATTGTATAATTAAATCATTATTCCATGCCTTGAAACAGACTTTGTAGCTGTTTTTATTTTCAGAAATTGCAGCAGCTCTCTGGGAAGGGTTAAGTCCAGGAAGAGCTCTGCAGTTTCTACCTGCTGTGAGCTCTGATTGCAAATCAGGGAGAGAAATCTTCATCATTGTTTCCCAGTCATGGTCAGAGAATTGCTTAGATTTTCCACTGCAAACCAGATCCCTGAAGTGCAGAGCATTGCTAATGAGGGATGGGCTTGGTCTGGATCCTTGGATGACAGTGTTTCATTGTCATTGTGCTGGGGAAATACTGGGGGCCAGTCTCTGCAGAGGAGTGCTGTGAAGGAGTAAATCACCATTAAATTATCATAATTCATGTGATTAGTTATTTGCACAGTCATTAAAATGCCAGATCTAATCTATCATTCCAGGAGAATAGCAGACCTTTCCCATAACCTGATCTATTAAAGGCTGTGTGGAAAAGTATTACCAGGAGCTTGTTTTTCTTCCTCTGCAGCTCCCATGATTGCTATAATTGTTATTATTTACTATTATTATTATTGCAATAGCATTTTGATCATAGTCCTCTTTCCACTTGTTTTAGCATAACAACAGAACAGTCTTTCTCTGGAATTTACAGTATGAAACATCTACAGTCACCTTCGAGTTTCTGGGCCTATTTATATTTTCTGTATCAAGATGAACTCTTTGTAATCTTCATTTAATTTTTATACTCACTAATGTATTTTAAACTACAGCTCCAAGAGTATTTCTTAAATTACCTATGGAGCAAATTTCCACACTGTTTTATGAAGCATATATTGTAACCTTCTAAGGTTAAAGATGAAATAATCATCTGTTTTAGTGATTAAATAAATGGTTAAATACCCCAAGAGGTAATAAACCTCATTAACATTATCTGCTGGAAGCAGGCAGTTATTTGCTTTCCAGTATAATGCTGGATAGCTGGACACAGGCATTACTGATTTCTGTAATCACTGTAGATCACAAACAAAGGGAGAGGTTTTTTTTAATTCTGAGCTTCTCTTTGCCTTTTGAATATTCAGTTGTTTGTCAGAAAATATAAAAACCCTGAAAATTCATTTTCAAGCTCTTTTTAAATTTTCTTCATTAGTTCATGTTTTTACAACACTATTTTTCAGCAAGGCTGGATAACAATACAGTCTGATTCAGGGATGAAATCAGGTTTCCCTTTAATGATTCAGCAACAAGAGCACCAAGTCCATTTGTGTGCCACTGGCTGATTTGGTTTTCCTTCCCATCTTTACTTCCTCTGCTATTTGGCAGCTGAAAAACATAGAGAAGCTCAAACTTTGCTTGTCTTTAAATAAAAGTAAGCCATGTTTCTGCAAATAGTTTCAGCCTTTAGGAGCCTCTGTCTTCACTAGTAGTGAAACTGTCTTCTGCAAGATTTCTGACTTCATGAAGTTGTTTTTGTTTAATGTTACATACATCAAGTTCTGCACTTGAATCAGTTTTATGAGAATATCTGATATCACACTTGATATTTAGGGTGGGAATTAATATGTATTCAAAACCTTTCTAAGAGAACATAATGATGCTGGTGTGGCCCTTCATATAAGTGAAAGAAAACAGCAGAAGTGTCACATAATCATAGAGAGGCTTAAAAAGTGGAGTTTAATGAACAAATAATCTTCTAATATAATGATGGCTGGGTGACTGCAAATCAATTCCACCAGCAGAGCAGAGCAGTGGTGCTGGATGTCCTGCTGCAGCTCAGGATCCAGTTTGCCTGATGGGCTGGGTCACTGGAAGAGTCTCTGAGTGATGGATGTGGTCTCTCCCTGCAGGTGGAGGCTGAGCTGATCGATAAGCTGGACAGCCTGGTGTCCGAAGGAAAAGGTGATGAGAACTACAGGGAACTCTTCAGCCTGCTGTAAGCTCTGCCAGTTCATGCTCTTGTGTTGTGCAGGGCCACTGCAGGAGTCAGGCCTGATGTGTGCAGGCACAGATCTTGGGGGAGGGCAGGAAGGGGCTGCCTGGCTGCCATGGAATGGCTCGGTGAGGTAGTGCTGGAGGTAATGCAGAGACCTAAATTCCTCTTTGTCTTCTCCCTGTGACAGCTAATAAAAGGCTGCACAGGTTACCATCCTCCTATCAAAAATTCATTTGCTGGAGGAGCCAGGGCCCTTCTCTTTCCATAGGAGTGAGTGAGACCCTGGTCTCAGCAGTGTTTAGAGAGACACTGTACTATCTACAGTCAGGCCTTGTTAGAGCAAAGGAGATTTTCCTCAGCATTTTCCTTTCTTTCCTCCTATTTTTGAAGGCCATGTTTTGGTTGGTTCAACAGTTGCCAGTTGCTTCCTCCAGAGTCCATTGTGACACTTCCTGTGACACCAACAATTCACACTCAGAAGGATAAAGTTGAAGATTTTATGTCTGACTTTACACTTTACCTTTGATTACTGATCCGTCTCCAAATTTAATTTCAAATGTTCCTAGTTTATTTCAGAAGGAATTATTTCAAACTCTTGACAGTCCAGAGCAGTTAAACCAAGTTTTTTAATACTCTAGTGAGCCAGAGAGATCATTAGGAGAATTTTTGCCATATATTCCAATTTTACATGGCCTCCAATAGCACACCAGCTTTTGAGGCATAAACCTTTGTTTTGCTGGCATCAATAATTGTTTCTGAATTTGCACATTCATTCATTTCAAGCTAGATAAGCCTGCCCATCCCATGTGCTTATCCTCAGGAAGTATGGAAATGTATTCAGTTTGGATTTGTGTATATTCAGCCTTGGGAAGTCTTGGATCTTATGTGTACAGATAAAGTAAGTCTATTTCAGGAATAAAGGAAAGGAAATATCTATTCTTTTTTTTATTCATGTGGCAAGAGGAATCGAGTGCCTTTGTTCCACCTGAAGACATTCATTACCTGAAATGTTAAAAATTCAAGGGCTGTAGCTTTTTACTCATTTTTAGGTGGTAGTGACTGGATGCATTACCAAGAAACACAGGAATTACAGCAACCAGTTAGTTTATATCTCCCACCAAGCTGTCTGAGAACAATATGAGGAAACATAAAATTTGTGGAAAAAATTCCACAAATTAGTAAATGCTGTGTGAAAAAACAGTTGACCCTGAATTTTACTGTCTCAACTACACTGCTGTAAAGGGAATTGGCTCCCTCAGCTGCCAGTACTGAAGAGTTTGCCTCTTTGGAGGCTGTGATACCCAACAGAATTTCTTTCCTGAAGTGGCAAATTCTTTGACTGGAAATCCAGTTTCAGAAAAACTGGCATGTAAATTTGCTTTCTTTCTTCACTTTTTAAACACAGTGTTCAATGTTCTTGGTCCAGCCTTCTCTCTTCCTTCACAACTGTGTGACATGGGTGCTCACTGTACTGTCTATGCTAGGCAGGAGCAGATTGCTGTTATTTCCAGTTTAAATACAATGTGAATCAGGGTTGGTTGTTGCTGATTAGAGATGAAAATTTCTGGAGAGATGAGCAAAGAAGAAATATTTGCAGTAGGTATGGACTCCTTTTCAGTTTTGACTGCTGGTAGTGGTATTTAAGCTACAGGTAATAATGTGGGAATCAAGTATTGCCATGAGTGTTGTTCTTTTTCATATCTGTTAAATGGCAGTGTGAGGATATTTTCCCTTCTCCTGTCAGTTCTGTAATTTCCTTGTCTTTACTTCATGCTGCCTGGAGTAGAACCCAACTCTTTGGGCCTTATCCCAGGTAAGATGCTAATTCTTCTGGAATTTGTTGTATGAAGGAGAAACCAAGTTGTCTGTATCAGTGTGCATGCCCTGTACCATTTCCCTGGAAGCCTCAGCTGCTGTCTTTCCATCTCCAAACAGTTTGCTGGAGAAGATTGAGCAGGAGACTTGGCGGGAGACTGGGATCTCTTTTGTCACGTCCGTCACTCGGCTCATGGAGCGTCTGCTCGACTACAGGTACCTGGCACCAGCAAGGACATGCTCTAAGTGTGGGAGCTTTGTCAAGACATGGTACCAAATTCCCAAAGGGAAGGTTTTTATTGACTATCAAGCTGCACACATGCAAGCCAACACTGGGTCCTGAGCAACCATTCCAGATCCTCCTCTCATTCTTGTGTGCTCGTTCCTGATAGTTTTGCACTAAGGTTTATTCAGGTTGCTAAAACATTAATTCTTTCTATCACTGAAATGATCTCACCTAATTCAGCAAAATAGATGATAAATGCAAGAGTGATCCCCAAAGCCTCATTGAACCAAGGTGTGCTGAATGCCTCATCCAGGCCTGCAGGGCAGGAGAACTTCATCTGGGAACTCTGGCACATCAGCTGGTGGCTCATGAGCAAGATTTCACTATAAATTAGGCAGCCTTCCTTTAGTTTTAAACTGAAGTTTGCAGGACTGTTGTGTCAATGCAGCTGAGCTTTGACTTAGTTAGAAGGAAATATTTTAACTTTAGATTTATATATACACACACACTCAGAGGGGGTTTTTTTAATAATAGACAATTTGACCCTATATAGAACTGCCCCAGATATTTCTATCTTTAGCCTACTGACAGGAGTTCAAATAGTTTTTTCTTCTGCTGCTGCTCATTAGAGGTGAAACCCTCTGACTAGGCTGGGTGTTCTGCAGTCCCAAATCCTTTTCTGTGCTTTTTAGTTTGCTCTTTTTGTTATCCCTACCACCTTGATCCAATCTCCTGGTTTTTTCCTGGCAACAACTGCTCTACAACTACTGTGCACAACCAGGTACTGGAGGCACGTTTAAAGGGAGTGCAGGGGAGCTGCTTGGGGGTTTCTGGGGGGCAAGGTGGGGGGTGTTGTGTGGTTTTGGTTTCTGTTTTTCGTTTTTTAATGATAAACAGCTGCCAGAAGGCAGCTTTCACAAACAGGTACACATTTCCATGCTTAATTGAGAAACACATACCAGTTTTTCCTTGATTGTCAGTCTGCAGCTGATTTGTCATTCCCAGAACAGGGAACTGGAATATGGCATTGGAATTTGGAAATACACAGGCAATTCTTAGGAGTCCAGCTGCCAGTCAGTAGCTGTAGAAGTTCTCAAGATGACTTGCTGTGTCACTGCTTTAAAAACTTAAGTCTCTTGTACCATTTGAATAGAAATAATTTCTAAAATATTCCAGAAACCAAAGATAAATTTTGTGATTTAACTTACCTCTGCAAAAGTTAGAAATCTAGTCTAAATCCCTCAGGTTCTGTCCTTGTGTGCCACACCACGCTGCAGAGCTGCATTTATGGAAGCCAACCCTTTGACTAGGACTAAATGTTTACATCTGGGTGAATAAGAGTTTTTACTTTTATAGTAGATCTTGCATTTGGATTATTTTTGACCACTGTATCTGATTGTTGTTCACATTCTTGTAAGAAATGAAGGAACAGTCATTTCAGGGGCTTGTTCACAGATGCAAACTTGTAAGGGGACACTCAGTTCTCACATCATCTAAGCCCTAATATGAAAATTTTTCTTAGAGGAACTTTATAAAATTAAGTATATGATTATCTGTTGTTTGTCATCCAGAGAAGCCTTGGAAGATAAGATAGCTTCAAATTTATTTTAAAAGGACTGTTTTTGCAGATGCTTGTTTCAATACTGCTCTACTTTCTTAGGGACTGTATGAAAGGAGATGAAACAGAAAACAAGAAGATTGGCTGCACTGTTAACCTAATGGTAAAAGTGTTTCCTTTATCTCTTTGTGATACTGTGCAATCTCGTTGAAACTAGGATGGGAGAGGCTGGGATAGGAATCTGTGTCAGGCAAGTGTAGCTTCAGAATCCAAGCACTGGGATGAAAGAAGAAAATGCAGAGGATTGTGAGGATCCTCTGGAGGCCTCTGATCCGACTCACTGCTTTAAGCAGGGCCAGATAGGTCAGGCTCCTCAGGGCTGTGTCCAGCTGAGTTCTGTGTATCCCTGTGACACAGGTTCTACAAATTCTCTCACCTTTTCTTTCAGCTTTTGACTACCTTCATTTGGATAAAAAAGTCATGCCACAATAAAATTAGTGGGTTAGATCAGTGTGAGTGTGGAAAGAATTATTACTTTTCTTTCCACTAAGAACGTGTTCTCTTTTCAATAACTTTTCACATCCACAGATGCTGCTGAGTGCTTGAATGGAGAGTCTCAAGAGTAACAGCTCTGTTTTTTCATTCACAGAATTTCTACAAATCTGAAATTAACAAGGAGGAGATGTACATCCGCTACATCCACAAGCTTTGTGACATGCACCTGCAGGCTGAGAACTACACAGGTGAGAGAGACATTCATGGAGTCTGCTGGAGCTCCTCATGGCATTTTTTAACTCTCCCAATGTTATGTAATATCTGGCTCATTCTTTGGGAAAGAATTGGCATGAATCAGTTATGGCAGTTGGGAAGGCAAGAAGCTGAGGCCCAGCTCCTTTCCTCAAGTTAAATACTGTTTATGCCTGCACAACCATATGATTATTGAATTACACTTCAAACATTAAAGTGTTCTTTGAAGAAGATGGATTAAACAAAAATCACAACAGTGGAATGAAATTTAAAGGAAGATTAGCAAAAGCACCATTCTATTATCACTTGTCATATTTCCTTGCCTTGCAGTGCTGAGGAAGCACTGGAACGTGTATGGACTCTAATGCTGTGTTGTCCAAGCTCTGTTTACAGCTGCAGGCCCCAAATCTAGTTAGAGATCTGAACATCTGACTGTGCATTTAAATCAAGTAGCTGGTAAAAAGAAATTTGACAGATTTGTACCTAAAAATCATGTGCTTCTATTTTAAGTAATTGACTAATTTAATGGCCCCTAAGAGTTGAGATTTTTTTCACAAACTGTAAGTCAGAAATCGCGGACTGTGTCAGAAGCAGGCCTGTGACCTTTAATATTGGCTGTGTTTATGTGCTGTCATTGATTCAGTGTTCCATAACTGCCTTTCCCACAGAGGCTGCATTCACTCTGCTTTTGTACTGTGAGTTGCTGCAGTGGGAGGACAGACCTCTGAGAGAGTTCCTGCATTACCCATCTCAGTCAGAGTGGCAACGTAAGGAAGGTCTGTGCCGTAAGATTATCCATTACTTCAACAAAGGGAAGGTATGCCAACTTCTTCTCTCTTCCAGCAGCTTCCTTCCCTTTTCCTGACTGACTTAGGGGCTTGCAAGCCATCATCTCAGTCCAGTAGTCTGGAAGTAAATTTGTATCAAAAGTGTTTATAACATGACAAATTGGCTCTCTGGACAAAAAAAAAAAAAGATATGAGGAAAGGTATTTCATTATGTAGGGCATTTGGAATGGGTTAGGGAGGCCAACAGGACAAACACCAAGACATTTTTAAACCTTTAAACCAAGCCTTGAATCAGCTGATGTGGCAGAGTGCTTGTTCCTCAGCTTTTGGGGGATGGGATTGCATTTTGTAGCTGTCCATGCAAACTGCTGTGCTATGACTCACTTGAGAACTTGTTTTCTGCTTAACCTGCACATGGAAATGGCAGGCAAATGCTATAGGGGTCTCTTTATTGAAAAATATTTAAGTCTTTTCAGTGTCACTTAAAGTTATTTTCAATTAAAGTGCAATTCCATCCACTGCACAAGAAGAAAATCAATCCATTTCAATTTCATATATTGAGTATGAGTTTTCTACAGTTAATTATATTTTTTTTCAATTACTGCAGAAGTAGATGTTTTAGTCCCTTGTGTCATGGTGTTTTGGGAGTAATTCAGAGGTGAACCTTAAAAGTGACATCATCTGTTGGAGTATTTTCAATTTTTTCCCTTCTCTAGGAAAATTCCTACAGCTTATGTTCTTGGGAGATAACATCTATATGTGTGCCTCAGGGCTGATTTTGCCCATGATGGCAATGACAGTGGCATTAAATACAAATGTGAGTTGGTTCTTATGGGGCTGCCATTCCAGATAATTCATTCCCAGTCCTGGTAATAGGAGTTGCATATGGCAGAAACATTTTCTAAAGAACCTGCAAAAGGAAGTCAGATTCCTATGTGAAGGAAGAAATGGCCCATTTATGAGGAAGTGATTTAGAATTTTTTTTTGTGTGTGTGTCTGCCAGAGTTGCTCTTTTGTGATAACACTGCGTATGGTTCTCTCATTTCAGGAATTTTCAGGGGTTTTCAGACTGCACTTAAAAACAAGTAACTGGCTTGTGCAAATACTGTAGTACTGTACTTTCTGACTAGACAAAGATGATAGAGGCACTGTGGAAAGCAAGTGAGCCTGTATTTTTGACAACAACAGGGAATCCATACACAGAGAAGTAGAGTAAAAAATGACTGATATAATTAGACTGTAAAACTCCTAACAGATTATAGAGTGTTAACCTCTTGAGATTTTCTCCCCACTGGATGTTTTTGGAGTTACTTGATTTGTGTTTTAATCCTGCTTTATTACAAATGGTAGCTGAATGATTAAATAATCCACTTAAGCAGTGTGCATGTCATTCAGACTATGGAACTGAGAGATGCTGAGAAGCCAAAGCCTCCTTTTCAGCACTCTTGTTGTGTGACAGGGAGCAGCTCAGGGAATGGAAGAAACCTGCTTCCCTCTACTCGTGTCTGACAGCTTCTTTCTGCACTATCCTGGGATGGTCCCTCCTCAGGTTCTGCAGAGCAGGATTTGTTATTGCCCTTCATTTCTCATGCTGCTCCTGGCCTCTTCCACCAAGTGAGGGTGTTAAGGCAGAGTGTAAAGTCTGTAAAAATTCTGCATTTCTTTATAGGAGAATTTTCTCAGGACAGGAATGGGAGGAAAACTGCCCACAAGGGTGTCTTGTGACATGCCAGTGGCACAGCCTGTGGCAGGCCTGGGATGCTGCAGTGGGTGCAGAGCTGACTCCCACCCTCAGCAGCATCAGCAGCAGCCCTGTGCTGGGAGGGAACATGGTGTTCCAAAGCCCTTTTAGCCTTCACTGGTCATGTGCCTCCTCCTGCTGATTTCTGCTCTGCTGTCAATTGGTCTGTGGCTCAGCTGGCAGTGTGTGCAAGTACATAACTTAAATTGAAGATATTTTTAACCCTCAGTTACAATTTTGACCGTTAAAAGTTCTCTAGTTGAAGACATCTGTGAATGGAACAGTTTGAAGCTGACTGATCATGTTTCTGCACAGCAATACTCAAAATCTACTCAGCCCTTTTGTGTCCAGTTCACTGCTGGATTTATTCCCTGCCAATTCTGAGCAGCTCCCACCCTGGCACTGCAGGGTCTGTTCTCCCTAGTGCAGCCAAATGCACACAGAGACCCAAAGCAGCATTCCCAAAGCACTTAGGTTTTCATCATGTGCTCCATACCCAACACTTGAAATCATTTCTCTTGTGTGCCCTCATGGGAATCATTTCCAAAAGAAATCTGCACACTGGGATGTGAGTGAATAAAGGCTGGCATTCAGAAGGGATGATTGTCTCTACCTGAGCCCTCTTGTGTGCAGTCAGCTGAGAGTTACTGGTGCCATAGGAGAAAGCTGCAATAAGTGCCCTGTGAATGTGGCTTTCAAGTAACACACAGCATGCAAACACATCACAGGTCAGAAAAACAGGAAGCACTAATGAGGAAAATTACCAGTGGAGACATCAGGAAGTTATTTGAAGAGGGAAGTGGCACTTGCATGTCACATGGAATTACATATTAATTATCTGTACTGTGAAGATGTTACTTGTTAGCATCACAGATTTTAAAACTGAAGCTCCAATGACCTGGATATCCATTCATTCCTTTTCCTTTCAAACATCTACCAACCATTTTCTCTTTAGGAAGTTACCTGTATGTTGTTGTTCTTCACTTCTTTATCTCATCTTGTATCTGCAGAATACTCAGGTAGCACAGCTGAATTTCTTGGTGTGGAAACTGACACAAAGAGAGAGCCTGAGTTAGGATGACAGGAATGGTATCAGGGTACATGGAGAAGAGGTAGTATATAGAGAAATCAGATGTGGTTGCATGTTGTTAATTTAATTGACATCAGAAAAGGAGCATGAAAAGGTTACATCCCTCAGATCATCTGGAGGGAAAACAGCTGGTGAGATTTCTGCTTCTGTCCAGAAGAGAGATTAGAGAGTTAGGTAGGCTTTAGTCACAGCATCCCATCTGGAAGTAAGACTGCTCACACTCTCTGTGGGAAAAAAGCCATTTATTCCTGGCTAGATGTTTTAGAAGTGAACATAGATCAGCTGAGGACTGAAAATCTAGGTATAGTATGTCTGTAAAGAATGTGCTGCAACCATAATAAAATGCAGTGGTCTTTGAGTTTGCAAATGCACTTAACTGACTATGGTTGATCTCAGTTCAGTGAATCAGTTTGTGTGTCATGGATTTTGACAACCCACAGCAAAAATCCTGTTAATTTGAGATCACAAATACCTCACTAATATTCAGTGTAGTCAAGAAACTGGTCTTTCAGTTCCTTTCCTATTGTGTCTGTTGCTTTGATCTAAATAAATCTCAGGCCTCCCATTCTCCCAAACTACAAATACTATCAGAATATCCAAATTGATTCTGGTATTCTGGTACAATGTTTTATTTAGCAAGTTTTTATTGAAGCTTTTGTAATTAAATGAAGCTAAAGAGCTGTAGTAGGGAAGTGGTAGTAAGGAGAGAACAGACACTACAAATGAAGGCTTAAAGGGAAACACTGTAAACTGCCTCATAAATTATATCAAACAGTAGGGATTCACTTTTTTGTGTGAAGGTAACATGTAAGCAGAGAAACTGTTTCCATATTAAGTGCTAATATTTTACATAATTGCTGTTAATGATTGTTTCCAAGAATTTAAAATATTGCTATTAACATTCTTAAAACTTAAGGTGATAGTCTAACTCACACATCAATTTTGTTTTCACTACAGCAGGGTCCCATGTAAAACAACTGGCAAATTAGCCCAGTAATGCATAATAAAACTTAATCCAGTAAGGGTTCAACTGAGACCTTGGTGCTCTAAGTCCTTTACCATAAGCATGGTAAGAAACAGCCACTCCCCTAAAAGGCTTCCAGTGTGTGCAGGTAAAAGGTGATGGAAGAGGAGATTTCAGTGTAAAATGAGCTCTCCAAAAAGCCACTTGAGGTAACAGGAGAGTCCTTCTCTCAGTGTGGGTGTGCCCTAAGTGGGTCTCTGTCCCTCCTGACCTCTGGGATGATGAGTATGGTGTGCTAGGAGAGATCCATTGTGTGGGACTGGGAGCTGAAGAAAAGAGTGGCTTTCTGAATATGGATATTGATTCACTGCAGTAATGCAGGTCAGCTCTGAGGATGTTTTGTGTACTGGAGTGTTCCCACTGCCTGACAGTTTGTGCTTCCAGTGGGAAGGAGCAGCCCTGGAAGGGGAGCACTTTGCTGGAGAGCCAAGCCCTAACTCTGTACTCCAGGGAGTTCTAGTGCAGAAAACAAAGGAGCTGTTGGGGGTAGGTTGAAGGGGTGTCTAGCACGAAGAGAAATTGTTAGTTTTATTATCTTTCCCAGATAAGTTCCCAGTTTCATAAATGAACTGTCAGAACAAGCAGTATGTGTGTGTAATTTCCACGGAACATATGCCTCTGTTCCCATCTTTTAGAAGGAATTGATCTGCTATTTAATGGAAATGGTTTCACCACATTGCATTTTCCCATCTAATCTCTGCATTTCATACCAAATGAGTTCCCAGAGCTGAGTTTCCATATTGCTGTGAGCTGAGCTGGCAGCAGCATTGTGTTTGCTGTGAGTGTGATTTGCTTTGGCCCCGCAGAGCTGGGAGTTCGGCATCCCGCTGTGCCGAGAGCTGGCCATCCAGTACGAGAGCCTCTATGACTACCAGAGCCTCAGCTGGATCCGGGTGAGTGCCTGCACCTTCCCTCCTTGCACGCTCCTGCCTCGGTGCCCAGGGCATCCTGCTCTCCTGTCAGAGATCCTGAATTTCAATGTATCACATTCCTCATAGAGCTCCATGCATTCACTGAGACTCCTTGCCATTGATTCGTATTGATGACTTTGTAGGTGCACTGAAATAATTCCAGAGTCTGGTAGCAGTAAAATCCTGTGAGTATATGAAGGCAGCACACACACACAGGAGCTGGGCTTGCTATTGCAATGGCATATTTACATATATTTTTGCATAAAATATCCTATTTTTTAATACCTATTTCATTTTAATTCCAAAAAAATCAAGGACAGCTTGTGCCTCAGTGAGATAAGATGAATGAGAGAGAGAATGAAGAAGACCAATGTTTATAGCATTCTTACCAGTTTACAGGGATCTGGTCCTCTGGTACAATCAAACACACGATGAAATCAGGGCACATTTGCAGCATCATGCTTTAATCAGAAAAAGCTGAAGTTCCTGTTGTTATTTAAACATTTTCTGAATGTGAAAATAGTTCATCTCCTCCTGTCCCCTGGGGTAGCATACACGTATCCAAATTTGAGATTTATGCTGCATGGACATATGCAGTGGTTTAAATTCTCTTTCTAAAAAGTCCAGTTTATTTTTATCTGAAGACACCTGTCTAACAAGGTCTGATAAACTGCACTTCTGAAGAACCTGTTTTCTCCAAAGTGCCCCCAAAGAGAGCACTTGGCTGTGCACTCTCTGTGCCATTCACATCACCACCACGTTCCTTGATGCTTCCTGCAGTGACTTTGGGACCTTCTCCTTCCTGGAAAGGGAGTTCATGTTTGTGGGAACCGACCACAAACCAGGATGCAATATTGTGAGTTAGGGTTCCTTGCAGTGGAAGCAATGGTGTCAAACTGGTTCTTCTCCTTGAAGAGCCACCTTTTGCTACAGTGAAATTCCTGAAGTTCAGTTTGCCAAAGAGTCTGGAAATCCCACTCTTCATCTTTGTTGGCACAATTCCACAAAACTGCTGATTGGAACTAGAAAAAAGTCCTTTTCCTCTTTGCAACCACCTTTTTCTTCCATGTTAAACCTTCTGGTGCACAGAGCTGTAGATTTAATTTTGTTATATCCTTTTTCATGCCCCTCAACTCAATTAAGGCAAACCCAATTAGATGTAATTTTCCAGGCAGTGGTATGGATTTTGATCTGTTGGAGAGAATAGGACACTGTGAGCCAGGCAACGTGGATCTTAATCTCAGCTTTGCCATTAATTCTGCAATGCAAAGAAAATTACATGCAAGACCTGTTTAATTTAAAATAAGATAAACCAGGAAAAATTAATATGTCATCTTGCAAAATGTAAAATGAGTATGGTGATATTCCAGTCTGTTCTACCATGTAGACTGGTTTAATTAATCATTTTTATCTTTAGAGAATTTTGGTCTTTTCATAAAAAATCACGGGGGTAAAAGAGGAATGTGATATTTTAATGAGTGTTGAGATGTCAATGTTTTAAGTGCAGCTTTAAGGGTCTGATAGCAGCTATCTCTTTCCTCCACAGAAAATGGAAGCTACCTATTATGACAATATCATGGAACAGCAGCGCTTAGAACCAGAGTTTTTCAGAGTTGGTTTCTATGGTCGAAAATTCCCATTTTTCCTGCGGGTAAGCCAAACTTGTACAGGATGTGACAAAGTGACCAGGCTCAGAGTAGCTGTTAAGGCTTTGTTTTTTTGTTTTGGAGATATGATGCCTACTGTTCAGCATATTTTTTTATGCCTGCACAAATAAAAACAGTTTTCTGGCTGAACTGAAGGACACGGTCCACTGGGAATGTTCTTGGGAACAGAGATCAGAAATTTGACTCATGCCACTGTGAATTTTTGATGATCTGCAGATGCAGCACAAATTGCCTCTATATTAAGCAAAATGCTGTATTGCAGCAATGTTGGGTCATTACAACTAATTTTCATCATCTCAAATTATCACACTTTAAAAAAAGTCTCACTTGACAGAATTCTAATCCCAGCCTGATGACTCTTATGCTATATACAAGTGAAAATTTCCTCTCTTTGACAAAAGCCAAACAGCTTCTTTGGACGCGTCCTCACTTGGAGCTCATTGTCTGCTGGTGTACCAATCCATTTAAAAAGTGAAATTTTCTTCTTTTCCTAATGAGGAATCAAACTTTAAATGGGTATTTGTTTATACAATGTCTTGTTGCTAGTTTAGAGCAAGGAAGGAATATAATCTGACAAGTGCTCCAAGAGCTGCCTGCAAATTGATGGCAGATGCCATTGAATGTGACAGGACAAGGTAACTGGAAGCTTTCAAGGACTGGAGGTGCATGGTTTGTGTTCTCTTTGAAGGAATGGTTGGACAAGAGGTGGTACCAATCAAGGTACACAGGATGAAGCCATACAAAGCCAAGCTGTTTTGAGAGCTGCCCTCTTATACTCCCCTCTGATTATGAAGTTGTTTGTTGTTTTTTTAAGAAGGATTTCCACATTGGGGTTTAATTATAGTCTTTCAATGGAAACACAGGCAGGGGTAATAAAGGCAAGTTGAAATTAGTCGAGGAGAAGAAATACCAGTGCATAAAGGATGGTGGTTAATGTTATTTGAAGGTGAACAGTGCCAGAATCAGAGAGTCACAGAATCATTTAGGTTGGAAAAGACCTTCAAGATCCTCAGTCCAACCTCTGACCAATCATCACCTTGTCATCCAGACCATGGCACCAAGTGCTACGTGTCCACTTGTTCTTGAACAACTTGTCTCCAGGGATGGTGACTTCATCAGCCCTTCCCAATGCCTGACAACCCTTTCCACAAAGAAATTCTTCCTGATGTCCAGCCTGAATGTCCCCTGGTGCAGCTTGGGGCAGTTTCTTCTCCTCCTGTCCCTTGTTCCCTGGGAGCAGAGCCTGATCCCCACCTGGCTACCACGTCCTGTCAGGGAGTTGTAGAGGGTGAGAGGGATCCCCCTGAGCCTCCTTTTCTCCAGCCTGAGCCCCTCCTCCCCAGCTGCTCCTCACAGAATTTAGACTGCAGCAGCCTGAAGCAGTGTGTAGAGGCCCTGCAGAGGAATCCAAAGAAAGAATGGGTGCTGCAGTGTGAACCCAGAGCTGCCCCATGAAGATCTCCAGAGAAAAGTGATAATTCCTGGTTTTATTATCTAACAACAAATATTTCAGCGAGTGAGTGACGACACAGTCATCCTGGCACACAAGCACTCCTAACATCTGAAGTACTGTCAGAGTTTATCTGTTTATCTTGTGGATCCTCCCCTGGATCCTGCATGGCCAAGGTGTTTGACACTGCTTGAGCTTTCTGTGCTCAGCCCTGACTCTTTGCAAAGTGCTGTAACAACGTGGATCCTTGGCTGGAGAAACTACCAGCGAGCACGAGCGTACATAATTATAATCCTTGTTAATTCTGCAATTATATTTGGTAGCAGTACTTCTGATAGCAGATTACTAATGTAGCAATCTCATTAAAAGTCATCCTCCTCCTTTCTCTCCCTAATGATCCATACAGCACACACATTGTGGAGCACAGACTAAGCCCATTAGCAGTCACATCAGCATGGATCACACTGTAAAGAGATTGGAAGCAGCTATTCTAGAGAAGAAAAAGATTTACATGGATTTAAAATCTTCAAATGGATATGGGAGTGATTTAAAGGGATCAAATAACTCCAAGCCCTTTTCTCATATATTTTTCTATTGCTGTATAGCTTAAGACAGAAAATAACAACTTCTTTCTGTATCTTTGATTTTTGAAGACCCTTTGTCTAGAAAAGTCATTGTTCATGTTTCCATGAATTCTGCATCTATTTCTAGCTTTTCTGCATAAGTAAATTTAAATTAAAACTGTCCATATCTTCCATCTACCAGAAGTTCAAGTAAGGCCTGACAAGCCATGTTTTGAGATCTTGTGCTGGCATCTGTCTGAAGTCTTATTAAATTTAGCTTTGAGGTGTTTTGAGGGCATTATTTTTAGAATCACAATAACTTTATTTATAGGCTTACAGTTTTCTAGATTGCTGCAATCAAAAGGTAAAACAGAGAATACAGTAAGTGTCATGAAGAGATTCACCTTCAAACGTGGGCTCACTCCAAATTTAATAATAGCTGCAAAGTTTGAGCATTACAGACTGAACTGTCAAGATTCATCATGTGATTCTTCTCCCAGTCCATTGGCTGCTGTGACTGATGCATACAAAGTGACACATGTCACAGCCTGTGCAGGAGATCCTTTCCACAAAGTTGAAATGCAAAGCCAAAGATAACTGAACTCCTTGGCTGTGTTTTATGATCTGTTTTTGCTACTTTCCCTTCGATTTTCCTACCAAGATCAAGAACTGCTTGGCCACATCCCTTTTCCAGAGCAATTAACAACACATTCTTGAATATACTGCAGTCTCTAAATGCAATAAATAAAAGACTGTTCTTTTTTATTAAATTTTTAAATTGTTTTATGAAGGTGAAAAGCCTCCCTGTTCTTCTAGTTATTATATGTATGAGAGTTTAAACTACCAAAAGTAGAGAATTTGCCTGCTTTGATTGATATTAATACTGATGAAAATTTTGGTTTGTGAGGGTTAAGACACTGGAATATAAACTTCCTGACACTGAGGAATTTAGAAATCCTTTATTGTGCTGTTTGGAGTTAAGAGATAGCTCAAAAAGCATCCAAGAACTCTGCACAAGTGCTTTAATGCCTCAAGAGTCATCTAAATGCAGCTTTCCATTATTAGCAGAAATGAAATTTTGTTCATCAAGAGGAAAGTGCTTTTAGGGCTGAAGGGGAATTTGTTAAGTGGCCACTGAGAATTGTTGGTAAAGCTTTTCTGTATTACTGTACTATTGACAGGGGAGTTCCTGAGCATGTATTGTTCATCACCATCAGGGCTGGGTTGTATGGCTGTGATAATACAGCAGTGATTAAACAGTGATTTTTGTGAATAGTTTGTTGCAACTTCTTTCCAAGGAGAACTGATAAAATGATAAACACATATCTCCCTCTGTTCTATCAGAAGCTCAGGACTTTTATCCATCTGGTATAAACTGTATTTGACAGCAGCTTTCCCAGCGTAGAACAGCCAAGCTGGTGACTTAAGTTTTAGTTGATAGGTTTCAGTATAGTCCAATTAAAAATAGTGCCTTTTCCGAAAAGCAGGTAAGAAGGGACCACAAGACTGAATGCTGGGTGTGCCTGAATCAGAGATCAGTGGAATAGTCTCCTCATTCATCACTTCTTCATGAAATACATTGTAAAGAAAAAGGAAGGGATAAAATACATCTGCTCTCACGTTAGCTGCTCACATTGCCAGTCATTTATCTTTGGTTTTGAAGTAACATTTAAAGTGAGACAGAAGTCACTAGAATTTAACTTATTTTAAGGACTAATTTACGCTTGTCCTTCTTGCAGAACAAAGAATATGTGTGTCGGGGCCACGACTATGAGAGGCTGGAAGCCTTCCAGCAGAGGATGCTGAGCGAGTTCCCCCAAGCCATCGCAATGCAGCACCCAAACCACCCCGACGACTCCATATTGCAGTGTGATGCCCAGTGTATCCTTCTGTGAAAGGGTAAACGCTCCCTGGAGCTGGGGCAGAGCACAGAGGTGTAGAGCTGCATATGGACAAAACCAGACCCTGTCTGCAGCAGGCAGTAACTGGTTTGTTATGGGACATGGTGTTGGAGAGAGCGGTGAATTTTTATTTGGGGAGTAGTGCAGGTCATGTTCCATGTAGAAGGGAAAGGCTGTGCTCAGTCATATCCATGTTTTAATGCTTTACCAACAGCACTGGCATCGCACACAGCGTGTGTCCTTAGAAGTATTCCTGATACCTTCTCTGGGCCATTATTTTGTTGGGAACAGATACTAGTTCCAAAGCACTATTTTCCATTCTGCTTATATTTTACTTTTTTGCAATTTCCCTTTTTTTAAAACTGTTGAACCTTTTTATACCCAAGGCTGTGAATGTCATTCTTCTCACTGGTCACCTGTACAATGCTCAGTGCATTTAAGGACTGAACCACATCACATTTAAGGGGACTGCAGGGACTTTGCAGAGCTTAGTCATGGAACCCGCACGATTTGGCTTCTGAGAGAGCAGCGTGGATACTGTGCAGGATTGGAACTGTAATGTCACTGTCAGCAAATGGAGCCTCCTGTGTGGGTTGCTGTTTCCTATTTGTCTTTCCTAACACATGGATAAAGCTTTCTTTGACTGCACAATTTCCAGATTTGCAGATCTATGCAGTGACTCCCATCCCAGACAATATAGACGTGCTGCAAATGGACCGTGTCCCTGATCGCATCAAGAGCTTTTACCGCGTCAACAACATCCGCAAGTTCCGCTACGACAGACCCTTCCACAAGGGCCCCAAGGACAAGGAGAACGAGTTTAAGGTACAAGTAGCAAATAAGCCGTGCTTAAGTGTTCATCTCTTCAAGGTGAATACTGTTTTCTTATTTTATGCTGATAGAGCCTTTTAGATAATCCTGATTTGATAGCCAGATACTACAGCCACTCAAGTAACAGGTTAAGTCCACAGTCTGATTGAATATTGTTGAGTTCTGACCTGCTTAAAGCATTGTCCAGTTTAAAGATGTGTTATTTTAGTGCTCAGAGACACTGTTTGTTTGGCTGGACTTTTTTTTTTTATTACTGACATATAGGTCTACAATGTCTTTTTGGGTCCCATGACGCAACTGGTGATTGGAGAAGTTTTAAAAATTAATAGAAATGCTGAATGTGTTGTTTCAAGCATGCTGAATTCCTGGTTTGTTGTTTAAGTGACTTTCAGGAAGACCTTCTACAGAATCAATGCTTGGGAGGTTAATGCATTCTTTTCTGAGCCTTGCCCCCTTTGCACTTGTAGTAGGAGTACAGAGGATGTGGTTGTGATCACTGTTCCTCACAGCCTCAATTACTCCTTGCAGAGCTTGTGGATTGAACGCACTACTCTGACCCTGACTCACAGTTTGCCTGGGATCTCTCGCTGGTTTGAAGTGGAGAGAAGAGAACTGGTAACATTGATAATTCCTGTAATTGGGGGTCGAAATGATGAGTTACTGAGGACAGGGGATAGGCAGCTTAAAACTTGTTGGGCTGAAATCTTGCAGTTTAAAATGGTGTTTACCAAGAGTTAAATACATCCTTTTTCTACCACTTCATTTAAATAATGGCTGAATGTAACCAAGGGAATTGTATTAGCTAATAATATAATGGAGACAGTGCCAAAAGGATGGAATAATTCCATTGCTCCCATGTCTTTGGTATATAGAAAGACATCTATTATTGCAACCAAGTGACCTGAAATCCAGCACTGCCAACAGTGGAGTTTGTTAATGTAGCTAATTTTCTACAAAGCAGTAAAAGCAAAGGGAGCTCACTGAACAATCCTGGAGTACCATTTTATTACAAGGAAGATAATAAATCTCAGTGAAGTGTCCACAGAATTAAAGTATATTTTATTGCCTTTGAGGTTGAAGTAAGTCCTTTGGAAAATGCCATTCAAGTGGTTGAGAACAAAAACCAGGAGCTGAGGACACTGATAAGCCAGTACCAGCATAAACAAATGCATGGCAACATTAATCTTCTCAGCATGTGTCTGAACGGAGTGATTGATGCCGCCGTTAACGGGGGAATTGCGCGGTACCAGGAGGTGAGCCAGGCTCTGCTTCTCATTGAGCATCACCCTTCCTATTTGCATTTCTGTTTCAATTACAGTATGGTTTAATAAGATAAGAAAATCTCATGTGCATTATCTAAAAATGGGGTTATACCCCCTACTTGGTTATTCTGCATCAGTGCTTGCATAGCCACGTGCAAGGAGGCTCCAGGGGTGGAGCTGGGATCTCACATGGAAATAGGTACAGGTAACAGCAGGGTTTCTCAAAGGTGACACTTGGCTTATCTGGAAATCCTCACTTGGCAGGTGAAACAGTGACACAGCTTTTTTAATACTGCTTATATTATAAATTCATTTTGCAATAGAGGCTGTGGGACTGGTGGTAACTGATTAGGTCTGGAATCAGGAAAAAGCACTAATTCATGCTATTGAACCATTATCCTTGCTGACGGGATAATTTCAGACTCACTGTAGAACTAAACTGATGTTAAATACAATATGTTATCCAGCATTATCTCTGGCAAGCTGTTACTTAAACTGAGCATTGCAAAAGGTAGGTTTAGGGTAAAATACTGAAAAATTGCAGGAGTGGTTCAGGGATTTGGGTTGGTCTTCGCAATGGAGCCATGGAGAGAATGCTCTTCAGGCTTTACATCAGTTGCCAATTTACTCACTAAATTCCTTTAGCTTTAGGCAGTTATGTGAAGGAAACTATAAAATTCAAATAACTAGAAGATACAAGGCTTAGTGGTATTGCTCATCACTGTCACAGGGGGAAACTTGGTCAGAGTCATGATTCAACAGAATCCTTTCAGCTGCCAAGCCCATTTTCTCTGCATCCCAGAGTGCTAAAGAACAATAAAATTAAGCTCTGCTGTTACCTTAATATATTTTTTGTTTTCCTAAGATTTTTGGACCTTTTCCTTTCATCCTTTGACTCCAAGTTATGATGAAACTACCTTCCTGTAAGCAAAAGGCACTTTTTTTTTCCTCTTCCTGCAGGCCTTTTTTGATAAGGATTATATCACAAAGCACCCCGGAGATGCAGAGAAGATCACCCAGCTCAAGGAACTCATGCAGGAACAGGTACTATTTTTCAGGTGCAGAAGAACCTTGCTACATTGTCTGGATTCATCAGCAGTCAGTCTAAACATCAGATCCAACTGATTCATTCACAAGCAAAAGATTTTTGGTACAGGAGACCTAAATACATTCAAACAAAAAACAAGAGGGAAGTGGGCAAGGCGATTATGACAAGTCACCTTATGGGATGTGAGGAAGCTCAGCTGAAAGTACATTTATTTTGTTTTCTACATTTATTATCCAACAGACATCTTTCTGCATTTCAAGCCTGCCATTCATTTTTGGCATTTTGAACTATGTCTTCCTAGCAAATTTCAAAGATAATCGGAGGCAGGACAGGTCAGGCTCGAGATTAAAGTGGCAGAGCCACGTATGAAAACTTAATGCCTATTTATATTATCTGCAGTCTTATTTTTCCATAGTGTCCCCTTTGAAACATCTTGGTAGATAAAGCTGCAGGATGCTTTGATGGGAATGAAATCAGATAATCACCTCCCTCTTAACTGAAAGTTTGGAAAGATATACCCCATTAAACAATGTGCCCAAATCTGAATAGAGCTACTAGGTTTGTTCTTCAACAAATCACTGAATTGCATTTCAGATTCCCCATCTGTAAAATAATGCTTATCTCCCATCAATCCTCAGGAGATGTTGGAAGATTAATTAGTTATTGTTTGTACAGACTTTGGATCATGTAGGGAATTACATACATCTTAAGCCTCCTATCGTTGCTATTTTCTTTCATCTGAGACCTTATATAATCTCATTCAATCATTAATATTATATGTTTGTCCTTTGGAAAAGTGACCTTTACAAGTAACTAATGAGGAACAGGAGGAATGACTGCGTGTGCCACACTGCTGCTGTTCATCTCAATTATCAGAACCTCCTTTTAGAAGTCTCTGCTGGCAGCTCAGACCCTGTCCCTGGCACTGGGAGGAGTTTTTGTCACAGGGCATTATCTGTGTGAGGGTATAATGCTGTTCACTCTGCAGAGAGAATCCAGCTGGTTTTTGGGGTTTTTTTTGCAGTTATCTCCTAAGAAAAGCAATGCAACATGACAGGAATGTACTTGTCTCACACTTAAATACTTGTTGGAGTAGTATGAACTTGCCAGGACTCCAAGGCTTGGCTTAATTAGCAGCAGTCTTATAATGGACAGTGGCATATTCCTTGCACATTGCCAGAACTGCAGGACAGACTTCTGTTCTCTCTCTTAGACACAATTTATTTGGGTTTCTGATGTTGCATTTTCTTTTTCCAGGTACATGTCCTAGGAGTGGGTCTGGCAGTCCATGAGAAATTTGTACACCCCGAAATGCGTCCCCTGCATAAGAAACTGATAGATCAGTTCCAGATGATGCGATCCAGTCTGTACCACGTAAGCCAACAGTCACTTTTCCCATTTTGAATTATATGATTAAACATCTGTCAGTTGTAGTAAGGTTCACAAAAGAACTGGGCTGATACAGCATTGATTGAACCTACTGGACTGCCAAATTACCAATGGAATTCTTGATTTTTGTGCAAGAAGGCAGTTGTAGAAAATACGTTAACTTGGCCTTTCAGCAAGAATTGTTAATATTTGTATGTTCTTTGTTGCATCACTGAGCAATTGTAAAGCTTAATTTTCAATTGCTATTTCACATAGCAGAAAATTATGTAAGATAGAGGAAGATTAACAGGAAGTGTTGGATGTTCTCTTCAAAAGAAGTCCCATAACTGGAAGTAGCATGAATGAAGAAAGCTGGCATTTTTCCATGAGTGACTTAGCTGAAGTGTGTTTGCTCTGCAGGAGCTGCCTGGTTTGGATAAGCTGAGCCCAGCCTGTTCTGGCTCCAGCACCCCCCGCAGCAACGTGCTGGTGTCTCACGGCCCCATGAGCCCCGAGAGCATCAAGCTGGTGCATCGACACAGGTAACCCCTCCCCTCTCCTTCCCAACACCAGGGGCTCTGCACGCTGTTCCACCAAGGCTCCAGCATCCAAGGAGTGTTAGCAGTACTGCAGGAGGGCACCAGGAGTTCAGGCAGCAGTGCCTTTTGTCTTCACTCAGTGCTAATTATTGAAGTTGGACAATTGGAATAAGAAAGTTGAGAAATCCAACTTGCAGCAAATGCTGAACACCTTCAGGTGTGACTCCATCACTTTACTTACTGCAGAGGCAGAAACACAAATCTGCCCCTCAGTTCTCCAGACTCAATCTGACTTCGGAGGTCTCAGCCTCTCCTGCTTCTGTTGCACCAACAGCAAATAACTGGGTCCTTATCTACCATAAAATTGTATGGCTTGTATGGAACCCAACTCAATATGTGCCCATTTGGAAGGATCAAAATTGTTAACATCATTATTTTTATAATTCTGACTAACTCAGAAGCCAAATACAAGAAAGGCTGCTGTGGTGTTTTGATCAGCACATAAAAAAATGACCCTGTGGTGCTTTTTCAAACTGAATGCCCATATATTAAATCTAAGATAATGACAGAGGATAAAAATTGTCATTACAAGGACAAAATAGTGGTTTTTATATCCAGACAACATTGCTTATTTGAAAATGCTAATTGCTCTTCTGTGTTTATTTTTCTTATTGGGTCACTATATTTTAGCTGGTTTTAAAGGCTGGCATAAAAAGCTGTGGAAGTTGGTCCATGAATCCAGGATGGTGACATTCTTTATGCTAGTACTGAGTAGCTTATACTGCTCCCATGGCTTAGCAGTTGATAAACAGTATCTGGGTGATAGCTTTTTTTCCCCTCAAAATTCTTCACTTTGAAAAGGCTTCTTTAGTTTTTAGGACAAACTAGGGAAATGCTGTAGTGTACAGTGTATTTGTGTGTGTGGTTCAGAGTGACAAAGAAAAGTTCATTCCTTGAGGGAGATCAGGGTACAGCCTGCACACCAGCTGGGCTGTATTAATGTACTGTCAGCTACAAAATTGCCTTCAACTGTAATGCTGAGGCCCAATGCATGCAATAAGGAAAACTGGATTTTGACCCGTGTGTCTTGTGCTTGGATTCCTTTGGAATGGTTTTCTTAAGCTGCTCCCACTCAGCATTAAAAATATGAGTGGTTTCAGTGTGTTCTATTATAAACAAAACAAATATGCACCCAAGGTCATAATGTGACATTACCCTGGGTCGGGGTTCTGAAATTCAACATCCTATATACTATTCTGTTTTGTCTGTAATCTTCTTGTCACCTCTTTCATATTTACCCACATTTATGGATTTGTTTGAGCTCATTTGGCCTTTTCAAAAGTGTTTGACGTCTAGAGGTGACCTAAAGCAGCAGGTAACTGCAGGTACTTACTAGTTTGGAAAAAAATCAGGCTTCACAAACAGGTTTAAAAAATAATTATGCCCTTGCTCTGTTTTTTTTCCAGCCCACTGAACATGCTTGGTTCAGTCCGACACTCCTCATCCTCTCTGTCGTCGCACACCTCCAGTGAAACAGGGAACCTGGTTATCCTGACAGACAGCTCTGTGGGGGAGACTGCTGAGGATATGTACCACATGCAGGTACAGCTCCAGCAGCCAGCAGTGCTGGGAACAGCACAGAACACCTTCCAGAGGGTTTTGCTTAGGAGCAGTACACTTTACCTGTGCACATGCTTGGATCTGTCTGTGATATTTTTTTTCAAAGAACTGGATAGGTAGAATCTAACGTTGTTCAAGAAATATGACAGTAACTCACTAGATTAACTTTGAGAAGAAATCCCCTGTGTTTGTACAGTGACTGTGGTACTGCAGTCCAAGGTCACCCTGCTGCTTTCAGAAAGTGAAATTTTTGTCCCATTTTGTTAACCTGCCCTGTTGAACATGTGCAGTTAGTGCAGCTCTTGGTTTGGGGAGGCGGAACAAGTCCCACAGTCCTGAGTGCAGGTTAGCAGTGGCCTGCACTGAAGCTGGGCAGAGGCTGCCCTGGCCCATCTGAGACAGGTAAATCCCTAAGGCACTGATGTGCTCAGGTCGCTCGATGGTTTCTCTGCCTCCTGTTTATCCTAAGCCCAGGTACCAAGGCTCAGTCACCAATGCCTCTGTTTTATCCTCATCCCAGGCTAGTCCTTCCACCTCCAGCCTGAGCTCCACTCACTCAGCACCATCCCAGATGATTAACTCTGCCCCTTCCAGCGCTCGAGGTAAGCATGGACAGGCCCTGCTGGGCGGCACCTGCAGGTGCTCCCTAAAGCTGGCAACCTTGCTGACTTACAGGTGAAACACCACCTACATTGACATGTAACACTGTTTCTCTTTTGGACATGTAAATACCTCTTCAATATTTTTTCTTTACAAATGGTTTAATTCCCCATTTAAGCTTTTTTTCATCCGTATATCAAATGTATTTCTAATACATGCTGGTTTCAGGCAGTTGAATTTCATAATGATTTCCATTGTTCCACCACAAAATTGTGGCAGGCAGTCTAGAGGAAAACAAGAATAGTCCTCAGTATAGTACTTAAAAGAGAGATCATGAAGACAAAGGCAAAGAAATAATTTTACAAGCTTAAAGATATTATGACAAAAAAGGACTTGAGGCAGTTTAGCAGAAACATGTGTATACCAAAGTAGATGTATAGGATGAATGTTGAAAGATAGGAATTTTAAATAATGGAGATAAAGAAGGGCTTCCCTGCTGGGAAATTCTTGAAGAAAGGAAAAATATAAAAGCAGACTCTGGGGGTACTCATATTGCCTTTGTGTTACAGTAGCTGGTCTTGATATTGCTAATTATTTTCTTCCCCAGCTGAAGCAAAACCACTCTGTGTGATCTCCTGACTTTCACAACTTCTCTTCAAGGTTTTTGGTTTTTTCCTCTCATTTTGGATTCTCAGTTGCAGGTTCTACACCTCTTTTCACAGGCCTCTGAAGAAGGTGCCCAGGATATAGTCAGAGATAAAGGCTGATATTTAAATCTTACCCCTTTTCCCATACAGGGGAATTCTCTGTCTCCTGATGGAGAGGGAATATGGAGAAGAGCCCTTTCTCTCAAGCAGTCTTGGGGCTTTTTTGCTCCATCTGCCAGTAAAATCCTAATTGACTGGCTGTTGTTATGACACAGATGCAGCAAGGTGATTTAATTGAGGGATCAGATGGAGTAGAAAGGTGAGAAGTGAACATCTTCAAATAAAGGCGAATAGCTGCACTAATTACCAAGGGCTGGAAGGAAAATCATGACAAACAGTAAGCTGGTGAAACTGGAATAACAGGAGAGGGAAGATGGAACTGAGGAGAGGGCTATCATGTCAGGAAGAGGTCCCTGAGTGGATGTGCCTCAGCTGGCATGTGAATCTTTGGGGGGATCTGAAGGCTTTGCTGCTGTACTGTTTCACGCTGTTTTCCACTTTACAAGTCCAGTGACAGGCTCACAGTGACAGGCTGTGACAGGCTGTGACAGTCTTCCTGAGCCTGGTGACTGCAAAGCATCACCAGCTTCCCTCTTTACGGTATTATTCACTGTTGCTTAGAAACCAACGTGATGAATGTTTCAAAGGCTCTGGGCTTCTGGGTGAGCCAACAGCACCTCCCAGGGATGGGACCCAGAAAGATTTCAAATGGGAAACAGTAAGAGAAGTAATGAGTTTGAAAAGTATTTATATAGCCTGTGATACAATGTTTCTTCTCTGCTGTTCTGTTCACTTCTAAATCAGGTGAGCACAGCATTCAGACATTACCCAGTCGTGGGATTTCACTTCTAGTAAGGTTTCAGATGCAATCTGTGTTTCCCAGTATGCCAGTCACTGTCCTGGTTATTACAACACTGCTGTTGGAAATGGAGCTCTTCCTAATGAGAAAAAGCCCTTACACTTAAATTCCACTGTGATAATGCAGCTGTGTTCTTCTCCTTGGTGATTCTTCCTTTTGTTTTGTTTTTTAACTGGGTGAATTTGATGCTTGTGAAAATGAGACCAGTATCACTGGCTGGAGCAAGGTACTTCACAGACATGACATGCAGCTCTGCCAATGCACCTCTATCCTTTTTTTTTTCCTTTTTTTTGGTATTTATTTATATTCTTTTTAATTTAGCGCTGGTGAAAGGTGCTGGATTGACACCACTGGAGGCTGAAGCCCTCTATTTCCCCACAGAGCAGATACAGCATGGGCGGCAGCTGTGCAAGTTCCCCCACGCTGCCCCCTCCCATGTGCCTCATCTCTGTCCTGGAGGGACCACCTCTAGAGGTGAGAGGATAGTTCAGTCTCCATGACCCATCCAACCCCTGGCCTTTCTGCTGAGACTGCCACCAAAGCTACAAGAGTCACGATGCTGCAGCTGAACACTGGTCAGATGGGAAGTGGACAAAGGCCAACAATTCATTTCGTAAAGGCCACCTAAATTTATCAACTTAACATCTTTACCACCTGTGGCTTTAACCTGAGCATGGTTGGGTAGGATTTCTAGGGTTTAGCCTGATTTTTAAATGCTTCTCTCATTTATTCAAATGATAATGCAGGTACTTAGACCACCTTCTCTGTTTTACTGCAGAGTCCTTTCCTGAGGAGATGGGTATCTTTAAAACAAATTGGTTCCATCAGTGACCAAAGGAAGCCATGACCTTTTGTATTAAGAATCCAGGAATTTAAATTGTTCTCCACTTCCAAAAAATTACCCTTTTATGGATTTTTAAAATAGCAACATAGGTGATTCTTTGGCTTGTCCAAAGAAAATAACTAAGCTATTAATCTATAAAGAATTTTTAAAGGATAGTCATCAGGAAAGTTGATCAATTATTTGATTTTATCACAGTTACAGAAGTCTTAGAACTGAACCCAGAATACTGCAAGAATTTTCTAATTCTGTGCTAACAGTAGACATTATTACAAGTATGTATCTCTCAGTTTTCACCTGGCTTGACCCTTGAGTAGTTTCTTCCCTGTCAGGGAAGCACCACTGTTGTTGTGTAAAAGGTCAATAAGAAATTCAATTCGGTTTCACTTCGTTTGAGGTGGCTCATGAGGCACTGCTGAACTTTACTGCAGTTAAAAGATTACACAAGCCAGGGATCAGAAAGCAAGAAACTACCTCAAAAAGGCCTGGAGAGAGCTAGGAGTGAGCTAGGGTTTATCAGTAATTTAACTTAAAATATAATTAGGACTCCTCCAATGCACTCAAAAAGCAATGCCCACATGACACTTGACTGGCCTCTAAAGGCATCCCTGCTGCTTCCTCAACACTGTCCCCTGTACACATGTAGAAATTGAGTCCGGGTGTCTTACTCAGCACTTCACAAGAATACATGTACTTATATTAAAACTTCCTTTTTAAATCAAAAAAATTAGTGTTTGGTGCAGGAGCAAACTTTTCATAACCATAATAAAAATGATGAACCAGAAGAGATTAAATGATTTTGGAGTTTACATTAATGTTCAGTTTATTCCTTAAAATTAATACTTGTCACAAGTGGATTAATATATTTATAATTTCAAAAGCAAAACTATCTCTGGCCTTAGCAGAGGTTTTCCTTTCTCATTAGAAAGTACCTGCAGTGCTGCACACATCAAGTGCACCAAGCTACATCTAAAAGGAGTAAGCCCTGGCACATGCTGCAGCATTTTATTATGGCCACTGTCTGCTCTGGAAGCTTTAGAAGCTTTTTTTGACTTTGCTGTTTAAGTTTTGCCAGCCAGAAGCTGCGGTTATTGTGCTATCTGTCCAAAGCAGCAATACTTACATTTTGTTTGCAAACTGGACACCTGGCATAATCTGTTACCATTTTATAGCTATAGTTAATGACAAATGTAGGGTACCAGTTTTTTAAACTACACTCTGCCAGCACATGTGGGATTTTTTAGGTCTTGCAGTCCAAGGTCTTTTGACTCTGTAATCCCATATAAACTGACAGCAGGTAGAGGTGGTTTGGTCTTTGATATAAAAGAGCAAGGATGACAAGATAAATAAAAAGAAAGTTTGCAGTGTAGGTTGTGCTGTGCTGTAGTTCTGGGCACACCTAAAAGTTCAGCATCTTAACATTTGTCCTGCAGAACAGGACTATCTGTGACCTGTGAGGAAAAGACTCAGCACAAAGCGTTAACACTGTGTTCTCCAAGCTAATGTTGTACATAAAGCAAAGAATGTCGTCTAATTATGTTTCTGTTCTATGTCTGGGGAGAAAATGAGTTCGGGACTAGAATGCAGATACTCTGCTACTGTTCATGTCAGAGTGGGGGTGTAGATTAATCTGGCATCTGCCCCCCCTCATGGAAATGTTGCAATTGTAGGACTTTATCCTGCATTCTGCTGGACACATTGTTCCTTCCACTGTGTGCTGAATATTAGTCCCCAAAACTGCATGTTTGCTTTTGCTGGGGTAAAAGCTGCATCAGCCAGCACCAATGCCTTTGCTCATATGTTGGAGTGCTGTCCAGGTAATGTGTGTGGTTGTGGAAGTTTGCCAGAGGGGGCATGTATTCCCCAAAAGCCGGCATGGCTCTGTAATGCGCTGTGTGCTGCCATCTGTTCAGTGCGTGTTTGTGACGCAATCAAACAATCAGTGCAAATTACAGCTCACTTCAGCAGCTTCACAACATCAATCCTGCCTAATATTGTGCATCCCAAGGGTTGTGTGTATCAGTAGTGTCAGAATTTAGGAAGTCACTAATGAGAATCATTCTTCTGGCAAACCCACTGTCAGCTGTTGCACATCAGAAGGTGTATTGTTATGTGGCACTCATCTTGAAGGACATGAGTCCCAAGTAATTCCACCTGCCAGGAAGCTGTTACATGAAATACCCCAATATCTTACATGACAGCTATACAGATAACTAATAGATAAATCTTATTATTTCTTATTATCCCACTTTTTATTCCTACTACAAAACTCCAAGCATTGGTAAATGTCTGGTGTCATCAAAGGGCTCAGTACAGCAACACAATAGTAATCATCATTACAGCAGCATTGTAAGCAAAGTGCCTCTCACATTTATAGAATATGCTATTTATTATTGGGGTTGGTTTGCTTTAACAAGAGGAAGCTGACCAAGATAGCACCAATCAAATGGCAACATTTACCTCTATCCAGAACCAAGGAATAAAGTATTTTCCCATAGATTTCTGCTTTAACTGAATGGTGTATCTCAAGCTTTTATCCCTTCCTTCCACATTCAGTCCTAAAATGAACAATTTTATGGCATTTCTGTAACTCTACAATACTTTATGGAGCAAAGGAGCATTAAGCACAGCCACAGCTGATTCCACACAGATGCCCACTTTTTTTTGTTTGAAAGGAAGCACTTTGCAACATACAACTAGGGACACACACATCTTACACACCCTACGTGCTATGTCCTTAATTGTATATAAGAAGCCAGTTCCTACTCCATCCTCGTGCTATGCACCCACCAACAGCCAGCTGCTTAGTGGGCTCAGCACCATGTTCCCTTGAGTCCTGTGAGCTCATGTGTCTGAGCCAAGTGCACAGGAGAACTGAGAGCCCTGGGCATGCAGAGACATGGCTGTTGTTTGTCCCGTGTACGTGATTTTTCTCACTTGTTTACAGGCTCTCCCTCTCTACCAGATAAGTACCGCCACTCTCGGGAGATGATGATGTTGCTGCCAGCCCACCGGGACCGACCGAGCAGCGCCATGTACCCCGCAGCCATCATGGAAAACGGACAGGTAGCAGCTCTCATTTCTGCTGGCTCACTTCAGCCACCTCAAACTGTGCCTGTAGTTTTGCTGGCTTTGACCACCTCAAAGCTTTCTTTTGTAGTTTTGGAAAGCACAGCAATTTAGGATCATTCTCAGAGGTGAAGCAGAGCTTTCCCTGTTAGTCCACCCCTGGAGGAACTCACTGTGGCAGTTGAGTGGTACAAGCTGTAGTGACTACTAAAAGGGCAGATGCATCCTGTGAAAATGGACTCATTTCCCAACTTTATCCTGTGAGCCCTGGTCCATTGCAAGTTGTCACACCATTTTCTTTATTTGTTTAGAACCATGGCCATCCATCCTACAGTCTAGCCTCCAAGTTCATTCTAAATAACTTTATGATTTCCAGAGGTATCAGAAACCATGAGAGGTTGAAATAATATTCTGATACATGGGTTTAAAAAAAATCTGTGCCCTAATTTCCAGGGACAAATTGAAAAGTATGCCTATATGTAAGCATTTAAATCTCACCCTGGCCTGCACTGTTGAGAGGCATCTCCTGATCCTGCCCACTTATCACACTTGTATTGGAGAGCTGTCTCAAAGCATGCAAAGCCAAAGATAAGCTTCAGAGGGAAAACAATATATTCCAGCTGCTAATGGGCACAAGGCCAGGCTAGAGCTGGTCTGAAATAACTCCTCCTGAGAGCAGGAACTGTGGGCCCTCAGCACTGTTACACCCTAGGGATCCACTCACCCTGCACTGCAGTACCTGCCAGTGTAGGCACAGGTTAAGGTTCCCAGGGAATCTTTAGTTTAAGAACTTCTTTGCTTAAAAAAAAGGAACAGAAAGTCCCCATGTTGCCTCAGCTGGTCTGTAACTTTGTTAACTCTTCTTTGCTAACTTTCTTCTCTCTTAGCCTCCAAATTTCCAGCGCGCCTTGATCCAGCAGATGATTGGACCGTGCAAACCTTGCAGTGATCCCAACCTGTCTGTGGCTGAGAAAGGTACTCCTCCCTTCCCTCTGCAGCATGCATGCTTGCTAGCTAAAAATTATTCCTCTGCTCATGCTACAGCAAGTAACAAATGGGCTTCTACATTTCCTGGTGGAGTGCATTTCTCTCACACTTTTCTAATTAACAGTTTAATTAACTGAGTCTTCTGCCAACCTACCATCATTTCAGAGCCTTCACAGTAGGGTGGGGTGGCACAGACCTCCTTATTTCAGAAAGCTTTCTGAGTTTAGCATTTTGTTATTGAAACAATTCCTGCAGCCTTTGTCAAGCAAACTTGTAAAGCAGCAAGTGAGAAGTTATCTAAGAACAGCCCAAGACTGGGACTCTATTTTTTACTCATGAGTTATACTGGTTTTTAATACACATGTATTGCTCAAAATACAAGCATTCCTTGTAATCTCTCTCTGAGGTAGTTTTATATTTATTTATCATTAGCAATATGTGCTTTTTAAACTCATTATTTTGAAAAAAAACAGGCAGAGTCCCTGCAGAGGGAAAAAAACTAGAAGAGGACAAAGAATTTGTTTGGGGTAGGAGAAAAGGAGCAGCTTGTGAAGGAGGTGCCATGAACAAAATAATGGGCTCAAAAATTATCTGAAAGGCAGCATTCTGAAAAAGCAGAAGAGGGCAAAATTCCTGAATCAGAATCTGAGACAAGGAGGCTGCCTAAGCAAGCAACAGTCATGTACGGCTGGGAAAAATGATATCTTAAAAGATTTTTAAGGCCAGGAAAGACCACTGCAACTATCTAGTCTGACCTACATCATACATTCAGATTTTCATCTGTCTTTTTGTTTCAGAACTAAACTGTACCTTAAAAAAAAAAAAAAAAAAAAAAAACCAAATTTTATTTTAGAATTTCTAATAAATCAAAATCCCCTACTTCAACATGAGTGGTCCAGATTGAAACCAAACAGTTCTGAGTAAATGGCAGAATGATGACTTGATGCCAGTAATGAGTGATGACAAGAGAGTTCGGATGGGGAGTGAGGCATTAGGAGCTCCATCTTAGCCATGTTAGTTTGAACCAAACATATGACAGAGATGGTGAGATCTTTGTACTGGACAGGAGAAAGATCTGAAAAAGGAAGGTAGATAAGTATTTATTGTCTGTCTAGGAACAATACTTGACTTTGTATCTGTGGGTGATATTAGGCAGGAGTGTGGTATTCAGTGCCAGGAGATCAAAGACAGAATCCCTAAGAAGCCACCAAAGACACAGGTGATGTTCAGTGGGGATGGTGAGGCAGGAATCCCAGCTCCTGTGCCTGGCTGGTGGCACAGAGCAGTTACAGGTGCTGCTGGCAGGCCTGGACCCTCAGCAGTCGATGTAGTTGGGATGCCATCTGCCCTGGATTTTGTCAGCAGTCCCCCAGCCCCTCCTGGCCGTGTCAGAAGTTCTGGTTGGTAATTCCCAGTGACAGTGGTGACAGCAGTCGCCCGGGGCAGAATGGTTCAGATGCAGCCTCCCCACTAATGAAACTTGGCCACTGAACAGTCACAGACAGAGACCTGGGCTAAGTCACAGCACTGGGAGCTCCCTGCTTCGCTTCTTCCCTGAAGCATTTTGGCTAAAACACTGGTTTTATTGGGCAGCAGCCACTCTTCAAAATCATCTCACCTTCTTCCTGCACTCCTAAATACTAAAAAGGCTGTGAATGAGGGAACACTGAGAAAGCAAAAATGGATTTTTCACTGGGGTACCCAGTGTTCTTCGTCACATTCAGATTCTGCATCTCAGTGTTTAAAAAAACCCCAAAATAACAAGCACATCAATAGTTTTATAGGCCAAGGAAATCAGGTTTTCTCTCCTTTTCATTTGATGATGGGATATGGCAGGAGAGATGAGCAAGGCTGGCACTGCTGTTGCATCTTGTCCCTGTGTTTTAGCTCGTTGACACCAATTGTAGTAGTGCAAATTAGAGCACTCTGGCATGTGTACAGGGAAAATCCATCTGGAGCCACATTACTTATATAGAGAGGTAGGCCCTGGTTTGAACCTGCTCTCTGTCAAGATTCTTCTTCATAAGCCCTTCTCAGGTTCTCAGGCTGAGAGTCTCTCTTTAAAAAAAAAAAAACTTTTATATTTTGATGGGATTTGTTCTGTCTTATGAAGCTGTCACTTTGTGATCTTTTTTACTTTAGGGAATTTTAGGCCTTGGGGAGCCCGTGCTCATGCTAACTCATGAACTAGGGAGACAAAAAAAAAAAAAAAGAGAAACCTTTCAAAGTCATTTTAGAAAGAAATGCACCAAGAATGGTTGCAGGCATTTTAATTAAGGAGAAATCCTCTTCAGATGTCAAACTCCATGTTTATTTCACCAGGCTTCCATTTTGCAAACTGAAGATGGAAAAAGCTATTTTTATCTCAGTTTTCTTTGACAGGCTCAATTAATTACTTTTTTTCTTTCTTTGCTAATCTGAAGAAATTGCAGTTGCTTATTTGTTTTTAAATAAACATACAGCTATTGTATGTCTCTTCTCAGAATAAATCAAGTCATGTTTGGAAGGAAGGTGCATTTTAATAATGTTCAAGGTTGACGGAATTCTCAAGATCTTGAAAAAGGTTCATGTTCATGTCAAGAAGCAGCTTTTATTTCTATGAAAAACCAAGTCCATGAAGTTAATATTCATTCTCTGTTAAATGCAGCAAGCATTGCTCTCTCTATACTTCCTGATTCACAGAGACTTGATCTCTTCAGGAGACTTTGTAATACAAGGAGGCCAAACTGTTGTCTTTAAGTATTTTGTCATCAAAGCTCTTGATCAACTATGTAGCTTAGTAAATTGAAGATTTGAAGTAATTTCTTTTGCAACAGATTGAAACAGATTGAGGTATAATTTCCTTCATGTCCTTTATTCAGTCCTCATTGAGCCTGCAGTGCAGCCACAGGCCGTCCTGTGTTTCCAGAGGGTTTTGCCTTGTTCCCTTGTCACCACTCCCCACAAAGCAGGACAGCTCACACCTGAGATCCAGCCACCATTCCTTTGGTGGGATTTCATTTTTACCTCCACACTAATTTGCATAAATCCTGACAGAGTCCTAATGCTCTTCAGATTTGTTAGAAATGAGCCCAGGGATGTAGGGGAGGTGGGCAGACTAGCCCTGCAATCACCTAACTCTCACTTCCTTAACAAAGCATCTCTAAACTTAACACTCTGTAGCCTTTCTGTGCTTTCAATCCTGCCATTCACTGAGTCCCTGGAATCTATCTCTGTGCTGCTGAAGAGCACACTGGAGAGCCGGTGCTGGCCCCACAAACTCCCTGCGCTGTTACCCGAGTTACATCTGTTTCAATCCTTCAGCGGTGCCAGCTGCACCCAGTAGCTGGAGCCTGGACAGCGGAAGCCGAGAGGCGCTGCCATTCCTGTCAGCCCACGCTGGGAGCGTCCTGGCCCCACCAGTGCCTCCCCGAAGCCTGCCCCATGGTAAGGACGTGCCCAGCAGGCCTGCTGCAAGTGCCTGCAGGTCACACACACACACAAAGCCAGAGCACCTGAAAGTTGACTATGGCCTTTTCCCCCCACCCCTCTAAAAACAACCAGAAACAAAACCTCCATAGTCTTTACTGGTCTGCTAGGTTTTCAGGTTTGTTTTTTTTTTTTCCAAATCTTCAAGTTCTTGCAGTCCTTAAGCAATGTGGACTTGTGTGTACTTTGAGACTAGAATTAAGTGTGAGAGTGCCAAAGCTTGGTGCGGCTTCTTACCAATGACCAACTTTAGCAATAATTTAGGCTTACAGAATGAAACTTTAAATGTTCATTGTTTAAGAGCCTGTTGCCTTGCCATGACATTCTCGATAATGGAGCAGTGAAACATCTCTCTCTGCACTTAATTTCTCCTTAGCAGCCTGTGTGTGACAGATGCACTCCGCATTATCCATCAGACAGGCAGCCCTAGGCTGGCCTTAGCAGCATTTGGAGCTGTTACCTGGCATTACAGAGCTAAACCCAGCTCTGTGGCTGCAATGAAACAGCACAGGTCTGCATTTCTGACCCTTGTCTCGTTCCAGGTCACTACTCACTGCACTTCGATGCCTTCCACCATCAGCTCAGTGATGCTCCTCCGGCACTGCCCGCACGAACGTTGCGCAAGGTAATGGCAGGAGAGCGAAGAGGGGGATGCAGGAGCACAATGGGCCCCTGAAAGGGATCCCCCCTTCTCTGCTCCCACCAAACAGCTTATGAACACAGAAACACTATTTATAACATGCTAGTAACTTGCACATAAGAAAACCCACTGAAAGTTCTTAACCTATTCCACAGCTGAATGCTACAAAATAACTCACGGGTTGTAGGTCCTTCCCTTTTCCTTTTTTGTACCATACGCTGTGATTTCAGCCCCCTGATCATCACCTCAGCTGCTGTTTCTCTAACAGCTCTGGTGTTGTTGAGTGCACTTGTCTGCCCACAAGTGGTACTTCCATACATGTAAACCAATAATCCTTGACATTCTGAACATAAATGGAACTGCGCCGTTGTTAACAACGCTGTCAAAAGCTGAAATGGGGATCAACAACAAGGTGCAGCATTGCCTCGTTTGTCAATTTTAACCTGGTTTTCTTTCTCTCCAAACAGTCCCCTCTTCATCCTATCCCTGCATCGCCCACCAGTCCGCAGTCTGGTCTAGACGGGAGTAACTCCACTTTATCCGGCAGTGCCAGCAGTGGTGTCTCTTCCTTGAGCGAGAGCAATTTTGGACATTCTTCTGAACCGCCTCCTCGCACAGACACCATGGATTCTGTGCCCAGCCAGGCCTGGAACACTGACGAAGATCTAGAGACACCCTACCTCCCTGTCAGGTACAGTCTCTCTGAGCCTGATGTCCTGGAGACGCTCAAATCCCAGCCATGCCGAAGCCACTCTGCTCCATCTGGAGTCATTCCTCAGGACACCATGGACCCTCCTGCTTTACCCCCCAAACCTTACCACTCCCGGCTGCCAAACATGGAGAACGAGGAGGGGATGATGATCGAAGATGATGACAAACACCGCCCTTTGCATCGTAAAGTGTCCCAACCAGTGAGTGCTGGAAAGGAAGAGCAGGCCAGGGTGGCATGGGAGCACGGCATCAGCGAGCAGTAGGGACAGCTCCTGGCACGCAGCTGGCATTGGCATTCCAGGTCTGGATACGACAGAGACAGAGCAGGACTCGGAGAACAGCAAACCGATTTTCTACTGCCGCGAGGTTACGTCTGAAGCCCACAAAAGCAATTGGGCCAGCATGGCAGGTTGCTGCTTTCCTTTTTAATTTCTTTTTACACCTTTCCGTTATGTTTTTTAACTTTCTGTGCAGTGGACAGTTTATTCCTTCTGCAGTTTCTTAACCACATCACACGGCATATGAGCCATAGAGACTTGCAGAAGCTGAAAAATACAATTTTAAGCGGAGGGGAAAACAGGGGGAATGTGGCAAGTTGATTTTGAACCTGCTTTCCTCCCAGTTCTGAGACGCACATGAGTAGAAGCAGTTGCACTAGGGACATATTTCTTTGCTGTACAGAATTGAAAGCTCATTGCTGAAATCAGGGATTCTATGAACTGTCAGGCTGGAAGGTGCATGAGCTGCAGGCAGTGGAAAGATGGCAATTCTAAGAAGAAATTGGCTCTTTTGAGAGCAGGATTGTACATATCTGTGCAGTGATCTCCCTGCATTCGTTCATAGGTGCTGAGGCAATCTAAAGCAGTGCTGATGCACTGATCTCCAAGATATCATTTCCAACAAACTCTGCCTCCTTTGTTTTTTATGTACTGTTTCATTTCTTAAATTTTGCTTTCACTGGCTAAGCCAACCTGCTTTCTCATGGGAATCGTGTTATTCATCTGTGCTACAGAATGAGAGGAGGTTGGTGGCTACTGGAGCTACAACCTCATTGTAGGCCTTTCCCATGCCCAGCTTTGGGCAGGCTGTTGACACCAGCATTTCTATTCCAGATTAAAACAAAACCAACCAAATTGAGTTTCTCATGCCACAAGCTGGTTGCTGACCCAGCCAGTAAAGAAAAGGTGGCTTAAATGCATCATATCCAACAATCCTTGCCTCAGGGCTGATCATAATTCTCACCAACTTCCATCACCCAGGAGCTGAGATTCATTCCTGTTAACTCAATATCCTCAGTCCCTCCCAACAACTCACTGCAGCTGGTGTGCAGAATCTCCCATCTCTCAGAGCAGACAGAAAACACCAAGACTTGAGCAATGCCTGGTATCAAGTGTACACCCCAGAGTCAGGGACCTTAAAGGCAACCTGTAAAGAACAAGTGTTTGTTTCCTCTTTTGCTTCTTTAGAATGTGTAGTAAGAGCTGCTGCTCCTCTCTTCTGGAAGGTTGATTTCTTTTTCCTTTTCTCCTCAGGCAGCAATACACCCTTTCCCCATCCTGTATTTTTTATTAATAAGCTCTAGAAAGGACTGAAGAACATTGTAGGGCAACCAAGCCACATCACACAAACCAGAACTGTGCAGAGCTGAAGACAGTTCAGGTCTATGAACCCAAAACATGCCTTTTAATCAGCACTTGTACAGTTCAGGAAAAAAATATCAGTGGGTAATATTGTTCTTTACAAAGAAAAGATCGTGGTTCTAAGAAACCTTTTATTCCTGTTTTCATACTTAACAAGAAATTTTCAGTCAAAATAGTATCAAATATTTAATGTTTTTATATGAACAAGCCACCTTCCTTTCCCTTGCTATACCCACACACATTCTAGCCTGCCTTATAACCCTTTCACCTGCAGACTGCAAAGCACACTCCGTAGGCTGGAAACAGCCCTCCCTCTTTCCTACCACTGAAAAATCTGAAGCACATTCAAGACCTCCACCATATAAATTAGTGCCAGAAACAGGAACAGCACCCAACTTACATCTTGAATTCTTGCCTAACTGCTCAGTTTCTCCTGCTAAAAACAGCATAAAGAAGCAAAAAAGGATTATTATAACTCTTTTACAGGTCACCTTTAGCACTACCTCTAAATACAGTGACTGGGCAGAGTACATGGTTTCTGAACTGGCTAAAGAAGGTCTGGCTGTATAAAGTCTGGACTCAGCAGTTGTATGAAGGGGACTTTAAGAGGATTTGTTTGTTTTCTTTCTCAAGCTCTAGCCCATGCAAAACTACTAAGTTATGGATTTGTTTCTTAAATGGCCTATTTGGCTGGAACAAAATCTCTCTTGCTTCCTCTATTTTGTTACTAACACAGGCTGCTTGTAATCATTATATCCTTCACAATTTAAACAATGATAATAAAATCTGGCCTATAGTGGATGTTTCATCTTTAGCAGGAAGGAGAGTTTTCCAATGTTAGGACAGTCCTCAATGTTAACAAACCAGGCTGGATCTCTGGTATAGAACAAATGTAGGAAAACAACTGATGTTTTCAGTAAAGGTAAGTCAAGGTAATTCCTTAGAAAAGGGTGAAATGTTTTCACATATGCTATCCTCCAATCCCACTGAGACTCTTCCAGTGAATTTCTTCAAAGAACTAAGTTTTAATTTCATCTCCCTTGCCCCAGTTTCTTTTTTTTCCTGGCAGCAAGACTAAAAGTAGTAAATGTAGTGACTTACCGAGCTTCCTTAATGTGAAAAACCAGCAGGTCTTGCAAATAAAACTTTGCAGAACCAAGAATGCAATTACCATGGGACTGAGTCCCAGGCAGCTGGAAAACCTGCCCACCAGATCCCTAAGCAGTCTCTGAAAATGCATCATCCTGCTCTGATTAGAGACCTGGTACAACAGCAGCGAGTCCATTTGGGGAGTCTGGCTTTCCTATGTATTTGCAAGAGTTTGAAGATCAATCAGATGATGTGTACAAATACCTAATTTATGGCAGGTCCACAAAAAGAAGGGTGGAATAAATTGCTGAATTTACCAAATTTAAGCCTCTCTGGAGTTAAATTTCTGTTATTGTTCTGATATCTACCAAGTATTCTGTCTCCCTTTTCAGTGTTTGCCTTAAAGGGAGCAGAAGATAGAAAGACTATTATTGAGATTGTGTGAATCTTGGAACTAATATTGCCTGGAACTACTATTTCTCTGTAGGGTGAGGTGTCTTTTAGCATAGTACAACTCCAACGTCAAGCTCAGTCCTGGAGTAGGTGGAAGCAACAGCAGTTGTTGCACTTGCCCAACAGGATTTGAAGATTCCTTGTATAAAACACAGCAAGAGGATGTTTTGAACAGGACCTTGACATTCTATACCTAACTCTAATTCAACCTCAGTGTACTTGCCTTCATTGGGTTTTCTTTGCATAAGAAAATAGCATGTGCATTCCTGAGAAAATTGGTGGAATTCTGCTATAAATCTCTCCATCATCAGTGTACCTGCTGGCCCCATCTGAAACAAAATTGAGACGGAGCTACAGTGGTAGAAGAAAAGCAATTAAAACAATTTCTCTGAATCCTACTTTTTTTTCCAATAGTTGGGTTGGTTTTATTGCTGTATGCAAGAATCAGATCCTTTTTCGTATTTTCCTCTGTTTGGTTTTTAGCTTACTTACCCTTTTTTAGGTAAGGGATATTGCATATCCCTTCTGTATCAGCCAAAACTGGGGAGGCTGGAGAGAGCAAGAGCCTTTGGGAAACAAATTATGTGATATTTAAAATTTCCTCTGGTCATGCTTCTTTGTAAATACCCCCATTTGAATGCTGTGTATTTGTACAGGAAATTGAGCAAAAAATGTATAGATTGTGATGTCTGACTGGTATTCTGCCCTGTAAATGTGTTTTTAACCTCTGGCATTCTGTGCTTATTTAAAAAAAAAAAAAAGGCAAAAACCTCTAACCACTTCTCTTTTGTGTATTCATGTTTAAAATAAAATGAAAACAGCTATCTTATCTATAATGGAAATCAAATTCAAAAGGAAAAAATTAATTTGTACAAGTGTCCTAAAGGTACTTCATTGTATATATTGTGATAGCATGTTTCCAGAACCAACAAATAAGTGGTGTGAATTTTAGATGTAAATATCTGCCGTTTGTTTTGGGTTCCTTTCCCTTCCCCATTCACTCGACTGCTGTGATGTGGAATTAAAGATTAATACCTGATATTAAAACAGTACAGCTGTATGGTGGTTGTCATCTTATTGCAAAAGTTCCATAGCTTCTCAGAGATTTCTCACGTGCAGCTCCTTGCAGCACTGACTCCTTCTCAGCACAACCAACAAACTCCATCTCTCTCCTCACCCAGCTAACCCACTCTTTTGTAGCACTCATCTTCTTATTGGACACAGCTGTGGCCTGTTTAGGGCAGGCCTGTTCCTAATCTTTGGTGATTAGTACAGCTGCAGCTCCTCAGGGGTGAGATTGCCTTCTGCACTATATTTTCTTACATTCTATCCCCCCACATATGGTCATTGCTGTCCTCGAGGCAGGGCTACCCTCAGGCTGCTCCAAGCCTTCACAAGAGACAAGGAAGAGCCCTCACTTCCCACCTTTGTGTGAATGGGCAAAATGGGGGCCAACCTAAAGGACTTTGTGTGTAGTGAGGGAACAGCTTCCATGGTTAAGTGTTATTTAATATCAACTCCTTGAAGCAAGCAGCAAGTACAGCCCCCTCCTGGTCTAGGCAGGCAGATGGACATGGCACTTGAAACAGCCCCGGGCACAGTTTTGGGGCCATACTTTCAGAGACAAAGCTCTCCCCTAGGACAGCTGTGGAGTGGCTGGGTGCCACTTCCTTATCAGCTGGGGTTAAACCACCAGGTCTCACTGCCTAAAAGATTGCTACACTTTTATTGCAATAGTATTTAAATACTGATCATTTTAACCAACTAGATGTGAAAGAATAGTAGTTAAGACATGTATGAACACAGGATTTGGGAATTGAGAGCTATGGTGACTTCTACAGGCTCCTAATCTCAAATTTTCTTCCATTACCACTAATAAGCCAGGTCATTGTACAGGAGGCAAAACTCATTTAATGTCTCAACATAGCAACAAAAAAAACTTCTGAAACCTGTCTCAAAAGACATTTAGCAGCAAGTCTGACTCTTCAGGATGTACATGGACTGCCAAGGCACCCTTTGCACACACCACATACAAATACTGAGAAGAGAAACTCTAACAGGCGACTGAAGCCTGTATCAGTCCCAGAATAGAATCATAAAATCATTCCAGTTGGAAAAGACCTCCAAGATCACCAAGTCCAGCTTTCAACCCAATACCACTCTGCCCTCTAAACCATATTGTGAAGTGCCACATCCACTTGGTTTTTGAACACTTCCAGGGATGGTGACTCCACCATCTCCCTGGGCAACCTGTTCCAGGGCCTAACCATCCTTTCAGTGAAGAAATTTTTCCTAATATCCAACCTGAATCTTCCCTGACACAACTTGAGGCCATTTCCTCTTTTCTTGTCAATTGTTCCCTGGGAGAAAAGGCTGACCCACACCTGGCTACAACATTTCAGGCAGCTGTGGAGAGTGCTAGGACCTCCAGCCTGAACACCCTGGTACCCTCAGCCACTCCTCCTGGGACTTATGTTCCCAACCCTTCACCCTGTCTTCAATCAGACCCTTTGAGACTGTTTCTAAGCCAGCTTATTAAACCTTAATTTGTCTGAATAAAAAATACTTACTTAACTAACCAAGGACAGGTAATAAACACTGTGTTTTGGCACAACAAAAGATGTGTGAAGCCCTCAGCTTTAAACAAGAGTTTTAAAAATACTCTAGTTTCTGCTAAACCAACAGAACAATTTTTTTCAGTGCAAGTCCAATACTTTATTTAAGCTGCCACTAGTCAGATTGAAATCTAAATCCCATGTCCAAATACCTCTTCTTATCTAAATAAGAAAATTTCAGCCCAGTTTCAAAATATGACTTGTCCAACTCAGTATGAATTTCACTACAAAGCTGATAAGAGGAGAAATTAAACCTCTAGAAATGACTCTAACCTGGCAGATGAAAGATGCAGCCTTCTACACCCTATGCATAAATGTGCCTCCATTTCTGGAGGATTCTTAACAAGCCGTGGACACAAACACAGACAGTTCACAAGGCAGAGCTCCGAGCTCAGGTGTCTTAAGAGAAGGTTCACACACCACTTCTCTCTTTTGATGGCCTTTTCTGTCAATCCCACATAAATTAAACCCAAATTTGGAATAATAGATCTATTACACTTCATCTTATTTTCAGCATTCATTCACAGCAGTACTGCGTTAACTTTTCCCAAACTGTTTCCTGTCCCCCTGACAGAAATCACTTTGTCCTTGCAGCCCAACACCCGAGGCTGAGCCCCTGCACCCCTCCCCATGGCTGTAAGAGATTTGTGTTCTCAGAAGGCAGAGCCAGCACAGCCCCAGCCCCCACAGCTGCCAGGAACAGCCTCTGCTTGCCTGCACCTCCCTTTGCCTGACTCCAATCCCCACAGACGCACGGAGCCAAATGAACTCTCCTGCCCACTCAATTGGCTGACTAGCCCAGAGCAGAGAAGGGTCCAGGCAGACCTCAGAGCACCTTCCAGCACCTAAAGGCATTCCAAGAGAGCAGGAGAGGGACTTTGGACCAGGCCCCAGAGTGATAAGGACACAAGGGAATGGCTTCACACTGACCAAGACCAGGATTAGACTGGATACTAGGAAGAAACAACAGTGAGGAGCAGCACAAGCTCTGCATCACCCAGGTCTCAGCCAGGACAATCCCTAATGCTTCAGAGAGACAGGGCCTGGAGGGTGGTGGAACAAATAGAGCCCCAAAAACCTCACCATGGATCAAGAAGAAGCACAAAGTAAAATGCAAGGAATCTATTCTAGATGCTGAAACAAACTATAAATAAAAAGAAGGAAAAAACCAAAAACACAAAAGGAGTCCTTGGTTTTCCTCAGACTCATTTGAAAATCCCATATTGAAACACAGAGGCTCGTTTCCCAATCCAAAACCAAATAAAATCACTTATCTTCTGTTCTACGAAAATGTATAAAGTTCTTAGTGTGAAGATATTTCATAACTGCACTATTTTGGTAAGTAAACTCTGTCCTTATTATGACCTTCCTAATTCCAAATTTAAGCCCTATTCCCACCTAATTACAAAGCCACTTCATCTCACAGTTCTTTTGGCCACTATCCTGATAAGAAACAACCATTTCTCTTCACAGCTAAGTGACTTTAGTGGGCAATGAGTATTATTTTTAAAAAGCCAATAATTTTCCTAAAGCATACTGATATTGAGCAATTCTGGAAATCCTTATGGACTGACTTAATAATATTTATATTGATCTTAATAACCACATTTGGAGAGATAAAAAATCTAGAAATGTGCAAAACCATGTCTCCTAATGAACACATGATGTACTCTCACAGGTAATTAGTGTCCTAATTACTGCTCACCTGCTGTGCCCTTTCCTGAGTCAGGTGCTCCTCCTCCCCACACTGCCTGTCTCACCTCGTCAAGCTTATCACTTGCACCTGATGACCTGCAAGAACATTCTGATTAGGCAGTGCCCCACCAGGCTGCCTCAAGAGCCTGGCTGTGCAAGAGAGTGCACAGAGCTCCATGGGAGCCCCCTTGCCGTAGTACAGGGCTGGATGACTTTGCCTCTCCCCTCTTTCACTGGAATGATATCCCAGGATATACAGAGTTATTCATAAAGCCGCACAAGGAGCTATCAGCAGGCATGTGCTCCTCTCCCAACTCCACGGGAATTTCAGTTATAAACTCACAGTGTTGGGGATTGTTGAAGGTAGTTAATGGCACAAACTGTGAGAACTTTTGGAACAGAACAAAAATATTCTGAGTTGGAAAAGACCCACGAGGTTCACCAAAGTCCAACTCCTAGCCCTGCCACAGGACAACCCCTAGAACCCCCCCTGCGTGCCTGAACAAAAGGTGATTAGGCCCAGCGACTAGAATATTAAGTTGGAATTAAACAAACAACATTTCTTTCTGCAAAAACACTCACCTAAGAAGCCAGAAACAAATGCACACAGGTTGCTATTTTAACCTCTCCGCTGTCCCTCCTCAAAGCATCCAGTCCTTGTACCTCACAGGGTGTGCCCAGAGCCGCCAGTCCCTGCCACTCCCAGCCCTCACGGGACACCTATCCCACGAACCGCCTGCCCACGGCCCTCGAGCGACCCCTCAGCCGCACCTTGCGCTGCCTCGCGCTGCTTCATACTGCTTCAAACCGCCGGGAGAGGGACGGAGGGGCGGACCGGCCCCGCCCGCCCTCAGGTGTGAGGATCTGCCCCTTTCCAAGATGGCGCCTGCGGCCGCCGTCAGGGAGCGCTCGCGAGCGCCCTTCCCTTACCAAAGATGGCAGCGAAGGGGGGCGGGGACCCGCGCCGCGCGCCGCCGCTCCGCCGCCTCTCCCCAATCAGCGGCCGCCAACTCTCCCGTGGAGGCGACGGCGCGGCCAATGGGAGCGGAGAGCGTGGCGGCCGGGAGGGGAGCGGGCCAATGGGGCGGCGGCGGCGGGGGCAGCCGGTGTGGGGTGGTGGTGCCGGTGCGGCGGGCGCTGCCGGGCGAGGCGGGATGCGGGCGGCCCACGGGCTTTGCGCGGCGCTGGCCCTGCTCCTGCTGCCGGCCGGTGGCCGAGCGCTGCGCGACGGGGACTGCGAGGGTGAGTGCGGCCGGGCCCGGCCCGCGGGTACGGCGGGGGGAGGCCGTTCCTCGCCGCCGTCTCCCGCAGTCTGGCCCGTCCGCCAGGATGTGGGGCCGGGACGCGGAGCAGCCTCAGGGCTGTGACAGCCCCGAGTGACAGCTCGGCCGCCGGGCCGGGCCGGGCCGGGCCGGCGGGAGCGCTGCCTCCAGCGGCAGGAAAAGTCTCCCAAGTCTGGCTAAGTGCGGACGGGCCTGGCCGGGCGCCGCTCGCAGGCCACCGGTGCCGGGGCGGTGCTCGAGGGTGTCCGGTGCCGGGGCGATGCGGCGGGCGGCCCGCGGGGCAGGCGGGGCGGGGCTTCCAGCCGTGCCCCGCGCCGGGGACGGGATCTCCCTTCCGAGAGTACTGCACTCTGCCGGGAAGTTGCCGGTCCACGGGGTCAGCGGTAGTGTAGAGTCCCCACAGGAAAGAGGAGCGACGACTCCGGGAGACCGGCACAGTCGCAGCTCGGCACTGAGCGGGCAGCGCTCCCCGCCCGCTGTCCCTGCCGGGTGACGGTGAGCAGGGCAGGGAGCGGGAGAACACGAGTGAGGTTACTCAGCCAGGACTCCCCCTTAGTCATCCCAGTATTACGGAGTGCTCGGAGTCCTCTCAGTGCGCACAGCCGGGAGCCGCGAGCAGCTGATCCAAATCAAGTCGGGCCCTTTGTGTACCACGGAAATACAAACGCCTCGGGGGTGGAACCTGTTGAGCTGCACAGCAAATTAAGCTGCTCCTGTGCAGTGAACTGAACAGATTCCCCCAGTGAAGCAAGAAGAACTTGAGGTGGGGCTCTTGTAGCTGGCTGGGAGTTTGGGATGCTAATACCCTCCTCTGCAGTAGGACAGAGTGAGGGGAAGGAACCCCGTAAATCAAAACTTCCAGCTGCTGTTGCAGCACTAGACTGGAAACATGTTTCTGTCCTACGGTGGCTGTCAGTGTCACTGCCTGCAGCAAGTTTTTTCTTCCCAAGGTTTTCACTTCCCAATAGCTTACAGTGGACATCAGTGTGTCTGTGACTGGGGATAGATGGGTGGGAGGTAAATAAGGGTGTGCTGTATGCATACAAAAAAATGTTTTCCAAAATGGCCCATCTTATAATTAGTTCTAGTTTTGATATAATGAGAGTACATTTCTGCTCAGTTCTGTGATGGCCATGCTCCATTTCCTGTCATGCCCAATTACTGTGCCATGCATTGTGTTCTGAGTTGAACACAAGTTGCTAATGACAATAATATTTTCCAGTCCCTTCCTGTTGGAGTAAACAAATCCCATAAAAGCCATAACTCATACCTGTTTCTTAGAGGCAGGATGGTTCCTGGCACTCATCTTGCATGGGAAGGTGTGAGAATCCCCAGGAGCTGAGCAGGAGTTGGGAGGACTGAGAGTGCTGCAGGTGATGCTGATATCCACAGATGAGTTGTGAGCAGCAGGATGACCAAAATCTGACACTCGGGGTGTCCCTGAGTCATCCCACAGGCTGTCTGCCCTCCTTCCCAGCCACACACGGGGCTGCTGCACTTTGGAGCACGTGTGGAGCAACTGCTGCCCAGGGAAGGAGCAATGACCGGTTTGTGCAGCCCTTCCCATAGGCAGGAACTTGGATCTGTCCTCTCAGCTGCAGCTGCACTTGTGGGAGGTGCCTTATGTCTAAGAGTCTTCCCTCTTTCCATCTGAAACTGCATCAGAAGCTTATGGAAATGAAAGAAGGAGAAAGGTGCCACGGGGACAGAGCATGGGATCACATTTCTTTTTCTCTTGGAAGTAATTTCAACTGAAGCAGCCTGGTAATCAGTGATACCCTGTTACTGAAGTCAGCACATGGGGAGTCTCAGAGGATTATGTACAGAGTTGGTTTTCAATCAGCACTGGGTTTCACACTCATGTTCTTACAAGTTGCTTCCCAAAGCAGCAAGACAACTTTAAATGTACATTTTTGCATGGGCGTTGTTTTGTGTCCATCATATGATCCTGTGCTCACTCAGGACAATGTAGAGAGAGCCCTAGACACTCCCATGGATCTCATTTCTCAGATTGTCACAAACCCACCAAAAGCATCAGGGCATGTTGTTGATTCACGTGTGCTCTGAATGACTTTCTGAACCATGGGTGAAGTTCAGAAAACTTCACTGTTTTCCAGCTATCCAAACTGTTATCCAAACCCCCCTGATTCCATTTCCCTACAAGTGTTCTCTAAGAGCTGCCATGAGATTACTGCTCTGGCTGATAACTCCATCCATCTTCCCTTCCAGTGTGTGTCACATTCCTGGGAAGGTTCTACCAGAGTCTAAAGGACAATGACGTTGAATTCACACCTTCCAGTATTGAAAAGGAGCTCTTGAAATCCTGCAAAGAAGCAAAGGGAAAAGAGAATCGCCTGGTAAGTAGGGGGAGTCAGTAATATTTCCCTTCTGCAAATGAGGGGAAACTGAGTTTGTATGATGTGGCTTCCCAAGGGCTGTTTTTGCTGGCTCTGTGGCCACAGTGGGTCCTGTATTTTTTATGAAAGGACTTGTGGAGTTCAATCTCTTTACCTTAAAAAAAAAGGAAAAAAACACCACCCTGTCCACAGTGATTGGACTGGCTGGCATCTCACTGTTACTGAAGCACTGGATATTACAAAGCTTTTGTTTGCTGTAGGGCTTCCCTGTCCCTTAAATGGTATTTGGGGTGCTATATAATCTGTTAAAATATTTATACTCTTCAACTGTTTAGCTGAAAACTAAACAAAGGAAAACCAAATTGCTCTAACTAAAACCAGAGGCAATTTGTGAATGAAGAGGCCCAATGAAAAGGCCTGAACTCTCCTCAGAGAACTACAGAGATACCATCTGACATGCAGAGGGGGAACATTTCAGAGAGGCTCTTTGAATGAAAATTATTTCTAATCCTGTTCAATTTTTATAAAGTTAAGAAACAAGACCAGCCTCAGCAGCTGTAAAATCATTGCAATGGAAAACACCTGCTCAATATTCTGGGCTTAGTTAGGCTCCTTTTGCCCAGCTCTAGCAGTCCCTTGGGGAGGTTCTCTAACTGTAAACATCAAGCTGCAAAAACAATTATGACAGGGACAGAAAACTCTGCTTTTAGAAGCTTTCTTTCCATGCATCCCCACTTCACTCTTTTCTTTCCTCTAGTGCTATTACATTGGGGCCACAAGTGATGCAGCCACCAAAATCATTAACGAGGTATCAAAGCCCATGAGTCACCACATCCCTGTGGAAAAGATCTGTGAGAAGCTAAAGAAGAAAGACAGTCAGATCTGTGAACTAAAATACGGTGAGTTGCCAGCACGAGAGGAAATGCTCATGATTTGCTGGGGTGTGGATGACTGCGGGTGAAGCAACATCCTAAAACCACTCAGTCCTGAGTTCTGTAGCCTAGTTAGGTTGCACAACCTGGGTTGCTCTCCATGAACAACATCCTAGAGAGTTCTATGGAGATGCTTAGGTAAGACTGCTAACCCTTCTTGGCTTCTGCAGGGACTCTGATCAGCCCTGGAATAACTAACTCCCAGGTGTAGCAGCACTGCTGTGCTCACATTGCTGTTTGGGAGGGTGTGTGGTACAGCCTGTGCTGGCAGCAGGCAGGGCTGTCACTGTGACAGGGCTCAGGCCCTTGGCTGAGCTCTGCAGTCCCAGCTGCTCTCCTGTTCCCAGCAGCAGGGTGATAAATGCTGCTTTCTCACCTCTTCTGGTGTCTCCTCAGAGCATTCCACTCTCTATTTCTCATCATCTTCCTTAAACTCTTACATTCCTAGGTGACTCCTCTTCCTGAAAAGACTAATACAAAAACAGGCTTAGAAATGCCTCCTTCTGCTTTCCCTTATAGCTGCCATTACACCCCCTCGAGACACCCCTTGGATTGGGTATCTTTATACTTTTCATTTCTGCTACATTTCTTTTATCTAGTGGAAAAGAAGTGCTGCTGCTCATATAATAAAGGGGCTTTCAGGGCTATTGTGGAACTCCTGCACCTAAACTGCAACCAAGCTTTCTGTCTTCTAATAATTTTTAGCATTTAAGAGCCTTATCTGCTGTCCAAACCTAATTTAGACGTTCCTTCCACCCCTGGCACCTCTCTCCCTCTTGGGTTTTGGCTTCCTCGCCCACCTGGCATGTCTGAGTGCAGCTCTGCTCTCCCCACAGACAAACAGATCGACCTGAGCACCGTCGACCTGCGCAAGCTGCGCGTCAAAGAGCTGCGGCGGATCCTGGATGACTGGGGCGAGGTGTGCAAGGGCTGTGTCGAGAAGTACGACTTCATCCGCAGGATCCACGAACTGATGCCCAAGTACGCGCCGAGGGCGGCCGGCGCCCGGACAGACCTCTGAGGGCCGAGACCGGGGCGATGGATCCTGGGGCTCTGAGGGGCGAGACCGGGCCTGTGAGGGGACTGTGAGGGGCGACCTCGAGGCTCTGAGGGGCGACGCCGGCCCCGCGCTTTGTACGGGACTTTCATTAAAGTTCGCCGGTGTGTACCGGGCGGAGCCGTGCCGTGTGACGTGATTGCGGGACACACCCCCTGCGCCCTCCGCACCCGCCGGGTTCCGACATTTCCCGTCCTCCCCGGGTTCCGACATTCCCCGTTCCGCCATCCCCCCTCCATCCGCGGAGCGGCCCCGCGCGCGCCCCCTCAGCCCGCCGAGGGGCGGAGCTTCGCCGCCCGCCCTGATTGGCCGCCCGGCCGTCGCGCGCGGGCGGCGGGAAGTGCCGTGTGACGTCATGGCCCCGTGACGCCGGCTTGCGGCGCGGCGCGCGCGGGGCGATGACGTAGGGCCCGCGCGGCGCGGCGGCCGGAGCCGCCTTCGCTCCCTTTTGTCCAAGATGGCGGCGGCCGCCGGAGGCGCCTCCTGAGCCGCGGGCCCGGCGCGATGAAGCGCGGCAGCGACCGCGACTCGAGCCCGCCGGGGGCCGCGGGCGGACGCGCGGCCGCCGCCGCCAAGCGGCCCCGCGACCGCGACCGCGAGAGCAGCAGCCGGCGCGGCCCGCACCGTAGCTCGGGCGCCTCCCGCAGCAGCCGGGACAAGTCCACGCCCGGCGGCGGCGGCGGAGGCGGCGGCGGCACCACCACCAGCAGCAGCGGCGGCGGAGGCGGCTCCAGCTCCCGCAGCCACCGCGGCGATGAACGCGCCGGCGGCGGCGGCGACTCGAACCACCGCCCGGCGGGGAGCGGCTCGGCCTCGGGCGCCCGCGGCGGCAGCCAGGCCGCCCCCTCGTCCTCCTCCTCGTCCCGGGCGCTCGGCGTGCCCAAGGCCAAGGCGCTGCCGGGCGCCGTGGTAGCCCCGTCGCTGCTGCTGGCCGGGCCGCCGCCGGGCGCCGCGCCCTCGCTGCTGCTGGCGCCGCTCGGGGGCTCGGCCGGGCTGGCCGGGGAGCCGCCCGGCTCCTGCGAGTACAAGACGCTGCTGGTGAGCGGGCTGAGCGCGGCCCTGCCCGACCAGCTGCTGGAGGACGGGCTATTCCGCCTCTTCCAGCGCTTCGCGGGCGGGGGCGCCGGGGACATCAGTGTCAAGCTCTCCCACACGCCCGAGCTCGGCCGCGTCGCCTACGTGAACTTCCGACACCCCGGGGACGCCCGCGACGCCCGCCGGCACGCCCGGGCCCGGCAGCTGCTCCTCTACGACCGGCCGCTCAAGGTGGAGCCCGTGTACCTGCGCGGGGGCCGGCGCAGCCGCACGCCGCCCCCCGCGCCCTCCCCGGAGCCGCTGGGGTACCTGCCGCCCCTGCACAGCGCCTACCAATACAAGCAGCGCTCGCTGTCGCCGGTCACCAGCCCCTTGCTGAGGGAGCCGCGGCCTCGTCACGCCGCCGCTGCCGCCTTCGCGCTGGAAGCGGCTGCCATCGGGCTCTCCCGGGAGCGGGAGCGGGCCCTGGATTACTACGGGCTGTACGATGAGCGCGGCCGCCCGTACAGTTACCCCATCGTGGCCGAGGAAGACCTGATGCCAGAGGATGACCAGAGAGCCACCCGCAACCTCTTCATCGGCAACCTGGACCACAACGTGTCGGAGGTAGAGCTGAGGCGCGCCTTCGAGAAGTACGGCATCATCGAGGAGGTGGTGATCAAGCGCCCCGCACGCGGCCAGGGCGGTGCCTACGCCTTCCTCAAGTTCCAGAACTTGGACATGGCCCACCGGGCCAAGGTGGCCATGTCGGGCCGCGTTGTGGGCAGGAACCCCATCAAAATCGGCTACGGAAAAGCCAACCCCACCACCCGGCTGTGGGTGGGGGGCCTTGGCCCTAGCACTTCCCTGGCCGCCTTGGCCAGGGAGTTCGACCGCTTTGGCAGCATCAGGACTATTGACTACGTGAAGGGCGACAGCTTCGCTTACATCCAGTACGAGAGCCTGGACGCTGCCCAGGCCGCCTGCGCGCAGATGAGGGGCTTTCCCTTGGGTGGACCGGAGCGGAGGCTCCGAGTGGATTTTGCCAAAGCAGAAGAGACGAGATACCCGCAGCAGTACCAGCCCGCGCCGCTGCCCGTGCACTACGAGCTGCTGGCTGACGGGTACAGCCGGCACCGGAGCCTGGAGCAAGACTTGAGGGTGCGGGATAGGACTCCTCCGCACCTCCTGTACTCGGACAGAGACAGGAGCTTTGTGGAGGCGGACTGGGCCAGCCCTGCCAAAAACGCCGAACGCAGGAACAACCTGGAGAGCTACAGCCGGTCCGTGCGCAGCCGGAGCGGGGAGCGCTGGGGCAGCGACGGCGACCGCAGCGTGCCCAAACCGTGGGAAGAGAGGCGGAGACGCCGGAGTCTTTCCAGTGACCGCGGGAGGACTACTCACTCGCCTTACGAGGACAGAAGCAGGACAAAGGCCAGTGGGCCAGCTCTAGACCGCAGCCCTGACAGGGCTCGCAAGGAGAATCACACTACAGAACCCGGAGCCGAGAAAGAGCAGAGCAACTCCCTCCAGAACAATCGTCACACGGCCGAGGAGAAACCGCATCGCGAGCCGGCCGATGCTCCCCAGCCCAAAAAAAGGGACAGCGAACGCAATCATCGAACTGGTGAATCGGAATCCAAAACTCACGAGGAGCCAAAATCCGAGACCAAAAAGCTAAAGAATTTATCAGAATATGCTCAGACACTGCAACTTGCTTGGAATGGGCTTCTTGTGCTAAAAAACAGCTGCTTCCCCACCTCTATGCACATCCTGGAGGGAGACCTGGGTGTCATCAACGGACTCCTCAAAGACCATTCATCCGGCGGGAAGTTGACGCAGCTCAAAATCGCTCAGAGACTTCGGCTGGACCAGCCCAAGCTGGATGAAGTCACCCGGCGCATCAAACAAGGCAGCCCCAACGGCTACGCCGTGCTCCTGGCCACCCAGTCCGCCCCGGCAGGGGCAGGGGCCGAGGGGACCTTCCCTGTGGTAGAGCCTGGCTTGCAGCGACGGCTTCTCAGGAATCTGGTCTCCTACTTGAAACAGAAGCAGGCTGCTGGGGTTATCAGCCTGCCCGTGGGAGGGGCAAAGGGCAGGGACAGCACAGGCATGCTTTACGCGTTCCCTCCTTGCGAGTTCTCTCAGCAGTACCTCCAGTCAGCACTAAGGACATTGGGGAAGTTAGAAGAAGAACATATGGTGATAGTTATAGTCAAAGACACTGCCTAGCCCACACTGTCTTTTCAAATTCCATGTTTTCTTTGTGTGTCACACAGCCCAGTTGTTTTTAAGGCTGATCATTTTGGTTGAGGCTCAAAACACCTTGACCAAAGTGGTAAGATTTTTAGTTTCTAATTAATTTTAATACCTATAATATCTATTAAAATTTTAAATAGAGCCCATTTTATTCGTTTTTAATATGTGACACTGTCCGCTGTTGTTCTGTATTTTTATTTTTTAACTGTATGAAAAGTTGTCAGTAAAGCCTTGTTCACTGATGGATTTCTAAACTTGTGCGGTATCCGAGTTCTTGTGGCCAGGAAGGAAGCAGGAGCAGCCAGGCCAGGCCAGGCCCCAGTTCAGTTCTCAGATCTCAACCTTGAGCACCTCCTTCTTCTTTATATGTGTCCTTCAAGGTGGGAGGGGAAGGGAGGTTCTTAGTGCTGTATCAGAGACTGAAAGGTTGGTTCTCTATTTTTTTTTTGTCCTGTTTGCTTTTTATTTCAAAAATTTGAGTCTGGATGCTTTGCTGTTGAGTCTCTATTTGAGAATAGAAGCTTCCCAGGAAGCCAGCAACCAAGGAAGCAAATCCTGATCAAGAATAAAAGTGTTTTTCATTCGCACCAAAAAATTAGTTGATACTTGGCAGAAAGTTTGCTACTGAGGAGTGGATGCTTTATTCAAGTTGGTGAGGTGTGAGACCACCTGGCACATGTCTCAGTCATAGAAGTTCTTGAATAAAACAAAGGTTTGACATTACTAATTTTTATAAAAGGCAAAACAAGCAGAAGAAAAAACAAGTGATTTAAGGGGGAACTCTCTAATATCTCCCATATTAGATGTGGACAAGCTAGGGGCACAAAGGTGTTTGATGAGCTGGAGGTGCCCATTTGCAGTCAATCATGTTGTACTACCTGGAATCCTTTATTGAAATACAAATGGCTATTTTTTTTTTCCCTAAAGTTTAAATTTGTTTGCAGGCTTACAAAACCAGACAGAAACATGTCTGGCTGGCTGAGAATGTGTTCTGTTACTACAGGTGACCTGTAACAGAGGAACCACTGGAGATCAAAATCTGAGCTCTAAAAGGGATGGATCCATCACCTTTGCTGTCTGTGCTGTGAGGTGGTTGGTTGGGAGGCCAGACCTTTTGAGTGCTTAGCAGCATAAGGATGTGGTAACAAGTCCAAGCTGGAGTTAAAATCCACACTGTTCTGTTAGGGGATATTTTTATTTTTTAAAATGATGCCTGTAGATTTTAGGAGACTTACAGAAAATTGTGTGGGATTAAAAATGCTACATTTTAAAGTTTCTTTAGATTTGCAGGTGGTTTTTTGTTGTTGTTCTCTTAGTAAGCAAGTGAACAAATTAGTGGGAGATTTGTCTAGCACCAATCTCTGTGACCCAGCAGCTCACTTGCTGAGGGTTGCCAAAAACCCTTCTAAAACTCCTCTCAGGTATGACTGGTGTCACAACCTACTAAGCAGGGAAAGTAACTCAGTCTAATGATGCTGTTATTTTTCACTTTTTAACCCTGCAGGGACATCATCAGCTGATGATGGATTATTAATATCAACAAGTGTGGGTTGGTTTGTTGGGCTGGGGGAGGGGTTGCATTTCACTTGATGCATCTTCCGTGAAGGCACGGATCAGAGGGGAGCTGAATGCTCCACTGGAACAGCAGGGAGCCGGGAATGTGCTGTGGGAGCAGAGGAGCAGCTCCAGTGCCCGAGCAGCCAGCCTGCCCCGGTTTCACACGGTTATAGGGACACCGACTCCGCCCTCCTGACCCAGTCCCCAGTGCTGCCCTAACGCGGACGGTGCCAAATGTCAGCAATTGTAACGGTTCGGTGTTATCTGAAACCAGGGGCTGTTAAATACCCCTGGGGGCCGGTCCTAGAGCGATTACAGCCTTTTGTGGGAGTGTCCTGCCCTGGAGGTGTCCGAGCAGCTGGAGGCACTGAGGTGGTGGCAGGACAAGTGCGCACCTGGCTGATGGTAGCAGGGAGGTGCAGCTCATGGTGCTGTGCCATGGCCTTGTGTGTGCTATGGTGTGTGAGTGTTAGGAAAGGGAAGGAAAAAAAACCCCAGTAATTATAAAAGCTGCAACTGTTTGCTGACAAAGCCAAGGAACAGCCCAAAATCCCCCATCTCCCACTTTCCTTGTGAAATAAGTAAATAAATAATATAGGGCTGTTTAAAAGACAAAGGTTGAGTGAGATTTGGATTTCTCTCCCCAGAGAGGTGGCTGATGGTTTTAAGCATGTGAGAGCAACAAATTCCCTCCTACCAAAATTAATAGTTGTAAAGGAGAAGTTGGGGAGTTAGGGAAAAAACACCTGGGAGAGAAGCAGCAGCATCCATCTGACCTGAGCCTTCCCTGCTCCCCAGCAGGCAAGGGAGCCACACCATGGCTTTAACAGCCTGTGCCATGGCCAAAGGCCCCATCCTGGACCTGTGTTCACCATCCCCTCCCTTCACAGATGCATCCAGGCTGATTCCAAGAGAAGCAGGCTGGAGAAGGGTTGGCAGTTACAGCAAGGTAACTCAGCACCTGGATCTTGCAGCATCAAAGACGGGCCCTGCACTGGGATGGGCAGCAGTGCTGGGGAGAAGGTGCAGGGGTGGGGGGCCTGGGCCCCTCAGTGATGCTGGAGGGTGCTGGGTAAGGCAGTGCTGGGGTTTGGTTTTGGGAGGATGGAGCCTTTCAGCCCAGTGCAGTGGGGCAGTAGGGTGATCATGGCAGGGTACTGGTGTCTGGCTCCTCGGGCTGATCTGAAGCTCAAAGGGAGAATAGGGTGTGAGGTGGTGGATGGGCTGGTCTGAGAGTGTTCCTGCTTGGCCTGAGGTACCCCATCTTTTATTCTAAGCACCCATTCAGCAAACATTCTGTCTTACAAGACCTCTTGAACAGCAGTTGCTGGCTGTCCTTCCTACTGAGACAGGGCTGAGAGCCCTGGAGGTGCTCTGAGCATTGCTGAGGAGCCTCAGTGATTACCCTCAGCTACACTTGGTGAGGTTTGTACCCTGCTCTGCCAGCCTTGGCCTGTGGGAGGTTTTTGAACCCCAGCCCTGCAGGGATGTGCTGCTCCCTCCCACAGTGCTGGCAGGGCATGCCTCAGGATGTGCTCCATGGAAGGGTGCTGCAGTGCTCCACGTGGGCCAGGCAGGTACTCGAGGGTCCTGTGCAAAGAGGAGCACGCTGACAGGAGGGCTCAGGCTGTGCTGGGCCTGTCTGCTCACATCAAGGGAGGAAACAGCACCTCCCTGCTCCCCTCTGCTGCAGAGGTAGGAGTATGTCTTAGCCAGCTGGCAGGACAATTAAATCTCCTTCCACCCTCTAAGCCAGGGTCTGTGACTGCTGCATAGAAGAAATACTGTATGGCACATCAGCCATGTGCTGTAAGTATTCCAGAAGATTATAGGATTCTTTCCAAGCAACATGCTTTTAAATAGATTAAATCATGATGCCAGGGTGGCAGGTGATTTTCCAAATGCTGAGAATTCTCCCCATCCCAAGCAGCTGCAGAATTATGGCCTGACAAAAACAAAATAAACCCTGTTAGTCCCCAGTTCTGAACTCCACTTTGCACCCAGGCTGGTGCAGTCACCTCTTCCCCAGAACTTCCCCAGAACTCAGGCAGTGGCATGGGGTGCAGGCTGCTTCCCCAGGTGTGTATTTAACTTCAGAGGGGCCAGGTCTGCCCAGGACAGGGGTGGGGGGGCTGCTTCAGCAGTTTTAGGGGGTGACCTGCAGGCCCACAGGGTAAGGCCCAAACCCACTCCTTTGGCTCTGTTCAGTGCAGTTGGGGCAGGTGTGGGAGGGGAGGGAGGCTCATATACTCACAGCATCTCTCTCACCTTCAAGTCAAATGCACACACAGGAGCTCCAGCCCAGGTGTTTTGGTTCTGTCTCACAAAACTGGCAAATGCCTCCAAAACAGCCAGGCCCAAACCAGCAACAGATGCAGTCAATTACAGCTGGGGTTTAATGCCAGAACAAGAGATGGACATCTGGCACTGCATCTCCCTGCGAGTAGTAGCTGAGTACAGGCTTTATTTTTTTCCTCCTCCTGAGCTGCACATATTCTATGGTGAAGTTGGGTGGGAGGGTTTCTGATAAAGCAGAGGCTACTTCCACAGCTGTTGGGTGGCAGATCAGCTTTCAATCCCCTCCTTTAATCAGAATGCTGCTCCAATTGCTGGTCTTAAATGCTGTAGTAGTCACTTGTTCATCTTTATCAACTGTGTAGGGTAAAATTATCCATTACAAGTTGCAGCAGAACCTTTCTTTTTAATTATTAACAAGCAGCCCAGGGTAAGTGCATTAAGTAGATGCAATGCTGGAGGGAAAAAAGCTATCCCTTCTTTCAGTTCAAAAGGATATCCTTTCTGTTCAAGCAGTAAAACTGTGAGCCTTAGCTGAAATGAGCAGTTCTTGGTGGAAAAGTGGTTGTAGTGTCAAGAAGTGAGAAGTCTCCAGTTCCCTGTTCTGCCTCAAACCCTATTCTGCAAGTGGCAAAAACAGAGAGAGGGTTAAAAGGTGAGTGGATGGGAATAAACAGCACAGCCACGGCCTTGGCCAGACAAGCAGTGAGCACATGCCCCTGCCAGCTGAGCACAGGCCCAAGCTGGGCAGTGGGTGCTGCTCTGGGAACTCAAACACTCCACTGCCATTTCTGCCTCCCGTTCTGAGGGCAGGGCCTCTTGTCACACCCCAGTCTGATTTTCCCTGTGCCCTGACAGCCACAGGGCAGCCTGGGCAATGCCAAAGCACAGGAGGAAGCGGGTGCTGCTCCCAGCTCCTGGCACATCCTGGGAGATGTGGAATTCCCTGCCTGAGCTGCAGAGTGGATGCTCCAGAGCACCTCCCCACACAAGAACAGCCCAGCACCAGTGGCATCATCCAGCTCCCACTCAAGGTGGTGAGCATGCCACTGAGAATTCCAGGCTGTCAGGCAACCCAAGGGATCAGACTGGCACCCACAGCTGCTGTGGCATCCCTTTTGTGTTTCCTTTATGTTTCTTTTGCCCTTCCTTACTGCAGAGAGGTTCCAGCTACACCTGACTGCTCTCAGCCAAGCCCTGCAGGCACATGGAGCACTGCTTTTGCATGGCTACAATTCACAGCCATAGACACAGACAGGATTTGTATTTAATTTTTTAATAAATACACTTTACATTAAAGAAAAAGGCCTTCAATTTGCAGTTTCCACACAGAGGGCAAGAGGAAAAAAAAAAAAAAGAAAAAAAAGAAGAAAGAAAGAAAGAAAGATTAAAAAACTTGAACCACAAAGGGCAGAGGGGAGAAAAAGGGCCCAAACTTCAATCTCAGCTTCCCATGTCTTCAGGAATACCAGGCTCTGGCTAGGCCCAGCCAGGATTTCAGCCTCCCACTATAGCTGGTACCACAGCACAAATTGGCATTGGCAAACACCCCAGGAGCTCTTCCCTGGAGGACAAAAGCATCTGGAACACATTGGTGCATTAGCAGGTATAACACCTGTAGATCTTCTTTTTTAAAAATAAAATCATATTTAAAATAAAAATATTCTCACTCCTCAATGATATTAGAAACCATGATCCTCTTATTTCACTTAGTAGTTGCATAAATTTTCTTTTAATTTTAAACAATTTTTCTCCCCAAACCTACCCCATGGTACAAGGTACTACAGGAATACAAAGGTCTCCCCTCTTTACTAGAACACTTGCCTTTTTTTTTTCTTTTTTTTTTTTTTTTTATAAAACTATTTCTGTTCTTTAGGAAAGAACTTTATACAAAGAAAATATATTGTGAAATATCTTCAGAAGTTTCCTTGAAGAGTCATCTCAGCCTAAAATGAAAAATTAAAAAAAAAAAAGGCAGAGAGAAATGAGGCCTAGCCCCAGGTCTCTTTATTGAGACTTAGCCCCGAGCCTCGAACTGACTCAAACCAACAGAGCGGATCGGCAGGAGATCCTCAGGCTCTCCAGAAAAGCAGGGCTGGGGTGCTCAGTCGCTTTCCAATTTGGTCTCTGGTCTCTCCTGTGGGAATGGAGCATCTCCTCCTGCCCACACCCCGCCCCAGCCGCTCCTCACTCGTTCAGGGACAGGATGATGTCGTCCTCCAGGTCTGAGTTATCGGAGCTGTCGGCTGCAAAAGAGACACGTGGGTTATGCTGGGTTTGTGACACGGGAGAGGGTCACCCCTGCCCTGCACCATCAGTGCTCCAAACTGCTCAAATGCAGCCAGGAAATCTGCACCAGAGCCTTCCTTCCCTGCTTACAACAGAGGCTCAAGGAGAGCAGCTTTAGCAAGTGCAGTTCCTATCAGCTGGCAGGTTTTTCCCCCACAAGGTAGGGAGGACACCAGCAGAGCTGCCTGCACAACTTCCTGTGCACAAGAAAGGGCAACAGCTCTTCACACCAGGGGCTGGACAGATGTGGCAGTCGTTCCTCACAGCTGGACGGCCCCACCAGCCTGACCCCTGTATGATGTGAACAAGGTAATTCCTTATGGAGTAAGCTGGACCCCACTAAGGTGGAAGCAATCCACACACTCCCAACTAGAACCTTCCTCTAGTATCTCAGAGGTTTCTGTAATGAATTTAACTACAGGTCACTTCCTAAAGGTGACCCGCAAATTGTGCTTTTCCTGCTTTTCTTCATTGTGGTACAGAATGAAGGCATGAAGGGATTTACCAGAAGCAGTCACACACACATACACACACTTGCTTTTTATCTTCAAACACAAGATCTCTCCTCCCTCAGTTGTCCAAGAGGGAAGTGGTAGCAGCTCTGGCAGCAAGAGGGCTCCTTCCTTACCTTAGAGGTGATGTTGGCTCTTTTTCTTATGTGAATTCATTGGATGCAGCAGATAACTGGGTATTAAAAATAGTTTAAAAGAAAAGAAAAAAAAAAAAAGACACCAAGACTTCCACTTAGCCATCTCAGAAATAGTGGATCTCTAAATGCCTGTTAAGATAGAAAGACCTTCTGGAAGGGGTTCACCCCTCCTCAGATGCTATCCTTAGGGAAAAAAAATCACAGGCAAGCAGAGAGGGCACAAACCCTTTCCCCCAACCCTCCTCCCTAAAGATCAGCCAGCTGCCTTTCCACTGTGATCAGCAAGGGATGCTCCATGTCACCATCCATCAGACTGAGCCTAAGCTGAGGGGCCATCAGTGCTCCCAGAAACGCCACAGCTACACTGGGGAGTTAGAAAACACCAGCCAGTGCTCAGCTACACTTACACAGTAAGAGGGAAAGAAGCACAAGCAAGATAAAAATCCAGAAACTCTGGAGAAGAAAAGCTGAGAAAGTTGGAGTTTGGGGGGGGGGGGGGGGGGGGGGTTTGCTGGTTTGGGGTTTTTTTTAACTCAGAGGAAAGCTTTGAGAAAGGATCTCCTCACTATTCCCCAGTTCACCACACAACCTTCCAGTTCTGAGCTCTGTAAGTAAGCCTGACTGCAGTTAACTGCTTGGCATAATCAGTTTGCACAGACCTGCCTGGAAGTTGCCATTTTGGATTATGGAAGAAGAGAGGAATCAGAATCAAGAGTCGGTCAGGCTGCTGGTGAGAATTCTATGTATTTCTTCCATCCTATGATGCATTTCAGAAATTACACCCACCTGGCCCAGGAAGAAGCTCTTTAAAGACCTGCACAATGCATGAACTGCTTTGACAAACAGATCTAACGTCCCCAAGGTGGTAACAAAGGGGGAGGAAGACAAATTCAGGTTCTCCATGGATTATTTTAAAAAAGGAATTAGAACCTCTTCTAAAGCACAAGAGACCAATGCCACTCACTTCCCTATTTCAATTGTTCTCTGAATTATTTTGCTTTGGCAACACTCACTGTATGTTATGGAGGTTCACCCACAATACAGCAAGAATCTGCAGCAGGGAACACTCTAAATGCACCCCATGCCAGTACTCTCTATACTGGCAGTGCCATTCCAACTTTTAATTCTGGAACAAGCATAAGCAAAGGAAAATTTTAATTGCTCTTTGCTGGGTGGGAAAAGAAATCAGATGAAGTCACAGAAAAGCTGCCACAGAACCCCACTCATCAAACCCATCAAGGGCCATGCACACTTGAGCCTGGCAGAGCTGCACTTCCTGCTCTGAGTTCCTGAAATTGCTGCTAAGCAACCTAACAGCCACAGGATGGGCTGGCTGCAGCTCCACAGATCCAAGGTCTGCTCAAGTAGCTCTATCTATAAATGAGGTACAGATGTGGCCACTTCATAACAGTGCTCTGCAGAGCATGCCTGAAATTTCTGTCAAGTAGCCCCTGGTTTGTTCCAGGAAGAGTTATTGAAATGGCCTGAACATCCTGGCCATGCTGCCCCTTGGACAATTCAAGGTACAGCACCCCAGGTGCTCACTGAAGAGCTTTTGGCTCTGCATTCCCTGAGGAAAAACGAGTGGAGTTGTGTCACAAAGATCCTGTCCACTACTAGGACACAGAGGTTCCCTGTAACCCCAAAATGTTGCACTGCAAGATGCCATGAATGACTGAGCTGTGCAAATATCTTATATGGCCCTACAGTACAAACCTATTTCCTTCTAGAGAACAGCAGAATGACCCCACAGAATAACTCTGGCAACCTCATGTGGCCATGTCCTTAAAAATGACTGAGCTACATTGCCACAGAAGACATGGATGAGCCTGCCAGCCACATCACTGCCCCAGAGGGGCCTGGCATGCTTCATCCTCCAGCTCACTGCCAGGGAAGATTGATGTGAGAGCTGAGATGGGAGTCAATCTATCACTGCAGGACTTCAAACACCTTGCACACTGTAATTACTCATCCTTACCAACCTTTTAACTTAAGGTAACTATATTATGTCCATTATGTCCATTTTTACAGCTTGAAAATTAAAAATAACTAAGTGGTTTGGCTGCACATACTCAAAAACTGTGCTGCAAAAGAGGGAACAGAATGTAATGTCACAAATCCCAAGCCTCATGCTATCCTACTCACCTTCTTTCTTGTGAAGCATTTTTCCAAACATTATTGCTACATAAAAAGTTCAGACCTTTCTATGCACACATACACACACACTTGGTATTTTCAAATCACTGTATTTGCAGAATACCCAAAAAAGAGAACAATTTAAATTGTATCCCAAAAGTTATGTTAGCTTCAGAACAGTGTAATAAAGGAAATGAAGTCAGAAATGTCATGTTGGCTTTGCACTTTAGGCAATTACAAAAGAGAAAGAACAGCACCAAGGATCAAAAGTGCTTCTCTGTCCTTATAGGCTCACAAGAGGCAGAGAGGACAGGTGAGGTAAGAGTTAAACCTGTTTCCCCTTGAAGGGAGGACAGGCAAGCAATCATACAAAGCTTCTTCACACAGAGTTCTCACACATACACACACACCTGGGAGCATCTGAAGAAAGCAGATACCTCCTTTTCCAGAATGCACAGTTGGTCTCTCACATAAGAGCTGTTTTTACCAGCAGATTACTAAGAGAAGCTCCAGGTGAACAAGGTGATGATGGCCTGTCACTCATACCAGCCAGGGACAAGTCAGTTAAGTCATTTCAGGGGAAATTTAGATGTTACCTCTTTGTCAGGACCTTAAGCAGGTGGCCACACACTTACTATCTCCAAGAATCAGCTCAACTTCCTCATCAGCATCAGAATCTTCATCTTCTCCCTCATCTCCCTCTTCCAGGAGGTTGGCAATCTCCTCATCATCGGAGGGAGAAAAGTCATTTTCTCCATCCTCACCAGCATTCTCATTGTTCTCATCCTCCTCCAGCTCAGCCTCCAGCAGCTGGTCTGTATCTAGCTCATCAAGGTCATCTGTGTCATCATCATCTTCATCATCATCTTCTTCTTCTTGCTCCTCTTCCTCCTATAAAGACAGCAAAACCAGTCCATTGCAGACATTAGGATAAATGTAAAATGGAATACCAGCAACTAAAGAAAACCTATCATTTTCATTTCTCCCCACATCCAGCCATCAGACAATATAAACACTCTCCCATCACCCATCTAAGCACTCTCTCCAAAGCTTCAGAATATCACACATGCCAGATCACCTGCAGGCCTGCAAAATCTCAACTGCAAAATGCTGGTGGCAAACAGGTACCATTGGCTCAACCTCCTCTCCAGGACTGGCCACCAACACATGGCACCACAATGCACCCTTGAGAAGGACATGCAGGAAGACCTGTTAATCCATGGCTTTGTTGCTAGTCTTGTGCAAACTGCATTAAGTTTCAGCAGGACCAAAAGCTCCATTTGACACCAAACCACATGCACCATCAGTCTCTGTCACTGCCATTTAGATGAGGTATAAAGTGTAGGGAAAAATACTTTTAGCCTAAGCCAATCCCTGAATCACTCAGCTTCAGATGACAGAACTGTTTAAGGCAGCTCAGGAGCCACATCTTTGGTATTTACCTGTGGATCAAGATCTTTATCAAATCAGAATTTGCCTTCAGTAAAGCAACTGAATTCCTCATTGTATAGGCAAAATCCAGAAATCTGTGTGTAGTGGATGAGACTGAGCGGGAAGGAGCTGTAACAGTGCCACCCTTCTCCCAGACAAACTGCCATCACAAGCCAAGCTCCAGAGCGTTCCAGGGCTGAAAGAAAAGCTTCAATCCACCTGCACTTCTCCTCAGCCACAGCCTGTTTCTCTAACAGAATGCTCTCAGCTCATTCAGTCCTAATTGCCTCTTTGTTTTGGGAGGTGACACATTTTGCAAAATTAGGAAGCAATTAAGATCGATATCTAACAACCCACTTCAAGGGTTCCTTCTGTCCTCAAGCTCACCACACTCCCACTGTTTAGACTGCTGCATTTTCAGATCCAAAGGGACAGAGGAAAGTCCTTTACTGTCATCTCCCCAACCTACTTTTGCTTCAGTCAGTGCTATAAAAAACCACCACACCCACACAAATCCAACATCTGTCACAGGCAAAAGTAAATTGTATTGTTTCTTCACTTGCAAAAGGCAGCCAAGTCTTCACTGCTGACCAGAAGTGCCATGTTCTTAAATGCAGATTAAAGCACAAAAGCAATGGTTTGCTACATAGAGGTTCCTTTATGAAAGAGTTTATATTCAATATAAAATTAAAACCAACCTCTTTTAAAGTCTGTGCTTATTTTAAGAAATTACAACTTTACTTTGAGTTAATGAGTCCTCAGATAAACAGACTTAATTGTATACACACTGGGAGAGGAAACATCCTACCTGCAGTTAAGTTTTATGCAGTGCCATACTGGGTATCATTTCCTATAACACATACTGAATTGAGTATAAAAGCTTTGCATTAATAATTTGTATTTTTTTTTGCTCTATGCAGTATCTTCACAGAGACCAATGTCTTAAATTTTATTACTCTATTCAGAATTGAAAAGCTGATTAAAAACTGAAAAGGCAGGAGAGTTTATTTTCCTTTTCCAGTGTCTAAACAACTCTGAAGCAGAAAAGAGATACCAATTTATTCCAAAATCTTGGAACTATTAAACCAAGTTTCTCAGTATCTGGAGATAGAGACACACGTGTAGATATTAGGAAAAACAAGTATGTTGTCTACAAGATCCATTTAGAGTCCATGTAGGTAAAACTTAAAGGATTCTAAAATGAGTTAGGTCCCCTCTGTATTTCTACATATGTGGAATTTCTGAAAGTATTTTTTCCTAAATATCTAGTCCACAAGGATTCAAAATGTCAAAACCACTACATCTGACTATGGTTCATATATAACATATTTCTTGTAAGCTGAATTACTGTTTCATCAACATTCAAATTCAAGCTTAAGGCAAGGCCCTTATACCAATGCCACCCTTCAAATACAGGATGAAATTAAATACAGTTGTATAGAGTTAACAATCCCTTCTGGGTCACAAGAGTAAGAACCAAATTACACAGAAAGTGTGTATATTTAGCTGCAAATTAACTTTGAAGGGTTACATCAACCGCTGAAGAAAAAATAATTTGTGAAAATACAAACAGAAAAAATGAAATGTTTCCACTTTAACCATTTAAATTACTTAATCTGAAGTTGGTGATTAGGGCCAGGCCACATTCATTTAAAAACCACCTAAAAATATTAAGGTGAGATGAAAATTATAGCTGTCCTTGGTAAAACAGAAAACAGTGTGTAACTCATGCTCCAAGAAGTCACCTGTGCACGTGAGTGTGACACACAGTGACATCCTTACAGAGCTGGAGGGGTGACACCTCACAGGGCTTGAGGAGCATCTTCATCAGTGAGGAGGAAACCTGTACGTTGCCATGTTCTAAAGAACCCAAACACCACTTGGACACTGTGAAGCTTCTGCTAAGCAAAATAGGCAAATAAATTCTGTCTCAGTTCCTCAGCCAAGCAGCAGCTCTGCAGGGCCAGTGCAGCATTCCCAGCTGGAGCAGACGGCTCCATGCAGAGCCTGGGCACAGCTCAGCTCTCCCAACAAAGCACCAGAGCTTCTGCTCTAAACCCAGCCCAGCCTGGGCACAGCTCAGCTCTCCCAACAAAGCACCAGAGCTTCTGCTCTAAACCCAGCCCAGCCTGGGGACAGCCTGGGCACAGCTCAGCTCTCCCAACAAAGCACCAGAGCTTCTCCTCTAAACCCAGGCCCTGGGACACAGCTGAGAAAGGGGTGAGGGAGTGCCAGTGCAGTCTAACACCACTACATGTAAGTGATATCCAGGCTGTTCATGAGGACTCAGGATGGATCCTCATGAGACACCACAACTGTCTCATGTAAGGGATCCCTACACAGAGAGAATGGCACACCTTCCCCAGGGACTCAAACACTCTGAGTAAGAGCAGAGAAAAAAACTTTGTGCCATGTCACAAAAGGAAAGACAAGACAGCTATTCCAAGCCATATCCAGGTTTGTGTAGGAAACATTTACAGAGATGTAATAGTACAAGAAAACCTGGACATAAACTTAAAGAATCAGAAAAGTTGATTACACAGCAAAGAGCTATCTCAAGACCATCTCAAAGCAAATTACTGGTTTGCTTCCAGAAAGCCAAGTAGATTTGGTTCAATTAATTTACCATTTATAATCCCAAAAGAAAAAACTAAACAACATCCCCTAATGGAATGGCACATACTGGGCTGGCTGCACGGGAATAAAAAAAAGCTACTTGACCTAATTTTTCATATTACCAGTTTTTACAGCCCTTTCAGAGCTTAGTAAATACCCTTTACACTTGTTCAAGCATTATGTGCTTTCTGCCATATTGTTCTTTGATGCTTGTTGGCATGCACTTCATAAGCTTTCATCATCATCAACTTTCTTACCATTCCCCTTTACCAATCATCTTGCATATACAAAATTCACAAATTTCTCTTTTTTGAGTAGCAAATCTTATTGATACTTGACATACTGGTGTTTATCTCTCAAAAGTCATTCAAAGGTTCAGGAAAACTCCAGCATTTCACTTATTCAAACTGATGCAAAATACATGTTAGCTAAGCAGAACTTCAACTTTTTGATTTTAATATATTTCTGTAATGTATTCTAACATTAAATTAGTTTATGTACAAAGTGCTTCCAGGAAGTACAACTTACAGCACTGCAGATCTGCAGTATATAAAAATACACCAGCCTGCTTTCGAGTTCTCTCAAGACATTTTTATAGAGCTTTCTCACATTTCCTGAATCCTAAAGTTTATGACCACGTGACCAGAATTTGAGACTTCTCCACTGCAGATTACACAATCGCTCAAATTTGCATTAGGCTGGCATTTAGTTGCTACAAGAAGATCTTTGGGTTTGAAATTTTGATTCCGTCTTGAGATCTACAGGTTACTGATTTTTTGCTTATTTTACATGGTTTCAGCTGTTACAAAAAGCTTCATCTGTTTGTCTCGCACCTCATTGACTTTTTCTTCCTCTCCTCCCATCAGCACCTCTCACCTCCAGCTGCTTTCCAGCAACACTCTCTCCCTCTGAAAACACAATCTTTATTGCACCTCTCAGTTTGAATCATGCTACATGTATTACTCTAACTATTCTTATTTTCACCTATCTTTTTGCTATCTGCAGAACTAATCAATGTTAGTAAAGCTCTTCCCACTACTTCAAATGTTTCAGCTCATATTTAATTCACTTCTGGCTACTTTTAGACAAGTCAAATTATCTGCTGGTAACATCTGCTTCTAGCAGTTGTTTATTTCATCTAGGTTTGTTTTCTTTTTAAATAAATTAATTTTCCCATAGTCCCATTATTTTGGTTAATTTATTTGGAAAGAATTTTTGCAAGAAACAGCCTACTGGTTTACTTCACCCTCCTTCCTCAAGTTTCTCCAAGAGCAAACTTGTAATTTTAGCAATCTGATGCCTTCCAGATAATCAGTATTATTTTAATTACTCCCTATTGCCAAGCTTGGGAAGGGGCTTTGCTTTCATAAAAAAGGACATATGATCATTGTTCAAATACAAGTGTATTGAAGAATGTTTCACCCAGATGAGTAAGCTTCTCCTTGTTCTAGTAATTTATCTTTCTCCACAGACAATCCTCTTGTCATATCTTCTGACAATTGTCCTCCTTGCTGAGTACCACGTTGGTACTTCCTGGGCCTTTGCAATGCAATTCCCAAGAGTGACAATGTCTGCATTTCAGTCACTTAACAGTTTCTATCCAATTCCCTCCCCCCAGCCACTTCTTAACACTCCCAGACAATGAGTAGTGGAAAAAGCTTAAATGTAGCCAACAGACTCCCTGGTGAAGCATGTAAAGATTTTCATCTCCTGGATTACCTGTCCATCCTCCCCCTCAGCTAGCAAACCCCTAATTCCTGTTATCTACCAGGAAATCAATTCCAAGAATTCATCTCCTTCACACTACAGGGCTGCACCTACTTTTACCTTCTTGGCTACTTCAGGGTTAGAATTTCTACTTCTTCTTAGCCATTAGTCACAGAGCTAAAAATGTAGAAGCCTGGGAAGGTGCAGAAGTTGCCATATGTAACAAGCAAGGAATCTTACCATAGGCTGCTATGCAGGTGTGGGTATATGCAGATTTAAAACAGGAAACAGCACACAGCGTACAGAATGTCACAGAGGCAAAACATGGAGTGAAGAAATAAAAAGCAGTTAATCTCTTAGACTGTGTAAGTAGGTTTAGCTTGTCTAACAATGACTACTTACCTGTGATGAATCACAAACCATCCATGATACAGACAAACAAAAGCTTTAAGGGAATGGGGCTTACATGGATCAGGAGGTTCAGATGGGCTCTTTTGAGCAAACTCAGGTTTTGCCTATTAAATGTTTCCATTTCCATCTAACTGCAGCTGATGATAATCAACCTGGCTCCAGCCACTGCCCTCTGAGACACCTGCAAGCCACCATTTCACAGCTGGTAACTCCCTTAATGCTTGGGATAAAGGGGTTCTAAGGTGACTGATTATATTGTCTGTGCTGCAGGGCTCAGAGGTAATGTAAGGAGTACAGAACAGGGCACAATTTCTCCATATGCTTCCTTTCCTTTCTCTCACTGATCTCACACTCTCACTTACAAAATAAATTAATTTCTTTAATTCCATGACAAAGAACAATACTGCATAAAGGAATTTAAGAATTTGGCAGGTAAATGAACTCCCCCTCTATGGACAAGATTTTCTTCCTTTATTTTCTCAAGCCTCTGACTGACATTTCTCATGGCAGCTGAGGCAGCTTTTATTTACTTGGATCCCAGCTACTGTGGGAATTCTAGAAAGATGTGTTAGGCAAGAGGAAGGAAATCTTTGATTTATGTCACTGAACAGGCAGAATATGTTTTGATCTCTGCTGAAGCTGTTTTACACCATAATACTAAGTCTGCCCTTCTGGAAACTCCAAATACTTATCTCTTTCCAAGAAATTCCTCTGTTTGCACTGTCTGAGAGCTACTGAAAATAGATTCTGAAACAATAGAATAGTCTAAAGTACTCGCAGTTATTTGCTACTATATAAAAATGTGGTAAAAAGTACAGGCACTGTTCTTTTAAATATCAGTTTTGGAGGATGCCTGCTCAAAAGATGTGTCTGTTATATAAAAAGGTCTTTTTAGAAAGGTCTTTTTTATAGAAACCACTCTTTACTCAGCCTTCCCAGCTGCAACTAACCTCAAAGATTTCTATGAACATGTGCAATAGACACATATTTATTATCATTTAAGACATTTGTCTGGAAACACCCATTCACAGCTATTATTCTGTAAACCATTTTATTCCTGAGTAAGATCCAAAATCAAGCTGTACCTTCAAATACTACAGGAACAGCTCCTAAAACAAACCCTTACTTTAGGGTCCCTGGTGACAAAAATCATTCTAGTCATCTTATAGTGGCAAAGCACCACCATGGTCTGATAATTCCCAAATATCTGTGCCAATATGGATTAAGGTTTGGGGGGGTCTTTCCCCAGCAAGTAAGTGTTCACATAAAAAAACAAACCAACTATATCAAACAACAGCAATAAGGGACAGTGGAATTGCTGTTGCAATTATTGTTGCAGGCACACAGGGCAAGAACCCTAAAATAAAAGTAGAACCTGGGATCACAGACACAGAAAGACATAGAAAGCTGAGGAAAACATTCTCCACCCTGGCTAAACCATATGTTAGAATAGTGATTGTCTTTTCAGTCTTTATTGCCTTATCAACAAAGCTTATTTCCCATCACCTGGAATTTTCTAAACCAATGCAAAAAGACAAATTACACACCTACCATCAACCATTTGGATAGCCCAGAAGCACTGCAGGATAATTAACAGTTCTTCAGGTCTGGCAAAAGAAGTAGAACACTTTATAGGACAGGGACAGCTAGGTGAAGCAATGTGCTACTGAAGCCATAAATCCCTCTGAACATGACAATAACTGAGGACACTACTAGAGCCTTAGAGATGCAACATCACCCACATGTACCACAGAGAGAAAAACAGGCCTAAACAAGTAATATGGAAAGAAAAGCTAAAACAGAGAAGTAAAAATGAAAATTCTAAAACTGAAAATCCTAAAACCCACTCAGAAGACCACCTCATCCAGACTTCAGTTTCACAGTTTTGAGTCTACTCTCCTTTGGTTTCAGCTTTTCTGAGCACATAATATTTCTGAAGTCTCTTTTTCTAGCCCATGGTAGCTGCCATGTGCCATTTCCTCTGAAATTCCTCAGAATTCTACAGAAGACAGTAGATTAACAAGGGAAACAGGATACTAATCAGCCAAGAAAGAGAAATAAGTAAGAATAAAGCAAGCTAACAACTAAAAGATGGTCCAAGATCTGTACCAGTAGCTCAGATCCCCAACTTTTTTCACTAAATCTAACTGAAGGAGTATATCAGAACACTGGCAAATACAGGAGGAAAAAGAGGAAGATCCTACAGCCAGACTGAAAAATAGGAAACCCTTACCTATTTCTCTGTATGCTGAACACAGTTTTGCACATACTTGGATACTCACCCAGCAGTGAAATAATTTACAAATCTCATGGAAGTTCAAGGCAGGAACACTGGTATTTTTGGAGTAAACCACCCAACCAAAGAGCTTGCAAAGAGACTCTTGTTAAGCATGTTACACCCTCACTTTCCCTCAGTGCATAGTAAGTACAGACCACAGAGCATCAACATTCACTGGCATTTGTTCTGTTTAACAAGGTTTGACAGCTCTGGCCATTCCCAGGCACAGACAGCCTCCCAGGGATCCCACTGGACAGGCTGCTACAGCAGCAGGGAGGAACCAGGCCACACTGCTGCTGTCCTCAAGCATTTCAAACAAACCCACAAACATTCACTGCAGCAGTCCCATGCTCAAGCCACTGAGTCAGCCCCAGCATTTAATTTGAGGGCAATTTATGTAGCAGATCAGTTGATCGTACAAAGTTAGCTTGAGATAGGAGGAATAGCATAGATGTTTTGTTCCTTAAATTACAGAAGGAACTGAAAGATATCTGTAGACCAAACATCTCTGCTAGATTCATTTTACAGATTCTCAGTCTTTGCTTTTTTAAAAAGCTGTCATGGAGCCATCAGCTGACATTTGTCAGAGCTGACATTGTGAGGCATCAAAATTTAAGATTAAAAAAAAGGCAGATATTTTTCTCCACAGTTCTTATCTCTTAGCACAGATTTTACAGTCATTTCATTGTGCATCACATGACTTCTGAGCAAGACTTGCCTATCAGCCACCCTTCTATTTGAGTACTCATTATTTTATATTTTCTGTACTGAGTACTCATCATTTTGTATCTTCTGTATAGGCCAAAAAAGGTATCCATGGACCCATGTAGGTCAGATATAAAAACCCAAATATACATCAAGTCAAGGTGTGAGGAGGTAGGGGTCAAACAGATTAGTTTCTGCTTCACAAACCTTAACTAAAAAGACACCAGATTCATGTTGATTCATATGCGTTTCCCCCCCACACCACTTTCATGAAAGATCAAGAAAGCATCCTCTTTCAGCCAGAAAGGGTTTTAGAGTATCTGTGAGAAGTTCCAACAAGTTTGAAATGTTATACCAAATTTTTCAGAAGCTAAATCACAGAAACTAACTAGGCAAATACTAAACACTTACATATGTGTGAGGATATGGATATGCACACAAACAAAAATCCTTCCAACAGGGAACCTCTCAACAGACAAGTGTACCAAAGAGATTCTGTCTTTATTCAGGAAAACCTCTATTCATTCTAGCTCAATGTTGGATGTTTCTACAGAGACAAAAGCTGTATTTCTTAAATCTAAGACAAAAATAAACACGAAGAGAAAGCACAGAACGTCTGTGGGGAAAAAGAGCAAGGGGCTTAGTTTATGTTTGGCTAAATTGTACATTGAATTGAATTTGGGTTCATAAGTGTCGCTTATATTAAAACCCAAACTCTCCTACTAAAGAAACTTGGTTGTAACAATCCCTAAAAGTTGCTGTCTAGGAAACATATACAGACTCCAGAAACAGAGACCACAAAAAGCAGCAGTTATGCAATACCAACTAATCACTCTTAGCCTGCAAATCAATCCAGGAGCAGCCTTGTTTGAACACTCCATCAGCTTCACACGAAAGCTTTTAGCACACTTAGATTCTGCCTGGGGCCACCTCTATTTGTAAGACAGAAAGTGTCCCCAGTCACATCTGATGGATGGCAGATCCCTTATCTCTGCTAGGTACCTGGTGTTACAGCCTGGAACCATTGACTGCCTTGCACAAACACAAATCTCCCTTAAGTCAACACTTAGCAGTCATTTTGTAAAGCAGTGCCCTGACAGCTGCTAGTTAATCATTGCACAATGCAAGACCCATTTCTGCTACAAACTATTCTTGGAGATTTTATAAAGAAAATATGAATACTAAAATATAGTGAAAGTGAACAAAAACAGTGGAAGTGGAGATAGAAATAGTAAATATTATTTATTCCAGGGCAAGCACTGGAAGGCTAGAATGCAGAAAGGAAGGAGGGAGCAATAATCTTTCCTCCCTCTTGATTGCTTCCCAAGAAATTCTATTCTTCTAATCTATTCAATCTAGGCATAGAAACGGTGACCAAAGATTTCAAAAGAATGCCAAGACTTCAACTGGAAACTTGTAGCACACTCAGTGGCCAGGACAGCCCACTTCACAGCCAAAGCAGAACTACTGCTTTATCTTCAGAATTACAGGGAAATCATAATAACAACTACTCACTGCAAAATTACTCTTTCCTGAGACCTGCTCTCCAGCCTCCTGAACTAGAAAGTACAAGTTCTAACCTAACAACAGGAAGATTCAGAGATAGAAAAAGTAGCACAAATCCAGCTTTCCAAACAGTGGGAAAAACCCCACCAAAGTATCAGCTTCACCCTCTGGCATTCTTTGGAAAAAGGTGAAGTCAGCTTTTCTCACAGGAGATACAAATGTATGATTTACTAGAATGCAGACACCAAAGAGCAAAGAATAATGCATTTTAAATCTTTAGGGAATTGAAGCATAAGGATTTTGCCTGTCCAAGAAAACCCCCAAAACACCTGACACCCACAAAGTTACAAACTGATTCTGTGGAATTTTAATTCTCCCTTTACTGTAGTAAGCATTCTGTGCTACTGTGTATTCTACCAGCTGCACCCTGAGGAGCACTTACTGCAGTTCTGAGCTCTTCTGTCAAGTTGCCAGAGGTGAAACAGCTGATCAGAAAAGGAAAACCAACATATCCCAGTGCAAACCTACCCCTCTTCAAAATTCTTTAAACCTTTTGAACCTTCAAAATTCTTTAAACCTGTGTAGAACTACTGTGCAGTTTCACTGCATTAGTCACAACCTGTGTCTCTTTCAGAAATAAGTGATAAATTATGTCCAAATATGAGAATTAGAATTGAGAAAAAGGAAAGCCTCAAGCACTACTGTCTATATTGGGGATTGAAATACTTTAAAAAAAAGGAAAAAAAAAAAGCAGAACAGAAAGCAAAGCTTCTGATCAAGACTGAATACTTAAGGAAATTAATAAATGAACTATTATTTAGTTTATAGTGTGTTAGTTTAGAGTGCACAAAGTTACTGTTCACACAGGTTCTGCACCAGACAGTCTCAGTTTACACTGACAGTAAAGTGATCTAGTTCAGATTAGGTGAGGCCAAATGAGGCCTCTGTACTTTCTGGGTAATAAATGAACCCATGTAGAGGGCTAACAGCTACTCTAGAACACTCAGATCACTGTTATGTTTCTCACCTGATCTTCTTCTTCATCCTCCTCATCTTCTGCCAGCCGCTGCCGGCCCACTTCATAGAGCCTGCACACAGTGTCCATGTTCATGGCATCCATGCTGCCCTGGTTCTGCAGGGAGATGCCCACATGGGAGTTAATGCCAGGAACTGAGCTCAGCTGGTTGGTTCAATGCTACATCTGGCCCCAATCACAGCAACATTTCCAAAATCCTTCCCTCCCATTTACCAGCAGCACTACAATTAGCACTAAAAATGAGTCTCTTTGGTTTCAACACCTGCCATGTTCCCTGAAGTAACATTTTCAATGACTCCTATTAAAGAAAATTTTCTTGGTCTCACAACCCTTGTCATCTCCAACTTCAGCAGTTAAACGTGGAATTTGCCCTGCTACAGATCCTTGACTTGCTTTTGTGGTCTGTAGGGATCAGTGATTCACAGAGTATAAAGCTGACAGGACTTTACATTACTCACAACAGGTGCATAATCAGGCTTCAAGAAATTGGGTTCTGACAACATATTATGGAGCAAAGAACTGCATCCCTAACAAACCAGAAGTTTAGCTCAGTAATTTTTGCTTCAAATCCTTAGCTTCTGGGATTTTGCTAGGAAGACAAATGTAAAAGGAACAGTAAGAGTGATTCACAGAAAAGCTCTGTGGGAAGCCTCCAAAAGATTGCATTCCCCAGTTATTTGATACACATTTTAATTTGCAATAGGAAATTATTGCTATAAATATGAAAAAAACACATTTTTCTTTATGCTCATGAGAAAGAAAATCTCTGTACATTTTGAAGTGGGAAGAGTTTGAAGAAGAGAAGCAAATGTGTTTGGAAATTTAAAGAATAAGAGGCAGCAAAACAAAACTGCAGGGGTGCAGAATAAAAAACAAATAGCATCTTTAGCACCATCAAAACACCACCACTGCTTAGGACATGAATTTAACAGCAGGAACTCCAAAACAGAAACAACAAGCAGTGCATTCAAAGCACAGCTAGGAGACCAGGGTTTATTTTAGCAGCTTTACCTCAATGACAGCCAGATAGCAGTCCTTGCTGTCTGTGCACAAGTCAAAGATATTCCGCTTTACATCTATGGTAGCTGGAAAACATCACAGAACAAAGTAGTTAACTGCAGGTTACTTAATGTTCACTGAAAAAGAAGTGTTAAAACCAAATAATACAGTTTTGGGACAAGAAAAAACAGCTGAAACTAGTGAAATGAATGTTTGTAGTAATAAAGAATAGAAATGTTGGAGACCACTGTAAAAAACAGCCACGTAAGCTCTTAACCTGCTCTGCCCGGTGCCTTCTCCCTTGATAATATATTTATTGGTTTCCCTAAGCACCATATTCAGAATAGGTGGCAACAAAGGGACTGAGTTGTGACCTGTGCCTCCCTTCAACAGCAAAAGCCACATTTGTACATGTCCACAGCAGCAATTAGCTTAGCTCCATGAGCTAAAAAAAGAGCCCCGTGTGAAATGAGAGCAATGCCATCCTGGCCAAGTGACCTACTGTCTCAGATTATGCCTTACTTGGAAAGAAGAGAGGAAATAAAGCCAGAACTGCTCAACAGGAGCAAGTAAGGCAGTCACACACTGAATGGGATATGGGATACTTAAAATTATGTCAGTGTTAAACCCAACTCCTGTGCTTCCTCCAGAACAGGATGTAGTTTATCTTCTCACACATGCAAAGAGAAGTGAATGTTATTAAGCAAACTTTCAAAAAACCTTCAAACCTCCAGACAAAGCTATTGGTGCCTATCTTACTCTTACCTATAGGTTTATAATCAGTTGCATTAAATGTCCTGAAAGAAGAGCCAAAGGGACTTCTCATTCTCTCCTCCAGAAGGTCATCCTCATCATCCGCCTGCAACATAGCTGAACCAAGGAAAGATTATTCCAAAAATCTGCCTTCCATTAGTTGCTACCATTAATCAACTTCAGATCAAATGAGACTCTGACATGAATTTTCTTTTTATTTAACAGCTTGGCAAGACCCATTTAATATCTACTCTTCCAGAAATGCCTTTATTGATAGTACAGATCATCAAAACTTAATACAGAGGACAAAATTATTTTCTCAAGCATCACTGGATCTGCCATTATACAATAGGTTGCTTTTCAATCTCACAAATTAGTTGTGATATTGCTGATGTTACAGAAAACTGTCTTTGTCAGCAATACATGTAGCATGAACATCCTGGAAAAAATCCAGGTCACATATGCCAGTAAGGCCTAGAGTTAGAGAGTCTCTGAAGCTTCCCATTTCACTGAACAAGCACCCACTTATCTCACAGGAGGTGACCCAGGAGAGCTATGGAAGGGGAGAAGTCCTACCTCCATACATCACTGTGCCAGTATAGTTGAAGACCACACGGCACTGATCCAGTGCAGGTACTGTGTGTAACAAATGGAAAGTTCGGAGGTCCCACTGAAAAAACACAGGCTAAGGAGCAACAAACAACTGAAAACTTCTATTTCTTTTTCTGTGAAGAGACAAAGACCTGGATAACTGCATTCAAGAAACCTCATTGCCTCTGTCTTGCAAATATGATTAAAGCAGAGGTGGACACTGGCTCTACAATTCCATTCCGTGTGTTCAAAATAAGAAAGCTCTTACTCAAAATGCCATTCCCAGACATGGGAAGTGACTGCAGTACCTTCAAGGCTGATGCTGTTAAGACATGGGAAGAGAGCTGAGGTGCTATGGAGTGTTATCAGAGAAGAAAATCTCTCTTGTTCTCTCTCTGTATTAAGTATTTTCTCCAGACTGCACCAGAGGCAGAATCCAGATTTAAATTAGCTACCTAACAGTCCCTACTCTTCCTTGATTCACAGATAGAAACTCCTGTTACCACATGTAACGTAGCACAGAGGACCATGAATACAACTCTGCAAACAGCTCCTTGTTGATCCATAGCAGCTCTTGAAGTGCCAGTACCAAAGGATACAATTTCAGTGTTGACAATGACCTCCAGCCCATTGGGATGGAAAACACCACTGATAGTCATGTTGAATTTGTCAAACTTGTGGATGGCTTGTGCTGATCTGACATCCCAGAGGACACCATCATTTAGGACAAGGTCATCAGTGGGGTTAAAGGTGGCACAGTTCTTCTTGTAGTTGTTGGCAAGATCTGGGTTAAACAGAGTCAATAGCTTGTTGCCAGTCTGAATATCATAGATCTTTTAGATTAAAAAGAAAAAGAAAGATTAGTCACAATTTGTAATATACCTGTGCCTAAAATCTTCCTGTTCCCCTTCCTAGATTGCTTACAGAATCACCCCATTCTCCATTTCATTTTTCCATTTCAAGTGACAGCATTCCATAAATAACCTTTCCTACCAGCCCTTTAATGGTTTTTCACAGCTGGAACCAAGCCTCACAAGTTTTGGCCAGTGCTTGGCTTACTGCAGGTTCACTGACACATTTCACTACAATCAGGATGAGTTCCAAATAAAATAACCTCACTATGAGGAGTGGACTGGGAAGCTGCAATCACAAGGTACCACTTAGCCAGAAACTATTTCAGAAATGAAACTGCTTTCAGAGCAGATGGTATTTACAAACATTAAAACTCCAAAGCACACAGAGAGGGGAAAAAAGCCAGAAAGTACAGAAAATGAGTTAAAATTCCTGGCATTTACAGAGAAAGGCAAATTTAAGCTTTGGCACAAGAAACTTTTGGAATATAAAAAGGCCTTTAAACTAGTACAAAGGGTTTGTGATCATATCCTCAGATAAATCTGATCTGCAACATCCCTCAGAGCCTAGCTCTTGTTCAAACTTACAGAGGAAAATATTGTCTAGAACTGGAAAACAAATCCATTTACCAGATAAACACAATAAACAAACTTCTAGCTAAATCCAAGTTAAAACTGGGCAGGAATGGAGAGTTTACTTAAACAAATCAGAGTAACATGTGAAATTATAAATAATTTGAATAAGTTATATTTCATGGAAAATTTTTATGCAAATTCTCTTTTAAGAGAGACAGGGCCTATAACAGATGCAAATTAGCACTGCAAAGCAGAAGAAGGTCTCTGAAGCCTTGTCTGTCCACCTTGCAGGAATTCATGCAAAGCATTACAATACTCTCTGAAGATAGAGTGGTAAAGTTAAATTACCCAAAAGTAGGCTGCAAATTTGTGGGGGGCAAAAGGAGGACACTTCTAATATGTCATTTCCACAGCTGTTGACTGAGCTACTGTTTACAGTGGAACTTTATTATTATTACTAAATAGCAACACTAAGAAAGCAACTTCAGAGGAAAAAAAAAAACCTGCATGATCTCTCTCAAATGAATAAAACAAAGCAGACTCTAAAATTGCCCAGGATACTTGCCCAGAGGCAACACACTGCTTGTGATGGTCAAGTTTATACCCTCAGGAACAGGGAGAAGTAACTTGACACTTTCAAAGTTTTCCTCTGAAGCTCATCAGTTACACAGAGCATCAAAGCACTCACATCAATTAACAGCCATCCTATGGAGAATTATATTTCTGCCAGAGCTTCACAGCCATGAGCTTTCCTGGTACTTACATGTGCAATGTCTCCCTTTGTGCCAATGACCCTGTCCTGAGAGTGCTTGCTGAACTCCACATAGTGGTCATCAGGGAAGGAATGCCTGCAGATACAGTCAGAAAAGAAGTCAAGGAATTGCAGATTCTACATGACCCAAACAACCCCAACACCTCCAGCACAGGTTTCAACAATGGAGAACAGATGTAGAAAACCCTCTCCTTTACCACTGACCACATCATACTGCAGTAGCAAATTCAGACCTGCCATCAACAGAGCCTGCCACAAATATAACACTTTGGAGAAGTCAGCAGTGAATTATGAACATTGACATGTGCACCTTAGGGAGTCAAACCTTTCTTCTGAAGAAAAGCCTGACCCCATGCAGGTTACACCAAAACAGTTGTTTGCAACTAAAGTAGACAACAATCAAACCTTTTAAAATGAAGAGTTTTCCACCCACGTTTTTATGGGAAGGAACAATTGTAAATCCTGCAATAGATTTTAAAGTTTGCAGTCCAGGTCTAACAATTTCACCATGCAAACCACCGTGCTAGTCAAATTCTGAACTGGCTACAGAAAGATCACCAAGGTAATTTACAAACATGAGAATAAAAACACAAATATGTTTCTTTGCCTTCAGGAGTAACAGTGACTTTAGTGATCTATCTTGTATGAAACAGGACTTCAGGTAGAACATAGAATTTGCTCTCTACCAAATAAAATAGGGAAATTAACAACATAAGAAAGGGATCACATTTTACTTTTCACAAGAGACATTTTAAGGTCTGTACTATTCTGTTTTACAGTTTATTCCTGTATCAAATGGTTCTTTCAACTGCAGCACACCCCACAACTGAATCAGAGTGTACCTACTTCATATCAAAGACAGACTTCATTCCCCACAATGCAGACAGAGGCTGGCTCCATGTAGCAGATGTCAGCAATAAAGATCCATCCTGAGTTTCCAGATTGGCGTAGAGGAAAGGAAAAGAACACCAGGGAAAACAGAGGTTATCATTTTACCTGTACACTTTTAACTTACAAGATCAATTTAGAAACTGCAGAGCAGACACTTTTGTGCTTAATACTACTCCTATAGGAATAAAATCCAAGTATCTAAGTACTATCCAAGTACTGTGTATAACAAAGAGCCCAAAGTATACAAAGTTTACAGGTAAGAACAGGAACAATCTATGATGTTAACAGCAGATAAAATCAGGATAATCCATGGCTGAATTCTGGTGCCCTGTGAGGGGAGTCCATTCTGCTTATAAATCTTTTCTTTCTTCCTAGAATCACCCCCTGAAAGGTTTCTTTCTCCAGCAAAGATATATAAATTCTGATATCTTATCTCGCACATAAATAAATGCGCAATGGTCAGTCTAAGCATTTTTCCACTTGCAGACATATATATTAATTTCTTAAGAAGGCACACAGCCAGTGTGTACCTTCTTTATTATCTTGGGAAGAAAAAACCCTAAATGTAGAACTCATAAGAGCGACAATATGCAACTAAGATAAGTACTTCAGCAACAGGCACTGCAGGCCAGCCAGTGGGTGCACTTCAGATGTACATACCCAGATGGGCCCAAAACAGCCCAGGGCTCAGGCAGTGAGAACTGCTAAAGACCAGAACAGGTCTGTGGTTCCTTACCCTGGATGGCTCAAGGTGCGTGATGGCAGAGTTATGGCAGTTGTAACTGGCCTCCTCCTGTCCACTGAACACGTTATAGAGCTTCAGCTGCCCCGTGCAAGTACCCAGCATTAGGAATCGTTCTCTTGCAGAAAATGCACAACAGGTAAAGCCACTCTCATCCTCATTTGCTTCCCTGAACACAGAAATTGGACGGAACCTAGAGAAGGCAAAAATACATGGGTAACCCAAAGGAGGGAACCAAAACTGAAATGCTGTGTGACATTAAACCCAGCCCTTAAAGATTACACAGGTGCAAGTTATAACTTTCTTCTAGAGTAAGCCAAGTGTCAGTTTGAAGACTAGTGCTTGAGTATTACAACAGTGTTTGCAATCTTTCAGGGTTTGTTTTCCACTATGTGGTACTTCTGTTAAAGCACATCATTAAGCTGAAGCACTTGGACTCCATCTTCAAAGCTGGATTGATGGAAAACCTGTAATGTCAACACCTGGGTAAGTACAGAGAGCTAGAAAAAAAAATTCCTAACAGTTCTGAAACACTTAGCACAAGAAGATGTCACATGAGCTAAACAACATCCTGGCATCCTAACTTCCCACTGTGACACTGCTTTCACTGGGAAGATGGTCTCATGTACATGTCACCTTCATTTTCATAAACTTCCAGTTTAACCTCAGGAAAGGCCACTGGTGGTGCTGGTGATTTAGTTGCAAGAACAAAATACAGATTTCACTGTCCTGCATTTGTCAGTCAATCATCCTCAGGGCTATGTTACACTCTCACAAAAGTGGTGCTGCATACTCACCTTCCAAAGGAGAGCAAAGAGCTAGCAGCTTCATTAGTCAATGTTGCCACTGAAAATAAAGTGTGCTTTGTGTACTAAGGGTTGGCACTAAGGACAAGACAAATAGAACTACTAAAAATGCGTTTCAAGGATCTCTCACTGTGAATGAAAACTCTTTTGTCTCTAAGGATACTCCACCGTGGGACTGCACAGCCTAAATCCAGGTAAGGCTTTTTGGCACAGGGTACATCCTGAGAGAGATCACAACATAGTTTTCTTCCTTACCTGCTAAATATAAGGTGTCTATCAAAGCAGCCACCATCCACCCCTCCGTACTTCGGGAAGGCCGCCCTGCGGGTCAGCCGTGAGGTAAAGTTAGTGGGCGCCTGGCGCCTCTGTTTTGGCTCAGGACACTGGTGGGGAGTAAAGAGAGAGAAAGGGGGACAGGTGGCAACAGGGTTCTTGCAGCGGGCGTGCTGCTCCCTAAGGTACTCTGTGATTATACTGTCCAGCGTGGGTGGGGAAGGAAGGTGTCTGTCCAGCTGCTTTTTGATAGCTGGGCTCTGGCTGTAGGCGCCATGGTCCGATTTTTGTCGCAACACTCTGATTTTCCTGCCGTTGCAGGGAGACGGCCTCTCCCTGACAAAGCTAATCCTGCCAATCAGAGGAGAGTTGCTGGCGTAAGAAGGGCCTGGAAGGGCAGGTGGACCTTGGGATGCAGACGGTCTTGCCTGAGCATGGACAGAGGTGGCAGTGGAACCTACAGCAGTGTGGCTACTCAAACGGGCCGAGATGCCGTTAGCTATGCGAGGAGTGCGAGGCAGAGTCACCGGAGAGGCAGCGGCTGCGACAGGGGTGAAGGCAGAAGAGTGAGATGCCGCAGTCATGGGCAGGTCAGCCTCTTTCGTAAGGACAGACGCCGTTTCCCCGAGGCCCTTAGAGATGAGGTGGTTCCGAATCAGCAGCAGCAGCTCCTTCTCAGGAAAAGTGATCCTCGACTGGGCCACCACGTCGGCCTTCTGCAGGCGCGCCAGCGAGACGTCGGTGCCGATGAGCAGGGGCTTCCCCGAGACGCGCTCGATGAGCTCGGCAGCGTACTTGCAGAACTTGACGTGCTCGCTGCGCTTGTCCTGCAGCACCGGCTCCTTCATCAGCTGCTGGATCTGGCAGCTGCTGAACAGGGGCAGCTTGCTGATGATCTGCCGGACGGTGCTGCTGCGCGACAGCCCCACCAGGGCTTTGCAGGCCAGGGCCCGGATCTGATCCGCATCAGTGATCGGCATCTTCACGGACAGCAGCGACAGCAGCACCTTGATGCCATTGTTGGACTGCACCACATTCCACATCTTGGCCAACGTGTGCTCGCTGCTCTTGGGGGCCTGAGGAAGCTTTCGACGAGGAGTCCCAGAGATGAACTTCCCGATGCTGGAGATCCGGTTATCTGGGCCACACACGCAATTGATGATGATCTGAAGGGCTGATTTTTGAATCTCAGCATCATGGATGAAAAACTCACCCTCAGCAACTCCAAGGATGATACTAATACCTAGTGAGGGAAATAAATAATTTCTTTATTACTCTAACATGTATCTTACACAAGTTGATCAGACAAGTAAGGGAGTCTTCCAACAAATTTGAAGAAAATAGGTACTTCCCTTAATTCCAGAAATTCCCTAAGTTCTGCTAACTAGTCTAAGACATACTCTTCTACCTCCCTAGCAAAATATTCTCCTGCCCTGCTGGCCCTCCACCCAATCACCAATAGGTAGTGTCACACAATCTCTCAGACGTGGTGATCAAGCACAGCCCAGTATCTGGACAGAGCAAGATGCACAGACATGCTCTGATTCCTACTGCACAGAGCAACTCTTGTACAAGCACCAACAAAGTAAACACTAAGAGGAAGGAAGGGGACCAAGTCATTGAGGACAAAATAATCATATCACAATTTCCAAAAGGAATCAGGCAAAAAAGAAACTTTAGGGTGACTATTTTCCCCCACAGAATTCCTGTTAGTTTCACATCTGCTTCAAAATATCAAAACCCTCACAGAATTGGTGTTTGCCTAGAGACGTTTTGTGCAAAAGAAATTGTCTTTTGCCTATATCAAGTATTCTGCCTGCCTTTATTTTTATTTTCTTATAAAGAAAAGCGAGGCTCCAGTTAAAGCAGAAGCCTTGGATCTGATCCAGGTACATCTCACTCATTTATATGCTGAACCTGGAGGTAACCAGTTAGAGTGTAATTCACACAGCAATAATTGTTCCTCTCCCTTACTCTCAGATGCCATATCCTCAGGAGACCTAAATTTCTGACAAACTGAGGAAACCTAATAGTCCATTACAAAAATATATTTGCCTCCACCTGTATTTAATGAGCTCTTGAAAACAAGTGCAAGAGAAAAACCTGCCTCTAAATTTGTAACCCAACCACAGTGCTAATCATGACACAGTTTTAACCACAGTGCACTCTCCCATTTATTTGCATCCTTGACAGTAACTCTGAGTACATTAATTACTTTAACCCTTGTCTCACTGTAGGTGAGGAACAGCCAGCCAAAATCCATGTAGCAGGAGACAACTGATAAATGTCTAAGTCATTAGGACCATATTCTGCTTACCCACAGTGGAAACAGTAGACCCAGCTTCATCTAACACATCCACAGGTTCTGCCAGTTGCAACTGGATTTTAGGTACTACAGTCAGGATGGCCAGTACATCCAAAGCATATCGTACTGTGTCATTCCTGGAAGACAGCAACAGAAGGACTTCTTCGAATTGCATGTACAGAGTTGTTTCAATAACATAAAATAGTATTCAATTTACTCTACTCCAAGAAATGGAAGTAAATCAGTCACATCTGCTGCATTTGATGGTGCTTTTTGATTTTAGAATGAAAAGGGCTGGTCTCCATAGAAGGCAGTGCTCACATGCACACCACTGCCTGCAGTCTGCCAGCATTTATCCCACATGGCTCACAGGCTCCTAAAAGCATAGTAATTCTGTATTTATAAAAATAACAATGTTAGGACTTACTAAAGAAACCATTCTAAATTAAGCTGCTAATTTTAATCTAACTCTACATCTTAGCTGGGAAACACTGCTATCCAAAATACTCTGTCACCAGTTAACTAGGAAGGAAGTTTTTCTGAAGTCAAGGGAAACTGTTCAGCAGTAAACCAGACAATTGATAGTCAAAAAGACACCAACTTAGGCCCCAGCTTAAGAAAGATGCGGGTGTGTGGAAGGTGAAAAGGGATGTTCAGCAAGAGGAGAGAGAGCAGAAAAATGCAAAACAGAGGAGATTTTTAACCTGTTTGGAAAGGTAGGAGTTAACCCAGATAGCAATTAGGAAACAGCTGCAGAAGGAAAGAAACAGGAGAACACAAACTACCCAGGCAGGAGAGTGCAACCTGAGAGTGGGAGGGAGGCAGGGAACTGCAGAAGCAAAACAGATTTCAAAGGCTTTCCATTTAAGTTAGGAAGGAGCTTCTGTAGGCAGCAGAAGGGAGGGAGTCCTGGCCCACCTCATCCCAGGATTAAGATATGTTTTGATTTCACCCTCTTCTTGGATCTCTTAACAAAAAAGGTAAACAAATTTTGAGACAGATAGAAAGAGGCACAGAACTGTGATGAAGCTTTTCTGAGAAATCAGTGTCATACTAATCAAAGGCCTGAGGGATTTTGGCTCTTCAGAAATTTCTTGACATCCCTCTCTCTACCTTAAAATTTTAGTCCTGCTTTCCCCAGAGTTAGCTTTGATAAGCATTGTGTGGCCACAGCACAGGCCCTAAGAGGGCTAACCAGCACGTGCCCGTTTTAAACACTATCAGGGTAGAAAATCTGGAAATGTCATGTCCTGCCCAAGAGTCACAAGTGCTGCACTCAGAGCACCACAGCAAACAACTCACCTTGCATAGTATGTCTTCCAGTTGCAGGCAATGGAAATGAGCTGAAGCATGAGCTGGACACAAGACAGCTTGAGAAAAACCTCTGCTGGCTCCCAGTAAAGCTGTGCTGGACCATACTCAATCAGGAACTCCATCATCTCCACAATCTGCTCATGAGTATAGGAGCAGGCCTGCACGGTCCAAGGGACACCATTAGATCACAAGGGTTACAAACTTGCACATCAAATCCCTCACTGCTGGGATTTAACTGAAAACTGCATCTATAAGATTAGACTACTCTGTGTCTTGCAGATTAAGTATTTACTTTCTGGTTTATTCCCCAGTTATAAAAGAATACAGCAACTGTCACTATAATACACAATAATAAGCTTAAGGATAATATCCTTTAAGTTTCTTTACAGTCTCAGAAAGCTAAGGCAAATTTAGGAAGAAATGTTACATTAAATTAAAATTCTACTCTGCTTTTAAGCCACTAATCTAGTAGTTACTACACCATCATTCAATATACATTTATGCTAAAATACTAAAAAGGTTGCTAAAAATATTCAATTACAGTTTCTAAGTTTTGACTACAAAGCATACTGAATTTTAAAAAATTCCTAGGAAGTCTGCCTTTCAATATTTTTAATTACAAGAGAAAGCAACATTTTATATACAGTTTTTAGTTACTGAAAATCAGCGATTTCTGCAGAAGCAAAAACTCCCTTATATTTTCTTACTTGAGTTCCTCCAGAAAAATCATCATAAATTAAATAAGAAACCACAGGTGAATGTACTTTCTCAAAACCAGCAGCCCTAAAATCCAGTTTTAGAAAAACCGAACAAACAAACCCCAAACAAATCAATAAAACCAGCTTTGCAAGGAGAAATCAGGAAAAAATAATCATGACCAAGACTATGATTATTATCTATCTGGATCTCACAGGTCATTTCTAAAAACAGTGGTGTTCAAAAGACATTTCAGTTATCATTATCAAATTAAAGTTATTTCTGAGTTTTTCAGCATTAAGGACCTTTATACATATACAAATTTTGTCCTTTCAGAGATTCGCAGCACAGAAAATACAAATATCAAATACAAACAAATATTTGACATTTGTATCAAACACAAGTATCAAAAACAACTTGCCTTTGAGTTTTTGAGAGATGGAAAGGGAACCACAGCACATGAGCAGGAGCCTTAATTAAATGTAATTCAGACAAACCTCAAGGGCTCCTCTGTATTTCCCTATTACAGTGCCACTCCACACGACAGGAAAAGGTACAAATGAAACAACTGCAGCCTGCCTAGTTATAGCACTGGCTTCAAAGGGTATCTGCACATGTCTACAGCTTGGATACAACCGAGCAATGCAACGACCTGGTGAAAAGCCTGCAATGTGCTCCTCACCTTGTAGGGGGGCTGTGGGTGGACCAGGATGCCGCCCTCGGTGCGCTGCAGCGACTGCTTCACCTGCTCCAGTTTGATGGCAAGGTGAGCCTCGAAGTAGCGGCGCAGCGCCATGCAGGTGTGCTTCCCCGTCTGCCGGCTGGCAAAGATCTCATCATCACTCAGCAGGGCTCCTTGGTCTTCCAGGTTTAAGATCTCCAGAGTGCTTATCTTCAGAAAGAAGTTGGATACGGGAAAAAAAAGTTTCATCAGCTCAGTCTTTGGGAAAAAAAAGCATCCACAACTCTCAGCTGCTCTCGCACCAAACCCTAACACTGCCTTTGCTGTATGGGACATAGAAGCACACTGAGAGCTGACAAAGGCTGTCTGAACAGAAAAGGGTCTCTGTGTGGGTAACCAGCCAAAACTGAACTATGCTCTCTCCTTCACTATCTATGAAGACAGAAACTACAGAATCACAGAATGAACTAGGTTGGAAAAGACCTTTGAGATCATCAACTCCAACCTATAACCTAACACCTCCTCATCAACTAAACCATGGCACTGAGTGCCACGTCCAGTCTTTTTTTAAACATGTCCAGGGACATGTTTTCCCTTCCTGAGCAGACAATTGCAGTGCCCAATCACTCTGTCACAATGAATTTTTTTCTGATGTCCAACCTAAACGTCCCCTGGCACAGTTTAAGACTGTGTCCTCTCATTCTTGCAGTCATTGCCTGGGAGATGAGACCAATCCCCACCTGATTAGGTAGTTGTAGAGAGCGACAAGGCCCCCCTGAGCCTCTTTTTTTCCAGGCTAAAGAAGTTACATCAGTGTAGGTCTGGAGGCAGTGTTGTGCTCAGTACTCTTAGGCATAACATGGCACCACAGTGTGCTGGCACCCTGCAGCACTAATGTCCCTGAGTTAGACACAGCCCATGCTGCAGGAGTGCACAGCAACACCCTGCAGGCATTGCAGCTTTTCTACACAAACAGTGTCTTGAACTTGTGCCCAGAAGGTACCACAGTTCCTGCAGCACACACAGCCATTCCTCTCCAGGAACAAAGCTGCGTTTATCCATACCCAACAGGGTGCACATCTATGTGGAGTGGCAAGAAACATCTGGACTACCACTAAGCCACCACTGTTTGAATGAGTATTGCTTAACCCAGGAGTTGCACCAAAAAAGCTCCCAAAGGGTATAAAGTCTCTAGACAATAATCATAATAATAAAATAAAGATAAAAGGATGTATGCAAGTGTTGCTTAGAAAACTCAACCCACCCCTCCATCTTATGGGAACTAGGGAGGAAGAACCCTAAATAAAACCAAACAAAAGAACAAAACTCTACACAGTTGCATTTACAGGGTGCAAAACCAGCCACTAAACCCCTGCTTCCTAAAAAGTCACAGCCCTTACCAGGTTCACCAGACGCCTCAGCCCATCGTGCCTATCAAAGAGCTCCAGGACAGCACGGAAGGAGAAGCAGATGGAGAAGAACATGGTGGCATGGCAGCAGCCCGAGGCGTGGGAGCACTCCATCAGCCACAAGGTGTAGTTCACTACATCTGAAAGCACATTATGGGGGTGCATGCACACCTAGAAAGCAAAAGAACATTCTTGATGAAGACTTCAAACAGATTGCTTAAAAGATTTGGTCCAAGGAGAATGAAGAGTCTGAGAAGCAGAGGACAAGTATCAGCTATTCTCAGCTTGACTTTGGACATCTGAGATGTGAAATAAGAAGTCCCATTTCCAGACCAGTAAAAAAAGCTGCTGACTAATAAAGACTAACAAAGAGTATGATTTGGCAATGTAGGACTAGAAACTGGTCCATTCCCAGAGTAAAGCACAATTAATACAGCAGCCCTAGTGTAGTATAATTCCAGAGTCCTCCTCCATGCCATTTCCACATATCCAAAGAATGCTTAGCTAGAGGCTGACAAATTTCCACTGAAGAAACACAAATTCTGCTCAGTGAAACCAAGTACCACATGCTATGTTGAGGTACTAGCAAACTCTGGCAGCACTAGGGGAATTGCAAGGATTGTCAAATCCAAGTCTAAAGCCTGACTTTTCTCTGGAAACAGACAACTGAGCTGGTCTTCTCCTGTTCTCAGGCCATGCCTCCAAGATGTGCAGACCATGCACTCAGAACTGCACCTTTGCATTGGCCTATTTACTTCTACTGAGAAGGAACTGGGAACCCTCTGTCAGGGTCAGTGACAAGAGGAACTGAAGTGCTGGCACCAGCTGCTGTGTGCCAAGTTAGCAGAGTTTTCCATCCCTTCTCTGCTGGATACACTCAAAGAATGCAGTGCTACCAGCTTCAGACCTGAGGTGGACTACTTGACAAGTGACTGTACCCTGAAGCTGGCTTCCTCTGAAATCCAAAATGTACCACAGACACCTGCTCTACCTGGTATCTGAACATATTGGGGATAACATCTGGCAGAACATCTGGAGCCATGCATGAGGAAAAACAATCTCAGGTGTAGTAGTCCACTGGAACAGACAGGAAAAGAAAGGCAAATGAGAATGAAGGAGTTTCTTGTTGGGATTTTTTGAGGGAAAGAGGGAAGAATAGAATGAAAAGGGTGATTAAAGTATTAAGACAAGGGTGACAAGATCTTCAGTTAATTCCCTAGGAACTGAAATCCACACCCTTAAAACAAAACACTTATTCATATACACACCTTGAAACAATACACTATTATTCATATACTTCCTGATGCCTCTGCATATATCAATTAATCATCCATAAAAACTTGCTTTTAATCTTAGAAGATGCTTATTCACTGTTTGAACACAGGTAGAAACACTGGGAAATTATGGCAATGACTGCAGTTACAGTACAAGAACAACTCTTACCCTCTCCATAGCATCTTGATTGTATGACAAGTAATACAAGCACATGGACACTCCCGTGGCTGCCATGGAAGGACGAGGAATCTCCAGCAACTTTTGCACTCCTCCATGAGCAACAAACTCTGTAGCAAACTTGTTGTGCAGCAGCAATGATGCCAAATGCTAAGGAATCATAAAAGCAGATTAGACTAGGATTCTTGAAACATCAATTCCATCCCCATCCCATAGAAAAACAGACAGCAGAAAAAGTAACTGCTCTGTGCACCTCACTTCCTCCTCCCATTACATTTAATCCAGACTGCAGCATTTATCCCAATAACAAAACCAGAAGAGGCACTACCATTTTTTTTACACATCTTGCAAAAAAAATACAAGAAAAGCAGAGCAACTCAGAAATTATCCAACAGACCACCTTAAGGTCTTTCTATTGTCTTCAAATTCATTCACTTTCTATTATCACTACTAACTATTTAAATATCATTATATTTTGATTATGACATATTGCTGACAGAAGGAATTTTACAAAAAGAGGTGTAAAGGTAATTAAAGGGAAGCCTGCAGCTGCACTGAAGTGTACTGCACACTGCTTTTCTGTATTACCTACACCTTAAGAGGAAACAGTAACAGCCACTGTACACCCCACTCTACTCCCAACTGAAGCAACCTAAGCTAATGTAGGAACACTGCACCTTCAAAATAAATTCTCAGGCAAATGAGAAAGATACAGAGAGGAAGACTCTGGAGGATCAGAGGCAGAGAAGTTATTGTGAAAGAGGGAAAGAATGTACAGACAAGTTTAACTTGTGCTGCTGCACTGCAGGTTTGGCTTGAATAAGGTTATTTTGTGTGGCTTTTTACCTTGGGGAGGTAACCTTAAAGACTACTCACACAAAACTAGTATTTAAACCACAGAGATCAGAGATGTCATGCTGGGGCTTCTGGGAGTAAGATATTTATGCTCCTTACCCCTCACAAGTGTCCATTGAGATGGCAGGCAGTGGAATAACTCAGGAATGCCATCTAAGGGCAGCAGGAACACAATCATTTGACAGAAAAAGAAATTTTTATCATCTTCAAATAGGTAGATGAAAGGTGAACTTAATGGCCCTTCCTGCACAATTAAGATCTTTTTATTCCCTCCTTCCTTTCCTGTTTTTTTCATTTTAAGTGCTTGACACTTCAAAAACCAAAACTGCAATGCATTCAGCTCGAGTGAAAACCACTTCCAATCCCAGGGAATGCTGCAAGACGTCAGCCTAAAGAAGATGAGCACTTGCCTTTGACACAAAGCAAGCATATATTACATGTTTTCCCAATGTTTATGGTATATTTTATATATTTTGCAAGTAACTTACCTTAAGGGCTTCAAAAGTGAGCAGCACATCGTTGGTTCGCTTCAAATCAATGTAGTACATCATCAGCTCCCTTGATCCCAGTTGCATAAAGATGGGTAGCAGCTGAGAAAACAAAAATGGGACACTAGCTGAATGTTTCATGGGAATTACAAGGTCTCTTTTGGTTTATACTCTCTCAAGCCCCCAGTTTTCCCCTATTAGCAGATACCTGTTATGAGAGGTCAGAGGTAACCAGCTCCATCCATAGGAAGCAATAAAGGTTAACAGACCTCTTGTAATACATCTGCTGACTGCAGCAAGGTGCATGGCAGCTGCCACACGGAAATCTTAAGACTCTCCTCCAAGTGCGGCTATGGAAGTCCACACAGATAGCACCCTGGAGAGAGGCTCCACCTTCCATCTGTGCAAAGACAACTACCCAACAACTGAACAGAAAAAACAGGAGAGCAGGGCAACAGACCAAAACCCTTTGCATCATTCTTTGTAACACCTTTATGCTAGTAATTCCTGTTTTTATAGCCTATTATTCCTGGCATATGAAGCAATCCAGGCTGCATGCAGGGTGTTAGGGGGTAATGGTTTCACTGGCTCTCACAGAAACAAGGCACACATGTGCACACACAACATCTACCACAAAGCAAAATTGTGTTGCTTTGTTCTGTTACTAATTAAGGTAAACCACAAAAAAAAATAAAATAAAGGAGACACTCTTTGGTAATAATGTGACACAGTCACATTATTTTGTCATTTAAGTACTACCAGTTATCAAAAGCATCTGCATAACATGGGCCCTGCCACTTCTCCTCAGAACTACTACAGAGGTAACACAAACCACTTCATTTAGAATTTCAAGTTGATTATTTCCTCAGACTTTTACTTGCAGGACTCTATTATATCCACCACAGGAAACAGGAAATGTCTGCATTTCAAACCAAGCTTCCACGTACCAAATTTAGCAGGAACATGGGACAAAATCCCCAGGGCCATGCTCCAACTTCCAGACCACACATCTGCTAGGCTCAGGTTTGAGTATTACCCACCAAGTAATATTCAAACTAATGACTTCATTAGTTTAGAAGTCATCAACAACTCAGGAAAAGTTACCAGTCTCAATCATGACAAGAAATATCAGAGCGTGATAGAGCAGTTCTGCCAATTTCCCCCCACAGTTCCACTCAGCTTTGTACAGAGAATTAGAGCACCGAGTGCTTCCTCCCACCTTCATATGCTCACCTCCTGGTACTCCCCCAGGGGAGTCAGGTACTGAAGAATCAGCCTCTGCTCTATGGCAGGAGTCAAGGGGTAAAGTGTGTAATTAGTGCCAATCACCCACGGGGACATTTCTGACCAGCTGCTGTTGGACAGTTCCACAAACATCCGCTCTGGTTCCGAGGAGGAGAAGCCCAGCTTCTGCTTGGCCTTGCGGAAGCCGTCTCTTTCGTGCTGTTTCCCTGATTTGCTTCTTCTCAGTCCCCCATCATCCAGCTTTGTAGCAGAGTTTACTCTGCTACTGGTCTTATGACTTGAATCGAGATGAAAGGAGATCTCCATATCAGCAGAAACTTCTTCTTGCTCTCCATCTACTGTCATCTCCCCATAATCCATATCCACAGCCTCTTCATCGAGGGGCAGCAGAGGATCTGAGGGCACTTTCCGAGGACTGGGGCGCTTGTTTTCCTGTTTTGTGGTCATTTCAGTGACCTGCAACTCTCGTAGCCGACGGAGAACCAGAGCCACCTGTTTCAGAAAAGCAGCACTCATGAGAATACACTCCTTGCTTTGATCATGCAACTCACCTCAGCCATATTTTTTGTTCTCATCATATAACCCCTCTACAGCATACAGTGCTGAGTATGCTGTGGTGTACATTTGCCCAGAGAAATAACTTCAAAGTGACTGAGAGAACTCAAATCCATTTTGCTACAGCAACTCTCATTCTAAAATACCAGCACCATGTCTCCCATGTGAGAAGGAAGTGGCTGGAAAGCCATTAGGAGCAGATGAGCTATAGTGGTGCTAACAGAACCACACATCAGTTTGCAGCATCCTTCCACCATCTCTGCTCTGCCTGAAATAAAGGCATCATTCCCTTTGGAAGCAGCAGCTTTGGTAAACTGCAGTTCCACAAAACCAAAGGTCATGCTTTTACTTTTAATGTTTAGAAGAGAAGTCATAGCTGTCCATGTTGACTCACCTTTCATTTTAAAACCTCTGTCTGGTGGGCAAACCACAATGTGCAACAGTTACAGATGTAGAGCTTCTGAAAGTTCTTCTTTAAGGAAACTATGAACATGAGCCTTATTAAAAGGTAAAGTACTTGACTTCTTAGGTTTCCATTGGCATTTGGAATACAACTGCTGTTAACAGAATATCAGGCTGCATGCTCCAACTCAGGCAGGAAAGGATGGAAACCATGACCCTTACAGATAGTACTACAACACTGTAAGACTCATATATTAACCCGTGAATGTGAGCTCCCCATATATGAAAATTATAAAAAGGTAACTGTACTCCACAAAGGGAAAGTGATTGAGAGATCATTACCAACTGGGAGTTCTCATCCCTGTAATTTGCAGCAATGTCCTGGTTTTCCATAGCTCCTCCCAACAGTCCTGTTGCATAGGTCCTTAGTGGCTGATCAGCCTCTCGTGCCCATTTAAAGAGATTCTCAACTATGCCTTCCTAGAAGGGAGAAACAAGAAACCAGTTCTAACAGTTACATTTAATCTTTAACTTCTCAGTTCCAGTGAAAGCATCTGTTGGGAAGAATTCTCTCTTATTGCAGTAATGACCAGGCTGGATTTCCTACCAAGCATGGAATGAATGAAAAATACTGCTGCAACAACAACAAAAAAAAAAAACCTAAATCTTTAAGTTGTGTGAAACTATGCCCAGGCATCAGATACCTGGATCTGCACACCTGCAAAAAGAGGCCAGTCAAGGTCCTTCCTAGGAGGCAGCAAAACACTACAGATATGAATTAGTCCAAACGAACAAGCCCAGAGTTCTGGTCAGTTCCACTAATAAAAATCTCCAGCAATTGAGCAAATTTCAAATAAGCTGTGTTGAACCTATATCAAATAAAATGAAATTTGGCCAAATTTAAAACAGACAATTAGAAAGACAACGGTTTAGAATGAAAGATCAATTTTTTTCCTCTAAATTGCCACTCGATTCAGAAACATCAACAACAATTATCATGACAGAAATCTTGCACATAATTTGAATTACAGGTACAATACAATAGAAGATGAGTGAAAAGTAATAATGAAGAGAGACATTTTAACAGGAACTCTCAGCTCACAGATTTTTATTGCTTGTTACATACTTAAAGACAATTGCATTATTATTTCAATGCTCTTATGTAATAAAAAAAAAAAAAGTTTAACTGAAGAGCTGTGAAATCCCTTGGTCGCTAGAGGGCCTCTCTGTGACAAGAAAAACACCCTCTTCCCAAAGCCTCCTATTTACAGGAGCCCTAAGTGCCAGACAGAGCTCTAGATATTATCAAGTCAAAAGGAAAAAAGTCCCTAAGTGCAAAACTTAATTTCATTTCAGTTTACAGAGAACTTCTGTCTCTGGAAAGAGATAGCTATATTCTCCATAAATGGGGAATTACTGTTTTGGTCTTAAATTGTTTTTTGATCAAGGCTTCCCAGCCTCAGCTTTTAGACAGATCACAAAGAGCTCAAATTAAATTAAATCTTTCACAAAGGGAGCACATTATTTTCTTTTATCATGCTTTAGAATTCATCTGCATATTTCCAACAGTAGAGAAATTAATTTAGAACTTTCATATACAGCATTGCCTCATTTCCAAACTTCAGAAAAACATTAATTCTTACAGATGAGGAAACTGTGGCTTGAGTGAAATTCACTTTCTCCTCACTTTCCACTCTGTGTGCATTCCTTCAGAACAACTTATTTGGCAACATGTGAAGTCTGATTCAGCTGTCCAGATAATGCCCACAAAGCTTGTGGATTTTAGACTGCTTAGTTAAAGTATGACTTGCTTATCACTTAGCTCTAGGAAAGCTATTGCTCTGCCAGAGCTGGGGATTACTGGGCAAGTCCTCCATGTTCTGCACAGCCTGCTCCATTCACAGGCCTATAAAGCAACAATTCCCAAAACATTACATTAAATTCCAGCTCCTCTGTTTCAATCAGTCACATCACACTTTAAAAAGCTATAAAATACCCAAGATTTGATTAATTGAACAAGCCAAGAGCAAAAAGCCCCAGACCATTAGTGAGACTGAACAGATTGGCTCTCAGACACACACAGGATTTCAATATGGCTTTTTACTGGCTTCTCCTTTGGGAAGTCTTGTTGGAGTACAAAATAAAGCAAGCTTAAACCCCAAGCTTTAGTGCAGGTGATACCTTTTCCTGGAAGACAACAGCTGTTTCCAGTCCCGGCATGATGTCCAGCAGAAGTCTGCAGGCAGCAGTGTTTAGTGGAGGTTCTCTGCTTGTCATCACATAAGCATTCACTAGCTGGAGAAGATCAGGAACAGCACAGGTTTGAAATTCAACTCTGACCAAACCCAGAGCAGTGAAAGCCTTACAGCTCCCACGGCAGAAAAATAATAAAGTAAGGAATGCCAATCTAAGCCCTGGATCTCAACATGACAGCCTTTAGCCTGCTCCCTCAGTGCCTTAGAAGTTGAAACTATTTCTCAGAGAAGCAGAGAGCCTCTAATCTGCTGTTCACTGACTAAATATCTATCTTGAACTGATCTGTTAAGACAAGAGCCTTGAAAAACTGTAACAGCAGAAACATTAAAAGATAACAAAAAAAACTAACATAAGAAATTGCACATTTTTAACTGCACATGTATTTCCTTATCACTTGCAGTTGAGAGAGAGAGAGAGACATGCAAGCAATCTGTCAGAATCCTTCCAGCAACGTGTACTGATATAGGTGCTTGCAGGCATGCAAAGGTAACAAAATTCTAGCTGTTAAGTCATGTTAGAGTTTAGCAATGCAAGTGGAAAGGCAGACTCTTGCCTCCTGATTCTCTGCCTGAGTCTTCTAGAGCTGACATGCTCTTCTGTTCCTGCAGACAGCCCAGTAGTTCCAAGCATTCAGAAACAAGGCACTGGAATTAGCGTTATTCATTTCCATTATAGAAAGAAATTATATTTTTGGACTTGTATTAGAGAAGCCCCATTTTCTTTAAAGAGACTGAAAACAACTAATTCAGTTGCTGCTACACACATTCCAACAGCTCATGAACTCCCCTTTACCTGAGTCACTCTAACAGTGGCAAAAGAGTTGCTCTTAAACCCAACTTAAAAACCAGTATTATGGAAAAGAGAATTCTGATACCACTAAAATAAATATTAAACAAGTAGCAAGGTCAACCATCACAGAGGAAATAAAAGAAATAAGGTGGTGTGAAGAATTGACAGAGAAAGTTCTCAGAGCAAACCTACCGCATTCATGAAATCATCATTCTTGAAGAGTATCCTCAGTAAGTGACCAAGCATGCACTCAGGGTCGGCCCGACCTGTGGGACAAACAGGAACACAGGAAAACACTCACCTTCCTACCTCAAGATGCCAACATTAGCACTGAACTGCTGCCTTCAAACTGCCTGTGGATGCTCTGGAGGCAGCACTACAGAGCACAACTTCCCAGTGCAAAAGCGGTGTCAGACCTCGATCAGAGTTGGCACATTCAGGCTAGAAGATGTTTCCTTTTGAATATGAGCTACCAGGCAAGCACTGGGCACAGCTGGTGCTGCCAGGACACCTTACCGGGGTGTCGGTCATCAAACGGGTCAGGGTCCCCCTTGCGGTACTCTTCAGTCTCCTTCTCGATCAGCTCTGACATTCTGCAGCAGGAAGAGCACAAAGTGAGCAGCACTCACACTCCTGGAGCACAGCTCCTCACAGTCACAGATCTATCAGAGCACTGCAAACCAGTCCATCAGCTTTCACCAGTGTTCAGTGCCACCAGAGGATTTCTGACTGGCCACAACAGGGGGGGAGAAAACACTGGCCTCTACTATCTCATCTCATTTTTAGCTCCAAGATGCACTGAACCCATAGTGACACCCCAGAGATGCATAAACTTTGACACTCTGAAGGGCCAACACCTTTTATTTACTCCTTGTGGTGTTCTACACACAGTGTAGAGAACTAGAGTCAATAAAGGGCTTGAGCAGTACCTTCTTACCACCACAGTGTCTTTGTTTTGCAGCAGAGCAAGTCCTGAACAGGTAACTTATTCCTCCCCTTTGCTCAGTCTGTGCAGGGGCAGCTGTTCAAATTGTCTGCACAGTTTTTTGTTATTCGGCACATTAAATTTCAATTGTGTTGTAGAATTAAATATATATATATATATATAAATATTTAATAAATATTAAATACTTATATTAAGTGCTGTGTAACCTCTATTCAGTTATCAACTTTTTACCATGTGTGAACTACCAACACGGATAAGACAAGGAGAAACTCAGCCAGCTCCCTGTTCACAGATCCTCCAAATACATTAAATGCTCCTCTCTATCAGAAAAATAAAATTGAGTTGTTTTGGTGCTATGCCCTCCCCTAAACTTAGAAGCAGTCTCAGCAGGCATAAGAAATCCTATGCTCTAACTCATTTAGAATGAGCAGTAAGAGAATTAATTATTATTTTTATTTACACAAAATCAGGAAGAAAAAAAATTATCTCATGGTCAAGCAATAAATAATTCCATAGTCTTTCATTGTCCTTCTCTATGTAGTGTCACAGCAAAAACATATGCAGTTTGAGGTGAAATAAAGAGCACTCAATTCAATTGAAAAAACATTAGGAAATTAAATCTCATTTCCTTGGTATAAAACATGATTCCTTCCCCTCTACAGAGGTTCAGAGTGGGAGGCAGCATCTATGTGCAGCACAGCATTTTAAAACAAGGTCTTAATACCTCACAGTAGTTATCTAGGCAGAGTTTATCACAGGGGAGGGAAAACTGCTGGAAGGCTGCAGTAATCCCTGGAAAAATATTTGTCTTTCACAGAGGATTTCCCTTACAGAACACTGCTGACTTCTACTCCGTGCCTGTTACTTTCCAGAAAATACCCTGTGTTCCCAGGCATGACTAGAGGCAAAAATGTACTTAGTCCTGCCTCTGTGAGCTACACTCAGTGTGACAGAGGATGACTCCTGCCAGATTCCAGGAACAGCAAATTAGCTCATTGGGAATGAGCAGAAAACTTTCTTGCTTGCCTTTGATCTAACAATTATCTTTCAACAAGCTGTTGATCTTGTGGGGTTCCAATATTTACTTTTATAAGCCTGATTGTGAAAGGATGCAAATTGTGTCCCTTGTTAATAATAGGTGGCACAGCTTGAGCTCTCAAGAAATTCTGGCAGAAGCAAGTCTCTTAAATACTCCACTGCCAGCTCCTCATTTTTTTCCATGAGAACTAATAGCTTGAGGGATGTCTGCTGACAGAAAACTCAGACAAATGGGGAGCTGGGAAGCAGCACTCTTGCCTTGTCAGGTCTTTGGAGGTGATAATTAGCATTTTGGTGAGGTGCCAGAAAGGACAGACAAGCAGCATGGAAAGTGAGCACAACACTCTGGCCAGTGCATCCTGTCTGGGTAGGCAGCCAAACAACAAGCCAGCTCCCAGTGCTTCCAGGGACAACAACACTATCACAGGCTCAAAGAAAGACAAATGTGAATCACTAATTATGGAGGGGTTTGAGACAATTATTCACAACTATTTGACCAAAATTAGAAAGAAAAAAAAAAAAACCAAAAAACAAAAAAACCCACACAAACATTGCCTCTTTGAAATTTATTTTCAATAAACAAAAAAGGAGAAAAATCAAGCTTGCTTACAATACCCTTCTTTTAACTAACACATACAAAGGTGGTTTGTGACTTGACTTAGATAAACCTATCTAGATCCAACAGCTTTGTCAATTCTCAATTGAAGCAACTGAGTGTCAAATAACTACCAAAGCTCATTTCAGCCTTCTAACATAGGCACCTGGTATACAGGGCTGTAACAAAACACAATTCACAAAACCACAGAACTTTTATTCAAGTTTCAAGATTTCCTTCATTCACTTGGCATTATACTGGTTCAGCAGCCACTTCCAAGTCTGCAGACAAGATGTAGGATTTACACTGAGCCTTTTACTTCTAATTTTTTTTCTCTTCACAACTGTGTTTGGAAAGTTAGTCAGATCCTCATTTCCACTTGCCACAAACTGAGCTCACCTTGGGAGCAGGGGTATATAGAAAAGTTTGTCAACTTTGCAAGGCCCCCAGTGATCTAGATGGAACAACAAAGCCATCCTAATCCTGCTTTGTGTCATCACCTGGCATTAATGACCAACTTGAGCCTTTACAGCAGATTGCAACAGCATAAGGTGCTCTAGGATCCCACACCACAATACAGCTGGTTTGTGGAGATGAAGTTACAATGTTAAACTGCTGATGTATTCCCTTGATGAAAGAGGCTCCTGGGACATAATAAATTATCTGAGTCTCACGATTTGCCTGATTGGTTGAACATGACTTGCATCCAGTCTATGAAGTAAGAGTATTACAGGATCATTTCAATTTACAATAGTTTTGAAAACCATGTATATTACATATCTGTTTTTTGCTGATAGGCTTTCCAAGCAATTTCTTCAGTTCATACCTTCTAACACTCAAGTGTTTGTAAATCCAGCTTTTTGGAAGTGACAGCTCAGCTGTGGTCTGTAACTGGTGCCATAACTGCTGCTGTCCTTGTCCTGTTACTGCACTCCCACCTGTGCTGCCTCAGCATCACATTCAACAGACTCCCATCCACACAGGGAAGTTTTCTTTCATTTAACTCACAAGGAGGAAGGAAGTATAGAAATATCACTCACCAACAAGTATGACCACAGCTCCCTCTGCCCTAAGACCAAACCAATATGCAAGGGCATTTCTCTGCCTCAGGACATTGGCACTGCAAGCTCCAATTGGTGAGGATTCCTCAGGAGCATCTCTACCAGCAACTCTAACATGGCTCTCATTGATAACTGAAGCACTGTAAATCTAATTTCTGATTTTAACTTCTGGTGAAATCCCCATTCTACCTTAAATAAATCTGTACTATCTCCACTAAAGCAAAAATACCCAATCCTTCACCATTCATAACCACTCTGCCTGCTGCATAGAAACCTTGAGAACCAACAAAGTTATCAGACCTGTCTGAGCATAAATAATATAGGGAGCTCCAGGAGCTGAGAGGGAGCAAGAAGTGCCAGACCGCTAAAAGCACAAAAAAATACATGTTTAGCTCAAATGTCTTTAAATTTCTTAGAATACAGTAAATTTCTGGTTATGCCTACAAGAAAAAGCCTCGAAATAGCACAGGTTTCCTTCAGACAATACACAGAGATACACCAAAACCTGTCTCATGATTTTCAAGACCCACTAATTTTCAAGTGTTTAGGGCTGGCTTTCTGTTGCTCATCTCCTCCTCCTATGCTGCTATTTTTAAAATGCAGTAAGAACAGCATAGAAGTTGTGCCCGGTGGGTGAGGCACAGCACAGACCTGAGCAAAGAACCTCCACCAGATTCCTGTTACTTCCAGCCAGTGCCAGCTCCAGCTCTGTGCACTGACTTGTCTGACCCAACAAGGCAGAAGAGACACCTGGACTGCTCCTGAACTGCAGAGCAGCTGAGTCCTGCACACATGAGGCAGGCCATGGATCTGCCAGCAGAGCTGTGAGGAACTGGGGGAATTTCTGCAAATCTCCCCTTAAAGTAGGAGTAACGTCAGTCTACCCAAATGAAGCTTGGCTTGGGAAAACACAAATGCAACTGATCATTCAAATCTTTCTTTTGTACTAGATACTGTCTTATAATTAATGGTGTTACCTAAACAGCCCCAAATAATTTACTGGTCCAGGGCATTTTTCTCCCAATACAATGCCAGTCGACCACCACACAGCTTAAAAAACAATCAGGTTTTAAAATTTCACTTTAAACATGCCCTATGAGCTTCGCTAATACCTTCTCAATATAGCTCCTCCTACTCACCCTACTCTCACCCTTTCACTTAATCTGATCAATGTTACTGCAATCTCAAACCCCTCATACCTTGCTTCCCATCTCAATGTTTTACAAGCTTCAAGTGAAGATACCAAAGTTATTTCAAACATTTAATGATGCTCCTGACTTCTACTATTTCAGAGTATTTGTAGAGACAGTGTAAGATGTCATTAAAAGTTTTTATTTAAATACCACACTAACAGTTCATTTTTTAGATCAAGAAAATGAATTGCAGGTTATCAGGTATGTGAACACCTCAAGAAAAAAGAAGGTAAAAGCTGCTGTCATGTAACTTCAGCCATTCAGCTTTAGGGATTTGCTCAATAGATCTTACCTGGTGAGAATAGGGACCATGTCTTGCCCGCTGCCGTGTTCTTTCTCCCATTGCTCAAGCAAAGTAGTGAGCTCAGCCTTGGAGTCCACATGCCCAGATCCTGAAGTCATGGCTTAGCCTAAGGCAGAGGTAACAACCAGGAAAAAAAAAGGCATAAAAATGAGCAAGAAATCCCACTCTTCTACTGTATTCTTTGAAACAATCTAAATCAAATATTACAAGTCATTTGAAAGAGGCAAATAATACTCAGCAAAAAGGAGTGAGAAGACAAAGTGACAGAACAGTGCTTTCAAATGTGAAAGTTTCTTTCCGGTCCTCTGCCTGCAGACTAAAGAACATGTGCACCTCTGAACGCAAGTCCTGACTGGTGCTCCCCAGCCCTGACCAGGCTGTCTGGAATGCACAGCTCACCACAGCTGTGTTCACGGCCTGAGCCTTTTAAAAGCTCTACCTCAACTCCAGGAGCAGACCTGAGTTACTCTTTGTGGTGATTTACTCAAGAACCGACCCAGCCAGGACAGCAAGATTGTGATCAGTGTCCTTATCCCAGTTTAATGCCCTGCAGGCAGTGGTGGAGGTGCCAACAACTGCTGGGGCCCATAGTGCTGAGGAGCAGAGGCAGCCCCCGAGTGCTGTGGGCAACGGGAGCAGCCCCAGGACAGCCGTGGTGGCAAAGAGCCGGGCACCGCTCCCCCAGGGCCTGCCCCGCTCTCCCAGGGCCTGCCCCGCTCCCCCAGGGCTCCCAAGAACAGCCAGTGGCTCCAGGAGGAAGGCAGGATGATCACAGGAGGGAGCACTGGAGCAATTACTGCAGCTTTATCAGCCTTTACTTGCATGACAGCAGCTGACAGAAGATTTATCTTCCCATCCTCAAAAGTGAGAAACTCCTACAGCACTGAGTGACTTGTTGAAGTATCATTTAATGAAGGGAACTATCACTGTAGGTTCTGTTTAAGCCTTTAAATTTCCAGGTGTCAGCTTTTGTCGATCTGATAAAAACCTACTAGAAATATTAACAGCTTAAACTAGAACAAAATCTGTCTCAAGATACTGCCATGCCCCTAGTTTCCAACCTGACAGACTGTGATTACTGGGAAGAGTTGTAACTTCTAGAGGAAGGAATACCCAAACCCAATTTATAAACTGACTTGGTATTGGAGGTAGGGGAGAGCACACCAAGCAAAACAGATTTCTTCACATCCAAAAACACACAAAGATTTCCAGCATTTCATTAGCCACAACATAGTCAATATCCGTCTGTCATGAGAATTAATACCCATTTGTCATAACTGACCCAGAGAAAGAAGCTTTCAAACCAGTGTTAAATACACAAGTGTTTAAGACAGTGACATACACATCAGCTCCTAAAATACATGTTCAGGAGTCAGTCAAATGGCAGACTCTAAAGGCAGCCATAGCAGAGATTATACATGCATTTATAGCCCAAGTTGTCTCTGAAAAACATCCCCACAATTTAACTCTGTGCTGGACACTTCCAATTGGTTTAAAACTTCTCCTCACTCAGGGAATTGATGAACAATCCTACAGTTCTACCTCTTGTCTCATAGGTGCTTCTGAATTTAATGTACTGTGACTGGTTAGTTAAATGGGAAACATGAAGTTAAGAACACTGGCTGAAGATTAAACTGGCAGAAACTGCACAAAAGTTATCAGCCAAAGACTATGAAAAGATAAACCTGTGACTACAAGAACACCATTTTGTTAAGTACTATATGCAGTGGACATATGCTAACCAAAAAACCTACCTAAGCATGAAGAAAGATGATGTTTCCTAAATCACAAGTAATTATGATTTTATCTAGGGCACTCATTATTCATTCATTCATTTCAGAACTACATCAGGAAATTCAATGCAAATGTATAAATTGCTTAGGAAGAAACACTACCTAGATCCAGGCAAAACCATAATGAGATTGTACACACAGACACACTCCCAAAACACCTTCAAAAATAAAACTACTCCAAGCTCATTAAGTTCCATTTCCTTTTTCATTAACTGAACACCACTTGCCAGCAGCTCTTCAGAGCTTTTAAATATCACAGAAAAACATTCAGACAAATTCACTCTGGGCCTCAGAACACAAGTGCTGTAATGGAATCCAATTCAACCATTTCAGACATGCCCATCTTCATTCTGTGCTCAAGGGATACAGCAAAAAGGGCCCTGTGACCTCAGAGCTTGTACAGGGCCTGTGCAGGCTCCCCTGCAATCTGGAAAAACAATTTACTTCCTCTAACAACTCTCAACTGCTCCTGCTGGAAAACAGAAAAGGTTCAGCAATACCTGCAACAGGTCAACAAAGTCCCAGCCAGGAAGACCACAGGAACTGCTCACTGCCCTCTGGGACACCTTGTGCTATACCAAAATCAAGTGAAAAATCCCAGCTATCCCTAAAACTTGCCTCAATAAAGCCCATTATTGGTCTAAAGAACTGGTGCTGACATAGAGCTGTTTTCCTAAAATGAAGTTATAACACAGAAATGCCACCCTTTCTACTGGGACACAGCAGTGACAATGAATGTCTTGCCAAGGCATCTCCTCTCTTCCACAGGCTTATCCCTTCCAATCTATTCAAATAAATACAATTTTTTTAGATGGCACCAGAGAAACTCCTACTGTGCTCACTTTTTTCTAGAATTCCACCTTAAATCAAAGTGAAGAGCTCTTCAGAGAAGACAAGAACATAAATGATATGAACCAACCTGTAACTGTCAGCAACACACCTGGCCTGATGGAGAGGAAACCTGGGAGAACAGCTCTGACTTTCACTACTTCCCTTTTCAGCACAAGTTGCTGAAAAAATTCAATCTTAAATTGCTCTCAAAGAACCAGCAAAACTGATCAGATTTAAATTGGGGGGTGGGGGGGAGGGGGCAGAGGGATGTAATTTTTTTCTCTTAATAAGTTTTGAAAACCACAGCCTACTACAGATTTCCAGATTTCACTTTGAACATCTACTAAGCTAAGGAATGGGAATTTTTCCCAAACAGTGCTATTGCCAAAATATATTTAGAATCACTATTAACAAAACATAAAGCACTTACTCAAAGAATTTGACTTTGAAAAACAAATATTTGCAGTCTCAACTACCTCGGTGGCCACTGCAAACCCAGATGTGGCTGCTTCAGTTTCAGCACACTGTGCTTGGTGCCCCTGCCACTGCTGTAATGCCAAACACTGCCTGGCATTGCTGTGCCACAGCAAAGGCTGTAATGCCAAACACTGCCTGGCATTGCTGTGCCACAGCAAAGGCTGTAAAGCCAAACACTGCCTGGCATTGCTGTGCCACAGCAAAGGCTGCAATGGCAAACACTGCCTGGCATTGCTGTGCCACAGCAAAGGCTGTAAGCCAAACACTGCCTGGCATTGCTGTGCCACAGCAAAGGCTGTAAAGCCAAACACTGCCTGGCATTGCTGTGCCACAGCAAAGGCTGCAATGGCAAACACTGCCTGGCATTGCTGTGCCACAGCAAAGGCTGTAAGCCAAACACTGCCTGGCATTGCTGTGCCACAGCAAAGGCTGTAAGCCAAACACTGCCTGGCATTGCTGCACCACAGCAAAGCCTTTATGGGCATTTCTCTCTTCTGAGCTTGGCTGTAAGAATGTGACATTAAAGGGAAACCCAGAGAGTACTGAGACACAGATTCCTCAAGGTGCTCTCATGTTTTTGAAACCTCTGACACTTGAGTGCTTGAGTCACCTTAGTGAGACACCTCTGAACAGCGAGGAAATCAAATTCCAGTGACCTCTAACCACAAACCTTGAGTGAATGCCTGGAACAGCTGGAGCAATTCAGCTCCACCCTTCTGTCCACTGGAGCCTCACACCAACTGCAACACCACTACAGCTCATTCCCTGACTGATGCTGAGCTCAGGGAAAGGATCAGCAGGTTCTGAACACACTTGACTCCCCTCAGATAAACATTTTAAAGCATGAAACCTCTTAGTGAATATAAATATACTTGTAAAATCTGAAAACCAACAGTTTGGTTATTTGGGAAATGAACACAAAAGGCCTAACTTAGCAATTTAAATGCAAAATGAATGAGCTAGAATAAAACAAAAAAAAAAATCTCAAGCAAAAAAAAATCTCCCAAAAACCACAATTTAGATCACTTTGTAGGAAGATGGCACATTTAAACTAATGTGCACATTAAATGAATAGACAAAAATTACATGAAGATTTGTAATTCCACATGCACAAGGGCAACTCAAATTCTAATAACTGCACTTTGGTCCAGCTTACATAGTCCAGTTTGACATTGGTCCCAAACTTATTTCCAAGTATGGCTGAGGACAAAATGTAGGGAAGACTAATGTAATAATGTACCACTAATGAGTTGGAATCTAGTTAATTGCCCAGCAAAGCTGAGCAGTACATTTGTAGGTTCATTTATACTAATGCTTTAACACAAAGAATTCCTTACTTTAAGAAAAAATAATATTCTCCCTTGCATCACAAATATCCTTTAAAGAGATGAGGCACCTGACAGCTATTTGTCCAAACCTGTTGAGCCTGAAATCACCATGTGGAAATTTAAGTATCACAAATTGTCAACACTGAAGTTCACTTGTGAAAATAATATACCACCAAGTTAGAAAAGCCTCACCATCTCTGGAGCACAAAAATGTGATTTGGTGTCCTTCCTACAATGAGGGAAGTCTAGGCTTGTTCAACTTCTTGTTTAACAGAGCTCCAAACTGGATGTTATACTGAACATATCCCTAATGTTGCCTTTAAGTATTTGCATAAAAATTCGGTTGTTGTGGGGTTTTTTTTCTTTTTCTTAATTAAGGCATCTTAAGGACAGGGAAAACCGCAAGGTTATTCAGTTTCCTGAAATTCCTCCTGTTACAAAACAAACTTAGAACTACGTTCTGATCTGGCACGACAAGCCCAAAAAACAGGAACAAACTTCTGCTGTCTACAAAATAAGAAAAAAAAAAAAAAAAAAAAAAAGCCCCGCTCCGTTTCAACATCAATTCCTCTTCGCGCGGCTGCAAGGGGAAACACGCGGGCCGCACCTCGCGGGGGCGGCCGGTGACAGCTCCCGCGGGGTCCCGCACGGCCCGGCCCGGCCCGGCGGAACGCACGGGCGGCCCCAACGTTTAGAGATCAGCAGAGACCAGAGTGGGGGAGCGAAGAGCCAGAGATCGTCCCGCCCGAGCGGGCCCGGCGCAGAAGGAGGAAGAGCCGGCGCAGGGGGCGGGCCGGACCGGGCGGGGCGGCGCAGGCCCGGTCCCGCCGGGGGGGACGGGACGGGCCGGGGGGGACAGGCCAGGCCAGGCCAGGCCAAGCCGGGCCGGGCCCACCGGGCCCCCCCGCCCCGAGGGCGCCCCCTAGCGCGGGGGCGGACCCGCAGCCGGACCCGCAGCCGACCCCGCGCCCCTGAGGCGCCCCCCCCACACCCCGCACCGCTGCCCCTGCCCGGCGCGGAGGCCGCGGCCGCCAACCGGCCCAGCCCGGCGAGGCTCCGGGAAAGCAGCAGCAGCAACGGCGGCGGCGCGTCCCGCCCACTCCGGCCCCGATACCTGAGCGCTGCCCCGCGGTGCCGCCGCCGCCGCCGCCGCCGCCGCCGCCGCCGCCGCCGCCCCCGGCCCCTGCTGCCGGCCCCGCGCACCCCGCGGCGGCCGCGATCGCTCTGGAGGGCGCACACTTTTTTGCGTCACCGCGCTGCGTCACGGCGAGCGCGTCACGGCCCTGAGGGAGAGGGGCGGGGGCCACGTGTTCGGCCGGCCTGCCGGGAAAGGGAGTTCGCGCGAGGCGCATGCGCATCCCCGGGAGCTGCCACCGCAGGGGTGCTGGGAGCTGTAGTTCGCGGCGCACGCCGCCATTGCCCAGCGCCGTCGCTCCGGGCGGAGCGGTCGGTGCTCCACCAGGCGCTCTCGGGGAGAGGGGCGAAGCTGTTGGCTCCACGGCCCGGCGTGACACGGAGGAGCCGCCAAGCAGCAGCTGTCGGCCCCGATACCCGCGTGTCCGCCCCGATAGCGGCGTGTTGCTGGGCACGCCGCCATCCACCCTGCAGCCCCACGGCGGGACCATCAGCAGCTGCGGCTCCTCCTCCTTTCCCAAGGCTGGACATTGTTCGCTGTGGTGTTCACCTCCAGCTGGACAGCGAGGTGTTCCACGGGGAGGGGAGTTTGCAGGAGAGCTCGGATGCCGGCTCCTTCCCCAGAGTGATTCCTCCTCCTATTTCCAACTCGGGAAGGAACAGCATCCTGCTGCCTCACACTTAAACCAGGGCTGGTTTTGGCAGCTGTAGTTAAACCCCACAGCGGAACTGAGCACCCCCTCCACCCTGCCCTGGACTATAACAAAGGAGGAAGAGAAGACTCTCCTAAGTGTCTCAGGAAAACTCCTCTTCCCACGTTCCCACCCTCCCTGCAGCTGCTCATTATGAGCTCCGGAGAGCTCATCCGCTGCCGAGTCCTTCCCCCCACCACTGCAGAAGGGAGTGCACCTGCCTGCCATGGGAGAGTCTGTGCAAAGAAACCCTTCAGCGCTGCACAGCCCATCCCTGGGTGCCTTCCACATGCAAAGTCCTCTGTTCCTCTGGGATTGCTTCCCTTTGTCGGTTCCACAGTGGGAGTATCCCTGCTCTGTGTGCTTTACAGTGGCAATGAGCTGTCACTCTGCACAGCCCCTTGCCCCGCTGGATCGAGAGAAGATCCACGTGCTCTCAGCGAAGTTACCACTGCTGAGGGGAAGGAAGATCTGGAAAAGCACACTCTCTCCTCACCCAGGCCCTCCTGGCTGGCTGCAGCATCAAAAGTATCAGACCTGCCTGCAGCGTTATTATCCAGGAAAGATCACCACATCCACAGCTGCACCTTCTTCTCCCCCTGCACGGCACCTGGGAGCCTCGAGGCAGCCGTGGGGCTGTTCAGGAGCAGCTGCAGAGGTCAGCATTCCCCTCCTCATCTCCACATTCAAAGGGCTGAGAGCAAAATTAGGGTTTGCAGTTCCTGCCATATCCATGGTGCACTGGAGAAAGGGTCACTTCTCAGAGAAAGTGGTGTTCAGTTCCCAGCTCACCTGAGCAGGTGAGGAGAGTCAGAGCCTGGCACATTGCTGGCACAGGGCACAGCTTGCAGCCACCCCCTGGCTCTGCCACAGCCTCCTCTGAAATGCTCAGGCCTCCAGCTCCTGCATTTCCACACCTCAAAGATATTTGGGAAAGATTCAGTCCAACATTCTTGGTTCCCACAGGGCAGGTGGGAGTCCTGCTGGCTCACCTGTCAGGAACAAGACAGCATGAAAGCAATGAAATCCCAGTTTGTGCTGCTGTGCTCTAGTAATTGTCCAGGTACTGGCAGAAGCCTTTCTCATGGAAGAATAAATATTAATAAAAAATGAGTAAATAAGGGGAAAGAGGGCCCTCTCTCTCAAGGAAAAGCTTCATAAGCACCATTCCTATCTTAAGATGCCCCACAGTGTCCACATTAATCCATTTTCTTGCACTGCAACTGCATAAATCCCTGCCCTGGGCAGTGCTTGCAGAGGTAGAGATTCTGCTACCACACTTACAACATTTGACTGTCAGTCTTGATTAACTCCATGATAATGAGTGCAACAGTGGGAATCCTGCAGCACTGGGTGCGGTGAGTAAGCCCTCACCCTCACAACAACACTTCACCTTAACGATGCATTTGAAGGGAAAAAAGCCACAAAACAAATGCAAAATATGGCTGTGGGTTGCAGAGCAATAAAAACGAGAGGCCAGCAGTGAGCTGGCACCTCTTGCCCTGTGAGATCTTGTACCTGAGAGAGAGACCTGTGGTGTGCAAGGAAGGGAAGGTTCAGCTCCATGAGCTCCCCAGCCAGAAGAACAACATATTCCACAGGATGGCCACCTGACAGTAACAATGACTTATAGCTGAGTCACAGTTTGAGGCTCCTCGAACAAAGGAACCACTTCTCCCTATTGCTGTCACATCCCAGATCACCTCACAACACTGGTTTACCAGGAGAGGATAAACCCATTTCATGGGGCCCTAATAAACTTCTAGACTTAAGGACAATTAGCTGTGGGATCAGAGGAGGAACAGCACTGTGAGAGAGGCCAGGAAGACACAAATTGTGTTTCCAAAGGATGCCTTGAGTATAGCCAGGGGTGGAAAATTGTCTGGAATGCTTCATCTCTGCTGGCAAAGGCAGAGAAGCCCAGACCCAGGCTCCAGGCTGCAGCTTCACCTTCTGCCTGAACAGACCTTCACTCTGAGAATGAGGAAAAGGTCATTATCAAAAAAGTGACAACACTCAGAGATGCCTCACTACAGCTGCCCTATGAGGAGAGGGCAGGATGGATTCTTTAGGCTTTTAGGAGTGTTAATTGCTCACCTTGACCTCCAACACAGATCTACAGTGATAAAGTTTGTTAACTTCCTACACTTAACCTGTAATTAATTGCCACATCCTCCTGCGAGACTCAGTTTGCTTGTCACCGTGTTTCTCCCTGCAGCTGAGCTCCTGTTGAAGGGCAGCTGTGACAGTGCTCACTGACCCAGCAGAACCAGCCTCTGCAGCACAGTTTTGCTGTGTGACTCATAGCAGGTGAGCAGTGAGCCCAGGAAGAGAGTTCAGTCCCTTCCCAGCACTCTGGATCACTCTGCAGCTGCAGCTGCACCCAGCACCCGGCTGGATTTCCCAAAGCATCCAGGGAAGGGTACAATGCTGGATTTCCCAGCAGCATCCAGGGAAGGGTACAATGCTGGATTTCCCAAAGCATCCAGGGAAGGGTACAATGCTCGATTTCCCAGCAGCATCCAGAGAAGGGTACAATGCCGGGGCCTGAGCCTTTGGCAGGGTCTGAACCTGCCCTGCTCAGCTGCTCTAAGCTGAGGGTGTTTCTTTGCAACGCCCATGCCCCGGGGGATCGGGATCCGGGCGGGAGGTCAGACAGTCTGGGGAGCTGCACCTGGAGCAGAGCTCACTGCCAGGGCAACAGAGGAGGCCAGCGGGCTGTGATGCACTTCTGTGCCCCGTGCCTTCCCCCTGCCACCCTGCCAGTCTCCTGGGTGCCTCTGGGAATCTGGGGAGTGGCCAGCAGGCACAAAACCCTGACAAAAACGCCTCAGTTCCAACCCCAGGACCATCTATTGCTCTCCTAGCCTGGATCTGCCCAAATAGTTCAGAAGTGGGTTTATGAGGTGTGAAGCACATAAATATCTGCAATGATACCACTCATGCATAAAGGGCTTTAAACACTGTCTAGATTGCCCCAGAGCATCTGACTGACATGTATCTAGTGCTAAATTTTCACGTTGTACAAAATTATTGCCTGATGGATTAATTATGGGCATGGGTGACCTGCAAGCTGGCAGCCAACACCCCTCAAATGATCTCCCATTTCTTGCCCACATCACAGAGACTGCAGTTAATACAGTAGAAAGAGGTACAAAGGTAGGAAAAAAGGTACAAAGTAAAATAAGCAGGGAAAAGCTGTTCAGTGGGATCCCCTGTGCCTGGACAGACTGAGCAGAGCAAAGGGCTGCAGGCATTGCCGCGGGTTGCCTGCGATCCAGGTGAGCAAATGGGGCAGAATCCGCGCACCGAGTGTTCCGATCATTGATGTGCGACAAGGGAATAGCTCAATCACTAGGTGGCACACCGGCATCATCGCACCACACCAGCGTCCTCTTGGGAAGAGAGGAAAAAGCTCAAAATAGCCCAAAGCAAAAATTAACAAGCAATCATCCGGGGCCGAGGTGCTTAGAGGAGCCATCTGTGTGCTCACATACACAGAGCAAAACCACCCAACAACTGGAGAGAGATATCAAATGTAAAAGAGCACGCAAAATGTGTTCATTCAATCGAATTGTGCCTGCGCTCCTTTGCTATTTCTGAGTGACGGTGGGAAAGGCAGGGGAGGCTCGCTCATCAATGGAATGCAAAGAGGAAACACACGGAGGGCAGCAGAGGCGGGCGCTGATCCAGGGAATAGAGCTGCCACCTTTTCTGAGAATTATGCCTGCTCTAGTGTGTGGAGAGAGCACTTGGGGTTTCCTTCCAGCAGAAAAGGCCAAGCAACGCTCAAGGAGAAGTTTCTCACAGAGTTACGAAGACCGGGGAACAGTGACAGCAGGCTGATGGCACCTACTGGAAGAGGATTTCAAGGGTGGTTGTTTGTGGGAAGAAGAAAGAGTGATAGAAGAGTGATAGCAACACTTCTGGAGCAGGTTTCTCTGGGCTGGAGCTAAAAAAAGGCTAAAACAACAACACAAACTAGCACCAGCTAAGCTATTTACGAGAAGGGGCCATGGAGAGACCTACATTTTGGCAGTGGCTGAGCTACAACTTTGTCCTGTTTTACTACAGTAGATCAGTAGAAGCAGCTCACTCTTGAAAGTATCAAGGACCTTCCCATGGCCACCTGCCCTAACTCTTCTGGACACTGACAGGATCTGCAGGAGCTGCCATCAGGCAGGTGCTCCCCAGCTCTCCTGGTGTTTGCATGGATTCAGCAGTGCAGACACAGGCTCCCCAGCCAGCTCCCCCTGAGCATTTAACCCAGACTGAGACAGAAGCCAGATCTATATCTAGGAACATGGAAATGCAGAAGAATGTCGTTCATCAGCTCAGATACTAATGAGAACATGAGCAGGCAAAAAGCTCTCTTCCAAACAGGCTGGTGCCAAAACTCTCCATTCAGACACTCAGTGTGATGCCAAGAGCACATAACTCTGCCTAGCTGAGCATCTGAGTGACAGCACATCTGCGTTTGCAGGCTGAAAGTCAACAAAAAAGTTAAACAGTACAAAGTGATCAGTGTTGCATGAAGTATACACTGCCATGCACCTCTGGCTTGCAGTAGCATGGCCCCCAAATCCTCACCATGCTGCTACTGCAGTCTTGCTCAGAGCTTTGTGCTCAGCTTCTCACACACACACAGCAACTTCAAGCAGATTTTCATACCTCTCCTTTTCCCTAAATTGCTGAAAAATGGGGTTACTGGTGTGTCCTGTGATATATGAGCTCTCCAGGGGTACGAAGCTATGAAAGGGAAGAGCCTTTGGGAGACTGGAAGTGGACAGATAAACCATGCACAGAGAATATACAAGGGAGAACATGAGAAAAGTGGGGGGCAGTTAGTACACAGAAAGTGACATCATGGCAACAGGACATCATTTCCTGACTAAACTCATTTCTCTAACTGGGGAATGTTAAAAGTTCATTTCAGGCACTACACAAAATCCCTTGCTAGTTTTTGTGGTTTAACAAGGGTTTTCCCTTTTTAAATCTGTTTTGTTACTCTAGCAAACAACCAGCAAAGGAAACTCTTCATACAGAAGGAAGCGAGAAAAGACTTTGCACAGCACACTGTGAAATGCCTGCAAGACTGGGAATACAAACACACAAACACACTGGGAATACAAACAAATTCTTCCTTATGTTTTCCAGCAACAAGGATCTTAGGGATTACTTGCAACAATAGAAGCTTTTAAAACCAAAGACTAAACAGAACCAGGGAGAAGTAGCATTTTAAGACTACTAGCCTTTTTAAGGGGAGAGTGGGGTTTGTTTTGGTTTTTTCCGGTTTTTCCTTTTTTTTTTTTCCTTTTTATCAGGCCTTAAGTGCAGATTTTCCATCTGCTTTCTTCATGACATCTCTCTATAGGAGTTAACTAGGTCAAGTGCATTTATGTCTCAGTTTTGATGCACATGGAAACAATAAGCAAATTTCTGAAAGTGGTCTATAATGGTGGCAGATACATGTGCAGATGGTAACTTTGCATTTATGAGTTATTTTGTCACAGAGGGATTCCACCAAGGGTCTTAATAACAACTGTGTGGGTTCATCATAGGTAACCCTAAGTTTTGGCTTGTCCATGGTGGTGCTTATGGCTCTGGGAGCTCCACAGACATTGACTGTGCGTGGCCCCACTGCAGGCACTGCCCAAACATGGGACCTGGAGCACTGTAAGGTCTGAACACTTGGCTCTCACATTCAGCCACACTTAGGAAAAAGCTCTGAAGCTCCCTTAGCACCATAAAGCATCCAACAGCATTTGGATGGGGAAAATCCCCAGCTGAAATGAGGTGATGGAAAGCTGGAGGGGGTCTGTGCTGGGATTCACCCAGGACTCATGCCCTAAGTTTTCCTCTGCCTTGAAATAGGTCATGCCTTTTCACCCTGAAGGAATGACTTCCTCTGGCAACACCTGTCTCTGTGCTGCCCTGATCCTGAGCAGCCTCTGCAGCCCCAGAAACACTCTGGGACAGGGATATTTGAGGCAGCCTCCTGAAGCACCAAGCACCTCCAAGCCTGGGTACCCGGGAATGCAGGTGGGCCTTGCAGCACATTGTTATTGGTACAGATCCAGATTTCTGACATTGTGGTGACTTAACAAGGTTCTGGTTCTGCTGGTGAACTCCCACAACCAGACAGCAGCACCAGCTCAAGGCTCTTCCCTTCCCTCTTCCACTAGTTCCCTCATGTAGATGAGAGTGTCTTTTCTTCCTTCCAGGAGCTTCAGATCCCCAGTCAGTGGAGAGGGAATAGAGCAAGAATGAAGCTTCATAAATTTTCTTTGCCCAAATAAATCAAAAGCACCTGGCAATATGGAGGAAGGGAAAACACTGGATTTTTAGGAATCAAATTGGATGCCAACCCACAAGGGAGAAAAATCCCACTGCCTCCCAGGGCACAGCATGCTCTGTTAGCAACTGCAGGGACATACTCATGGGCTTTGGTCTCCAGGGAACCTTGTTTGTGAACATTTAGCTGCATTTATAGGAGTGCTGGGTACTTTATATGGTAGTCTGCTCCTTTGGGAACGTAGATAAGTGCTGTATCCTTATCCTTATTCTAAAACCAGCATTGATAAATGATAACCAGAAGAATACCTGAATGTCCTCTCTGCTTCTAGAGCTGGGGTTTAAGGGCAGCTCAGGTGTGCAGTAATGGCTGCAAGTGACAATAAATGGGTGATGCAAAGCTCTGCATTTCCATTCAGTTTGAACACCAGTCCGATGTGTAACACACACACCCCCCTCCCTGTGATGTGAGAGGTTTCTGAGAAAGACACATTATTGCCATTTCTGGGTGCAAAGGAACAACAAACTATCAAAAACCAATGTCATCAGTCAGCAGTTACAGAGAAGCGGATACCATTCACTGCCTGGGAGTGCACTTGATTCACAATTTGCACTGTGCATTTACAGCTACGTGTCTGTCTCTACCCGCTGCAATGTGACTGTCAAATTGCAATTAGAAACAACTAATTGTGAAATAGGGACATTTTGGAGGAATCATTTTGGCATACCCCAGTTAAGAAATTTTTTCCCCCCAAGATTGTCTTGCCTCTCTTTTCATCAAGTATTCTCCAGAGAAAAAAGATAATTTTCAGTTATTGTACACACCAAATCACCAGTACAACTGGATAGGATCAACTGAATTTTCCCTGTATTACCTTATTTCACAGTCTATATTTGTGTTTAATGTAACATTTGCATGCTTATCATAATTTCATTACATTTAATGTAGTACCTGGGCAGCAGTCTTCAGTGTAGTTTGCAAGGAAAACAATGCTTTAGCCTGAAGAGAAGTTAAAAAGATGGGAGGACACAATGAGAAGTATTTATTGCTTTTACAGGCTGTTTGGACAGCAGAGCTCACAGGAGATTTTAGCAATAGGGATGCAAAGCTTTAAGCCAGGAAGGAGGAAGGAGGTGTGTTTAGCCACTCTTCAAGGCTAGGATGCTATTTTCTATAAATCAGAGTTTTGCACTGTGGCTGAGAGTACCAAGATTTATTTTGCTTTGTCTTTGGATCGTGGGAGTAAAATGCTGGTCTCCTTGAAATATGTGGGATGTTAGTGACTAGGATAATAAAGGCCAGATTTCACCATAGACATTTTGAATTCTCTTCATCCCAGCCTCTCCCAGCAGGCTGGCTGGAATTGTTCCCAGCCTGTTTTGTAGCAGAGAGGTGCAGCAGGCCAGATGAGCTCCTTGAGACACAGCCTCCTCCCACTACTTACTGTTAACTACTGTTACATTCTCCTGGGGCACAGAAAGCTGCCATGGGCAAGGAGAGAATCCCCTGGAAGATGCATCCCCAAGGGAGAGCTCCAGGGAACAACATTGCCTGCTGTGGAAAGTTTTACGAGCGAGCTGCGGTTACCCACCATCCAGATGGTGAATATTCAGTGTTTGCTTTAGAGCAGCATTTCCAGATCCAACCATGCAACTCCCCATCTCTCCCTTTCACCAAAAGAAAAGGGAATGCTGAGGTCTCACAGCTCCAGCTCTTCTGAACCAGTTCCCTCTTTGCCTGGACTTGATCAGCATCACTCTCCTTGGAAAATGGGAAAGGAGGAGGAAGAAAGAAGCTTTCTTCCAGGCAGGTTCACAAAACCTTTTGTCTTGCTGGACTGGTTGCAGGCACCCCACATTTACAAAGAAAAGTTTTTGCTCCTACTTTTAATGCAGCTTTTCTCCCTTGATCCTCTCTGGCTGAACCTTTGCCAAGACTTTAGTAACACATAGATTTTGCAGTTGGTGGAGTTGTACCCCTTACCCTGTGCACATAGGAGAATATGTCAGCCTGCAGACACTATCAGATTCCAGAGCTTGTATCTTCCTTCCTAAGGAAACAGTGTCTGAGGCAGGGGGGTTTGCTCAGTTAGGAATAATCCCCAGGAAGAATTCAGCACTGGCTGAGGAGGATTTGCTGGAGGGAGGGCTGTAGCTCCTCTCTTCCCCATGTAAGTGTCAGGTGCAGCATCCACATCCCTGAGCTGTTTCTTTCTGGAAGCATTCTGACTACACCCTGTGCTTCAGCCACAGTCACAGCATCCAGATCTGCCAGGTCTGATCTGTGCCTCTCATCCCATCTCAAATCACTTGGTGCTGGGGAGTTGCTGGGAGTACTTGTGTCCCAAACATCTCTTGGGAATTCAGCAGTCTCCTTCCCACGCAGACACCAGCTGGGAGCAATCCACTCCTGCTCAGCTCTGCACCCAGACTGTACACAAGCAGTTTTAAATCCAGGGTGTGGACTAGCTGAAAATGACTAAGAAAATGAAAGATGACTAAGAAAAACAAGCTTGTGTGCTGTGGAATTATCTCCAGCCTGAAACAGCTGAAGAGCTCTGCAATTCTCCTGCAAAGCCCTGAGAGAGGCACAGATCTGATAACATTGAGGCACCCTGAGAGCCAGAGTCCCTGCCTCCAGCTCATCTGCCAGCAGATGTGCCAAAACACCTCCTCTGGCTGCTGGTCTTCCAGGAGGCTCTATCAGTGGAAAAACCTGCTCTGCCCACTGCTCTTCACTCCTCTGGAGCAGGGGGCTGTGCAAGGAGCAAGCAGGGCTGGCAGCTCCTCTGCCCACACCCTGTCCATTTGTGACTCCATGGCAGAGTACACCAGGGCTGTGGAAGTTGGAGGCAGGTACACACAAACATGTCTGGGTAAACTTCACTCCTATCACTTGGCTGATTTCTGACCCTCTGCATCTACAGTCCTGCCATTGTCTGCCTTCTTCTGTCTCTTCTTGTGTGGTTTTCCTTTAGTTTTGCCCTAATACTTCATGTAATTCTGGTTGCTATGCAGGGTTTGCAGGCTCAGCTGCCTGTAACAACCCTCTCCATGGGTGTGTGCAGCTTGGCTGCAGTGAGAGTACTTTGCTGAATAATTTGCTTTTTTGTTTGTATAGTTATTTTAAATGCTTGGAAATAAAATAAAGCTGTTACTGATACCTTTCCTCTCCTAATGCCAATTAACTTCAGCAAATTAATCAGTTTCAAAACCATCCTTTATGTGGTCTAGACCAGAGTGCAGACAGGAATACAAACTGTATGGCTCAATTTACCTCCCACTTTTGTCCTCACCAGGGCCATAAGGTGGGTAGTGAGGGGCAAGGAAGCAGCTGCAAATCAGAAAGAGTGTATTTGGACATGTCCATGGGTCCTGTGCTGGGTCATCACACAGGGTGATGAGGGGAATTCCTGCTTCCTCTACCAGAAGCTGGAGAAAGGGAAGGATCTGAGTCTTGATTCCCCACATTCTGAACACATGTCCCTGCACTATAAAAAGAACTATTTGATGTTTCATAACCCTTTGGTAAACCTGAAAGGGAGCCCAGTGCAGTTTCCAAAGCTCTTACAACAGGTATGTTGTCACCTTAACTGCTATTTTCATCTGTAAACAGTATGTTTCCAAAAATAATTGTCCAGCCTCTTGATTGCATCGTCCTCCCCTCCCTGCTGCATTGGCCTAGCTGGCAGATCTTGTATTTGAGCAAGGAAGGTCACTGACCATAGCCCCAGCCATGCAGGTGTTAATGGTGCTTCTCAGTTTATGTATCAGGACATTTTATCCACATAGGCAGCCTCAAATTACCTCCTTCCTTCATACAGTTCCATAAGTTCCCTACTTAAATACATCCACCATCAAAAGTATCTAGTTAAGTCATGCCACAGGGATTGAGCCTTGCAGGAATGAAAATGTGCTTTTGAAACAGAAACTTCCTTGGGCTCTTAAACCTCAGAAACAACTGTAAAGCCAGAAGAGTCAATGAAAGAGAAAATTTTAAAGTTTAAACAGTTGTTGTTCAGGGACTGCTTTTCAAATGAGTGAATTCACCTGTTGTGGAGGAAAAACAAACTACAATGGTGTTTGCCTATTTCAAAACTCAGATACCACCCACTGCAGGCAAGCAGGCTGCACAGAGCACTGAATTACACCAGTGTGTTCCCACTGAGTGAAGAAGCAGAAAAACCTCCCAAACACAAGAGGTGCTGGGATGAACAGCATAATGAATTGTGCCTTTCAAGCACACCAGTTTTTGCCATTAGTATGATTCCACCCCTCTAGAACAACAGGCTCTGCATGGTGGATAGTGGGCAATGCCTGCGGGGATCCAGGTGGGAGCCAGCCTTGGGTACCAGAGGAATGCAGGGAAAGGAGCAGCTCTGGTGCCACTCTGTGCCTTAACAAACGTGTGTGACCAGGGAGTCTCACCCTCTGGTACATTGTTTCAGGATGATGATACTAAAAAGAAGTGTTACTGCTAATAAATGAAAAGTGAAATCAACACCAGCCCCTACATATGGGCTGCTTAAAGAATTTGCAGAGATTAAACTGTTATGATAAACAAACTATTAGCTCCTATATGAAGAAAAAAGGAGTAAAAAGTGTATTGAAAAGCAGAAAAAAGTTCTCTACCTTGTTTTATGGCTGCAGAATAATAATAAATCCTGGATGAATCTACAGATTGAAGAAACAAATGTAGGTCTTACCAGCATTAATATGAAAAGTGCAATAAATTCTCTTCCCAAATCTTGATAATCCAGTCATAGTCCTTATGTCTGTTGCATATCTACTCAAAACCAAAATGTCTTTTATTATTAGTCATTTAATTGCTCATATCCTTCTCATCTCCTAAAAAACCTCCTTTTTGTGCCACCCTTGTGTGAGGATAAATTTCAGGATAATCAATTCAAATGCAATTGTGAAATGAGCAAAACAAAACAAAACAAAAAATCTCACTGCCTAAAAAATTTATAGCCTTCCTCTCTGTCCCTGGTAAAGCCCCAGGATCTCCACACTCTGAGGGTGGAGGTCAGCAGGTTTAACAATGGGGAAAAGAGCAGAGGTTGAAGAGTCCCTCAGTTCTCCATCAATAGCAAATACCTTCTGCTCTTTAAAGGGACAAGAAACCAGGAGAAACAAGGGGATCCCAGGAGCTGCAGGGCAGGGGTCCCCCAGTCAGTCAGAAAAGCCAGCAGGCTGAGGAACAGCAAGCAGCATCACCAAGGATCCAGGTCACCAAAGAAGCTCATGGCAATAAGGCACAGTGAAAGTTAAGGGGGGAAAAAATAGACTGCAGCCCAGACCCAGCAAAACAAAGCAGGCATAGACCAAGACTAAGTGCCCAGAGTTGGGTTTAAATTGAGCCCCTGTGCTAAAGAGCAGGGCTGGGTGTGTGGGTGGAAGTCCCAGGTGAGGCTGGTCAGGGCATTAGGGACACTGTGGCCCTGGCATCTGCAGCCCAACAGGGACAATGTTGTCACACAGGGGAAACCCTACCTGTATGAACTGTTATCAAAGTTAATTCCTTGGGGAAAAGCTCACTGTAGCATTGAAAAGGAGGTATTGGCAGAGCACTGGCAGTAAAAACCTGCTCACATTGGTGGTGCATTGTGTCACCTTCCCTGCCCCACAACTAATGACAGAAAAGTAGATCTGGCTATAGGCAAAGAGAACAGCAGCCACCTGCAGGTCTGTGACCCAGCTCTTCTCCTGGCAGGAGGCTGCCTTGTCTCCTTGGAGTGTTGTAAAAGTTGGTTGTGCCCCTAATAAGGATCAGCCAAGAGCTGCCTGCTGTGAATTTGCTAATAGGCCAGCACAAGGTCCTTAAATGATGCATTTACATCTGCTGGAGCTGTGGGTTTACCTTTGTCCCCCTCTGTGGGAGGTGTGAGCACTGTGGGAGTCTGGGGGTTCACTGCTGGCCTCATAGACATCACTGCTGGAGTGGGTGATTATGCAGATTATGCCAGCACCCTGCTCTGGGGATTGCCAGGAGCAGCTGTGTGACCTTTTCTAATAAGGTGTTGCTTTGTATTCATTTGTAAACTTGTTACTTTTAATTCTTTAAGTACAAAACTGCCTCTTCTATGAGCAAAACACCCTATCTGGATCTTTCTTCCTCCTGATTTACCATAATATCTTTGCTATTTTCTTTACTTTCCTAAAACCATAAACAATTCCAGCTTCTTCTGGAAGAAGTGGTGCCTTGTTTCACCTTCTGCACCCAGTGTTTGAAAATGGAGTGTTGAAGGCTGAAGAGTGTTTCAAGTGAGCAGTGCTGTGCTATGCACTGACATTACAGCGTTTCAGTACTGAAATCCTCTCCAGAGCAGCTCACCAGAGGGTTAAGAAACTAAAGTTCCAGCTTTTCAAGCAGAGATGCTTTGTCGAGACACGGAATCCCTTCTGGACTGGGCTAATGCAGAGAGGCAGAGGACGTGTTCAAGTTGTTTCGTGTGGTGGGGTTTGCCGAGCTTGCCCATGACGAAGCTCCCTTGTTTCACTCCCTGCCCGGCCGTGGCTGGTTCTCAGCCCCTTCTAGCGGGGGAAGAAGGAGGCTGCAGGCTGCGTGTGGCAGTGCAGGTGAAATCCAGCCATGGTGCCGCTGATTAATGCCCGTGGGGCTGGGGCACCACAAACCCAACAGGCTGCTCTGAGCTGGGGCTCCCTCGTGACTCCTTGACCAAGTCCTTCAGCACAAAGCTCAGCGATACCTTGGGATACTAGAAACGGAGTGAACTTCTGTTTCCAATTTTCCACTTCTCTCAGGATGAAAAGAGCTTGGCAGCACCATCAGTTTTCCCATCCTGCAGCTGGGATGGGCTCCCTGTGAGGGACTGGCTGGAGTGCCCCCCTTTCTTTCACAATGGAACAGTGCAGCAGCAAGCAAAGGGACCAGTGAATAGCATCTGGAACAAGCACCAAATGGAGAAATGAGGAATATCAGAGACTTGTAAAGGCATGAGGAAAAGGGAGGCAACTCAGATGTGGTTAATGGTGAATGGTGGTGTGATGCAGAGCACAGTGTAACAGCCCTGGCCACAGAAGGTCTTCAGGGAGCACAAGTGGTGTCACCATGGCACACTGATGTCTGTGTCACTTCAGTGGCAGTTGGCATAACAGGTTAGACCCCACATTTGAAGGAAAAGGATCTTCCTCCACCAGTAGGAGGAATTATGCTGTCACTAGAGAAGAAATTGAGAAGAAACTGCTGTGATATATGGTCCCATCAAAGCAAACATACTTGTGCCAATGGTGAGGTTTGATTTATTAATTGCTTTGTATAGGGTGTCATATGCTGACTTGTATTTGCTTGGGTTGCAGAGTGAAATTCAGACCTGATCATCTCACTGAGTGTCTGGACTGCACCTTGATAAAAATGTGCTGTTTCTAAGCTTTTTGTCACAGGCTTTCAGTTCCCAGAAATCCTGGTCAAATCTTAGGATGAAAGAAACCAAAGGTGTTCTGGTGTCAGGGTGCTGAAGGCAAAGCTGAGTTATCCTCATGTAAATGGAATATGTATTTTTCTCTTGCTCCAGAGGGAGCCTTCAGAGAGTCTTGTCCTCTGGCTGAGTAGTTCAGAAGATGCTTCTCTAACTTCCATGGAAAGCTGTTGCAGGGCATTTTAGCTCCCTACATGTTTTATAGATTACATATTTCAGAGCATTTAATGAGGGATGTGGAGTCCTTTTCAAATCTTCCCTTTTACCTCTTTTATAGATCCTGTTATGGGGAAGAAGGCCCAGAGTATCCAGAACAGTACTGACCTCCCAGTCAGGACACTGAGCATCAGTGCACCAGAGCTACTTGATTGACACTTTTATCTGGGCACAAAACTCAGGACTGAAGTCTGTATGCATTGAGATCAAACCTGGTGTTCTGATCAGAACAGTCATGGAAGGTAACACTTTGAAAGTGCCTTTTCCAAGTGGAATAAAACTTCATAAATTGTGCTCTGCTGGACAAGAAGAACACAGCCAAGTGCAGAAGTGCTCATGGTTATAAGAGAATCAATTAGGGCATGGTGATGAATAATGCATGTGCAGCTTAGGAGAGATGGATGACATGGGTTTTATTTTTGTACTGTTAATTGAGAGTGATTCTAGGACAGAAAAAAGCACAAAGGGAAGATGGGGAGATTCTGGTCATAGTGTAAGAAGCTGGAGGCTCATCAACAATGCTTCCTGTCCATTAAGCTGTAAAAAACTCAGGAAGAGGAATTGTACTTATGTCCTCTACAGCTCCTAATCCATGTAACTGATACTGCCCAAGAACCCCATTCAGACTGTAAATGATATGAGCATTTAAAGAGTCAGAAGTTGAAGCTCTTGCTTTTAAATCTGATGGCCTTTCCTGTATAAAGACAATGTCTGTCTTGCTCTTTTGGGATCCAGTTGTAGGGCATCAATCAGTCAGCTTTACTTACCCTAGAGGTGTGGCTGTGCTGTCCCTTGGATATGTGCAGGGATCTCCAAAGGAGACCCAGTGCAGTGGGTGTTCTAGAAAGCCAGGGACTCAGGTGGGGAATGTTCTCTAGCTGTTCACATATTCCACCCCCACATGATGATCTGCAGGCCAAAATCAACTCCTCTTCAGATCTTATGGGTCTCCCCTTGAGTCTGTGCACAGGTTGGGTTTAAAAAGCTAAGTGTCAACTCTGAGACTGAAACAGAGCCTGGCAAAGCAGGAGGAGTGCTCCATGTCCCTTTGCTTTGGTGCCTCCCAACACCCAGCTACAGGAATTTCCCAATACTTGGATGCCTGCCCAGCTGAGAGCAAAATCTGCTGCAGGTGCCCTGTCATATTCAGCTGAGGCACAGGACATGAGGGAAGGGCAGAGGTTACATGTTGTGGTGAGCAACCAGCCACTGGCCTGAGGAGCAGTGCTGGCTGTTTGTAGAGCTCTTCTGTTGATGGCTGATGTGTAAAAGGCTGCAAAAGCACTTGGGGGGTTGTGTAGGTGGCTGCTCCACTGAAGTTATGGGGCAACCACTGATCCCACCTGGAAGATTTCTGACCATTTCTTTATTTGCTTATTCTGGGAGGAGTCATTGCTACAAACCAATCCTCCACTAGAGATGGTAAAGGACAGCTGGTACCTGCTTAAGGAGCCAGACCTGTTGTGTGGTGGGATTGAGGGTATTTCCTTGAGAAATAACACCTGACTTTGCCACCCCAGTTCTCTCTGGACGGTGCGACTCCAGCCTCAGCATTGCAAACCAGCAGTCATAACCCCACTTGCTGCTTGGACTGAGTGCTTTTGGTGGCATCAGTGGGAGTCCTGAGGCTGCAGCACAAGCTGCCTCCTGGGGAAGTGTGGCAGATGTGGAGCTGTGTGAAGGGATGAGCTCTGCAGAGGGACACAGCAGACCTGTGCTTCCTGTGCAGACCCAGCCTAAGATGTCCACCAGACAACACGGGTGTCCCACTGCAAAGATCAGTTGGCTGTGAAAGATACATGGTATCTTGTGGTTGTACATCTACAGAAACCAAGAATAACTTTCCAGGCTTTCTGTTTTCTTTTGGAAATAAGGAGGAGGGGCTTAGCTGCTGGAGTGCTCAGAGGACTGGCCTGTGAAGCAGCCACCCTTAGCTGGGCTGTGCTTGTCCGTGTTGCTGTGGGGCAAATGCCTGAAGCATAACACATTAAAAGCCCATAAAAACCCCTCCCTGCTCTGCTGGGTCATTCTGCCTGCTTTAACTTGGACTTGTTCTGTTGCTCCTGAGGTCTCTGCCACCATCCCTCTCTCTGAAGGTCTCCCCTGTGTGACAGGCTGAGGCAGGGAAGGAAAATCTGGACTTTCATATCAGGTTTAACAGCAGAAGGTCCCATAGAGGATTTGGATGTGTCTAGATGGGCAGAAGGGTAAAGGTTTACTGCGATCCCTTCATGCCTGTGCCAAGTACCCTGGGGCACATTGTTTGTGAGATGGTGGGGGCTGTGTCCTTTTTATTTTGGATCAGCTCTGGCTTCCCCAAAACCCAGGAGGCCCCTGAAGGACTCACAGTTTGGTTACACTGATGATGCTCAGGTAGCCAGTACATACCCAGGCCCAGATGCCAGTCTCCCACTTGCATTTTTCTTGCTCTGGGTATTTGAGGACAGAGGAACCAGACAGGCACTTTCTCTGCTGGACTTGTGCTTTTTGTTCCCTGTAAGAGATGAAAACACAGAACCCAGGCTGCTGTGCAGGCTGAGCATCTCAGTGTGGTGTCAGCAGAGTGTCCTGGCAGTGACAGAGGCCATGGGCACACTGGGCTCTCAGTCTGTGGCACCACAGCCAGCCCATGGAGATGAGCAAGGAGCTCACCTTTTCCTCAGCACTCGTATCTGTAATGCTGCCTCTGCTTTTGGATACCCCTGGTATGTGAGACTTTGAATTTTAAAGAACCCTGGGGAGGCTGTAGAAAGGTTGGGGTTTAACAGGCTGAGGGAAGTGGGAATGTGGAGCTGGAGAAGGGTTGGGTGGGCTCAGTGATGGTTGCCCAGTGCCTGTGGGCAGGGCATGGAGGCAGCAGAGCCAGGCTCTGGCAGGAGAACAGGGAGCAGCAGTGGTGAGTAAAAACGGGTCCTGTATCACTGGGAAGGAGAAATAATAAAGTTCTCTGCTGTGAAGAACCCGGCCTAGAGCAGGAGCTCGGAGCGTGGTGGGTTTTTATGCATGAGGAGGGCTTTAACCCTGAGGGTCCAAGGCCCGGAGCTAAGGTAAGCTCCTCATTGTCCCTGCCCGGAGGAGAGGCCCTCGAGGCTACTTAGCCTTACTGACCACGGGTCCCTGTGGCTAATTAGCAGCTTTCCGCGGGCGGTGGGGGGTTGCCCCTTGCAGTCGCTCTCCTCACAGCCCATGGCAGGGACAGCAGCAGCCGGGGCCCCACATCCCGGCCCATCCCGCCTCATCCCGCTCCAGCCCCGGGACCCCGCGGGCCGGGGGGAACCTTTCTGCGCCCTGCGGAACCTTCGCGGCGGAGGCGCCTGTTGCTGCCCGGGGGACGAGGCGGGCGCTGCGACGGGGGGCGGCCCCGAGCGGCGGCGGAGCCCGAGGAGCGGCGGAGGCGGGAGGAGGCGGCGGGGCGGCCGCAGCTCCCGGAGCTCCCGGGGCGGCCGCAGCTCCCGGGGCCGCCGGGCCGCATCCCCCGCCCGCCGCCCAGGTGAGAGTGCAGCGCTGCGGGGCCGCCGCCACAATGGGAGCGGAGCGGGCCGGGCTGGGCATGCCGGCGAAGGCCCGCCCGCCCCGCCGGGGGTGTGCGCGGGGCGCCAGCCCGACCCGCGGTGGGCGCCGGGTGGGGGCGGCGGGGGAGCGGCTGCCGCGGTCCGAGGGGCCGGGAGCGTTGCGGGGGTGGGAGGGCAGAGGGGCGGTGCTGCTGGGCCGCCCGGGGGGCGGGTCCCGGTGCGGGGCGAGGAGCCGGGGGCTGCGGGGCCGGGCCCGGGGCTGAGGCTGCAGCCGCCACCGGGAGCGGGGCGGCCGGCCCAGGGCGCGCCCGGCCGAGCTTCGGGGCTCGAGCGGGGTTGTGATTGTGGTGGAGCCGGCCGGGGGGTGCACACGCCCCCGGTGGGGTGCCGGGGCTCCCGGGGGTCTGCCCGTGCCGGCAGCGCGGTGCTCGGACGGAAGGGCCTGGCGGAGCCCGGGCACGGCCGCTGTCACGCTCTGCTGTGGCCCAGCAGCAGCGATCTGTGGGACTGGTAAACACGGTCTGTGGGACTGCTAAACGGACATGCAAAGTCATAATTTATTGTCTGCGTGAGACTTGTTTGTGAGCCGTGGAAGGGGAAGGCTCGGTGTGCCGAGCTGGTGCTGCTGATCCTGTTACTCTCTCCTCTCCGGATCCTGTCTCCAGCTTTTCAACTTGCTCCCTCCGAGGATGGGTTTTGGGTGGCTCTGTGTTTCGGTGCTCACATTTGAGAGATGCTTGCAAACTCCATTGAAATCCCATCCTGTCTCTTAGTCGATTGGTACAAAACTGGTGCTTTAAAAAGTTTACTACATGCCTCCAGTCTGTGTGCAGGTGCGGGAATTTTGATTTAAAAAACAAAAAAGAAAAACCCAAAACACTGAACAGGAAAAACCCAAACAGTAAAAGGAAGTAACAGTTCTTTTTTCCTTTTTTAAATGCTAATAAGATGGTTACATTTGCTTGTCTTTATAACTGTTAACATTGGATATCCTTTGTATGGTTATGCAAGCATCAGACTTGGTGAATAATCACTTAGCCTATAGGAGCAAGTCAGTGCAGAAACTTCTGTGTTGGTTTGAGATGTTCTGCTCCCTGGTTGAAGGTGGTAGCTCCCCTTCCTGACTTAGAGTAATGGGCCTTGTGAGTGTCTCTGTGTGCTTCAATGCAGAATCAATTAATTTAGAATAAACAGCCTTTATTTAAGTAGCTCTGCTCTAGAGGCAGCAGCACCCAGCAGAAGAATAAAAACAAAGCAGTCTGCTTAGACCACTGCAGGTGCTCCTGGTGGGAGCTGGCATGGTTTTGGTTTGCTAAGTGAGGCTTCTTTTCCCAGGTGTGGAGCTGTAGACCCTGAATATACAGAGAGAACAAAGCAGCTTCTCACCCTGTGCCTTAACAGTATCAGAATGTAGAGGTTGTTCATGGAGGGCAGGTGCTGAATGTGAAATTTTCAAGAAATATACAGGTGCTACTTTAAGGAAGAGCTGTTGTGGATGTGTGACATTTTCTGCCTCGGAGTAAACACCACCTTCTCCCAAAAAAGCTCTGAATGTTTAGGCACTGGGTTCCACTTGTTCTGCACACAGTGGTAACTTCTGCACCTCTAAAATCTCTTGGAATTCCAGATTTGATACTCCAGGCTATTGTAGATTGTGGGTGGGAACCCGTGCTCTTGTGAGGAGATGAACCAAACAGCAAGGGTTTTGTGTCCTCTCCATAGTGGTGGCTTTTTAGTGAAGATTTGAAAGGTATAACCTGGCATAGTAAATCTGTAACAGGACATTGTGGTGTTCTCTGGGATCCAAGTTGACATTGTGGAATAATTCAGACTGGAAAGGGGCTTGAGAGGTGTCTAGTCCAACCTGCTGCTCAAAGTGGGATGTACACCAAGGTCAGACCAGGACTTTGGACGGTTTAAGACCTAAATGAAAAAAGTTTGTCAGTTTCTGTGTCCTTGCTCTGGTGCTTGACTGTCCTCACCAGGAAAGGAAAGGCCTTTTCTCTAGGTCAGGTCACACCTGCACCATTGCAGTTTGTGTCTGATGTCCTGCTCTGTGCCCCTGTGCAGACCCTCTGTAGGTCCAGCAGATCTGCTGTCAGCTCCCCAGAGCCTTTTCTTCTCCAATCTGGATCTCCCACAGCCTCTCTTCACACAGCTTTGTCCCTCTGAGCAGCTTGGTGCCCCTCCACCAAACCCACTCTGGCTGATCAGTGCCTGGCACGTACTGGGGGTGCCCAGAACTGCCTGTGGTGTTTGCAGTGGCTCTGAAAAGTGCTGAGTGCCAGGGAGCCGTGGTTTCCCTGGGTCAGGGGGCTGTGCTCCTGCTGGTACACCCAGTGCTGTCACCATGTGCTGCATCTCCTGTGTGCAGGGATGTATTTGTAGCACTGATGTCTCTCACCCTGCTGCCACACAGCTCTGCAGAGCCTCATTCCTGTGCACACGCACATGTGTGGGTACGCACACGTCACATCACACCCCTGCAGCACCGAGCAGCAGTTGTTCCATCCTTCTCCACATATTCCAGTTGTCACTAGTATGACCCTTGGCTCCCTTTCTTAAGTCCTTCTGCTGTCCCAGGCATCCTGAGTTCCCAGCTGACAGGTCTGCCTGTTGCCTTGCCTTCACTTTGTTTCTCAGATTTTGTCCTTTGAAACACTTCTTTGAGATGTATCCATTCACTGAGCTAGGATGGGAGTGGCAAGCTTTTCCCATGGGGATGGAGTTGGATCCCATGTGATCAAATCCAGAATGTAACAATGGAGGAAGTGTGCTTTCAAACGTGGTGAAAATGGGTGTCAGTTGAATGAAACAGTTGGGTACAAGGTTTTTAAGAGTGCTGTTAGTTACCATGCAACAATGTTCCTGTAATTTCTCTGGACTTGTTTCCATCGGGTGCCTAGAAGTTTTTGGGAGACACTACCCTGTGGGATAATATTCTCTGCTAACAAAGTCTCTTCTTTTAAACCTAATTCTCCAGAACTTAGTTCCTGCAGAGGTTAAGTACTGTTTACTATTCCTAGATCCTTGGTACAGATATAGTTTTGAGACATGTTTTCTGCTTACACAAAATAATTTCTGCATTATATTTACCTGATTGTTGAGTTAATTACAGCTGAACTTGTGTCGGAGAATGCTCATCTCAAGACAAGAATTTGTTGTATTTAAGCAATATTTTAGCTATATAAAAATAATTTATAGAGAGCTGGAGTATAGAGAGATCTGCCACCCAAATCAGTGCTTATTGAGTACTTTTGCCAGCACAGAAGAAGAGTTGTGTAGAATCTCATAGGTAATTTGAAACAATGAATGAAAATTTTGTTTCTTGTTAACTTTTAGAAACCTCACATTTAATTTTTAGGGTTTTATGCTTATTAAGAAACAATCTTAAAGAGGAAGGGGAATGATGAAATAATAAATAACCCTTTGTTGTTTGAGAAAGGGTCAGAATTAGCTGATGAAATCAAGTGTCATTATATGCTGGGAGAAGAAAAGGTGGAATTACTGGAACTAGCTTCTTGCTGGTATGAGAAGATAAAATTTGTTGAATAGGTACCTTTAGAAGCTGGTTGAGCTTCTGAGAATGTGGTGGTATTGTTTTGTTGTTTGTTTTTTTAAGTCATCATGTTTTAAAACTAGCTGGTGGCATGCCATTCTAAATAATAGTGAGTTATTGATCAGTATTTTCTCTGTGATAACCAGCAAATGCCAACTGCACATTTGCTGACAAAATTGGTATACCTGAAGTTGAAACAAGTTTTGAGGGGGAATAAAAAGGTGAAGAAGTATATATTGCTTTCATTCATGCAGATGTAAAACTGCATAAGAACATCAATAAGATTTGTTACTTTGAAAAATATCTCAAGGTACAGAAAATAACCTTTCAGAAATTCTTAAAGGTCAGATGCGCTATTGACTCAATTTATGCCTGATGTGGAGTAGCAGAATTTCTGTGCAGTCCTGTGAGCAAGGCTGATTCAGTGCTATTGCAATCTTAGAGCAGCTGCAGTAATTGAAATCTTGCTGTTACTCAGTGGTAATGCTGGAGTTGGGGTCAGTCTGACACCTCCAAAAATCTTGTGGCATTTCAAAGGTGTCTGTGACTCACTTGAAGTGTTACATCCATCACTTGGAGCTCATGGCAGCTTTTTCATTGTGCTCTAAAACCTGCAAGTAGGAGCAGTGATTTGAAGCCCTCTGGGGCGGCCTGTCAGCTTGTCCCAAAGCTGCTGTTCTGAGAGTGTATCTGCAAGTTGAAATGCACAAAGAAAGAAAGGAAGAATGATCCAAGTTTGGTGTTAGTGACAGTCAGTTATTCAAGCATCGGGAGAGATGTAAAGGCTGGTAGGCACTTGTCTGGAGGAAATATTGATCCTGTGCTGGGGAAAAGTGCTGAATAACTTCATGACTGAAGATCTCATTCAAAGATGCAGAAATCTTTAGGGGAAGACCTTTAGCCAGTTGCTTTGAAACCAGGCTGAAGAAGTCTCTTAGATGCAATCAGTGCAGCTTGTGGTATAAACACAGAGTGCAGCATTCAGACCATACAAACTGTGCCCTCTACTACTGCCCTAAATCCTAAGAGGAATTTCTGAGCTGCGAAGTGCAGCTGCTGTTTGCTTCTTGGGCACCTCTTTGAAGCAGAGGAGAGTTGATGAGATGAACTAGCTGCTTGCTGGTATGACTTAAATTACTCTTTCCTCCTTCTCTTCACAGGCACGCACAATGGTACTGGTAGGAGTTAGCCAAGAATTGAGCATATTAACAGAATTTCTGTCTGCCACTGTAACTGTTTCTATGCTGGTGGATGGCAGATGAGCTTTTCCACCTTTGGTTTTCTACTTAACATGCCCACGTGCTTTCCTGGGTTACAAATACATTGAAACTTACACTGAACCAGGAGGACTTTGGTCGAGGCAAGTGCAAAACAACATGCTTTATATAAGACAGGCACTAAACTTATAAAAGCAATTAAAGGGGTTTTGTAGTGATTTGGCAGAAAACTTTACTCTGGTGTTCTCTGTGGCAAACTAGCTTGATCTAATTATCAAAGTGGAGCTGTGCAAGGGCAGAATTGACCACAGAAATGCAGAACCTGGCTGGTCGGGTACAAAGAGTTTGTAGGGCAACCACAGGATGGGAAGAAATTGAAACCTGGTGAAAGTAACATAATTTTGGCTTGTACTATCTTCTCTTCACAGTGAAAGTTTTTATCTAAAATTCTTGTGAAGAGAACTTTTCTAGTCCAACAGAACTAGGGAAATGACATTTTAGAGACATGGTAATTCACCAAAGATTTTCTCCAGTTTCTCCAGTCTTACCCAGAAGATCAGCGTTAGTGAAGTGTGGGTTATTATATTTGGAGTTGTTGAATCCAGAATAAATAGGTTGTTAAAATGTATTATCTTATGTGAGTTGCTCTCGCTGTTTGTTGCTGATACAACAACAACCAACCAAACCCCAAACCAAGCAAAATCCGTGGACCTGTCAAAGCCTGGGAGTGGATAGTGGAGCACAGGTGCTCTGCCTGCCTGCTGAGTCAACATGGAAAATGGAATGTTCCAAAAGGAATTGATTGAGGAGGGCTGCTGGTGGGATTTACTCAAAATTAGTGAAGCAAAAGAGACTTTGTTACGTGGCTGGGGAGTAGCAGTGCTCTGGAAGATCAAAAAATTCTAATTAAATTTCTTGTATCAAACACACTTACAAATGGGATTTATGTGGTAATTGTATTCCCATGACTGCTTCAGTCAATGAGGGTGTTGTTGAAAAGTGAATCTTGTTCAACAGATACAGTTTCATGTATGAGCTATAAGTCAACAACTGGATTAAAAACAGTGGATGTGGAAAATAGAATATGAATGGAGGATTTTTTCAGGGATTTATAGTAGGTCCAGAGCTTTGTAGTAATTTTGTCAGTGGCCTGGAAGAAAACATGAAATTAGAGCTATTCAAATTTGTGGATTATGTAAAGGTTGTGCCTGAGTGGTGAAGCATGAAGAAGGAGCAGCAGCTGTACAGTGTCCTCTGAATTGTTTGGGTAACTGGGTTTAATATGACCAAATGTTTTTATAGAGCTGAGGCATGTTATGCATGTTATGGGAAAGACTGGAGGCTGTAGGTTTAGAATACAGAATTGTGCTTCCAGAAACCAGTGACCTTGGAAAGGATGGCAGGAGAAGAGCAGATATATGGCAGTGAGTCCTCAGAGCTTAAAATAAGCTAATTAATTTTTAAATACTAACGTACATTCATAATAACAGGAAATACTGAATGAGGACAGAGAGGTGAAATCAGTTGCAGAGTATTTTGACAAGGTTTAATGTTGGTGTTTTTAAAGAGATGTTCAAAGCCAAGAAAGATGTAGTGTTCAATGTTATTTCAGGGATTAAACTGCTCATTATAAAACTTTTTCTTGAACTGCTCAATTAGTTTAGCTTATCACAAGGTATTTAAAAGTTTCTCAATTTTCTTTGGGCAGAATAGGCTGTGTACCAAAGGCTCTTTAATTTAGTGGAAAAAGATACAATAGCAGCCAGTGCCTTGGGTTTAAAAAGATTATTTCAAATTAGGAAAGAGGCACAGATTGTTAACAGTGACTGTGATCAACCACTGAAGACATTAGGAAGATGCTTCTAAGTATTAAGGAAAATTAGGATGTCTCAATCTCCAGAAGTCATCAAGTCAGGAAGGAGTTTCATTTGGAAGATATGGGTGAGGAAATGCTCCGTAAATGTACGAGTGTACCTGCCAGCACACAAATGCAGGGGCATTGGCACTTGCTAAACAGATCTCACCCAGTGTTCAGACTCTTCCTGCATGTGCTAGAGTCACTCACAGGGTCTGGTGGTGGTGGTTGTTCTCTTACAGCACTCCTTTTAATCTATTAAGTGTACATTTTCTCTTGAGGGAATAAATGTGCTTGTATGTACCATGTACTTAAATGAAATCAAATATTTGTGATCTCTTTTTTTGGGAACCACTGTTGGTTTTGGTAATGGGGAGAGGAAGGGGCTGTATGTGGAAGGACAGGGGTGGCTGTTTCATTTCCTGAAGAGGTTGGAATATCTTCCCCAGTGTTTTTCCTCAAAAAAAATTCATAATATGCTCTGAAGATGTTTACCCCAGTAGTGAGTAGTCTTTACATTCTGTAGAAATTGCTTTTTCATTGGGGGAATAAATTGCACGTGCTCTTGCTGGCAGAGGTAGCTGGGTGTGGATGCATAAGGATGCAGTGCCCTGTGTGTCTCTGGTAGTATGAAATCAGTGTGTCCCTTGTCCACCAGAGGAATGGTTTCTGCTGTGTTCTGTCTGCCAAAGCAGCGAAGGATGTAGAGAGGAAAAATCCACGGGTGCTCTCCTGCCTTGGCCATTAGGGAGATTCCTGGTTGTCTGTGGATTCTCTGTGGACAGTTGGTTTGGGATGTTTTCCTAAACCCTTCTGGAAGCACAATGGAAGCAAATCTGGCTGTGACAGCAGCTTGTGCCTGGTAGGCACCTATCCAGACATCCTGATCCTTTCCCCATCACAGGATGGGTGCATGCCCAGTCATGTGTCAGAGCAAGGGCTGTGGGAAATGCAGGAGGAAATGCAGGAGCTGGATGCTCTGTTCAGGGCAGGTTGTCCTGGGTGGCCTTTCCCAGGCACCCCATCAACTTCTGCAGGGAATGTGTGCCTACACCAGCCCTTGTTCCAGCAAGCATCAGATGTAATCTGTCTGTTCAGGACATCTGGGTTTGGGGAGGGGTCAGCACTGTAAGAAGTGACTTCCTTTATCACTGAAGGAGGCTGTCCTGCTGACCTTGGAGCATTTTCCAGCCAAGTGTTATGTTTTCCCCTCTAAGATGTATTTTATTATTTTGGCAAGGTCTTGTATTCTTCTTTTTACACTCCTGGGCTGGCCTGTGCAGGAAGACTTAGAGGTAAATCCTTCTGTTGAGGGAAGTTGTTTATCTTTCAATTTCCTTGCAGCTTGGAGGGGGTGTGTCTCCTCTGCATTTCTTGCTCTCCTTTCTGTTATCTTGTCTGACCCATTTTGCTGACAAAGAGAAGGAAGGCAGTGAAGAGAGACAGAAGTGGTTATAAGTAAACAGTTTCTTTACCTTCCCTCCCTCCCCACAATGAGCTGCTGGCTTCTCTTTACAGTTGCTTTATGCAGGGAAGATTGAAGGTGAACAGAGTTAATTGTCAGGGAGTCTGTATAAGATTTTGGGGATTGGAGGAGATTGTAGAACTCAGGAGATAAGGATTTCAGATTTTTTTAATTTCATTTGGTCTTAATGTGCTGGAACTCCTCCTGTATCCTATATCAGACAGGTATCTTTCTAATGGTTGCTGAGGAGACCTGTCACTTCTCACTTTTATCTATGCTTGGCTGTGACATTATTTAGTATAAGCTATAGAATGTAAAAAAGTTTACCTGTAGTCTGGGTCAGAAAATTGAGACTAAGAGCAGTGGTCTCTGGAGTGGCAACTGCATTTCTGTGTGAAGAAAGGATGAGAGAAGGCTTTGAGGACCTCATACCGAGGGTGTTTGTGTCTCCCTGAACAGTTTGGGTGAAGTTCAAGTGTTGAGTGAAACAAACACAAGGCAAACACAGGGGATGTGCATGAGAGGCTACATACACCTATATGTATTTATGGCCAGATCCCCACAGTGGCTCTTGATTGCATTTTGGGGAAAGGTTCTAGGACAGCCCAGGAATATCTGCTTATCCCAGACATAGTAAGATACAACAAGAAAATGAAGAAAGGCAGAGGGCTAAAGAAAGTGATTCTCTTATTCAAGTAGTAAAAATCAGCCCTTGATCTCAGGAAGGGGGAGGTCATTATGGCCAAAGTAAATTCCTCTCATGAGGTTCAAGAAATTACCCATATCTTCTCATGGTACAGATTGCATCACTTCCCTTTGTCACCCCATAGAGGTGTTCCTTTAACAAATCCCCCTGAGTGCATTTAGGAGGGGACATGCCCTGACCCAGAGAAATTTCTGTCAGTGCAGGTTACCAGTGTCTCAAGGTTGGGACAGCTTTTCTTCCTGTTCCCTCAAACAGCCTTATCCTGCCTTTTCTGGTGCCCACATGGAAGGACCAGTTTACAGAGGCTCTCACTAAGATGCTCCATGCTAAGGATTTACATGAGGAGGTGTATTTTGCTTTCAGCTTTGGGCAGTTTAAGAGTATTTGCTGTGGGGAGAGAGATGTGCACAGCAAGGGTGTCTGACTGCATGATATACTTTGTACTTCTGTGCTTTGAGTAGCAATTGCATTGCTTTTATCAATTGAAAAAGTCCAGCAAAATGAAGTTCAGAACCAATTTACACAAACCACATAGTGATGCCTTGACTACTCAAAGAGACAATTGAGAAGATTGTCTCACTTTGGCTGCATGCACCATCCTTTGGGCTGGAGTTTTGAAGGCAAGAAAGCTTTATCACAAGGACCATCTCACTTTCTCAAATAGAACTGGAGCAGTGTCTGGCTGCTTAGAGCATGGCCTTGGTGACAGTGACTCCAGCTTGATCAGCCCATACCCAGGGCTGCATGTTCTCACCCTCTCACTATTTTTTTTTCCCCCTTTGTGCCCACAAAGCTGTTCATGCAACTTTGTGGTAGATCACATTTGGGAACTGAATTTTGCTTCCAGGTAGGTTTTCAGCTGAATCAGATTGCTGCCCAGCCACACAGAGGGGTTGTGTTGGCACAGTGTGGGAGCAGTGTGTGAGTTGGGAAAAGAGCAGCTGCTGCAGAAAATGTGTCCGAGGCCTGGGAGGCTGCAGTCAGCAAGAGGGAAAATGGGTAATTTAATCAAGGCCAAATGTTTATTACCCTTCTGGTGCCTGTGAAATCTGAAAACTCTCTGTCAGTGTCAAGGCACGTCTCTGTCTCTGTAATTGGTAGGTTTAGCATCAGAGTTTGGTTGCTATCTTCTGTTTAGTGTGCTTTTCTATTCAGTCTTTGCATTTATTATTTGCATCACTCTCTGATGGAAGCAAAAGGAACAGCATTCCCAGTGTAATGTAACTGCCCAGAGGTTTGATTACTCTTGCAGCATTGCTACTTAACACTTGTGTGAAAAAGCAGTGGCTTCTCCTTTCCTGAATTAGTGCAAAAGCTGTCCATTCCTTCCTTAAAACAAGTGCCCAGGTTATGGAAAGCACCTCAGCAACCAAACACAAGCTTCTGGGCATAGGAAGTAAGGAAAATCAGCTTTTGTAGGGGTGGAGGAGATAGCAGGAACAAAGAATATTTTCTTAAATCGAGAAATTGTTGTAGGAGTGGTGACATCAGTTGGATTTTAAGTTCCTTGTCCGTAGGTGTCAAGGAATTTAGAGAACAGGACCAAGAAATAAACCTTACAAGACCAGTGCCTTTTTGTGCTTAGCTATGAAGTGTAACACAGGCTCTAAATAGGGAGCAACAGCTGCCTTGAAAACTGGGTGTCAAGGTGATTGTTGCATGAAATGGAGAAGATTTGGAATTGAAGCAGTGCATTTGAGATCAGATGTTTGGGGAAAAGCTGTTATCCCAGAAGAGAAATTTTTTTTCCTAATTTTTCCCCCAGTTTTGGTATGTAATCCTCTTATCTCTGGAGAAGAATTTCCTCAGGAAGCTGCTTTTTTGTTTGGTGGGAGGGAGTTCCTAATTCTGGACAATGCATAGTAAGATTCACCCTAGCCAGCATTTTTAAGTTTCTGTCAACCATAACTTCACATCCTGTTCTCCAATGAATGGGAATAGTTCAGGTCTGTGATCTGAATTTGTTTATTTTATAGTGACAATAGTCAACTGCTTGAGAGAAGTAAGACCCAGATAATGAGTAGAGAACACAGGAGAAGTGGGTGATCTGCTTAGTCATACAGACTCTGTAGAAAAATTTATATTTTTCCTCCCTTACAAAAAATTGTTTAGAGGTGCCTTTTCCTTCCTCCTGTACTTACCATAGCACTAACAAAAAGCAAGAGAGGAGATCTTATATTTCAATCAAATCAATACTTCTGGTCAGTGAAATGCTTATTTTAACAGAATGAGATACTCTGCCTCTTTGTGAACATCTATCCCTTTACTGTGATGAGAAAGTCTTTAACTTCTGTCATCTGCCTCCTTCATTCCTAGCAAGGGGACAACTATGAATGAAGTTGATTGAGATTTTACAGCATTGCCAGTAAATCTCCTTTGGAAGTGCAATGTAATTAGTTTTCTCTGTTAAAGAATGCTGTTAACTGTACCCAAAATCTCCCATCAAGATGAGTTGTAGTTACAAAATTTTCTTATTTCAGCCCAAATCAATAATAATCAAGAATTTCTCCAATAGATAAATGAGCAAGTTCAGTTAAATGACTGGGCAAAAAAACTGGCCAAGCCCAGAGTGGTGGAGAGAATGGTGCCACATCCAGCTGGGTACTTGTGGGGTTCCCTAGAGCTTGGGATTGGGGTCACACCTATTTATTAAATATCTTTATCAGTTACTTGGATGAGGGGATCGAGGGCACCCTCAGTGAGTTTGCAGGTGACACCTGCAGTGTGGGCAGGAGCGTTGATCTCCTGGAGGGCAGGAAGGCCACAACAACCCCCTGCAGCACTACAGGCTGGGGTAGAGGGTCTGGAAAGCTGCCTGGCAGGAAAGGACCTGGGCACTGCTCAGCAGTGGCTGAACATGAGCCCAGGTGACCAAGGAGGTCAGTGGCACCTGGCTTGTACCAGTGCTGGTGTGACCAGCAGGACCAGGGCAGTGACTGTCCCCTGTGCTGGCCACTGCTGAGGCACCTCAAATCCTGGGCTGAGCTTTGGGCTCCTCACAGCAAGAGAAACATTGAGATGCTGGAGCTTCTCCAGAGAAGGGAAGGGAGCTGAGGAGGGGTCTGGAGCACAGGTCAGATGAGGAGCAGCCGAGGGAGCAGAGGGGGCTCAGCCTGGAGAAAAGGAGGCTGAGGAGGGACCTTATTGCCCTGTGCAGCCCCCTGAGAGGAGGTTGTAGCCAGGTGGGGGTTGGTCTCTTCTCTCAAGGAATGAGCAACAGGATAAGAGAAAATGGTCTCAGGTTGTGCCAGGGAGGTTTAGATTGGATGTTAGGCAAGACTTCTTCATTGGAAGGGTTGTCAAGCATCAGAACAGGCTGTTCAGGGAAGTGGTGAGGTCACCAGCCCTGGAGGGATTTAAAAGATGCCTCAGTGTGGCACCTGGAGACATGGCTTAGTGGTGAACCTGACCGTGCCGGGTTAGTGCTTGGACTCTATGATCTTAGAGCTCTTTTCCAACTCAAACAGTTCCATGATTCAAGACTAATAATTCAATAATCTAACTAATAATTGAAAAGAAGGGGGAGGTAAATAGTGATGAGGCAAGACGTTCCATTTCTGTTGTATTTGAGGAGGAAAGAGGATCAGAGCGTAGGGATGGTGCCTTCTTATCACACATGGTTGCCTTCACTTGGGATGGTAACAAGTCAAGAGGACAGGAGAAGACCTGGCTTTCCTACTGTTCCCTCTGTTCTTACTCACTGTGCATAGCTGCCAGTCAAGCAGAATTTGCAAATGCTAAATGAGCTTTGATAGAAGAAGTGGTCATTTGGGGAAAGCACTTGACTGAGACTTGCTCTTAACTTTGAGAGAAGGAATACCCAGAAGGTTGTGGGTTTTGGCTGCATCACAGCCGAGTGTTCTTTGTCATTCTGCTTCTGAATCTTGGAAATGTAATGTTTTGGATTCTGTGTGGGGATGAATATACAGTATTGTGTGTTTGGTAAGAACAAGTACTGCAAAAGACATTTAAAAAAGTTAAGTCAATTTATACACTTGGGAGGTAGTGACATTTTTACTCTAAAAGAGCTATGTTTGGTAGCCAGCAGCTACTTCTCTGGATGGTTGTTGTGGTGCTTATTTGTCACATGGTATTTTACAGTAATTTGTTAATATGTCCCTTTTCAGTTGCTCCTTCCTGGCTTAACATTGTGTGCTTGTGCTGGTTGGTAGCTAATATCCTGTTTAGCATGAATTGGGACAAGACAGTTGGATATGTTTACCAAAAGGGTATGGTCTCCCTCAGGATAGATTATCTTCCTGCTAATATTTATGTACCTCCTTAGCCCAGCTTGCATTGTGCTGCTTTTAAAGCTCTTTTGGAAGTAAACTCCAGTATGTAGAGTCATATACTCACAATTTTATAAGCTAAACATATAATATGCATATCATGAGACTCATAGCTCTGTTTCTTTTGCGAAATAATATTTATTATCTCCATTGGGGTGATTTTTGTGTGTATCCAAACAATCCCCTCAGCAGTGTGTTGGGTTATTTGTGCTCTGTGGGGAGAGACAGTTTTCCCTTTCAGGCCTGTCCAAACCATTGGGAAGTTTTCAGCCAGCAAAGCACAACCAAAGTGGTGCTTCCATAACTTCCATAAGGACAGAACCACAGGAGGCTCTTTCATCCAGTTGCTTTCCATGTGAGCTGCCTATAGTGTCAGTGTTATTAAAGCAGATGTATTTGTGCAGGATAGATAAGGATCAGTCTAAATGTTTTATTTTGACCTGTTTAATGGGAAAGGCAAAAATCAAGAAATTTTGGTTACTTTGTTCTCAAAACTAGCAGAAAAGTGACACTTAAACATTAAGTTTTTTCATCACTTTGCAATGTTGCAGGGAGGGAATGACTCTGGAAGAAGTTTCTGACAGTTTTTAATCCTTTAATGGATTTTTAATCTATGTTGGAATTCAATAAAAATTAGTTTAATGTCTGATTGCTTGGCAGCAAATTGGGTCTAACATATGCTAATTGTCATATCACATGAATTCAAAACTGTTTATTTCCATTTCCTCCTACTTCAAGATGATTTTTTGGTTTTCCTCTTGTTTTTGCTCATGTTCAATTTTCTTTGGTAAACTTAGGTGGCATAAGTAATACTTCCTCATCCCTGGTGTAATTATCACTGCTGGAGGTGGGGTAGGGAATAAAGAGGAACAAACCTTTGTGGAATCCTTCCTTTTTCTATTACTACATAAACCAGAACCTCAGATTTTCAGTCCAGTTTTGAAGAGGGAGAAGGATGAGGCATCAAAGCCAAGCTCCCAGACCTGTGTGATTCTTTGTGCTGAAATGCAGACCTGTGACCCAAGGCAGAGTTAAGTTGTGTTGACTTTGTGTTCTGGTGATGCCAGTGTGTGATGTGACTGGTGTCTGTCTCACAGGGGATGGTGGGCTGCCCTGGGCTGCTGCTGGTGGGAAAGCTCATTTCCTGGGCAGGGACACAGCTGAAGGCAGTGAATCATTCCCCTGTAAGGAAATGTGCTTCTCTGGGAGGCAAAGAGAGGAGTGTGTGTGCATGGGGTGATACTGAGAAAATAGGATAAAATTAGACCTTTTAACATTAGGAAAAGTTGCAATTTTCCTCATCCTGAAAGATGAAGACATTGCTTATGAGCTATCCCAGTCTGTTTCTGAGGGATACCCTTCCAGGAGGTGAGCCATAGCATATCTCAATCACCAAAGCCACAGCTTGTCTTCAAAGAGTGACAGTGACTGATCTTTCCTTGAGAGGGGAATAGCTCCGTGCCTTTTCACTCCTCTCTGTTCCACTGCTTCTGTTTATGTAATTTAGTCTTGATTTATTACATAACTTCTTCTCTGGCACCTGTGTATGACAAGAGCTTAAGTTCCAGAGGGATCTTTCAGTTATCTCTGTCTTTCCTGCTTGGGAATTGGCTCATATCTTGACATAGTTTGGGTGTTCACGAAGAGAAGGCTTGGCACACCTCTCCCATGAGCTGACTTTTCAAACTTATCTTTTGGAATTTGAGAATGGTTATCATTAATGCAAGGTAGGCAAGAATTTTCCAAATTAATCTGCTGGATAAAATGCATTGAATGTAATTTGGAATCCTGACACACTGTGCCCTCTATAGAGTTTTCTCCACCATTTGAAATATTTTCTTGGGGTTTTACTCCTTACACAGGTTGTTTTTTCTATAGCTGTAGCAGCATGGGCAAAACATCTAAAAACACATTCAAAAGTGGCTTTTACATTGAAATGCTGTTTGAAGGAAACAGTGATCAGGGAAGGAGAGTTTCCTTTAGTAGGTAATGCAAGTGCCATTTATATAGAATTTGACAAAGCTAAAAACATTGATGGAGATTCTGTGAAGTAAGAGAAATTTTTTGTTAGTTTGTGATGGTTACTCCAGATGTCAGTAATTACTGTAAGCAAAACTGATCACATGCTTCTTACTTCAGGTAGCCTGAATTTTATGCAGTAACAAACAAATTGTTCTTCTATGATGGTCCACTGGTAAGGACATTTTGAGTATTTGAAAGGAGAGAGTTGACTTATAGGAAGTCAATTTCTGCTTTAATATGATTAAACAAAATTGCCCTTAGAAGCAACGCATCAGTGATCAGGCAAATAATTATATACCTATCTAGATATACATACATAAATACAAACACAAAAACACTTGCCCATTTCTGCTGGCTGTATCCAGAGGTGAAGAACCTCACAAGGTCTGTGGGGAAGGGAATGCTGGCATCTTATGGAGAGTTCAGGTTCTCTTTAAGGGTCACAAAATGTTGCCAGTGCTGGCAGTGGGGTGTTCCACATGCCTCCCGAGGTGCAGGAGAGAAGGGCCCTGTGGCTGCTCCCACAGCAGGTGTTGGATGCTCAGGTTGTGTAAGGAGCTGCAGATGCTGCCATTGACTCACGCTGGCTCTTTTTGTTCGGATCGCAGTGGGAGCCAGGCCTTATGTAATGTTCATTGTCACATTCTCAGTGCTAGCACTGTCATGTCAGCACAGGGGAAGGATTAGCTCTCCCTTTTCTTTCTTTATGGGTTGATTTTATGGGTTTTTTGGGGTTTTTTTTCTTGTGTTGTTTTGGGGTTTTTTTTCATTTCTCCCACATTTTCTTGCAGCAGCTTTTGTTGTTCGTGTACTCAGGGAACAGCCAATTTCAGGCTGGTTTTAGTTTTGTGGTGCCTTTTTGGAGGGAGATTGTTAGCCTGGAGAGAATAAAAGAGCAGGTCCTGCAACGCTCTCAAAACTGATACATGGATGTGTTTCTAAAAGCAGTCTTATTTTTTTTGCTCTCAGTTCCTGTTCTCCACAAATCACAGTGGGCTCCTTAATACTCACATGCAGTGTGATCCATTGTTCAATATTCATGTGGAATGGGGAGAAGCACACTTGCCTTCCTCAGAAGGGTGGTCCAGGACAAGCAGATGCTCCTCAATTTATGATTTCACAGGCTGCTTCTTTTTCCTTCAGTTTAATATTCCTGTGGAGAACACATCAGTTAGAGAGGATCAATGCTACTTAGTTTGTTTGTGATTTGAACAAGATAAAATGAAGGAGGAGAATTGTTTTCTTCCTTCCCAGACAGCAGCCTGTGGCCACCAGTTAGCTGTGAGTCACAGCAGAGAAACTGCATAGCTGGACTCTCTACAGTCTCAGGCTGCAAAGGGAGAAGGGATCTAAATCACAAAGTATCAATTAAGGATGGCTTTAAATGCAACTTGGGGAGAATAAGTTCCTTTTGTTTTTTCAGGAAACACTTCTTTGCTTTGTTTAAAGCATATAGAGGTCTGCTGGACTACTATAGTAAAACTGTTGGCTCCTTTTTGAAAAAAATATTTATCCTTTTAGGTGATTCCCCTGATACCATTTTTACATGATAATTTAATAGAGGTTTTAATATGTTGCATAATGTAAATTAGAGAATTTGAAGTGTTTGTTGGACTCAAACTGTTCAAAACCACTGATCTCAGGTTATTTCTAACTAGATTTTGAAGTGGAACAGAGAACTATTAATTGTTATTTTGCAATAACATTGCAAGTTACCGCTTGCAAACTGTTACAGGACTTTTTGTCATAGAGAAGCTTAAGCTCATAGTTCCTTTACTCATGCAATTGTGTGCTTTATGGTAATGTTCTGCTAGATACTGGAGGTACCAGAATGGTGCTAGTAGTGGTCTAACACACAGGTGAGATTTCCCCCAAGGAACCAGCATTACCCTCATACATGTCCAGTTTGGAGTGTTTGTGTGTGAGCTGAGTGCACTGAGAGGAATCTTATGGCCCCAATCAACCATTCTACTCTTTTGTTGCCCAACAAAAAAGAAAAACAGAAAAGGAAATTATTGTTTCCATAAAACACGACTGTGTAACAAACAGTGAAGAGCATTATGCAGTACAGACTTAGAAATATCTGTTTTTATTAAAATGTGTTTTATTTGTCTGTGCAAATCCTCTTGCAATTTGCCAGGGTGCTTGATCCTGTTTCTATGGCCTGGCACCACAGTGGCCAGTGTGAAGTCTTGGTTACAAAACAGGCTTTAAGGGACAAATCTTGATGAGTCCCAGATATTGGGCTTGGCTGGAGGTTGGAGAGGTGATGGAATCCTCTTTACTGTTCAGCACTGGAGCAGCATTAGTGTTAAACCTGCCCTTTCTGAAGGGATTTGTATGGGATGGTTGTGTACTCAGGAATGAGCATGTCCTGTCCCTAAATCGCTTGTGTTGTAGTGGGCAAAGAGCTTCTGTAAGGTTACTTTGGTTTTTGTGGGTTTCTGTAGGTACAGGGAAACCCTGTTCCTTCTCCTCAAGTGAGGAAGGACTCTATTCTGCCTTGTCCTGCATCCTTGCTTTTTACTTGATGATATCTGTAATAGTTAATTAAATAATGGTTTAGTATTTACAGTGCTAGTGGATCCTCTGATGAAAGTGATGTACAGAAATGCCCTAAGTCCCCACATCCCTTGATGACTGCAGTTTCATTTAACAGTTTGGCTCGTGGCATGCACAACTCTGCTGTGAACAACTATCGTGTAGAAGGGGAAAAGTTGCTTTCACATTTCTCTCTCAACTTTATATGTGAGAAGTAATCTTAAAGCTTTGCAGAGGGAAAGAAAAACGTTAGGACAACAGAAATGTGTCCAAATTCTCAAGGTTTCCTCACCTAGAAGTGGGCCTCCTTTCTGTGCAGGCTTGAGGAGGAGGCAGTAATCAGCACATGGCATTTACTTACTATCTGAGGTGTTCTACCTTAAAAAAGCAAAGCCCAAAAAACTTCAGAACTATTTTTATCTTTGTTGAAAGACGGGACATAATACATGAGAGAGGCTGTCTTGGATGTTAATTTGATGTGCAGTTGATTGCAGGGTTTAACTTCTGGGTAGGATAAACATGACAGCTCTTTTTTCCTCCCTGAGTAAGCAAGAGGAATTTTTCCAAGTGTTTCCCCCTAAGATCCCAGCCCGGTTTCTCAGCAGCCTCACCACTGTTGAGGCACTGTGCTGGAAGGCTGAATATCTGCTGTAAGGGTGGTGCAGAAGGTTTGATTGGGATTTCTTGGAGCTGTAACCCTCCTGAGCTCACATCCCGTGCGGGGATGTGTCAGGTAATCAGTTTATCTCTCGCAAAGTGCCCTTCCTCCAGCGATTAAACACTGAGCACAGTGCCTGCGTCTGCAAAGGCAGGAGATGGGGCAGGTTGGAATAACTCAGCCATAAAACAGTAGCGGCAGCCACAATCTGGCCCTGTTGTGTAATTCCCCTTGGTGGGAGGCTCCGAACTGGGTCAGATCGGTGTGAGAAACGAGGGCAGGCTCTGGGCTGTGCACCGCGTACCTGCTGGCACCAGGCAGGGCGGGAGCCCTCCCGGGACCCAGCCCCAGGGAGGGGAAGGGACAGAGATAGACGGCAGCACGACAGTGGGCACGGAGCAGTTAACCATCTTTGTTTCACCCAGCTCTGCAAGATTTAGTTAAGTTTTTTCAAAGGCTTCTGTTTAACTCCCCTGCATATGGCCGGGGCTGCCGAGCGGGTGTCAGGAGTTGGCTTATACAGAACGTTTAGTTACTGCTAAACAAAAATAAAGCTTAGATTCGAGCCCTTTTGTGCTCCAGTCTGAGGGAGAGCTGCTCTCCACTGGGTTTGATTTTATCTGTTAAGACACAGGGACCCATAGCCTTGCATTTAAACAATTTTCAGAGAATGTTTTGTGTTTTGATTTGGGTTTTTTATATTTTAAGGTTCTGGGACAAATGATGGGACATGAGAGGATGACACACAGGAGGATACTGATGGGAGAAACTGTATCATGTGTCATTCTTTGACCTGGAGCATTTAGTGACATTACAGCACTTCTGCTTTTGCTGTTTGTAGAGGAGAGTTCATTCCTGCTGTATTAGCAGTGTTTGTGTTTCTTTGGTTGGTTGGTTCCATGTAAAAGAAAAAATAAGCCACTGTTTTGAAATAGACCTTGTTTTGAAATAGACATAGACTTTAGCACAACATTTCTTAGGAAAATCTTCTGATAATAGATGGCTTTGTGTATGCAGCCCTCGATTGAAGTCACCAGACGCCAGAAAACAAGAGATGCTGGAGGTGACCGTGTTGCAGCAGCCTGACAGCAACTGGGCTTGTACCTGCAGACCACAGAAGCTGAATTAATATCTTTGGCTTGTGTAAACTGGCACAGTTCCACTTGAGCTAATTCAGGTTTTGGCCTTTTCTGCCATCTGCTTGACCAAGCCAACTTATTCTGTGTGACACGTGTACTAGTGGAGGGACTTCAGTTGTCTCTGCCTGGTGGTAAAGAGCTCCTGGGACTGAGTAGTGAAAGGCTTCGTGTTCCAAAGCCAATCTCTGCAATGCCTTCTCTTCCCTGTATTTACTTTTTTTCTGACACTCTTCAATGTTATTCAATGGCAGAGCAGGAGCTGATGACTTGAGCTGGAATAATTCAGCATACTCAACAGTTAGACAGTTAGATTTTCAGCCCTGCTACAGGGGTGTTGTCTTTAACCTTCAGGTTTCTGAGTTAATCTGGTAACTGCTGAAACACAGCTGAAAATGAAATTTAAGTGTTAAATTAAATGAAAGTTTAAGTGTTTACAGATATTTGAACTGCCTTATCTGCTTAGATGTTTGGGATTTAGGTTTGTTTTTAAGTGGCTGATTCGTTCTCAAACATTTTATAGTTTACAGTGGAAATGTGGTATAAGTAGGGGGCAGTGGGAAGTGAGTGATGAGGAAATGTTTCCTTCATCCTTCTTTAAAGGTTTTGGAGAATGTGTGGGTAGTAATTCTTCTGCAGCTTGATCTTTGAATACATCTTTTGCTTATGTTCCTTAAGATCAAGATGCCTTCTTTATTTTCCTTCCTTGGTTGTGTTTCTTTTCATCATCTTACATGGCTCCTCTAGGATCATTCTGTGTGTATGGAAGAGGAGTGCTCAGGAGTACCCATCATTGACTAGAAGTGACAGTGCATGATCTGAACAGATAAACTGGTGACTTGGTGATTGCCCTGGTCCTCTCTTGAGGCTTTATTTTTGTGGTCTACCACAATTTCTGCTGTAATGCACTGGAGTGATGTAACAGAGAAGTTATGCACAGCCAGCCCCAGTTCTTCTCCTTAAGAGAAACGAAATGCAAATTTTGTCTGGTCCATTCTTTCTTTGTGTTTACTTTTCTTCTTGCCCTGTTTTACAATGGGAGTTCAACTTTTACAACTGGATCTTTGTGGTTTTCTGCCCGAACTGTGAAGGTAACAGTGCTTTTGTTGTGTGGCTGGATCAGAGACTTCAGCCAGGCTATGGTGAGGAGGTGGGTGACCTTTGCAGTGGGTACAGCTGAGGCAGGAGGGGCTTTCTGTCTCTGAGCCACATCTGCTCACTGTGATGGTGTTTGCAGGGATCAGGGTAACAGGTATCCAGAGGGGATGCTGACACTGATCCTTTTTTGTATGCTTTCTTTTTGGATAGTAGTGTTTTGAAATTATTCACATAATTTATTAGTTTTTGCATCTCTGAATAATCAGGCATTGATACCAGGAATTTTTCAGCAGGAAGATTCCTCAAGGGCACCAATGAAGAGATGGAGATTATTCAATGCTGGGCCTGTATCATTATGATCCATTTCTTGCAGCATCTGTTTTCTCCACAGGATTTTGTGCTTTGTCTGATATCTAAGTCTGTTATTTAAAAGGCTGATTTGGTTTTTTCTGTGCAGTAATGCTGCTGTGACGTTGAGCCTTGGGGCTCAAAGGCTGGGATTTGCTGGGCTCACGTTCCTCTTTGGTGTCCTTGCAGGGCTGCCTCACGGTAGAACATGAGCAGGTAATGCACAAGGAGCACCACTGGGAATCATGTCAGACGAGTCAATCTCAGGGAGTGATCCGGACCTGGACCCGGACTTGGAGCAGGAGGATATGGAAGAGGAGGAGGAGGAAGATGAGGAGGAGGCGATGGAGGAGGACAATGATGGGGATGACGAGGAGGACTTACTTGATGAAAGTGGTGAGTGAATGGGGTTGGGAATATACTGATGCCTTGTGAAGGCTGGCCTAGAACAGAGGCCAGACAGAGTTAAAGAATAAAGGAGGGATTTATTGAAAGATCTCCATGGATCCACCTAGGGCAGCACAAGAGCCCAGCCAGGGCTGCACCCAAGGTGAACCAAAATGATCACAAAATGCACAACCACTCACGGGGTCTCTCACTTTGATCAGTTCTGCTCCATTTGCATATTGCAGTTAATTGTCCAATTACAGCTTTAGGTTATGAAGTCCCATCCTTCTTGTTTTTCTCTCTTCAGTCCACGTTGTTTATGCTCTTGGGCCTGAAATTTGGGTGGTAGTCCTTGGTCCCAAGCTAGGAGAGGAATTGTTTTGTCCAGCTACTCTGTGAAGAGAGCTCACCATCCCTTTATATGAAGCTCAGAACTACACACTAAAGCAGTACAGAATCTGAAAAATATAAAAGCTAAAACCTGAGGCATCAATACATTGTTATAGAAAACTGGCTGTCATCCCTTGGGAGATTGTGTAAGGTTTAGGATTTGTCCAGCTCTTGGTAGGGAGAAGTCCTTATGTGGCTGTTTAGTTTAAATAGGTGTTTAATGTAGGTTAAATATGGTCTCCTGGCCAAAAATATTTCCATCAGGAAAACAAGCCACAAGTATAAATTGTAAGGAGGATAGAATTTTTAAAATAGCTTCAAATTTTGGGAAAGCAATTATGTAAAGTAAATGAACTGATTTGTAATTACTTGTATTATTTAAAGGATGTGGTGACAAAAAATATATTTACGTCATTGGCTTGTCCCATACATAAAAAATTTGATGAATGCTATGGACAATTATTGCTCATTCACAGTAATAATTTTTAACAGCTAGAAAATGTTCTTTACTGCCAGCATACAGGTTGGGTTCTCCTTTGTTTGTTTTACAAGATCAAAGATGGAAGTGCTAAATAAGTTGTCACCTTCTATCCTCACCTAGTTCCACCTGCCCTACTCTCTCCTTCAGGAGAGGAGCAGTTCAGGTCAGGGCTAATGCAGGTGTTTATGGGCCTGTGCTGTGCAGGGGACATTTGAGTGTTACCAGATAACTGCTCTGGGTCACAGCATGGTCCTAGAAATGTCTCTTGGTCCAGAAGGGCGGATGTTCTAGGGCACAGAGACAGGAATGCAGAGCTCAGGTGGGAATTCCCCATGCTGAATTTGCCATCAACCTTTGTATCACAAAACTGTAGCCAGAGCCCAAGGGGATGCTCTATTCACTTCCTTTAAAGTTGCAATTTTTAATAACTTCAAAGGGTATGCAGGTATTTGAATATACCTAACCAACTGAGAGTAATCTTCCTTTTCTTAGCATAGAATGTGTTAAAAACAGATGCTTCTCTGTTCTTCTAGTTACTAAAGAATTTTTGGCTTCAAAATAAATTGTTGTCCTCAAGTGTTGTTTGTTTTGTTGTTATATTCTTTCAGCCATGTGCTATTTGAAGATGCTGTTTTGATTTTAAATGCTTTTATAAAAATGTTTACACAAAAACGAATGCATTCCTTTTTTTTTTTTTTATTCACATGATGGCTTTTTCTAATGAGAAAGTAGCAGAAATGGAAGTGTTAGTTCAGGTAAGAAACAAGGGAATTCCCAGTATCAACACAGAGAAGAGTTACAAGGTCACAGGTTACTCTGTCTCAGACTGGTGATGATGATGATGATGATGTCACTTTGTTCACAGGACCCTGCAGCAGTGGGGCAGGAGGAAGTGTCATTAACAGAAGGGAGTGTCTGTGTGTCATGTCCAAGTGGGTCATTCCCACTGTTCCACTAGTCTATTATCATAGACTGATGTGTTTTATCATCAACATCTGTATTATTGTGAGTGGATACTCACAGTTGTTTGTCAGGATTATTCTTTCCAAAGCAAACAAAATCAATATAGGTGTACAGAACATTGTGAACTGCTAATGACAGCTATTTATTTTCATGTTAAAACACTAGAAACATGTTTATGTCTTATATTTTTGTTGTGACTCATTAAAAAGATTTTTTTAAAAAATGTAGAAAATAATTAGGGACAGTAAAAAGAATTTACATGAGAAACTAACAAAGTATTTTTATGTTTATTCATTAGGTACAAGGGAAAACTCCCTCCCATGAGCTGAGCAAAGCTAGATTGCCTCTGAGGTTTCAGATTGTTCAGCTTTAATTCTGTCTGCCACAATATCAGAATGCTTTCTGGGTGCTTAGATGTATAATTATTATCTTCTGTGGAGGTGTCCAGTCTGCTTTTCCTGATATCTCCTTAAAGCTACACATTGCCTCCAAAATGTCATTTGGCATCTGTATCACCTTAGATCTAATATAAAAAGGTCTCCTGCTTTTTAGCCTATGAAATACAACCAACTTCAGAATTAGGAGGTTCATTTTATTGTGCCCATCTGATGTTTGTAGTCCCATGGCTTTGTAGACTAACCTCATTCATAAATATCATATTTGGAACAGACAGTTTTATTCATAAGGGATGCAGTGCTCTAGTGTTTATATTATGAAGCTTTTAAAAAGCCTAATTTTAATAATTTCTGTTAAAACTTTGTTCTCCCTATTCCCAGCTGTGCTGTTCTCCTCCCCTCCTGGTATTGTGGTTGTTCTGATCCCACTAGGGATCCTGGGGTGATCTTTCCCTTGAGGATGGGCTCATGCATATTTCTAGCACAACAAGCTTTAGCTGATTAATAAATCTTTCAAAGCTATTTCTTGGAAGGCTGACAGGCTGCTTAAACATTTTCTCCAAACGGAAACTGATTACTTGCTTTAAATAATAGTGATTATATCAATTACAAAAATAATATTTTTACTGTTTGCTTGCAAACTAGTGGCTTTGTTTAGGATTTCCATGTATTGATGGTGGCTCAAATAACTTAAGAACTTTCCAGTGTTAATGTGATGTTATCCACACTTGGTAGTGGTTGATCATATCATCTCAGACTTAGCAGTGAGTTGGGTTTTGCATGTTTAACCTGTTTATGTCTTTCTGATACGTGTTGAATGTGGAGTTAATCCTGGTGTGTAGTTTCGGTTTCATAGTCTTCTAGGAGTTCTTTTTACATTCTGGTACTTTAGTGCTATCTTCAGTGTTGGCACATTTTTCTCATTTCTGCTCAGTTTTGTTTGCATTTAGTATAGGCTGTCCTGTAGGTGGTCTAGAGTTAGTTTGTACTTGTATGGTACAGGCTTTCAGTATGGAAGAACACAGCTCTTCAACCTTTGCCCCTGCCCTCAAGGAATCAAAAGAGCCTGAAAAGCTAGTTTTTTGAATATTTCTCAGTAAGTGAAAGCTAATAACCATGTGGCTTACATCCTTTATCCATTTCTTCAGTGGTGGCCAGTTAATGAACCTGGGCATCATGTGTAGGAAATCTTCCAGCTTTAGTCTTTTTTTTTTTCTAGAATTCTCCTTCTAGAACATACCTATTCTGACACTTACAGCCCCTTCCCTGGCTGCCAGACTGCACACCCATCCCAGCAGCACTCTTCAATCCTAGCCAGAGGCTGCCACTGTTTTCCAGCCTTGTCATCCCTGCCCACTTCATCTGTTTTTTCATCACTTGTGGGTTGCAGCACCTGTTTTATCATGTTTGATTTAGTGATAGCAATGCGTGACTGCTAGAAACTTTTTTTGTTAACTCCCTGAATCGTTTTCACTAGAAATGTGATGTACTGATGACTATAGAGATGAAGGGCTGTTTCAAGTCCTGCACTTTTTCTCTGATCCTGGTTGTTGCTCAGGGCTGTGTAGGACTCCATAGGAATAAAAGCTAATTTGAGCAAAGAGGAAACAAAGCTCCAATATGGATTTTACAGATCATTTCAAATGCGTGGACTGAGGTTTATACCTCAGAGCTTTCCCAAGGAAAGCTGTTGAGTGTTTGAATGAATCCCACTGTACTGTTCTGTTTTTTTCACTTTGGGAATGTCTCTGGATTATTCTGACTGATGTCTCTGGAATTCATTATCTCTTATTCATATGTATTGCTGTAATTCTGCTATTAATAGCGATGGCAAGTTGCTTGTTTTCTTACCTCTGAGTATATGTGTTAAATACTTTCTTAAAGTGCAGTTTGGGGTAGAAGTAGTTGTTCAGTTCTCTCAAAGATGTCTTAATGAGCACAAGCATTCAGACCCTGTCCTCAAAGGCTCCTAGTTGTGTTTGCATTCCAGAGTGCATGGTACAGCAGACAGGTTGGAATCTGTGCTTTTTCGGGTATACTGGTGAACAATTTTCCAGTACTACTGTAGTGCTGCAGTTCTTACTGTACAAGGATACCAGGCAACACCAAATAATAATGCATTAGGTGATACTGTTGTGATGAGACAAACTCCATGGAATTGGCCTTGTCTCCTGCCCTGTATTCTGCACTTTTTCTCCTTTCCTGATCCCTCTTTCTTTCCCCACATTCCAGGGCTGGGAATGTGCGAGCTCTGTGGCATTTCTGTTTGACTACTGGAGAACTGGAGGAGCTCCCTCTTCCCAGCTCAGACTCATACTGTTCCTCCTACTCCCTGGCAAAGTGCTGGAGCAAACCAAGACTGGTTTGTGTGGGGTTTTGTGGACATACAGATTCTTAAAGAGGAGTGAATGAGAAGCACAGTTGGTTGGTGGTACAGAACAGCAAGTCCAGGAGAGGAGGACACATGGGTGCAGTGATGTTTTGCACTGCAGCTCCTTGGTAGGGTAAGGGCATCAGGAAATTTCAGAACATCTGAGAGATTGGCACATGAGGTGAGTGAGGGGGAAAAGAGACCCTTTTCCCAACCCTAACCTCTTAAAACTGCTCACCCTGCTTGTGACATTTGATAGCTCAAACAGAGCCACCTTTCCTTTCTGCAGCACAATCCACAATGTATTTCAGTAGCTGCTTTTGCTTGAACTTGAGCTGCCACTTGGTACTCACAGTTTTGAACTTTCCCCCTTGATACCAAGGCAGGAGCTCTTGACTTCAGATGGCACCCACTGCTGATCCAAGCTTGAAAAGATCTCTGCTTACCTTGAGCCCTCACTAGAGGAAAGTCTGTTCATTTAAAGGGGTCCTGCTTGATTAGCTTTTCCTATGATTTTCACTTGGTTGTTGAGGGAAAAAATGTTGGCATGAAATTATAGCAAGTATGGATTTTGTTTAATATGATGTTCCTCTGTGGGTCACAACTCTGTGGGTCATCAATATAGGGTGCAATTACATTGAAAGGGAAATCAATTTGTAGCTGCCTGGGCAAATTCTTTGTCTAATCTAATGGGAAAACTGAGTAGCTGATACCATACTTACAGGAAAGTTCATTAGCACCTGGAGTTATTAAACCTGAAATTATTTTGGAAATCTGTTTTTAACATCATGTGGAAGTGTGGGTTAATACTTCTTTGAATGATACATGAATGCATCCTTAAGGTACAGAGATCTGCTGCTCATTTTGGAGATGGTGTTATTCATGTGCTTCCCACCCCAAAGCATTCTATCTTTTCTTCTCCCCAACAAAGTGCTGGAACAAAACAAAACTGGGGTGTGTGGGAGTCCCCAGCTGGATGTGTGTGGTTGGGAACAGAGCAACTTTCTGTCCTTACAGGGGAAGAGAGGAAAGTCTTTGGTATAAATCTGTTCATTTTGTAGGCTCCTCCTCCTCAAATATGTGAGTTTTTGCTTTTTGACTGTGGTTATTCTTATAAATTATGTCATGTTATACTTACCTGTATGAAACTGAGAGAGAGGCAGAGGAAGAGTATGGAGACAGTTTCCTATCTTGTTGAATGATATCATTTATCATTTTATATCCAGATTTAGAAAGGCCTATCCTGCTGGAGATAAAAGGGAGGTGAAAAAAGAAACTACTGTTAGAAAGAAATTTCTCTGCACTTTTTACCTGAAATGAATGATCATGCTTGTCTTGGTAAATGCAGATTTGTTCCAACAAGCTGAAACCTTTTGCCTTCTACTTTTGACCAGACTGCACAGCATTTTCTTTAAGGAAACGCTGGTTTTAAGTTGTCCTTCCTATCTGCTAGAAAATTTAATTTATTCCTTAAGAAGAGGAGGAGCAATTAGGTACTTACTGCTTTAATCTCTCCACTCCTTTTAGAAAGCAGCCTTTCACAGCTGTGTCTCCAGGTGGCACCAAGGGCAGATGGGCATCCCAAGGTCAAGGCAGCCTCAGAGAACAGAACTGCTCTTTGAGGAACCCTGTTTCCATCTGCTGCAGTGTGTGGCACAGTGGCCCTGGGTGCTGCATGCTTCCTGCCTCAGACTGGTGACTTGTGCTTTGATCTCCTGTCCTTGTTTAGCTGGAGGCAGGTGCTGGGCCTAAGGAAAGGCACAAGCCCATCAGAGTAAGCTTGGAGTGGAGAGTGGGGTCTTTTTGTTGTTTGAAAGTGGATGAGTTGGAGCAAAAGGTATGGAAAGAAACAGAAGTCAGGACTTTGCTAAGTCTAGAAAAGCACTGAAAAGACAATCATGAGGGAGGCTTTAACTGTAAACTCCTCTGTGTTCTGTAGGTACCTATGCCAGAGAGGTAAGTCCCCATAAGTTATAATCCTGCACTTTAATCTACAAGTGGATGTTTGCAGTGCACAAGGTGAATTTCTTGGGAAAAAGGAAGAGTGGTGATTGACATAATCTCACTTGTTCCTTCTTGATGGACTTCCCTATATAGATTCTTTTGTTTTGGTAACTTGTGGCTGGATGCAGCTCTCTCTAGAGCCCAGCAGTACTATTTCCAAGGAAGCTGGAAGGGCATATGCTGGGGGAAACAAGCCTCTGCTCCAGTCTAGGTTTGTTGCCTATGCAATGGCTCTGGTCTTAGTAAAGAGTCAGATCTGAACTTTCATGTACCACTGTGCACTTTGATGATCCTTCCAAGCCAGGCAGGTTTTCATGCTTGTAGTAACTTTATGTAGATTGTCTTCCAAGCCAATAATTGCCTGCAAAGAGGATGGCTTGTGTGGTATCATAAGAGGTACAAAAGCAATCACTACCTGTAAGAGAATTTACTTGCCAACTAATATCCTGACTATTGACATGTGTTTAAACTTAATCAAATTGTCATAGGAAATTGCATTGCATTACATTAGAAAATGATCCTTATGGATCAGAGTGTTCAAATGTACTTTATTATATAGGTGCAGAGTGTGGGGCTCAGCCTCAGATGGTTGTGGGTAATTCTGTATATGTGCATCCAATTGCAGGTAGTGGATGCATTCCTCAGGTGATGTACTAGAACTAAGAAGTTGAGGGGGCTTTGTTGTTCCCTCAGTTCCTGAAAGTGAGAAGGGCTTTGTGTCTGTTCAGCATACACTCTCTGTGTTCACAAACCTTACCTTCAAGACTTGTGTCGGTTTCCTAAGACCCAAAAAAATTAGGAGCTGGCTGGCTTCTGTTTCCACAATCCAGCTGAATAAAATACAAAGATACAGTTAGTATCAAAGGTAGAAGGAGATGGGATGGCAGCAGTCACAGTTTTAGCAGACCTAGTTACTGAGTAGTACTGAAGGGTTACATTGAAATTGCAGAGGAGGTTTGCCTCTCATTTAGGCAAAAGCCCCACGGATTTCTCTGGGAATTTTCCTTCATTACAGAAGGCTGCAGATTTTACCCATTGTTTTTCTCCTGGCAGTTTCTCGGGAGCACAGTGTGTGTGTGTCAGAGCAAAATGATGTTTGTGTGTGCAGTCTGAGGGGCTTGGCCCTGCCCAGCCATCGAGGGTCCCTGTCCCCAGCACGTTGTGCAGACCCCGTGGCACCCAACTTCCTTGAACTGGATTTACTGGACTCACTAAATGGTGATGTTAAAGAAAAATCCTCTTGAGTGCTTTGCTGGGAGCAGCCAGTGCTGGATGCTTTGTTATCTCCCCTGTGCCGATTCCGAAGCTGCAGATTGCCTGGCTGGGCATTGTGCTGCGTTGGGGCAGTTTCGCTGGTGGGAGGACGGCAGAGGTGCCTTGGGCTGTGGGCTGTTTGCCAATAAATCAGGCAGGCATGGGGAGGAGCGGTGCCTGGGCTTCGGGGGCTTTACTGGCTGATTCCAGCACTCTGACTAACCCCGTGAACTCGGTTATTCTCAGCAGGGTGAGGTGTGGCCTGGGGGCTGCTGTGGGAAGGAAGGATGAGATCCTGAGGAGTGCTGTGCCCCAGCCCCCTGCGCAGGGGATTGCGGAGTGCCGATGTCGCGGCTCGGTCGCTCTGGCCGAACGCGGGGACTCTTCCCGGTCCCCTCGGCTTGTCCCGAGCAGGGGGAAGCTCCGAAGGAAAACGTCGGTGCCTCCCCTGCCCGCCTCCCAGGCTCTCTGACAGCGCCTTCCTTTTTGAGCGGGTGGCACAAAGTCTGGCATAGTCTGAGTGTTATATAACCTGGAGTAATGACTAGTTTTACTTCTTTAAAAGGAGGTGATGACGCCAGAGCTCTGCTTCCTTCGGAGCCGCCAATTGGGCGCGGGGACTGGCAGATCTCGTGAAATGATGTGGTGTTATAACCAGCTACGCTTTCCCCCCTCTTTTCTCCCTCCTTCCCTTTGATCTATTGCGTGTGATGGAATACAAAATAGAAATCTTTCCATGCAGTTGAGGAGCAGCCCACGTCCATGGCTCTGCATTTTCTATATTTATGTATATGGAGTTTCTCAAATGTTTTTTAATCTGTATTTTAGCTCTTCTCTTGAAGCTGTCACAAATGTGAGATCAGCATGAAGGTGTGGGGAGCAGGGTCAGCAGTTATTAACTGAACAAAGAATTGCCCCAAGTTGTCTTCTTGCTTTTCTGATAAGCTTTGCAGGATACAGAGGTTGTGCTTTATTGGCCAAAAACTTGCATTTTTATTGTCATAATGCCAGAGAATCTCTAACAAAGGACAGTCCCACCTTGCTCCTCTGTCCTGTTTGATGTCTTTTTCCCCCATGTACATTTCAGGTTGTCAGCTTTGTGCCACACCTCACCATTGCTAATGGGTACTGTATTCCCTCAGCTGCAACTGCTGTAACGGTGATGAAATCATATGGAAACTAATTAGCAAATTTGTAATGTGGTATTTTCCCTCTTGAACAGGTAAGGAGTGGCAAAGTCACTTTGCCAAGTTTACCTGATGAGTGTGAAGAAGCCAAAGTGAAAATTCTCTGGTTTACATTTTAGGCAGCACCCCTTTTATGTTCAAATGTACTGGGTGAAACTTCTTTGATTTTCATCTGAGTTTAAAACCATGCAAGGACTCCTTAATTTCATTTTCCCCTCATTTATATGGTATTGTGCTGGTTTTAATGATTGGTTAAATAAAACGTGTTTGTAGCTATATGGTCTACAAGTGTAATATTAAATAATAAACACGTGGAAGGAGTTGAGAAACTGTTTAAATTAAATTAGAAGTATTCTTGAGATTTTAAAACACAATATCACATCACAGTTATTTCCTTTATCTTTTTAACTTCTTGCTTAGGCTTTAGAGAAACTGCAGCATAGAACTTTTAGAAGTGTCTGGTTCATTGTTTGGATCAAAGTATTTTTTTAATAACAGTATTTTGTACTGCAGATGTTTAAAATGTCTTGTTCACATTTTCTTCAATATGCAGTTCACTGACTCAGCCTCAAAAAAATTCTAAGTAGGAGTCAGAGGACTTTATTTTCACTTGCAAATATGCAAATAGGAATGAGACAGGAGAAAGTTACAAGATAAAATCTTTTTGGGCTAGGTGAACAGAAACTTCTAGTTTAAATCTCTGTCAAAACAAAATTTGCAATTAAAACATCTGCAGATAATCCTCATCTATGTAAAATATTTAAATACTTGAACTGTTAGAAGTGATTTAAAAGTGGTACTTTTGTGTACCAGCTTGATTTATGTCAAATTTACACATAGCTGAAAATAAATAGAATGAAATTAAAGTTGTACCAAAAAACTCTTCAGTGGTGTACAAATACGTTATGTCATCTACAGCAGCAGAGAAATTTAGCAAGTTACAGAAATGAGGAATCAGTTTCTTGAATGTAACTGGGATCGTAACTGAATGGATTTAATTTTTATTAGAATGATGATAAATATCTGTGGTACAAATTCTTCAACTTTAAATCATTACATCTTGTCTAGTAACAGCTTATTTTCTTTGGTACATTTAAATAACCTTTGAAACCCTTGGAATCTCAAGCAGTGTGTTTTGCCACAGTGCCAGTGTGAAAAACATTTGCAAGAGGCACTGCATTGTGTCACTTCCTGCATTTTGTGCAATTAGATTTTTGTTACATTATGTACAACTTCCCAACCTCCCCCCACTTATGATTTAGATGAGTTTTGGAAGGAGAATACACCAAGATTTATATGAATAAAATAAAATGAGAAAAAATAGATTTATCAAATTTTATGCCTTATGGTTCAATCTGAAACTCACTAAAGTCAATGGAAAAACTCCTCTGGTTTTCCATGGTTGGTTTAGATCTTATCAAAAAGAATTTTTATTTGCAGTGCAGTGTTTGTTTAAAAAGCAAATGATTCTCAAAGCCCAGCAATACTCAGTTGCCAACACAGAGTGTTGTGGAGTCCAAGTGTGAGTCTGTCTGAACCGTTCTGGGTGGATAAACAACACCTTATACCGTGTCCAAGTCAAACCTGGGATTCTTGGGTATTTTCTATGTTGCTAAAACAACATGGAAACTAGGACAGGGAAAGTGGCCTTAATGATGTGTATGTGCTACTAGCAGGTGCTAATCAAGAGTGAAATGTGGCTGTCAAGCCTAGTTCATGTTCAGTAACTTACAAACAATTTGGGTTAGTAGGCAGCTTCCCTGCACAGTGGAGGTCAGTGGGGTGTGCAGAAGGAGCTGCTGGATGTGGAGCATGGCTGGGAGAAAGCCATGGCATGGGGAAGGGACTGTGCAGCCAGCCTGGAGCAGTTGAGGGTGGGCAAGGAAGGTCTCTTTTGCTTTATGGGGTGGTGATGAGGATGAACAGCCTGGAGAGAAGGGAACCACCCCAGCTTGCAGGGACCAAGAGCAGGGTGGCACATCAGAGATGCAGTGCTTCTTCTGCTGCTGTCCTTGCTGGGCTTGGGTCAGGTCAGGGAGCAGTCATGGAGCTGCTCAGCCTGTGGAGCAGGGACTGGGAGGTTCAAGGTGGACAGCAGGCATGGGGCTGGGGAAGGAGCTACTCCACCTTGAAGGGAATGCATGTTTTGGGACATTTTGTTGAAATTTATTTAGTTTAACTGACTTCAGTTCGATAATGTTCTTTGCTATACAGAGGAATTAATGTCCTGAAACTATTTATGGTCAAGTTTCTTGTCTGTATAGACAGGTTTAAGTATGAATTTTAATGCTTGTGAATTTGCAGTGTTCAGGGATGCTGACATTGCTGCTGGAAATACTTGTCAGCCAAATAAAAAAACATCTTCTGAAGGACCTTTATCTTAATATTCTATGAAAATACAAACTTCAGAGTGTTGTGTGGTTTGTTTGTTTTTTTTTAACAGGTAATGCCCTAAGTTGTTAGCAAGGGAATCTCTCAGGTGACAAAAGCTTTTTGAGAAGCCTCTTGTGACGTTTAGCACAGTCTGTACAATTGCAAAGAGCTTGTGATTTGAGAGGAGGGAGGTGAGGTGTGACAGCTGGGTAAGATTTCAGACCCCAAAAGGTGGGGAGAACCTTGTTCCTTACTGGTAAGACTGGCCTCATGGAAAAGCTGTTCAGTAAATGGACTTATCTGTAACAAGATTACCTTCCATGAGGAGATCATTTTATAAACTGACTGTTTCAGGCAGATCTAATTCTTGGTTGTGTGAATATTTATTTATCCTGGCTAACAGTGGTGGCCTCACCAGGAGACTATTGTGGGTAGAAGGGCTAGAAAAATTGCTTCTCCATTTTGCATGCTAAGGTGAAGAAGGAAATTCCCTTTGTATTGCTGTGTTGCAGAAGGACAGGTATAGGTTTCCTGTTTCCCCCAGTGTATTGAACTTCCATTTTTCTCATGCTTGACTGCTGTAATATGGATGTGTTGTGGTTTAACCCCAGCTGGCAGCTCAGCCCCACACAGCCACTCACTATCCCCTAGTGGGATGGAGGAGAGAACTGCAGGGGTACAAGTGACAAAGCTTGTGGGCTGAGATAAAGATAGTTAAACAGCAAAGCAGAACAAGGAATTCATCAACTCCTTCCATGGACAGGCAAGTGTTCAGCCATGCCCAAGAAAGCAGGGCTCCATCACAATAACAGTGATTTGGGAAGACAAACACCATCACTTTGGATATCCCCCTCTCCTCCTTTCCTCAGCTCTATATGCTGAGCATGACACCATATGGTCTGGGATATCCCTGAGGCCAGTTGGGGTCAGCTGTCCCAGCTGTGTCCCCTCCTCACTCCTTGTGCACCCTCAGCTTCCTCACTAGTGGGGCAGTGTCAGAAGTACAAAAGGCATTGATTCTGTGTTAGCTCTGCTCACCAGTAGCAAAAACATCTCTATTATCAACACTATTTCCAACATAAATCCAAAGTATAGCCCCATAATAGCTGCTAAGAAAAGAATTAACTCTCTCCCAGCCAAAACCAGCACTACATGCTTTACAAATACCCAGTTGTATTTACCCAGTACTTGTTTTTAAATCTTGCTTTCCAGATTCATAAATCTGTTAGGTCAGATGCTGAGGTCATGTTTGCTTATTTATTCCAACCGTACAAAGTCCTTATAAGGCCTGTTACAAGATCCTTGGCTATGCACTTCTTTAATATATTTGTCCCTCTTTTCCCCCTTGATAAGCATTGTGTGCCAGCTAGGCTGTTTGAATCTGTCACATAGGTGAAAGTCTGTCCTGTTACTGAGGGTCTTAATTGTAATACAGTTCTTCTTTTTTTTTTTTTTTTTTTTTTTGGGTGAAATTTATATAGCTCTAACTATGAAAAAGCATCTTGAGTTTGGGTTTGTTTCAAAGTTGTGAAGTACCCTGAAGCACTGGGGGTGTTTTGATGGCAGCAAGCATTCACAGTGCCCTGCTACCCTCTCAAATGAAAGGTCAAATAAAAATGGCTGGAGTCACACAAAGGGGAGCTGGGCTCTGCCCTGGCTGTGCTTGCAGACCTTTAGATCAGCATTAGATCAGCTTTTGCTGTTGTGAGTGCAGCTCATTGTCCTGGAGTCCTGCAGGTCTGTGCGAGGGCTGTTGGGACACCGCCTGCTTTGGGTTTCTTGTGTGTGTCCTGGCTTTCCCAGAGCTCCCTCACCAGTTGTTTTAATAAGCAGCTGACTTTGTTACATGGACAAATGCTCATTACCAGAGAGCTAATTTCATTATGTGTCTCTCAGCCCAGGTTTGCTGTTTATTACTGGCATTAGATATGCCTGTGAAGGGAACTGGGCGTGAATAAAGTCTCTGCAACACTGAAGAAGGTTTGGTATGATGGATAGCCTTTAGGGGTTCAACTACAGCTTTAAAGGACTTATACTGCACTTATTTATTCTCTCTTGTGCTTGTCCTGATACAGGTGAATGACTGGGACAAAAACTCACTTAAAGTAATCTCTCACTCCACAAATTCTGACAAGTTCTTTCCTGAAAACTGAGAAACTTGCAGTGGTCTACAAGCTGCTGGTTTAACCAAGCAAACAGGATGCTCCTTCACCTGTTATTGTGCAAATGGGTTACCAGCTCCATCAAATTGCTCAAGTTTCAGTCTCAGTTGTCCAGGTTTCTTGCAAATTAGATGGCATTATGCAAATAGCTCATAAAATCACAATTGTTTTCAAAGCCAGAAAGGCTGTACTCCTTTTTGCATCTCCTTCCCACCCACCAGTGAAACTCAGAGGCAGAGTTGTGGTGCTGCGTGTCCCCTGCTCTGTGTCCTGTTGTCTGTTGGGATTCCCCTTGCGCGGGGCCCCACCAGAGCCTGAGTGGTTATGTAAGGATTTTTATTTTATTCTCAGTCTTGGTCTCTGCCACTAGTTGAACTGGATCACAGGCTGAGTGAATGGGATCTGATCCGTACGGCAGCGGAGAGAGAGACCTCCCCTGTACACACCCACTCAGCCTCCCTGCTCCTCTCTTCTGAAACTCTTTTCCCAGGCATACTGAGCTTGCTCCCGCTGATCGGGAGTGCTTACCGAAGCCAAACCGTCCCGTGGAGCAGCAGCTACCTCGGGCAGAGCTGTGTTGTTTGACTCTCCAAGCAGGGAAGGAGATAGTGACAATTTTTATTTAGGCTGAACACGAGGCATATTTAACTAGTTATGTAACGGTGACCCCGGTCCGTCTCGGCTGGGTGCAGGGAGGATATATACGTACTGCTTCTCGTCACACCAGCTGGGTGGATGCAAGCACTAGGAGCTATTTACCAAAGTTATTTTCAGAAACTTTAAGTGCAGGTTTCCCTGCCTGTACCCTGGACTGTTTTATCAGGAGTCTTTTCCCGCCTGCGAACTGAACAGCCAGTGAGAGTGGATTTATCCTCACTGGGCTGTGGGCAGAGATAAGGAGTTGTCAGGAGTGACTGGAAACTTTTGTCCTGAAGACCCTGAGACAAGAATAGCAGAAGAGCTGAGAGTGTGCAGCCACGTTGAACAAGTGTGCAGGCAGAGGGCTTGCCTTGGTGCACTGAGCAGCATGCTACTCTTGGATGAGTCTCAGCAGTTTCCAGGTAGGACACAGGTGGGGGATTTTGTGGGCTGATTTTTCTTTCTTTTTCTTCCTTGTTTTCTTTTCCCTCTTGCTTTCCTGTTACAGGCCATTCACTTTCCCACCCCTGGGCTGGAGCACCCCACTCAGTGCCTAGTAAAAGTCATCAGGAACCAAGGCTCTTCTGTAGGTCTCAGGTTTTAATGTGCTCTTTACTAGGCAGGGATGGAAGAGGTTGAGATTTCAGAGCTTTGGAGGGGGCATGAGAAGGAAGCTTGCTCTTCCTTTGTGCCTATAATTCTGAAGTCTTTGGTGATGTGACATTCTGGGTCTGGCTGTTATTGTTTCTGCTGCTGTTGTGTTGTAATGCTGTGAAAGTTCTTTTTTCCAAGAGAGGAGGCAGTTGTTAATAGCAGTATCATTTTATATCCACTGTCCTCTCCCCCACCCCCTTCAACTTTGTGTGGATACTTTCCCTGCAACATCCTACTTGATAAGAGTTTCAAGAGCTTCTTTTGTCAGTGAAATATTTGGTGACTTGCTGACCGGGCAACAATCTGAGCACCAGGCAGAGCTGTTGGTGCTTGCTCCAGATCCCCTAATTAGTGCCTAAGAGACTAAAGGCTACTTGGCTGTTTTCCCCCCTATCAAATGGGAGATGCTGGTGAAATCCTAATGGGAGTTCACAGTTTGGGGATAGCTGCCACTTAATTTGTTTGCTGGTGGGAGGATGTTGGAGAAAAAACTTTGTTCAGATTTGAAGAACTTTCTGAATTTGTAATTTAACTTCTTACTTTGAGATGAGGTACTTTGTGATGCCAGGCTTCTTGCACTTTGTTCATGTGGCAAATATCTCCAAAGTCATGCTAGGAACCTAACAGACTGATCAAAAATGCTCCCCATGAGTTCCAGCTCTGGATTCCTGGTTTATTACAGAAGTGCAGTGTGGTTGTCATGAGGAGTTTTTATAGAAATAAGCCATGCAATATTTGTTACCCATTAGTGGGAAGGGGGTTCTAGAAAAAAAAATCCATCTTATTTCTCTGGTTGTGGTGTCAGGACAAAGAAGCTAATTCTGGGAGAGTGTGAACTGAGAAAAAAGGAATTACAATAGAAAATGAGTTTGGATAAATGAGGAATCTGGGTGATGATACAAGTGGCTTATGTAACTTAGTCTAGATAATAGGTATAAAAAGAGAAGACAGGGAGGGAAAGATGCTTTTGGAAATGAGACTGTAGGTCATAGATGGAGGGAGAATACAAGGTTAGAGGTCTTTCAAAAATTTTGGTTGGAAAGGTATTTGTACAAAAGTAAGAGAGCAAAAGTGCAAATTAACTCTTCTTTGTACTTGTCAAGTTGTAAAGTCTGGGGCAAGGTTTGTCACAGCCTCTACCAAAGTCTCTAGCAGTAGAAAATGATCTCTCTTTGAGGAAGCCTTTTTAACTGATATATTGAAGTTCTGTTCTGGCTGGTGGATCCAGGAGTGTCTCCATCACACTTTTGCACAACCTGCCTGTCCCAAAAGAGATGATAAACTGCACAAGGTCACTGAGTGAGTCTGTGCAGAACTTAGACATCATGTTCTTCCCTGGTTTTGTGCTTCAACCACTGAGCAATGTTTCTTTTCCTCTCTGATTTATCTGGCTTTTCCTCACTCCAGGTGCCTGAACACTGGTATTCAAAGTTGCAAGCACCTGTATATGCAGTGCTGTGATACTTTTTTATTTTAAAAATGTTGCTAGAAAGTTAGAGCAGATTTTAATTATTTTATGGTAGTATCCACCAGCTAGTAAATCAAGGTTTGTTGCAGTACACTACCTATCCCCCTGTTATCCTGCAAGAAAAATGTCTTTTATGTAAAAATCTCTGTTTCCTCATGATATACACATATATTTCTTTCTTGACCATAGAGGTAATTGTCATTTTAGCAACCTTTTGTAGAAACAAGTGCCTGTTTCTTTTCCAGGTTGTAATGTGCTTAGTTTTTAGGGTGTTGTGTATTTTGGGTGGAGGGTTGTCCTTGTGGCATTGTGACTTCAATTTGTATGAGTCTGATTGCTACAAACAATTTGCAGCCTTTTGTCAAACTCCTTTAGCAGCACCAAATTTTGGAAAGGAAAACTAGAAACAGATTGTTCTTTCAGCAATGGTGTTTCATCCTGGTCTTTCATCCTGGTCTTATTAACTTTCTCCAGTGCTCTCGGTCACTTTTCTGGCTGCAGTTGATGGGAGAAGTGCCAGTGGAATGCGGTAGCACACAGGCTCAAACTCAACAATTTGAATTTTTCTCCCAAGTGATGCCTCTCTCATTAAACAGAGTCCTTAAAAATTCCTCTGAAATTTCTTTGGAGACTGAGGCAGAAAAAGGGAACATAGCTGAAGTTCTGTGCTTTGTTACAGTTCTAAAAAAAATCCACAGCTGTGTTTTGTTTTTTTCAAGTAGGAAATTATATTTATGGAGAAGAAAGAGAATTGTTGGTTAGAGCATAGGACAGGAAGCCAATAACCTGAGTTACTCAGCACTGATGCCCACCTGATTGCTTTGATTTAGTTTCTTTCTCTGCAAGATGGACAGGAGGTGTTTCACAGGGTACTGTGAGGAGCTCATCATGCCTGTGAACCCCTTTGACACTAACTGGGGTACAAGTGACACTATTATCATTTTGAAATCACTCCTCCCTTATACCACTACCATCAGGAGCAACAACGAAGGAGGACTCAGATGCTGGAGGTTGCCTTATGCTGGGATTATTTCCCATGCTGCTCTTTTAAATTAGGAGTGAGTGTCACCTGCCTTCTCCCTGTCCTTGTTAGCAGGTCCTGAGCAAAGCTATGATGTGAGCTTGAGGCAGAGATTAAAGTTCAGCTGGTGCTTGTTGTTTGTTTGCCATTTTGGTGGCCTTGGAAGTGTGTGGCACAATAATCCCTTCTTTATTATTTCTCATTGCTCTGAGGGTATGCTGATATAAAGCTACAACTCCCAGCTACCTAGTGTAAATTAATGCTTATGTAATCATTGCATAATGCAGAATGCTTGCTCCCCTACTCGTCCTCTTTTCTTAGTCCCTGAAATTTATCCCTAGAAGAGTCATGGTAGCAGCCAGCTGGATTCACTGTGCTTGGAACGTGTCAAGCCCCCGTATGCATCTATTTTCTGAAGCTGGAAGGGGGAAATTTGTTACCTAAATCAATATTTAGCCACCTCAATAAACTAGATCATATTTCTCTTTTTTTAAAAAAGCTTTGAAGTGTTGTGAAAATAAATAAGGTTAAATCCGGTTACTTGTGGTTTAGATCCCCATGGTAATTTTCGTAATCTGGTTGACAAAACTCTATTCTGGGTTACTAGTTAACTGGGATAACCAGAAAGGGGAGGTTTCAGTTCCCTCCTGCGCATAGCTTGTTGAAAACTTCCCAGCACTCAGCCTGAAACACTTCCTGACTCCAGAGCAGTAGCTTTATGTAACTCATTGCTCTCGCACACCCTGGCTAAAGGACAAATGTGGCCGATCCCTGCCTCCCCTGCTACCTCAGTGGGTGCCTTCCTGTCTTTGTTTCCCTGTCTTCACTAATGCCCACAGTGTCTGTGCAAGAGAGGGGGCATGGCAGGAGGGAACAGTTTGGGTTTGAGGACTTTCATCGGGAAAAGTAGTTTTGATTCCATATCTAGAAGACAGATGGCAGGTAGCAGCGTTCTGTATCTCTCCAGGTGTTGCCATCTCAAGGCACTATGAAAATGTTTGATTTGAAATTTCACAACCCTCTTTTGGGCTGGAAATGGATACGGGATTGCCCAGTGCTCCAGAGGAACCATGAGCCTGTGGTGCCTGTGAAAGGGAGGACAACCTGACGGGCACCTCACCTGGGCTGCATTTAGGGGCTTGTGCAGGAATGGGAGGAGGTCCTGGAGGGGCTGGGTGCCAGAGCAGGTACCTGCCACACTCCAGTGGCAATGGGGTGCCTGTGGCTGCGAGCCTGTGCCATACAACAGTTATATAAGTGCTCTTTGGCGTTTATGTAACCCGGGTCTCAGCGTCCGCAGCATTGAGGCCCAGCCAGAACAAGATCTCTTGGGTATTTGGGGCCTGGTTCTGCTTGCATAATCCCAGGGTTAGAAGATATATCGCCTGTCACCAAAGTTGGCTGTTTGATATTCCAGTTTGCCTCTCGGCACTTCTTGGCTGCTTACTTTCCCTTTGGTTTCTGGGTGGTGTATTCCTTGCTCCTACCCTTCAAGTCTGCTGCCTTTGTTCCTGAAGGATTCCTTCAGGCCGGGAAAGGAGTTTTATTCTGCAGCATAACCTCATCAACAACTGATATGCTGAAAGATGTCTGAAGGAAAAAAGAAGGGCAGTGCTGCCTTGTAATTTATCTTTTAAAGTTTTCCATTTATTTGGGCTTACTTCTTGCCAGAGGAGACTGGAGATGGGTTTGACTTGTGTGTGCTCGTGGTCTGGCTCCCTCCTCATGCTCTGGCCCACAGAGTCAGTGCTGGTGGCTTTTCTTTAGAGCTCATCTCTTCCCTCCATCCTCTGGTCCTGTGCTGGGGACAGAGGCAGCCTGCCATCCCTCACCAGCAGATTTCACGTAGGTGTCTTGAACCCACAGCGAGTGATCGCTCTACTGATACTTAGAGAAATGAAAAACATGTTACTCAGACTTCAAGCAGCACTCTTTGTTATACCAACATGACAGACTGTGTGTCTGGTTACAGTGACAGGTATGAACGACAGACCTGGGGATGGTTAACTCCTAGATAAATCAGCAACGGGCATGAAGACGTACATGCCTTTTGACAGGTGGGGGAAGCTTCCCCTGGGAGCAGGCTCAGCCCGAAAGAGCGATCCTTTGTGCCCGGCAGTAGCGTGGCTGTGACTCAGCAGGACACCAGGCACGGCAGCAGAGCCGGGCGGGAGCAGTGCCGGCGGTCGGTCGCTGCTGTGGTCAGTGGGCTGCGTTCCGCCGGGGCCGGCCGGGGGCTGGGGCTGCCGGTCCCGCGGCTCTCGGCGTGGCTGCCCGCTTGGCCGGGGCGCAGTGCCTGCCTTCGGAGCTCCCACAGCCGTGGTCCTGTGCGGACAGGCGGACAAAAGGCTGCTCCCGGCTGTCGTGCCGGCAGCAGTGGCAGCTGCTGGAAACCAGGGAGGGCCGGGCGCGGGGTCCGCCGTGCCGGGGGCAGCGCGGGTGCCGCGGCCGGCGCGGGGGGGCAGGTGTGCCGCGTTATATAATACTTACATAATTAGGGCTTTGTTAAGCGCTGGTGGCTGGGAGGGGCGTCCTGCCGTCGAAGACTGAGCCCGATTATTTTCCGAGGAGAACAAAGTCTTGTTGCTAATTAGCTGCCCTGACAGCGGCTGCCGCGGAGAGGCCCGAGTGCCCGTAGGGGCTGCGTCCTGCTCTGTCCTGCTCCGACCCCCCCTAACGTGGCTTTCCCGGTGCTTTGGGTGGAAGCAGCCAGGTGTTGATGTGTGCCGTCTTTGTGCCTCTCCTGGGTGTTGCAACAGGTAAAACCTGGAGGAAGGGAGTCTGAGCTTTTCCCTTACTTTCACCTACACTGTATGTGAGGGGTTTCACAAGGAATTACTGCCTCTAGCCCAGCCTTGAGGTGCTCAAGTGTTTTCACACAATTCCACTTCTGTGAGAGGTGCTCTGTGCAGACACCACTTCTCCCTTCTTGCATGGCATCCATGCAACAGCTGCACCAGTTGCATACAAAGAATATTTTGAAAATATTTCATTTATATTGCACATCTGAGTACAGGATGAGCCAGAGGACTCTGGCTGTTGCCAGCCTCTGAGTTGATTGCTGTGCTGCAGTTAGCTGCTCTTCGTGAGCCAGGTACAGTTTCACTCTGGCATCACCTACTCACCTCTCCAGCTCCCAGCACACTGGGGAAACATCACATAACCCAGAGAGCATCTTCCAGGCTGTCAGAGCCTTTGTAGCTGGGCTAGCTCTGCAGAGTTGCTCCTCCAGCCTTTGGCACTCCAGTTGTAGTTCAGTGTGTCAGGGACTGAGCTGCAGCTGGGGCTGTGCAATTAGAGTTTCTTGTGCCATCCCTCAGTGCTCCTCCCATTCCTGCTTTGACAGCTCAGTACCGGCTGTAGTAGCACTAGCTAGTATTAGCTAGTCTCTGACAGGCTTTTGCCCACAAACTGCATAGAAGTTCCCAGAAGGCTTCAATAATATTTAACTGCTTTTTGTTCTTTGTGCAGGACAAAAGAAAGCTCCCAAAGTAAGAATTAACTGCTCACTTCTCTGCATGCAGCTACATTCTGTACCAGGCATGCACATCCCTGTTCTTAGGGTAGGAAATAATGCTCAAAAACTCAGCAAATTTTCCTATTTGGTATCCTGAGTTTCTGTAGTGAAATGACTTTAGAAATAAACAGATGTCTGGGTTTCAGGGCTGTGTCTTTCCTGGAGTCACTGGAATTACCCTGGCAATTAAACTGGTCTCCCAGGAGGAGGTGTACATACCTCTAGCTAGCCCTGTTAGCTGGCTACTAACTGAGCAGGCAAGGAAGTCACCTACTTACACAGTAGCTTGTCCACTGAGGGGTCTCTTGGATCTTCTTATGCAGCAACCCCAGGTAGGAGACCCTCAGATCTTCTGAATGGGAATTTCTGTATTCCTAGGAGTGCTGACTGTTGCTAGAGCCAAACTGTGGATGCACAGACTGGGACTTACTGAGGGCTGCCTTGGAGCATGGAGATTGGCTATAACACTGTTTTTCTCTTATCTTGGCGTCAAAACAGTGTTAGTTACATGAATGTCACACCTCAAAACAACCCTGCTTCATGACACTGCAGCAACCTGAGCCATTTTGCAGAGCAGGCTGTGTCGAGGGCAATTCACTGCTGAATTGAGGATCTAGAGAATATTCTCCAGGCTGGGTCCTGTGCTGTTGTAACAGAAGTTTGAAAGGTAATGAGGTGAGCTTGGCTGCAATAGGAGGTGCCTGACTGCAGGACAGATCTTTTGCTGTCTTACACATCATGAGTCACAGCTGTGTGCAGTGTTTAGGGACAGCTCTGGCAGTCACACCACAGAGGCAGCATCTGAAGCAGCGTTACACACAGCAGTCACGACTCTCTTACAGAGACTTCTAAACTGTAACACTGTGACATGCAAGTGTTGGTCGAGAAACCAAACACCTCCCCCTGTTTGTATGTACATCTGGGGGTGGTGCTTTCTGCTGCTTATTGAGCAAAGAAAACTGGCAACCTCTGGCCTGCAGCACAAACCAGAGCCATGCTGTAAGCAGGTCTGTTGGGTTTTGAAAGTGCAGGCACATTTCACACCTCTAAAGTGCATAAGAAAGGATAGTCGTGCCCCTCTTGGCATTCAGGGCACTTTGCAGGACAGAGTGCCTGGGTGTGTGCAGGTGTCCGTAACCATGGGAACTGTTTGGGGATTTCTCAGACAGAGAGCTATAACCCACCTGAAGGAGTAGCTGTATTGATGCTACTGCCATTTCTTTTGGGAGATCCTCTTTGTAGATCTGGTCAGGACAGTGCAAAACATGGAAACAGAGCTGGTGTGGACCAGGTGATTCTTGGTGCCCACAGTGTGTAACCATGGGATGGATTTACACCCTTGCCAACAACCACACCTGTCTGTCTTCTGCTGGGCAGACTTGGGCCTGCATTTTCTGCTGTGGCTCATCTTGCTGTGCAAGGCTGTGCTGGGTTGTCAGCCCCAGGCTGGTAGCAATGCTCTTCTCAAGCAGGCAATGTGAATAGGTGCCCAGGTCTTCCTAGAGTGCCTAGCAGCTCCAGCATGATCAGACAGTTGTCAACATGCAAACGTGGCTGATGAATTTTTGTGTTGTGTAAAACACTACTTGTATAACCATGGCAGAGTAGTGTGTCAAGCTCCTGTTACAAAACCATAATTGCCTTTCTGTTGTCTATATAAGTTTGGCAAAATTAGGGCAGGATTATTCCATTGATTACCTGATGGGACCTGTTCAACGAGGCTGTTCCCACACTCCCTCCAACCCAAGATCAGACCCATTCTTATACAAAATAGGTGTTAGTGTGTGTAGTTATTGTTTTTAAATGTGTTTCTGTCCCAGTGTGGGTCCCATTTACACAGCTTGAAGCTCACCAAATTGGAGAGCAGCCACATGACTGCAGCGGGGAGTTGTGCTTTTCATCTGGGTTAGGTTTAGGCTGTGCACATAATCAGGGGTTTAATACAAAGCAGCAGCAAAACAATTCCTGCTTGTAACTGCCAGCTCCTGCCACAGGTGTGGTGGGAGCTGTTGCAAGGTTAGACTTGTGATTTTATCATTGTATTAGTTAAACTTTGTGTAAAGCTTGATTCATGGTGGTGGCAAGGATAGGAGCAGCCTTTGGGAAGCTGGCTGTCCCCTGAATCCCACTGCAGCTGAATCACTGAGATGTTTGGAGCTGTCGCTAGCGTGGAAGAGCTCTCTTGATGCATATGTGTCAGGAATGTGGGCTGAGGCACAGATTGTGTTCCTCACCTCAGAACTTGTATTGGCAGGACAAACACCAGCCTGAGCAGACGTGGCTGTGGCAGATGAGGGCTTATACTCAGTGCGGGACCAAATTTATCATCAAATTTTGGGCTTCGGGCTCCTGGTCAGATGAGAATTATATTTTAAAAACTCTATCTGATCCAGCTGTGTGTAGGTTTGACCAGAGCTCCTATTACATATCATTAAGAGGAAAGAAAAGGTAAAATGCAGAAATAGAATGAGTCTACATAGGGCTTGCAGAACACATCTGTAAACATAGAGGAGACATAATAATTTGGGCTCCTGAGCCTTTAGGTTTTGCTATTATCAACCTTGTCCTGAAGACACCCTTGCCTGGCACAGTGCAGGTGGCAGGTTGGCTGCTGGAGGAGGTGACGTGGGCAGTTGCTGGAGTTTGGGGAGGGAAGAGCTTCCTTTTCCAAACAAGCATAGCTTTGTGCTCCCTGGTGCCTTGTCAAGGTCCTCGGGCCCAGGGTGAGATGGCAGCAGTGTAACCATGGCAGTGTTTGTCTCCGGTTTAATGACTCATCCGGGAGCATGTGATCACGTGTGCAGCCTCCCTGCTTCCCTTTGCCCTATTTCATCCAATCTTTTGATCTAGTTATATAACCAGGAGTCAAGAGGGGTGGGGGGAAGGAAACAGTGCTGAAGAATTGCAGGTAATTTGACTAAAATGTGTCTGCTCAAATAGCAGAGTTGATGTCTGGGAAGCCTGAGAAACTGGGTTTATTCCCAGCACAGTTCTCTCTCTAAAAGTGAGCTGATGCTTGATATCTGAGCTTGTTAGTCTAAGGAGGCATGGTGGGAGGACAGGGCTCCAAGACCTTGGCTGTGGTAGGAGAACTGCTGTGCTTGTAGCAGTGAACCCCTTTGCCTTAATCTTCGTATCAATAACTCTCCTTGCATTTATCATGGGATCTGTTCCATCCTGTAAGCTGTGGATACCTGGTTTTCCAGTATGTGTAGGGCTTGCAGAGACAGATATTAACAGAAAATGCTTGAGCTGCTCTGCCAGTACTGGTCCATGGTGGGCTGAGCTCTGAAGTCCTAAATCTGTTCTGACATAGACTTGCAGCAAATGCTGGGGTGGGTCTGGTGGGATGTCTGGAGAGGAAGTTTGCAAAGTTGGTGCTTTTGAACAAGGTGTGAATCTACTGCTTGTCATCTCAATTTTAAGATGTGATGCAGGAGATAAGGTTAATTTAATGGGCATATCAACATGACAGCTGTAGGTGCAATGTGCTGTACTGAAGCATCCTTCAAGCTCCCAGCATTTTGAGAAGAAATGCTCTCTGTCTCCAGATCCCTCAGAGTCACAGTGTGATGCTTGTTGGTTCTGTATTACTTCATCTGCCACATTCCTCTGCACTGATGTCTTCTTTCCTTCAAAGTTCTGTCTAAGTGTCATTTCAGTTCAGTCATTAGCTCAGATACACAATGTAAGCAAGAAAGCTGATTACAAGATGAAGTTCAGGGTATCTCTTTGCCTGACACAAGGGGACAAGATGCTTCAAAGAAGCTATTACAACGCTTGTCAGAAACAGTTTGCTTCAAGGGAAGTTTTTGAACAGAAACATTTCCTTTCTTTGCTCTGGAAGCATTAGCTTGGTCACTGGCAGCCTGTTGAAGAGCCAAGTGTCACATAGAACAAGGTGTCATTTCACATTGTGTTTTAAGAGTGGAATCAGGCACAAATGGAAGTCTGAAAATCAGAGAATGAAGAGAAAAAAGAATGCATGTGATTTACAATATAGGAAGAATATTGCCACTTACATTTTGTTTGACAAAAAGCTTGTTGGAAATTACCATTTAAACCATCAGAGTGAAGCTTGGTACTAAAACCACTGAGCTGCCTGCTGAGCCATGACCCAGTGTTTGAACCAGATAACCTTTTACATACTGGGTTCTGTTGACTTGGGAGATGGTTACACAGGTGTCATATAGATGGAAATTTCTGCCCTACTTGAATGATGTGAAACAAAGAAGAGATTCAAGTTCCTGTTTTTAATCAGAGCTTATCAGGCCTTCATGGAAAAACACTCTTGGGATAGCAAGTGCTCCACATGGACCTAAATAATCTGCCTTGTTTTCTTGTCAGGGCACTTTTGGGCTGTGTTGAGGGGTGTTAGTCTTGGCTTTCACTAGGCATGCACCCTTCACTGTAAAATTTTTGAGCTCCCTTTGACTGTCAGAAAGGACCCCAGCTTTGACCCTCAGAGTGACATGCTTGCAAATGAGTGAGAGTAGGGCTTGTCAGTTCCTGTTCAGCTCAAGCCCTGCTGATTGCTGATGGAAGGGCCAGGCTGGCAGAGCTGTTCCCATGCCTTGTTGTTCCCCTTGCAGACCAACCCCAGGAAGCCGTGTTCAGCGGTGACCATGCAGAGCATGCGGAGGATGGAGAGTGGCAGCGCTCGACTTCAACTACCTCATCTCAGAGCGAGCGGGCAGAGCAACTCTTGCAGAACCAGCACAAGAGCCTGGCCTCTGAGGACACCAAAAAGAAGAGGGCTCAGAAACCGTCTCACATGCGGAGGAACATAAGGTAAGCAGCAGCAGCAGCAGGACAGAAAGAGCTCGGGTCACATATGGTGGTGAAAACAGAATCTCTGCACTTTGCTTCTGAGCTACATTGTGCCACTGCTGGCAAACCAGATGGTTTTTCTTTTCCAAAACCTTAGGATTTCACCAGTGGGAGTAGAGTGATCTCAGACTGGAGTGCTGCATGTGGGTGCAGACTTGTTTGGTATTTCAGAAGAGTGAATATTTGGTTATGGAATATATAAAATTGTGTAATTGCTGCTGTATTTTGAGAGATGTAATTGAAAAACAGTACCACCATTAAGTAAATACCAGTTTCAGATATTTGCTGAGGTGAATCCTATTCCAAACAGCCTAAAATACAGTTCTTTCCTGTACTATCCTGGGTACTTGTTGACAGGAATGCTGATGCTATGACTAGCAACTAAAATGCTGTAAGTCAATTTCACCTGGATTTTATAAAGCAGTAGTTGTTTGATGGTGTAATTCACCACATATCCTGGGACAGGTTGTGAGGTGGTAAATCACTAGGAAATTTTGCTCAAGGGAATTTTATAAGCTCAGAGGAGAACTAATGGAGCAGGAACCCCTGTGGCAGCAAGTGGCTCTCATACCCTGTGCTGGTGGTCTTTGGTTCCTATTTAAGCTTTTGCAGATTGGTTTTCTTAAAGCTGAAGAAATAAGCATCGAATAGGCCCTGAAAAATGGGACTTCATTAGGATGAAGGAGATGTCCATGAAGTGTGGGGTGAGTGGTTTTAAAGGCTAGTTTGAGCGAGCTAGATTTTACCACTGCTTGTACTGCACCTCTCCTCTGGAAAAAGTACCATGTGACACTGAAGCAGGGGAAAAGCAACTTCTGGAAGTAAATAAAATTACCTGTAAAGGGAAGGTGCCTTGAGGGAATGCCTTGAAACAATTGTTAAAACCATTAGAGATCCTAGCTCCTCAAAGTGCTGTCAGCAGAGAATTGGGGTGATGATTTTTTGTGGGGGAATTGTTGCATTTTTTCCCCATATATCTTCTTTGCATGACTTAGTGCATTTTGTGTTTATAAACTGTGTATCAATAAAAAAACACCCTTGCAAGCAGAAGAACTGGTCTCTGGTAACCTAGATTAAGTATGTGCTTGCCCACTTACCTCTTTCCTCCTTTCCTTACTTTGCTTCTGTTGAACTTTTGTCTTTTCCTTGAGTGATGGTAGTTTTATCTGTAGTGTTGAAATAGCTGCAGAATTTGCCCATATCTTTTGGGGGATGATGTTCCTACTCTGTGTGGCTGACAGAATACCTGGAGCTTGTCAGTCCTCTTTGCAGCAGCTGTGTAGCTGTTCATATTTTTGGGAGGAATGGAGGGTAACCAAATCCCATTTGCCCCTGTGTTCAGAAAGCTGTTGCGTGAGGACCAACTGGAAGCCGTGACAAAGGCAGCCCAGCAGGAAGAGTTGGAGAGAAGGAAACGGCTTGAGCAGCAGCGGAAGGATTACCCAGCCTCTATACCAACTGTTCCCCTGGAGTTTCTTCCTGGTAAGCACTGGGAGATGCCAGCCAAAGCAAGAGTTTTAAGGATAGATGCTGAATGAAGAAGGTAGTGCCATGCTTGTCCATGATAGGACAAGGGGTAATGGTTTTGACTTAAAGGAAGGTAGATTCAGGCTAGATACAAGGAAGAAATGCTTTACAATGAGGGTGCTGAAACACTGGCACAGGTTATGCAGAGATGTGATAAATGCCCCATTCCTGGAAACATTCAAGGTCAGGGTGGATTGAGCTTTGAGCAACCAGATGTAGTTGAAGATATCCCTGTTCAGTGTGGAGGGGTTGGATTAGATGACCTTTGAAGGGTCCTTCCAACCCCAAACATTCTGTGATTCTATGCTGTACTTGGACTTTCGAGTGTAAACTCTTGGAACAGCAGTTCCAAACCTCTTGTAGGTTCACTGTAGGCAGTTCCACTTCTGCCCTTGTTTCCTATTAAGGATACAGTGGCTGCTTGGTGAAAGGTGCCAGGTAATGTTTGTTGAAGATATTTTGACGCACATCAAGAGTGTGTAGGGGGATGCTGAAACAGATCTCTTGTCTTTCCAGCTGGTATGGGAGCTTAAATCAACAGGCTTGGCAGAAATGCCAGATCCTGTTTGTCCTGGGAATGGTCTGGTAACACGGGTGTCTGGTACTGGGGATAGTGGAGCAATAGACTGGGTGCACATATGTTGGTGATGTAACCTTGGCCTTCTTGCATGTTTGGCAAGCAGTGAGTTGCAGACAGTATAAATGGTTAAGCATCACTCGTGTCTTTGGGTGAATATGTTACCTTGCATTGTTTCTCAATCTGGATCCTTTTGGTGATTTAATTTATAGCACAGCTTCAAAAGGTATAAAGGGCAGAGAAGTGCAGCTGGATGTTGGGCAAGGGTAAGGAATTCTTGAGTTGGCCTTGCCTCTTGAAGAAATAGATATTTTCCCATATGTGTAAGTGTTAAAAACACTTTTACACGTGGGAGAAGGAATAAGAGCTGTTTAAAACACTTTGGCTTATGCAGAGTAGGTTCAGCCCCAGAAGAATGTCGTTGCTTGCTGTGTCACTGCAGTGATGCTGTTTGGCCCCATTAGCCTCTCCTCCACATGGCAGCACTAAAAACATACAAACAAATGCTCTTGATCAGCAAAAGTTGTTTATGATATGTGGGATGTAATTATTACAGTGTCCCTACTAACAAAGAGCAGTTATTATCCCTTCAGCAGTTTTCTACTCTCTCTGCTGGATGAAACACAGCTTTTACTGAGACCAAAAAAAGAGAAACAAAGGGCTTTAGCATGTTGCATGGTCAGTGTGCCCCAGTCAGGGCATGAAACAGAGGGTGCCATCAGCAATGGGCTATTGTTTCAGCATATTGAGAATGGAGGAGATTGTGACCCAGGAAGCTGAGTCATAGCAGGATTGTAGACAGTGAGAGTCTGTTATGGAAAATTCCAGGACTAAGTTATTGGAGCTAAAGTGGAAGGAAATACTGTCTGGTTTCTGAACAGTTTTGTCTCCTTCCCCATTATTATGAATTACTTATTGTTTGTAATTTATGTTTGTAGAGGACATAGTTTTCAGAACAGCAGAGGCGACCCAGCTCCCCCCTCAGGTCCTGGCTGAGGAAGTGATCTGCCTCGACAGTACCAGCAGTGGCAGTGAAGATGATACTAAAGGAAAAAATAGCATTAAGGATGGTAAGTGACCAATTGCCTCAGCCTGCTCTTCTCACAATATGCTGTTTATTCTGCCACAAGTCTGTTTTCATCTGTTCAGATGCTCCAGTGGTGAATCACTTCAGACTTTTGTAGGCCTTTTGGTTTCCAATTATATGGGCAGTTCTGGCCTGTGAGTCCTAAAATGACATTTGTAAAATGGCCTGTTAGGCTCTCTTGTGAATTTGTGTTTATTTCTGCTTTATAAATTCACTTGATTTTGCCCAGTGCATTGCTGAAGAATGCTTACAGGACATGTGGCACCATTTGCTGTGTGTAAAAGGAGCATCTAAGTATTCAGATCTGCAGCAGGAAGTGGTTTTGTGTCCCTTGTCCCAAATGGATTCATCTGGACTCCTTGGTGATCCTTAGACATTATATCAATCAATAAAATTCATGTCTGGGCTTGGGAATTAAGAAGACATATGGAAGAGAATGTAAAACACTCCTAGAAATTCTCTCATGTTCTCTTTGAATCAGCCCAAGTTAATGTTCCCTGAAACATCTGGAAGCCAGGGAAGCTTTCATATGCTGGTCTGAGGGGCGTGGTGTATGCCTGTATGATGTCTGCTTGTTCAGCATACATCATTAGGCCAGGGTGGAATTGCAAAAGCTGGAGGTAGCCTTATTTCCTGATAGGTTTTTTCCATTCATGATAAACCCTGATGTCAAGTTAACTTTGTCCTTATTCTCTCCTGTTTTGGTTACTTTGCAGAAGTGATTGAGCTGAGCTCAGGAGAGGATGATGCCCTCCAAATTGTGGACAGCAGTGACTCTGGCAATGAGGGGGAGGAGGATGGCAGTGAAGAGAGCAGTGGCTCTCATGTGAATGATGCCTTAAATCAGTCAGATGCTCTGGGGCAAGTCATTGTCAACATCAATCATCCACCAAATGAGGAGGACATTTTCCTGGCTCCCCAGCTTGCACGTGCAGTGAAACCTCATCAGGTAGGCTTTGTTAGCCTTGAAAATGCAATGAATTCAGGCAAGCCTGCCTGGGAGTCTCAGAAGAACTTCTTTGGTGAGCCCTGTGACTAATCTGGTTGTGGTGGTGACTGTTGTGGACAGTCAAATGATAAAACTGAACTAGAGAATGGCCAAGGCTCTGTATAACTTCAGCTGCTGTTACTATTAGACCTTTGTATATTTAGATGAACTTTTAAAAATAAAATAATATTTATAAACAAACTAATCAACCCTAATTCAGATCCTCTGGCTACACATTAATTTTGATTTATTGATAAATTCTCAGGAAATTCTATGGACATCTAAAAATACTGTTTTCCCTAGATTAGAGTAGTTTAATGAACTTGAAACATGCCCTTTACATTTTCATGGTCCTCATGCACTCTGTAAATCCTTACCCATCTCAGACTTTTTGTCTGGCACCATTCTAACACTTTTTCTACTTTTCTGCCTAGATTGGTGGAATCCGATTCCTTTATGACAACTTGGTTGAGTCCTTGGAGAGATTTAAAACCAGCAGTGGGTTTGGGTGTATTTTAGCACATAGTATGGGCCTGGGCAAGACCATACAGGTGATCTCTTTCTTGGATGTACTTTTTCGGCACACGGAGGCAAAGACTGTTCTTGCCATTGTACCTGTAAGTAGCCACATGAAGGGCTGGCTGAGGGGCTTCCCTACACTGCTTCTTTCTATGCATAGAGAAGGTTGATTAGTGTCCCATCACTCATCAAGCTCTATCACATCCTTGCTGCTCTTACCCCTCTATCATACCCTGTGTTCCTGAATTTGCATGCTGTGAGCTGCTGCTTCCATCTGGGCATGCTGGATGTCATTCCCTAATCTCATTTCTGCTCTTAAAAATCTCAAGTGACTCAATTGGGTTTTTAATTCTTCCATGGCTAACTTTTCCAGGTGAATACGCTTCAAAACTGGCTAGCAGAGTTCAACATGTGGCTCCCAGCACCTGAAAACCTTCCTGCTGATTATAACTCCAAAGAGGTCCAGCCCCGCACCTTCAAAGTCCACATCCTGAATGATGAACACAAGTAGGTGACAGTAAAAGCTTTTCTGAGCTCTTGGCTCAGGGACCTCTGCTTCTTCCTGGGTCATTTTCCTTGCATGGATCAGGGCAGTGCAATGGTCCTGGGGAATTCTCGGTTCATTAGCTGTGTCTATACACCTACCTGTTGGTATCTTCACCTTCTGGGTGGGATATATTTGAATCTGCTGATGCTGCTTCAGCCATGTATTTACTGTTGGCCAGGATCTGGTGTACTGTGGTGGGCTGAGTAAAGACAGTGTCTTGATCTGAACCAATTCTGAGTAGGCTGGAAGGGAAGGAAGCCTGGGGGACAGGAGCACTTAAGGAGACAACAGAGGATAAACAACTGGAAGATTACAACCATCTGCATTGGCAACTTGTTCTGCAAATGGTTTTTGCAGAGGCAAACTCAGCAGCTCTATAAAAAGGGAACTCTTGAGTTCTATATGCTTTTGTGCATGACAAACTTCTACACCTCAGTTCCTGTAAGGATTTGTCATTCTCAGTCCTGCTCCATGGCACATAAAAGGCTCCCCCCGCCCCACCCCGTATCTGTTTGTTTCCTAAAGAAATTTCATTGTAAACCTCCATCTGGTTTGATGTGAGAAACATACTTTAAAATACCTATTGAATGGGTATTTTTTCTCAGCAGACTCCAATCCAGTGATTCAACCTGATATTGGAGTAAAGCTTAGAGTTTATTTGGTTGTTTTGCAGGACGACAGCTGCACGAGCAAAGGTGGTGAATGACTGGGTGACAGAAGGTGGTGTGCTGCTGATGGGATATGAGATGTACCGTCTCCTCTCACTGAAGAAGTCCTTTGCCACTGGCAGGAAGAAGAGAACAAAGAAACAAACTGGCCCTGTCATTATTGACTTGGATGAGGAAGACCGGCAGCAGGAGCTTCTGAAAGGTGAGAAGTCAGCCCTCAAGAGGGGAGAGTGTGGCCCTGCTGTCCAGCTGGCTGTCAGCTGTGGCAACACAGGGAAACAACCTATAACTTGCTTTTAGTATCACTGACATGATAGAACTTTGCTGGGCGGGATTATGTCTTTGGAGGCAGAAGGTTGTTGAGCTTTGTATGAGTCTTTAATTTCTTGAAAGAGCTCCAAGTAAGTGTGGAATTCAGTACACTGAACTCTGGGATTTGTCATTGTGAGATTTGCCACTCTGATTTGATGCAAGACACCCAACTTGATGCAATGCAGGTCACTGAACAGAAATCAAGGGACAGTCGTGTTTGCTCATTACCACATTTTGCTAAATCAGAACTACTGTCTAGTCAAATGTTATCTCCTGCATCAGCCTTGCTCTCTGCACCCACGGATACTGCTTTTTTGTCTTTCAGAAATACCCCTCTATTGTGTAGCTGGTGGCCTTATAAAACCAGAACTTTGTCTTATTCATCTCTAACACTTAATGTCCCTTGTCCTCAGGGATTGAGAAGGCTTTGTCTCGCCCTGGCCCAGACGTGGTTATTTGTGACGAAGGACACCGGATCAAGAACTGCCACGCCAGCACCTCGCAGGCACTGAAGAACATCCGCTCGCGCCGGCGGGTGGTGCTGACCGGGTACCCCCTGCAGAACAACCTCATCGAGTACTGGTGCATGGTGGACTTTGTCCGGCCTGACTTCCTGGGCTCGCGGCAGGAGTTCAGCAACATGTTTGAGCGGCCCATCCTGAACGGGCAGTGCATCGACAGCACCCCCCAGGACGTGCGGCTGATGCGCTACCGCAGCCACGTCCTGCACAGCCTGCTCGAGGGCTTCGTGCAGCGGTGAGTCCAAGGGCAGCTCTCAGGGGTGTAGTCCATGCAAACAGCTCCTTCATCGCAAGTTACCTGGCTTGTTTGCTGAGTTTGTGCAGTGCAACTGAATTTTGATGCCTTATAGAATCATGCAATCGTTTAGGTTGGAAAAGACCTGTAAGATCATCAAGTCCAACCGTTAACCCAGCACAGCCACCACTAAAGCTTGTCCCCAGGTGCCACACCTACGAGTCTTTTAAATCTCTCCAGGATTGGTGACTCCACCACTTCCCTGAACAGCCTGTTCCAATGTCTGGCCACCCTTTCCATGAAGAAATTTTTTCCAATATCCAGTCAAAACCTCCCTGGAACAATATGAAGCCATTTTCTCTCGTCCCATTTTCTCTTGCTATTTGTCTTCTCCTCTTGTTATGTGGGAGAAGAGACTGTTCCCTTCCTGGATATAACCAGGTACTTGTGGAGAGAGAGGTTCCCCCAAAGCCTCCTTTACTGCAGGCTGAACCCCCTCAGCTGTTCCTCATCAGACTTGTGCTCCAGACCCTTCCCCAGCACTGTTGCCTGAATCTGGACATGCTCCAGCACCTCACTGTCTTGTAGTGAGGGACCCAAAACAGAACCCAAGATTTAAGGTGGGGCCTCACCAATGCTGAGTACTGGGAGAGGTCCACTGCCCTGGCCTGCTGGCCATGCTATAAAGTTGGTTTGCTTTGTTATCAGACCACAGACTCTGATAACAGAGAACTACACCTCTAGCTGCCCTGGAGTGACCTCAGGTTTATTTTGATGGCTTAATAGCCAATTTGGATGTGTGCTTTTTGACATCCTTGTCTTAGAACCTGAAAGTGTTTTGTAAAAGTGTTAAGGAAAGTCACAGTGACTCCACCACTCTGGAAACAAATCAGCATTTTTTTCTCAGATGAGGATTCTGAGATGCTGGTCTGGAGTGTCTTAATCATTAGCAGAGCTGAAAATAGACTTTATGTCTTATTTCTGGTTTTCAGCTACCATGGAAAACAGGACTTTCATCACCCTCTTAACTCTGTGACCTGTGCTAGAAGATTGTAATGTTTGAGATCTTTGTAATTGTGTTTACAATCGGTATTTGGCTACAGGGAGAGTGTCTCAGAAGTGTCATGCATTAGAGAAACATACAATTTAGAGGTCCTTCTTCCTGCAGCTGGGTGGGCAAGAAGTCAAAATCTTTCCCTACAGGCAGCCCCAGGGAGATCCTAATGGGAAATTCCCTTCCCCTGTATTTATCTCACTCTTCTTATTTCCTCCACAGGCGAGGCCACAACGTGCTGAAGGTTCAGCTCCCATCTAAGGAAGAGCACGTCATTCTGGTACGTCTGTCCAAGATCCAGCGGGCCCTTTACACGGAGTTCATGAACCGGTTCCGGGATGCTGGCAACAGTGGCTGGCTGGGGCTGAACCCACTCAAAGCTTTCTGTGTCTGTTGTAAGGTATGTTTTGACAGAAGATGTAAAGAAAGATTCTAATCTGAAATGGGGAAAGGGGAATATAAGTCAAAAGAGGAGGTAAAAGTGTGGTTGGCCAGGGACATCATCTCTACCCAGAGTGCTCTGCAGTGGTTCAACAGTATTGTTATCTTTGTTTTCAGAACTGGGATGCAGGGATGTTAAATGTCTCTTTCAAACTGTTCAAGAAACCTGCTGGCATCAGCTGAAACAATCTGGGCTGATACCTTAAACTGCATAACTGTACCTGCTTAGTGCAATCAGGCAGCTTTCTCTGCCTTTCTGCTGTGTGGGGTGCACAGTGACCTCCTGGTTTGTTCTCAAGGAAACAATTGGACACATTTAAACATATGAGAGCCAGAAGAAGTATTAGTTCTTTTCTTTGAATAGCTCTCGGAGCTTTCAGGTAACAATCATTGGCAAGCATCAGACCGGTGCAGGTCTAACCACTTCCTTTCTTTATCCCTTCAGATCTGGAACCATCCAGATGTGTTGTATGAAGCTCTGCAAAAGGAGAATCTGGCAAATGAGCAGGATTTGGATGTGGATGACCTTAGCACAGCAAGCAGTAATTCCCGCTGCCAGCCTCAGGGAATTAAAGTTAAAACAGAAAGCAATGCTTTGGCATCACCAGTTGGAGAAGCTACTAATAGCAAGTTCCTCCAGAGTGTTGGTTTCAACCCTTTCCAGGAGAGAGCAAATCAGGTTGTAACTTATGAGTGGGTGAGTGTCACTGCTGGAAAACTCTTCATTTAGGGAGTCTGAAAGACTGGACAGTTTTCTGAAGCAGAGCAAAGAGAAGACTCTTCTGTTTGAGTTGTGGGTTTCTCCTATGTTCTCTTTACCACAGAGCATCTTGATAAGCAGAACTGCATGGTGCTAGGAAGGGTTTGTGACTCTCAGGAGGTAAAAGTGCAGGCAGCACTCTTATGTCATTGTTCTCGTCTGACCAAAAAGGCTGTGGACTTTGTTATTCTAAATAAAGGTGTTAGGGTGAAGTTTGGTCTAAATAAGAGGGTGGTAAATCTAGAAGGATGGAGGAAAGCTCTTGAGATGAAAGAGTCATGAGAGGTTGAGAGGACAGCGAGAACTTCTTCATTCGTGGAAGAAGTTTGTCATTTGGAGCTTCTGGAATGGGAGGTAGCAGCAGTAGTTGGGAGTAGCTTGGTCACCTCAAGCAACTGGATGTAAATAACCTTGTTGCCATGATTTATTTCTCTCACCTTGAGACAGGGAACTAAACAGGGAATGAGCAACTCCACCTGTAATAGTCTCCCGTTTCTTGGTAGGCCAAAGACATCCTGTGTGATTACCAGACGGGAGTCCTGGAGAACTCACCCAAGATGGTGTTACTTTTCCACCTAATTGAGGAAAGTGTGAAGCTTGGAGACAAGATCTTGGTCTTCAGGTAAGCAGAGTATCGCCAACTGATCCTACAGTCATTAAATACTGGAGTAGTTGGATCCTCCCTGGTACTAGGAGGTTTTTACAGAGGATGAATGGTGTGGCAGCTCCCCTTTTTTCTCCTTTGTTGTATTAATGTGGATTTTTATCTGTGGATAAAACTTCTGCCACTGTCACATTTACTAGTGAGGGGTGTGCTGCACAAACAGGGTTTGACAGCCATCAGCACTGTCATGGTTGGGGAAGGGTTCTGATACTCCGCTTCTGCTGCTGGGGGACTTCTTCCTGAACACAGATCTTGGTTTTGCAGCCAGAGCTTGTCCACCTTATCTGTCATTGAAGAGTTTTTGGCAAAGAGACCGATGCCAAGTCCTCCAGGCTCAGATGGAGGAGTTCACAACTGGGTCCGAAACATCAACTACTACAGTGAGTGCATCCAGTCCTCCTCTCTTTTGTTGTGACACTGTTTGATCATATGAAGGACTAATTCCTGAAAGTTGCCCACTATCTTCTTTTAGTTGTCTTTGGGTGTGAAAATGCTCTGCTGAAGCATTCTTCTGATGAACCTCTTTCAGACTTCTTACTTTAGTTGTTTTGGAAGGCAATGTCAGTTGGATAGCAGCTAAGCAGTAATTTCCAAATCCTCTTTTGACATCTTACTTAGAAGATGTTAGACATCTTTGACATCTCACTTACACACTACTGCTTTTTTTAAGTTGCAAAAGATAGTTTTTGCTTCCTGTTGGGTATTTGCTAGATCTTGCTTCCAAAGCCAGAATCACTGTGAAATGCTTTCACTTGCTCAAGGCTGTGAATTCCTCTCCCTTATTCCCCAGCTTTAAATCTTTTTCTGGTGTGGGTTGTTGCTTTGTGTGGCTACTTTGCAGGCCAGGACTGAGAAGAGTGGTGGATATGGTGTTCCTGATTTTTGCAGAGCTGCCAGAAGCAAGCTGCTGCTCAGGAACAGAGACATGACACCCCCTGCACTCCTTAACACCAGCGCTCTCTGTGCTCAGGTCTAGTTTCTAGGGGTTTGCCAAAGCCTTTACAATTTTGCTTTCTCTTGATTCCTGGAGCTTCCTGCATACATGAGGCCTTTGTTCCTACTTGCTATCCACCTTGCCTAAAGCAGAGCCTTAAAGGGCTAGATGTGTTGTAGTGCTCCTAGGTCTGGCCTTGACAAGCTTGAGTAATGTTTACTTGATCTTTCAGTTGACCAAGTCCCAACCTGGCTGGCTGCATTGCACCTGCCTTTTTGGGCATATTACAGGTACAGAGTGGTCCAGTTGAGATCCTGGAGTACAACTTGAATTGGTTTGGAACCAGTTTCAAAGCTCAGTGTTTGGAAAGTGGGTTTGTTCTGATAGAAATTCCCCAAACGTACAGAACTTTTACATGTATCTTTAATTCCTTTGTCAGGACTGGATGGCAGCACCTCTGCCTCGGAAAGGGAACGGTTGATTAACCAGTTCAATGATCCCAGCAATGCCTCTGTTTGGCTCTTCCTTTTGTCCACACGGTGAGTTGGCTGCAGCAGAAGGGCACGGGGGAGGACTCGTACCGATGTTCTGGATGCATGTGGCTTTTCAGTTCTTAACTTCTTCTGTAATGTGCTCTCCATGGTATGATAGTGCCATCTGCTTCTGAATTCCCTAGGGATGTAGGATTTCAGCCTTAGGCCTCTGCAACAGCTTAATAGTCTTGGAAACCAAACGGCTTTAAAGTTTGACTAGAGGAAACTTTCCATAGACCCTTTATGGATTGTTGGCTGTGATGGTTGTCCCTGCCTGGAAGTTTTGAAAATTGACCAGGACAGCAGTTTGAAATTTGCCTTAATTTTCCAGTGCTGGGTGTTTGGGTGTGAACCTCATTGGAGCAAACAGAGTGGTGGTGTTTGATGCCTCCTGGAACCCATGCCACGATGCCCAGGCCGTGTGCCGGGTGTACCGCTACGGGCAGAAGAAGCCGTGCCACATCTACAGACTGGTGTCTGATTACACCCTGGAGAAGAAGATCTATGACCGCCAGATCTCCAAGCAGGGCATGTCAGGTGAGTGTGGATGAACACAACGTTCCACTGTCAGCTTTCACTCCTCTTAGCTCCTGTGAGTCCTGTTTCTGTGGGTTTTGTAACTTCTTTTTTCAAGGTTGAAAAACAGACAAAGAGGTGACAGGCACCGTCCCAGGGCTGTGTTTGATGTTTGAGTTGGCAGTGACTTGGGATCCCGTAAGAAAGTCATGGTGATAGAGCCAGCATCCTGCAGCAAGGCTGTGGTCCCAGTCCACTGCTGTGCCATTTACTTCCCCTGCTCCTCTTCTGGTTACTGCAACAGACTGGAGACACAGGGGGTTGCTCATCCTATTTTCCCCTCTGCCTGGATATTGCTCATCTTAAACTGGGTGTTACTACTTAAATAGCTCTGTATCTCCATTTTCCTGCAGTAAGAGAGGGAAAATAGCTAAATTAAAGCATATATTGACACCTTTGACTGTTAATGCTTGCTTAGGTGCCAAGAATAATTAATTCATTGTGGTTCTGACCTGCCTTTGTACCATAAGTATCTTTTGTGCTGGCTTGTTCCAGTTGTCAAGCTGCTCTCATAGAATGTGCAGCTGAGGGTTGTGGTGACCCAAAGAGAGCTCTATGTCCTTCTTTGCTCAAAACTCCAGAGGCAGCAGTCCAGCATGATCAGCTCAGTTTGCTGTTGTGCACTTGAGGTAGAGTCTCCTGGCAGCTGGCCTGGCTCCCAGGAGAGTCCTGGACAGAGGTGTTTTCTCCATGTGCTCCCATTTGACCTTTGTGCAGGAGGGAATGTTCAAGGAAAATATTCAGGCTCTTGTGAGTGAGGGAATGTGGCTGCTTTTCTGAGCTTTCCACTTTAGTACATAGTTATTAATTTGAGCCTTTTTGGTGGGATTTGTGGGAGAACACATACTGATGTGGCAGCAGTTCTGTCCCAGGATGGGTATGTTTACAGCCTTGTTAACGTGAGATGGAACACTATCCATAACTAGTTTTGTGTTCCTGTTTGTCAGGAGCTTGGTGACCTGCACAGCTTTGCTGTGCAGTCTGGAACACAGGCACTTGTCAGCCTGACTTGGTCAAACAGGCTCAGCTCTGAACATGATGACTTTTCTCCTTGCCCTGACATTTACAGAATATTTCTGGGGATTGTGTAGATTGCAGGGAGGGAGCTGTATTAGGACAGAAGTGTAGGAAGGGCAACAGGCAAGCAGTGCTGATCTCTTCCCTTGTCTGTTCACTCCTTGCTCTCTTTTCCAGATCGGGTGGTGGATGATCTGAACCCAGTGCTGAACTTCACTCGACGGGAGGTGGAGAACCTGCTGCATTTTGTGGAAGAAGAATCTGACCCTGCTCAGCTCTCCCTCAATCCAAGCAAGATGAAGGAGTCTGTTCTACAATTAGCCTGTCTCAAGTATCCTCACCTCATCACCAAGGTAAGACTAACCTGTTTCTTTTCTGGCACTGCCCTGCACAGGCAGGAGTGGGCCTGGAGGAGTCTGGCAGTGTGATGGGGCCATGGTGGCAAGAAGGATGCACCTAGGTGCTGGTGGGAATAGGCAGAAAATTCTCTAGAGAGGACCCAAAGATCCCTGCCCTTCCCTGTGATATTTTCCTCTCATCTAGAAATACCTCTTTCCTGTACAGGTTTGGGGGCAGGTTGTCAGGCACCCCTTTCTTCAACTTTGTGCTGGGTGTGAAGGTGGCAGTGGAATATCACAGCTTGCTGCCAGCTCTTCTCCTAGGGTGACTTTAAACCAAAGCTGGGACAGGCAGCACTGGCCTGTGCTGTCAGGAGTGTCACTGGCAGGGTGGTGCTGCAGAGTGGGCCTGTGCCAGGTGCTGTGGGGCTCTGGGGGCTGTGTGACATCGTGGCGAGCTCTGTACTTGTGCTCTTAGCCTGGCCAGAACTCCTGGTTTTTGCTGTGTGCTCGTGTTAAGTGATGGCCTTGGTTGGGCAGGTGATGGCATTAGCTGGCTGTCACCCTTCAAGATGAGCCTTGGGCACATCCACAGCGGTGCCCCCACTCGTGCTTTGCCATGGCGAGCTCTGCCAGCCTGGGAAGGAGACAGGCTGCGGCAGGAGCAGGTGCTGCCGTTGGGGGTGTGCTGGTTCCCTCTTGTGGTGTGTGGGTGCCAGAACCGCGGTGCTGTGGGGTTGCAGGAGCCTTTTCAGCACGAGTCACTGCTGATCGACCGGAAGGAGCACAAGCTGACCAAGGCAGAGAAGAAAGCAGCCAAGAAGAGCTATGAGGAGGAAAAGCGAGCATCCGTCCCCTACACCCGGCCGTCCTACGCACAGTATTACCCAGCCAGTGACCAGAGTCTGACAAGCATCCCTGCCTTTAGCCAGAGGAACTGGTGAGCACCTGCCCCTTCCCTTCTCCCCACACTGTAGCCATGAAATGAAGGGGCAGATGATGCTTATCACTGTGGGGCGGATGCTGCACTCTCCTCCCTCCTCTCTCACTAGGCGACCAGCCCTCAAGGGTGAGGACAAACCAGTGGCAAGTGTCCGCCCAGTTCAGTCCACCCCCATTCCAATGATGCCCCGGCATGTCCCCATGGGTGGTGCAGGATCAACCTCAAGTTCCAACCCTGCTGTCAACTTTCCTATCAACTATCTACAGCGAGCTGGTGTCTTTGTGCAGAAGATTGTTACCACCACAGGTGAGTTGCTACTGCTCAAAGTGGGTTGGGTCACGGATGCCCATGGTGAACTGAGAATCAGGGTGAGTTGTAGATGCCCATGTAGGCCGTGGGCAGATGGGCATCAGAGGCAGAGATACTGTCTCTCTGCATTTGAGTGGTTCCTCTGTGCCTGGAGGACTTTCCCTGCAGGTATACAAGAGCCATGGGGCTGGTGGATTGTTGGGAGTGAACTTTCCCGGATAGCACGTGCAGTACTATTGCTGGTGGTTCTGGAGATGCTGTGCCAGGACAGCATGGCTTTAGCTTTCTTGGAGCCTCTGCTGCCTTCTTGTGCTGTTTAGAAATAAACCCAGGGCTTGCTTATAGCACAGCACACAGGAGAGACAACTGCACTGCAAAAAATGGGGTTGGTGGTGCATCTGCCCTCTCCTGGCTGTGGCTGACATGTACTTTAATGGCCACTATTCTGTTTCTTTCCCCACTGCCAGATATTGTGATTCCGGGTACAAATACATCCACTGATGTACAAGCTAGAATCAGTGCTGGCGAGAGCATCCACATCATTCGAGGGACAAAAGGTAATTCTGTCCTGCTAAGACTTGTGGATAGGGTCCTAGCCAGTGCTAATTAGCAGAGAAAATTATGTAAGGGCATGAATCAATCCCTTGAGAAAAAAAGAACCAAGAAGGGAAGGAGGTCTTGAGTTTGCAGTGACTCTGTTGCAGCCCATGCTCTGAGTGTGCTGATGCTGCCTGGCTGTTGCAGCTGTGGCTGCTTCTGTCCCTGAGAGGAACTGTTGAACTTTGTGGCTCAGTTCTTCCTTCTCACAACACTCACTGCAAGTCCTGAGGCAGCCACACACTTCCTGGTTCTCCCAGAGCAGACTCTGTTTCAAGTGTGAAGTTCCACATTTCCCACTGGCAGCACACTGGGAGGGGGTGATCTCCAGTCTAGGAAAGCTGAAAGGGTGAAAGAGGAGGGTGAGGAAGGGGCTAAAAGCCCTCATGGGCCTATGCAGCACTGCTGTCCTATTCTTGCCCAAGGAAACTTGCAGGCTCATAGATCCAGGTTCTCAACTGAGACTGGAATTGTAATGAAGTTTTGAATGAAGTTGTCCTGCCTCTGTTCCAGGGACGTATATCCGGACCAGCGACGGTCGGATTTTTGCCATACGGACCACTGGGAAGCCAAAGGGCAATGAAGACCGTCGGACAGCTGCCTCAGGTAGGGGCTTGTGGGTGCTGTGTGGGGCTTGCACATGTGCTTTCCTACTGGAGTGTCTGGGGCAGCATTCCATCAAGTCTGTGTTTAGAGCTCACCCTGCCATATCCCCAAGATATTTCCACCTTCCTTTCCACTGTTGCATCTTGGCCCGCGGGATTTTTCTCTGAGGTCGCGTTTCTCACCTGCCCCATCTCCTTGTTTGCAGGCTCCCAGAGCTCTTCCCTGGAGTCCACGAGCAATGGCAGACACAGTGCCTCATCCCCGCAGCTCCCCAGCGCGGAGGAGCTCACTCGGCCCATCTCCCCCGACAGCCCCGAGATCATCAGCGAGCTGCAGCAGTACGCAGAGGCGGCGGCCGCGCGTGAGTCCCGCCACAGCTCTCCCAGCAGCACAGCGCTGCAGGGCCACGCTGCCCGCACGGACACCGCGCCCGGCGCCGCCGCCCGAGGAGCCGAGCAGCGCCTGGGGGGTCACTGCATGGCTCCCTCCGTGTCCTCGGCCCTGCCAGCCACCAGCCAGCACGGTGATGCCCACCCGGTGTTGGACTTACGGGGCAACAAGCGCAAGTCGACGTCACCGTCGGCTCCAGAGGAGCAGTCCCGGAGGCAGCAGAAGAAGCGCCAGTTGCCATCGTCCACGCAGCCGTACGAACACGGGTACCCCGTCTCTGGTGGGTTCACCATGCCTCCTGTCTCTTTAAACCACAACCTAACCCATCCATTTGCCTCCCAGCCAGGAAACTCCTTGTACATGGGCACTGGCTCCTCTTATTACCAGCTGCCCAATTTACTCCCAGACCCTCATCTGGTGTTCCCTGTGACTACTGACCCTCTGCTGACAGCCGGCACCGCCAGCTCTTCTGCTGCTACCTCAGCCACCGCCAGCGTCCCCTCATTCATGCTAAACCCTTCTCTGGCAGGGGTGCTGCCCAATTACTCGCTTCCCTTCACGCAGTCACTCCTGCCCGAGCCCAGGATGTTCGCTCCTTTCCCAGCCCCCGTCTTGCCTAGCAGCCTTCCCAGGAGCATGGCATCTGCCTACCCTGGCTACATGTCCCCTCACTCGGGCTACCCAGCTGGGGGTCTCCTTCGGTCCCAGGTGCCTCAGTTTGAACCCCAGGAGGTCCCAGAGGTGGGATGCAGCTCTAATGACGAGGACAAAGACGACGATGTCATAGAGATCACAGGGAAATAAAAAGGCCCAGCTCCTGCTCGGTCTCAGCTCTGCCAGGAGGCAAAAGTTGCAGGACCTTTTTGGGAGTCAGGATTTTCCCTCTGGGCCACGGCAGTGGGTGGAGAAGGATGCGAAGGGTGTGGCGTGGGGGTGGTTTTGTTCTTTTCGTTTGGTTTTGTTGTTTTTTAGCTGTCAAGGATAAGAATTGTATTAGGGGCTGGGAGATGGGAGAGGGATAGAGTGGACCTTTGAGAGCTGGGGGAGCAAGAGCCGGGGAGGAGGGAAGCAGCAATGCAAACTGTAGGAGTGCCTCCCCCCACGCTCTGTCTGTCTGTCTGTCTCTGTTCTCTGTCTTGTCTGGCCGTGGAGGCTTGGTGTTGTGAGTCACTGCCCTTCTCAGGCCTGGAGGTGCAGGCTTGACTGCTGGCAGGGCCGAGCTCCCTCTCACATGAACTGCCTTATCTGTGAACTTCTCTCACTGCGAGAGGGGTGGGCCGGGGGTGACTCCACCAGACTCCACCTTTGCTGGGGACAAAGTGTTTTTAATGGGGAGGGAGTGGGGAGGCATCTACATTGTGTATGTTGGGGCAGGGAGGGAGGGGATTGATGTCAAATAAAAGAAGAAAGAAAAGAAAAAAATATAAAAAAAAAAGAAAATACCCCACAATTTGTCACCCTCTTCAAATTCACATGAGACTAGTGTGAGTGGAGGGCTCCAGGCAGGCTGCTGTGCCAGGGCTCTGGTGGGGGGCTCCCCCAAGCCCTTCTGGAGGGCCCCATCCAAGGTAGGTTGGCCCTGTGAGTCTGATGCCACCTCTATGTGCTAGGCCAGATGAGTGGAGTGCAGCAATGCCACATGTCTTGGTGGCCATCAGAGGGGAATCCTGCTGACTTCCCTGTATCCTGCCAGGCTATGTGAAGGCTACGTCTCATCCTGCTGTGGCCCACCAGATCCAGGGGTGGGTGGGCTCGCTGCTGCTTCTGAACAGCACCAGGCAGTGGAGAAGGTTGGGAGGGGATGCTGGACCAGTGCCAGTTGCTGTTGAATCTGTGACTGGAGAGACTTTCCCCTGCACAGAATCTCTACATTAATTTATTTCATGAAGGCATAATATTTATTGTCTGGGGGAATCTTTCTTTCTACTTTTAAATTAATTTCCATATTAAAAAAATAAAAAGCTGGCCTCCATCATGCAGTGGTCGCTTGTTGGGTTGTCTGTGTGGGGACAGAAGCAGATGGTTGACCAAAGCCTAGCCTAGGAGCAGGGCCTACTGTGGAGGTGGCCTGTGGCTGACCTGGGTGGCACCGGTTGGATGTGTTCCAACACATTCTGCCAGAGCATTCCAACACAGGACATTCTGCCAGAGCAGGAGCTGCTCTGGATGCTGAGCAGCTGGAGGGGGAAGATGGAATCCTCTTGTCATGGGGCAGGTGGAGGAGCACATGTGGAAGCCTCCTGTGCTCATTCCCAGTGAGAAGAAGGAGAGCTGTGAGGTGTGTGGAGCTGGGAAAACAGAGCTCTTGCTGGGGCGGTGCCTTTCCCCACGCAGGGAGTGCAGAGCCTGGTCCTAGCCCTGCCAGCCAGCATCCCAGCTGCTTCTTAGGGCCAGGGCTCCTAGGGAGAGGCTGGGATACCCAGGTGCAGCTGGACTTGGAGCATGTGTGTGTGTGACCACACTGGGACGGACACGTGAAATGCAGGAGCTTCCGTGTCACATCTGGGTATCGCCATGCAGGAGCTGTGCTCGCCTGCCTTGGATGGCCCTGGAGCTGGTGGTAGCCTGTAGGGGGCCCCTAGGCCACGGAGGCTGCAGTCACTGGTGCTTGCTGGGACCAACTAGGTGTAGGAAAGGGCAGGATGTCCTGACATCCTCCACCAAAGGGGTGCTGGAAGATGGGGACCTCCCTTCCTTAGAGAGAGGGTTGTGTGTGCACGCGTGTGTTACGGAAACACAATAAAAAATGTTATGGGGCTTTCCTAGTGTCTTTCTCTGTTTAATGGACATTGTCTGTCAAACATAACCACACCATTCATAGAAGCCTTAGATCAACAGTTTAGCTATGCAAATTATTTTAATTATTTTTTTAAAAAAACAAACATTAAAATAGTGCTTTCTTCTTTAACATATCCTAGGAGTTGAAAACCGAGGGGTTCTGAGCAAACTGCTGGACAACTTGTCTTTGGATGCACCATGGAAATAAAAATCAAACCCCCCCACAAAAGTAACAAAGCAAATTAACTGATGGTGTTCATGCAAGTTTCTCCAAAGACTTGACAGTGCTGCATCTGTGAGTCATGCCCTCCTGTGCTCTGTGTGTCCACTTCATGCACTACCCTGTGACACTGATTGTATGACCAGCTTGCCCAGATGTCCGTTGCATCCCTGTGAGGCTGTCAGTTTTCCTGTGGATTTGGGGAATGGACCTAGGCAAGGGCTTTCCTTGTCAAGAGTAGCAAGTGTTGAGACCTGCGGGCACGTGTGGGAGGTGGGAACATGAGCAGACCCCCAGAGCTCTGCAGCCACCCCAGCCCTTCCTGTGGGGGTCAGGGTCATGGGGCTCATCCGAGGGACCCTCCCACGTCATCTCTGAATGGGGCCTGTGCCGGGACAAGGTGTGAAGATGTGGCTGGGGGCAGTCAGCACCATGGTTGGATGTGGTACTGGTGGCTGCACACCTCTCTGCTCCTTGCCTCTCCAGGAGAGCACCCAGGGCTTCCAGAGCAGGCCCTGGCACATCCCTGTGCTGCCACCTGATGTTCTCCAGTGGTCCCCCAGCAGAGCCTGAGCCGTGTGGCTGTAGGAGCTGAGGATGGCTGCCATTCCGCTGCCATAGGGTGCAGGATGTGCTCCAGGCTGGCTGCTAACCCAGCACCAGGGCAAGGTGTGAGGGCTGTTCCGCTTCCTGCTCGGCCATGGCCTGCACAGCCCTGGCACCCTCCTGTGCTGTGGCTGCCCTGTGCATGACCCGCTGCTGGCAAACATGCACAGCCCAGGCAGCTGCAGTGCAGGGGCCCTGCACAGCAAGTGCCCCAGGGCAGCCCCAGCCACCAGCCCTGGGGCCCCTGAGGGAAGGGATGGGCCCTGGCAGAGCCTCGGCTGAGATGGTCACAGAGATGCCCTGACCACAGGGCTGCCATGGGAGCTGGCAGTGGCTGGGGCTGCTCCAAGGCACCTCCTCGCCCATGGTGCCATGGGAAGGATTTCCTCTGCCCCACAGAAGCCACAGGGGGGTGTGGGTTATCCCCAGTGGGAGGAGCTCTCTAAGCTCTAAAACTCCCCTCCCCTGGGGCCTGCTCTTCTCCCTCATCTGCTCTCCCCAGAGGTTTCTCCTCTCCAGCATGTGACTCTACTGCAGAGGGCTCTCTCTTGGTTTTCCTGAGCTTGGAACAGGGGCTTTCCCTGCACGGGTTAAATTCTTCTTTTGCTGCTGAATTTCTGTCTCCAAATGACCTGATGGGAAGCAGCTGCTGGTTCTCAGAGGGGCTGCGGGTGACACTGAGGACAGCAGCGCAGGACTCTCTGCAGAGGGTTTTGGACAGTAAAGAAGATATCTGAGCACAGCCCAAGGCCAGGGCAGATCTGTGGGGTCCTTGGGAATGGTCAGCTGGCCTCTACACTGGCACCCAGCCCTTGGCCCTTGCCTTTGGTGGGAGGTTTGCTCTCCTGGGGACAGTCGGGTGAAGGCTGGGTACTTCTGTGGGACAGTGCCATGGGCATGGGGTGACTGCTGCTCTGTGCCCTGGGCTTGGTGGGCTTGTTGCTCCCACTGCTGCTGTGGCTCTTGGGGCTTCCTGGGGGTCTGCAGGGTAGGTGCAACAGCCCAGCCTGGCCCGTGTTGGGCAGGATCTGCTGCACATTGTCCTGGAGTGTCTGGGAGGGTGGGGTGGTTGGGTGCAGCTACTTGGAGAAAGCAAATGTTCTGGCAAGCAAAGGGTGGGATTTCCATGGGGTCTTCACTAGAAATTATGTGTATTTTGACTTAATGATGTCAGTGAATCATAGAATGGTTTGGGCTGGATCTTAAAGATTGTCTTGTTCCAGCCTCCCTGCCATGGGCAGGGATACCTTCCACTCGACCAGGTTGCTCCAAGCCTTGTCCAGCCTGGCCTTGGACATTTCCAGGGATGGGGCAGCCACAGCCTCTCTGGCTGAAGGTGTGAGGATTGCTGCTGTTTTAGGGGTGGCATCCAGGCCAACAGGGACAAGTGCAGCAAATATCTTCACAGCTGGTATTTCTTGCCACCCTGGAACAAATTTTGTTGATCCTGTCTTGGAAGGACCATGGGTGTGGGAGGGCTGGGGTGGGGGGCAGAGGTTGAACAGGGACCATAGTCCAGCTAGATTACAGTGAGGGATGGCTCCTTGCACCTTGGAGCAAGCACTCCCTGTGAAGGGACAATGGGGCAAGTGAGGGAGAGCAATCTCTGCCACCTCCCGGACCACCACCACTGCCTCATGGTGCTGCTTCATGGTGCCCAGCTCGGAGCTGGAGTCTGGCACATCCATGGGAGCCTGAAGGAATCCATCACTGAGTCTCATTTGGGGTTTTCTGTTGGTTTGGGTTGCTTTTTCTTTTTTTTTTTTTTCCTTTTCTTTTCTTTTTTTACTGCCGCCTTAGTTTGTGGCCTGTCTTGTTGTGGTTGGAAAGAGTATTGCTACTGGGCGGGTCGGTCGGTTTGCCCCACGCATGATCATGTGCTTCCCTCTTCTCTCTGTCCAACGGGATGTGCTCGCCTGATCTCCCAGAACAGAGACTTTGAACAATTTGTTGTTTATATGATGTATTTATTTTTACTTGTGTTTCATGTCATTTTTTAAAAAAATAATAAATTGTAAGTTGGTATAACTGCCTGTTGCTTCTCCTTTTTTTTTTTTTCCCAGTAAAATAAATGTCAAAATGAAAAAAGGAAAGTGGTGTCGTTTGAAGTGGTTGGATCTGGGCTGGGCATGAGCATCTCTGCACACCTGGAGCCCAGCCTCAGCCAGCAGCTGTGTCCTGCTGCTTCCAGCAGCACCTGGGCTCCATCCACACCTCGGCAGCCCCCCAGGTGAACATCCTGCCGCCTCCAGAGCAGAGGGCGGCATGACACGGCTGGCCCTGGCCCCTCCCTCTGTGCTTATTATTGCTGCGGCTGATCGTCAGTCAAAGCCGGGGAAAGCAAGGACAATAAATATTCTGCAGGTAAATAGCTTTGAGCCTCGGGGAGGCGGCGCGGGCTGCGTGCCCTGGCCCCGGTGCCCCGTGGGGCGCGGAGAGGCGGCGGGGCTGGCGGGGGTTGAGGTAGTAACAGCGAGGCAGCTCTGCACGGCAAGGCGAGACGTGTCCCGGAGCTGGTGCCGACGTGCGAGGAGGGCCCTGGAGAGATCGGGGAGGGAGCTGTGGGCAGCCGGGGCTCCCTCTGCCCCTCACAGGCCCTGCGGGTGCCTCCGCACCCGGCCGTTCTTGCTGTCCGGGGCCTGGTGCTGCCACTTGTGCCAGGCCCGCTGCCGCTGCCGCTCCTGCAGCCGCAGGGCGTTGCAGTAGGCGTCCAGGCTGGTGCCCGGGGCCCCCAGGGCCCGCGGGAAGCCCTTGGAGCCCGGCTGCAGGTCAGTCCGGGGCCGGGGGCTCTGCTGGGTCCCTCCCGGCTCAACGCCCTTGCTCCGTTTGTACGGGGGCAGCGCCGCGGCCTCATGCCTGATGAGGCGGAGGCTGTACCGGGTGAGGAGCCGGGAGAACGAGCGCTCCACCGCCAGGCACTCGTAGGTGCCCACGTCCTCCCTCGACAGCTGGCGGATCAGCAGCCCTTGCTCCAGCACCAAGAAATGTCCGTTGTTCCTGACCTGGGGCAAAGACAGAGCTCGTGTGTCAGTCCTTGGGGATAAAAGCCACCCCTGCTCGGGGTCCCTGCCGCCCTGTCCCCGTACCTCGCTCGGGGCCGTCTCCTCGCCGCGCCGCACCAGCCAGCGCATCGTGATCTGCGGGGAGCGCGCCAGGCACTCGAGGAAGGTCGAGTTCTTCTCCACCCCAAAAACCACCTTCACCGCGGCTGTCCCTGCGCAGGGGAGGGGGTGAGCGCCCTGAGTGCGGGCTGTGTGACCGGAGGGAGGAACGGAGGGCAGCACGGACAGCCAGCCCGCGGTGGGGACACTGGTTTCCCAGCGCGGTCCCTGCGGGCATAGCGCTCCCTGGGCACAGCTGGCTGCCCCTGCCGGAGCTGGTGCTCACCCTCTGCCGTGTCCTGGCACTGGCTGAGCGGGTCAGCCTTCAGCACGTCCTGGCAGCGGGCACGCCTGTGGGAGAGCAGAGAGGGCTGTGGGATCCCTCCTTGGCAATGCCTCAAGAAGGGGCACCAGGAAGGGGTGGGTTGCAGGCCGGCAGAGTGGCAGTAGGGGTCTGGCTGATGGGTAAAGCTCCAGGGCTGCCGCTTGCCCTTCCCTGCTCCGAACAGCATCGCCTTGCAGGGGGGTGCAGGGCTGGCCCAGGCACACACCCACCTCTTCTCGGTGAGCAGGTGTGGGGCGCAGGTCTTGCTGTCCCAGGTGCAGTAGGGATCCCTGGCCAGGCAGCAGTCGGTGCAGGTTTTGCCGTAGAGCTCGCAGCGGTACAGGGAGAGCTGGTGCAGCCCGTGGGTGCTGCTCACAAACAGCTCCTGCTGCTCGGGAAGCAGGACAGGGACAGTCAGACCCACGGCTGGGGCTGGCAGGGAACAGAGCCCTGCCTGCGCTGGGGTGGAGACCGTGGGGGACAGTAGGAGTGCGAGACAGAGCCTGCCATTCCCTCAATGCCCTGGCAGGATCCTGTTCCCTAAATGTGGGCCCCCTGGGGCCAAGGGACCCGGCACAGGGGCTGGGATCAGCTGGCCTCTGTCCCTGTGCCCAGACTGCTTTAGGGAGAAACAGAAGGGACACTCACCCGCTTTGGTGATAACTTCATGTCCAGGATGGGAGATGGTACCTGGAGAGGGAACAAGAGGGTGCTGCAGCCACGTCAGTCCCTACTGGGTGCCCTAGCCTACCAAGTAGGATTGTGTCCCCAGGGGTTACAGGATGCCAGGTCCCTGGTCACCAGCTCCATGCAAGGAGCCTGGGCCCTGGGCTGGCCCCCTGGCATGTGCAGCCCAGGACAGCTCGGCCCAGCAGCCCTGCTTTCAAACCTGAGCTCAGCCCTCCCATTTCAGTGTGGGCTCCAAATTGCAACGCACATGCCCCCTCAGGGACTGGATGGGGAGCTGGAAGATGACTTGGCTCCAGTCCCACTGGCACCCCTCGGTGTTTTTCTGCTGCCCAGGGTGGGTGGGAGCCCTCGGGGGTGAGGTGAGAACCTCCCTGAGAGCGGCAGTGTCTTCCTGCAGAGCCTGCAGGGAGGTGCCGCCGCCACGGGAGGCTGTGTGGTCCCACCCTCTCACTTCAGCCGCCTGTGCCACCCTGGCTGCCTGTACCTTAGTGACGCTGATCTCCTCCAGGCTGATCACCTCGGGGCCGCGGCTCACCCCGCCGGCCAGGGCCACCTTCAGGACTTTGCCGTCATCTGTGAAGGCAGCGGGCGGAGGAGCTGTCAGGGCTGGGACCCCCTCCCCGGGCTGGCGGCACCCGAGTGCCACAGGAGCTGCCCGGGGTGGCAGCGCTCCCAGGCCGGGGTGAGCTCCCACCTGTGCCGAGGAAGAGCACGTCGTAGTCGCGGCTCTCCGTGTCCAGCCGGTGCACCAGCAGCCGCCGCAGCCGGTACGGCACATTGACCCGGACCAGCACGGGCTGCCGGCCCTGCGGGTACACGGGCTCCCACATCAGCTGGTGGCTGCGCATGAAGCTGATCAGCTCGTCGGGGAAGTCCTTGGTGGACTGCAGGAGGGGGTCGTACGTCTCACTGGGGCACTGTGTGACACAGGGGCTGCATTAGGGCTAGCCCAGTCCGTCCCACTCCCCCTCCAGCTGCTCCCCGTTCCCTCACCGTGCCGGGGCGGGGGTAGGGGACACGGCCCTTGTATTCCACCCAGCGGTAGTCGAATCCCTCCTTGTGTGCGAAGGGGCCGCTGAAGGCGGCTCTCACGGCAGCCATGGAGTAGATGCAGACGGCAGAGCCACTGAAGACGCCGCTTTGGGGAAGCACAGGGCTCTCAGTGTCCCCGAGCCCACGGAGACCAGGTGTGTGCACACCCACCCCCCCGAGCCCACGCTGTCCCTGTCAGCCCTGGGGTCATGCACAGCACCCCGGGGATGACAGGAATCGCTTTGACACAGCCCGTGCAGCCTGGGGATCACTGACTGTGCCACAAAACTGTGGTTTAGCAATATGCTGGTGAACCAGCAGCAGGGAAAGTGGGGAAATGCTGGCGGCCCTTCCTCAGCCTGCTGGGTGCTGGTGCTGCCCTTCTCCCCACAGAACTCCCTCTGAGGGGGGCAGCATGGTGGGGGCTGCACTGTCCCACACAGGGCCCTGCTCACCTGGAGACCGTGAAGAGCCCAAAGACAAGGGGGTTCTGGGGGTCCCGGGTGCGCAGGAGGAAAACATCCTCTGCAAAGAGAGGGGTGGAGGTGAGGCACAGGATGCACGTGGGCATCCCGGGGCCGTGCTGGAGGGAGCAGCCCTGGTGGAGCTGTGTTACAGGCTGGGCACTCACCCAGCTGGTCGAAGTGGGTCTCAGTGCCCTGAGGCCCGGGGATGGAGCACACCAGGCGGGCCTTCAGGAACGTGCTCCAGCGGTTGATGAGGCCACGCTTCCCTCCAACATCGTTCTGCCAGGCACCAAGAGTCAGGATCAGTCCAGCCTCTCTGAGTCTCCTCCACTGCTGTGCCCTCCTCATTCCCATAGAGGGACACCCCCAGCCCTGAGCTCTCTGCCTGTGGTAGGTGTGCAGTGACACCCTCACATTCCTCTGCTTGGGATGCTCCTTGGTCCAGAACAGGTAAAAGCCCACCTGGTGGGACAACAGGCCACAGGGTGTTGGCCTTGGCAACTGACCTTGCAGACCCTGGCCACCCTGGCGTGGATGTGCCGCTGCTCCCACTGCCCAGCATCCATAGCCATCTCACGGAAGAAGATGTAGACTTTATCATCGTGGGGGTTGTAGGTATCAGGGATGGTGTAGGCTCCAACAAATGTGGGCTCTGAGGGGGAAAGGAGCAGCACAATGTGGCCCTGTGCCCTGATCTCACCCTGTGGTACTGCCCTGAAAGCCCTTGGGAATGGTGTGAGGTGCTGAGGGGACACAGAGCACCATTCCCAGTGCTCAGGGTGCGGAACATGCGCTGGAACACAGGTCCCACCAGGGGCTTCATCAGTGCTTCCCCCCAGCAAGGAGAGAGGGCCCAGGTCAGAGCTCTGACCCCAGTGCTGGCCCCAGCCTCTCCCCAGCTGGAAGGAGAGGCCCCATTTCCCACAGGTGCCCCTGCTTCTACCGTGTAGCCAGTTGTCCTGGTTCTGCTCCGTGCGGATGTAGCTCTGCTCGGCCCCGTGGACCCAGGTCCGGAAGAAGGCAGCGCTGCTGCCCATGAAGTCACTGGAGGTGCCTGAATACAGCTCCCCACCTGCAGGGTCAGGGGTGTGGGTGGGAAGCATCACCATCCAGTACAGATTATTCCCAGCAGTGTCCTCCCAACCTCCCCTCTGCTCCTCCCTCCCTCTTACCGATGAGGAGTCCCGTGAAGGGCTCGTGGGGGCTGTAGGGGCACCGTCCTCGCCCCGATTCCAAGGAGTGGGTCACCAGCTGCATGCGGGGAGCCCGGGCACCCTGCCAGAGCCAAGGGGGAGAGGTCAGCCCAGGGGGAGTCTGGGGACAAGCTGGAACTTGGGGGAAAGAGTGGGAAGGAGATTGGTGTGTCTGTGATGAGCGGGCTCCTCAGGGGGATGCCAGAACCTGGTCCCATGCCCATTGGGACACTCTGACACCCCCAAGCCAGAGCTGCTCTCTCCGTGTGAATGCCAGGGCCTGCACCAGGCTGGCCACACTCCAAGGCTCTGGGGCACCCTGCTCCCAGGGTGAGGGGTCCCTTGGCACCTTCTGCCATAGGGATTGTCTGTCCAGGTGCCCCTCACCTTCCCCCTGGCTCCCAGCTGGATGAAGGCACAGACGGGCTGGTAGGAGCCGGTGCCACAGGCGAACACATGGCTCTGGTTGAAGGGCTGCAGGAGGCGGATGAAGTTGGCACACTCGGTCTGCACAGGGGAGATGTTTGTCAGGGCTGAGCTGTGCTGACTGCTGGGGGTGCAGAGCCCGGCCAGAGCCTGTCCTGGCAGCTGCTCAGCTGGGCTCGGCTCCGGCTGGCTCCACAGCGCCATTCCAGGCAGACCCCCAGGCTCCCCTTCGGGCTGATGGGCTTGTTTAATATCAGCGCTGAGCTGCCAAAGGCGACGGGTGGGGGCTGCCAGCCCCACTTACCTCCACGTTCTTCCCTGCCAGCTGGCAGTGCTCGACCTGCTCCCTGGGGGCTGGCCAGAAAATCTGAAACACAAAGACCTCCTGGATGCAGCTCCTGCTTCCCTCAGCCTGCCATGGCAGCAATGGGAAGGGGCTCAGCCAGCAAGCGCTGCCAGGCTCAGGTGCACGGCAAGGACATTGCTCTGGCACAGGTCTGACACCCCCTGAGTCCCCAGTGGGCAGCCTGCCAAAGCAACTCGGAGTGACCCTGGCGTGGGGACAGAGCCTGGGCGTGCCGTGGCCCACCCAGGCTGTGGGCAGGCTCTCCTGGATCCCAGCCTGTGGGAACACCAGGCTGCAGCCCCTTAATGGGATTTTCTTTTGTTGGGCTCCGGCCATACAGCCGGCCAGCAGGATGTCTTGGGATGACATTAGTGGAGTCACTGCTGGAGCTCTGGGGGCAGCACAGGGACTGGGTGTGACAGCAGGGCTCTGGGCACTGCCTGCAGTCCACCCAGGTCTCATCTCCTGGCCAAGCCACCCTGTCCCTCTGGCGCCAGCCCTTCCCAGCAGGGCGCAGCCCCACCAGGGATGGGCTGACCCCACTGATTGAGACATCCTGGTATAAATGTGTCCCTGGTGAGGTTAGAACAGCCCAGTTCAGAGCACATCCACCTCCACGCCCTGGTGCTGGGACAAGGAGTGGTTGCCAGGGAGGAAGAGGCCAGCCTGGCCAGGGCCACCATCCTCCCAGCACTGACCTTCTCAGGCTCTCTGCTGGGATGGTCCAGGTGGAGAAGGAAGATATGGTTTTTTGCTCCCACCATCAGCCAGGCCCTGTCTTCATCCACCAAGAGGGCTTGGAAATCCATCCCATCCCCTGAGGCCAGCAGCAGGCGAGAGCTGTTGGATTTCAGCAGGTCTGAGGAGCACAAACAAGGTGGGAGAAAGAGAAACCCATCCATGAATGACACAATCTGCAGCCAGAGGCTTCATGCCTCCCTCTCTGGGACAGCTCTGGTTATCTGTCCTTGCTCCAAGGGTACAAGACATTCCTGCCACTGCCTTGGCAACACCTACCACCCTTGGTGCTCCTGAGCTCATTATGGAGCCTTCTCAACATGCTTAGCTGAAGGAAACAGTCACTCCTACAGAGAGCAGAACTGCGCTGACCTTGCCCTGGCTGGGCTGTTTGCAGGCACAGGGCAGGACAGGGGTTCAGCCCCAGTATCTCGGAGTGCTCAGCTTCCAGCCTGCCTTCCAGAGGATCTCCTGGAGCCCCAAAGCCACCCTGAAACCATGGGTAGAGGATAGAGCAGAGAGGTGACTCACTTGCTGTGACTCCTGGTGTGTTTTCCCCAGGCTTCAGATCAAGGGAATTTACATTAAAAAGGTTTTTTGCTGTATGCTGGGGCAAAGCACCCCTCCAGGGAAAGGCTGGGTGGAAACAGAGCCAACACAACCTGCTCTGAGCACCTTCTGCACCCACCCCTAAGTCTGTGAAGTGGCTGCTGGGCTCTACCCCATGCACAGGGTCAGGCTGGTGGATGGATGCACTGGGACTGACCTTTGTAGGGGAAATCCCCATCTGTGCCTCCAGTGCCACCCCAACCCAGCACCCCACATTTCCCACTCTGTGTCCTGAGGTGCGGCCTAAACCCAGCATTAGACTGGCTCAGGGAAAGATCCAGGGGTGCCCTGACCCAGTGCACTCCTTTGGGAGCAGAGACAGGTTGGAGGGAAAGGCTCTGCTCTTCTGGCCGCAGCTCCTCCCGTGCAGCTCCTCCCATGCAGCAGCCGGGGCAGCTCTCCCGGCCCTTCTGGCACAGTTGTGGCCATGTGGGTGTGTGAGGAGGACAATAAGCTGTTGTGTCTTGGTTAAAACTCCGGAAACAACATCCCTGGGGCCAGTGCTGGTCCATGATGTGCAGGGCCAGGTCTGGGGGGGGTCTGTGGGGCGAGCCCCCCCAGTGCAGCCAGAGCAGCGGCACCAACACGGGACTGCAGCAGCTGCCAGCCCCCAGCCCTGCTCCCAGGGACCAAGATGGAGCAAACCAACATTGAGGCAGTCCTTGGAGCTTCCAGAAGTCATAACACATCTCTTCCCTCTCCAGAAGAGGCAGGATGTGGCTGGATACAGAGGGCTTGCTCCTCTGGTGAGGCTGCTCCTGGCCTTGGTGTAGTGCAGGGTAACGGGAGGGGGAGATGGGCTGCACTGGATGGGGGCTGAATGGAGGTGGAATGTGGCTGGAAACTCAGGGAAACCTGTAAGATCCGGGCTGAAAGTCTGCCCCAAGTCGCAGGGAGTGCAGCAGAGTGTCAGGAGCAGAGGAAGGAGGCGCTCAGGGAAGCCGGTGCTGGGTGCAGCGCGGGCGGACGTGCGGCCCCGGCTGCAGGTGGGGGGGACGTGGGCACAGGCACGGCTCCATCCAGAGGGAACCGGCTGCCCCGGGAGGTTGTCTCACTTCCTTCCACTCCTTTTCCAGGGCAGAGGGGAAGCGAGGCCAGAGCCTGCGGGCTGGAGACGCCACGGATGTCCTCTGGTCCCTGCTGGGCCAGGCAGCGCGGGTCCCTGCCCGCATCCAGGGGCCAGGCTGGCTCCCAGCCGGCGCTTCCCTCTCCCCTGCTCCGGGCAGCTCCCGTGCCGGTGGGGACACAAATCCTCCTCTGCCAGCAGCAGCTCCCAGCCACATCAGGGAGCTCCTGGTTCTCCTCCTGCTGCCACAAAAACCACACAGCCGCCTTTCCTCGAGTGCCCAAGGGCTCTCTGGGTGCCAGAGATACAGGGCAGAAGGCTTCCAAGCCATTTCCCACCAGCTGAATGGGATTAACAGCTGAATTCCTGTCCCTTCCTGCGGGCCATTGTCCCTGCTGGATCTCCAACAGGGTGGGTGCATCGTTCACCCTCCTGTGTCTGCCAACGCTCCCAGGACCTTCCTGATCCAGGAGAAATGTCAGACAGGGCTCGGGGAGGGAGATTGGGGTGGGAGGGCAAAGGCTCCTCCAGTACCTGAGTGTAATTAAGGGGAATGGGTACAAGGCTGGTCCCAGTGAATGTCACTGGCTGCTCACTGCCTGACCTGCACCAGCCCTGTGTGAGGACAAGGTCAGGGTGCTGGAAGAGCCCTCTCTGCTGCCTCTGGTAGTACGTGGGAGAACCCTGGAAGGACTCACTGCCCTGCACTTGCACCCTCTGGCAGGTTAATGACCAGGAGGGTCTGAGCCTGACCCCATGGCTCTGCTCCCTCACCAAGGGGACATCGAGTGCTGGGATCCAGAGCCAGGAAGCTGCTGCACAAACCCCAGCCTCTTCTCACCCTCGGGTCATTAGATCCAAACCTGATGCTGGAGAAGGGGAACCGGGGGGGCTCTGCAGCAGCCATGCCATGGCCAAATCTATGGGTGAGCCCAGAGAAACATCCTCTCCTTTGTGTTCACTATCTCCCAAGGCCACGGTGTTTGTCTTTATTGCCGGGACCACTGTGGATGGCCTTGTCCCATCCATCATCTCCTCCTGCCCCTCAGCCACAGCATCCCCCGTGCAGGTTGACCTGGAGCTTCCTGGGGTCAGAGCCCGGCTGTGCTGCCCTGTCCCCTTCCCCCTCACAGGCACAGCAGCCCACGGAGGAGATCCCTGGAGCCCAGGGCAAGCTTGGTGCTAAATCAGGCTCTGGCCCCTCACTGCTGTTGGCTGATAAGGGACGTTCAGGGCAGCCCTTGAAGTGATAACAGAGCCCCGTGACCTCCCCGTGCTCCGGAGCACTTGCTGAGTGGTGGCAGCCTCTGAGTCCCGCCTGGCTGCAGATCAGAGGCTGGCAGAGGAGCCTGCGCCAGCTCCTGGGATGTTCCCGCAGGAGGAGCTGGCAGGGCTGCTGTGCCCTCCCTGCTGCCCAGCCTGGCAAAGGAGAGGCTGAGCTCAGGCAGCGCTGGGGCTGACCCAGCCTGACCCGGCCGAGCCCGGGCTGCCCCGTGTGCTATTCTAAACCTCCTCGGGGCTCTGGGCAGGGCGGGAGCCGCTGCTGCTGTTGCTGGCCCCGTGCCCTGTGCCCCATCCTTCCTGTGCTCTCCCGGCCCTCGCTGCTGTCATTTCCTTCTCTCGACCCTGCTTACGTGTCCTCCCCCCGCCCCACCGAGCCTCTGTCCGCCCCCCCCATCCGTGCTGGGATCTGAGGGCAAGGCTGATCCCGTGCATGGACTCTCAAAGCCCTCCTTTTATTTATTTTTTTTTTCCTAGGGGTTTTTAAACCTAAACTTCCCAAGGCATTGTGTCCTTGAACCTGCCCCGTGCTGTCCATGAGTCACATCCCTTCAACCATTGTTCACTTCGAGCTTGAGCCCTCCTGATGCTGGGAGCTTCCTCTCCTGCCTCTGCCCAAGGCAGAGGGCTCTTGGCATGCCTGGCCCGGGACACTCTGGGGCTTTGAAGTCAGCAGTCCCCTTTCTGTCCAGCTGCCCCAGCAGCCCCGTCTGCCTCCTCTGGCTCCAAGGAAAGGCAGAGCTGAGCTGTTTCTGAGCTGGGCTACCAGCAGGGCCATCTCCTCACACAGATATCCTGCACCCCTGGGAGGTCCAGCCCTCTCCAGCCACAAAAGGGGAGCATCTTTCACTGTGCTGGTTGTCCCTGCCTGGAGAGCAGCTTCTCAGGGTGATGGAGTGGGCCAAGCATGGCCCTGGAGCCTGGAGTGCCCTGCCCATGGGAAAGCTGCTCCACCCTCAGGTGTGGAGAGGACTGGGCCAGCCTTCCCGATGGTCACATCCAGGGCAGCACTGGGGATGTGCTGAGCTGCCATCCTCCAAAGAAACTTGATGTTTTTCACACAGGAGAAGCTGAAAGCAGCTCAGTTGGCCACATCCTTGCTGCAGGTTCACGGCAGAGTGAGAAGCTGCCAAGCTGGCAGGGTTCTGCTCTAGCTGCTCAGGCCATTCCCCTCCAGGCACTCCCTTCCCACACTTCTCTGGGCTGTGTTTTGTGCTGTCAGTCTGCCCTTGCTGCATCTTCAGGTCACCAAAGCATCAGGCTTGAGAGGAGCAAACTGTGCCTGCCCTGAAGAACTCATCATGCAAACAGAGAGCCAGATGCAGGGAGGAAGGGAGAAGTGCAGCAGGGAGATGATCTGCACGGGGGATCAGTCTCTCCTGACAGAACAGGAGGGTCAAAAGCAGGAGGGCTGAGCTGGGGTAGGACTGTGGGGGTGGGAGGCAGAGGAAGAGGCTGGTGAGACTGTCCCAGGGCTCAGTGTCCCTGTGAGCTGAAGGCAGGGGACATCCCCAGGGGTACCCAGCTCAGCCTCAGCCCAGGACACAGCTCTCCCAGCCCTCCCAGCAAGGTGCAGACCCTGAGGAACCCCCTTACCTTTGTAGGTGAGGCGGAGGCGTGGGGCGTGCTGCTTCCATGCCCTGCTGCTGCCCAGCTGCTGCAGGAGGAGGCAGAGCAGGAGTGTGGCCAGGGACAGCCAGTGGCCAGGGGCCACCCTCATGCTGGCACAGGGCAGTGGGCAGGGTCTGCTCGCCCTCACAGCACCATGATCCAGCGCCGAGATGCCGCCTCCAATGCCAGCTGCAAGCAGAGAAGGGGGGAGGCTGCAGCTGTGGGCACTGGGAAGGCAGCTGTGGCTGGCACCCTCTTACCTTCCATCCCCTGGGGGCTCCAGCACATTCCATGCCCAGGGAGTTCACAGGGCAGCTGTTCCAGCCTGCCCAGGGGAGGTGTGGGGGGTGATGCCAGCGTGCCCATGTGGAACCTGGGAGAACTGGGATTTGGGCATCCTGGAGGTGACTGATGTGAGGGCAGTAGCACCCTCCAACCCTCCAATGGGCTCTCACAGCTTGGGCATCCTCTGCTCAGGCTCCAGTGCTTGGCAGAGCCTCCTGAAGGATCCCTAATACTCATCTGTTCTCAGCTTGGGGTTAAACCTCCTCCCTTTCACTGAAAGGAGAATTCATGTTTTGGAGCACCACCCATAAATGCCATTTCTGTGATCTCCCCAATATCATCTGTGGCTCTGTGTGTGCATGACACATCTCTGGCTAGGATCTCTGAAATTCCTTGTCACCACAGAGCTCTCTGAGGCCACCAGCATCCGCTGGCTCCAGGGTGCTGTGGGTTGGTAATGCATACCCCCCTTTGGAGGGGTACAGGGGTTCACATCCTTAAACACCCCCTCTTTAATACCCCCCTTTGGAGGGTACAGGGGTTCACAGCCTCCCACAGCAGCTCCCACAGCCCCTGCCAGGAGCAGGGCTGGCCTGCCAGCTCTAACCACTTAATCCAGCCTACTTAGAGGCTTTTTCTCCACTTAATAAAAACCTGGTCCCTACATGGCAGCTCTGACTACCTCCCTCTCTTGCTGCATATTAACTTCTTCCAGTCCCATGACTGAAAGATTTAAAATGAGCTTTTTGGCTCATCCCTGGCCAGAGGCTCTTGGCACAAGGAGCAGGGGGTTCCTGCCATCCCAGCAATGGGATGTAGAAGGGGTGGTGGAGCCAAGTCTTTCCAACTGCCTTGCACAAGGAGGAGTGCTCAGCTCTGCCTAGGCAGGAGGTTTTGGGCTGGTGGGGTTGGGCTTTCTCTCCCTCCCAGCAGCAAACTGTGGTTGGGCTGGATCCAGCTCCTTTCTTGCCCCTTCCCTGCCTTCACTACTGCCTGGATCTCTCTCTGGTCAGCACAACCTGCTGCTGCTCCAGGTCCTTCCCCTGTACAGGAGACCTGGCACCACGCTGGGACATGGATGTGACCTCAGGGTGGTGGCTGTGCTGTGCTCTGTCTCTCTCTTTAGTTTGGGGCAGCTCTCTCCACCCAGCCGGCCTTCCTGGGCACTTTTCCACATCAAACATTTCCTAGGGAGGGGACAAAAACCACCCCATGAGCATGATGGGTTTGGCCAGGTTCAAACTGCCCCTGGGTTGTGGAGAGGTCGGGTTCTCTGTTAGGAACCCATCAGCCACGTGGGGATTCACAGGCAGTGCTGCCCTTTCTGCCACAAACACCTCCCCAGCAGGCAGCAGTGACAAGCTGCATCTCAACCCTTCCCTTGCCCAGAACCTGCAGTGCTGCCCCAGAGCCACCCTGGGCACTCACAGCCGTGCCCTGAGCCAGCGCTGCTGCCCCAAGGGTCACCACAAGGACGGGGCTGGCATCTGACAGGGATTTTTTTTTCCTTTGCCAAAGTGTGTTGTGTTGCTGCAGGACTTGGAAAATGCTGTCCTCTAATTGAAGGGTTCTATAAATGGAGCTGGGTCTGTGCTAGGCTTGACTTTGGGCTAAGGCAGACTTGTAGGAACCTTTCATGACCCAGGGGATGCCAGGGCAGGCTGGGATTCTGCGGATGGCAGGCAGGGCACTGCTCCTGCCTCGGGACACGTTCACACACGGTGAATTTAGGGCCAGGCATGCACTCCCCTGCACAGCTCAGTTATACCAGAGCTCCATCTCCTGCCCTGGGAATGCCAGAAGCAGGGCTGATGGCAGCAGGAGCCACAGCCATGCCCAGGAGGGTCCCAGAGCTCTGGCAGAGCTGGGCACAGGCATAGGAAAGTGAGGGGTTTGCAGCAGATAAGGAAATTAAAAAACTGCCAGAGGATAACCTCCAGTAAGAAACACTTCCCACGGGTGTCATCCCTCCATGGGTATTTAGGGGCTCCCTCCCATCGTGCCCAGGCAGTGGTGAGGCACATCCAGCTCCTGACACCTGGCTAAAATCCTGGCACAGCCCCCTGTGCCCACAGCCCCTGACACAAGGACATCCCTGGCTGTGCCAGTCAGTGCAGGGACACCGGGAAACAGATCAGCTGGAGGGGAAGAGCTCACAGAGTTTACACAGAGAGGGGGAGCTCGGGTGCCTGGTGGATGGAAACAAGCTGGGAATGATGAATCCAGGGTTAAATTAAACACTCCCGACAGCTTTAAATAATCAACTGTCCAGAGCTGCAACTCTTTCCATCTCAGTTTGGAGAGGGAAGTGCTGATGAGGGTGGGCTGCCGAGAGAAGGGGGGGGCAGAGGGCTGACATTTCATACTCCAGGCACCACAGGACTCTCAGGGGAGGACTTGGGGGATGGCAGAGCCTTGTTTGGGGGGCTGGCAGTGACCAGCAGTGCCAGGCATAGGTGGCACAGGTGGTGACACCACGGTGCTGGGCTGAGTCTGCCAGCAGTTCACCAGGTGCCCTGGTCCCAGCAGCTTCCCTGTGCCCTCCCTCCCTCCCCTTCTACTGGAGATCTGCAGAAGAGACAGAATCACAGAATGCTTTGGGTTGGAAGGGACCTTAAAGGTCATCTTGTTCCAGATGATCACAGGGCAGGGATGCCACCCCACTGGGTCAGGCTGCTCTGAGCCCATCCAACCTGGCTGTGAACACTTCCAGGAATGGGGCATCCACCACTTCTCTGGGCAGCCTGTGCCAGGGCCTCACCACCTTCACTGTAAAGAGTTTTTCTTGACATCTAGTCTAAATCTCTCCTCTTTTAGTTGGAAACCATTTCCCCCTTGACCTAGCACTATCTGGCTGTGTAGAAAGTCACTCCCTCATTTTTATAAACTGCCTTTAATTAATGTAAGGCTGCATCGAGTTCTGCAGAGAACAGAAGTCCAGCAGGTCTGAGGTTCTGGGCTGTCACACAAAATTCCCTGGAAAGCCTTGCCAGAGAGTGAGCAGCCCAGAGAAAAGACAAATCCCTTCTGTTTGAGACGGGTACAGGAGGGAAATCATTTATCCGCGACAGCACCAATTTCCTCCTGACAGCCCCTTTGTGTTGCAATGCCGTGAATAGTTTAAAGCAGCCCAAATTTCGGAGGGGGAGGGCGCTGGCAGTGGGTTTATCAGGCTGTAGATTATCTCTGAGAGGGAGACATGCCGAGCTGAGCTCCCGCAGCACCAACAGCGGCTCTGCCATGTGCTCGTGGTTTCACAGCCCCGATTGTGTCCCGATAATCCCCAGCGCGCTCACAGCCTGCTGCCTTCTCCGCTTACACGGCGGGGCTGCCAGGGCCAGGGGGCGAAATGCTGCTCCCAACAGCTGGGGCACCTCGAGGGCAAGGAACGGGGGGAGGAGAGGCACTGCACCCTAGTCAGCATCCATCCACAGGGATCATCCCCAGCAGGCCACAGAAGCGCTGGGCTAGAACTCGCCCTGAGAAGGGGGAGCCCAGACCCCCTCCATGGGGCTGGTGCTTCCCAAGATTCCCAAGCACCCAAGCCCGGGCTCCCAGGCTCCTGAGGCTGTCCTGCCTCTCCCAGCACAAGCCCTGGTGTGGGTGATTCCCTCTCTGCCACTTTTGGGAGCCGGGACCAAGAAAACTGAGGGGCAAAGCCGGGGCGGGAGGTGCAGAGGACTCAGCCCGGGTGCCCATCCCGCGCACACCTGGGGTCAGCCGCGCTCCGTGCCGTGGGAATGCGGAGCCAGGTGTGAGGGGAGCGGGCACAGCCGAGCTGCTGGCCCCGAGCCTCGGTGGGCGCCCTGCCCGCAGCTGTCCCGGAGCCACCGCCTGGCCCTCCCTGCTCAGCCCAGGGCTGTGCCTGTCCCTCTCCATCCCCTGCGGGATGATGGATGCCCCGGCAGCTGCAGCGAGAGGCAGCTGTCGATTTCTCCAGTGGAAGGACAAAGACACATGGTGAGCCCTCCCTGCCTTCCCCGAGCTGCCAGGCTGGGGCAGAGCCAATCCCCGAGGGAGCCCGTGGTGCTGAGTGATTTGTGGGAGGAGGACGTGACGGTCCCGCTCCGTGACATCAAAGCTGGGACCACAAACCAAGTGCCAGAGCTTGGGTGGCACTGGGACAGCACAGTTTGCCCTGGGAAGCATCGGGGTCCCAGTGAAGCCTTCAGCAACGAGGTCACACACAGATCTGCAGAGACACAGGGAGGAGAATTTTGGAGGGGTTGGATAAGGGATTGCTGGGCAGCAGCAGAAGGCTGAGGCTGCTCCAGGCTCAGCCCCGTCACTGCCATCACACAGCCAGGGGCCAGCAGGATCGCATCCAGCCGGGACATCCCCCTCACTGCTGTCCCCTGGCTGCAGGGAGCCCCAGACCTCCCTTCCTTGCCAGACAACCCTGCTGGAGTGTGCCAACACCACGGGCAGGGAAGAAGCCTCCCAGCTGCTACTGGCACCCTGCAGACCCTCGGGATGTCACCTCTGCCAGCCGGGGGGGCTCCCCGCCCATGGGCACTGGGTGACAGTGGCAGTGGGCAGGGACAGCCCAGGGCTCTGGGTATTACCAGAGGGATAAAACCCTCTGACAATACCCAGAGCAAGAGCACAGCACAGTGCTTGTCTCCCTGAAGTTACAGCAGCTGCAGGCACGCTCCAGTTGGGACCACATCCTCTGAAAGCAAGTGGGGAATTGCCAAGCCTGAGGCTGGCCAGGGTATTAATAACTGTTTATGAAGGGATAAAGAGCTGGCTTCCCTTAACATCCTGCTAATCCCTTTCTTGAGAGGCTGCTGGCTCAGTCCCCACCTTTCCCTTGCTACTGAGAGGTGAAGGCTGACCTGGCCTGGCTCTTGGGCATCTGGCTGGGAAGGTGGCCCAGCAGTGTTGTCTCAAGGCACAGTGACAGGCACAGTGAAGGATCAGCCCCTGCTTCCAGCCCCTGCAGGAATTTTAGATGTTCCCGAATGTACTGCTTGAATGGGACATCCACTGTTCCTCCTCCTAATTTACCCCAAGGGCATCCAGCCCCAGGGAGGCAGCAAGTCCAATGTACAGAGAAGGCTGAATGGAGTCACAGCATTTATTGCACCTTGTAGGTCTGCTCTCACCTAAAATGCTGCCAGAGCACAGGCAGCTCCCAGCACAGGGCAGTGCCACAGTCCTGGTGCCCATCCCAGGGCTCCTGGAGTGGGCAAACCACACTGGGACTCTGGTGGGAAGTGGCAAATTCACAGAGGATTGGGTTCCTCCATGGACAGAGCAGAGGAGGGACAAGTGTGGGTTAACTTGGTGTATTAAACTCTGGGCTGACTCTGCATACTAAATTCCCAATTTGCCTCCTAGTGCAATTGAGAAGCTTAAATTTCTTTCACAGAATAACAGAATTATAGGGGTTGGAATGGACCTTTGGAGATCATCCAGCCCACCCCCACCCCCACCCCCCCCCCCCCCCCGTCAAGGCAGGGTCACCTAGACCAAGTTACACAGGAATGAGTCCAGGTAGGTTTGGAATGTCCCCAGAGAGGGAAACTCCACTCACACCCCTGGGGAGCTGTTCCAGTTCTCTGCTACTCTCAATGTAAAGTTATTCCTCATGTTGAGGTGAAAATTTTGTCTTTTGCTTCATGGCCATTACTCCTCATCCTGTTGCTGAGCACCACTGAGGAGAGTCTGGCACCATCCTCTTGGCACCCACCTCTAAGATATTTATATGCATTAATGAGATTCCCTCTCAGCCTTCTCTTCCCTAGACTAAACAGGGTCAACTCCTGCAGTCTCTCCTCAGAAGAGACACTTCATTGGAGGGGGCTTGCCATGCTTTAATGCTGTGTTAAGTACCCAAGAAAGGCAGAGAAGAGGCTGTGCCTGCCTGCTGAGCTGCCAGGCCAGGTTCTCAAAGCCTTGGGGGTCCCCAGAGGCAGCCCTGAATTCCTCAGAGCCATTTTTACCCCAGCGCTGAAACCCACCCTTGTCACCTGTCTGCCACATGGCCTGACACTCAGCACAGCCCTGGGGAGGCTCAGGAGCCCTGCCTCACTCAGGAGTTCTTCTCTGGGCTTCAGATTTTCCAGGATCAGCCTGGGTGAATCCCACACGTGCTCAGAGCTGGCAGGGGCTCCAAGGCCAGGGATCAGCATGGACTCCAGCAAGGGGCAGCTTTGCCCATGCTCCTTGCCATGGACTGCCTGTAAAGCCTCCGTGGGTGACCCCTGGGGTTTCAACACAGAGCTCAGCAGCCCTGGGGCACCAGCTGGAACCCAGTGCCAGGGCTGCTGCCCCTTGGTGGCCTCTGGGAAAGAGGGGTGGGTTTGGCTGGGTCCTGTGGGACCCCTGCAAAGGATTCCAGCAGAGACCCAAGGGCTGGGAGGAACAGCTCCATCCCCGGGGTGTCTCCAGGGAGACCTAGCCTTGGGGAAAGAATTCCTGTTTCCTGGGCAGGCTACAGCCTGTCCCAGCACTCCCAGGACAGCGCTGATTGCTTCCCGAAGACGCCAAGGCTTTCTGCAGCAAGCCCACACAATCTGCAACATTGATTTCCTTCATTCACCTCGGTATTATTGCTTCCCACCTCCAAACCTATCGGACAGGGATGCTCAGCACCACTCAGAGTGCTTTTAGCTTGGCCACATCTCCCCATTCCAGGCAGGAGCTGGCCATGAAACACCTGCTATGCTGCCCGGCTCATGAGCCACTTCACCACTGCCAGCCAGCGACACGGCTGCGGGTGACAGTCCCGGGGCCACCCTGTCCCAGCTGGGCCACACGTCTCCCCCAGCACTTGAAAGCCCGGCCGTGTTTTGATTTCATCAGCGGGAGCGCTGCTCCCGGCGCTGTGCTAATTGGAACAGGCTGGGCAGGCGTGGGGGGCTCTGCCGGAGAAAGTATTTTAATGAGGATGGAGGTGCCTGACCCGTTATCTGCTTCTTCTCAGAGCCTCTTGGCCGGGCTCCCCGGGAATTTCAGCCTGGATTGCCGGGTAAGGGCTCGTCCTCGCAAGCCTCGGAGCCCCGCGGAGCAGCGCGGTCGGCAGCGGGGCCGGGCTCTGGGGCTCCCGGGGCCCTGCTGCCATCCCTGCCATCCCTGCCATCCCTGCCAGCCCTGCCATCCTCTCCGGGGGCCGGGACGGGCTCTGCGGCTCCCGGGACACTGCTGCCTTCCCTGCCATCCCCCAGCACCTCGGCAGCGGCCCGGGGAGCTGCCTGCCCCAGGGCTGCAGCTCCTGTGCCGGGTATTTCCCAGGATCGGGGACCAGCCGGGACCTGGCATGGGCGCGGGGCCGCTCACCCCGGGCAGCTGCTCGGTCTCTCTCCCCAGGAGGGGCCGGGTGGGCTCCGGGCGGTGCAGCGCGGCTGCAGGGGCTGGGACAGGTCCGGCGCTGGGCTGGTGTCACAATGTCACAATGTCACAGCGCTGCTCTGGGGGAGCCGGGGCAGCCGCAGTAGGGTGCCCTAAAGCACAGGGCTCCCCTGCTTTTGTCTTTTTTTTTTTTTTTGTCATTTCCCTGCCCTGCAAACACGGAGAAGCCAGCCCAGAGCTTGGACACCAGTGGGGATCCCCCCATCCCAGCACGGCTCCTGTGCAGTGTCTCCAGAGGGTCAGAAGCAGACAGCACCCTGTGCCATGTCCTCCTGCCCAGCCCCTGCCTCTCTGCCCCCATGAACCCACCTGCACCATGATGGTTCCACCATGGAAGGCCACCATGGCTGTCATTACTCTGGTGTGGGGCTGGGGCACACATGGATTAAGTGACCTGCTCGTGGCCAAATGGGCAGCACAGCAGGGCAGGGATTGACCCCAGGTGTCTCATCTTCCCCCGAAGAGCAGCTGCTCATCCTCCCAGCGCCCAGGGCAGCTCAGCACTGAGCCTGAGTCCGTGCACGTGGCTTTGGCACACGGTGGCAGAGCTGTCACTGTCACTGCCTGCCTGCTGGGGGCACGCACCGTGGGAAGGCCAGAGCCCCCCCAGAGGACAAGCAAGGCACAGATTGAAACTGAAAGCCCTTGTTTCCCTTTTCACACTACAAAGAGCTCAGGCCAAGCCAGCTGACATCAGTGATCTCCTCCTAGAGAAGGGGGAAATAAACCTGGATCTGACGGTGGGAGAAGCAGGGGAGTTCCTGCACACAATAAATGGCAGCTCGCCAGCACAGAGAGCAGAACAATAACCCCACACAGCTGAGTGCTTGTGAACAGTGTCCTTCCAGGGAAACCAGACCCTGGGCAGGCTCCCAAGCCAACAGGGGCTGATGCTGGCAACAGTTGTGCTCATGTCATGCCATGCTGATGGTGGAGAGGGGTTGTGCTGGTCTGGAGCACACGTGTGGCATCCCTGCAAGTACAGAGGAGCCAGGGGAGATCCGGGGGTACATGGAGCATGGAGGTGGCAGAGCCCAAATATCCTACAGCAACTACACTGGGGAGTAATAAAGGCTTATCTCTGCCAGGAGTAGAGGGTGCTCCCTTCTGGGTACCACAGAACCTCTGCCATTCATGGCATCTACCTGCAAGGAGGTGCTGGGGCTTTATGGCTGGGTTTTGGGATAATCTAGTCTTTAGGGAGGGAGAATGACTGGGTGCCCTGCACTGTGAGTCCAGCCCTGTCACTTACACAGGTCCTTTCACCCTCTGTGCTTCAGTGTCCCCAGGTAAAATGCTCTGGAGAAGGTACAGCCAGCTCCTGAGAGTAGGGCAGGAGCAGGGAGGCATCAGGTGGCTTGCAAGGACCAGAGAGGACCAAGGATGGAGACCCAGTCTAGGGCAGGTACCACTGTTTTCATCCTCTCTCCCTGTTCCCACTCCCCTCTTTGCTCCCTGCTCCAAGCAGTGGGGAGCACAATCCCCTGATCTGATCACCTCCAAATGGGGGGCTCCTCAAAAAGGGATGGCGAGGCTGGGTGTGTCCCCCTATTCCCCATCCAAAGGCCATTCCTGGCTGCCCCCCAGGCCAGGAGGTGACTCAGCTGACTGATCTCTGTGGGTTTGGAACCATGTGAGGCCTGTAAGGATCTAATTGCCCTCTGCTCTCTGAGCCACCTCTCTCTGTAATCCCAGATGGAGTGGGGATAGACCAAACTTGGAGGAAGAGGCAGCTCCAAGTGTCTGGGAGCTAAAATTTACAATAAATCTTCATGCTTGCAGTAAACAGCCCCTGAGAGGGTGCCACAGGAGCATGGCAGAGAGCTGGGCAGCAGGACCCCATCTGGAACCTCTGCCAGCCCTGCTGGCTCGGGCTGGGCTTGGCAAAAGGCAAGAGCTGCCAAGGACCCCAGACTTGGCTCCCCCTCCCTGTCCTGGAGCTGGGTGCTGGAAGCTGCACAGCCTGGGCATCACCTTGTCCAGCCAGATGAGATGGCTCAGGCTGTGGCAGCTGCTCTCCAGCCTCTGTGCACAGGCATGAGGGTATTTGGGAGAACATCTCACATCCTTGGGGTTTTCCTGTTTAATTCTCAACCAAAGGAACTGCAGCAAATGATCCCTGTCTTACATGCTTGTGGAATTCAGTGAGATTAGATTAGGGGTGAATTCTTCCCATATTTCTTATAGGGCTGATATCTCTGCCCTGGCTTTCGGGTTGACTTCCCCATCCCCGGCTCATTAATCACCGGGGTGTTTGTGTCTCTGTCGTTTTCAATAGCGTTAACTCAGCAGGAGCAATCTGTCCGTTCCAGCAGCCCATCGTGCGGAGCCAGTGACCCGTCAGGGCTGCCTGACCCCTCCCTTTGAAGGCTGAGCGAGGAGTGGCCAGCAGAGAGCTGGGACACGCTCCACTTGGCCAGGAGAAGGCTCCCCACGGCTCCTGCTCGGGGCGCGTGGCCGGCATGTGTGCGCGACGGCCGCAGCTCTGGGACCACAGCTCCTGCAGCACTTCCCCCCTTCCCTTGGGCACATGGCTGCAGGACAGGAAAAATGCTGCTTTCCAGTTAGCAGCATTTCCCTGACAGTGCTCAGCAGATGGATCAGAGCAGTGGTTCCTTAAAGGCAATAAAGTCCTTAACTAAGGGCAGGCTCACTGGAGCTGATTTCCAGTGGGCATCCCATGGCCCGGCTGCCTTCTAGGGCTGCCACACACTCAAGAGCTGTGATTCATGCCAAGGGTGGTCTTATTTCAAGGACAGAAAGAAAGAAATTACCCTCTTTGTCTTAATTTAAGTTCTTCCAGTGTTTTGTTATTTATTTCTGGGCATAAACAACCATTCAGCCTTCTCCTTCCTCCCTCACCCTGAGCATCAGCCCCTCACACCAAAACTCAGCCATCACTCTCAGGACACTCAGGCGTGCAAGGCTCCTGACTCCTGGCCCTCCATCCCCAAGATCTGTGATGCTTCCAAGCAGAGGGATCATTAGTTAAGGGACTCCTTTGGAAAGCACTCGGCATTTCTCAGGCTCTGTTTCTTTTCTGCCTGCTGTATCATTGACCCGAGTTTCTGAGAGCTGAGGCATTGCAGAGGGGGTTGAAGCAACACACTTTCCCTGTTCCAACAGATTTTATAAAGCCCAAGCAGAGGACAATTCCTTCACTGATCAGGGAGGCTGGTTTTTTCTTCTCCTTACATCAAGAATGACACAACCATTTTGGAGGCAAATGATTGATTTTTATCTGGTGAGGAAGGAGAAATCTGACAAAGTTATCTCTGAGCAGTGGCAAAGCCTCCAGCATGGGCTAGTGACCATTGCCCAGTGTGGGTTTTGGGCTGTTAAACCTCAGCAACAAAGCAGAGCATTGAAGCTGAGAAACCCTAGAAAAACCAGCTCTGGAAACAGCTTCAGTGCAGTAAAAAAAGCACAAAACCTCCTGGGACCCAAGTTACAGCATTAAAGATACAACAAACATAGAAGATCAGGGGATCAGAGTAAGGTGGTCTTTAGGGTCCCTTCCAACTCAGACCATTCCATGATTCCATAAAGATTGGTAGAACTTCCCATGCCATGCTAGGGCAAACAGAGTGGCAGGGTGAGCTCTGCTCTCCCCACAGGGGCTGGGATAAGCCCAGCCACTCGCGAGTCACTCTGCACGGAGCTGTAAAACACAAACGGAGCTGACAGTGCAAGCAGAACTCAGGGCTGATGATCGCCGGCTCCTGCTCCCCCCGGGAATGCCGCCCCAGGCAGCTCTCACGGAGCCAACCAAGGCAGCCCCGAGCAGCCCGGGCTGCCCAAGCTCACGGACAATTAATTAAACCCATCGCTCATTACTCACCGGCCAGCGGGCTCCCAGCGGCGATGCCCACCCTGCTGCCGCTCCAGCGGCTCCAGCGTCTTCTCCCAGTGCAGGCAGAGCACCTGGAGGCTGCGGGAGGAGCCGGAGGTGGGAGGACAGCCGGGGGCAGCCCCTCATTCACAGCCAGCCCCGGCTGCGGGATCCTCCGTGTCCCCTCCATGCGCACAGCGCAGTTGCCATCTAGCGGTGCGGGAGCTGCCGGGCTTCCATGGAGCCGCAGGGAAAAATATTCGTGTTTTCCCGGGAAGTTCCATCCCTGCAGCTCATGGGGGGCCCAGCTCATGGAGGGGGATAGGAAAGCACCGGCTGCAGTGCTCCTGCTGTGGATTGGGAAGGCAAAGAGCAGTGGATGGGAGAGGCTCGTGGACACGGGCATCAGGGCTGGAAAGCTCTGGTCCATGGGCAACTCCAGAGAGAAATGTGATGGAAAGGCAAATCTGGGAGGATTTGGGGTCCAATGCAGAAGCACGGTGCAGCAGGAGCAGACACAGATACCCAAGGACCTGATGTATTAACTACGGATTTCCCCTTGAATCCTGTGTTCAGTTTTGGGCCCTTCACTACAAGAAGGACATTGAGGTGCTGGAGAATGTCCAGAGAAGGGGAGAAGAGCAATGGAGCTGAGGGCTTAGTCTGATGAGGAGGGGATGGGGCAACTGGGGGGTTCAGCCTGAGGCAAAGGGGCTACAAGGAGTCCTTACTGCTCTCTACAACTCCCTGGCAGCAGGGTGGAGCTGGGGCGGGGGGGTGGTGTTCAGGCTCTTCCCCCAGACAACAAATGTGTTGTGGTTTAATCAGGACAAGAGGATAGGACAAGAGGAAATGGCCTCAAGTTTTGCCAGAGAAGGTTTAGATGGGATATTAAGAAAAATTTCTTCACTGAAAGGATTGTCAAGCATTTCAACAGGCTCTTCAGGGAAGTGGTGGAGTCGCCATCCCTGGAGGGATTTAAAAATCGTGTAGAAGTGGCACTTGGGGACATGGTTTAGTGATGGGCTTGGCAGTGCTAACAGCTGGGCTCAGTGATCTTAGAGGTCTTTTCCAATCTAAATGGTTCTGTGATTTACAAGGTGTTTTTTAGCTCCAGACAGGCGCTGGGCTGATCCTGCAGCCTGAACGCCCATCAGTGGCTGGGGAGCATGAGGTGCATTCCTGGAGCATATTGGGTTTGGTTTCATCTGAAAGGAATCTGGTTGATACTGGCCCAAGCCAGGCCTCTCCTGAGCTGCTCCAGGACACAATCCAAAAGTGGGGGAAGTTGTGAGATGGATTTCAGAAGTGCACCCCAGAGCCGAATTAATGGATCAGGCACAGCCCAACAGAACTTTGGTGAAAAGGGACTTTCCTGTCTGTGCAAGAGCTGCTTGGCCCCTCTCCTACACCTCAGAAACAGAAGGACCCAAGGGAGTTACCAAGACTCTGCTGAGGCCCTGAGGACACCAAATGTCCTCAGATGAGCCCCCATGCACCCACCTGCTGCCCACTGGACTGGGAGCTCCGTTTAAGGCTAGGTCAGTGCTGTCAGCCCTCTCTCAAGCTGTGCTGCAGCTCCAGCCTTCTCTCCTGGCCAGATTCAGGCTGAGGCGGGCAGCCCCAGGTCATGGATGGATCTTGGACAGGAGGTACAGGCAGCTTTGCTGCCAGCTTGTTGTGACAAGCTGGGGTGACCCTGCTCCTGCTGCTCCCCCTTAGTCCAAACCACCCCACCACAGGTGCTCAGCTCCACAGGCTGATCCTCTCCTTCCCTGGTGATGGAGCCCAGCGTGGGGCAGTGTGGGATCCTGCTGTCGGTGGGCAGAGGGATGTGCTGGGTGGGAGATGCTCACTGGGTGTCTGCAGCAGCAGCAGTGCCTGGGGCTGGTGGCTGGGGCAGCTCCAGGCTGAGCTCCAAGCTGTTATCCAGCCCTCTGCCTTTTCTGGACCAGCCCATCCTTCCATTGTGTGGGACAGGGGACTCTGTCCCTGGGGGGCAATGCTCACAGTCCCAGCTTCCTCACAGCACTCCCAAGCACTCCACAGGGAAAGAGGTGCTTTAACAGCTGGACAGGACTGGCCTCCCTCAGGCTGCAGAAAGGGCAGAGCAGCACAGACCCACACACCCACCAGCAGTAGTTTGACCAAACCACAACCCATTCAAAATGTGCTGGCGAGAAAAATCCACATGAAGCTTGGACAATTGTGTCCATGCTTATCCCAGATATTCTGGGCACTGTGTGACTGACTGTAGTGTCATTCATCTTCCTTTGAAGCTTTGTGCTACCAGAAGGAAGTCCATTAAAGTGCAGCTTCACAAAGATTATACTTGGTGACATTTGAAAGCATTAATGTCCCCAGTAGAGGAACAAAGAACAGAATGGTCTTTGTATGGATATGGATAAATAAGGAAATGGAAAACCTACATTAAAACGAGGGCATGATTTGAGCAACAACCTCCTCTGAACATTGAACTCCTGTTTCTCAAGTCTTAAAACATGAAATGAACAAAACTGTTCATCATATTCATCTGGTATCTGAGGGGTGACCCCAGCCTTGTCCTCCTTCCAGCACGCCCCTCTCCCTGAGGCAGGTCACTGCTGCAGAGGGAAGTGCATTCCCTGGCTTCTCTCCTTCCCTTTTACAAACACTTCCCTCAGCCCAACTTACTGTTGTTTTTCTATTTACAAAGCACAGCTCCAGCTCTTTACATAAATATGTTTCACTGAAAAGGGCCTGAGTCACAGCTGTATCAGTATTAATATGAATAAATATTGGAAATCTAAGACTATCTACTTGCTTTACATTGGAAAAGAGTGGAAAAAAGAAGCTCTTGCTCCAGAACCTCTCAGATGTCTGAAGTAGCCTCCTGCATCCCAACCTGTGTGACTGATAGATCTGAGAGATCAACACTCCCTTGGGCAGGGGTCAAGGCAGAAGTGCCTCCAACCCTCTAAATTATGGATTTAACCTCTCCTTTGGTTCCACTCACAGTCCAAAGCTCCTGTTGCCTGTTCCCTTTAAATGAAATAATCCCTTTAACCCCCTTGTTCTGCCTTTTCTCCCTGGGCTTTTTGTACACACAGTTCCATTCACCCCAACCTTAGTGCTGGTCATGGGTCACCCCAGTCCTCCTCCTGTGTCTAACATCTGCACACCAAGCAACTGCCCACAGGACTTACCCTGTGAGTTGTTCCAATCCTCTTATTAGGACCTTCCAAAAATAAAAATAAATTGTAACTTGAGCCATACCCATCACCACAGGATGGCACACAAGGCAATGTGCTGAGCACAGCCACAGCAGAAGCTGTGTGGTGAGTAATCTCTGAAATAAAAGCAAAAGAGTTATAAGATGTAAAGGTAGCTGCAATTCAGCCATGGCTTTGGGTCACCATCCTTTGAAAAATATTAAAGACATCAAAACCACTGCACCAAGGATAAATAGTTGGGCTTTCTGCATCACCAACTACGCTGCTGTTTTTCCCAAGAGAACATGATGTTTTCTGGTTTGGTGCTTCTTTGTAATGCTTTTAGCTTCTCACTCTATTTGTCTGCTCCAGTTTGTGAAGAACCTCGTTCCAGTCACCTCAACCAGCCCCAGAGGAGGGCTCCATGTCCCCTAACCCTGGATATCCCCCTGCAGATGCACAGCATGGGTGGATGCCATGCCTATGGAGAGATGTGTGTACAGTCATTATACACACACATCTTCAAGGGAATACACTGGAGCTCACTCTGGATTAACCTGGGGAAGTGGAATTTCCAGGAATTAAGTCAGTATCTATCCAGGGGATACCTTGATTTTCCATGGGCTAGCACCAGAATACTTCCTACAGCTCAGGTGTTCCCAAGCCACACACAGCACATCCCCAGGAATCCCACACCTGTGGGAATAGCACTGTGTTGCTCTGACCTTTTATGACACAAACAATATTCCTGATTTCCCATAAACATTTACTATGATCATCAAAATAGTAGAAGCAAACACACCAAGTATTTCTATGATTAATGCAAATAATGGGAGGTATATCCACCACCACAGACAGAAAAAGGATTTCTCTCGATTGGAGACGGATACATTCTGCAAGTAGATATTTTTAATTACTTTTTTTCTCATTTTCACAGCAGTCTGTTCCTGCTCCTCTTCTGTTCCCGACTTAAGCCCTGGCAATGGGCCTGCAAGGAAAGTGTTGTGTTGCTTCTCCTTTCAGACATGCACATCACAGATTAGAAGCAAGCAAGCACACGACTAAGCCAAGGAACACACATTATTTAGTGTGGTCCATCTGTCCAAGGGAAGCTGCTCTTACATTTATCTGCTTTATTATCTTCTAATTAATCACGTATTATCAGTCGTTAACATGCTCTCACTAAGATGCATGTACCCACTTAGCAAATTAATAAAATCAGCTAATGAGTTCTCACATTTGGCAGCTGTGAAGGCTCCCTCTGGCTGTCTTGGTGTTGTGTGGGTGCTCATTTTTGGCACACCCAGGTGTCTGACACACCCAGGTGCAGGACGGCTTGAGCTCCAGCTACCAGTCTGCACCCAGATTCCCCTCTTCCCTCCCTGAAAATGATGCCCCATCACAGTCATATTTCTTCCCCCTTTGTGCATGGATAATTTCCAGACTTGACAGCACCACCTTGTTATGCCACCACAATTTCTCCCTGAGTGGGGGTTCATCCCCAGGAGCCCATCACCTTCCTCACCCATCCCTGACATGCCTGGGGCTCCCAGGAGGACTGAAGGCCCCCATGCACTCACCAGCACCATGCACACCTCCACCAGCCCTGGGTGCAGCACCAGGGGCCACAATACTGCAAAGGAGTCCACCACACTCCTCTGGCACTGCCTGTGCCAGAGACAAGGAACACAACTTGGACAGGTGCTCTGCTGCCTTTGGAAGTTGTCAGCTCTTGCAGGTGGTTCTTCACCTCCAAATCCTGCTGTCTTCAGCTTCCACATCTCCTGCTTTCCCTTCTTTGGAGCATCTGAAAGCAGTGTCAGGCCCTGCTCTCTGCCATATGAACAGGAAGGTGTGGTGGGCACCAGCTCCCCATGAGGCACAAGATCTGCTCCCACCAGCCAGGGCCATTGGCATCATCCTTATCCCTGCAGGCCACACTCACCCCTGTCCCTGCTCTGCTCACACACTCAGACTTTCCTGTGCTTTGGTCAAACTGCCCCTGCTACAAATTCCTGCCCAGGAGCTGCCTCCACACCTCCCCACAGCAGGCCAGCAGCACCTCCCTGGCTTTTCCTCTGTTCCCCTGACACCCTGGGCCAGCATGGCGATATCCCCACGAGGGTGCCCCCACAACACTGCCACCAGATCCAGCCCACCACACGTGGAACGCCCAGCACTAATGAGGTCACCTCCAGCCATTAAGCTCCTGCTAGTTAATGAACTCCACTGACCTCATCAGTTGCAGGATGAATCCCACAGAGATCACTCCTGCTCCTGAATTCCTCCCGGGCCTTGGGGCCATCTCCTGCTCCCAGCTCCCACCCAGACACAGGACTACATGGCACCAGGGGTATCTGTCCCTCAGATGACAGGGAACACGCTGCAGGACAGTGGCACCACTGGTAGGGTCTCCAAGCTACCAAACCTGTTCCAGTCCCACTGCCACAGCAGCAACTCCCAGTGACCTCATCAGCAGCGAGCAAAACACAATGGGAACCTTTCAAAGCACCATGCTTTTAAAACACACCACTTCAGCCACAAGACAAGCACTGACAAATTTTCAGTTTTATTAAAAAAATTCTAGCAGCAAAACCTGTAACAATTCAAAAAACAAAACCAAAAAAAAACCAAAAAAAAAAGAAGAAGACCAAACCTTCGAAAGAACATGACACAGAAAAAGATGGAGATGGAGAGAGACAGATCTGGGGTTGCTCCACCGTTCACTCAAGTTCCTTATAGCGGGCAAACATGACCCTGCGGACGGCGTCACGGTAGGTCTCGTTGGACTGCCTCTTGGGGGGCTTCCCTGGGGCCCCCAGCCCAGGGCCCTTCCTCCTGTTTTCTGCCTGCAAAAAGACACAGCTTGTGTTAGTGATTCCTACTCCCATAAATAAAAAGCTTCCCTGGGCTGCTCCAGGAGTGCTGACTGCTCCTGTGTGGATCCACGAGCGGAGGAAGAGCAAGCGCTCTGTGTTCCTCCTAAAGCTCTTTGGGAAAAACTACAGAGCCTTTGTGGGCAACAAAGGCAGCCAGCAAATGCCCAGTGGGAATCAAACCCCAGGGAACAGCCATGGAGGAGCAGACAGAGGAGTGGGCAGCCAAGGGTGGGCAGCCAAGGGTGGGCAGCCAAGAGGCAGCGCCGGCAGCCACGGGTGAGCCAGGATTGAACGCGAGCAAAGGAAAGCTCTGGGCTCCTGGGGAGCTGTTTGCAGTTTGCCTGCATTGGCACAAGCTCAGCTGTTCTCTCTAACAGAGCTCCTATGGGCACTGGTACCTTGCTTGGAATTTCAACCAGTTTTGAAGGACTGGCTTCTGCAGCCAGCAGCTGAATTATTCAGCAATACCTGCCTGGAGTTAGCCCAGGAGAGCAGGCCTGAGGCTGGAATTTTCTCTGACTTTTCAGTCCAACCTACCTGAATACCAGAGACCTCACCAGCTGGGCCAAGAGATCAGAGTTGTGTGGGGCTGGCATGGTCACATGGCTTTGCCCAGCATGACTTGGAGGTGAAAGGCAAGCACATTTCTTCTGGCCTTTCTATGACCTGTAGGAGGGCTGTGCTCTGCCATCAGCTCCCCATCCAGAGGGAGAGCCCTGACAGGAGCTCAGACCTCCCAGAGTGTGGCGCTGGAGCTGGTTCTGGGCACAGGGACCTCACCACGAGGACTGAGCAGCAGCTGGGACCAGTTCCTGTGTCTGCACTGAAGAGGGACTCTTGCCTCATGTATATGGGCTCAAGCAAACATGCGTCACAAAGCCTCAAATATTTGCTTTAATGATCTACTTGACTGCAGGCTGAACATCACCCTGTGAACCCTGCTCCAAGCTGCCTGTCCCTCAGCAGAGAGCTGTGGACACCACAGCACCTGGCCAGCCCCAAACCTGCCCCCAGAGAGAGCACAGCACTGCTTGTGTGGCCCTGGGCAAGGCAGAGCAGACCCTGCCCCAGGCTGCCTCTCTGATAAATCCTCTGGAGTAAACAAAGATCCACTGAGAGACCAGCCTGTTGCAGAAGGCAGGATCTACCTGACCCTGCCTGTCCCTGACATCCTTTGCCCATGGGCCTCTGCTCCTTGTCAGGTGCTATATCTTGGTATTATCATCTGATGTCCAGAGTCTGCAATGGCAGCAAGAGCCTCACAAGTGCTAAGCAGTGCAGACAAAGAGCATCTTGGGCCCTGTGGCTTTGGCTATGCTCACAACTCCCCAGGGGAAGTTCATCTTTTTCCTCAGCTCACATCACTGCAGAGAACCGAGCTGGTGACCTGTTCAAACCCCAGCCTGGCTTTGAGCAGGTACTAATGAGATGCTCATACCCTTCCTGCTCACTGTTACTCCATTTTCAACACCCCCAGATCCGTATAAATTCTAACCTTGTTCTACAGCCAACATACTTGCAGCCCCTCCCAGCCTGCAAAGTTCATCAGTGCACACATATTATTCCATCAAGCAGGTGCTGAGATTTGCAGCCTGACTTGAACTCCCTCCAGCTGTCCTGGGAAACATTATGGGCTGCAGGACAGTGGTGTGCTCTGAAAGGCAGGGAAGACTCACCTCCACTGGTGATGCTGTGCCCTGCTGGTTGTGGCCAAAGCCCTTCTTCCAGCCCGGAGACTGCACCATTCGGTTCCCTTTGTTGTTACTGTCAAGCCTTGGGTCATAGTCACTGCAAAAGAACCAGAAGCAATTGTCCAGTCTTGCAATGCTTCAAACACACACCAGGGATTTTTATTCTGCTAATAGAACCTTCATTGACATTTCAGTCTCTCATGAGGGATATCCAAGTTTATTGTCAGAAGCACACCGCCTAAGGAAACCACCCGGGCAGATTCTGTGTGCAGGGCTCATACACCTCTGACTGCACAATTTCTTGTCCCACCTCAGGGGGAAATACACCAGGGCACAGGAAATGAGCTCAGACTCCAAAATATTTACAGTGTAAGCAAGCCAGGAGCCTTCTGTGCTTGTATTTCCTAATTAAAATCTTAGCAATAGCATGAAAGCGAAGTCCAATCCCTGCTGCTCTGTAAGATCTTTCCTTTCTCCCAGTGCTGTGGTCATGGAGCTCAACAGATGCAGTGTTGATTCGGACACTCTTTCTCCCACCTCATTATTCATCCAAGACCATTATCCAAAAGCCACAGTTTTGAAAACCTCTCAGCATAAAAGACTCTTCCTTGAGACAATTTCTACTTTCTGGCTGCTGGTGACACTGTGCACAAACTGTTTTAGTTTATCTACAGCTATTCCAGGAAAACAGAGGGAAGAGAAGATGTGGATGTTTAAACTGCAAGACACAGAGGACAGGTCTCACTCTGAGGTGCCGTGCCAGAAGAAACAGGCACATAACCAGTTCCATCCTCAACACATGGCTGGCCGCTCCCCAGCCCACTGAACACGCGAGCTCACAGCAGGCAGGCCTGTCGGGAACTTCACACAGCACGCACTCTTTTCCTCCACCTACTCCCAACGAGATGGAAACAGCTCCCAGTGTTCCTCTGAGTCAGGGAACAGATGAAACACAGCTTTGCTCTTTCTTTCAATGGCTACATGCCAGGACAGGAGGGCAGCAAGTGCCTTAAGGACGAGGTGGATGGGAACAGGCTGCGTTCTATTCACTGTGTCCAGCCAGACACACTCAGACCCCCATCTCACCCCACCAGCACCAGGCAGCTTTTCTCTGCCCTGTCCCAAACCATTGTTTCCACCCCAGCCCCACCCTGTGTCCTGCAGCACAAGAGGCTCACACTTTGAAGAGCTCTGCCTCAGTCTGTCTGGCTGTTACTTTGCAGACCTACCCCACTGGACAATTCCCAGCCTTGGTCTGCCAGCAGCACACACCCCATCCCAGCATCAGCACCCCCAAAGAGATGCACCCAGAACAGCCATTACCTCTCTGAGTCTCGGTCATATCTGAGTCGTTTCCTCTCTGGTGAATCCATCTGCTGGAATTTCTCTCTCCGGTCATTTCCTTTGTCTTTATGCCTCCCCTTCACAACAGAAAGGGCAAAGTAAGTACAGGAGCTATGAAGGATCCAACACTGCAGGAGACTGCTCTGCACCCAGGTCTCTTCTCATGCTCAGCTGGCTGGAAGGCTGTCCTGGGGACTCACAAACACTGAATGCTCACATCCCACAGTACATTTGCTCTGTTCAGATGCCATCTGTTGGGCTGACCCAGACCTGTTGCTGCAGCCTTACAGCTACCACACCAGGAGCAGCTCTATGACCTTCCAAGCAATAGACAGCTACAGCTCTCCTGTCCCTGGCCAGGCAGCAGCAGCCCATACACCCCATCAGTTTTAGATGGAAATCTGTGTCCCACTTAGTCCAGGGCTCAGTGCTGGCTTGCAGGACAACAAAACCACACTCAGACCCTTCTGTGAGGAGAGAGATCTGCTCTTAGAAGTCACAGAACTACCTACAGGTCCCTGTGCAGAGTGAGCCCACAGTTCACTTTTGGGAGGCATCTGATGCCTGGTGCCTATGTGGATGCCTGCTGACACCTGGAACATAAGTGGAGGGTCCTCCTGGGATCACCACCCCCCAGGGCAGAAGCACAAGCAGCTGCCTGCCCACCACCACAGACGCACCTCACGCTCTCTCTTCTCCAAATACGCCAGTTCTTGCTCAGATCGTTTAATCTTCATGTGAATCTCTAGGTTTTGCTGGAAGGAGGAAGACAGAAGGCAGTGTCAAGCAGAGAACACAAGCTGTCAGGGTCATCTGCTCCACCCATAAGGAGCACAGGTAAAGCAGCATGCTCTTGTACCTGCACTATACCAGGCACAGCAGCCTCTCTTGCAGCCCACACCACCTGCTCCCCCACAAAGGCCTGGAGCCCTTCCTCCCTGCAGTAAGGAAGGCAACCAGTCCTATTTTAACCCATGAGCAGCTTGGCTCTCTAAAAGCAAGAGCTCAAAGGCAGCACAGAACATGGGGGTGCACGTGCCAAGTTCCCACTGCTCTCACTCTCATGTGTGCCAGCACCCCACTCTCCCCACTCTCCACAAGCCTTAGCTATCCCACTACAGCTTATAAAGTCACACCTTGATGTTATAGCACTCCCATGGCAGAAACAAGCAGTTCACACAATGCTTTGAACAGAGCTTTGGGGGAACTTTGCCTGCTGCTGTGTCAATTTCAGCAGAGCTCTTCCCACCCAACCACTGCATTTTCCGTGCAGCTCACAAAGCCATTGAGCCAATGGCAGCCCCCAGCTTCCCCATACCTTGTGCAGGTTGGAAAGCTGCTGGTGCTTGATGAGCACTTCCTTGTTGGGAAACTGCCTCCTGCACAGCAGGCAGGCCAGCTTGTTCCAGTCAGTCAGTTTGTCGTCGCTGGCCTTGGCCTTCCGTGCCTGCTCCTCGCGCGGTGCCGGTGGGTGCGCGGGAGGCGGCAGCCACTGAGCCTGGGACTGCTCCTCCTCTTCCTCCTCCTCTTCATTGTCACTGTCTCCTCCATACTCTCCCAGCAGTCCTATCAGAGGGTTCACCACCTTGGGCTGAGGGAAGCGGAGAAAAGTGTGACAGTTTGTAGCATCAAGCCTGCCAGGCCAGTGGGGCTTTGCTTCCCCAACCCATCTCCCCGTGACTCCTGTCTCTGTTCCAGTCCAAGAGGCAGAGAGTTGTTTCCAAGCAGCACAGGCAGGGAACAGAGAGGAGCTGGCTGGCTTCTCTCCCTTCTCACCATGGTGTGGAAGCCCTTCTGCTCTCTAGACAGGCCTTGCCTTGGTGCCAGGCTTTTCCAACTTGCCACGCACCTGAGAGCACAAGAAGCCAACCGAGGCAGCGGCTGTTTGGCAGTGAGCTGCTGTCACTCACTTCCTCTAGAAATGGAGATCAGCGAGATTTGGCCTTCCTCAGCCTGGAGGTGGCTGGAAGAGTTTTCTGCCTTAGGACTGGCTGAGTGAGGTCCTGCTCAAATGCAGGTAACAAATGTGCCCATGCTAGAAGCCCAAAACAAGGTCAGACTTAAAAAACAAGCTGCCTTCAATCCCCAGCACACCCTCCTCTGGCATGAGAAACATCTCTGGCACGAGAAACATCTCTGGCACCTCTGGCACTCACAGTTGCAGCCAGGCTGTGCTGAGCCTCCCTAGAACGGTATCCAGGCTCACACAGGTCAAAACACAATCCTGTGGAGATACTTACTGGGGCTGCACTCTCTTCCTTTTTCGCAGAAGGAGGTAAAGGCTTTTTAAAGACATCTTCTGCAGAGAACTTCTCCTCTCCAGTCTCAGTCTGAAACAGTCAAGAACAGGTCTTGAGACTGCCATAGCATGGACTCAGAGCACACAATATCTAAGCACTCAAACAGGCCCCCAAGGAAACCAGGTGGCTGGCAGAAATGAGTTGTGGTTCTGGTGGGAGACATTCCCATTCTGGGGAATCCAGAGCTCCCCTGGAGCCATACTCATGATTTCAGAGACAGCTGGAGCAGCTCACCATGCTGTCTCAGCCCACCCCACTCTCATTCTCTGCTACACTGTGATGCTGACAGTGGTCCCAGTTGTGCCTCATAGCAGTGAAGGAGGTGGGGCAGGGCCAGGTCACATTTGAGCACCTCTGTGTGTGCACAAAGGACATGAAGACCACGTACAAAGCCACCCCCACTGCCAGACAACACTGATTTTTTCTGCTGTGACTGTGGCACAACATATGGCCAGGCTCAGCCAGCATGGTGGGGCTTCCAGGATCCTCTTTATCCTGGACAGAGGGCACCAGAGACTGCAGCCAGCACTGCACAGGATGAGCCTGTGATACTCAGCTGTGTGCTCAGCAGCACAGACAGTAGGCTGGGATGAAGCTTCACTTTCACACATTTTACAGAGAACTGGGCTGGAGCCCTGGACAGGCTCCAATTTAGTGGCTCATGAGTTACTCATACTTGACCAGGGAAGACAAGTGTAACACCTTACCAGGCCTGTGCTCTCATCCTTCTTCACAGAGGGAGGCAATGGCTTTTTGAAGACATCTTCTGCAAAGAATCTCTCCTCTCCAGGCTCATTCTGAAAAATCCAAGAGTGGGCATTAGGCCAGTGATAACACAGGTGTCAGAGAGCACAGTACAGCCAGGAAGCCACTCCTGAGCACCCATGGAAAACAGGAAAGTGGGAAAAATGACAGAATGATTTCTACAGGAGATGCTTTTACCCTCCATTCAGACAGGACCATGCTTCTCCTAGGTCAGTGTCCCTGAAAGCCACCATACCTGGTGACTGCTTGGCTGGCTTGTCACCAGCCTCAGGGAGAGTTACAACCCAGCTGCCAGTACTGGTCATTCCACTCAGCACATTCAGACCAAGAGGCAAGGAAGAACACAAAGTTTCTGCATTGGTGGCTAAATCACTTCCAGCAACTCTCCTGGCATTCCTCAGGCCCTGTCATTATCACAGCCCTGAGCTGTTCTCAAACATCACTTTAGGCAGCTACTCTCAACCAGCAGCTCCCACACTGGCATTTGCTGACTGGGAACAGCAGTTAAGGACACTGTCCTGGGACTGGGGGGGCCAGGAACTACAGTTAGGGGAGAGCTGAGTATCCATCATCATCTGACTGGGTGTGTTTTAATGTGTCTGCCAGTTTTTTGTAGTCTATTACAACAGTTGGGTGCTTTCAGCAGCATGAGTGAAACATATCTCAGTTACCTGGATGTGTCTGAATCCTTCACCATAAGGAAGGGACGAGAAGCCCTGGATTCAATGTAAGGAGAGAAAAATTTCAAGAACTTACTCCCTGGCTGGACAACCACCATGCTCCTTTCCAGCTGCTGACCCCTCTGTCTTCTCTCACTGTCCCTTCCTTTTGGAATCCTCTAATTACTCTCTACTTTCTAACCTCTTCCTTCAGCTTCCTGGTGTCAGGTCATTCTGATGCCTGGAGGGACTTACCTTAGCAGAAGTACTTTTCCCTTTGTCCTTTTTGTCCCTGTTGTCCCTGCTGTGTGGCTCCTTCCTGTCACTTGTCCACTCTTGGCTCCCGTGCCGCCGCGTCCTGCTCTCCGTCGGGGGTGGGGAGGGCTCCCGGTCTATTGTGACTTCCCTCTGAAAGAGGCATTTGGAGCAGGCTTAGCCCAGCCCTGCAGGTTTTCTTACTGGGCTTCTTGTCCTTGCTGAGCTGGGGAGACCAGCACAGTAAGAAGGGACTGCAGAGGGCAAAGGCTTCAGAACTTTGCTAGGGGAGAAGACAGCTCAGCACAGCCAGGTCACCAGAGCACTGCCCTGCTCTCCCACAGCATGGACATCCCCAGGATCATGAAAACAAGATTATATTTCCAGAAAATCTCTGCTGATGGCTCTTTTTTGGCATCTTTACAGCTATTGCTGGCTAGGGTTGAGTAGCAAAGAGACCACAGATGAAAACAGAGCTCTGCTGTCCATTCTTTCTTACAGACAGTCACATATCACATGTCTACAGCAAAATTCAGCTGTGATGCTCTGCCTCTAAGTCTGCTCAAGTTAAAGCAGACAAAAACTCTCCAAAGGCAGAGCTTCAGAGGCCAGAGGCGGCTACAGCTGGTTCAACATACAGCTAATGGGTTCCTAGCCTCTCATTAATTTGATATTTTGCAACATGCATCCCTTTCACACAGGTCAGAAGACAGAGTGAAAAACACAAAGCTGCCTCTGTACTGCCCTACACTGGCTTGTCTTCAGGATGTGGCTGCAAAATCCCTCCAGAAAAGAGCAGTCTGTAAGAACATATTGCATGTAAAGCTTCCTTCCCATGCACTCACCTGAGTTCTGGGGTCATAGTATGTTCCAGCTATGGGATCATAGTAATTCCCAGTGTCAGGATCATAAATGTATGTGGACACATCTGATGGTGCTGAAGAGAGAGACAGGAGTTAGCACCACAGGCTTCCAAAAGCCGAACTTAACTTTTACAAAGACAAAAGCACGAACAAACATTACACTGGTGAAAGGATCAATAATGGGGAAGAATTCTTTTTTTCTCCTGGCAAGAGAGGTATGAGTATCTTCATATCCCTTGACCTACATAATCTTTTCTTTAAGGAGTAAGAGGGGGGATAAGTTTTCACAATTCTGGTTAGGACTCTGGGAAAACTTCCATATCAAAACAAATTTACAGGAGCTGCGCTGAGATCACAAGACCACAACACTTGGTCATGAAATTCAGTAATTTCCCTAAGAATGGGGTAATGAGTATCTACATCCACCCACTCCTGTGAACAAGGAAAAGCTGTTCTCTCTCAATCCTGTTTAAAGTGATGACACCCCCCACATCCCTTCCACCCCACTGGTGCATGAAAGCTCCTGAGAAGAAAGGGGAGTGAACTATTTCTACAGGAAAAGCCAAAGGCCTTAAGGGTAGTAGGCCCATAATGTCAGGAATGCTTCTCATTTCCAAAGTGTCCTTTGACAGACCTCAGAAATGCTATATATAAATCAGTAAAACAATCAGGAGTGCTCCTCCAGCTACTGGCATTGCTGCATCAAATGTATTTTCTTCTGTCTTCTCTAGTAACTGCCAGGCTGATTTTATCTCATCAGTTTTCCACAACAAGGAAAAATAGGCAGCAAGTTTCCTTTATCTGCATGTAGTTTCGCACAGTGAGAATAGAGAGAAACACATCATCAGATAGGAAAATGTGACTAAACAAAGTTGGCAAAGGAACTCACAAGTGGGTGTAGCAAACAAACCTACTCTTAGCCTTTAAAAATATTTTTGGGCTGATTTCTACATGTCAGTGCCCTTTTAAGGAAGAAAAGTCTCCACAGTAGGAGTGAAGCAGAGTTTAACTTACACTGTGCTCTGGTGCGTCTCTGTGATTCGCCACCCCTCCTGTCTCTCATGCCCCTTCTGCCCTGGAGTAAGTGAACAACACAAACAGATCAGAGACTCTTTAACAAACATCAGATTGCTTCTCCTCCCTCTAACAGGCCCAATGTTCAGGAGAAGAGCTCATTTAGCCATCCTAAACAGAGCACAAGCAGACATAGCTTTTCATCTCCAGAGCAGTGTCTGTAGATGTCAGCAGTGTCTGACACGGACAGTGTCACAAAGCACGAGATCTCTGCAGCTTCCATGAGAGGTGCTCATAGCAATCTGTATGGAGGCCTTCAGCCCATCCAGGGTATGGAAGAGTCCTGTAGTCCAGTAACAAACACTAAAGGGATCAGTCATCAGTGAAATCACTCTGTAAAGTGTGGCATCAAGTAACCCAGCCCAGAACTTCCTCCAGCAGCACTGACTTGCACTTCTATGCAGTGATAATCAGTATGAGGGGCAGAGCAGCAGTGCGTACATTAGAGCATTATCACCCCATCTTCAAACATGGTGAAACATGTTCTGCAGTATTTCAGCAGCCCAAAGAGAAAAAGCCTAACAGAGCCAGGCCCATCACCCCCCAGTGCTCCCTCCCTTTAAGCAACCTGCAGGGAAGCTGTGCAGACCTACCGGGCCATAGTAGGAATTGTCACCGTGCTCCCCATAGTCATTCCTGTTGAGATAAAGGTTGCAAGTTAATGGCAATTTGGTTTTACACTAACCTCAGTATATTCAAAATGATCAGCAGGACCAATAAAGGCAGAAAGACCATATTTTCTGGCCACATGTTGGACTGTGTCCATCCCAGGAGACAGACTTGGCAAACCACTGTCTCCACAAGAAATATGACTCCACTCTGCTGTGTCTGCAAAGATGAATCTCTCCACATGTTTTTAAAAAAGCTGAACCCACTAATTCCTGCAGAATGGGATTTGATGGCTGGACAACAAGATGCATTATGATCACTAATCCCATTCTGCTCAATCACCAAAGCTGCTTCAAGCTTCAATGCCTTCACTTCTCCAACACATTTTTTGGTTGTAGGAACATCTGTGCTAACTCCCATGCCAAACTTAAAGCACCTGCTCTGACAACAGAGTTCCAGCCTCACTGTACAGCACATAAAGGACAACACCACTGCCTCATCTGTCAGTACCTTCTCCTCCCTGTAGCAAGATTCACTTCCAACGTACGCCCATCAATGCAGATGGGGGGATCCAGGTTCTGCAGTATCTTTAGCAACCTCAGCGCCTCCTGTAAAAGGAAAAAGAATGTCCCTTTCCATGAGAAGGAAACAGCACATTTTACACATCAAGTCTGCCAGAAAGGAATGTTTTGTGCTCAGTAGAACAAGAAACAGAACAGTAAATATTAGTCTAAGTGTCAGTGAAGGGTATTTAGGATGTGACAAAAGGGATAAATGCAATGTGAGGTTCTCTGCTTGTCCTATGACTGCTTACAGCAGCCAGCTGGGGACGACATTCTCCTAGGGCTGCCAGACAGTGCAGCGCTGTGGCTGCTGCTGCCCCAAAGTGTTTTGGTAAACACTCTCTGGACCAACGTCAAAGAACAGCTGCGGAGCCTGGGAGCCACCCAGACACAGAAAATGTGAACCCTCCAACATGGGAGGGTCTGTTAATTGAGATTCTTGCCTTCTACAAACAAAAACAATTGGATTCAAGTTCTCTGCAAAGCAAATACCTATGCAAGAAGTGTTCAAGTTTAGAGTGTATAAAAAGAAATGTACTGAGGTGAGAAACTCAATCAGTGTCACAGCTTGTGACAACAATCAGTCTTTGACTCCTAAAGCCAGAGAACAACAGCTGTACCAGCTGAGAAGAAAAGGGAGTGAACTATTTCTACAGGAAAAGCCAAAGGCCTTAAGGGTAGTAGGCCCATAATGTCAGGAATGCTTCTCATTTCCAAAGTGTCCTTTGACAGACCTCAGTCTGTCAAATTCCTGTACCTGGTCAGACAAGCAGAAGAAAGGACTCACTCTAGCACAGCAGCCTCACAAGTACAGAGATTTCTTGCATTTCTGTGGTTTCTCTACTTCTAGAGATCTCAGATGCCAACAGAGGGAGCAGGTGAAAGCAGGAAAGTACTTACAGCATGAGATTCCAGCTCGATGAAGCCGTAGGTCTGCCCCATGCGCCCGGCCTTGTTCTTCATGATGCGCACGCTGGACGTGGAGAGCCGCACGTACGGGGCCAGGAGCCCCACGATCACCTCGGGGGGGGTGAACCGAGTGATTCGCTTCAGCATAATCGCTGAGAGACACGGCCAGGAACGTGGCCCAGGGAGAAAAAGCAGTGAAAAAAAGATAATTTAGAACCAAGTTTACTGTGACTAAACCACTCAAAGCAAGAGCACAGCTCCTTGCAGTCGAGTCTCAAAGCCATTGTTTTTTTCTCTCCACTTTGCAAGATGCTCCAGTTACCACCTCCAATTGCTAACCTTTCCTTCCCAGAAAAGAAAGGAGAAAGTGGCCCCTTCTCAGCCCAAGGTAACTGCTGGCCCAAAAGACTTTTGAAGCTGTGCTAAGTTAACTGCACCACCCTAAGCCAGCTCAGCCTGAATTAATTTTCCTAAAGGCAATTTGTCAGCACCTTTGGAGCTGGACAGCCCTCCATTACTCTCTGCCACAGATTTGCACAACATAGAAATAGCCTCCAGAGGTTTTAGTGAAATGCTGCCCTTTCTGCAGACGACCTCATGGAGTGCAAGCAAGAGGAATCCAAAACTGGTCTTTGTGTCACTCACTTCTGCTTCCTCCACCATCTGGTGGCGTGGCTTCCTCTGCTTCCCTCTGAGAGGGCGGCTCCTGGTGCCGGTCCATGTCCCTTCTCTTCTCCTGTGAGGGCCGATGCTCTCTCCCTTCATCTCTCTTCCTCGGCTCCTGTTCCTGAGGCTGACATTCCTGCTGTGGAGCAGGAACTGAGGGCTGGAGAGACTGCTTTGGAGATCCTGGTTGACCTGACAATTCTTGCTCAGGTGTTTCAAGCTTTGTCTCTGCTATTAGAGAGGAGAAATGAACTGGTTTCACATAAGATTGTTTCAGCAGGTATTTTTTTTCTCCTATTTTCTGGCCCTTGCAGTAGTGCTCCTTATAAAAGGTCAAGCTGTACTGCCTGTTGCATACCCACTGTTTTAACATTTGGCAGACACAAGGTTTGTTCAGGTACCATCATCCTTCCATTGCCTTGTTTTGTGTTGGGCTGCTTTACAGGACTTTTCTAGTCAGAGACAAGAGGCTTTTTGGCCTCCTTTTAGGATTAGCTCTTGCCTGAACAAACGAGAATCAAGGATGGATTTAGATACATTCCTTCCACATCCAGGACAACCTCGATGGCAGTGATATCCTTACTGTCCATGATGTACTCCTGATCATCCATAGCCAAACAATATCAATTAGTAACTGTCACCCTGTTTATATGCTAGAGGAAAACTGGGTTCAGACCCCCCTGAGACCACTGAGTCAAACACATCCATAATACAGTGACAGATTGTATCAGGTGCCTACTGACCACAGCTGAGGCAGGAACAATGTGGGAACACCCTGCACCCCCAGCCTAGCTATACCATTCAGAGAACACAATCCCAACAAGTTTCTGTGCTTGAAGGCCTCTGAATGGTCTGGCTTCACTGCAAAAGAGATCTCTACCTGAGCTTCCAACGCTGCTGGAAAGGGAAGCCAGATCTGTGAGGCTGCAAAGGCGGATACCACCAGCCCAGCACCTGCTGCTGAAGCCTCTTCCCACAAAGAGAAGCAAATGAGGGTGCAAGACATGGCAGAGTGAAGCTTCCCTCTTTAATGTCCCTGAGAGTCAGTCCCTGCTCTCCTTCTGTTTGGGCAGTGGGCGGCATGGCAGAACACACAACTGTTGGGAAAGCTGCACAGTGCCTTGCTTGGCTGCCAGCACAGCTCACCTTGGACAGGCTTGTACTCATTTGTCTCCAGTTTGTAGAGTGCAGAGTTTTGGCTACAGAACCTCATGCAAAATTTGCACATGAAACCAGTTTGCACCTGCAGCTGTGAAAACCGCCCGTGCCAATCACAGCCATGAGCACAACCCTAGAGATGAGGAGGGCAACTCTTACTGAATTCTTGCTCAGCCGACGTGTCCTCTCCCTCAGCACCACCTCTGGACTCTGGGCCTGCTCTGCTCCCTGTAAGAGAGGCACACTTCAGTCCACTTCACACCCATCAGTCACAAAGCATGCCAGAACTCATACAAAGCTGCAGTAACCACTGCAGATGCCTAGAGAGTGGCTTTGTTTCACCCAGTCATAGAGACGTTATCTTATTGCACCCTTTCCCAAGAAAAGCAGGCCAGTAGGAAGCATTCACCACAATCTGTCTTCACAGCAGGTTAAAGGCTCTGTTTAATTTGCTCCTGGGCAGTTTCATTACAACCCACAGCTATGCTGGGCCAGCTGTGTGAATTTTGCCGTCACAACACTGATGGAGGAGCCACAGAGCATGGAAAACACAACCACAGGGACAGGGCTTCAGTAAACAGAGATCGGTGCATCAGCAGTGGATGAACTGCCCTTCTGCCTGGGGCAGGAGTGCAGTACATGGAAGTCTGCTCAAGGATAAGAGTCAGGGCTTGCACAGTGGCTGGAATGGCAGGCAGTGCCAGAGGAGGGTGGAGGATTCACTCATGGCACTGCAGCCCCTGGTACTGCACCCAGGGATGGTGATGGTAGGCACAGCCATCATCCCAAAGAAATCAGTTCCTCATGGAAGTGTGTTTTGGCTCTTATGCCTTCCCACCCCAGAAATCAGAGGTGTTGGTGGGGTGAGGAGAAGCTCCTGGAGAACTCCTCTCATACATTTTTTACAGCCAGCAAGGTGAGTTCAGCAATTCCAGTCCTGGATTAACCTCTAATCTCCTCTCTTAAGAACAAGGGATAGGACAAATGGAAATGGTCTCAAGTTGCTCTGGGGGAGGTTTTTAGATTAGATATAAGAGAAAATTCCTTGACCAAAAGGGTGGTCAAGCATTGGAACAGGCTACCCTGGGAAGTGATAGAATTACCATCTCTGGAAGTGTTCAAAAAATGTGTAGGTGTGGTGCTTAGAGACATGGGTTAGTGGTGGGCTTGGCAATGATGGGTTAATGGGTGGACATGATTCCAGAGGTCTTTCCAACCTTAATGATTCCATGATTCTGTGATCCTAATCTGAGAGTCTCAAAAGTGAGGCAAATCTGAGTCTCTGAATGCCACTAAAACCATGCAGCTGCACGTCCCAAGGAAGGAGGGTTGAGGGGAAGCCATCTCACCTACAGAGAGCAGTGCCAGCTCACAGTGCCAAAGGACACACAACTATGACCCCCTGGATGAAAGGACAATACCAGACAGTAGGAGGGAAAGGCTGTGGGCAGTAAAACACTTCTCCACCAAGCCTCACAGCTGCAGAGAACCTGACAGCAACCCATTGCATGTAACATTTTTAGTGTGGACAGGCAAAAAGGGTCTAAATGAAGCAAAACTAACAATCCTCCCACACAGTGCTCAGCTAGTCCACCAACAGGGATGCCATGGGAAACCAGAAGAGAAACTTACTTGTCAGGTTAGATGAAACTTTTAACCGACCAAGCTCAGGGGACCAGATATACTCACCATCTCTTGGGAGCTTGCAATAGGAACAGGAAGATCTGTAGCCCACAGTAGACACCTTACACTGCAATGGAAGATGGACAGCATGAGGAAGTCGTGTTTTGAAGGCAGTGGGTACAACCTGCTCCAGAATTCCAGACTCTGCAGCGTGCTTTCAGAAAGTAACAGCCATGAAAAGTTACAGTGATGGGGAATGGCAGCAGGGGCCTTTGCTGGAATTGTAGGTACATGCTCATATGACTCACAGCTGGGTTTGCCTTGGGAACAGGGCTTTCACACAACTATGGAGCACACATTTATTCACTAGTCCTTGAGATGGAACTCTTCCCCCTCTCAAGTGATGCTGGATCAAACATTCCCTGCTAGGCACAATGTTGATTCTAAGGGTCCAAAGTTACCTTGGCATTCTCTAACCTGAATTCACCCCTCAAGCAGTGCTGAAGTCCCAATCTGAGCTGAACTGTAGGTACTGATGTAATTTGGAGAGTTAATAATGAGGTGTCTGCTAACCAAGAGGCAGAGCTGTACAGGCTTGGATGGTTATCCCACCTAGAGCCCCTGTGGGGAGAGCCAATTGTCCCAATTTCACAGCTCTCTCCAAACACAGCACCCCTGACTTCCTCCTTAAGCTCTTGGCAAATGCATTGCTTTTGTTTCATAGCAATTTCTTCCTATGACTGAAGCCTTGTGGATGCTCTAGGGCACAAGAAAGCTCGTTCAGGTCCTGGTGTAGCCACTGTATGTCCCCACAGCAACAGTGGGGACATACAGTGCAGCCACCTCAGTGCACTGAGAGCTGTTTGAAACCACTGCTTGAAACTTGTGTCTCCACCTCCAAGCACTGCAAGCAGAGATGAGGCACAGAGCAACAGCTCTGCTTGCAGCTGAGTGCATCCATCCAGCTGGATGAGGGTCTCTGTAGCCCAGGGTGATCCAGTGGACAAGATGGGACTCTAATTAGAACCAATCCTTTCAAGTCCTGCTGCAAACTCTCAGCCTGTAGTCAGTGGGAATGCAGGCAACAATCCTGTCCTTTCTCCAGCAATCACCTCCAGCCTGCTGCAGCCACAAGTTCCTGTACTAGGAGAACCTCGGGGAGGGCACAGGAACAAACTGACCCTTGGGCAATGGTGCTTTCCCAGAAATGGACCAGTTCCAGCATGAACTAAACTTGGCTCATGCTGCCTAGACTTGGATCCATTTCCCTGCTTCCTTCCCTGCTGCACTGACCACAGCCACAGCTAGACCACAGGTTCCTGTGTGAGGCAGAGGGGTGGTTACACACATGAACCAGAGCAAAGCCTGTTCCATTCTGGCTGGCAAAACCACTGTCTCATTGTGGTTTTTAAGGAGTAAGGATCCACACGCTATTTTCCCTACATTTTAAAAAGGAACCACTGAATAGGAACAAGGCTGCTCCGTGCATAAAAAATCTGGCTACCTGCACCACAGCAACATGCCTGCAGAGGGGAGACCTAAAACAAGGTAGGCAAAAACACAGTTTAGAAGGGGCAAGAGCTTCAGGGCAGGTATTAATTACTCTGAGGGACTTTGGCCACCGAGCAAATATCCAAGACTCCTCTGAGCTGCCACTGCCAGGAGTGCCAGCAGGAGAAGCAGAAGGCAGCTCTGAGCACATACTCACACGTTTGCAGCGCCAGAACTCTGGGCAGGGAGTGTATTCAAGGGTCACCTCCTTGCCACCGATGGTAAGAGTTCCCTGTTGAGACAAGGGGGTGAATGACCAACATGCCCAGCACACACAGGTTACTCAGAGGCAAAGAAAGGGGTGAAAGCTCTGGTTCCTAAAGGTTTTGCAAGTGAAACAGGGTGAAAGGGGGAGAAAGTCTCCCAGTTCAGTTAGCTGGAGCTTTGCCATGGAAGTGGGAGGGAAACAGCCTGTGCCCTGCTCTAGCATGGGGCTGCAAGGCTGTGGTAGCTAGCTCCAGAGGAGGCAGGCAGGAGAGGCCTTGCCACCTCCCAGGAAGAGCAGAGACAAGTAGCTAGAGTGGGAAACTGCTGTAAGCTGCTTTAGTCCAGCTGCTGGCAAGGGGCAGCTGGACAGATTCCCTCATGCCAGCCACCACCAGGCTGGCCTCAAGGCAGCTACTCAAGGAGGAATGTGTGGAAAAATCCTCTCAGGTGAGAGAATTTCCATACTTGGGTTAGTCTTCATGCCAGTCATGAAACCATGGCTTTTCTTCAGAGAAATACACCAGAAATGTGCTGCTGGCCCTGCAGTCAGCAGAGCCAGTGCCCTGCAGCCAGCCCTTTTCCCTGCTGAGGCTGGCCTCGAGCACCTGAGCAGCAACACCCGAGGGCCTCCACTGCCCACAGATACACTGCTTCCAGATCCTCAAGTGGTGCTTTGGAGATGTGCCAACACACCCACAAGCTCTGCTGAAATGCAGATAAAATGGGTCACAGGTACAATCCCCTGGCTCCTGCCTGGAGCAGCAATGATTGCTGGTGGCTCCCATCTGCCAGGGACAACAGGCCATGCCTGGGCACACAGGATGCAGGCAGGCCAAGTCACAGATGCACACAACCATGAGACATCTCCTGTCACTGGAGGCACTGCCAGACCAGGCAGCCTGGATCCCCCAGTACCACAGTTTGAGACTCAGTATCAATGGAGACCCAGACCCAGGTCTCCCAAGTCCCAGGAGAGCAGCTGCCTGACACACAGACAGATGTCAGGGACCTGTAAACAGTCCCAGCCTGTTTTGGGGACCTCTGCTGAGTCAGAAGCTTCCCAGGTACTCTGACCCAGTAGCCTCACCATGCAAAAACCCCCAGTGCAAACCATGAGCACAAGAAAACAAGTTCCCAGAGTTATTATTCAGAAATCATGATACACCCATGCATGAACTGCTCTGCAGAACGTGAGGGAGATGCTGGGGAATATGCAAAGTGGGAGTGAAGAGTTCATAGAAGGGAATCACTGAGTGGCAGTACAACAATCCTTTAACTCCTACGAAAGAACACGGCAGGGTTCCACCACCTCCCCTCTTCACATCCTGCCTTCTATGAACCAAAGCCCTCCTTTCCTACCAGGCCTATGTTGAACACTTTGAGGGGTTCCTTTCTGCCACCCAGCTGTTCAAGCACTTCTTTCCAACATGGATCTGCCTTTGCCTGACAGAAAGCCGAGCATTTCTGGACCTTGCCAAAGGCTGGTGTGTGCACTCAGAGCACCCTGCTGCACCTTTGGAGAATCTGCTCAGGGTCTATTCACAACAGGGAGCATTGCTCACTTCACCTCTCTACAAGAGGCTTTGCACCCTCTTTAAGGCATGTGAGGAAACACAAGTGAGAAAGGGAAGTGGAAATCAAGGCTGTCCCACTGGAACTGTTGGTCCTTGAGACAGACGTGCTCCCTTTCCCAAGCAGGGTACCCACCACATCCCAGCACACACTCAAGAGATGGCAGTGCCAGGAGCAGGCTAGAAATGCCCATGGGTGCCTCAAGACACACTGAGCAGAGGCAGGAGGAGAAGGCAGGGTGCACATCCTCATGAGCCCAGGGAAATCCTTGGGAACAGCAGCCTCTCACCAGGCAGCTGTAGCCCTGCCTAGGAGCTCAGGAAACAAAAAACTCGATTAGAGCACATCTCCTCTGGCAGGGGCAATCCATCACAGAGCTTCATCCTTCTACCAGACATTGAGGACAAACCTTGCCAGAAAGCCTGAAGATTATTTTTGGTTTTATGGAAAATGGTATTTAAGTGCATGTTGTGCTGGTGGTGCTGGTCCCTTCCGCAAATTCCATTTTCGGAGGCTGCAGAAAGTGTCACTTGCATAATTACTCCCTGATTTCCCTAACACCCTGCTGATTGCCTGCTCACTTTTTCAGCAAGCTCTCTCTTACTGATTTCTTCTTGATAAAGTAATTTTCAAGGTTGCAATCATCATTTAACTCTCCAAAATGAGTCTTTCACTTAGGACACACATTGTCAGGATTCAGTGGCTTTGAATTCCTCATTCTCCCATTCTGTTACTAGATTCCATCACAAATATTTTCAGAATCTTTTTTCTCTAGTGCCTGTCTCTGCTTACTCTTCTTCATCTAGATCTTTTACTGTGCAAAAATTTTTGGATACTACTCTAAATTTCAGTCCAATTGAGCAGATTTCAATTGAGCAAATCTTGGTGAAATGACAAAGATTTTCTGAAAATTTCAGGGAACAGTGCTGGGGAGGGGGGGAAAGGGTAAGCTCAAAGTATGCCATATATTGTGTCTGGCATCATATTTCTTCCAAATTCAGGCATTTTGTCCTGGACTTTTTCACCAACCTGCACTATGTATGTTAATTCCTCTGTATTTTTAATACCCTGTACTTTGGAGCAGCTTGGCTTTTTCTAAGTCAGAGTGAAACAGAAATGTCTCTCTGGTCTTCCCAGTCAGGAACCTCCCCCTCATAACTAGCAGTAAACACAGAGTTGACTCACCAGTGAAGGGTTTAAAAGGCAGCACAGCTTTGCAGCACCAGGACAGCAAGCTCTCAGCCATGGAAATGCCCACATTTCCAAGGGCATGAACAGATTCTACTGTTTTCTGAATTGCCAAATTCATCAAAACAGAGCATCAGGACTTTACTGCTGGGAGCAATGCTTTGTGCTACTGTTTGATACCTTTCAAACATAGTTATACATGGATTTTTTGCTTAGAGACCATTGGAGATGCAACAATGAATTCTAATCTAAGAGATACGATTCAGTCTCAGCCAGTTCAGCTACTAAAAAATCTGCCCTATGGCCAAGTATGTAAATAGTCCTGTCAGCAGACTGATCCATGGAGCAACCCTGCCATGAGATGGTCCTAGAGAGCTGTGCCAGGAAACCATAAAGCCTGTTTGCAGAGAGCACACACAGTGCAGCCATGTCTCAAAGCTCTTCACTGAGCAGGGACAAACCCCACAGGAACATGTTGCTTTTACAGAGGGAAAGAAAAAAGGAGAAAATCCCTTAGCCATGATATCCACAGGTGATGCAATCCTTCTGAAAGCACTTTGGAGACTGTGTCAGCAGGGCACAGAGCTTCAGCAACAAAGCTAGTTTCACTAAAGCAGTTTCCACGCTTTTTGTTCCCAAAAGTAGCATTAAAGAGTACCAGGAAGGTAGGCCTACCTGTGAGAAAAAAGCCAGACCACACCCTAGGACATATCACGCCCACCTTTGAAGTTTGGTTTAGCTCACCTCTAGTTTACCCTGTGTGTAACAGCACTGCTCAGCACAGAGCCCAGCCTGGCTCTGCAGGTACCTGAGCACTCTGATCCTGCTTCCTAGGGAACCTGTGGAGCTACTGCCAGGGCCAGGAGACAGCCTGCTGCAGGTCAGGCACTGCACAAGCCACTGCTTCAGCTGCTTGTCTGTCAGTTAGCATTTACTGTTAGCATGCTGGGCTTTTTCATGCTTGTTGACAGCCTTTTAATGATGATGACTGGGGGTTGAGGAGGGGGAGAACTTGCCAAAAAAGTATCTCTTTGCTCTCAAGACTGAGATGACAGAATACAAATCATCAGTGTCAAAGCTTTTGCTAACTGTTTCTCTGAAAAAAAATTAGAGCATCCAAGAGTGACCTAGAAAATTGGAAATGTGGAAGGAGAGCTCTCGGAACACAGCCACTCCCTCAAATAAAACCAAGCTTCTCCTTTAACTGAATCTATCCAAACACTGAAACCTTCAGTAAAATTTAACTTTTGAGCCTCCAAACAATGAGCTGACAGGGTTCCAGTATTCCACCCCGCAGGTCATGCCTAGGCAGCTACAAGGGGGACTGTGAAACCACACGGAGATGTGGATGCAGCAGCCAGCACCACCATGGACTGCTGTGGAGGAACGTGCTCCAGCTCTTCCAGAGGGATGGCAACAGCCATCCAGCCAGGATGCCACCATCCCTGGTCACAAGGAAGACCATAAGTTCCTGACTTAGTGGAACAGCAGTTGTCAGTCCCACCTTTACAGACAACACACCTGGGGTGGCACACATCAGTTTTGGAACAGAACCAAGGCTCAGCTACCAAGCACCCAAATCCACAAGGATTACTAAGCCAAACTTTTCTTCTTGGCTACAACCCCAAAGCAGTGTAGGAGATGCCTCCACCACAAGTGAACCATTCTTCAGACCCCCTTTAGCAGCTGGCTCACGCACAAACCAAACACCACATCAACTAATTATTTCCTAATATTGTTTGTGGTCTGATTAAATGGAAAATATCTGTACCATGAACTGAAAGGTTCAGGTATCCGTCTCGCTGAGTAATAACCAAGCTGGAAGACTGGTTATGTGGTTCAACACAATAAAAATTAACTGAAAATACCATTTGTAAACAGATAAAAAGCTGCATATGAAGATTATGACAAAAGAATGCTTACGGGCAGCACAGTAAAGCAGTCACATTAAAATACCAGCACTAACCTTGTTTACATGATGTTAATTCAGCCCTCTTCTGCATATTTACTATAATTAGGATGGTTATTCAAAAATCAGTATACATCCGTCATTTAAAAATTATTTAAAATGATTAATGACAAGTGTTTATTGCCTTGGGAATGCTCAGACACTACCCCAGGAGGCAGTCTGGGAATGCAGTGGATGCCCCTGGTCCCAGCAGCACTTCCCAGAATAAAAAGCTCTTGCCATCCTCAGGGATGCACTGGATGGCACAGCACAGGAGACAAGGGGCTGACAGCACAAGCCAGGTTATCTAATTGGAACTGCAAATCAGAATGCATTCAGGTTCTGCTCCTATTTGAGTATGGATTAGAAATGCAGATTTAACAGCCCCCAACCACCACACAATGCAAGTTATGTAATGGCATCCTATTCCACTGGCATGCACCATGCAGAGGCTGAGTGGGAGCTGGCAAGGAGAGCACAGGGTTCTCTCCCTACACAGGATTCACCTTCAAATTAGGCAGGCAGGTAGGTGAGATCAAACATCAAAGGTCTCCCTAACTACCCCCAGCTGCTTGTGGAATTGAGGAAGCAGCAGCTTCTTGGGATGAAGCAGAGGGCAAACACCTGGGAGGGTAAGAGACTAGCTGGAAATATTTCAGAAGATCATCTCAGCCACAGAAACTGGCTTCTCATCCCGTTTTCCATATGCTGAAGTTTTTATCCCTGAATTCATCAGCAGCTGCTGTACAAGGGACTCAACTGCACAGAGCAACAGGCAGTACATGTGCTTACCTCTGACAAAAAGCAGATGACAAAAGCTGTGAACCCACAAACCACAATCCATCTGTAATTAAACAGTCAGAAAATGGAACGTGACATGGAGCTGAAGAAACAAGAGCAATCCAGGCTGCTGCAGGGTACTGCAGCAATCTGGCATTTCCTACAGCAAGAGAACTACAAGCAAATTCCTCATGAAGTGGGATTTTCCCCAAGGCTCTCAGCCTCCTTCTGGAGTTCTCAAACCAGTTGCAGCTCAGGGATTGCTTTTTATTGGCCTGATCTAGCAGTGCATCCAGCACTCTACTGCTGAGTGGCTGACAGCCAAGGCAGAAGATCCAAGATATACAGGGGGAAAGGATGGTTTGAAAAGTGGTGGATCCCTGAGGAATTGTTACATCACCAAATGGATCCAAACAACTTTGCTGTGCACTATTATTACAGATTTCCATCAAGGCTAACACTGAGATGACAACTGACAACATAAACACTGTGTTAGTGGTCACCCAAAGAGCAGGATATTTGGCTCTTGGGCATCAGAGATGCTACAGAGCTGAAGAGCACGTGGCATCACCTTGCAGCATTTAGCAGTAAGGCATTAATTTCAACAGTGATCCAAGGCTAACCAGCATGGCATGCTCAGGGCTCCTGGTCTTCAGGGTCAGGGGAGGCCTGAGAATGAGAGCCCAAAGCTGTCACCATCCATCCTGAGCTGACAGAACACTGCTTCAGGCACACCACTGGTGGGCACGTTAAACAAAACTGGCACTAACACAGAACTAGGCATTAGGAAGATAACTGAGAGAGTCCTAAACATTCAGTAGCTAAATGTAACAGATTAAGATGCTATATAAGGATTATTTTAACTCAGATAGCTCCTGGTACCTCTTTTTCAAAGTCCTTTTATTGGAAACCCATTACCCACTAGCACTGGGACCATCTCCCCTGCCCCACAGGCTTCCATGTCTACTTGCTCCCTCCTCAGGCCCCTTCCTGCCTGGTTATCCAGGCCATTTGTCCTTCAGCAGAAGGTGCCAGTCTGCATCCTTTAAGTATCTTATTTCCACAGACACCCCAGCTAGCCTGCTGAGACACCTCCAGTTTTCTTCCTACGGTTTCTAAATTCCCTGGATACCAGCCATCCCCTTTTTAAGCAAGTCCCAGTATCTTTCTAGAGCTCACCTCCCCCCACCGATATCCTTCTCGCAAATACACACAGAAATTGCTTTTCAGACTATGCCAGCTCTCTACATTTTAATGCTTGAATTTTGAACTCCAATTCAGTTCCAAGTTAGGACTCTCAAAGTGCTTATCTTTTAAACACAGCATTTGCTTTGCTTGTCAGCACTCTCAGCCCTGCTCTGAGAGCACCAGCATGGTGGGCACAGGCAAGCTCCCAATTACAGCTCCGGGAAGGATCACAGCGATGTGCCACAGCTGGGGAGAACACACAATGTGCTCAGCACCTCACGTGCTCAAGGGCCAGCTCTGGGCAGCAGGTGATATGAATAGCTGCTGCATTTCACCCTCTAAGTAGATTTCAACCTGTCTGAAAGTTTTCTTTGATCCAGTGAAGCCAAGTGGACTTTCACATGCCACTCAAGGCCCTAATGCATCTCCTCCTGGCTAATGCCAACCTCCAGCTTCCCTCACTCCTCTGAAGAGGGCATCTTTGCAGATCAGCTTATAGGATCACTGGGAAAAAAGTGGAAATTTTAAAATGAAAGCCTTTCCTTTACATCATTAAGGAGTCAGAAGATGATTTCTAGAGTCCACGCAGTGAGGATCGGGGGACAACAGCTCAAAGAAGGACAAGTTCTGTGCTCTGGTGTTACTGGCTGTGCTTCCACTCCACAGCTAAGAGAAGCATGGATGGTTAAGGCCATATAACAAGGTAAGTGTAGGAGACCATGCATGTGAGTTTCTTTAACAGCTGGACTTGACCTTATAGTTCTTTTCCAACCTCAATGATTCTAAGTCAAACACTCACTTTCATGCTCAGAAAACTATCAGTCAGGTTGAATCCTCTATTTGAAAAATATACCCAAACTATCAAAACTTAAGAGTATTTAAATATTTAGCATATTGAGTATCATTATTCAGATGGCTCTAGGGAAGGATCCACATGGCTCTGCCTCATCAATATTCCTTTACTTTTCATGGGCTACTGCATGGACAATGTTTGAACAACAGCTGCTTCACAGACCCCCTTCTCTCCCAAGACAGGGACTTCCCTCCTCTCTCCAAAATGCTGCTCTATTGCCTAGACATATTTCTCACTAGTTTTTTTTTTTTACATGGCCACCTTTTTCCTCAAAGGTAATCTCATCCCATCTCACTGTTAAACAATATAAAGCTTAAGCACATTAGCACAATGCACTAATCCAGTCCAGGACCTTCCTGTGCACCTCCCTCAGGGATACTTTACAATTAGCAATGGCCAAAAGGAAGCTAGGAAACAATGAGGAAACACCCAGCACCTTAATCATAGGTTTGAAGTACAAATATCAAAACCCTAAAGAGCAATTCCAATGCAAAATCATGGTGGAAAAAAAGTTAGGCTGTAAAGCTCTGCCTTAAAGGGGCAAATTTATTGCTAGACAATTTAATTAAGCATTTGAAGACCCCACACAGAAACAACACATGTTCTTCCAGTGGAGCATGTACCTATGGGATTGCACACCAATTCCAACACCTGCACAGGGAACAGAACTCAGGGTGTTCTGTGCAGCAGCAAACATTTGCTAAGAACACAGCAACTGTGATGGGGAAGGGTGTGCTCCAGAGGCTCCTCCAGACACGCCTCCAAACTCCATTCTTAGGCACTCAGAGCCCCCCCTGGCAGTGCCTTCTCTGCAGCCCAGGCAAGCTCCCTGCAGGACAGTCCCTCCGCTGAAAGGAAAGGACCCAAAAACCCTGGGAAGAGGAAGTATCTCTGAAGAAAAGAGGGTTTTATCCTTGGAGACATAATTTCTGAGTATTCCTAGATTCCCAGTTAATGACAAAAGTGTGTGTCCGATACTGCCTCCCTCAAGATAAGAGCCCTGCCATTTGCCACCAGCAGTGCAACACTTACCTGTGTCATCTTAATGATGATTCCCAGCACACCACTGTGACCTTGATGTGGCCTGTCCAAAAGCCATATCCAGATCCTTAATGCTCACACCTGGACAGAACATCAAGGCAGCTGGCCCACCTTCAGGCTGGCACCTGTACAGATTTCTGTGTCTGAGCAGATGCTGCCTCCCGAGAGCTCTTCTTAGGAGCTGATTTGGAAAACAGCTGCTTTAACCTCTTGGCTCAGTATTTGCCAAGAAACCTGACACAGCATGAAAACAGTTATCCAAGCCCTTTGGAGGGAAATGATTATTCCCTGCCAGCATGGCTTGGGTGCAATGTAACACTAGTGGGTGTCATAGTTCCCTATGGGACCCAGCACCTCTTCCTTTTTCAGGGCACTGAGGTTTAAGAGGTTCATTCAGGCAACTGCACTGCACAAAGTCCAGAGGAAAATTCAGATAATTCCTTCCTGGTCAGTTCCACATGAACCAGGCCCAGAACAACAGCTTGTCAGGGGAAAAAAATCCAAACCATCTCAGCACTCCTCTCCAGTAATATCACAGGTTGGGAAGAATCATTCAGGCTTTCAAAACCTTAGGGCTATAAACAGTAAAACACCTTAGTCATCATATCATTAATGTACAGCTTTGCACCGTGAGAAAGCTTCTTAGTGAGACTTCTCAACCTGGTATTAAGTGTATGAAAATATATCTTGGGATTCTTAAGACTTAAAATTACTTTCTCTGTTAACTCTGCTCCTGAGATCCTTGATGGAAAAGTACATCAAATGTTTGCTTGGGCTTTAAATGCCATCCTGGCTCAAATCTGGTTCATGAAGCCCATCTGAATATTGCTAATTTCCTTGTTAGACATGGACTGTACATCACAAAAAATGAAGATTTCCCCTGTTGTCTATGAAAATGGGAGAAAATTACTTTCATTCTCTTGTTCTAAAGACAGAGTTTTAAATACTTAAATCTTATGTTTACAGCTTTATAGCTTTGACCCTCATTAAAAATGTAATTCCTTACATGATAGACTTGATTTTAGACCCCTGTCCTTCAGAAGCTGTTTGTTCATCCTGTGGAAAGCATAACTAACTGAACTTATAGGTGGCCTGAAGAGATGGAGATGCAGGAGGCATGTTGTTGGATGCAACATCTGGTGGCTGTCAACACATACACACAGTGCAAGAGCACCACAAAATAAACCTTCAGGCAGACTGCTCCTTTACATCTGATAGCTTTTGTTCTGCAGAAGCCAGGAAGAACTTTCCACCTCCGTCCTACATCTCCTTGTACAAAACAGCTCCAAGATTTTCCCACACAACCCTCTTCTGGCAGCAATTGTAGCCAGGATTCAGTAAGTTGGTCACACAGTGCTATTGAGGACCTGTCAGTGGCTGTCCCATTCACAGATTCCCTCATATGATGGAAGAATAAATTCTCCCCCTTATGTGAGAGGACTGGGGAAGTTGGTGCCTTTCCTCAGCAGTGCACAGGGATTTTGCCTGCCAGCACTCTCATTGCTCTTCCCCCTCCTGTGTTTCCTGGTCCTGCACAGATGCAGAATGACAGCAAAACTCCTGATCTCTGATCTTGTAGCACACAGTGTTTCTTGTGCTCTCTGTAGGTATTAAAGCTTTAATAAGAGTCTAGAAGGTGCCCTGTGGCTAGCAGGGGAATGGGGTGGATAATAACTCTGTGTCCTCCTGTGTTAAATACCTGTTTCCTTGTTGCCTGTGATTGATGGATAATGACACAATAGCCCATTTAGGCGTGCCACCCCCATTTTCCACTGTAATAATTTCATTTCTAGACAAGAACATTAACAACCCAGTTACAGTCGAATGGAAACAGAAATTCACAAATAAAAGTTGCTGACTGCTAGAGCTTTGATCTTCCATCTTCAAACTTGAATCTGAATTTAATATTTTACTCGCATGAGTCTCACAACCAGAGCAGAAAACAGCAAAATGCAATGTACTCCTTTGGAATGAACCCCAATTCCAGACAGCCAAACTTCCATTATTTAAACTGAAAAGGTCCTATACAAACTCAGCTGGGAAGAAAACAGAATAAAATCTACATCTGAAGGGAATTCCAGCTCTCTCTCACTATCAAAACCCTAGATACATGATTTCTACAGAAGGGCAGGCAGACCATTTCTTTGAAGAGAAGGAAACAGTGGTTCTGCCTTCTTCCTTAACCCCAGGAAGCGTGCAGTTCAACATTTTTTTCCACCTCTGGAGTCAACATTTTACCTTCCTGTTCCAGCAATCCAACACCAGCAGTGCATCAAATAATGGAAAAGCAATCGCTGCTAAGATAGCACAAAAGCATGAACGAACAGTTCTGAGGCTGAAGCTCACAACAACGACTCATCAAATGAAAACTGCAACATTTTGGTGTGCTCCCACTTATCAAAACAGTCCAGATGGAGTCCTAGCATTATAATCTGGCTCATATGCTTGTAAAACATATCTGGTGTTCCCCTCGACATTGCTGGAATTAGGCTGAGGACTCATTGGACTCAGCCCAACAATTTCTGTCACCTCGTTCTCAGTGACGGGTCCTGTGCAAACCATTATGGCAAAACCGTGATAGGAAATGGTCTCACTCTGGAAATGAAAGTTGTGGTGCATTCACTGAGATGTCTTGATTCATGACTGAACCAGTCCAGACATTTCCCTCTCACTGACTGCTCATCTCCCTTAAGACTCTTCAGTGGTATCATCAGCACCGTCCACTTCTAAGAGTACAGAGGGAATTTCTGAGAGTGCAGCTGCAGCTTGGTTAGTCACCAGCTTACTTAGAGGATGACTTCAAAAGCATCAAAGCAAATTAGTGGCATGAGTCCTACTACTTTCATATAGGAGCTTGATCAAGGGATTTTACAACCTAATCCAAAATCCCCTTCTGACCATATACACAATCAACTGCAGCACCACAGTCTGTCCTACACCTGATTTACCGTGTTCCTTTGAAGTACTCTGAGGCTACGAGGCACACACCTTCCAATTGGTTACACAGGGATATATTTAAAGTTTCTACAGATCTTCACAGAAAATCAACTAATGATGAATGCAAACTCAATTAAAAAACATACAGTCTGTGAGAAAGAGCAGCCAGCAGTAAACCACGGCTCTGTTTTAAGGTGAAACTGCACCTATAGGTAGCATACACAGCATAATCTATGACTAAGATTTCCCCACTGGCACACCATTATTCCATTAACACATTAGGAGGAGAGGACCTGACAGCTACAGAGACAGGGTGCCATCTGTATCCTGCCCATGCATCCAAAGATTACTTCAAATCTTTCCTAGCTCAAGGCAAGATCTCACCTAGAAACGAATTCAAAGGATGAGTGTTCCAGATGCCTCATCACTCAGGAAAATGCTCTGTGTACTGAAAATGACCAAACCAAAGCTATTTCTTAAGGAATGCTCTGCCAATGAGTCCTCTACAACACAACTTTAGCCCTATGGAAGGGGCAGAGGCAGACTGACCCATGGTACACGCTGCACTTTGCATGCAGAACCTTTCAAGTACCCTCATTTCTACAACACCAGTGCTGGGCATGACCAAAGGTCCCGCTGTCCCATGGTGGTTCCTCACTCTGAGCCACCAGTGCAGGGAATATCCAACCTTTTCCTGCCCAGCAGCTGTGAGTGATGCAGCACAAGTACTGATATATCAGATCACACAGCCAATCAACCAGAGAGGACTGGACACCTGTCTTGTCAATCACTCACAGATCAAGTTATTGAAACAAATTTCAGGAAATCACAATTATTCCCTCCAGCTCCTGGCATTGTAAACAGAACATCTAATCCAACAGAGAACAACTTGATTACCAAGGCATTTATAATCTATAGGGAAAGAATGGTTATTTCAGAGTTACACCATCACACAGATTTGTTAATGTCAATGGGCAAAAAATTGCAACAGACCCATCACCAGAACAGAAATGCAGGGACCAGGAGGGAGAGCAGTTTCATTTTAGAGAAGGGTAGGGAGTGATGCTTTATGTGAAACAACCTATTTATATAGCAGCCCAAGCCAACCTCAGCACACAGAATAGATAATTCTGTAATATACAGCAATATTGGAGTCCTGAGATAACCCTGCTGGGCCACACATCCCCAGCAGCAATCAGAGATACTGAGGAAGTCCCATTTAAGCATGTGCTGCATGCTCCAGCCAGCTCACCCAGAAGCTGTCTTCTGGGACAATCCCATTGCAGAGCAGCAGTTCAGCAGCAGCAAACACACACAGTCCCACCACATGGGTAAGGTGAGGCTGAAGGAAAAAGGAGGACAGGATTTTGGAATACGAGCAGGGAGGTGGAGGGACATGGCAAGCTGGGAATCACACAAGTAGAGCAAGAAGATGCAGCTTCACAACTCTTCTAGTGAAAAGTGAACTTATTTTAAAACACATTGGATAGCATGGTTTGCTTCTTGAGGCAAGGCAGGACAGAGCTGCCAAGAAGGAGGTTGTAGTTTTTTTATCTGGGAAGGGCTGGAGAAAACACATTGATGGGAAGCTACTATTGGCTGAAAGGAAGAGTGTGTGAAGTCTCTGGCAGAAGATCTCTTACAACCTTCTGTGCCAAAGGAAGAGGGACTAAGAGGATTCACACGGCTTGGAGAGCTGAGATGACAGAAGATGTTGAGAAGACAGAAGAGAAAAAGGTCCAGAGAAATATTTTTGGTACTTTTTGGCAGTTACATTTTACAACAAAAGCCACCCTTCTCTGCACATGGAAGGTCCCTGCAGCACGCAGAGATTAAGCCAGTCCTTCCAAACAGGCAGTGCATTTATCACAGCTTCATTGCAGGATACACACATGGACACCCACGCACCCAGCCCTGTCACAGGTCACTGCAGGCAGATCCAACTGCTTATTCACAGTCAAGTGCCTGCCCAGCTGCAGGAGCTCCCCACTGCAGGCATCCATACTCATCTCCAAAGCTGACAACTCCAGTTAAATGCTGGTACAATGCAGTGATTAGTGAGACACGAGAGGGAATGAAAAAATGATTGACTCAACATGTCAAGCCTCTGTGATGTAAGCCCAGGGTGAACTCATGACAAGGTCACACACTGAATCAGATACAAAAAAAACCCAAATCAGCTCTGCTGCCTGGAAATCCACTCATCCACTAGCCTGTGGAGAGAACTTTCCATAGGTCAGGTGGCTCATTAAAATTCCTCCACAATGTACATGTTTCCCAAACCATTGGGATGTTTACAGAAGAAACTGCCGAGGTATACAAGCCTTTCCCTCACTCAAAGTGGAAGACTTCAAAAGCAGATTTCTAGAAATCCACATTCAAAAGCAGGACAGGCTTCGTGGGGGTGAGGGAGAGGAGGGGAAAAGGAGGTGCTAATGACACAACCTGAGCAAAATCCACACATCTGATATGCAACAAGAAAAGCAGAATATAAGGCCACCTGTGGATACAAGGAGAACAGATCAAAAGCAAGGCCATCTCTAGCACCCTTAGCCTAACACACAAATGGATTTCAGTGTATTTGTGGACATGCCACCACCACCCTCAACTGCAGGTTAAAGCTAAAGAGACAGAGTGACATTGTCAAGTGAATAAATGATGGATACCAGACAGCCCGTGAAAATGCATTTGAGGCAGGTGTCATCTTCCATTACAGCGGGAACCTGGCAGACTCTAGAAAAAAAAATTCTACACTCCACAATTAGGCCCATTCTACCAAAAGGAAAGCAATTAGTTTTGATGCTTGGACACACATTTTCTTTTACAAATAGCAACACACTCCCTGTACCACAGGCTTCAATAAATACCCCAAGGTTACAGGTCACAGGAGAAGTTCCATGCTCAGGATAAGCACAGGCTCCTTCCTTATTTAATTGGGAAGCCACACAGAATTGTGGCTTGTTACTGCAAATGTTTTCAGGACAGAAAGTCCTAAGCTTTGCCTGCTTGTCACAGCATCTTGTGGATTTTAACACCAACAGCTACAGTGAAAAGCCTGTGAAATATGATCTGCACCAGAAACTCTGTTCACACAGAATACAGAAAGGCCCTGCAGTGAATGGATACAGGAAAACAGGCTCAGAGCAGGAGAAACACACAGTTGATATTTCTAGTTGCACAGGAGTGGGACATGCTCGAGTGAGCACCCACCAAATCCAGTAAGAATCCCTCTTACTCTCTCCAGTAAAAAACAAGCAGGGAGTGGAGACATTGGCGTGCTCAGGAAGCTGAACCAGGACAGCACTGCAGAGACACTGCTCTGACAAGTACCGGCCTCAGTGTAGAAAGGCACAAGAGCAAGTCTTGAACAACCACTCCAGCACGTGCCTGGAGACCTGCACAATAATGTACAGTGTATGCATTTTTAAAAGTTCATGCTATACCTCTCCTCTTGCCCTCTTTCTTAAGAAACAGGAGGAAAGGATTACAAAGTTGTTAGTTACTAGCAACAAGCTAGGAAATATTCATGCAGCCAGTGTTGCTAAGTTTGAGGCCTGAGCGGATTTGGAGACAATGCTACAGAGTCAGTTGAGACAAACCATTTTCTCCTGAGCTCAAAAAAAACCTCCTTGCTTCCATATGTATAACAACCAATTCCATTTCAGTGAAAACACTCAGAGAATTAAAATATGCAAGCAGCAGAGACAAGCTCCTTCCATTTCTGCTCCTCCTGCCTTTATGACACACAACAGTACAAAGCGTACTTCATTTCCCACCTGATTTTCTCACACCAAGTAACATGCTTGTTATGTCTGTTCTTTTCTACACATGAAGGAGGAATGCAAAAAGATCCCATGCCTATGGCCAAGTGCAGCCATGGGATGTTTTCCCAAAGCTGCTTCCAAGAAGCCAACCTGGTGCCCTCAGACAGGAACACTACCACACCAGGGGCGACGCCAAAGAAACGCCAAATGCCACATCCCACCCTTTCAAAAATGAGAATAAGGGAGGGAAAATTATTTATCAAAAATCATGCAACTTAGCAGACAGAAACCTCCATTTTCCATTCAAAATAACTTTCTCCCCAACAGAAAAGCAGCTCATCACAGACAGAAAAGGTCTCACACAACTCTAGTGACAGCCACTGTGAAACAAAAGGCCACCAGGAGCATCACCAACCACGAGGCTGCTATAAGGGCTGGATCAAGGCTCTGCACAACAAATCAACAGCTCATCTGCCCTGCCAGGGCAGAGCCCCCACAAAGACAGTGGGAGAGGCAGCACCTGGCACCTCACTCATCCAGCCCTGTGCCCAGCACCTCCACGCTGGGAATAACAGCAACCTTCCATGCATATTAGGTGGGACCTTGGCACTGGAATAAGTTGCCAATGCAACAAGCAACGAGTTAAAGCAATTAATAAGGCATCTGTTGTCATTACTTTAGCTGAGGCAGTTAATAACATGGAATGAAACTCTCCTGCAAAATCAGGGCAACACAGAATATGGGTGTTTCCTTATCACAATGTATGTAACAGAAAAGCCCCCTCAAATCTCAGCAGTCACGTATACATGCTAAGATTTACTGAATGGAGGGAGTTGAACCTGGTAAATCTGTAGTTTGCAAGTCTGGCAATGATCTTAAGTGGGTGCTGGTGTGTGTTGAGTAAAACAAAAGGATTTCACAGTATCAGAATGATACAATATAGAGATGTAGCAAATTGTTCTTCAGGCAGGGGCAGTTCAACGGCATCAAAAATGTTGGTTTTGCACAAGCTATTTATTCCCAGCCTCTAGATGCCTGAGAAAGAGGCAGGTTGACTAGTGAGGGACCAGCATGTCACTTGCTATTTATGCTCTCACAAGTAACTGAATTTGACAGGGACAGTTGATAACCTTCTGAAAATAACTGAACTATCAAAGAATCTGTGTCTTAGCTAACACAGATTTTTGGTTTTGCAGCTTGCAAAAATGCAGACTCTCAGTCTAAGGAGATGATCTTGGCAACTCTACCCTGGAAGTCATTGAAGTGGAATATCTATTCTCTAGGGAGAACTCATAACTCCCTTTCTGAAGATCTCTATTTGTCTCTTACTGAGAATTTTAAAGTCACCTATTTCCTTTGCAGTATCTCAGGTACAAATACTGCTAGGTTGTTGTTTTTTTTTTTAATTAGGTAATTAGAAGGGCTCTTTTTCATGTTCAATCAAAAGCAGATTAGTCAAGTTAACCTATGTGGGGCAATCCAGAAATTACAGCTCTCCTGATCAAATGCATGTAGCTTGGGTCATCCCAAACCCCACATTTCCAACTTCTCTAATTACTAACACCTGTAGGTCTACTAAAACATGATGAAGATTGGCATATGGAAGCTTGGGAGAGGATCCCTTCCAAGCACTCCATCTTTCAGCATTCATCTGCACACACACAGAGCCAGGTAGCAGGAAGAAAACTGGAAGACTGTCATACCCTGTTTTTAGCATATACCAGGTGTCTAAGGCTGGGACCTCAACTCCTGTCATTAGCAGGGAAGGGAAGCACAGGAAAGCATTCCCCAGCCTGAACGGCTGCTGCAACTGATGCTGGGAAGGTCAGTGTAAGCAGCAGTGGAACACCAGCCAGAGCTTCATCCCATGCATGTGTGTGCAGTGATTTACTGGGCACCTGCAGGCACTCAGTTCAGTTTAAGGATTGGTGCCTACAGGCTCTCTGCTGTAGCAATGGACCAAACCTGATCAAGTTAGAACACCTGCCCAATTCTATATACTCCAAATGGGAGAAAGGGCAGAGCAGGTATCAACAATCAGAAAAAGAGGGATTCCAAAATTCCCAGATACTTGGGAATTACTCTTGCATAGGAAGTTATTTCATTTGAGCAGAATGGTGGAGAGAATATGGAGAGGCATTCAGTTAAAAGCAGTGTCATCTATAATTATAGATTCCCCAGTGACAACAAAATAAATTGGGAATTGTAGAAACACTGAAGGGAAAATAAAAGTTGTCACTGATGGTAAAAGTAATAATTAATTCTGGAGCCTTCTCTCTCTCTGCTCCTCACCACCACCTCGGTGGGAATGTGCCAGGCTCTTTCCCAGCAACAGAATTATTTCTGTAAAACATTTTTGTAAGTTGCAATACCTCTGTAACTGAAAATAGAGGCAAATGCGAGCGCTTAGTGGGACCTTTGAAACCCCAGCTGTGAAGACTCATTAACTGTAAGTACATTTTTGCAGATGCACAGCTCTGAATCTGACTCATAACTCTCCTCCCATGACAGCAAGACCCAGGATTCAGGTAAAAAGGCTTAAGATAATTGATATGGATCCTTACTCAGGCAAATTAGGAGGAAGAAAGCAGCAAAGAGGAGACTTAAGGGATATGGTGAAGGAAGGGGGGTCAGAAGTTGGCTCTGTTGAGGGATCCATCATTTGCAGTTTCAAGGCACAAGGAGGGCAGTATGAGATGGGAATCTATGTTTTATCTAATAAATTTTATGCATCTCACTCTTGTATAGGAGAAAACAGCTCTAGTTTCAAATACCAGGTCAGAGTAAAGGCCCCTCTTGATAGTTACTAGGGATTTCAGTTATTTTGTCCTTTCAAGGGCTGGAAATGTTCAGGTTTACCAGGCTCAACTGCACATGAGGGTACTCCTTGTGTCTGCAGCTCTGGGTTGCTAAAGGACAGGATAGACGTGGGGGAGATGCACAATGAAGCATCTCTCCTACACATTAGGCATATGGCAAAGTGGAGCACTCGAGTCCCAGCTGACTCAGAGCTGCACACGAGGGTATGCACCTACAGTCACATGTGTGTGTGTGTGTGTGTGTGTGCACCAACAGCCGGGGGAAGCGTTTACTGCCAGCACAGCTCTTCCCAACTGCATTCCAGTGAGCACAAAAACAGCAGGGTCAAAACCTGCAGTAGGAGTCTGTCAGCCACCAGCCTCTGACTGAGCCAGCGTGCTGACACACACCAGGGAGGAGGGCAGACCACTTGGTGTCCAGCAGCTCTTTCCTGCTGGCATTTCTAAGCCTGATACAAGATTCCGGTAACAACAACATTTAAACCGCACTGTTGTGTATTATACAAGAACAGATCTTCCTTCACAAAAACCTCATTGGCTTTCCACCACCCCACCAAAAAAAAAAAATTTAAAATCTTCTAGCAGCATTGACCGAATTGTAAAGCAACCTGGTTGGCTTCCATGCATCCGATGGCCTCTTCCAAGAGTGAAAACTCCACGCAGACATAGCCATAGTCGTAACCTGGGGACAGCATTTAAATACAGACGGGAGTCATGTTAGTGCCTTGTCATACAGAAAGCCACATTAAATCATCAATTTCCCTTTCCCTCCAATGACAAGCCCTCTAACCACCACCCCTCTACCTCAGAATGAAAAAGAAAGAAACCAGGGACTAGCTGGATGATGATTAACTGTGCAGTTTACCATGAACATTAATAGTAGTGTTCCCACTTTCCCTTACACAACCCAGTGACAGTCACACCCTTTCTTAGGGCAAGAAATAATTGCTTTGCTGTTTGTTTTTTCTAAGTCATAGTGACTTTCCATTGCCAGTTTCACATGTTGTGCTACCTTGGAGGCAGCACTCTCCAAAGTAAGTGTTGATAAATCATTTCCAAGTACCTTGCTGAAGATATATTTCACAGGAATAGCCAGCATTTTAATTGGGCAATATTTCAGAAAGAACTAACACAATTCCTTTGCCTTTGCTATTTTTCTTTCAACACCTGCTTACTTTTTGAAGTCCAATCCCTTGCACTATGAAAAAGTGCAGCTGAACAGGAACGAGAACTCCAACTTCCTCATTTTGGTATAGATATCACTGCACACATAAGAGGGTGTGGGAACTTTAAGTTTAGATTCAGGAAACTATAGAGCCTTTACTCTTCTCACTCCTTGGAAAGCTGTCATCTCCATCACTGCAGAAGGGATCCACTGATTTAATTGTATACTCCAGCTACCTGCACTGAAATATTGTGTCCCAAAGTGCAGGGTGAACACTACAGAATCTAAGACCAACTCAAGATCCATCCCTGACGTTGAAACTATCTTCTAGAACTGCAAGGCTGAGGAACAACCTAAAGTCACAACCTCACCCTTCATGTGTCAAGGCCACCACACTCCAAAACAGCACTTTCCAGATGATCATGGGCAGAGATGATCCTACATGAGCATAAGCAGTGACAGGGCTTGGCTCCCTCCTCCTGCTGCTCTTTTGGCTGGTTTGGAACGAGAGGAAGGCTGGTCTGCAAGTGATTCGTGCCACTTTAGGCACCTAGCTGTCCTGGTGAGGAATTCTCTTGCCTTCTACTAAAGATGCACATCTCTACTCCAGTTATTTTCAACCCAGGTGTGTATCTGGTTCCTACTGCTTCAGCCCCTCACCTTCCATGAAAAGGTAATTCCATGCATGCTTCTCCCAGGCAAGGCATTCCAGCCTCCTGGGAAACAGTCCCCATCTCCCTCAAGCCTCTGCCTAAGAACATTTGCTGCACTCCCTAGTTTTTCCTTCTCTCTCACTTTACCATCTTTGTACTTTACCACATCAAAGACCAGACCACACAAAATTATTTCATCATCAAGCCCTACTGATTTTTTTATCTTTTTCTTTTATTCTGGGAGCTCTTTGCATGCTGTTCTAACAACACAATCCTGACTTTGTACCTTTGCCTCTAATAACAAGACTCCAATTTGAATCTAGCACCTCTCCCACCTCATAGAGGAATTTATTCCCTTTTCCCATATTATTTTAGTCAATATAATTATGCTAAATGGAAATTTATCAATCTGTGTGTTGTTCAGCTCAGTGGAAGATGCGGTCCAGCAGCACAACATCTGTGGTGGAAGGCAGCTAAAGGCACTTAACACTCGTACATCAAGTGGGCACCTGGAACTAGAGGTGTGGTTTCAGCTGGCAGAATTGACAGAACCAAATTGATTCAGCTGTTCTCACAGCATCCATTCTGCTCTGCAGTACAGCCACACCGGATCACATTTTGAAAATGAAGGAGTTCTCCTCTCTGCAGAAGGCAGCTGCTCTCCAGAAGCAGTGCTGCCCCTTGCTGGGAGACTGCTCTGCATTCCAGGCAGTCACCTCTGCTACTCCCTGCACAGTGCGCAGCCTCACGTGGTACATTTTAAAGCCTTACTCAAATTCAGAATTCTCAAGTCGCTTCTTTCCCTTCTGTTTAGAGAAGAGCTACATGAATGATATTTGTCAGCCCATAAGGCTCCTGGTTCCCCTTCAGAGAGGATTTTTGAAAGCTTGCTGTAATCAGCAAGGCAAGATCAGAGCACTATCTTACTTCTATGTGTAGGAGACCTCATGAGAAACACAAAGCAAGATTGCAGAAGTTTTCATTCTATTTGCTCTGCAATAAGAGGACATTTACATCCCAGTCCTCATGAAGGGAATGAGCAGTTTAGACATGGATGTAATCCAGCATGACACAAATGAGAGTGCAAGGCTGAATGTTATACAGAGACACAAAAGCTCAGACGCTTGGAGGGATGTACGCCAGAGGATCATTCCAAGCATTACATGGAGACAGTTAAGGAGAAGCCCAGCACATTTCTCCTTCTGCACTTTCCCCTCCTCTGCTCTCCCCCACCGAACTCACAAACATAGCAGCAATAACATGTACAAAAACAATAACCATGGGCCCCATATCCTGCCAAAATGCAGCTCCAGGCCAGACGTTCAGCTCTTGTGGTCGGCTCGCAGAGGGACGCAGCGTTCTGGAATTCACTACGAGCTGTCCTTGCACAGACAGCACCACAGTGGTGATGCAAGAAGAGAGCAGCCTGGAGCCACTTGCTGAAAACCACTGCTGAAGACGTGTGGGGGCTTGACACTTTTCCCCTCCTCCAGATCCAGAGCTTTGCATGGATCTGACAAGCACACTCAGGATGTGAGAACTACGGAGTAACATCAGCCTTGGGCGGCACGCCACCCCTGCTCTGCCCCCCTAACCCCAGCTCCTCCACAGCATCCTTCCATTTTAGGCCATGGCAGGGAGGCAACTGAAATGGAAGCCTGTGGAACAATGGCACCACATCTTCAAAAAGCAATGGCTGCTGATTTTTCCACCATCTGCAACAATCACATTACCCAGAGGACAACATTTGAAACAAAACCAAGTGGCTCAAGGCTGGTTCTTAAGCGGGAGCAACTACAGAGGCTCCTACCACCAACTGTTGCTGTGCCTCTTCCCTGCTTCCTCCATAGGGCTGGTTCAGCTCTGTGTAGCAGCTGCTGAACTTGGATATTTTTGTTTCCGAAGCCTTCACAGAGTTTGCCTGTCAGAATGCCAACAATTTAGGTGCTGTTACCAGAAGCAGGGCATGGGATTTTGACAGAGGAACAAGGCCAGGCACCCAATGGCAGGAACTGGTTGCACAGGCATCCCAAGGTAAGCAGTGCTCCTCTGTGAGTGAGAGCTCTTGGACACCCTCTGGTATTTTTCAGGCCATAGAAGTAAAACCAAAGCAATCAAACCAGCAAAGCAAAACCACTGCCAAAGAACAGTGGGATTTTTGACTCAAAGAGGCCTAACTTCACAGGCAAGGTTTCACATGAAGATATAAATCCTGGCCTCTTCACCTATTGATCAGTACAATACTACAGTTTCAGGATGCACAAGAAATTAAAATGGAGTAATGATTTGTAGAAGTATATATGAGCAACATAAACTCTGTCAAAAAGGAAAGAAATCGGGGTGGTATTTCCCCCACACAATCTCTGAGCACGCTGCAGCACAGCTACACTGTCCAAATTATTTTTCCAACAGGAACACTTGAACTTGCCCAGATTTTGGCCCTAGCACAGCCATAAAACACTCATGTCCTCATCTCCCCCTATGTTTTAGGTCAACTGTGTAAAAGGACTCTTGTACCTTATTTAGCTACTTCCTTTCAGCTGTGCAAGTCTACAGTACCACAGGCTGTGTACGACAGATGAAATCAGAATGCAAGGAGAGGGTGCACATAGATTGCAGAGGACTTCTGCTTTCCCTTAAGTGCTTCTATGTATACACAATCCTTTACGGATGCTCCCAAAGCATGCTCGGCTGTCTTCTGCACTGAAAATGGCACAAATGCTTAATACTTAGGAGTAGGGACACATTTAGAGCTCCAGGAAGCTGCTCTGCGAGCATTGGAATAAGGAACATTCTGCCTCTGAAACAGACGTGTCTTAGCAAAGTGAATTTTGACAGCAAATGGAGGGTCCCTGCTAGCATGCAATAGTTTGGCTAAAAATCCTGAAAGCCTGCCTTAAAATTACTGTTCTTTGGCTTCAGATATAGAGATCAAAGACTTGAGATTTAAAATAAGTCTTGTCTCTATACAGACACAGTTTCTACTGAACAACTGACACATAGTAATGTGTTACTTCACCATAGTTTGTTATATCAAAGATCTAAATAAAGGAAAACCATAATGTTGTTCTCATAGAGGCTGTAAGCAGTGTGAAGACAAAAAAAATATCTCCGGAGTTTTAGAAGACCAAATGAAAAGATCCTGTAGTGACAGCAGCCCTGTCTGTGCCAAAGCAAAGATAGTTTTGGAAAGAAGGCAGGATGGCAACATGACAAAGGCAGCCAATCCAAGAGGCAACCCAGCTTCTTGATCCTAGGAATGAGTGCAGTCAGTCGTGCTCCTGCATGGCCCCAGCAAGCTGAGGGCATTAGGTCACCTCACATCCATGGGGAGCCACCACCTGCCTTTGCAAAAACAACTGTGGCAAACCCCCAGCTGCTCTGGTGCAACACAAAGATGTTCCTTCTCCTCTGGGACAAGAAGAGGTCTCCCATTAAAGTAACTCCATGTAACAGCTCACCAAAGGACACTACAGTACCTTGGGCAGCTGGGCCACCTGCCAGCGTGGTGGAGGTCCCTGCATCTGCCAGGTGGGCCAAGCAGCCTCAAGGCAGATGGATGCAATGCAGTCTCCTAGGCAGAGAGCTTCCCCACCATCACTACAACACTTGACTTGTGTTTTTTCCCCTAGGATATGAGACAACTACCACAGAAGAAAAGCATTTGCAGTTCTGGAGACTTCTGGGATTCAGAGAGATGGCACATTAAAGCAGAGCCATGGCCAGCAGCTGAAGCAGGAGATTCTTGCTGCTTGCTCCCTCCAGAGACAGCTTGGCAGAGCAGGGTGCAGCTGAGGAAACACTCTGCAGAGTTTCACCCATGCTAGAGAAGAAAGTTCTATTGCTCCTAGGGCAGCTATAGCATAAAGCACAGAGTGACTATGAAGGACTTTTACATCCCTGAAGGAATCTGTGCTATCACACACTGACCTTTGGGGAGCTCAGGTAATGGAGACAGGGATTGTGCACCCTGTTCTCAGAGAATCTGCTATCTGTGATTGAAAAGAAGATCTACCTCATGAGTGGGAGATTTTGGCAATGTGCCCATGACCCCACGCACAAGATTTGCCTGTTTCCTCCAAGGAAAGATACAGATGTAGGTCTGTTATTATTCACTTATACCAGAGTGAATAATACTGGAGAACACAGGGCTTTCTCTGGATCTCTGTGCTATTACACTGGACTACTATTAGGAGACATCATACAGTCATTGCTTCCAGGAAAACAGGAGCTCCTGGACATGCTCAGGAATGGCTGTACCTGTGTTTACTCAGCAGGCACTGCCTTTGCAGTGAGGATGGGCACCAGAGTAGTGCCTTTTGTGCCAGGCAGAGGAAATAAATCTGTCCAACCAGTCTGAAAAGCTGGAGGGCACCCCCGCAGCACGGCAGGGACAGTAGCAATTTATCTATGCTACCACAGAAGCCAAAATCATGAGCTCTCTCAATACCAGCTGGTGGATTCTGAGCATCCATAAATTTGTCAGATCTCTTTACTGCACAGATAAATTGGTCTTCAGAGCTACTAAAGCTGAAGAGCTATACTAGAATAAACAGGACAATCTGCAACAAGCCATATCCCCAATCCCTTTCAAAGGCTGAGCATTTACAAGCCACACCTGCTGCTGGGAAAAGGCCTGTCACTTCCTGCTGTCCCTCTGTGTAAAGAAGTACACTCTTACACACTCATTCATGACAGAGAACAACACTGAAACCACAGGAAATGAAACAGAGCTGTATTCTGACAGATAAAGCACTACAGTCCATTCTCCTTCCTCCATCCTGGAGAACAAGACACAGAAAGGACCTGCCTGAGACAACCTCAAAGGAGGACACCAGCAGCTCCATAAACTACAGGAACTACTACAGTCAGAGCCCCAATGGCTGTCAACCCTTCTTGGCCCAAGGAGGACAGTTTATACACAGCACAAAGGAGAGGAGAGAAAAAACCCCAATGCTAAGATTGTATACACTGTAGTTTTATTAAAGACAAACTATCACATTATGTTTGTACAGAAACCTGGAATCTGAGGAATGTTGGGGCCCTCACTAGACTCCATGAGAAAGGACTGTGAGCTGCATACCTGGGAAGATGTTCCACCCAACAACTTGGTTTTAAAGTGCTGCTAATGTGAACCTGGTCTCCAGGATATACAACTTGGCATCTTAGCACAAAGCAATCAAGGTAATGTCAGTACACTGTGCAAAGCCTTGAAGTTTTGCTCGAGAGATGCAAAAGGAATGAGCACCTTTGTAAAAATGTATTCTGTATGTCAAAAAGGCTGTGGGCATGTTTGATGGATGGATGTGTTTGTTGCCTTTTTGGAATAGGCCTTATAACCCTGAACCAAGGTTGATCACCATCACAAACACTGATTTAGACCAGATTTGTACTTCCTATTTCCCAAGCCACCACATCACACATAAGGCAAGAGGAGCAAGAACCCCTTTTACTTCCAAGAGACAATGCACTAGTGCCCTGAAACCAAGCAAGGCAAGCCAAAAGCCTCCTGCCCACACAGCTGGAAAATTGGCAAGGACTGCTATTGATGACCATGGACTAATTCCAGCTAAGTGTATTTTTTGGTTCTTGGCACACTATTCTAGCTACAAGCTAGAGTCAATTGGTTCAGGCAGATCAGTGCTGAAGATAAGTCCTGGCAGGTGAGCCCTGCAGTCTGCAGAACTCTGCTGATCACTGGGGGATCTGACCACACCTCAAGAGGAAACTCCGTGTGCTACAGGATCTCGTGAGCTCAGGGATGGTCACCTCAGCTCTCAGCAAGTGCCTGAGCTCTGCATGCCTGAGTCATGGCTGATGCTGCAGACTGGGCCACACAACCACCACTGTGCAAAGCACCAAGCACAGCAATAGGAGATTATTCATCCTATGGTGCATCATGGTGCATCGATGGTGAGCCAAGCTGCCCTCTGTATGATTAGCACAACAGGCCAGATGCCCCTCTGCACCACAGCATGTGCTAGAGCCATTCCACAGCAACCCACAGCGTGTGTTTGTACCAAACCCAAGAATCCAAGTCCTTGTGGCACCTCATCTAACTCCAGAGAGTTGGTGCCAAGCCCTCTACATGGGGAAGCCACCAGCTCACCACAAACCCACCCTTCGGAAGGGTTTCCCCCTGGGAACTGCATCACTCCAGAAAGGAAACAAAAAGGTTTCTGCTCAGCACAGTTCCAGAAACACTCCCTCCCCCTGCAAAGGAGCAGCTCACCTCCCCAGTCTACCTAAAGCTGAGAGCTGCAGCACGATGGCACCTGTGGCAGGAGCAGCATCTTGCCAGCATTTCTGGCCTCCAAGAACTACCCTACCCAAACACCACCCACAGCAAGAAAGCTAAAACCCTGTTATATGTGGGCCTGACAAATGCACAGCCAGGTCTGCCTCAAGGGAAAGGTGATCTCACTGCCTTGGAATGCACTCCAGCCATGGAAAATGGAGAACTTATCCCTGCTGAGGAGAAGTGCACCAATTTAAAAAAAAAAAAAAAAAGAGATCTGCACCAATTTTTCCATTATGAGCTGGAAATTTCTGGACTCTTAGATTATGAGTTTTAGCAAAATAGAACACTGAAAAGTACAAATCTAAATTCCAGAGGCTTCCTGATATATTCCTGAAACCAATGATTCACTGTTGTGATATACAAGATACACTGCACTTGGAAGGGGAAAAAAAAAGCAGCACCTTTTAAAGATTTATCTAAGGGGCTTATTAATATTTAACAGGGCACCAATGCGGCAGAGCTTAGAGAGAACAAGCAAGATAATCCAGTTTCTTGTAGGACTTGGCCAAGGCAATTTTAAGTTTAACACAGGGAGGGATAAAGGAAGCAGTTCCAAGCACCACATAAAGGGCTGGTCAGGAGAAATGAAACAGAACATGAATGCTAGGGCAAGAAGGAGGCTGAGCAAGTAGTAAAGTAAATTTAGTGGCAATAATAGTTCCTAAAACAAAAGCTTTTCAAAATGGAGCAGGCAGCTGCCAAAAAGCAGCTCATGTTTCCAGGTGACACTACATTTCTTGGGTGCTCCTTCACCAGAGGAAGAAGCCTGTCCTTTAGCAGGAGTCACCTGTGTCCATGTGGACATTGCTCTGGCCCCAAGCATTACTGCTGTTCTACCTGCTCCAGGCATTCCTTGTTCCACAGCTGCTTTGCTCCTCAGGGGTGCTGCATTGTGCTCCCACATACACACCCAGGGTTCAAAAGTGAGTATTTGCAAGGGTCAAAACAGAGTTAAAACCCCAAATCTCCCAATTTTTGAAGTTCTGCACTAATTTAGAGAGAACATAAAGGGGCTGAGGTAGATCTCACTGCTCCTGCTGACTAGAATCCAGCTCACCTGGTCCCTCCAGGTCCACTTCAGAGCTCCCCTCCTCTCTCTAGTGAGAGAGTCCACTCTCCACCAGGCTCTCCTAGCCCAGCAAAAATTCTTCTCAGTTCCACAGATGGGCTTATGGAGTGAACTAGAAAAGTCTTGTGGGCTGCCAGCCACTTCTCAGGCTCACTTTCCCTGAACAGCTTTCACAGCTGCTGGTACCAACACTAACAGGAATCCTGGTTGGAAAACACATGTTCCAAGCTTGTCCCACTGCATGCTGCATCCAGGAGAACAATTTGAACAGAAGGCTCACTGTGGCTTGTGCTTTCACTTATTACTTTGGACACCACTGCAGTGTCCTTTAAGATAAGCAGCCTTTTAAGATAAGGCTGGCTCCATGTGCTTCCTTCTCCAGGGCACACTCTAGTGACTCAGCCAGAGCTCTGTGCATATCAGACCCTCAGATGAGATCTCAGGCTTATGTCTGACATTAGTCAGGGAAGTAGAAATAAAGCCTGATGAAAATCAGGCAGGAGTTTATAAAATATGATCAAAATCAAAACCAGGGCAAGGTGTGTTCATGTTAGACTCCTCAAAGGTCAAAGGTGTTGGCTTCAAGTTCCTGGCAGTCAGCACTGAGGCAGGAGCATGGACAGTAAAAGGAGGAGGAGAGACCCCATTCCATGAGCAGCCAGTGTTGTCACACACTGCACTAACACCTCCAAGAAGGGGACACCACGGTGTAAAGCCACATGAAAACCCAGAGCCCAGCAAGGAGAGACAAGCACCTTCAGATGGGATAGGGGAGCTCACAACCCCTTCCCAGAGAGCTGCTCACAAGTCATCACCACAGGCATCTACAGGAGCAGTGGGACATCCATGCTCTGCCTCCACACAAGGCTCCAGGACATCCTGCACACCAAAGCAGCTGATAGTCTTTGAGAAGGCTCCACAGTCACCTCAAGGTTTGTTCTTTGCAAAGATTAATTGGACAGACACGACCAAACACACTTGAGAACTCAAGCTGAAAGATTTAATATAGTTATTTCTGCCAAGGCTTATACATCACACTGGAAGAAGCCCTCCTCCCCCCAAAAATGGATTTGGCACTTTCAGTCTGAATGTACAGGCATCAACTCAAAAATCTAACTGATGGAAATTACAAGTTAATGTCTTTTAGGGTAATACTATAAAGTCTGACTTTGACATTTTATCATTGTAAATATCTGCCTCTTTGATTTAAATAGAATTACTATGCCACTTCTTAAGGTCTCTCACTGCCTTGTTTAAAATCTAGCCATCATTTCAGTTTGTGGGCTTCAGAGACAAAATAATCTAAAGAATCAACAGCTTGAATGCATAACAAAATCACACCAGGTATATTAAGAACAGAGTTCCATTCTCAGCACAGCCTTCTGTGAAAATAGACTTTCCTTCGCACATACAGGGTATGTAAAAAAAGGGGCTTTATAAAGAAATTGAGCTGCTTTTTCCAAGAAAAATCAACCATATCTTTTTCCCCAAATCAGAATGAGTCTTGTAAAGATCATACAGTGGAATCATTACACTGAAGCTGCTGAGATAAGCTTTATGATAAGCGTTATCTTTTTGAGAAACTGATCCAAACCTCACTTATTTTGAGTTAATTGCGTGTTATTTGTTACGGCTGTTATTGTTCCCCCCACAGCTGCAGGCATTCTTCTCTCAAACACACTCAACATGCATACTCATGATTAATGTTATTTTTAACATTTCTGGACAGCACTCAAAAATATACAACCCACTCAGACTGGCTTAGCACGTGCTCCTCTGAGCCAGGCTGCCATTGTCCCACCGAGCCGATACAGCAGTGCAGGTGTATCCCAGACATCAGTAATCCAAAAGGTTTGCTTTTAATTCTTATGGATATTTACATACACACCCCATCACAAAAGCATTGTTTAGCCCATGACTGGCCTCTAGTTTCAGAGGTTTAGCTTTTCAGAAGTTAATATTAAATCAATTCCACACACTTCTCTAGGAGGAGCCAATGTGAAAAGCTGGATTAATTTTACTACAGCTTCTAGTTACCCAATTTCTAAAACAAATATTCACAATGCAGGAAGCTTTTATTGCCCTAGACACATCCATCTTGTGCAAGAAGGATCAGAGAGCTGTTTAAATGCAGCCTCAGGACACAATGCAAAACAAAGACTTTGGAGCCTCCACGTAACCTGGAACAAAGCTACGCCGCTTAAATGACTGATGTTGACTGGACAGGGTTAAACAACAGCTTTACACAGCTCATAAAACACGAGCTAATTTTAACTTCATTCTTTGCCTCCCCACAATTGCCAGAAAAACTTTTTAAAAAGCCAACTTTACAGCTGAAGAGACAGCCTGGAACAGAATGCAGCTTTTGGAGAGACAGCAGAAAACTGCAGCCCTCGCATCACATGTGAGCACCCGCAGATACCGGAGCCTCTGCACATAACTTCAGACACTGTGTCTCATCCTGAGCAGCCTTTGAAACAGGGAAGGGGAAGGAAGAAACAGCAGCTCTCTAATGAGGGCAGTAAGTCCTAATAATGTACATGGGAAGAGACTTACAAAGAAATTTCCAGTTCAAATTGATTTATTACTGAAGTGACATGTTTCAGAAGGAAAAAAAACCCAAAACAACTGACAAATCTCATCAGCACAGGCAAGAAAGGAACGTGTTGCAATTATTGTGTTGCAGTCAGTGCTGTGTGGGTGACGACAGCAATACTGAAATATGCTTAGGAAAGAGGAAAGGAAGCAAGAAAGACTAACTGTGCCCCTTAAGCCCTGCTTGTTAGGCCAGATTACATGACAAAGGGATGTTCTTTAGTTCAAAGGTTCCTGAGAAGGTTGTGAAATCTCCTTTGACAGCTTCCAGAAACAAAAATACACAAATACCCCACTGCCCCAGTTTCTCAACACATTGGAAGCCTTTACATAATGTATTGACACCAAGAATTCCAGCTGCTTCATGTACAACTCACACTGAAAATATGAAAAAGCACTGATAAATGTAGAAGCCTCTGCTCTCCTAGGTTTAAAAATAAAATTAAAATAAAATACCAGTTTCCAGGTATTTCCTACTAGTATTATCCACACCAATCCCCAGGACTCACCCTTCCTACCATCGCACATCTTTGCTCCAGTACAACTCTTTCACAAAGCAGCCTTGTAAAATAATTCTTTCTTCAGAATCCTATACACACTGATCAGAAGTACAGCAGAACTTTATTCTTTGAATGAGGAAGAAGATACAAACCCAGTATTTGGATATCTGCTTATAAAACTTACTTTGTCTTTTTATTTAACCTGTCTTCATACCTAAGCAGGGCACCAGTTTCAGGTTACTGAAGGAGAAATGTTAGGATGGAACAGGTTTCCTGAGGACACTATCTGTGCAGCATTTGTTCCACAGTAAGACCACCTCAGAAACAAGATTTAGAACATTCCAAAAGGATTTAGTAATAGTTCAAAAAAAAAAATAGGGAAAAATTAACCTGCTGTCCCATGGCTTTACTCTTGATAGCTATTAGAACAGCCTCAGTGCTCTTCCTGCTGCTCCTACACCTCTCCAGAGGCAGCTGGACACATGCTTTACCTCTGAGGCAGCAGTGAGTATACCCATCAATTTTGAGGCCAAGAGGACAAACTACAAAACTCAGGGCATTTTCATTTAAAAATACCTGCAATTAGGGCATGTAAGACTTTAAGCAAATTGCCTAAGAGGATATTGGTGTAAAAAATACCCTGTTGTCACCTTGAAACTAGAAGCACTGGAAAAGCATTCTCACCTGAGCTGTAATCTTTCAGTCGCAGGTCCTTCACAGGGGTCCCGTCAGGCCCTCGGAAAGCATTGAGGATCTACAGGAAAAACAAGATCCACTTCATCTCCAAAATCAAACCTCCAAACCCAAGGTACTTGCCAATGCACATTTCTGTCTCTCCAAGAGTCCTATTCTTTCTAGGTTAAGGCTGTTACAAACTGACACGCTTTCCAGCAGTACCTGAGAATTAAGTTCCAGCCGTACCTGAGAATTGTTACTGAGTTTTCAGAGTATTTTTGGGTTTTGTTTGAAGAAGTGAGCACCGTTTACACCACAATTCAACTGTTCAAAGGTTTATTACACAGCTTTCAGCCAGACTCAGATCAGATCCTTATATAAGGTCAAAGATGTCCCACTGCCTTTAAGAAAATCAAAGTCCAAGGGCAACTGTTCTGGGTCTTATCATCCTCCGAAGGACAAAGTTCTCCTGTGAGTTCTCCTTTATGGAACCTCAGAAGATGATCACTACAGCTAAGCCTAGCAAAAACTGCTGCGTGTAGGGGTTCTCATGCCTGGAACATTCACCAAATAAACAAAAAACCCCAAAACTGAAGTCCTAATTAATAGGAAATGGAGCTACTCTCACCATGTAGCCTACATCATTTTATGTTTTTCTTACTAAAACCAGCAGGAACAGCAGATATCTTTTCCATCTTTGTAAGATCTCATTTAAGCAATTTCAAGTAACTAAGAACAAACAAGTTCACTTAGACACTACTTGTCTTCTGAGCCCAAAATAGTAGTAACAATATTTGGTATAAATAAAGCAGTGATGAAGTAAGGCATGTTGCAGAGTCTGGAGTCAAGGCTTCTAGCTATCAACACCCCACATGCAACCACAGGAAAACTCATCACTTCCAGAAGCCCCAAAAACCCAGAATAATCAGATAACAGGTAACATTGCAGTGACTTCTAAATCTGGATTTTCCCCTGGGGAAATGACAGACCATCTGATATGCATTAACCAGACTTCAAAGTGGTACTTTGGAAACCCTCAAGAGAAGTTTCTGGATGAGAAACATCCCACTTACATCATCCTTTGTGGCAGTTTCAGGCACTCCTCCGAGTCGAATGAGCTTGCTTGGCTTCACATACTTGGGGCAGGTCCGGTAATCTTGGTCCTTGAGTTCACACAATCAAGATGATTTTACAAATGAGAGATGCTGGCTCACAAGATACACAAGCAGTAGCAAAATAAAGCAGGGGAAAATTCAAAGGCAAATGCCCATAAGCAGCCTGACTCAAAGCTTTAACCCCTGCTGGAGATGCAGGGAGCTCTGGAGGAGCTCTTCACATGCTCACTGAGCTGTATAGGAAGATCTAGCTCCAGGAAAATAAAATGGGCAGATCATATCTCTCTGCTTTCCAGCAGTGGGAGATTCAAATTCAATAGTAGTTATTCAAATTCAATAGAAGTTATTAACTCAGTAGTTACCACTACCTTCAGGTTTCCAAGATAACTCTGAAGGAAAACAAAGTATATCTGAGATAGCAGTACACAGGCCCACCCAAGGCAGTAGCTTCCCTCTGATACTGCTCATAAGCAACATCCAGGGCAAAACAACAAAATACATTTATCTGTAAGCACTTCCCCCAACACCCTCTGTCTGGCCATTTTCAACCTGGGGACTTTCTGAACCAAATCTGGTTCTACATATTTAGCAACTCTCACTTGCTAAACCGCACTTCTCTTGGGAAGTGTTTCTGAGATAGAAATGGTGCCCAAATAATAAATAATCTGGAGCAGAGAATGATCTCAGAGAAGGATGGTGAATTAGAATAGAACTGAAGTGACAGGACATGGATAAGATTCCTTCCCAGCTCCTTCCATTCTTTGGCCAACACGCATTTAACAGAGACATCAATTGACAAAAACACCTACCTGAAGGTTCTTATAGGGCCTAGAATCTTTGCTGGGTTTTCCTTCTGCAAAGGACTTGCCATGTTCATAATCAAACATTTGATGTCCCGGCAGCCGGTGATCCACATCCCGATATTCCATGTTCCGGTAGTCTGTATCTTGCCTCCCAAGGAAATCCAGGTCACCTTCACCCTTTAACCCAAGATCAGAATCGGATCTTTGCTGCTCCCCCCCAGAAAGTTGCTGCTGTTGCTGCTTGTTAGCAAAGGTCTGAGGTTGCTCCTCTTGGTCCTGAAGAGTAGGAAGAGGTCCACGGCTATTCTGGAAATTGTGTGAAGTGTCATCTTCAAGACCCAGTCCCAGGGATTCCTCTTCTCTGGCTGGTGCTTCCGAGTGTTGGAATTCTCCTTTTTGGCTACCAAAGGGACTTCTATCTAGACTAAGTGCAGACTCATCTCTTTTGCTGGTGCTTAAACCAGAGCCCTCTCTTTCTGCTAAAGGTACATTAGATTGGTTGTGTCTGAAATCTACAAGGCTTTGATCCACAGGAGGCATTTCCCTATCTGAAAAGTCCATGGGAGGAGCCACATCTCTGCTCCTAAAATCCTGATCAGATCGGGATCTGTGCCTATTTCTGAAGTCTGATGATGGTGCATTCCTGTTTCTGAAGTCCAGATCAGAGGTGCCCACGCCCCTGAAGTCCAAATCAGGTACATCCCTATTTCTGAAGTCTGAATAGGAATGTTCTCTGCCCCTGTAGTCTAACTCAGACATGTCTCTTGCCCTAAAGTCTGAATGAGGCCCATCTCGACCTCTGAAGTCGAAATCATAAGACCCCCTTCCCCTGAAGTCTGATGGAGTTTCCTCCCTGCCCCTGTAATCCATATTGTGTGCTTCCCTATCCCTGTAGTTCATACGGAAAGTGTCCCTGTTCCTGTAGTCCCCTGAGGGAACATCCCCAGCCCTGAAGTCCATGGGGGGCCCTTCTCTCTCCCGGAAGTCTCCGGAGTACATATCCCTGCCCCTGTACTCAGAAGGAGGCGGCTCCCTACCTCTGAAATCCATCTGAGACTCATCTCTGCCCTGGAAGTCAGATGGTGGGAAATCCCTGCCCCTGAAATCGTGGTGCCCATCCCCACCTCTGAAGTCACTACGTGGTCCATCTCTAGCTCCATAGCTGAAAGAAGGTTCCTCTCTGTTGGCAAACTGAGGATTGAGGAGGCCTGAGAGTGCCTGGATATCAAAAGGAAGTGATTTTCTGCCAGAGAAGTTGCCAGAGTGTCTTTCTTGACCAAGACTATCAAGGGAAGGAGGATATTCCCTGTTCCACCCGGGAGCAAACCTTTCTTCTTGGCTCCCACTGTAGAAATAAAGACAGTATTATTCATAACGTGCTTAAGAGTCTGAAATCTACACAGCAGCACATTCTTCTCTAAACTTTTATAGAGCTGTGTAACAGTCTAAGATCCGCAGAAGATATTGATGTTTGGCAGTTTAAGATGAGGCAGCATACGACAGATGTGAGAAAGTAAACTGGGGTGCTCCCATTTCAGCACAATTTCCAGAAGCACTCAACAGAGAATACCTGCAACATTAATGGGTTAATGATGGTAGCAATCCACATAGTCCTGCACTGCACACAGCTCTGCAGCTGTCTGAGGTGCCAGCAGCTGGTGTGTTGGTTCATTAGCATCACCAGCACACGCCTGTGAGGAGCCCAGGAGCTTAAGCTCTCTGGGCAGTATGGAAACAGCTAAATTAACACATCATCCTGAGGCACATAACAGCAGAGGTTACCAAAAAGGCTTTACTGACATGCTACAAAGACTCATTTATGCTTCCTTGTGCTGCAGTCCAAACTGGCAAATTCTGAAAGCCATCAGTTCACTGAGGGTGCCTCACAGGACTATGCCAACAATCAACATCCAAGATATATATCCCTGTGCTCGTGCCTCAGACTGTCTTACACCAAATTCACAAGACTACAGCTATGAGCTCTCACAGTATCTCCATAAAAACACTCAGGAAGAATTTTCCTCTTAAGGCAGCTGTTCAAAATCCAATGGGGCTTTTTTTTTTTTTTTTTTTTGTGGGCTGGAGCTATCTGATTTTTCACCTAAGCAAGGCTCCAATACTTTACAAGGCTCCAATTTTTTAAAAATCAGAATGATACAGTATCAGCACATTTTAAAATAACACCAAATGCTACCCAAAGCAGTGGACATTTCCTTAGCAACTACAGCAAGTCATGTTGTACTCTGAGTTCACTACAGAATCACTCACCAAGATTAATCAAAGCATACACAGATTTCCTAAGGCACACGGTCCATTTCACCACCATGGAGAATAGCAATTAAAGCTTGGATCAAGGTTAGCATTCCCCACCCAATACATTAAAGAACGATGCCAATAAAATCCACTTAAAAATCATTAGAGCAGCACAATTGATATAATCACAAGACACAATCCCTCCCTCATCAACACTGTTACTACATGTTCTGGAGGATACTGATTTTTATCAGCGTTCTCAACACATTACAGTAGACAATTATTTAAGTATTCTTACAGCAGAAACCTAAGGCATGCCATGAGTAGTTCCTTTATCATGCTAATTTTCAAGGGACTGGGGTGCCCAAATGAGTAAAGGATGAAAGAATGATGCACAACAGAGGAAAATTCTAGATTTTGGTGGCTTCATTTTTATAGCCGGGACTCTCTTGCAAACACAGGTCCCAAGTAACCACCAGAGGAACACAAACTAATAAAAATATTGTGCTGTACAGGTCAGCTGCATATTAATCTTTAGAACAGTTGCAGCGACATTCAAAAATGTCTTATGAAGGAGTATATGGGGATACAGACGTTTTGCAAGTGCATGTAGTGGTAGGACAATGGGGAATTGGCTTAAACTGAAAGAGAGTGGGTTTAGATTGGATACCAGAAGTAACTTCTTCCCTGTCAGGATGGTGAGGTCTTGGCACAGGTTCCCCAGTGAAGGATGCCCCATCTCTGGAAGGGTTCAAGGCCATGTTGGGCAGTCTTGGAGCAGCCTGGGATAGTGGAAGGTGCCCCTGCCCACACCAGGGATTTAGAACAAGATGCTCTTTAAGGTCCCTTCCAATCAAACCATTCTGTGATTTAAACTCTCAATCTTTTAATAAAATTGTGCGTGTAATCAATGTGCCGGTATTTCTGAACTAATTTTCTTCTCTTACAGGCATTAACAGCACATAATACCAAAAGCCATATAGCACATCACATTAGCTCACAACAGCTAAACTAAGTATCACTAGAAAAGGTGGTGTGGAGAACTAGAAATATTAAAAGCAGCTGTTGCTTAAAAACTAAATTAAAAGCTTCACAGAAATGCAAAAACCATCAATTAACTTGTCTGTTCTTTGGCCATCACAACTAGCTCCATAGAGACCTCGTAACTTCTACCAAAACAGTAAACAGTGAGTTCCCAAGGCTTATTGTATTTAAGAACATTCCTGAAACAAAGCATTGAAGTGCTTACCGAAAAGACCCCATTCTGTTGCCTTGTCGATGGTCTCCCCACATTTTGATCTTGTCTGGTAGGTTTCCAGAAATGGTTAATTCACTCTAACAACACACAGACACCACAACCTGTTGAATAAAAAGCATGACAATAAGTCACAAGGTAAAGAACACACATGACATGAGAAAAACACTGCTGGTTAGAAGGGATATGTGTAACATCTGATCAGGATCCACAGATATACAAGACCACACTGAGGCATGAATGAATTGAAGTGTTGCATTTCTTCATGTCCAAATTTGTAAGTGCCAAATAACTCCTGAAATCAAACTGTCAATATGGTGGGCAAACAATTTGATATCTGCCTTGATTAACATAGAGCTTTCCAACATACTGTGCTGTCTGACACTATTCAGGGTGCAGCTAGAAATGTGAGAATGTTGCCATCCATAAACAACAAGGACCGCTGCCGAACAACAGTTTGCAATTAATGTTTAATCCAAACTATTTTTGCCAAAAGCTCTTTGCTGTTCAAGGAAATGATCACCATTCTTGGTCTACCATGGATACTCTGCCCTCAGAAGTATGTAGACAACAGAGGAGGTTTTGCCAATAAATCATGACAGGCACTGTTCTCCAACGCTGCCCTCATCAAGTAGAGTGACGCAAATAACACTTGCCTCAACAGAAATCTAAAATTTCATCCACTTCCTCCCACCAGCAGAGAAGGTGAGGATTTCCTGGCGATAACCAAAGCCAGGACTTGAAATAGGAAGTACTTCCGTCTTTCCAAAAGAAAAAAAAAGGCTGCAGCACAGCATGGAGAAAACTGAGGGAGATGGCAAGCTGCTGGCCTCAAACCTGCTTGGCCAGTCCAGCTGCAGTGGGCCAGGAGGGCTGCCATGCCACCAGACCAAGGCTGGGAGACCTGGTGCTTACACACTGTTCCAAAGCTGAATTATTTACCTCCAGTGGTTGAGGGGACAGAGGACAGCACAGACAGTCACTGCCAGGCCTGGCTGGAGCAGCTCTTGTCAAAGAAAGGCACACAAAGTCCTGTTTGTTCTCCCTTCCAAAGGTCAGCGCTGCCATAGCATAGGCAGGTCAGCAGAGCAGGTTAGAAGTAGACAGACCTTCCACTAGGGAGCAATTCCAGATGCTGCTGCTGGCAGCTGTCTGTGCCAAAGAGCTGAGGGAGCTGCTGTGCCAAGAGAGAGTCCATGCTCTTGCCAGGGTCCACCACCCACCAGGGAAGGCTCAGGTGGGAGCCAGGGACAGCAGGTTCTGGCAGAAAGCAAGCATGCAGAGGATGAGGAAGGCAGCCTGTGCAACCACCACTGATCCATCCACCCCAGTGTCACTCCCAAAGAAACAGGTTCATTCCGTTGGCCACACAGTCTGCTCACATCTTACACGGCTCTTGATAAATAACTGCCCTGGTCCCAAGGATCTCCTCCATCCTTCTAGGAGGAAAAGTTCTCTTTCTAAGAGAATCAAGACCACACCCCCTCCATGGCAAGGGCTGGCAAAGGGAGATGGTTCGTGTTGTCAGCCAGTCCTTTCATCCGAGATCTTTTGCAGCCTGCAGACCTCGCATTTCTTGCTCTTCCCTTCTGGATTTCCCTCCCCCACTCCACTTCTCCTTAAGTCAACAACCTTACCAACGCTTAAAAAAAAAAAAAATAAAATCCCTTGCCAGCTGGAAACTGTTTAGACATAAAATTCAAATTATCAGACAAGGAAAAAAATACCACTGGACAGCTACCAGCCCTGGCACAGGCCTGCTGAGCCATGCAGCAACCTCCGGGAGCGTGAGGTCATGGTTCAATAACACAGGGAGCAACACTGGCTCTGACAGCCCCCACTCAGCCTGATTTGCTCCCCGCCTGCGCCTTTGGCAAAGCACCGGGTGTAAGTTGTGCCAGCTTGTGCTTTTCTGGGTCTGCACCACGGATGACCCTCAGAAGAGAGTTATATTTAACCCAGGTCACTTCAGTGATACGCTTTACCACACAAGCCCACAAACCAAGGTGACAGCAAACTGCAGGACAGGGACAGAAGGGTCTTAGCCCGGCTTCCACTGACACCAAGATCTCCTGAAGGGACACTCTGCTACAACTGCTCCAAAAAAAGCACACCGTGATGAGACATCGTGAGGATTCACCCTTCTGCCACGGGCAGGTATCTGCCAGCTCAGCTGCCACCTCCCAGCTCCCAGGTAAATGCTGGGAGACAGGTCAGCGTGAGGGAGGCTGTTTGCCAAAGACACCCCAGGCCAACGGTGATCATGGCAAAAAGCCACCTGCGTGCTTGGAACTGTGCACCCATTAGTTTTGTCATACTCTGGTCACAACCAAGTATTTGAGGAGATGGAAACAGGCCAGTCACTGGCAGAGCCCAGACCAACAGCTCTCTAGGACAGTAATGAGCAGTTACAATTACCCTGAACATTTGGGAGGCAGATATGCATTGTCTTTCCCTACTCCTATCCCAGCTGGCTCTATCTTCTAGTTGCAAAGCCTCAGCTCCACCAAAGATACAAAGGGCACAACTAAACAAGGAGAAGCTCCTTTGTGGTTCTAGTTCCTCCAATGACTGGTGGCCACACAGCCCTGCCAGGAGAGGCTGGTGGAGCTCCAGATGCTCCCTGGCAATTACACCCAATGACTTCCTCAGGACCGTGCCCCTGCCCTCCCCAGTGCTTCCCCAGACAACCGTGGGGATGTTCCTAACTCCACTTCCCAATCTGCATGTGCCAAGCCTGACAGCAAACTCTTGGAGCTCTTATTCCAATTTATATCCTGCTATGGGAAAATAATGGCTTTGATCATGGGGATTGTGCAGCTGAGCCAGACTAAGCAACTGGTCTTCTTGAGGACTAAATAAAGACATCTGTCAAGGGGCCAGCACAGCCCTCAAGTGTCTCCTCACCAATTTACACCCAACTTCACACCTTTTTCTCAAATATGGGGGAGAGAAGGGTAATTGGTGACAGACTGGGTGCTATTTTCAGAAAAATACTCTGATATTCAGAGCTTTTCTCCAAACAGATTTTGCCAAGACTTGGTATTTATAGAGCATGAGGAAATCAAACACAGAACTACACACGAGAGCAGAGGAAGCAGTTTGCTGGGGAACAACTTTCTCTACTCAGTAAAGTTTTTGTAAGGCTGAAGAAAGGAAAAGGCCTCTGTGAAATCTAAGTACTGCAGGAAGTACAAGAGAAAACTATTCCCCAAAGAACAGAAACTGCAAGTAGCCAAGAAAGGCAGTTACATCCAATGTTAGTTAGAGATCCCTAACTCAGAAAAAATATCAAAAGCAGGTCACTGACACGTGGAAGTGAAGGGAGAGGGAACCATTTTGGCTCTCATAGGTGTCAGGCTGGAGGATTTACATTTAAAAAAAGGGGATGTGCATACTTTTCATCTGTATGATGCTTCTAAAAACATGAATTAGAGACAATTGAGTGAATTCCTAACACACATCCCACCCCATTACTATCCTGACCTTGCTTGTCTCACAAGTGCCTTCCCAACCAGTGGATGTTGGGAAAGACTCTCACACTACCAACACCCTGCCAGGATAGGAAAGTGAATTTCACCTTCAGCAGCACTGCCAAAAGTAACACCACACAGCAGCAGCACCACCAGCCTCTCGAGGTGCCAATTGTTTTTAAAAACAGAGCACGGGAGGTCACTGCCATCACTTCCAGTCGTTCCTGATCACTGCCTTACGTGGCCTCCACCAGACCACATCCTGCCTCCACCTAAGCCTTTACTCACAGCCCAAAATCTCATTTAGCCCATCACTTGGGATTAAATCCACTAATACACAGCTCCCATCAGATCCCTCTGCATCCCAGCACGAATCCAGCCCACTTTGCTGCAGCCCTTTTACAACCTCAAGCATTCCGAGATGGACGCACATGTGACCTGGTGCAAAAACGCCCCAGTCTTGATCAGGGCCTCAGACAACACCACAGAGATAGCCACAAACACCACAGCTGCTTCAGCGATACACACGTGGCAGGCCCCAACACCACCGTGTGGGATACCGTATCCTGACCCAGGGGCCGAGCATCCCAACCCCACAACTCACATCCCACCAGGGCGTGAGATTCTGATGGACACCGAGCCTCACCCCCGCAGCAGGCCGGCCCAGCCCCACTCTGTTCCTGAGCCACGGGTGACCCAAAACAGACACACACACACAACCCCCCCGCCTCATGGACTCCGCAGCCTCCCCTCCTCTACTCCGGGCAAGCCCATCCCGGGAACCCCTCGGGACACTCTTCGACCCTCCCACCCCACTGAGCGAGATCCCCTTTATCCCAGGCGATCCCCTTTATCTCTCAAGAGACCCTCATCACCTACTCCTCCTCTTCCTCCTCCTGCTCCGCCGCTCCCGCCTCGCACAGGCCCCACGGCCGCCACGGCGAGAACCCGGAACTTCCGGCTCCGTCCTCCCCCTGGGGTACCCAGAGGATGCTGGGAATTGTAGTCTCTATCTCCCCGTTCCTGCCGCCCCTTCTCAGCCGTGTCCGTTGGGCTCACGGACTACAACTCCTGTGATCCCTCTTGGAGCGCACCGCCTACAACACCCATGATGCCCCGCGGCGGGTCGCCGCGATGGCGGGGGTGTCGCCGCGGTCGGGGCCGGGACCGGCGGTAGGGCGGGAGGTGACCGCCCGCCGCCGGCTCCGGGCCCTTTTCCGACCCGCCTAGGCTGTGCCCGGGGGGCTGCAGGGCGGCCCCGGGAGGAGCCGCGGAGGTGGGTCCCTGCGCGCTGTCATTAAGGGGGGTCCTGGGCCTGGGTCGTGTTGGGGCTGAGGAGTGGTGACACTTCAGCGCCGGAGGGGGAAGGGTCGTGGTGGGTCCGTGCTGGGCCGGGGGGCTCCTGGGGTGAGTCTCGCCCCCGGGAAGGTCAGCAGGGTAAGGAGGAAAGGTGAGGACGGGGCCCTGATCCACTCCCCGGCACCCTCCGGGGCTGTCACAGGATTTTAGTGGGGTGTCTGGCTCCCCCAGGTACGGAGGGGGTCCCAGAAGGCTCCCCGGCACTCTCCAGGGCTGTCACAGGCTCTTCCAGATGAGGACAGAGCTCTTATCTGTTCCCCAGTACTCTCCAGAGCTGTCACAAGGTTTTGTGGGGTGAGGATTTAGCTCCCCAGGGGACGACGGAGCTCTGACTCCAAAGTCAAAGGACCTTTGAGCCAGTTCCTCAACACCTCCAGAGCTGTCACAGGTTTGGGGGTGGGGGCTGCATGAGCTCCCCCAGGTAAGAACAGGGCCCTGATCCACTCAGGGCTGTCACAGGACTATGTGGGGGCTGGTCTGGCTCCCCCAGGTGCAGCGTTAGTGGGATTGGATTTGGGAACAGGAGGTGTGCCGGGGCACAGAGCAGAGCCCAGGCTCCATGAACTTCCCCAGCAGCCAGGTTCAGAGGCACAGGCTCCTCACCAGCCTGCCTGCCTCCTGTTGCTTTTGCTTGTGCTCACTTTTGGGCTGGTTTTCCCCCAGGGAAGGGAGAAAGGAGCAGGCTGGAGGCATGGCCTCTGCTGGGGAGGGCACCCAGCTCCTGGACTGATGCCAAATGTGCCAACTCACAAGGAGTGTCACCAGCCTCTTCCATGGCAGCCACCTAACCCGGTCCGAGGAGGGTCATAAACCCCTCCCTTTGCAAACACGAGGCCTCTGGGATCTCAGGTGTGGGGACAGGCCCCATCCAGGGCCGTGGCCCTTCCCCCTCGCTGCACAGGGAGCCTGAGCAGCTTTCACAGGGGAAATCGGGGCCAAGCCTGGATGAAAGGTGCCGTGGCCAGGGGCCTGGAAAGAGCTGGGGCTGCGTGAGAGAGGAAATCCTGCTGGATTAGAGCAGCTTTCCTGACATCTCACCAGGGCTCGGAGCTGCCTGCTGAGCCAGCGGGATTGGGCCACGGGTGCTGGCCTGGCCCCGCTGGAGAGCAGAGCAGTTCAGGGCCTGCTTTAAAAGTGAGGGGACACAGGGGTGACACTGTGGATCACATGCAGGTCCTGCCCCGAGGAATGGCTGCAGATGTCCATAAGAAGAAAAGCTGGGAAGTCCCCAATGGGTCCCTGGCGCCAGGAGATGGGCAGCACACAGAGAGGTCCGAGAGCCCCACGCCGGGGCTGGCACAGGGCACGGAGCCAGGTATGGAGCACAGCTCACCAAGGGGGGAAGCAAGGGGGGGAAAGAGCAGTTCCTCATGCGGGCTGGGACCTCCACAGCCCTGTGGGCAGGGGGAGATGGGCCCACTCATCACCAGCAGGACCCACACCCACAGGGTGCTGCGGGATGGGGAGAGGAGGCAGGTCCCCTGTGCATCCTTCCCCCGCATGGGGGACACGTGGATGGATGCTGCACAGCCGCTGTTCCCAGGGGCGGGCCAGGAGGGAGCCATGTTCGTGCACACCCGCTCCTACGAGGACCTGACCAGTCCCGAGGACGGGGCAGCCGCGGCGCGGAGCCCGGAGGAGAGGCGGGGGGAGCCGGCCGAGCAGAGCAGCATGGAGCAGATCAGCAAGGACTTCAGCGAGCTGAGCACGCAGCTCACGGGCATGGCCCTCGACCTGGACGAGGAGATGAGGGCGGGCAAGGAGGGGAAGCTGGAGCCATCCCCACAGACCACCCGGCGCGACTCGGTGCTGTCGGGGAAGGAGGAGGAGGACGTGACCATGGACGCCTGGCGCTCGCACCGGAAGCACGTCTTCGTGCTGAGCGAGGCGGGCAAGCCCGTGTACTCCCGCTATGGCTCTGAGGAGGCCCTGTCCAGCACCATGGGCGTCATGATGGCCCTGGTGTCCTTCCTGGAGGCCGAGAAAAACGCCATCCGGTCCATCCATGCAGGTACCGCCCTGGGGGGGAAGGGGATGGGGGGGGTCACAGCCTGCCCATCTATGTGCCTGCCACCACGGGCCATGTCATCTGTCCCCAGGGACAGACGGGTTGCTGGGGGGAGAGGCTGCAGCCTGGCTGTAGCCCTGGGGAGCCAGGCTCACAGGTCTGCCCCCGGCCCCCCGGGGACTCCCTCCCAAGCAGATGGCTACAAGGTGGTCTTCGTGCGGAGGAGCCCGCTGGTGCTGGTGGCAGTGGCACGCACCCGGCAGTCGGAGCAGGAGATTGCCCACGAGCTGCTCTACATCTACTACCAGATTCTGAGCCTGCTCACCTGGACCCAGCTCAACCACATCTTCCAGCAGAAGCAGAACTATGACCTGCGCCGGCTCCTGGCTGGCTCCGAGCGCATCACCGACAACCTGCTGGACCTCATGGCCCACGACCCCAGCTTCCTGATGGGTGCCGTGCGCTGCCTGCCCCTGGCCGCCAGTGTCCGGGACGCTGTCAGCAGCAGCCTGCAGCAGGCCAAGGCCAAGAGCCTGGTCTTTTCCATTCTGCTGTCTGGGAACCAGCTGGTGTCTCTCGTGAGGAAGAAGGATCAGTTCCTTCACCCCATTGACCTCCATCTGCTCTTCAACCTCATCAGCTCTTCTTCCTCTTTCCGGGAGGGTGAAGCCTGGACTCCCATTTGCCTCCCTAAGTTCAACTCCAGCGGTTTCTTCCACGCCCACATCTCCTACCTGGAGCAGGAGATGGACCTGTGCCTGCTGCTGGTCTCCACTGACCGTGAGGACTTCTTCACCGTGTCTGACTGCAAGCGGCGCTTCCAGGAGCGCCTGCGGCGGCGTGGGGTGCAGCACGCTCTGCACGAGGCCCTGCGCACCCCCTTCTACAGCGTTGCCCAGGTGGGCATCCCTGACCTCCGGCACTTCATCTACAAGTCCAAGAGCTCCGGGCTCTTCACCAGGTGAGGCCCTGGGGAAGCGCTGGGCCAAGGCTGTGGCATGTGGCATGGGCCAAGCCCCTTCTCCAGTGGGTTAATGGGGTGCTGTGTTCCTGCAGCCCCGAGATTGAGGCTCCCTACGTGCAGGAGGAGGAGAAGGAGAGGCTCTTGGGGCTTTACCAGTACCTGCACAGTCGGGCCCACAACTCTTCACGGCCCTTGAAGAACATCTATTTCACAGGCCCCCGTGAGAACCTCCTGGCGTGGGTAAGGCTGTTGCTGGGGTTTGGTGAGCCTGTCTTTTGTGGTCCTGCAGGGTGGGGAAAGGGGGTGGTAACACTGCACAGTACCAGCTTCATGGTCCCCAGGGAGGACCCCAGCATATGTATATGGTCCTTTTGGGGGTGAGCTTGCCCCTGTGTGAGGGAGGAACAGGCAGGGGTAGCAGTGGGAGCTGGTGAATTCCAGCACCAAGGGCTGTGCCATGTCCTGTTGTGAACTCAGTGCTGTAAAGAAAAACCCACTGTGGGGCAAACCCCAGGGTTTGGTTCTCCCACTTCTGAGCAAACCAGATGCCACCCATTTAGGATATCCCACTGCCACTTTGTGTCCCTGCACTGGAGCCCCTCTGCCCACTGCTGGTAGCCCATGGGGGGAAGAAGGAGTGCCAGTCCCAAGTGGGGGCACAGTCCTGGTCCTAGCATGTGTCCTGTCCTTCTCCCAGGTAACCAATGCCTTTGAGCTCTACATATGCTACAGTCCCCTGGGGACCAAGGCCGGCGCCATCAATGCTGTCAACAAGCTCATGAAGTGGATCCGCAAGGAGGAAGACCGACTCTTCATCCTCACGCCCCAGACGTACTGAGGGCATCACCCAGGGCATGGAGGCAGCTGGGAGAGCCCCCGCCGTGCTGGGGAGCCCATTCCCAGGGATTCCTGGGCTGTGTGTCCAGAGGAAAGGGCATGGTGGGACCCCAGAGCACAGGGAAACCCCACCTGCAGGACTGTCCAGCCTGGTTGGTAGAGATGGGGTGCACAGGAAAGGGAAGGGGATGAACAGGACTTTCTCTCAGCTGCAGACAGTGCCCCAGCTGGGGGGCCTGCTCTTCCTCCACAGTCCTCAGCTCCATCCTTTGTTGTGAGGGTCCTGGAGTGGGGCTGCTGGTACCCCAGGTTACTAGAGGTGAGCAGAGCCCCAGGGTCCTGCTCGCTGTGCCTGGCACCTCCCTTCTCTGACATCCTGTGGCTGTGCCAAGGGTGGGGGTCCCCAGGGGAGATGTGGCAGCACTCAGGGGAGCCCTGTGTTGCTGTGCCCACAGATGGTGGGTGACACTGTCCAGGCGAGGAACAGGGCTGGCCTGGGGCACACACTGCTCCTCTCCCTGCCTTGGGGGATCTGGACCCCCCAAGTGCCAGGGAGCCTCTGCAGTCCCAGAGCGGGTTTGCCCCCTTGGCATCTGTATGAACCTGGACCCTTCCCACTGTGGCTGTGAAAAGGATGTCTGTCCCTGAGGATGCTGGCAAGCAGGGTGGGTCAGCAGGGTCCTGCCCACCTCACCAGAGGGACACGGGAGCTCCAGAGAGCCAAGGTGCTGAGGTGTTTGTCAGGCTGCTTGTGGGCTCGTGGTTCTGGCTGTGGGTAATGGATCCTAAAGGGGCACCTCAAGCACATCTCCTTGGAGACCCCTCCCAGTACAGGACCATGGAGCTCCCCAGCCCATGAAGAGTTTTCCCCTTGGCACGGGAGCACCTGTCCCCCAAACCCAGCCCCTGAAGCCAGCTATGCTGAGCTTCCTGCACCTCCCTGGCCACCCCAGGCACTGGTGTGGGGCTGAGCACCTGTGAATGGCCCGACTCCATGTTTTGGATCTGTCTGAATAGTGCTGGAATAGGTGTCTGAGGAGGGGCAGAGCCATCAGGGTGACACCCTGCACAGAGGGAGCTGGGAAGGATCCGGCAGGGCTAGCGCAGGGATCTGCTCCTGTATTTATGCTCCTGCCAGAGTGTAATCGCTTGTCTTTGCTCATAAACATTATCTGGACCCTAAGTTGAGTCTTGTCGCATTCCTGTATGTTCAATGGGGTGGGGGGATGACCAAGCTGGGCAGGAAGTTTGCTCCAAGTTTGGTACGGTGCAGTCCAGCCCCGGGGATCTGCTGGGAGCCAGGAAAGCTGCCTGGGAGTGGTGCAGGGCTGCCGGGGTTGTGCTGGCAGGAGGCGGCGCTGACTGGAGATTGGGAGCGGCAAAATCCCCGGGCTGAGCTGGCCACGGCCAGCTCATGTCGAAACCGAGAGGCGCAGCCGGAGGAAGAAGCTCTTGGGTAAGGCCCGGAGCCAGCAGAACTGCCGGGCCTTGCACAATACGGGGCGGGAGCCTGGGGGACCGGGGCTGGCCAGGCGGCAGGCACAGGGCACTTTCGGCAGGCCAGCCGCTCCTGGGACCAAAGTCCCCAGCACCGTGCTCACCTGGAGGAAAGGTCCACGTGCAAAGCTGGGGTTCACGGGCCTGTCTGAGGGCAGCAGGGCACTTGGAGGGCAAATCCATGCATGGATCAGGATGTAAAGAATCTCCCCACATCCCTACGAACTCTGCAGTCACTCCCAGAGGTGCTGGCACCTCCTGCCACTGCTGGCAACCAGGGAGGAAAGGGACATGAGACATAGAATGGGCACAACAGAAATAACCCTCACAGCTGCCCTGGGAAAGCTGTGGCTCCCCCAGCCCTGCTCTTTTCTCCCAGCTGGAAACTTTGGTGCTGAGCCTGCTGCACCCTCAAGGTCCCCTTTTGGCCTGGAAGCGAGCAGCGAAAGGGGTGCTGCCGCGGGAAGCGGCAATTTCCATTCCATGTGTCGGGGTGTCAGCTGTCCATGTGGCAGCGGGGCTGGGTGCTGCGGCCGAGGGCCACGGGGTACCGGCATGCAGGACCCCACTCATACCCAGGGATGCTGCTGGCAGCCACCTCCCAGCCACGGGGAACCCCCGACGGCCCCCCGGACCTGCAGCGGGCAGCGAGGCGGAGCGCCAGCCCTGCATCCGTGTTCCGATCAGCGGCCCCGACTCAGAGCCGTGCGCCTCTCGGGCACCGTGCCCAGCCGTGCCTGTCTCCCCGGCAGTGCCCAGCGGAACCCCGATCTCCTTGTCCCCCGCACACCCCCGGGCTGCGTGTGCCGGTGCCGGCCCTCGGGGAGCCCCGGGCGGCGCGGGGGCAGGACCCGCCCACCCCGTCCCGCCCCGTCCCGTCCCGCCTCGCCTGCTCCGTCCCGGCCCCGCTCCGCTCCGCCCTGTCCCGACACGGCACGGCACCGCACGGCACGGCAGCGCCCAGGTGAGCGCCCTGCCGCTCGGCACCGCTCGGATCGGACCGGACCGGACCGGACGGATGGGGCGGGGGCAGCCGGAGCCAGTGGAGATCCCGGACCTGGTGAGCTGCGGCGGGGCCGGGGGTGGAGGCCGGGGGTAGTTCGGGGTTCCAGTCCTGGGAAGTTGGCGGGGGCCTTGTCTTAGTCCCGCAGGGATCCCCAGTCCCCGTTGCTGTCCCGGGGGCAGGGAGGGTCCCTATCCCAGTCCCCGGAATGGGTCATTGCAGGGCAGAGATGCCCCGGGGTGACAGGCAGCGTCTGTAGGTGGCAGAAGGCAGGATTTGTCCCTCTGCCACAGGCAGCTTGGCATCACCTCCTACTCATGGTATTTCGGAAGAAGTTTGGTGTGACTGATCCTCCCTCGGCACTACCCATCGTCATCTGGCCCTTGGGAACCCTGGCAGCCCCAACTGACACCCGGCTGTGGCTGTGCCCGGGTCCTCACCTAAAATAAGTGTGTAAAGCCCTTCCTTTTTTATTTTGGCAGATGCAATGGTGGCCCATCCTCCATACGTTCTGAGCCTGCTGGGTGCTGGGCACCATCAATAACTCTACACCACTGGCACTGCACAGCATGGGCCTGTCGTGCTGTGTGTGCCTCTGGCTGCTGCTCGCCCTGGCCCTGCTGGGTGCTGGTGCCTGGCAGTGTCCCCGCATCCCTTACAGCTCCACCAGGAACTTCTCCATCCCCTACACACTGCCCAGCCTCGATGCTGGCAGCCCCATCCAGAATGTTGCTGTCTTCACTGACTCCGATGGCCCAGTCGCTGCCTTTGTGGCCGTCCGCAACCGCATCCTTTTGGTCAGCCCCGAGCTGCGCCTGCTCTCCATCCTTGTCACCGGCCCAGTGGGCAGTGCCAACTGTGAGATCTGTCACCTGTGCCCAGCCACCACAGATGGCCCTGAGGACACGGACAATGTCCTGTTGGTGCTGGACCCACTGGAGCCATGGCTGTACAGCTGTGGCACGGCACAGCATGGGCTGTGCTATCAGCACCAGCTGGAGGTGCGGGACGGTAAGGTGGCCATCACAGCCACACACTGCCTGTACTCGGCCACGGGCAACAGCCCTGCCTTCTGCCCTGATTGTGTGGTCAGCCCACTGGGGACCAGTGCTACTGTGGTGGCCACCTCCTACGCCTCTGTCTTCTACCTCGGCTCCACCATCGACAGCAGTGTGGCAGCACGGTACAGCCCACAGTCAGTGTCCATCCGACGCCTGAAGGGTACCTTGGATGGCTTTTCAAATGACTTCCAGTGGCTGACAGTGCTGCCACAATACCGCGACAACTACACCATCCACTACGTGCACTCCTTTGCCGACGGGGACCACGTGTATTTCCTGATGGTGCAGCCGGAGCGGCCGGGATCAGCCGCGTACCACACGCGCCTGGCGCGGCTCAGCACCCACGAGCGTCACCTCCGCCGCTACCGCGAGCTCGTCCTTGACTGCCGCTTTGAGTCCAAGCGCCGGCGCCGGCGCAGCGGCGAGGAGGATGCTGAGAGGGACATCGCCTACAACGTGCTGCAGGCAGCCCACACTGCCCGGCCCGGCGCACAGCTGGCCCGCGACCTCGGCATCAACGACACCGACACGGTGCTCTTCGGTGCCTTTGCCGAGAGCCGGCCCGAGAGCCCGGTGCCACAGGAGAACTCGGCCGTCTGTGCCTTCCCCCTGCGCCTCCTCAATCAGGCCATGGAGGAGGGCATGAAGAAGTGCTGCGGTACCGGGCACCAGCCGCTGCTGCGGGGGCTCAGTTTCTTCCAGCCGGTGGAGTACTGCCCACACAATGTGAGTGCTCCACCCTGCGCCGCATCCTGCCTGGAGACCCTGGGGGTTGGCTGGGATGTGGGAAAGTGGATTCAGGAGCTGGGAAACACTGGTGTAGCGGGGTGGATAGTGGGGTGGGGTAGGGCAGGGCAGGGCAGGGCAGGGGGAGAGCAGCATCACCCAGGTGTGAGTCAGCCCAGCATCCACCCACTACCTGCTGCGGGGGCTGCTGTGTTCTGGCAGCTGCACCGAGGAGGCCGGGTGAGGGTGGGGATCCTGTGAGCCCCCCATGGTACATATGCTATCACATGGGCACACTGCCACTTGTCATGCATTGGGCCAATTCCTCTCCTGGTATGGCCTGCCCGGCAGTCTCGACTCCGGCCCCCGTGGTGACTGTCCCTGGACCCCAGCCACCCTCTCCATCTTGTTTATGTGTGGGGGGTGGGAAAGCCACGGGGCCTCGGTGCTTGGCAGGCTGGATGTGTGAGGTGCAGGCTGCTCCTGCCTTGTCCCCCAGGCCCAGCCACCGCCTTCTCTGGGCAAATAAACCACAGGCGGAAGTGCAATTAGTCACCGGGGTTCCTCGTCTGCCACGGCCGCGGGGCAGGAACACCGTGTCCCAGGTACAAGCCCCGGCACGGCCAGGATGCAGATGGGTGGGCACCCTGGCAGGGCCCCCTCGTCCCAGCACATGACATGAGTTTTGGTGTCTTCAGCCAGGCTCAGGGCAAGGTGCAGCCAAATCCCCTCCTCTTCCTGCACAGGGCAGACAGCTCACTGCCGCTGACTCACACTGTAGCACGAGAAACTCAGAGGGGACCTGAGCCCCTCCGCATTGGGAGTGTCCAGTGGGGACCCCATGGCTCCTGTTGTCCCTCTTCCACCCCAGCCCCTTGCTGAGCTCCAGGGCTCAGGGAACACTGGGGTTGGAGTGAGCATCCTGTGGTGCCAGCACAAGTAACTATATCCAGATGGGGTGGGAAGGGAGGGCAGGATCTGACGCCAGATGAGGGACTGAGGGAAGGCCTGCCAATGTGGTTTATTCTCCAAAATTTTCCCAGCCTGGAGGGGAACTTAAGCAATCTGGTGCTGCCCCAAAATATCTCACAAATCAAGCTAGTGCCTACCTGTGAGGGTGTGGGAGTCGGGGTGCCAGGGCCAGCTTCAAGTCACTCACCCCATGTTTGGCCACAGGTGAACCTCTCAGCACCAGTGGTCAACACCAGCTGCTGGGATCAGCCCACCCTTGTCCCTGCTGCCTCCCACAAAGTGGACCTGTTCAACGGGCAGCTGACAGGTGTCCTCCTCACCTCCCTCTTCGTCACTGCCATGGGAGACGTCACTGTGGCCCACCTGGGCACAGCAGAAGGACGCGTCTTCCAGGTGGGATGGGGGGTCGGGTGGGATGGCAGGTCCTGGCAGGCTGTGGGGTATGCTCAGCACCCTGCTCTCCCCTGCTGCAGATGGTGCTCCAGCGCTCCAGCTCCTACCTTCTGACCTTGTCCAACTTCTCCCTGGGCGAGCCAGGGCCAGTGCGAGGTGCCATGGGGCTGCAAAGCCGCTCGCTGTTCTTCACTGCTGGCACCAAGGTGAGTGGGGGCTCTGAGGGGCATAGGGTGGGCATGGAGCTCCATGTGTCCCCCTCACCTCCACTCTCTGTCCCCAGGTGTGGCTCCTGAACGTCACTGGCCCTGGCTGTCGCCACTTCTCCACGTGCCAGCGCTGCCTGCGGGCCGAGCGCTTCATGGGCTGTGGCTGGTGTGGGGATGGGTGCAGGCGCCGCCACGAGTGCCCCAGCCACTGGGTCCAGGACAGCTGCCCGCCCGTCCTCACCGACGTAGGTCTGCGCTGTGTCCCCCTGCTCCTCACAGCTCCAAGCACTCGGATGGGGAGGGACGTGGCAAATGGGGTGGCGTGTGGTGGGACCCCCTCCCTGGGATGGGTGTTGTGTTCCTCAGAAAAGGTGTTTCTGGACCCACAACAGTCACTGCACTTTGGGGTGACACAGGTGCCTCTCCCACAGTTCCATCCCCGGAGCGCCCCGCTGCAGGGTCGGACACGGGTGACACTCTGTGGAATGACCTTCCGCTCCCGCTTGGACCCCGACCCCGGCCGCAGCCCCCGCGGCGCCTGCCGGGTGGCAGTGGGACGGCGAGGCTGCACCGTGCTGCCAGAGGAGAGCGAGAGCATCAGGTGTGCAGCGGTGCTGGGAGAGAACAGCTGCAGGGAGGGCTCTGGGGCTGCCCCCGGCCTAGGGCTGATCCCCATCACTGTCCCACAGACCCCTGCCCACCTCACGCCGCAAGGAGTTTGTGGATGTGCTGGTGTGTGAGCTGGAGCCGGGGGGCCCGGCAGCCCTGGGGGGCCCAGCCGACGTGGTGCTCACTGTGGAGGAGCCTGCCAGAGCCTCTGGCTTCCGAGTCTACGGCTCCGCCACCCTCGGCGGCTTCGTCTTTGTGGTACGGTTCCACACTGGCAGTGCCCCTGGCAGGGTCGGGGAGGGTTTGGCTCACTCACCCATCCCACTGACCCCATCTCTGCTCAGGAGCCCCACGTCAGTGCCCTGCACCCCCCGTTCGGCCCCCGGGGGGGTGGCACCCACCTCTCACTCCATGGCAAACACCTCTCAGCAGGGAGCAGCTGGCGGGTGATGGTCAATGGCTCCGAGTGTGCCCTGAGTGGGCAGCCCAGGTACACCCCTGCCCTGCACCTGGCACTGCGGGGTCCCCAGCACGGGACGGGCACGGGGAGCCCCTGCAGTCCCGCTGTCCCCCCAGCCACGGCTGTTGTGTCTCCAGGCAGGACAATGGGACAGTCCAATGCACGGCTCCTGCCGCCGGCGGCCTGGGCGCAGCCCGGGTCGCCCTGTGGATCGACGGGGAGGAGTTCCCGGCCCCCGTGCCCTTCCAGTACCGCCCTGACCCCGCCGTATCCGCCATCGTCCCCAGCTGCAGCTATGAGTGAGTGCGTGGGCTCCCTTACCCGGGCTGAGGGACAGCCCTGTCCTGCCACTGCCCTGGCTGGGCTGAAAGAGGTGCTGGCAATTGCAGGCACCCTGGGGACCATGTGCACCCCGGGGAACCTGACCCCTGCCCACTGTAGGGGCTCGCTGCTCACCATCATCGGCACCCACCTGGACTCCGTGTATCACGCCAAGATCCGCTTTGAAGCCGCTGGTGTGGTTACCCAAGCCACAGTAAGCACCGGAGTGTGGGGCCATCGTCCCCCGGCCCTGCCCACCCCACCTGGGCAATCCCCCGGGCACATCCCGAGCCCAGCTCAGCATCTCCCTGCCCACAGGAGTGTAAGGAACCGCTGGCACCGGACCGGCTGCTGTGCCGCAGCCCAGCCTTCCCCTTCGAGAGCAACGTGGAGGTGGTGCTGGGGAACCTGAGCGTGCTGCTGGACGGCGCCGACGGCCGCTGGCTCTTCCGCCTCCGCTACTACTCCCGGCCCAAGGTGTACCCCTTGGAGCAGGAGGGCAGGCGGCTCCGCCTCAAGCCCGGCGAGGATGAGATCGAAGTGCACGTACGTGGGGCAGTGGGGTGAGCCGGAGCAGGGGTTCCACTGCCAGGACCTCCGAGCTCACGGTGCTCTCTCTGGGCAGCATCTGGGGCTGGATGCCGTGGCCACCTGCATGAACATCACCATGACGGTGGGGGGCCTGGACTGCCACCCCAGCGTCCTGAAGAACGAGGTGACATGCCGCCTGCCCCGCGAGCTGCGCCTGCCCCCCGCAGGGGCCCCCGTGGAGGTAGGAACCCCCCGATTGGGCAATCGCCCGCCCCAGTGTCCCCCACCCCATCCCTGCTGAGCCCCTGATCCTCCAGATCTGTGTGAACGGAGCCTGTCAGGCGCTGGGCTGGGTTCTGTCCCCCCCCACATCGCTGGATCTGGCCGCCAGCCTGGCTCTGGGCACCGGCATCACCTTCCTGCTCTGCTGCATCCTGGCTGCCGTGCTGTTCCGCTGGCGCTGGAAGAAGAGGCGGGGTGAGTGCCGTGCTCGTCGGGCACCCTGATGCCCCCAGACCCTGCCACGCCACCTCGTACCCACCCCATTGCTGCCTGCAGGTACGGAGAACCTGGAGCTGCTGGCACAGCCCGGCCGCAGCGACCCCCCCGTAACCACCCAGCGCCCCGGCGTGGACTACAGAGAGGTGCTGGGTAAGTGGGTGTCGCCGGTGGGTGGCGAGGTGCTGGGTGCTGCCAGCCCTCACCCCGCCTCTGCCTGTCCCGGCAGTGCTGAACACAGCGGGCACTCCCGGGCCCCTGGGGCCCCGCACACGAGTCACCGGCGCCGGTGCCAATGGCAGTGCTGGGGCTGGTGCGGCGGGCGGGGGATCCCCCATGCCCCTGCTCAGGGCCACATCCTGCTGCCTGGAGGATCTGCGGCCGGAGCTGCTGGAGGAAGTGAAGGACATCCTCATCCCCGAGGAGCGGCTTGTCACCCACCGCCACCAGGTCATCGGCAAAGGTGACTCTTTGGCACCCCGATTTGGCTGTGGCCTCACCTGCCCAATGTGTGTGGTGCCAGCTTTGTGCCACCCATCCCTGCAGGGCACTTTGGCAGCGTCTACCATGGCACCTACACGGACCCTCTGCTGGGGGACCTGCACTGCGCTGTCAAGTCCCTGCACCGTGAGTAGCTCCCCTCCCGTGCGTGCTCCCATGGCACAGCAGCAGCACGGCCACAGCTCGGCTCTCCACAGGCATCACGGACCTGGAGGAGGTGGAGGAGTTCCTGCGCGAGGGCATCCTCATGAAGAGCTTCCACCACCCGCAGGTGCTCTCGCTGCTGGGGGTGTGCCTGCCCCGCCACGGGCTGCCCCTTGTCGTCCTGCCCTACATGCGCCATGGGGACCTGCGCCAGTTCATCCGCAGCCAGGAGCGGGTAGGGGGTACCCCAAGGTGGGTGGGAAGTGATGGGTGCCAAGGTCTCCATGCTCACCACTCCCATCTCACAGAGCCCCACAATGAAGGAGCTCATTGGCTTCGGGCTGCAGGTGGCCCTGGGCATGGAGTACCTGGCCCAGAAGAAGTTTGTGCATCGGGACCTGGCAGCCAGGAACTGCATGTAAGTGTGGCTGTGCCCCCCAGACCTCCCCCCCCAGGGTACCTGCCTGGGTCTGGGGGTGCCCAGGAGTCCCCACCTCCACCTGGTGTCCTGCAGGCTGGACGAGACGCTGACGGTAAAGGTGGCTGACTTTGGGCTGGCACGGGACGTGTTTGGCAAGGGGTACTACAGCATCCAGCAGCACCGCCACGCCAAGCTGCCTGTCAAGTGGATGGCGCTGGAGAGCCTCCAGACCCAAAAATTCACCACCAAGTCTGATGTGGTAGGCATGATCCCCCCTCCCCATCCCATCCCCCATCTCCATCCTGCCTGTGCACCCATGGCAGCTCTCTCCTCGGCAGTGGTCCTTCGGGGTGCTCATGTGGGAGCTGCTGACACGCGGGGCAGCGCCGTACGCCGGGGTGGACCCCTACGACATGACCCACTACCTGCTGCAGGGGAGACGCCTGCCACAGCCCTCTCACTGCCCCGACACCCTGTGAGTGCAGCTGGGGTGGGCAGGGTGGCAGGGGCTGTCCTGGGGGCTGCCAGCACTGACTGGGGTGTGGCTGCAGGTACAGGGTGATGCTGAGCTGCTGGGCGCCGGCGCCCGAGGAGAGGCCGTCCTTCACTGGGCTGGTGGATGAGCTGGAGCGTGTCCTGGCCACGCTGGATGGTGAGCACTATGTCAACCTGACTGTCACCTACACCAACCTGGACTGGGGTCCTGCCTTTCCCCCTGCTCCGCCGGGGCAGCTGCCTGATAGTGAGGATGACGATAAACATAATGAGGAGGAAGAAGAGAAGGAAGAAGAGGAGGACGACGACACATCTGTGTGCTGATGGGATTCCCTGCACCATGGGGTCTCCCAGACCCCCATGCACATTAGGCACACTCCCCTGAGGAGGGATGCAGTGTGCAGGCAGATGCTATGGGCACCCTCCCTATGGAATGGGTGCTGGGAGGCAGCTGGGTGCCATGGAGTGCTCTCCCATGGCTCACACCCAGACCCTGCTGGCTGCTCCCCAGGATTAGCCCCACACCATAAGATTCTGGGGCTCAGTCCTGCGCTGGCTGAGTGGTGAGAGGCTCAGCCCCACAGTGATGAGTCTGTGCTCTGGGGTCTGGGGCTCTGTCCCATAGTAATGGGTGCTGTAGGTGCTGTGGGGCCCCATACCCAGCAGGTGTTGTTGGGTGACTGGCCTTCCCAGGGCTCCCATGGAGTTTCCAGCCTCTTGGCTGTTCAAATCACTCATTAAAAACTAATTATATTTTTTCCCTGGCTGAGGCTGTGTCTTTGAGGGGCCCGTGCCCCAGGTTGGCAGCACCCTTGTGCCCCTGCATGGGTGAGGTGTCTCCCCTCTCCTGGGGCACCCACCTCATGGGAGACACTGAGGAGGGGGCACCCACTGTTGCTGTGTCCATGAAAGGAGGGCATCTGCACAATGGTGCTGCTGTGGCCACCCTGGAACCATCCCCCATTGCCTGCCACACCGGGGCCCCACTCTGCATCCTGTGTCCCACCATGGCCCTCTGACCTTGGAATGTTTAGGAGGCTTTTGCTAAAAGTCCTTCTCCCAGCCACATCCAGCCCCTGGCAGGGTGGCTGTGAGGCACAAGGCATGTGAGGGGTACCATGCTCCTGGGCATGGCATGATGATGCCCCTGCAGTCCTGGCATATGGGCCATGTTGCCCCCAGGATTCATGGCATGATGGATGCCTGGGGCATGGAATTGCAGTGCCCATGGGATCATGATGCTCCTGGGGTGATAGATGGCCAGGCATCAGATCAGGATGCTCTTGGGGTTGTGAGTACTCATGGAGCCCAGGGCATGAGATTACAGTGTCCCTGCCACTAAGGTAGCCGTGGGACCACAGGACCTGTGATCACAGTGAGGACATGATGGCATCCAGCCCATCTACTGTGCTCACCCTGCCTGCCTGCACAGGGTCCAGTGGGGCACTCTGCCCCAGGCTGGGGGCTGCTGTCTGGTGACCAAGAGTCATTACCAGCTTCACTTAATGACACCTTTATTGCTTCAGTACTGTGCAGGGGACAGTGGAGCTCGTGGCAGGGGATATTCAGGGCAAGCCCAGGAGGGGCAAGGGATGCTGAAACACGCACGGTGTGTGGCTGTGGGCAGCACTGCTCCTGCTCCATGTCCAGCCACACGGGCCCTGCCGCCAACACTGCCTTTAAATAAAGCCCCCTCAGCTGCTCATTAAGCAGTGCTGGAGCCCGGGGCCGTGTCAGCTCCCATCAGCCAAGCTGTCCATCTCCCCCACGCCTCACACCTGCAGGCTTCACCGCCACATGCCCGAGGTGGTTTTAGTGCAGCTGGGTCCCAGCACCGTGCCTCAGTTTCCCCACAGGGCGACTGCTCTGCTCCCCTGGCCTGGGTTTTGGGTGACCATGACCTCCAGTGTAGGTGCTGACCTCACACATGGAAGGCCAAGCAGCACCATTTCGGCTCGCTGCTGAGTTGCTGTGGCAACGGGAAGAGCCTGGCACTGTGTGATTATTAGGGCTGGACCAGCAATGGGAGATGCTGGGCACTGGTGCTGGGGGATGCTGCATGCCTGGGGGACAGCCAGGGTGGCTGACTGGGGCACCAGCAGCTCATGGGATGCAGGGATGCATGCATGGATGGATGGATGGATGGATGGATGGATGGATGGGTGGGTCAGTGGGTGGATGAGTGCATGGATGGATGTGTGGGTGCATGGAGGGATGGATGGATGGATGGATGGATCAGTGGATGGATGAGTGCATGGATGGATATGTGGGTGCATGGATGGATGGACAGACGGACAAGCTGGCACCCTGGCAATTGCCCCCCTCAGCATGAAGCAGAGTGGGTGCCCAGGGCTGTGTTTGGGTGGCAGATGCATGCCAGGCCTGCTGTCTGGTGACACAGGGACAGCTGTGGGAGCAGCCAGTGGGAGCAGGGTACCTGGAGGGAGCAGGGCTGTCCGTGCTGGCACTGGGGTGGCACAGTGAACTGCTTGTTAGCTCACAAGTCTGGTGTGGTTACGGTGATGTGCGTGTGGGCGGCCCCCGCTTTAGGCTGCCCCCCTCCCCCCACGAATGTGCTCGCAGAGATGACAGATTTCATGCTAATCCACATTTATCCTGCCCTAATTACGCTGCGGGAGGTGAGGAGAGAGCGCCCAGACTTCCATGCCAAGGGCTGGCATGTGCCCACCCCTGTCCGATGCTGCTAGCTGGGACTGGCACTGGCACTGTGCCCACTGCCACGGCGCCAGGGACAGGCAGGTGACCTCTCAGGGTGGCACCTTGCATGGCACTTGGCACCCCTGCCACAGCTGGGGGGTGCCTTAGAGGTGCTACCTGGGCACCCACAGGTGGGCAGGTGGGCACTGGGTGGTGGCACCCTGAGCTGCTGTGTGGCTGGGCATGGTTGGTGCAGCACTGGGCTGAGCTGTGGGCAGGTGAGGCCGTGCCGGGCCGTGCCACGCTGTGCCAGGTTGTGCCAAGCCCCTCGTGCCGTGCCCATCCGCCACGGCTGCGGCAGAGCAGCCGGTGTCCCATCCCGGCAGCGCGCCGTGCACACACAGCACTCTAAATGTTTTATTTGGGGAAAGTGCTGTCGTTAGCAGGCATTAATTATTAAAATCGGAGCCATCTATAAAACATGAGTGGCCGCACGCGGGGCTGCGGGTGCCCAGGCAGGGCAGGGCACGGTCCCGCCACCGGCACCGCCCGGGACCCGCTGCACGGCGTGCGCCGGTGATGCCGCAATGGCCCCTCGGCAGCGGCTGCGGGCTCCTGCCGGCAAAGGGCGGGCAGCGAGTGCCACGGGGTGGGGGCTGGACTGGGGACGGGCAAAACTGTGCTAAATCAGTGTTTGGGTGAGGCGGTGGTCGCCGGTGCCAGCCGTCCCGGTGAGGGGTGGCAGCAGGCAGCAGGCAGCGCCGAGCTGTTTTTAGCGGCTGCCGGTGCTGGGGAGCGGGCGTGAAGAGCAGCCGCCGCGGCACCGACGTGCCATTTTTAGAAACCGGCAAGTTTTGCTAATGATGCCTGTGAGCGGCGGGGGGGCTGCCCTGGCACCCCCAGTCCCTGCTGCCCACACCCCGCAGCCAGCCCTGGCCCTCTGCCCTCCCCGCCCAGCCCTGGAACCTGGAACTGGGGGCACCTGCACAGCCCGGGGCACCCCCGCACCCACCTGAGGCTCTGCTGGCCCCCGGAGAGCTTTGGTGTACTTGGGGAGCTTCAGGAGCCCCTGGGAAGCTTTGTAGCCCCTGAGGACCTCTCCTGGTCTCTGAGGAGGTTTGGTGGCCCTTGGGGAGCTTTGGTGGTCCCTGGGAATCTCTGCTGTCCTCTGGGGATATCTGCTGGCCCCTGGGGAGCTCTGCTGTCCTCCAGGAAGCTTTACTTTACCCCAAAGCCTTCCAGGCTATAAGGCACATATTTTTCTCCTTTCTCTGCCCCTGAGACAGCACTGGCATTTAGCTGGGGAGGCTCAGCCCATCCCAGCACCCACCCAGGATCAGTGCCAGCCATGTCCAGTCCTGGTCCTGGTCCTCTCCCTTGGGGACAGTTCTCTCCCTGAGCCCAAGCCCTGAGCAGCCTCCCTGCACCCTAGTCCCTGTGGCTGCAGGTGCTGCCAGAGACCCAGGGGACCCCCAAAGCTCTTTCAGTGGGAAGGGGAGTCAAACCCAGATGCCATGGCACCACTGTGATGCAGGAGTACGCTGTGGAAAACAAGCCCCCTTTTCCCATCAGGGCTCCAGGGACAAGAGCCAGCCCCGGATGTGACAGGAACCAAGCCACTGGAGAGGTACAAGGCTTTTTGTGCTGTCATTGGCACAGGGACAGCCCCCATCAGGAGCAGGCTGGCCAGGGACAAGCAGCCACGGCCAGTGGTGCCCAGCCAGATGTGGGGCAGCCCTGTCCTCACACACGGCGTGGTCACCAACCGGGATGGGCTGGCCGAGGTGTGGCACTGCAGGGGACACCGTGCCTGGTGACCACACTGAGTGGCTCTCTGGCTGTGTCCCTTGACACCTTGGCACAGAGGTGTCTTGGGACACCTGTGGGGAGGGCAGCCCTGCCACTGTGCACCCCCACTGCCACTCATCCCAGTGAAGGGCCAGGGGTGACCATCAGCAGCTGCACCGCCTCTTTTTCTCTCCTCCTTGCCCCCCACAGGCCCCCCGAAAGGAGGGATGGGGTTTATTTGGCCCCGTTGCCGGGCCGACGTGCGCAATTATCGCTGATTGCCTGGCGGTTGCCATGGCGATGGCAAGCACGCAGGGATGCGCTGCCGCGTGGTGCTTGAGTCACGGACACGCTGAACACCCCCCGCTGCACCCCACTGCACCCCACTGCACCCCAGCACAGACATGCTGAACATGCATCCCACTGCACCCCAGAGCAAACGTGCTGAGCACCCCCTGCTGCACCCCCCAGCACCGTCTGGGCTGGCCCTCCATCCCTGCACCCTCCTGGGGCACGGGGATACAGCCAGGTGTCCCCCAGCTGAAGCAGGGGGGTATGTGCAGGTGTCCCCCACCCCATGTCCCCCATCTGAGGCAGAGGTGTACAGCCGGGTGCCGCCCCCAGCCCTGGCAGCCCCACACTGGGCATCCCAGGCTCACTCTCTCCAGAGGTGCTGTAGGAAAAATCACCCCAAACAAGCCATGCCATCCCACACTCAGCTCTGGGGTGTAGTGGGGAGGGAGTGGGTGCATGGGGCAGTGGGCCATGGCACTGTAAGGACAAACGCCATTGGGGTCAGCAAAGCTCATCACCCCAAAACGGGGCACGGAGTGGACCAAGATCTGAACAGAGTCAGGAGCAGGAGGGAACCAGAGCACAGGGATGGGAGCCTGTGGCAGGAGACTGCTGCCAGGAGGTGACAGGCACGAGCCAGGGTCAGGGGACAATGGAGAAGTGCCACCACATCCCTCATGCTGCAAGGCAGCGCCGGGCAGCCCTGAGGCACAGGGTGCCTGCCGGGTAATGATGGCTTACGCTCGGGTCCCCGCGAGGTGCAGAGATTAATAACCCTGGAGCTCTGCTGCCAGCCACAATGATTAAACTCTTGATTAGAAGCTCAAACTACAGTGCCCTGCAAATTCCCCTTGCTCTCACACACCCTTAATCACCCAGCACGGGTGGTGATAGGCCTGGGGCTGGCAGGGCTCGGTGCCACACAGGGGACGGGTGCTGGGAGTGCCCCAACTGGCTGTCCCTTGCAGTGCTGGCTGGTCTCCAGTGAGTAGAGGGGACAGGCTGCTTTGGGACCCTGGTGTCTCCCACCCATGGGTGGGAGAGGGCTGTGGGTCCCGTGAGTGCATGGCCACACCCTGTGGTGGCTGAGGCCCTCAGGAGGTTTGGGGAGCTGGGGTTTGGTGGGCACAGGGGCGGGAGGGGAGGGAAGTGGGGGTGCAGTTCAGAAGCAGCACCATATGGGCAGCAAATGCCAGCGTGTGGCACACAGCCCTCAGGGGGGCTCTGCACACGTGGCGGCACTGCGTGAGGAGTGGGGGGCGAGGGGGCTGGGGCAGGGACTGGTGCCCTGTTGTGCCCTGGGGACTGTGCTGCCCACCCAGGGCTGGTCCCACACTGGGCTGTGGGCAGAGGTAGGAGAATCAGGGTGGCCGATTTCTTGTCCCTCCTTCCCCCAGGCTGTTGCACAAAGACAAACCCTGTCATAGGGAAGTGAGTAGAGCCTTCGGCCCTGCTGCTGGAGGAGAAGTTGCCTGGCTCCAACTGGATGATGGCACAGAGGCAGGAACATGTGTCTACCGTGTCCTCATCGTGCCTTTTAATGCCCTCAGGGGGCAGATACCTGTGATGCTGAGCCCATGCTCAGCTGTGCTAAAATCCTGCTCCCGTCCCATCCCATCCCATCCCATCCCATCCCATCCCATCCCATCCCATCCCATCCCATCCCATCCCATCCCATCCCATCCCATCCCATCCCATCCCATCCCATCCCATCCCATCCCATCCCATCGGCCATAGCACAGCCCAGGGGATCCTGGCTCACCCCAGAGGGTGCACTATGGTGTCCCATGGGGTCTCTGGTCCCATGGGGTCCCCGGGCTGTGGCGGTGTCCCAGCTCGGTGACAACTCCCCGGCCTCGCCTCCCGCGCTCCTCCGGGCGGTCCCAGAGCCACGCGTGACCCGTCCCCACGGGCGGGGCGCGAAGTTTGGCGGTGACGTCAGGGGATGGGCGTGGTGTGATAGGGGGCGTGGCCGCACGGTCCCGCCCCCCCAACTTGCCGCGCCGGGCGCGCGGGGCCGCGCCGCGACGGACCGACGGCTGGGCTGGGATCGGCTGGGATCGCTGGCACCGGCGGGGATCGGCTCGGCTCGGCCCGGCTCGGCCCCGGCCCGGCGCGGGAGGGCGGGCGGGAGGGGCGCGCTCCCCCCGAGCGGCGGCCCCGGGCCGCGGCCCCCCGTTGCGGTCGGAGAGGCGTGCAGGTGAGCGCCGCGCCGCGCCGGACCGGGGGCGAGGGGGGCCGGGCCCGGCGGGGGGGGCGTTGCTGGCATCTGTCGCCGTCCGGCCCGGGGCTGCCCCCAACTCTCCTCCCGACCCCGGGGGCCCGGGACGTCCCGACGGGGCCGCGCGTATCCCTGTCCGGTGCGTGCGCGCCCCGACGGCCGCCCGCCGCCGCACTGCCCCCGCCGGCACCCGCGTCCCGCAGAGCCCGAGCCCCGACGGGCGCCGTGGGCACGGCGAGCTGCCGGAGCCTGGCTCCCCCCGCGCCTCCCCGCTCGCCCCCCCGGGCCGCTGCTGTCCTGGTGCCGCCCCCGTCTCCGCGAGGAGCCCGGGGAACCGGGCCGGCACCGCGGGAGCGGATGCTGCCGGGGAGCCTCTCCCCGTGCCCCCGCCGCCGAGCATCCCCTCCCGGACCCCGCACCTCTCTCTCCCGCAGTCCGCTCCCTTCCCGCTGCCGCAGCGCTCCGAGCCGGCCAAACGCAGACCTCCCTGCGGAGCGCGGCCCGGGCTGTCCCTCCGCACACCCCGGGCCGGGGGCGGCGGGACTCCCCCGGCCCTGTCTCAGCCCCAGCCCGGCGGCTCCGCGGGCAGCGCTGGGCCGGCCGGCCCCTCCGCCTCCCCTCCGCCTCCCGCTGCCTGCACTAGCAATATTTCGGTCCGTCTTAGCCCGGCTGCGTTTTCTGCCTGTCCCCGGTACATCCTTCCCCCGGGACGTGTGGGCGGGATGACGGGGGGAACCCCCCACGGACATGTCCAGGGCAGCTGCAGGTGGAAGCGGGGCTGCAGATGAAATACCAGCCGGTGGCACCTCACGCCGTGGGGCAGAGCGGGGGGTCGGGGGCTGGGGGGCCTCGCTGGCGAGGGCTGCACGGCTGCGTCATCCCTCCGTGCCATCCCCACCCGGCCACCCACTTCCCCGCTATTGTCTTACACCCGCTGTTGCTTCTGCTCCCAAATTAGACTCTTGGAGGGGGGTGCTGGCTGCGTGCGGGTGCCAGCGCAGCACGGAGCCTTCCCCCCGGCACCCCGTGGAGGGAGCACTCTTCCCTTTGCCCACCTCTTGCCTGGCTGCCCCTGCTCCGGGGGGGTGCTCTCACCTGTGGGGTGCAGGTGCTGACCCCGATGTTGGGCTGGGTACCAGCCTCCCTTGTGGGGTATCCCAGGAGCGCTGAGCCCCTCGAAGCCAGCCTGGGGCAGGGAAGGATGGCAATGCTCAGCCCTGGCAGGATGGGTGGCCACTAAACCAACGGGAACTAATTTTATGAGCGCAGATTAGCTGAGTGCTCCCATAGACAGCAATAAAATCCCGATATATCATCCCATCCCGGTCCCCTTCCCAGCTAATCCTGGCACCATGCCCCCAGTGCTGGCAGCCTGCCCATCTGCCAGCCAGCCCTGCCCCTGATGATCTGTGGCACTGAGCCCACCGCCTCTCCAGCAGCTGCCAGGACAGCCCTCATTCCCCTTGGCCAGGTACAGTGGCACGGCAGAGCTGGTGTCGTGTGGCATGGGGACACAGAGGTGCCAGGCAGGGCATGTTTGCCAGGAAAGCTGCTGGGATGAGTCAGGAGTAGGCTGGAAAATCTCATCCAAACTGGGGCACAAGCAGTGGTGTCCCATGGGTGCTCTTCTTCTCTTTTGGGACTTGGTGCATGCTGGGCAGGGCTCTTACTCGGTGTGGGCTCTCCTGGCAGGACGGTGCCTGAGTGCCTTGCAAGCTGGGAGCATCCATCCTGTGGGCATCCCTCCAGCAGGCACAGAGGCAGGTCAGCCCCAGAGGGTGGAGGCAGGAAGGAGCATCCCCCCATTCCCTGGCTCACCGCACTCACGTCCCACCCAGGTTTGGGTCAATCACCCCAGGGAGCACTTCAGTGCATGCCCCGGGTGCTGCAGGCAGCACGCCTTCCTCCCAGGGCCTGCACAGCAGGGATGGATGGGGCTGTGCACCTGCAGGTGGGTCGGGTGCTGCCGGGTGCTGCCCGTCCCTGCCCCCTCCCAAGGATGTGCCGCTTTCTGCATCTTCAGCTCCCATTGCCATAGCAACAGGCTCAGCGCTTGGGTACCCGCGATGCCGGCTCCCGCATCCCGCATCCCGCAGCCATCCTGCCCGCAGCCCTCGCCACCGGGCTGCCAGCACGGCACAGCACGGCACAGCAGGGCACAGCACAGCGTGGTGTTTGGGGAGCTTTAGCCTGGGCAAGGGGTGCCTCCAGCACAGTCCCAGCTTCCCATCACAAGGTCCCGCTCAGGCCCATCTGAGAGGGCTGGGGGGCCCCAGGCAGCTCTGTCATCTTCTGAGCTGTCAAAAAATAATGTCAGCTGAAACTTCCTCCCGCTAACACGGTGGGAAAGGGGAAGAAATCACTTTATGTGATCAATTTGCTTTTCTGGGAAGCATCCAAGAAGGATCTGGTTTTGAAGAGTTCCCAACAGGGAAGCAAGGGGCAAAGCATCCTTCCTAAAGGGCTGGAGAAGCTGGCATCTGCCAAGGCTGGTGTCCTGACTGCTGCCAGTGGCACCTCTGAGCTGCAGTGCCACCTGCCTGGTGCCACAGTCAGGGCTGGTTGGGGATGGCAAGCTGAGACTGGTGTAACCCACTGCATATGTGACAACGTGTGACAATGCTCTGCCTGGGGAGGCCCCATCTGCTGAAATGTTACCGTGGGCAAGACTGGGCTGAGAAACAGGAAAGGATCCGTTCACCTCCACTTGTCTCCTCAGTGGGTGCTCCAGGCACTGTGCTAACCCTGGCTGCTAATTAATCATTAATAATCCACCAACAGGGGCCAGAGGGGGAAGCTTGTGGCTGTGCTGGCAGCCTGGGCCCAGGCAGAGGCTGGATGCCACGGGCACGGATGCCCATCGGTGGGGCTGGGCACATGGCGGCTGGCGGCAGCTGCAGAGCACGAGCAGCCGCTGTGCTCAGGTTCCACGTTAATTGGCACAGCTTGGGAGGGTCTGCTGTGGCTCCAGGGGGGCGGCAGTGCCGGGGCACTCACTGCCTCTCCCTGCCCTGCCAGCACCGGGCCCTGCGATGCCGTTTGGCTGCGTGACGCTGGGAGACAAGAAAGATTATAACCAGCCGTCTGAGGTGACCGACAGATATGACCTGGGCCAGGTCATCAAAACGTGAGTTGGTCCCTCTGCGGCCCCATGGATGCCCTGGGGAACCCCAGCCACCTGTGTGGGGCTCTTGGGGTGCTGAGGAGTGGCACAACACTGCCTCTGGGGGCTCTGGGGGTGCTGGTCCCCAGCTGGGCTGGGATTGCAGGGTGTATTTTGGGGTGGCTTTACCCTAATTAGACCCTCTTGCTCGTGGGTTGCATGGGGGATATTCACAGCTAGCTCTAAGGAAAGCAGTGAGCTTTCCCACTGCTGCTGGCTGCAGCTGGGCAGCTTCCCATATCCCTCCCTCCTCCCCTCAAGATTTGCAGGGATTGCAGCAATTCCACACGATCCTGGCTCCCTGGAGCATTTTGTGAATCAGGAGGGCTCAGCCACAGCAAAGGAAAGACAGATGTCACTTGAGGGGTAGTGGAGCACTGCTGCTTCCCCCAACTTTTATTGCCATGCTGAGGAACCTGTTAGGATGCACTCCAAAAAATGAAGCCCTCACACCCCTTGAGAGAGGGTTGACCACAAAATAGGCACTAGAATTTTTTCCATCAATTTCCAAAATTTCCTCTGCTTGGACAGAGGTCACACCTGGCAGGGTCACACTGGGTGGCAGTGGGGACCTCGGTGCTCTCAGATTTTCGCTCCATCCTCTGGGCACTTTGACCCAAAGCCCACAGGTCACTGTTCCCCTCCACCCAGGGCAGTGGCTGTGAGGATTTCAGTGCAGCTGGGGGGATTGGAAAGCCAATGGCTTTGCTGGAGCAGTGCCAAGTGCCCCCCGGGGCTCCCCTGCAGCTGCAGCCTGGCCATGGGCTCAAGCACCATGAATAATAGAACAGAAACACTGCAGCTACCGGCAAATCTCCCTTTGTTTCTCCCCGACTGCTGTGCTGATGTTAATGTTGGGTGTGCTGCTGTTCCACCTTGGCACGAGTGGCTTTGCAGTGGGTCTTACCTCTCCTGTCCTGAGGATGGGGCTTTTTAAACAGCAAATTCTCCCCCTTCCCTATCAATTTGCTTCTTCCATATCAGTTGCTTCTCATGCTGCTTTTTCTACCCCTCCAAAGTGTTTTTGAGCCACAGCTTTCTTCTACTTCTGTGGCATCCCCCCTGACTGCTGGGATCTGGGGGAATGCTGGTGGGCTCAGGGACCACCTAAGCACCCCAGTCTCAGTGGTCCCCAGGAACGGGCAGATGTCTGGGGGTACCCTTGCAGGGAGGAGTTCTGTGAAATCTTCCGGGCCAAGGAGAAGACAACAGGGAAGTTGTACACCTGCAAGAAGTTTCTGAAGCGGGATGGGCGGAAAGTGCGGAAGGCAGCCAAAAACGAGATCATCATCCTCAAAATGTGAGTGCTGGGGCTGGAGGGGATCCTGTGCTACTGGGCAAACTGGGAACTCCTGCCCATGCCCCTGTCTCTCTGCAGGGTGAAGCACCCCAACATCCTACAGTTGGTGGATGTCTACATCACCCGCAAGGAATACTTCATCTTCCTGGAGCTGTAAGTTTGGGACATTTGGAAGTGGGGAGGGGGTGGCCCCGCCAGGGCTGGGTCTCGGCAGAGCTGCTGTCTGCAGGGCCACTGGCCGGGAGGTCTTCGACTGGATCCTGGACCAGGGCTACTACTCGGAGAAGGACACCAGCAATGTCATCCGGCAGGTGCTGGAGGCTGTCGCCTACCTGCACTCACTCAAGATCGTCCACAGAAACCTCAAGGTGGGTGGCAGGGGGGTGGGAGCACCCATGGGTGCTGCCATGCCCTCCATCCTGGTACTCACAGTCCCTGTGCCGGCAGCTGGAGAACCTGGTGTACTACAATCGCCTGAAGAACTCCAAGATCGTCATCAGTGACTTCCACCTAGCCAAGCTGGAGAATGGGCTCATTAAGGAGCCCTGTGGCACCCCTGAGTACCTGGGTGGGTGAGAGCCAGCCGGGTGGGCATGCAGGGGCGGGCAGTGCTGGGTCCCAGCAGGTCCCTACTGCTCCTTACCATCCATTCCTTACTACCTGCTGCTGCACCTCCCATTCCCCATCATCCTGGGGGCTGATCCTGGGTGCTTCCAGGGGGTGCCTCCCACTCCCATCACGCCAGGGCCAAGAGGCTGGGTGCTGGGGACCCCGGGGGATGGTTGCTCTTTGTCTCTGGCAGCTCCGGAGGTGGTGGGGCGGCAGCGGTACGGGCGGCCGGTGGACTGCTGGGCCATCGGCGTCATCATGTACATCCTGTGAGTGTGGGGTGAGGGACGGGGTAGCTACAAGGGCTCGGGGCTGGGGCAGGACTGAGCCCCCCACCACGTTCCCCAGCCTCTCGGGAAACCCCCCTTTCTACGAGGAGGCAGACGAGGATGACTATGAGAACCATGACAAGAACCTCTTCCGTAAAATCCTGGCTGGGGACTATGAGTTCGACCCGCCCTACTGGGATGACATCTCGCAAGCGGGTGAGCCCCACACTGGGGGAGTACATAGGGTCCCATGTTGTCCCCTACCAGTGCTGACTTCTCCCCCTGTGCCCCCAGCTAAGGAGCTGGTGACACGCCTGATGGAGGTGGAGCAGGACCAGAGGATCACGGCAGAGGAGGCCATCTCCCATGAGTGGTGAGCAGCGGCAAGGTCAGATGGGGAGCCAGGGGGACTGGCAGGGGCTGCTCACGCCTCACTGCCTCTCCAGGATCTCTGGGAATGCTGCCTCTGACAAGAACATCAAGGATGGCGTCTGTGCCCAGATCGAGAAGAACTTCGCCCGGGCCAAGTGGAAGGTGAGTGTGGGTGTGCCATGCCTCCATGTCCCCTCTCAGCTAAGCCCGGTCGCCCACCGTGGGGCAAAGAGCCTGGTGGGGCTGCCAGTCCCTGCCCCTCCGCCAGCCCCACACCCCCCCGTGTCTCCCCCACAGAAAGCCGTGCGAGTGACCACGCTCATGAAACGCCTGCGGGCGCCCGAGCAGTCGGAGACGGCGGCAGCCCCGGCCCCGGCAGCGACTCCAGCCCCGGCAGCGGCTCCGACCCCGGCAGCAACTCCAGCTCCGGCAGCTACCACGGCCCCGGCGGCGACCCCGGTCCCGGCGGCGACCCCGACCCCGGCCCCGGCAGCGATCCCGGCCGCGGCAGCGACTCCGGCCGCCGCCCCGGCTCCCGCCGCCGCGGCCGCGGAGCCCGCGACCACAGAGCCCGCCACCGCCACCGACACGGCCCCGGCCCCCGCCACGGAGCCCGCAGCCCCCTCCGCCACCGCCCCGGAGCCCGCAGCCCCCGGCACGCCGCCCGCCGCCGCGCAGCCCCCGGCCCCCGGCACACCGGCCGCCACCACATGTACCGAGGCCGGGGCCGCCGCCGAGCCCCCCAGCGAGCAGAGCGGCTGAGCGGCCCCCGCGCCCCCTGTACATAGCCCCGGCATGGCCCCCCAGCCCCGCCTGCGCCCCCTTTTCTACGTGCCCCGCCGGAGAGCCGGCCGCGGGGCAGAGCCCTGCATGGCGCCCGTTCCCCCGTGTCCTCCCAGCTCTCTCAGTCTGTCCCCCGCCGCCGTCCCCTGCCCCGGGGATGCCCAGAGACGCGGGGCAGCCCCGCTCGGCCGCACGCCCCGCAGCGCCGGGGGGGCGTCCGGGGCCCCCCGGAACACGCGTGCATGTGCGGGACCGCAGGCGGGGCCGCCCGGGACGGAGCGGGGGCCGTCCCGGACACCCCCTCTCCGTCCCGGGACCCCCGGGGGGGGGACACGGGGACCCCCGCCCGGGGGCAGCCGCACGGCCCCCCACGCGTTGTGCCTGGAGGACCCCCGGTGCCCCCCCGTGCCCCCTCCCCGGTCCCCGCTTCCCCCCTCGCAGCTGCATGCCTGCAGGGCCGGCTCTGCCCGCGGCTGCCGCCGCCGCCCCGCGCCCCGCCGCTGTATCTCTGGCAAATAAAGACCCCGCTGAGGACAAACTGAGACAGCACCAGCGCCGCCTGCCCAGTCTCTCTGTGGGGCCGGGGGGCTGCCGCGCCTGCCGGCAGCGCGGCGCTGAGCGAGACGCGGCGGGCTGGAAGCGGCAGCGCTGCCCGGGCAGCGAGGGCAGCGGGACCCGTGAGCGCCTGCCGTCGGGAAGGATCCCGAGAAGAATCCCAGGAAGAATCCCGGGTGCCATTGCGGGGCTCCGCGGGGCACGGGCCGGGCGGGGGGGGCCCCGGGAGAGAGCCCCGCCCACTCCTACCGGCCCCGCCCACTCGGGCACGCACCATAGACCACGCCCACCCAACACAGCCCCACCCTTGGCCCCGGCCCGTGATCCCCTGAGGTCACTTCCGGGGTGGGCCGGAAGCGGCGCGCTCGCGGTCGCGTTCAAACCGCGCAGGGCCGCGCCGCCGCTCCAGCCCCGGGGCCGCGACCCTCAGGAGCCTCCCTGGTCACCGGTCCGGCCCCGCCATGCCCATCCGCGCACACTGCACCATCTGCTCCGACTTCTTCGACAACGAGCGGGACGTGGCGGCCGTGCCTTGCGGGCACACCTTCCACCAGGCCTGGTGAGCGCCGGGGCGGGCGGGGGCTCGGGCCCGGCCGTGGGCGTCAGCCGTGGGTGCCTTGTGTGGTCCCGCGAGAGGGCTCGGAGGAGCTCACGGAGCTGCCGCAGCAGCCCGGGCTGTGCTAATCACACGTGTGAACGGGCTGTCCCGGGAGGTGGTGGAGTCGCCGTCCCTGGAAGCCTTTAAGGAAGGACTGGATGTGGCACTTGGCACGGTGGTGATCGGTCATAGGCTGGTCTCGATGAGCTCAGATCTTTTCCGACCTAATTGATTCTGTGCTTCTGTCGCTGTGCTGCCTGCAGGCTCCCTTCTCCGGAAGAGCCAGTGTCACAGGGTGTTTGGAGGGACTGATGTTGGATTATGGTGAAGGTGCCCTGGTAATTCCGTGCTTTTCTAGGACTGTGTTGAAAGGAAATGGTTCTTCTCAGGAAATAAACTTTGTGTGGGGAGAGGGTGGGCATTTGCTTTCCTGGCTAACAAGCTTGGAGAGGACCACGGGTGTGATTGTCACTTCTCACTCAGCAGCTCTGCTCAGGCCTGCTCTCTGCCAGCAGCCAGCGGAGCAGGAAGAGCTTCCAAAGGGAACCTGCCAGCTCCAAATCATTACCTGCTCCCAAAATAAACCTTTCCAGTGTGATGTGATGGCTTGGTTGCAGAATGCATTAGTAGCTGTCCTGGGGAGCCCAGCAGGTTTGTGTTCATCGTGGCAGAGCAGAGCCCAGCCTGGCACCCCTGGCTCAGAGATCCGTACTCAGTGGCACCCTTGGAGCTGGCTGGGCTGGAGCTGACTGTCACAGCCTGATAGAGCAGCTCCCGTATGCATCCACTCGCTCCTGTGAAGCTGTGGCTCCTCAGTGCCTGTCTCCCAGAGAGATCCGAGCTCTGCAAAAGCTCTGCCCTGTTAAAGATAAGCTCACATGCTAAATTCAGCCAGGAATTGTCTTGGAGATGTGGGTGGAGCATGCGTGTGGAACACGGAGCTCTGGCTGGCCACAGCGCTGGACTGAAGGTTTGCAGTTCTGCTTTAGTGTGTTGTTTGATGAGGAGTCACATCCTGCTGTCTCCTGGGGAGCTGGGGCATGGCTCCTGGAAGCAGTGCTCCAGGACTGTAAGGATTTACTGTGTTTTCCTTTTCTTTCTCAGCCTCTTCCAGTGGTTTGACACTGCACCGAGCCGGACATGCCCGCAGTGCAGAAACCAGGTAAAGCCATCCCCCGTGCACGCCTGTGGCACCAAGGAGCTCTGGCCTAGGGTGATGCCAGAAAAAGGCTCGTGGTAAAAAGCAGAGGGACTTTCTGTCATTTGGGAATCCCCAGAGGAGAGGAACTCCCCTTCACAGCCCTTTGGGTTGCACTGGGCTGAGGGTGCCCTGCTGCTGTCTGTACTGCAGCTCCTTTCAAAAGGGGCTATGGGTTTTCACAGCTTTTCCTTAGGCTGGGTAAGTATTGCCATGATGACAGGAGGGGCTGCAAGGGCTTAGTGGGGCACCTGACTGGTGTTTGTGGTGTGCCCAGCCCATTGCTGTCAGGTGAACAGCCCATTCTGCTGCACGTGGGCCTTACAACCCCTCCTGGCTTAGCAGTACTCGACCCTCCCTTGAGAAAAGCAGTGGCTGGGGAGAGAAGGAAGGATGTGCTCTGCTTCTGAGATAGGAGGCTGAGACTTGGGTTTCCATTGGCTTAACTGGTACCTGAACGTCTTTGAAGTCCCTTGTGTCACCAGCCTTCATGCCACCAGCAGGTCTTGGCACGTAGTGGCTGCAGGAGATGTTTCCTCACTCTCAGATGAAAATTTTTAGCCAGCTGCTGCTTGGGCTTATTCTGTGTTCGTGCTTCTTTCCTCCTCTCAAGGTCTTGGCCCTTGTTCCTTCCCTGACTTGTTGATTCCCTCTGTTCTTCTCTGCCTCTTACATCTCTGGGTTACCATGGAGTTATCGCGAAATAACATCTTATGTGGCAGTAACCATGCAATTAGCTGGTGTCATGACTGTATATAATACTTAAAACACAAAGCTGTAACTGCATGGGGGAGGTGTGGAGAGCTATCAAATTCAATTACAGCACCTTCTGCCTGCAGAAAGCAGCACGTACTTCTGTCTTAGGATTTGGCATCATGTTAGCTCAGCATCAGCTGCTTTGGGCTGAGCTGCCAGAGAACAGACTGCGCTCGATTCAGAAATGTCTGAATCTTTCTGCTGCAGCTCAGGAGCTTGGCTGGAGTCACACTGCCAGAAACTGAGTGGGGGGTCTGCTGCTGTGCTGTTGAGCCAAAGCAGAGCATCAGCACTAATGGTGTCAAACACGTGATCTGATTTGCCTTTCATGGCCTTGTCACAAGACAGTACCTTCTCCCCCTCCATCTGTCTTCCATATCTGTTGTTTCCATATTTGTGCCCATCAAACTCTTCTGTCTCCTGTGTTTAGGTCAGCAAAAGACACATCATCAGTAAGCTGTTTTTTGATGTTACCCTGGACGAGCAAGCAGCACCGGATGCTGAGACCTTGCAGGTAACTTGATGGGGGAGTTCTTTCCTCATATGATGCTTCAGCCTCCTGGGAGGGTGGCCTGGCCTGCTGGTCCTCTGCCAGCAGGTGCTTCCCCAGCTGGAGCTTGCTGTGCTCATGTGTCTGACCTGAAGCATATCAGTCTCTTTAGCATTCCCTCTGACCAAATCCCATGTGGTGACTGAAGGAGCCTCCTCTTCTTCCTGCTCTTCTTTCTGCTTCTCACTTTACCTGGAAACCTCCTGAAACACCATCACATCAGACTGCTGTTCCTCCCTTGGGAATGAGGGTACAGAGCTGTTCCCAATGACAAGAGAAGGGAAATCCCAGATGCAGTGAATTGCTGCTGGTATCTGTGCTGTGGTTGTGTGTGAGCCCTGCTAACCCCTCTGGAAAGAAGGGGCCGTTGGAGGAACCTTCTGTGCGGGGCGGTTGTGCAGATTGAAGGATGTGTGGCTGGGTGATTCCCCAAGAGAGATGAGGAAAGGAACTGCCTGAAGCCACACCAGCAGCAGTGAACAACGTGGAGGCTGGGTCCTGGTGGAATCCTGGCTGGAGCTGGGATGCTGGTGGTGTGCTGCAAGTGCCACCTTTGGGTGCAGAGAGTTGTGTGTGAGTAGGGATAAAAGCAGAGTGGCTGTTCCACATTCTCCTTTGTGTAGTGTGGATGAAACACGGCTCCTTCTGTCTTGGAATTATCTGTTCCAAAAAAAGGGTGGCTGGTTGACCTTGGTATAACGGGATGCTTGTACCCTCTTGTGTTTAGAAGCAGCATGTGCAGCAATTACCATAATTAGCAGTTGCCATGACAATTCTATATGTACTTTGTATGTCTTTAAAATAAAGCCAGCCAGACTAGAATGTCAGTAGCAGTGTCTTTCTCCAAGATCACCAGTAACAAATCTGAAGACTGAAGTGTGCAGAGGAGTGGAGGAGCATCTCTGGGCCCTGGAGCTGCGTGCCCTCACAGCAGATACATTTCCTTTCATATGGATTGAGATCCATTCCCACAGGTGTAATGAGATGGGTGACTCGGAATGGGTTGTCTGGAGAGAATCGCCCTAGAAAATCTTCCTGTTCTCTCTCACCCCCACCCCAGGATCTAAAATGGGTTCCCCCAGCCTTCTGCTCCAAGCAGGCTGTGCAGAACTGCTCCCTTGCTCAAGGGCAGGACTGTGGAGCTGCTCCTGCACAACAAGCTTAATGGTAACTCCTCCTGCTCCTATAAATCTTGTGTGTATGTGTCAGAGCAACATCTAGCCTCAGTGTACAGCCTGCTTAATGAGGGCTCTGAGGTCACCAACAGAAAGAACCAAATACTTTTCTGGGTAAACCAGCATCATTAGCTTGTGTGGGTATTCACTGCTGTGTGCACTGTACAGGCTGCTGCTGCTGCAAGCAGTTTCATGTGGTGTGCTGCCTCGTTTCTGGAGATGTGGAGTACCTTAAGAGCACTGATGCCTTGTTCACAATGGGTGAGGGACTAATGTCCACCCAGATGTGAGATCTGCCTGTGACGGTGTGTCTGATTCTGGCCAGGCAGCAGTTCAAAGTGAACACATGGTGGGCCAAGCCTGGGCTCTTCAGAGGATGAGATAAGAACCTCTGGTATCCTCAGCCAGAAGTAACTTCACCTGAGGAAGAAAAAAATCCAAGGTTTGTGATGAACCACTGCCTGGCCCTCCAAGAGCCTGGGCATAGAGTGGTGTTCATCTGTGTATTCAACTGGAGCTGTATCTGTGCAGCCCACAGCTGTCTTGGAATGAGCATTTGGCCTCCTGCCATGAAAGGGATGTGCTAGAAAGCAAAGTATGTAGCTGTGGTCTGCTTGTCATCTTGGGGTGACAAGCTTGGGATTCTCTTCGGAGAACCAGTCTTTGGCACCCAGTGAAGTGGTTGGAAGAGCTCCCTCATGATCTGAAACCCCTTCCTGTTGTTGCAGAATTAGCCAAATTATCTTTTGTAATTGTCTTTGTTTCTGTTTCTCACTGTTGCTGTTACTCAGAAATGTTTACAGTCACAGGAGTGCTGGGGCTGTTTTGCTTTCCTCCACCCCCAGGCTAAAACTTCAATAAAAACACCAGGGGGAACCTGGATCCCTAGAGTAGCTGTGGAGCACAGGCTAAGAGTCCAGGCATTTCCTTCATTACTGAACCTGGGTTTAGCCTATATTGAATTTAAAGATGGTCCTTGTGAGCAGAACAGTCTCCATGTGGCTGTTCCCAGAGCAGGAAAAGGGTGAGTTTTGGAGTGTAACACCTCAGTGAGTCTGTCAAGAGCTGCTTATGATCTGGGGACTGCAGAATTCTTCCAAATGAGATTTCAGCTTGGTGAAGAGGAGGTGGGGGGAGGATTCCTGCCTGTAAACCTGCTGGGGAGGGTAGAAGCCTTGGAGGACAGCTGTCTGTTTGTGGTCAGGATATATTCGTTTGATCTTGGGAAAATGTGATCTTGTAACTCAGTCTGGCAGGGAGAGGAGAGCTTCTCTCGGAGGAGAGAAAATTGGGAGCGGCTTTTAGGAGCTGTGGTGGAGGATGAGGGATTTCAGATTAAGTTGATGAATGAGGTAATGTTACATAGCTGCCTGAAGTAGCCCAGGGTTTCTTTGCTATCATGAAAATTAGCACATCTTGTGAGCCCACTAATCGTTCCTGAATAGGACTCTGAGGAAGCTACTTCAGAATAGTTCCTGCAGCAGAGTTAATTCCACATTAGCCCTCCAGCAGTTGTGCCCCTTAGGGCAAGTCCCAGTCAGCTCTGCTCGGCTTTGCATTTAGTCCCTTCTGCTTTCCAAGCTTTAGATCCCACATTGCCTTTCCTGCCTTTATTGTCACTAGCAGAGCCCTAGCTCCAGTCCTGTCAGAGCTGTGGTCACTGCTGGTGCTATTCTCGGCTCAGATTTGCATGTAGCATTCTGGGTTGCACAGATTTGTGTGCCTGTGTTGGCATTTTATTGTGGTTTTATTCCACTGCAGTTCCTGCCTGACTTGTTACGTGCTTTCCTCTGCAGTTCTCTAACACAGCTTTTTAAGTCATCTTCTGTTGACTCTTTCCTGCATATATTTATCTCTCTGGTTTTTCTTTTAAATATATATATAGATATAAATAGCCTCTCTTTTTAACCTCTCCATATTTCCTTTGGCTATTCGCCAGTGTTAAATTATATCACTTCATTTTCTCTAATTTAAACTTCAGGGCATCTGCTGCCTCTTTCTGATCCTTGATGAAGGCGTTAGAAATAGTTGATGCTCCTCAGACCCTTGTGGTACCCAGGAGATTTTGTGCACTCTCAGCTGGTGTGTTATGGATTGGTTTCTCAGTGATCTGTTTCCAGCATTCGATTGAGCTGTTAGCTCATATCAGCATCCTGAACTGCAGTGACTTCAGTGTCTGTCAGCATGTTTGAGTGCATGCTTGGTTACCTTTTCAGGTGTCTGGCTGTGCTCTTCTGTCTCCCACCTCCATCTGATTAAAGTTCACTTCAGTTTAAAGAACTCTCAGTGATCCAGTTAGTCTGGCAACATTCCTCCCTTATTGCCTTGTTTAGGTAAAACATTATAAAAATTGTTCTTGCCTGACTTCCTGTGTTTCCCTGAGAGCCTTCCAAAATTATTCAGCTAAAACAGGATGACTGACAGTGTGAGAAACACAAGGTTGACAAGGCTAAGATGAAGCTGCAATCCTATCTTCTCCCCCTGAAGAAAGCCAGTTGGAGGTGCTCTTTCCGTTCCCTGTGATAATCCTGGCTTGTAACTCCGTGCTTGTTGTTTCTATATCCCCTCCTCAGTACCTGCCTGGTCCAAAAGTCCTGCTGAGAAATCTTTTTAAGATCTGGTGAAAGCATCTCTGCAGGGTATTTCCTAATGGGGTTTTCTGTGTTGTGTTTCAGAATGAACTGGACCAGGTGAAGGCCCAGCTCTCCTTGAAAGGTGAGTTCCTGCAGCCTGCAGGGGATCAGCAGCTCCTGGGCTCTACCTGTGCCAGGTGGCTTGGCCAGGTCTGAGGAGCCCCTGTGCAGAGGCCACCCCTCTCTGAAGCCAAGGGCATGGTTCAGGCTACAAGCTGTTTCACTAGAGCAACTTCTTCAGAGCTTTTTCTGAGGCGAGAACACCTCCAGTGAGGCAAAGCTTATATGGCAGAGCCTGAGACCACAGCCTGGCCCAGCTCTGCTGTAACTCAGGAGTTCACTGCAAGTTTAGACAGGTAGATGCAATTTTTTTGCCCCCTTCCTAATCACAAGCTTACAGAATTGCAGCAAAGCTCTATCTGGAGCAGGCTTGAAAGCAAAAGCCTTGGTTTGCTTGAGGGGAAACTCACAGCTGCATATGGCAAAGGTTTATTCCCTCCAACAGATGAGAGGGTGAAAGTGGTGTCCAAAAGCAGCATTGGAATTGTTTGGCTGTTGCCACATGTGTCGCGCGAAGAGCAGACGGAGTTCAGTGTGCGCGCACTTCCATCTTCCCATCTTTAATTTTAGAGGATGTTTGAGGGAGGCAGGAAAAGCAAAAGCCCTGGAGACTTGTCGATGGGTTTTAAGCATCGTCTGTAGGCAGCCTGTCATCAGAACATGAGTCATGAGCAGCAAAAGGAAAATGTCAGTCTAAGTGACAGAAATCCTAAAACATGCTAGCAGAAGGGTAAAAAAATGTTTAAAGAATGCTGGGGGCTCACCCACGCCCCAAGAGTTGTCTTTCCTCTGCGTTCCCTGCATGCACGAGACAGACACGAATAGCCAGTAGATTGAGGATTCGGTCCTTAGCCTGAGAGTAGAATTGGATGGTCTGCACGTCTCTATTCTGAGGCCTGTTCTCCTGCCAGCTTGGTTGAGTTTAGTGACTTGGTAGAGAGCCAGATCTTCTGGGGAAGGTGGCTGGGATTCTTACTAGGATATTATCCAAGAAAAACTGCTTGAAGGCCTGCTAATCTTCTCGGCTTCTGGTGAGTAGAGGTTGGATTTGACATTCCCTGTCCCATTCTCTTTTCATACTGGAAATGCGAAGCTCCTTCCCACCTCCTGCCTCCTTTGCTGTGGGTACTCTGCTCTCTGCTGGTTCCTGTGTATAAGTTCTCCATGTGAAGCTATGCTCTGCTCTGTGTGCTGCAGAGGAGCTGTGGAGCTGCCAGGCTCTGATCAGCCTGCAAATGGCTCGAGAGGTGCCGAGCTCCGAGCAGGCTCTGTGGGAGGCACTCTGAATGAGCTGAAAAATCATTCCTGCAGCACGGAGGGGTTTGATTCCTGCCATCTGCCTCTGGGCAGCTGGGAACGGAGGAGGGGGAAGCCCTAACTCTTCCAGTGGGTGTGGAGTCCCTGCAAATGGAAGGGAGCATCTCCAGGCACTGCCTCTGGTGGGAAAAGGTTATTCAGATCAGTGGAGAAGCCACCTGTGTGCTTCTGCTGGAACATGTTCCTCTCTTGTTCCTCGGTCCCACATGGCTCTTTTACTCCCTGATTGAACAGTGCAGCTTCACTGCAGGTCATGCTTCCACAGGATATGGAGGCAGAATTTGAAACTGGATGGCTTGCAAGGAGAACAAACTTTTTGGAAAGGCACTCTTTGGCTCTCTACTATTGCCAGGCTGGAGCCACAGGCAATTTTAGCAAAGACTCTGAAGATGCTGAGCTGAAGGTTTTACCCTGCCCCTTAGCAGGGTTAGGTGGAGGTTAGGTGGAGGGGTTCCTGCTTTCCCTTATTACCCAACTGCTTTGAGCTTCTCAATGATGCTGGCTGTTCCTGGTTTGGTCTAGGAGCTCCTGATAGTGATTGTTGCTTTCTGACCTGTCCTTCCTTTGTCTCCACAAAACAACTTGAAATCTGGTGGTGGTTTCCACCACCTTCTCTCTGGTGGTTAGGGGCATGTGCTTTGCTCCTGGATTGCCAGGAGGAGAGAGAGCAGGATGCAAAGGTTTTGTGACCTGCAAAAAGTGGGCACTTGAGGAATCTACTTAAGCTGTCCTGTGTCCTGTGATGTCCCCAGTGTCACTGCCTCCTGCCCTTTGATGTAGGTGCTGGGATTAGTGAGGGCACGTGCAGCAGCTTGGTGGACCCCTGCATACAGCTGCTCAGTGGCCCCCAAAGGGGTTCCTGACACGTAAGATTCCATGTGGAGAGGATGGATACAAAGCTCTCTTCTCCAGCTCTATGACAGCTTGGTGTAACTCGAGAGGAATTATTTCCTTGTGCAAGCCTGGCTTTGAGAAAACGCAAGAGTTAAGATTCATCATCTTAATGCTAGCAGGGCTGGCGCTGGAAAGCTATTAAAGGGAATTTTTTATCTTTAGTAAAGAAATCTTGAAGCCTGCTGGCACTGAGAGAAGCAATTGCTCAGTACAGACCCTGGTGCAGACGCCACTTAGAGAAATGGCTCTCTCCAGGAATGGCCGAATCCTGGCAGCCTGGAGCTGAGCCTGCCAGCAGTCTGTGTGCTGCTGCTGCTGTGCTGCAACTGGAGTCTGGGTTACCAGGCCATGACCTTTCTGTTTCTTCCTTTCCAGAGAAGGAAAAGCGGGAATGCCAGGCTGTTGTGGACGGGCTGAGGGACACTCTGGATGTGCGCAATGCCACGATAGAGTCGCTCCAGAAGATGCTGGGAGAGACAGAGATGCTGTGCTCCTCTCTCAAGGTACCCTTCCTGTCCCCAGTAGGGCTAACCATCATGCAGTCAGTGTTAGTTCTGTTGAAGATCTCTGCAGATCCTGCCAATAAAGAAATTGTGCTGGTGGGATTTTGGGTCTGGTACCTAGATTTTCATTTTGGTTTGATTAATCGAAGCAAGTGCTGTTGCTGGACTCGAGGTCCTGTTTGTGCTCTGCCTGAGGTGATTCAGAGGCATAAAAAGCCTACAGGCCTGTGGTTTGTGTACAGGTGCTCAAGGTAGAGGTATCCCTGGTGAGGGAGAAATGCCAGCCCAGCCTGAGGAATGTGGCTGAGCCTCACTAATGAAGTGGCAATGCTGGTCATAAAGGTAGTAGCAGGAATCTAGTGTGGGAACTAGCCCCAGCACCCCATTGCTGAAACAGTGGTTCCCTGAGGTAGAATGTTCTTCTGAAATGGGTTTAGGCCAAGTGGGATTCAAGGAAAATTAGTTTCTTACTTTGATTGGGGGGAGAAATCAAACTGAAAATTATGGAGGGGGAGTTGCAGGCTTCAGCTGAGTGGGATCTGATCCAGCTAACTCTCTTGTCTCTGTTCTGTTGCCAGGGCTTTGCCTCAGTTAGGTTAGTAATGTTGTGAAGTCCAGGGATCAAATATTCCTGTTGTGCTTCAGTGTGCAGTGACTCAGTTTGTAGTCATGTACTATGTGTAAACAGCAAGAGGAAGAGGGTAGGAGCAGGAGCAGCTTTGTTGGGATGTCTTGGAGCAGCTTTGCCTTGATGCTGGGCTGGGCAGTCTGTGCTGTGTGAAGGTGATGTGCCTGTCTCAAGAAGGTGGGGTGCAGGCAGGTGAGGTTGTGAGCTGCAGGCTGGAAAGTGGAATAAGTGTCTGCTGCACTTCCCATGCTGTCTGACCCAGTGTCCTAAACTGCATCCTGTTTCTTGACCTGCAAGGCCAAGTGGCCCAGAGAGAGCTTGTAGACATGTCGTGGTGCTGTCGTGCTATATGCCACCTGCAGCTGGGCTCTTTTGGGAGGAAGCATCTGGGGGATCTACCTGATACTAGGACAGAAGGAGTAAGGAATTAATGCCAGGCAGGCCTCACCCTGGGCCAGCACAACTGTTTTTGCCCAACCATGGGATTATATTGAATCTGCTTGCATGTAAAGGCAGCCTGGATCTTGGCCATGCCATAGATGCTGGTGTGATCCTGGATAGGTCAGTGACGGGATACCTCTGATGCCCCCTACTCCAGCAGAAATAACTGTGATAGTGGAAGCTGGTACTTGCTGCTCAACTCAGCATCTCAGTGCTGGGTTTTCCTGCCTTGACACCTCTGGAGGAGGCTTTGTGCTTATCTTCCCTGCTGCAAAACCCTCTCTGTATGCTTAAGTCCCTTTAATGAAAGCTGGGCAGGGCAGAAGGATTAGGGACCTGGAGGTATCTTTTCTGTGGTGTATGGGGTTTCCCAGCTGAATGCCAAGCACTGTCTTAAACTGCATCATTAAAGATTAAAGCACTAAACTTCTGCAGTGAAAATACAGGCTTAACTTGCTGTGACGCAGGTTAAGGCTGTGAGCTGGGCATGTCTTCTGCTGGCACTGCCAGTTTGCTGCAGTTTCAGACTGGCTGAAGCTGGGGCCTCTGCCCTGACCAGGCACAAAACACTGCTGTGGGGATCTGGAGTGTTGAGAGTTCTGGTTAGGGAAAAGCCAAAGACAGGTTCCAGTTAAACAAGAGTGACACATGAGCCTGCAACACTGTCCCTCCTCAACTTCCTGGTGGTTTCACAGCTGTTTGGTTTCTGTGGCAGGAAGTGGATAAAATCCTTGAACTTGAGTGGGCTGGAGCTTTACAAGGCAATGATCTTTTGCCAGGCCTTTCCCTGCAATCAGCACTGTGCTGAAACCAGAGCCTTTCAAAGTTGCTGTGCAAAGTGCCCAGGCACACAGAAACCTAGACAGCACAGATGCATCAGAATGGAGCTAATTCAGCTATCCCCATCCTCTGGCACACTGCAGATGTGTGCTTTTCCATCTCAGCTGAGGTTCTGTGTTACTGCTGGAGAGGCAATATGTGGTGGTGTTTGCAGGGGTCCCAGGACGAGGAAAGAGAATCTTGACTCCATGTTTCAGAAGGCTGATTTATTATTTTATGATATATATTATATTAAAAGAAAATTATATATTAAAACTATACTAAAAGAATAGAAGAAAGGATTTCATCAGAAGGCTTGAAAGGAACGAAATGGAATGATAATAAAATCTTGTGACTGCTCACAGCCTCGACACAGGTGGCTGTCACTGGTCATGAAGTAAAAACAATTTCACATGCTGGGTAAACAATTCTCCAGATCACATTCCAAAGCAGCAAAACATGGAGAAGCTGAAGGTTCTCAGCTTCTCAGGAGAAAAGATCCTGGCAAAAGGATTTTTCATAAAATATGCCTGTGACAGCAATAGGCTGCAATAGACTTGCAGCAGGTGAGAGAAATGCCTAGGGGGTGTCTGGTTTCACCCAGGTCTTCCAGAAGAGACCCACTCATTCCTATCTATGCTTTAAGCAGCTAATAGCAAGGAGAGTTGGGAGGCTGAAGCAATCAGCTGTGCACGGAGGGAAAGGCAATAGCAAGATTTGCTTGCTGTGGACTCCTTTGCTTTTGAAAACAAATTGTCACTGCTGCGTACAGGGCACTGTGCAGCAGAGAGGGGCTGTGACATGGGTTCAGCTCCAGCCTCACCTTGTGATCAGCACTGAGACCCTGCTGTGCTGTGGGGAGCAGAGCTGGGGGTGCAGTGGGACGGAGTCCATAATCCCAGGCTGCTGAGGTGGTGAGAGCATTCAGCCAATGTGTGCTCCCAGCTGCCTGCAGCGTGCATAAGCCAGGATGTTTCTCCAGCAATCCCTGGAGCCTCACAGCAGGCTGGGTGTGCTTGCTTCCCTGCAGAAGCAGATGAAATTCCTGGAGCAACAGCAGGAGGATAACAGAAGTTCAAAGGAGGAGGCTCGCCGGCTGCGGAACAAGCTGAGAACCATGGAGCGGTGAGATCCAGGTGCACCCTGGCCTTGCAGGCTTGGCTGCACACCTCTCCCTTTTTGGGGAGGGGAGCAGGGTCCTGCTGGGCCTGCTGCAGCACCCACCTCCATGTGCTGGATCATCTTATCTTGAACTTTGAAATGGCTGCTTTAGCTGCCCTTACATGCCTCCTGCCCCTGCTGTTTGCAGACAGCTGCTCTCCTTAAAGAGCAGCAAGGCAGGGTACTGGCCTCATCTCTAGTGCACTGAGCATGGCTATGTGCCATTTCTGTTATCAGAGGATGCTGGGGCAGAATGCCAGCCCAGGAGCACAGTGAGCCACTGGGCTATAGGGACCAAGAGCTGGGCATCAGTTCCATGTGCAGTATGTGTGTGCAGCTGCCCCTTCTCTAATCCAAGTAGTGCTGCTTTTCCCCAGTGAAAAGCCCTGCTTGAGGTGAGGCAGCTGTCTCTCTTCTCCCATGACACCCAGAGTGCCTGCAGGAGAAGCTCAGGCTGCACCAGCCCCTTGAAGGGGAAGCAGGGCTTTTGTCTCTTTCCCAGGTCTGTTTGTGATTCATGTGCTGAGGGTATGTTTTTTGTTTGTGTTTTTTTGTGCAGGATCGAGCTGTTGCTTCAGAGCCAGCGCTCGGAAGTGGAGGAGATGATCAGAGACATGGGAGTCGGGCAGGCAGCGGTGGAGCAGCTTGCAATCTACTGTGTCTCCCTTAAAAAGTAGGTGCTGCAGACTTGGCACAGCTGGCTGGTGTTGTCCTGGGAGTGCCCAGGGAGAACCCTCTGCCGAGCACCCACAGGCACATGGGCTCTGTGGGGCTTTCACCACCTCTTAGGGCTTCCACTGGGCTTTGACTGACAGATCCTGGGGACCTAGTTTGGAGCCTGTCACACTGAACTGTTCTTCTTGTCACTGTAGTGACATGTGTGTCACCATGGGAACTGTCTCCAGAGTTGTCAGTGCACCTATGAAGTGATGATGATTATTCCCTCTGCTTTCCTCTCATGCCCGGGGGAAAGCAAGCGGATGCAGAGCTCTGGGTTGTGCCCTCTGCAGCACTGCACTGTGCAGCTGTGGCCTCTGGCAAAGCAAGCCTCCACTGCTGCTCCTCCCCTACCTGGATATCCATCTGGTCCTGCTGGGGAAAAAACAGAGCTTTTTTTGTGTCTGTTCTGATGGCAGCTGAATAACTGCAGCTTTGGTACAAAGCTGTAATGAGGCAAGTGTCCCTGTGGTGTAATTGGGAATGAATGTGCATGGCCAGTAGTGGGAAGTCTCTGAAAAGTCACTTAAAGCAAAGTCCCCTGTTTGCTGCTGGCATGGAGGCTGTGCTCTGTTTTCTGTCTTTTTCACTGGCAATTAAAACACCCCTGGCTCTGGTTCCCATTTTACTGGTGGAATCAGGCATGGTACCCCATGCAGGTTTTTTCTCCCCCATGGTGTAGTGGAATGTGTGACAGTGTTAGTACACTCACTCATCTTTGTTCCTTAAAGGGCATTGTGTCTCCTGGGTTTTCTCTGGTGGCTCTGCAGGTCCAGCTTCAATTTGAGGGTCTTGGCTTGACTCTGAGAAGTTCTGGCTCAGCTGCCTTACAAACAGTGTGACTCTTTGGGTCTCTTTGTAGGGAATATGAGAATTTGAAGGAGGCTCGGAAGATCTCTGGTGAGATGACAGAGAAGCTGAAAAAGGAGCTGTTTTCTGTCAATAATAAGGTAAAGTGTGAGTTGCCAGGGTGACATCTGGTCTGTAGATCCCTGTCCATAACTGAGGCCCAAGGCCTCTGCAGTGACCCCCTCCCATGCTGATCGGTACAGGTGTGTGGAAGGGCCAGGCTGGGTTTCTGGGTCAGGATGTGATGTGGTGAGCAAACAGCTCATGGGCTGTTGTCAGGAGGGCAGTCACTGGGGACAGTGCTGGGGCAGCATGTGCAGAGCCAGCCAGAGTTTGGCAGGGAGCCTGTGCTGGAAGGCAGCAGCACACAGGTGCTCCACTGCTCCCACTGGGTTTTGGAAGTAGCAATTCCTTCATCTGGCTACTCTGCTGAGCACTCAGCTGCCAGCTCCTCCTGCTGCAGAACTGGGCCCCTAAGGAAGTGGGAAGGGGTTTGGAGCCAGAATTAGTTGAGCAGGGCTTAGTCCTGGCTTGGCACATCCAGTCACACCCAGTTGTGACTGGATGTGCCTTCAGCCAACTGAACTGGGCCAGGGCTCCCACATCATGCTGTGGTCAGGGCAGGAGAGCTTCCCAAAGCACAGTGAGGACACACAGGTGGCCCTGCACAGAGCCTGCCTGGGCTGCTCCTGAGCTGGTGCAGAGCCTGGGGATGCTGACATGCCTCTGCTGCTGTGCTCCCCCTGCTCCAGGCATGGCCGGGCTCTGTTAGCTCAGGTCAGGCAGGACTGTCTTTGTTCTGGTAGTGCATCCCTGTGAAAAGTGTGTGTGTAGCCTCACTCCCCAACGCACAGGTGTTCCCTGGGGCATCCCTGTGTCTAAGCCAACAAAGTGAGAAGCTGTGGGTGGATTTGGCCTACTTCTGTTACTCAGCCATCGCTGCTGTCCCCTCAAATGCAGAAGGAGGTTTTCAGATTGCTGTGCTGTGCTCCCTAGAGAAGTTAACCCCTCCACAAGGTTCTGCTGCTGGAATTGGGCTGCTCCTGGCTGAGTCAGCCCCAAGCTGTGGTGGCCGGTGAGGTCAGGAGGATGCGAGTCAGTGCACAAGGGGCTCCAGGCTTGGCTGCCAGAGAGCTGACTGTACCCACAGAGTGTGAGCTGGCCCAGGCTCCCGGACCCGCTCAAGTGTCTGAAGTGGTAGCAGGCCACTTCCTGACCCCTGCTGTTGGCATGCTTCCCTGTTGAATCAGGCTTGTCCATGTGCCAGCACTGCTGATGCACAGCCATCCTCCTGCCTGTGGTTTGTGATTTCTGTGCTCTGCTGTGTCCAAAGTCCTGCAGGAATTTAGAATGCAGCCACCAAGTGTTAGAGCAGTGAAAAACTCTTGCCGTGAGGCGTAAATGCTGGGCAAGCAGCCCTGGACATCCCTCTGCAGGCAGCTTGTGGAATTGGGTAGGGATTGGATTGCACTGGTACAGGAGAGGTTGGTCAGACTGACACAGGAAAATGGAGCCCTTAAACAGGGGAAGTAGCATGTGCTGCAGAGCACACTGCTCTCACAGGGCTCTGCAGTTCCCCTTAGGCAGGTAAGTATAACCCACACTCTGTTGTGTTCTGCAGCTGCAGAAAACGACTTCAGAGTTGGAGAAGACAAAGGAGGAGTTAAAAAGCACACAGAAAGATCTGAAGAATGCAGACAAGGAGATCTTGGTGAGAATATCTTTCTTCATGGCCAGCTGCCAGTTACTGCAGATTGGTCTGCAGCTGCAAAGCCAGGACTTATGCTGGCTTTTGCTCAGTGACTAAATTTCCCAGCCTACCTCTGAGCTCCACCTGATGTTGATTTATGGAAAAGGGGCAAAGTATCTATTGCTAAATTTTTCCTTATCTCACTGGCTGCTTTCCATTTTCTCTCCAGAGTTTGAAGAAAAAGATAGACATCCTGCAGGATACTCTGAAGGTCCCATCTGTAACCAGGGAAACACTCAGTCGGCTAGTCTTGGAAAGGTTAGTGAGCTGCATCCTCACACACAGTACAGGCATGTAGGGGACAGGTCCAAAGCCAGAGTTGACAGTTTAACTGAGAAAGCAGAGATGTACTAGTCTGGCAAGTGTTGCAGAGGTATGGTGGTTTTGTTCCTTGTATCCTTTTTCTTATAGCTGATGAGATGATGTTTGGTTTACGTGGAAAAGTCTCGGAGGGTTTGGGTCAGGAGAGGGTGGAGGAATGGCCTGGGTTTTGAAAAAGTCTGTCACTGTGCCCTGCCTGGGAAACATCCCTAAAGCTGCTGTTCTTGTGGCTTTAGAGTTGGCCTTGTGATGAGCATGCACTGGTGTATGGTGACCAAAGATCTCAGCTAGGCAGAGGAATCTGTCCTGAGAAATGACATTTGCTTTTATGCAGCCTTTCTTGAGGAGCCTGTGCCATTAGCCCAGTAGAGCAAGCTGGGTTGTGTCCACAGAGCAGCAGTGTGTCAGTGTGATTCCTGGGCTCTGGGTGCTGGTGTCACAGCGCTCAGCATTTGAGAGGGAGCAGTAATTTGGGACATAGAATTTAAACTCTGGGGTTCAGATTGTCCTTTCTTTGATGTGTAAGCAGAACAGGGCTCTGCTCCTGGTGCTACTGCTGTGTGAGCACTCAGTGTCGTGGGGTGCAGCTCTACCTTCCCCTGGGTGCAGGCAGTGGCTCAGTGACTGATGCTTTTCCTGGCCTTGCAGCCCTGCTCCCATGGAGCTGCAGCATCCCAAGCTCCACCGCCCGGCCCACAGCGATGAGATCAATCTGGATGCCACGTTCGACGTGGCCACCCCTGAACACCAGCCCTGCACAGCTCCCCTTGGCCCTGCAAAAAGGCAGAAGCTGGATAAAAAGCCGTGAGTTTTCCCTCCTCTTTCTGCTTCTAAAGGAGATCAAAGTCTCACTGCTTTGGAAGTTTCTGTGTGAGATCAGATATCTCTCCAGCTGCCTGATGGTGTGCTGCAAGCTTTGTCGTCATTTGCTTGGCCTTGTCTGTCCTTGCCAGCTCCATTTGAACAATAAATCTCTGCTGATTTGCTCCTTGGGCTCCTTACAGGCCTCCTGTGGTAAATCTGGCGAAGAAAGTCCTGAAGGAAGCAGTGGAGGTAAAAGGACTAATCTTGATTTTTCTGTGTCACCTCTTTGATTCTGCTGTTAATAAGCTTGGAATAAAGAATCGGTTTTCTCCCTTGTGGCCATAGACTGGCCCATCTATAGAACCAGTCTGTGCTTCAAAGTGTTTTCCTTGATGGTCTCCTAGAAACACTGTTGCTGCCTCAGGCCTCCTGGAACTGGGCAGGAGAAAGGAGGGTGGGGACCCACGAGCTTGCTGATGATTCTGCCCCACATGTGCTTCACAACCACCACTGGAGCTGACCACAAGGCCTGTGGGGTCAGCTGAGGTGGCTGTTTGCCCAGGCTTGCTGGTGGCAGTGTCCTGCCTCCTGGGCACTGTTCCACATGAACCCCAGTGGGAGGCTGGAAGCTGCTAGTTTCCAACCTGATGTGGTATGGCAGTAACCATTACCTTAAATAGCTGTCTGTGTTATTAGTGCTGCCTGTATGTGGATTCCATTCAGCAGATTGTGCTGGTTAAAGGGCTTTTCTTGTTATTTTGTGGGACAGAACGGGGCAGATGATCTGGAGGATGATGCTCTTAAAGGACTCTTGCCAGCATTCATCAGGAACTCTTTTCTCTCCAAGAAGCCATCTACGGGTGGTCTGCTGGGTTCCCACAGGAACATGGGCTCTGTAAGTATGACTGTCCAGTTGGTGAGTGTGCCCAGGGCTGGCACTGCCACCTCTGTCCTGAACTGACCCTGAAAGAGGAAGTGAATGAGGCTTTTACCTTGCCACATACAGTGTGTGGAAAATAAATCTCAGAGCACAACCTGCCTACTTCCCAGTCCTGCAGAGCTCCAGGGATGACAGATGCTCATTCCTTTCCTGGCAGCAGACTAAGTGGCTCTCAATGTCCTATTCCTCCACCTCCTTGGAGCGCAGGGGGTATCCTCCTTGTATTCCTCACTCCCAGTGACAAAATCCTAAGCTTTGGTTGGCTTATCTGAAAAAGTGCCCAATATTCCCAAACTTTGTTAATACCCATGGGTCTGTCTTTTTCCAAAAGTGAGGTCTTAGCACAAGTACTGAGTGTTTCCAAGTGCCTTTAACCCCTCTTCAGCAGCTGTGGCCTGCAAGACTCCCCCTTCCCCATACCCAGCATGAGGAGAAGTAGCCAAGGCTCTGTGTGCTGCTCCAGGCTCATTTGTTTCTCTTTCCTAGGTGAGGACAGGCTACGATGGCATGGGAGGCAGGACAAAGTTCATAGAGCCAGTATCCTTTCCTGCAGCTTGTGTGGCACTGCTGATGCTGTGGGCATCTCATTTCTGATCTTCTCTTTGGTCTCAACAAAAACTGGACTTGGGGTCCTCAAGGAATGATCTGAGTTCTCCCTGAACAAATCTGAGCTCAGCAAAGGTATCAAGGTCCTGAACTTGCTGAGAGCACTTGTGGCTGGTTCACAGGAGTGCATCAGCTAGAAATCAGTGCAATTTTCAGGGACTGCCTGTGCCCTTGAGATCTTATAGCAGCAGTGTAGCCCAACCTCTTCTGGCTGTGTGCCTGCCAGCCTGTGCAGCTGGAGCCCTCATTCTGTGGGATGCTGCTGCTCCACAGTGGTGAGGAGTGGCTGGGCTGAGCTCACCCTCCCAGGTGTGGAGCTGTTCCTGCCTTGGGATTGCTCTGCCATGGGAGGCTGCAGGCTCTGGCTGTTCTGCCTTCACCTGCACAGTGTCCTGGCTCAGGAGGTCTTGCAACTCAAATAGATATGCTGTTAAAATGCTGGTTTATGTGCAGGGAGATAGCATAGAATCATGAAATCATAAATGTTGGCAAAGAGCTCTAAGATCAGAGTCCAACCATTAACCCAGCATTAGCAAGCCCACCACTAACCCATGTTCCTAACCAACATGTCTGCATGTTTTTTTAATGCTTCCAGGGACTTCCACCACTTCCCTGGGCAGCCTGTTGCAATGCTTGACCACCTCTTTAGTAAAGAGATGTTTCCTAATATCCAGTTGAAACCGCCTGTGTTTGGAAATGTTCCCTGACAGGCGGGACAGGCGTGTGCCTGAGCTCTGCTCCCGTGAGAAGGCAGCAAAGCCCATCCTGTCCTCAGGGATGCAGGTATATGGGTGCTAGGTCTGTGTTTCAGGCTGGTCTGCAGCAGGTGTTGGATCACTTGTGTTCCCAGAGCACTGATCTGTGCTTTCCTTGACAGTTTTACCTCCAGACAAACCTGGCAGAAATCCGTCCATTACCAGTTAGGAACAAAAAGAAGGTCTCCAGGCCAGCATCTGCCACTCCTGCACTTTCCTCCAGCAGCAGCCAGGCCAGAATGGACACTTTCCTGCTGTGAGAGCCCCTGACTTCCTGGGAGAGGCTTGGAGAAGAGGCTGCAGGGCAGAGCACACTTGCCCAGAGCCTGGCAGGAGGCAATGTGCAGCCACCGCTGCCTGGGGTACTGTTCACAAAGCACTGATGCTGCCCTGTGGAGAATCCTGCCCTTGCAGCAAGCCTCTGGAGGCTAAGCCTCTGGCTAGTGCCTGGACTGAGTTACCCTCATTTTACCATTCCTTCATCCATTTTTTCATGCAGAATTAACAGGGTTTTCTTGCCTTCTGGCCTCTTCAGAGTTCTGCAGTTGCTGCTGCTTTGGGCTCTCTGGCACCAGGTGGAACTGCACTTCTTGGATGCAGCCACAAGCAGGAGGTGCAGGAAGGTGTCTGGCATGTCAGTCTGAAGAGCAGCAGGGAGAAGGGACCTGGACCAGCTCCATGCCTGGTGTAAATAGTTCCAAGAAAGTTTACTGTAGGAAGAAGTGTGTAGAGCACCCTGTGTGGCTGTTGAGTGTCTGTATATTCATCATCAAATTAAACACCTTCCCTCAGCCACAGGCCTGTTGGGGCTGGAGAGAGCCACAGGTGGACTTGGGAGCTGTGTTGCCCTGCCCCATTCTGAATCATGAAGTCCAGAGTGGTCTTGCAGGCTTGGCACTGAAACTACTGACTTGGAAGGGAAGTATTGGGGTGACCCCTGCTGCACATGGAAGCAGAGATAGGTGTGCTGGTGTGACCTTTGTGCTTGGCATGTGTGGGTGTGAAAGTTGTTTATTAATTTCTATGTTTTAATAAGAGTATTTTTATTATTTTGTAATTGTTCTAGCTTCTGATGAGAGGGTTTGGAATGGCCTGGAGAAGTGCTGAAGAATGGCTCCCTTCAGGGGAAGGGGAGGCTGGTGGGGCTGAACATGTCTGGGTTCTTCAGCTTGGAGCTGTGGAGCAGGAGGTCCACCCCTAAAGCAGGGCTGTCCAAGCTGCAAGGAACAGATGTGCTGAGGCACCTCATAAAGCCCTCTCCTGTACAAATCTGACCTTTCCTATTTCCAGCTGCTTCAGGCCAAATCTGTATTACTGGACTGGCTAAAAACATGTTTTTAGGGAATAAAATATATTACTGTGCACACTTGTTAACACAACTGTCTTCTGAGCATTTTCCAGCCTCTTGCACCTTAGGGTGGAGGTCTGAGCTTGGGTGATGGATGTGCCTCACCCTTCAGGTTCCTTTGGGGTGCCAGCCCTTGGGAGACAGGCCCCTTGTGCAGGGAAGGACAGTGGTGGGGTGAAGCTGTGCGGACTGATGCCCAGCCCCACGGAAGTGAACAAGGCCCAGCCCCGCAGAGCAGGAGCTGTGTCTCACCTGCAGCACCTGGGGCTGACTGCAGAATTCAGTGGAATGGAGGGAGAGTTTGGAGGAGCCGGGAGAGAGGGTTCAGAGGGCTGGGAACAAAAGCTTGAGGGGAACTTAATCAAGCAAAGTGAATTCTGCAGAGGAGAAGCCGGGGAGAGGGTGTGCAGAGAGCCTGCTGTCCTTGTGCCTTCGAGGTAGGTATCAAGTGTCTGTAAAATGTGAGACTTGCTCTGGATCTCTCCAGTTCAGGAAGACCCTTTTAAGAAGGCAGCAGTGAAGGTTTGGTGTGGGGCTGGTGGGGAACATGGGCTTCCATTTCCATGGGTTTGGTGCTGGAGAGCAGGTGTAGTGTCTGCCCATAATGGGAGAACAGATGCCAACCTGCAGTGGCAGGGTTGAGAAGGGTTTTGGGGCTGTTTTGATACCAGGGCAAGTTTAATCTGAGGTTTGAGTGTTTTGTCTGGGCACTGCCTGCACCAGCGCTGCTGCTGGCAGCTGCTCCAGCCTCTGCTGCATTCAAGGTGGATGTTTTGAGTCTCCTGTGTTTGGGAAACCCTTCACCTCAGGAAAGAATCCAAACAAACCAAACTTTGTGTGTGTCCTGGCCACCTGCTAAGTCCTGGCCTCTCATCCACTCCTGCACTTTAACCTTCCATAGCCTTGCTGCTGCTGGGTTGTTTCTGATATGGTGTTGTTCTGGTTTATTTCACATCTGTTGCCCTGCCCAGAACTGAAGCTATTTTATTCTCTCACTCAGTGCTTTCATATCCTCCAAAGCTCTTTTCCTCCCTTGTTACACCTTCTGCACCCCACACCTGCACCTCGGGGGCCATCAGTGACCTTCCCTGGGCTGGGGATAACGAAGGGGCGGGGAAAGCGCTGAGGTCCCTGTTCCTGGGGCTCGTTGGAGCCGGTTGCTATTTCGGTGCGCTCCGAGGTGAGGTTGGACCCAGTTTCACGTTTATTTTGGGATTTAGCGCGTGTGAGTTGACTCACAGCCCATAAAAAGCAGCCGCCAGCACTGCCCGGGCCCGGCTCCGCCCGGGCTGGCGCGCCCAGGGACAATTTTGGGTCCCCGCTGGGGTCCCCCCGAGGCGGGGCCCGGGCCGTGGCAGCCGCAGGGTGGCAGCAGGGGAGCGGCGGTGGCAGCGGGGGACCGGCGGTGGCAGCGCGTCCCTCCGCCGACGGGGACCGGCACCGTTAATTACCGCCCCTCATTAAGGGCGGGAGCGGGAGGGAGCCCTGGCGGTGCTCTCTGACGTCATGGGCAGCCTCCGACCTCACACAGAGGGAGCGTGGCCATTGGCTGAATGCTGTGTGACCTCATGGAAAGGGCGGTGCTGGGTGGCTGAGACTGGCGCTTAGGGACAGTGTGTGAGCCCATGGGCTCAGCCTGTGATGTCATAGGAGAGCAATGGTGGTCACTGGCTGGTTTCTGGGTGGCCATGGGAAGGACAGGGTTGTTATTGGCTGAGGCTTCATCACCTCATCAGCGAGCCTGTGACCTCACAGGGAGGTGTATGCTCATTGCCTGGCTGAGAGCGACTGCCATGATGTCATGAGGTAGCAGGGTGCTCATTGGACAGTAGCATGTGACATTGCAGGGCTGCCTGTGACCTAACAGGGTGCACGACGAACACTGACTGGCAGTGTGACATCACAAGGCAGTGCATGACCTCACCATGGCACAAGACACTCATTGGCTAGCAGGGTGTGATGTTCTTGGATAGCTCATGACATCATGGAGGAGTGGGGTGCTTATTGGCTGATGTGGTGTGATGTCCTGGAGCAGCCTCTGACATCATGGTGGAGGCAGATGCTCATTGGTTGTCAGGCTGTGACTTCCAGGAGCAGCACATGACTTCATGAAGGAGGGGACACCTCATTGGTCAGTGGTGTGTGACATCCTGCAGCATCCCGTGACCTCATGGGTGAGCGGGCGCTCATTGGCTGTTGCGTGTAACCTCATGCGGGACTGCGCGCCCATTGGCCGCCGGCCCGTGACGTCACGGCAGACGGGACGCTCATTGACGGCCAGCGCGGGAGCGCGAGTGGCGCCGCCTGGCGGGCGCGAGTGCCGGCGCTGCGCGGCGCCGATTGGCCGGCGGGCGGGGCGGGGCGGGGCCGGGGGGCACGTGCCGGTGGGGCCCCGCGGGGCGGGCGGCGATTGGTCGAGCGAACGCGCGCGTGCCCGCGGCGCGAGCGGGCGTGGGGGCAGCGCATGCGCGGGGCGGCGCGGGCGGGCGGCGATGGCGGCGCGGGGCTGATGGCGGCGGCGGGGGCGGCGCTGCGCTGAGGGAGCGGCCCCGGTCCCGGTCCCGCCCGGCCCGACATGGGCAACGAGGCCAGCCTGGAGGGCGGCGGCGACGACGGGCAGCTGCCGCCCGCCGCCGCCGCCGCCGCAGGGGCCCCGCCGCCGCCCGCCGCCGCCGCCGCCAAGCCGCCTTCAGCACCGGGCGGCGGCGGACAGCTCCCGCCCGCCGCCGGGCCCAGGTCAGAGCGCGGGGCGGAGACCGGCGGGGGGCGCGGGGTCGGGCGCGGGCTCCGGGCTGCGGGAGGATGCCCGGGCGCGGGGCACGGCTGGGTGGGGGTGTGGGCACAGGGGAGCAGGGGTGGCCGTGCGGGTGTGGGGGGGGACACGCGGGCAGGAGGTGCGGCCGTGTCGGGTGAGGGGTGCGCGGTGCCGGGGTGCGGCCGTGAGCTGTGATCGGGGCTGGTCTGGGGCGGGCAGGGCTGTCTGGGGGCAGGAGGTGCCGTGGGGTGCCGCTCTGTGGGGCACGTGCAGGCGAGCGCAGGCAGGGGAGACAGGAGTGTGCACGGACTGCGAGCCGAGAGCAGAGACGGGGCGGCTGTGGGGTGTGGGCAGCAGGGAGCAGGCAGGTGAGGGAGGTGCGCTGGGCTCACGGAGGTGATGGAGGCACCCGAGGCAGGTCACTGCTGGAGGGTGCAGCCCCAGGGGGGCTGGGAGCTCGGGGACACCCCTGGGTGCTGGGGAGAGCAAAGGTGCGATTTGGGGCTGGGTGTGGGACAGGGATGGAGTGCCCGGGTAGGAGTGTCGTGTTTGGGGGGCAGGAGAAGGCGGGTGCTGCCCGGTGGGCAGAGGTCCAGCAGCAAGGAGGGAAGCATAAGGAGAAGAGAGGGTGGTTCAGGGTTGGTGGGTCTGGTCGGGATGGGGGGGATGGTGCAGGGCAGCACACGGCTGAGAGCACCGGGACATGTGAGCACCCCACACGTCGCTGCCCCAAATATGACCACTCCCAAACGTGGCCACCCCAAGTGGAGCCAGCACCAAACGGGAAAGGTCGTTATGTAACAGGAGGGACATGCAGCCCTGCCAGGAGTCATCGGTGCAAAACCTCGCAGGGAACTGCACCGAGCCGTTCTCCTTCTGCCAGGCAGTGCCAGCTGCGAGGGAGATACTTTGGAAGCGAGTGTGGGATAAGAGATATTCCTTAAAAGAAAAAAGCCAATCCTAAAACATCGTCCTATCTGAAAAAATAAAGGCGAGGAGCAGAAAGTTGCACGGAGGGATGCGGAGGATGCGGTGGGTGGTTCACCCTCAGTGTGTGGCCAAGGCAGGGGCATTCTGGGCTCTTCACCTAGCCTGGGCAGTGATGAGTGCTGCTGGTCTTGCCAGTTGTGTTGCTTCAGACAGGGAAAATCCAGGTGGGAGGCTGAGCAGGAGGCTGCAGTCTTGCCTGGCAGTGGGCTCTGTCTTGCTGGGCTGCAATGGCTGCTCACAGGCACACCGTAACATCCAGTGGGCTTCAGGGATGCTACAGCTGTGGGCAGGCTTCTGTCTGTAAGATCCCTGTGAGCTTTCACACAATGAGTGTGAAAAAAATAAGTCTGAGGGAAATTGTGCTCATTTGCCTTTACATTTTTCTCAGTTCCCCTTGCTAGAGAGTCACAACCCCTCTGCTTTGGATTCTGCCCGTGAAAAGTTGTTTGCAGCTGCTCAAACAATTTAAAATTAAATACCTGTGGGGCTGTTTAGGCTGCTGTAATGAGAGAAGCCAAGGAAGCCATGCAGGTCTGCTGTCTCTGTCCAATTCTGGCACTGCTCCTCCATTACTGTCCAGTGTCTGTGTTGGCTGCTGTGCAGTGCTGGAGGTTCCAGGGGCTTTTAGGGTGCTGGAGCATGCAGAGCTGCTGGGTGGAGGAGCAGAGTCTGTAGCAGTGGCCATCCATGCTCCTCTCCTGCCAGAAAGACCAGGTTGTTTTTTCCGGCCATGCTCCAGCCCTCACACACTGAGCTGATGCTCCTGTGCCTCCTGGGAAGCTGCTGCTGGGGAGCTGCCCTCCCTTGCAATTAATTAAAGCAATTAAAGAGGTGGGCCAAGTGAGGCTGTGCTGTGGAGCAGCAGTGGGATGGGGACGATGCTGAGCTATGCCAGTGTTTAAAACCTAAGCGTGGGAGGGGTGTGGGGGGCTGAGATGACACGGAGGGATTTTAATTCAAGGTAGCAAAGTGGCAGTGAAGGGAAATGAGGCCTCGAGAAGAAAGTCGCTTTTGTGAGGGGCGGGAGTGGGCACATAAGACAGACCATATGTTGTGAAAGGTTCAGCAGAGCACAGGATGTGCTGGCCAAGCAGTGAGTGTGCAGTGCAAAAGGTGCTGCTCCAGAAATCTCAAGTGGTCAGAAAAAGTGAGTTTCTTTCAATATCAGAGCAATTATTTTTTTTCTTTGAATTAAGTAACCTAAACCCACATGTAAGCCAGTGAAAACCACAGTAGTATGACTTTTCTGTGTCATTTTCCACAGTTTGCTTTGTGATACACAGAGAAGTAGCCTGAATACCTTATAGGGGCTGCCCTGGATTTCGGGCTCTTGTGTTTAAATCCATAATAACAGCTTCTAAGAACTGTGCATCCACTATGAGGATACTTCAGAGAGTAGAAACTGCAAATAGGAGTAGCATCTTCTCACTAAGTTGCAACGTCTACCACTATTTATGAACTTTGAGTTTTTGTTTGCATGCTTTGCTGAGGCACGGGGGAGCAGAAGGTTGGAGGGAAGCTGGGAGCAATGCTCAGCTCTGGGGTGGTTTGGCTCTGCCAGCAGCTCTGGAAAAGGCCAATATGGTGCAGGGTTGCATTGGCAAGGTGTTTTCAATGCAGAGCTCACCCTTGTGCAAGGAGCTGCTGGAATCTCACCTGAGGAGGCTGCGCCTGAGTCTGGTACTCCAGCAAGGAGAGATTGAATCTGGGGAGGGAGGGTAGGGTTGCTGCTGGTCTGCTCAGACAAACAGAGCCTCTAGCCTGAAAGGAGGTGAATGGCTGGGGCATCATTAACCTGTAGGATCAAAGGAACCCAGGTTGGTTGCTGATGCATTTGGACAGAAAGCTTTGGACTGGCAAGTTCTAGTCTGTTCCTCCAGAGAGAGCCCCTAAGCAGAAGGCACAAGCTTGTTTCATGGGATGGATGGATGGATGGATGGATGGATGGATGGATGGATGGATGGATGAAAAAGGCTTGGATGGCAGAGCAGGGATGATCCCAAGTTCAGAACTGTAGCTTGGGGCACAGAGCTTTACATAGCTGGTTTTCCTGGTCACCTGCAGAAAGACTTTAGTGCTGCTTCTGATTGTATGTGCCTGATTTATGTTGGATTCATTCAGGTTTTTGGTCTCTCTGCTGCTCAGCTGTGGAGCTTGCAAAAGGCTCTTTTTGACACCTGGATGCATGAGCTCAGGCTGAAGGATGGGAGAGGGGAAGAGGGACAGTCTCCTGGGAAGCACTGAGGACCAGCCACAAATTCAGGGGCTGTCTGTGGGAGCAGCAGTGCTTTCAGCGCCGCTGTTTCTCTGGAGCTGGGTGATGCACACTGCAGGCAGCCAGGCAGGCTGGGAGGCTGGGAGGGAGCTTGCTCCCATGGCACACTGGCAGAGGTGTCAGGACCTTTGTTTTCCACACTGTAAGTCATATTCCAGTATTTCTTAAGCCTCAAGATAGGCTGTGAGCTGAAGGTCTTGAAGCTACTAAGAGGGAATATCTCCAGTACTGTGTGGTAGCACCTTTGGCATGGGCTGTGTGCTACCTCAGAGCCTTCCCTTGGCTTGGAGCAATGGCAAGGCAAGTGCTGATCCTGTTTACGCTGCTGTACATTCAGCATGGCTCTGTTTGGCAGGTGATGGATCTTGAAGTAAAAAATCTGGTGTTAGGGAAGAGCATAGGAGAAACAGAACTGAAAGAAAACCCTTTAAATCAGAGAAACTTTGGACAAACCCTTGCAGTTTGGATGCTCTCTTTTACCCTCTCAGAAGCTCACTTGAGTGTGCTTGTTTGCTTGCCATAAAGTACCATCACAATGAGAGATAAGAAGTTTATACATAAAGATAATTGTTTAAAAAAAAGTAACTTTGCCTTTTTCTTTTTAAACGGGCACTTTTCCCAAGCTTGCAGAAATAATCAGTTCATGTCCATTTTCATAATGACTTTGCTAGAAATAAAACCAGACTTTGTGATGGGAAGTCAGGCTGTGAAGAGGGCTCACGCTCACCTGGAGAGCCCAGAGAGCCAGCTCCATCCTCATTTCCATGCTCTGCTCTCCCCAAAGGCTCTGAGCCCTGCACAGGCTGGGGCAGAGGCATCACCATCAGAGGCATTGCTGGGAATTTCCTCAAATATTAAAATAGTTTTTCCCTGGCTGAGCCATGGACTGGCAGCTGGAAAAGCCTGCCATGCTTCTGCACTTATTGAGCATTAGTTTATTTGCTGCAAGACATTTGGAGGGTCAGGAGGGAACTGAGGCTGGGTTTAAGTGAGGAGGGGAAGAACAGATACGCAATGTTTTGAGATCATTAAACTTGTGTGAGCAAAACAAAAAGTAAAAGGAGTAGAAAATGGTGTACATGATGGATCAAATCAAAATATTTGTGGTGTTAAATACCCCATTGGGCATCAATTTATCTTCTCTCATGGTGGGCAGGTGGTGCTGGTTGTGACACAGTGCTTTGTGTATTGTGATTGCTCTGACAGCAGCCATTAGGCCACTGAATCCAGACGGCACAATTCTGGGTGCTTAAGTAACTCCAAAACCTCTTCTGGGAACGTGCTCATCAATATTCACAGTGTTTGGCATCAATTATTAATGCCTTTATTTCCAAAACAAATACACAGATTTGCAGTCTGCCTCACAGGTTGGGGTTTCTCACTGCGGGATCCAGCCTGGATGGTGGATCTTTACCCCTCGCTTTTGCTGGGTGAGGGGCTCCTGGGGATGTCCCTGCAGTGTCCACTTCTGCTCAGAAGGGATACAGAAGAATTTGGAAGGATTGATGTCCTTTGCTGTGTTGGCTTGTGCTGAAACGTTGGAGGAGTCCTGGGCTTCTTCTGGTACAATTGGAAGCCGTGGCAGGGCCGCTCCCTTTGCACTGGAGAGCTGAGTGCTGATGGTCAGCCTTCTAGTGGAAGGTGTTCCTGCCCATGGCAGGAGATGGCAACTAGGTGATCTTTAGGGTCTCTTACAACCCAAACCATCCTGATTCTTCTGCTGATGATGAGGAATGGAGCTGCAGCTCAAGTGGCCACATCCATTGGGGCTGTTGGGTCCCTCCACATTGTTGCTCATGTTGAGCTGGCTTCTGCCTCTCCACTTCTGCTTCTCCAGCGTGCTGCAATAAAGCTGTTTCTTTTCTCTGCTGTGTGAATCAAGCACATATTTGATGTTTCCCATCATGTCTCCAATTCAGTGCAAACAGATAGTCAGTGCTGTGGCATATTCCTGCAGTTTATATGAGTTTGGGGAATACTTGATGTGCATCTGGACTGGCAGAACACCACAGCCTGCCTGCCACACAGCCTCTCTGCACAGCCGTCTTCACCGCTTCCCCGGCTGGGGCTGACACTGGGGCTGGCCCAGGGTGTTTTTCCAGCAATCCTTTTCCAACATCAGGTTAATTTCCTGGTGTAGGAGGTGCCCCTTGGGAAGGATGGGACAGGCAGTCAGGGTGCAGAGTGCTTCCCAAGAGCAGGTAGCTCAGTAGGGTGAAACGGTTTCATGGCAAAGGCGTTATCATTTTTCACTAAATGTGACAATAACATTATCGTGTGAAGTTTGCTGTTGAGCACTGCTGCTCCAGGATGTTCCTTGGGTTTCTTTTTTGGCCAGTGAGTGACAGCAAGTGCTGATGGTCATCCTGGTCCCACACATCGTAAAATGTTATTCATCTTGAATTTGAGATCGTCGCTGTTGAGCCATCACTGTGTTTTCAAATGTCTGTTTGAATGACAGATCTGTTATTTTTGTATCAGTCTATGAGCACGACTATTCCTACGAACGAGGTTTTTTGTCTTTTTTCGTGCTTGGGGGTGCTAAGCTCCAGCATGACCCCGAGGTGCTGCTGTGCAGCCTGTCAGTCATCGATGAGCACGTTGTACCGCTTTTCATGTCACTGATGCTGGGAAGTTTTTATCAATGTGGTGAGCTGGCTCCTCTCTGAGAGCACCTAGCACCCCCAATGGGCTATTTAGGAGCCTGTAAGAGCAATCAGCATCACTGGACCCTATTAATGCTGGCCTGGGCTTGATGGCGTGGCTGGAAGGGATGTTCATGAGGTGCTCTGCTCATGTTTAATACCAAAGATGACTTAACTGCGCTGATGGTGGTGTCTCGCTCACTCTTGGTCTCTGCAGCTTTCCTAGAGTGTGTTTGATAGTGAAGAGAGACCCCAGCCCCATTTAGAGACTGGGGACAGTGGGCTGGAAGGGCAGGAGACAGCAGCTCCCTGCCCATGTTGAGCTCCCCAGAGACAAGTCAAGGAAAGCACCTGTGAATACAATTTTTATTTTGTTTTCTCTTATTATTTGTGTAAGTGCCATGGTTTGGCTGGAGATGGGGAGGGAATGCGCCCTCCAACCTGGCTGCTGGCACTGGGGGCAAAGATGGTTACGATGGCTAGCAAAGACACACCTCTGCAGTTCAGAGGCCTATGCTAGCCAAATGGTAATGAAATGGATGTTAAGAGTGGGCATAAATAAGTGTAGAAGCAGTTTGCCAGATGGAATAATGGGATATATGATCACAGAAGGTTTAAGTAAAACTGTCGCCTCTGAATATACAAAGTTGCCCTCAGTCCAAAACTATAGTTTCAGTGATAAGCAGCAGATTAGCTGTTCTTACTGGCTTCATTCCCCCCTGAAGATGTGATTAAATAGTTTGGTGCATTCTCTTTTTTTGAAAATGATTTAGTTGTGTTTCTAGGTCATTGTCAATAGAAGGAAAATGTTCATATAGTTAATGCAGTAGAGTGCGTTAGGCATCTTCTGAGAGGAGCTACAACACAAACCCCTCTCCTGCCCAGTCTGTTCCCAGACCTCTCTCCTGCCCCTGTCCTTAGCACAGGAAGGAAGTGCCTTTACACCTTCTCCCTAGAGCAAGAAGATGAACATCTCCATGTGGAGACTGTTAGTGCTCCCTGGGCTGGGCACAGCTGTCCAAGAACCAAGTGACTGCAGTGGGATGTGGAAGGTACTGCTGGGGAAAGGTGAAGCACAGGGCTGGGGGAAACCTCAGCCATTTCTTGCTGGTAGACACCATTAGACCCCCCCATCACACCCCTCTATATGAGGTAATGACTGAGATCCTAAATGAGACACTCTTCTCTTATGGAGGCAGACTGAGAGAGCTGGGGGTGTTTGGTCTGGAGAAGAAAAGGGGGGACCTTAGAGCCACCCGGACCTCTTCTCTCATCATGTGTAGGTCCTCATGAGAAGAGCATTTCCTGTCCTCTTGGAGTGTTTTGATAGCTATAACTGAACTTAGAGCAAGCAAATGCTGCATAGAAAACCCATCTATGGTGCTTGGGAAATGTTGCAGAATTTTGAGGGTTTTTGGGCATGTGTGACTAACTGCTCTTCACTCGGTTCCAGGACCTGACAGGGACCACAGGCTCTCAGACATGACAAAGCAGTTTCCCACGCTGAACAGCTTTCAGATGAGGATTTGACAGCTTCTCTGACAGACGTAGAAGAAAAATCACATGAATCAAAATGTCATTTGGTTTAGATGTGGCCAAATCCCACATTTCAGCTGGGATGTCCAAGAGTGGCAGGACCTCCTCCATCCAGCCTTACATAGCAGGGACACTTGCAGAGGCCAGATGTCAATAGCTGAGAGCAGCCCCTGAACCTTTTTTTCTCTTTGTTTCCTTGCATACCAGTGCAACATTGCTTTCTAGCCTGTCTTGAGTCTTTCCTGGCCTTGGGGGCTCATGAGCTCTTCCAGCTGCTGAGAGGCTCAGAGCCTGGTTACGGTGGACATCCCTTTGCAGGACCAGTCCTGAGGGTTGTAGCATCCTAAATATTATTTTGAAATCTGCCTTTATTTATGGACTTTTAGCTCTGTTAGGAGATGCTTGGAGTATGCAACCTCTTCTGGCGTGATCTCAGAGTGCTTCTCAGGTTGCTTCATCCTCAGAAGTTGTATGGGGGTATGAAGTCAATGTGAGATGTGTCTTCAGCTATTGAATGAATCCTGAGGGGTTTGGTGTTCTTAAAAACCCACCTGAGACCCAAATGGGTCTGCCATGGGCTTTCCAGTAGAAGAAAGAGTCTGTTGGTAGCTTGTGCCCTTCCTTCATCAGTCTAGACATGAAGAGTACGAAAAGATTTTGCCATATTTCATGTCTGCAAAAGGATGAAGTTGTGCGTGGGAATTACTTGCAAAGATTGACATGTTGTAGCTGCTAACCACCCTTTTTTTTTATTATTATTTAACCAAAAAACAGATTGCAGCCTAGGAAAAACAGCATGTTTTTTTTTTCTTTCATCTTCTAAAGAAAACATTTCACTTATAGATATGTGAATTTATGCGTTATAAAATAGGAATGGTTGAAAATTGGAAATGTATAATAAGTTCTTAAGGGACTTGGTAATTTGCCTTTGTCGTGTGAAAAAAACCCAAATCAGCTGATAGTACAAAGCTTATGAAAGGCTGGGGAAAATGTGGGGCTGAACTAGATCTTTTTCCATGTTGACTCTGAATTGTACTTTTTCTTTTGATGAAACATGAAATTACTTTTAATTTATTTTGTTTCAATCCTAGTTACATAAACTATTATTTGATTGTACAGCTGGACTGAAAAACTGTAGGAGGTCTCACATTTAGGATTTTGCTGCCTCTCTCTCATTAAGCCTACAGCCTGATTTCTTTAAATGCACCTATTAATCTTCTTAGGGAGACAAATTGTTGTTTGGTTGGGTTTTTTCTCTCCTTTTTTTTTTTTTTTTTTTAAACACTAACCTCCCAGTTAACTGGCAGAGTAAACTCTGCTGGTTTGCAGCCTTTGCAGGTAGGGCTGTGCTGCAGCTGCAGTTCCAGCAGTGCCTGTGGCCTTGCTGGGCTGGGTTTGGTCTGCTTGGCTTAAACACCCGAGGTGGTCACAGCCTGAACTGTTCTCATCGTGCTCAGCAACAACCTCCGAGTCGACAGGAAGGAGTAAATGTATTTTTTTCCATTTTAATTTTGCTCTAGGCTACTTCAGTAGTTCATCTGTGGTAACTTGCCAGAGAAGTGGCTGCCCCATCCCTGGAAGTGTTCAGGGCCAGGCTGGATGGGGCTTGGAGCAACCTGGTCTAGTGGCAGGTGTCCCTGCCCACGGCAGGGGGGTTGGAATGAAATGATCATTAAGATCCCTTCCAACCCAAATCATTCTGTGATTTTATGAACTTCTGTTGCATTTTTGATTTCCAGTCTGAGACTCATGGGGTTCCAGGTTTGAGACCCATTAATGTAGTCCTTGTAGGACCAGCAGTAGGACAAAAAGAACTCCATGCTGTCCTCCAAGTGTGCAGATTTTTCACATATTTTCACTCAGATGCATCAGCTTTGTTGTCTCCTGCCCACCCACGATAAGCCACCATAATTTGGGTTTCTTCTTCCCTGCTCATCACAAGATTTCTCAACACCCTGGGCCAGCATTGGTAGCACCCCTTTGGGATGCTGCCCTTTCAAACCTTCTCCACTCTCCTCTGCTGGGAATGGCTCTTGGGAGAGTGAGGGAGCTGCTGTCAGTCTCAAGCACATCCCTGGGCTGCAGCAGCTCTAATATGAGCTGGTGAGATGTCTGGAGCAGATAGTGCTGGAGCACATTGTGCTGGGGCCGGGCGGCAGCGGCCGCTTTCCGTGAATATTCCTGACGCCGGCGGACGTGAGGAGGTGATGGTGGGTGTTGCTCTCATCCCTGTAAAACAGACCATCCTTTGTATTCAGGGCAGATCTGTAGTCCCAAGGAGCAAAAATATCCAAGCCTTCTCCTTTTCCCACCTGTATCTAAGTTGTGGATGTTTTGCTTGGGAATCCTGTAGCTGGAGAGCACAACAGGAAAAGAGGTTGTTTTTGTTTATATAGTGTATTATATAGAACCTTTTGTGATGGTGGTGATTTTCAGAGCCCATTTACCACTATACTGGATGAGGTTTTGACTGGTTACACACTGCAGTTATAACAGAACATCAGTTCCTGTTGGAGTGGAAAAGATGATCCCTATCACTACATTATATGCCACTGATTACCTCAACCTGGCAAAAATAAGGCATCCAGAAACATCCCTCTGGGAGGAAGCTCTGAAGTGTCCTCTTAGGCATTCCTTTTCTGCTTTATTTTATCTGCCTTTCTCATCTTCCAGGCTCTCCTCCTCCTGCATTGTTAATGGATGTTAAGCACTGGTTAATGGATTAGGATAGGATTCCTCTTGGCCGGACAACTCAGTTTCATCCAACCCATGTCCATGATTACCTATTTAATTTTGATTTATTATTAAGTGAAAATATAGACCCAAACACTCTGAATTGACAAATTATCGCACCTTTCTTTTTCTTTGAAATATGCAAACAAAAACCAACCAGCTGCTCTGGTAGGAATAAAGTGTCTTCTGCTTCTCAACGTGTCTAAAATTTGCTTCACTTCCCAACTGAACTTCTCAGCCTTAAATTTTACCTGCTGCCATTTCTGCCAAGCTAAGCCTTCCGAGGGTTCTGCAAGGACAGATACATCAAATATGCAGATGCCTCCATCTCTTTGGGGACAAATGTTCTGGGCTGAGGTACGTGCAGCAGGGAAATGCAGGCAGGGACAAGGAGCCTCAAAGAGTTGCAGAAGCTGGAGAAATGTTTTCCTTTGATCCTATAAAGAATTTGGCAGGGGAATTTCTGAGTCTTCTGTTTCAAAAATACATTTAAACAAAACAGTTTGAGATATTGAAGTTGATGGTGTCTTTGACAGTATTGGTAATGTATTGTTCCTTGGGTTTCCTTTACCTTTCCTGTTGTGAATAATGAGTTTTACACATAAAAGCATATTTCTGAATTTGGTTTGCTATTCCAGTTCATATCTCTATAAACCAGAAAGTGCAAATCTAAGACGCAAAACCACTGATACTGAGCCCATCCAGTGTCAGCACCTGGGCAGTGTCCCACCAGGCACCTGCAAGCAGAGTCTTGAATAAAATACATTTCTGGACCCTGTGAGCTGGTGTGGGGAATGTCAGGTATGAAGAAACATCTGCAGCTGAGAAGTGTTTCTGAGAAACATAACCTGATGTGAAGATTTTGTTTAAAGGCACCTGGCCGTGTTGGACACAGATTTCTCCTCCTCACAGGGAAATGTGGGCTCATCAGTTTCCATGTACCCCTCCCCATGTGCTGTATTTGGAGCTCTTTGTGGGGGATCAGTTGATGGCTGTTTCCTCAGTCCCTGCCCAAGTGATTTCTTGATTGCTCTTCCACACCTCAGCTATCTGCTCTCCTGATAACCTGAGGCAACAACAAGGACCTAAATGGCCTGAGGAAGAGGTAAAGGGACTATTATGAGATAGCCAAAATGTGTAGAGGTGCAAAGACATGAACTGCAGGATGGATAAAAATGCTATGGTTTTTCACAGACACACACAAAAAATTAGGTGCTTTGTTTCATTTGCTCAGGCTCAGATAAATGAGGGTGCAAAGTCAGGATTTTTTGGTTGCTGCACAGTCACCAGGAGCTGCCTGTCTCTCTGCAGTATGGCACTCTGATTTCCTCTCCTGGAAATTGCTTTTTAACTGTGTTTTTCTTTCCTTTTTCTAAAAATACAAACCAGTTTCTTTCTGGTCTGTCATTACTGCCTCTTTTTTAAAAGCACTTCTCTTTCTGATGGATGTTCCTTTTTTTTATGCCTGGAATGAATGTTGTTCTCCATTCTGGGCTGAGTTTGGTTGACTCAAGCTGTCATGGAGATGGATAATGATACATTTTTTGCATCAGATTTTAATTTTGGAGCATGGGTGGAACTCATCCAAAAGAAGGGCCCTGCAGTCTTCCCAGTTTCTTAATGGTTGAATACCAACTTCTTGTGGAAGGTAGAAGTTTGGTGTGGTGTGGACATGACTGGAGATGTTGAGCTGTTGGAGCCAGACACCTGCATTGACCCTTTTTTGCCCACCTGTGACAAACGGTGCTCGTGTTGGGTTCGTTTTGTGCAGCCAGCCAGCACCTGCAGGAATCCATCCAGCTCCTGGACAGAGTCAAGCCTGAATGCAAAAGGGAGAATTGCAAAACCAGACCTTGGTGCCACTCTTTGTGGGGAAAAAGCCAGAAGCAAGTCAAGGGAACAGGCTGCCTTTGCTCTTCTCTTTGAATTGCTTTCCAAAATGCGTTTTTCCCAAAATAACTTAATTGTGTATTTTTTGGGGTGGATTGTTCTATATTTGTTGATGAGCATTAAATTGATGTTTTCTGAGAATGGTCCAACATGGCTTGCAGAACTCTTTGCAGAGCATCAGAGTCTGATTTAGAACCCATCACTACATGTGGCTATGGTTGTTCTCTGTGCCTCACTCTGCATTTCTTGACCTTGGGTTTCACCTGCCATGGTGTTTCGAGACATCCAGTTCAGGAGAGCCTTCTACAGCCTTTGCATTCAGCATTAGCTTTGAATATGCTGAATAAATTTCCATGGCTCAGCAAACTTGTCCTTTCTTTATCCCCCCTCCTTCCCAAGCCATTTATGAATATCCCATTTATCCCATGGCAAAATCCTGCACCTCTGCTTGTGAAAACCTGACCATCTGCCTCTATCCTTGGTGTCCTAAATCCTGATAAGTTATTAACCCATAAGAAGGATTCCCCTTATTTCTTCATCTTCTATTACTTCCTTCTTTCTTTCTCCCCTTTCTTTCTACATTTTTATCCTAACAATTCTCCCACTTGAGATGATTTTTCATTCTAAGTATTGCCTTTTACTCCTGTAGCTTGGTTGTTTAATGATATTGCTGTGTTATGGCCTTGTCTTAAACCTTTTCTTGACAGTGCATGTTTTGCTAACAGGTGCCATGGAAACTTCCCTTTGTTACCCTTCCACCTGCTGCTTTTAATTTCGTTCTAACAAACCTTCTCACTTTTTCTCTTCTTTATTTCCCAGTTGTATCTGAAAATTATAGTAATCATGTGAATTTCTGTGTCTTTTCCCAGTCTTGCAAATAGATTGAAGCCAAGTCTGTTACAGTCACTGTTACTGAAAGTTTGTGTGTCAGGTTTGGCTCCTCAGAGCAGGCACATTCCTGTCACAGGATTAAGTCCAGAGCAGGTAGCTTCATTCTGCATTGCTTTAGGGAATAGCTAAGGAACTAAACAAAAAATTGTATCGCTGCTAATTAAAATCAGAGAGGCTCTCAAGGAGGGCGGGCGTGGGTTATAATCATAGATTTACAAGATAAGCTTTCACCAGCCGTGTGCCATAAAAATTCCTTAGCTTCATGCCATGGTTTATCTTTCAGCTTTGCTGGCATTTCGTAAATACAGAGCAGTAATTCATGGTGTTGGCTTTCCTGGGACAAAGGCCTTCAGTTAAGCGTGACTGCAGCAATCAGCTCTTCTACCCTTTCATTGCCAGAGCTCAGATGTAGGATGGGGGTGGATGAAGGCTGAGGGGAGTGGCTGCTCCTTGCCTGGGGTGCTCTCCCCAGCATCCTCATCCTTTCTGCTGCCTACAGTACTTTCAAGATTGTCATGGCTCTTTTATGTAATTTTAACACACATAAATGCCTTGCTCATAGCAATCAGTTGTACAGGGAAGGATATGGAGGCAACACATCGAGTAGCTGAGTGGAAATCAGACTGAAGAGATGGCTCCAGCCCACACCTCTCCGTGGCTCCTGGGGACTTTTATCCCTGTTTTAGCTGCTGTTTCCCTACATGCTCCTTGGTATTGGTCGCAGGGCCATAACTCTGTGGCACAGCTCTTCATCATTCATTGCAGACCTTCCAAATCCTGCAGTAAAGAGGAGAGGAGCTCTGCAGGCAGCAGCTCACTTTCGTGTGCAGGCTGCAGCATGGCCACCCTCAGCATCACCTGAATTGATGCTAAATGAGGGGCACTTAATGACCCCAGGCCTGCTGAGCATCCTCCCCTTCAGCAGTGTCCTCAGGTCCAGCAGCTGGGGTGACTGATGCCTCCTGTCCCTCCAGGTCTCCCCAGAGACTCCAAGGCTTCACCTGCACTGAAGGTCCAAAGCTGACCTTCCAACTGCACCCATTCACTGGATGAGGTGATGTTCCTCCTTGTCTTTGATCTTCCAGATACCTCCTAAGTGCCCAGAGAAGGCAGAGAGGGATTAGATACCCCATAGCCTTTCTAGGATCTCTGTGTTCATCCCAGGCACGGTGAAGCCCTGGCTCTGCACCTACACTTTCCTGGTTCTCCTCACTGAGCTGTACAGCTCCTCTCACACCCTGCAGCTGATGGCATTTTGATCAAGAGGTGGCTTCTACTCTGTCGTTGGAAGATTTAAATGTAGTTTTCAGCTATCACAGAGGAAACAGATTTTCCCTGTTGCTGAAGTAGAATGAATATTGGACACTGCACTTACCCCTGGGGTATTTTAATACTTTGAAGTTCAAGATCATTAATGTTCTCAGTAACAATTATATAATTTAAAAAGGAGACCCTGTTCAAACCTTTGGACCTTTATAGTGCCTGCTCCTGTAAAACTATCTGAGAAGTGGTCTCTTTGATATATATGGGACTGACATCATTACCTGCCAGCTCTTCTGTCGGGCCCATTTACCTTTGGCTCTGAAGGGTTTGGCCAAGATCCTGACAGTGGTGGCCACACGTTTCAGGCAGCAGCAGCTGAAAGAGCAGCTCCCCAGAGCAGCATGGGGTGGTCTGCAGGTCACTCAGTCACCTTCTGGCTTATGAAAGCTCATGTGAGAGATGCAAAACTCTGCCCTGGCTCCAGTTCAGGTCTTGGGGTTTATAGAGGCTCCTCTGGACTCTATAGGGATCAGTTGCCTTGCATTTAATTGCAGATGTTCATTATGGTCTCTATAGGGTGTCTAACAGACATCTGACCTTGGGGTTCTTTGGAGAGGTCTGGGGATGTTGGTCTGGTGAGCAGGAACAGCCACTGCTCTGGTTTTATATTGCAAAGTGCTCTAAAGGAAATTAGTCTTGGCTCAACCAGGGCTAAGTAAGGTGCAAATTAAGTATTTGCTTTCCACATAGCAAAATTAGAATTGTAAACAACAGAATACAATAAAATAGGATTGAAAATAAAGTATGTTGAGTTGGAAGGGCCTTCAATGATCATTTAGTCTAACTGCAAATGATAATGATTCACAAACCTTTACAAAAAGGCAGTTGTGCAGGAATGAAAATAAGCAAGTAAATGCTTATTTAGAGCTTAAATCAGTCATAAACCCCTCTTCTGCTATGTGGGATTCAGCTAATAAGATGGCAGATGCCTCTCAACATGAGCAGCAGTGAGAGTGACATTGATGTGTTCTCCTGTTGCAGATTCATGGTGCTAAGACAGAGAATAACTGGTTTGTGGTGGCTGTGTAAACTGGAAATCTCCTGGTTCCTGTTACCTTTCCATGCGTGGCATTTCAAACAAAGGGGGAAACCAGCAGCAGCTCTAGGTGTGTTATCTCCTGCAGAGCCAAGGCCAGAGGAGGGAGCTGGCAGGGACACCGTGCATGCAGCACTGCTCACCCAGGGCAGCACCACCCCTGGGCAGGGCTGTTAGTTTGGTGTGTTGGCTGCCAGTGGCTTGTGCCACCACCTGCCTGGCAGCCCCTCCTTGAAGCCCAGCCCCAGCAGGGTGTAACAGTGAGGCAGAGGACTCAAGACTATCACATTTCTCTGTATTTATGAGAACAGGTATGAGGGTAGAGATTAAGGACCTGCATTATTAGCAGATGGGGTGGAAGTAGGAGCTCGAGTACACTGTCAGCATCAGGAGATGAGCTTTAGGGATGCCTCAGTCACCAGGAAAATGCCTGACAGAAGCTGCATCTTATTTGATGGGGATAAGGCAACCCTGGAGCACAAAGCTGCAGGAGAACAGGGTTTTTCCACTGCTCACAAAAGCAAGTCATTAAACACTGTGGCCTTTCACAAGAGTGCTTGTGTTGCCATCTAATAAAATACTCCCTGACAGTTTCTAGTCACCATTTCCTATTTTCTGTTTTGATTTCAGCTGTGTGACATTTGCTGTTTTTAAACCATCCATTTCCAGAGTGATTCTCTTTCTGCATGGACATCAGTGTAATTAATTTAGAGGCACTTGGATTTAAGTGCTTAATTCTGTAACTGCTGGGGGCTTTTTCTTTGTCAAAGCAGAGCCTGATACAGGATTCCCTGTGTTGGATGTAGGACTTTTTAGAGCTACAAGCTGCCCCCAGTAGAACACCCAAGCTTGGGTATATCTGAGCATCACTAGTGTGAGATTTTCAGTGCACAGAGCTGAAACCAAAGGCCCTCCACATCAGACACTTCTTTTTCTGTTTATTTATTAAAAGGGTTGTCCTATTTTCTAGTCAGACTTGCTGACAGGCAGTGTATACCAGCTAACATTTGCTATTATCCTGTGCTGTTCCTTTGCCAACCCATAACCATTCAGAATTATGTCTTTCCAAGTCAAACCCAGTGCCATTTTGACCTAGAGTACAACTGCCTGCTAGTTTAGCTACCTGGTTTTTTTCTAAATAGGTTATACTCAGTGATTCTTAAAATCAGTCATGTGGATGTTCACATCAGGTTTCAGTTGAACCAACTAGGTCAAATCTCTGCTCAAAGCTGAGCAGCTCTAATTCTTGTTGGTCAGCCCAGCCTCCCTCTTTTGGGTGTGAGCCTCTTCGCATGTCTCTCTTCATGCTTTATCTTGAGCTGTTTGCTGCTCATCCCCTTGGTTTTACTGCAGGTAAACAATCATTTTCCCTCTTTTTCTACCCAGTTTTCCCTCTTTTTTTTTTCCCACTAACAGAAAAGACTTGCTTGTCCTCATTTTGCTGATTTTTGATCTGGTTTTGAAGCTGGGAGCTCCCTTCCATGGACGAACTCAGCTCCTCTTTGAAAAGCCTGAGCAGGGCATGCAATTTGTAAAATAATGATGACACTGCCACTTATTTTCATGGTTTTTATCTCCTACAATGCAGTAATTAGATCAGTTGCCCAGCAAGTAAGGACCCATTTCCCTTAGCACCAGGCAGAGGAAGGGATGCAATCCGTGTTTCTCATTTGCACAGAAGGGCTGCAGCTCCTGAAGGATTTACTCAGACCACAAATGCCAAGCTCCTGTGGATGCAATCACTGCCAGAGTTTTGTGGCAGCTGAGCAGGTGGATGTGGCCAGTGTGCTCAAGGCAGGGATGTGAAATTAGACAAAAACCAATAAATCAGTAGAAAACCAATGCTGTCTCTTGAACTTTCCCACACAAGTCAACAAGACTTGATTTACCAGCTGTGCATGTAGATTTTGTGTAATATTGTTATTGCTTGATTTTATAGCAGAGACATTAACAGTGTTGGCATTTACCTTGTGATGGTTATTGCTCCCAAGTTAGCACCTCTGGTGAAAAAGGGCCTGTTGACATCTCTTGGGATGCTGGCTCCAAGCCTGGGTCTTGCCTGTAAAATTTAGTGGCACTGATGAACCTACTTGAGTTAAATTAGAGCAATTCCCTCCTACAGACCCTGACTTTACCTGGGAATTCCCAAATAAGAAAGCTGTACCAATTTGCTGGCAGAGAATTGTAAACCAGTGCTATGTCATTGCATTGCTTTTATCTCCACTGATGCTGCTGACATCTTTTCCCTGGTGCTGCTGTGGCATCAAAAGTCTGGTTTAGGACAAATCATGTTTTTCTGAAATTAAATATTAACCAGCAAGCAGTCTAACATTTGTTTTGGCTGTAAGTAGGACTTTGTTTCTAAAGCTTTCCCAATTTTTTGTAATTTTAATGCAAAAACGTTATTTTTACATTAGGGGAAAAATGAGGCATAAAAAATCTGAGGTGCTTGTGACATCTCACAGTGCTGAGCTTGATTTTGTGGTGAATGCCTTTGACCCTTGGTTTTCCTTGTGCTGTTCATGCTTCTGATCATCTTGGGCAGCTCTTCCCCCTCAGTACTTATCCATCTCCTCCCAGGATGTTGTGTCAGCCCTAAATAGAAAGGCTGGTTTCATATCCATGTCTGTTCCCGAGTGGAACTAGGGAATTTCTGGGCCTTTTAATCAGAAGTATCTGATGGAGAGGCAGAGCTGGATATGGATTAATGTCTCAGGTTGATTTTTAGCTCTGGGCTCTGTGGCAGCAACCTTGCAGCTTTACCACCTCTCTTTCATGGAGCTGAGAGTTAATTTCTGTTACTTAGCTTTGTGCTGGAAAATGGAGGGAGTCTTAGAAAGAAAGAAGTTTTCAATTTTTTAATTTAAAAACAATGAAGAAAGGAAGGAAACAGTAGCTGCCCACCCTCCCAGTGACTGTGGGCAGGTGAGTAGAGCTGCCTGCCTGCCCTTCTTGTGATAAAATGCATTCATAGGACATCATAAATGGAAACTTTAACAGTATAATTGTTAATACACTCAGTATTAACAGTATAATCGTCAAACACTTGATATTCTTTAGCTGTACAAAATTATTACTCCATTTGTAACAGAGAGTGCAGCTGAGTTTGGACCCTGCAGAGATCTTTGACTCCATATCACCCAATATTTCTAATTCAGCAATTAGAGCAGTGCAGAATCAATACATCCCCCATCAAACAGAGGAAATCCTGCCTTATTAAGGCATTCCAATTTAATTGTTAATAGACACTCTAGTGGAATTGGGAGGAATTCTTTGGAACTGGTTAGCAGACCAGTGCTACTTAACTATCAGTGATAAAGCCTGTAAAAAAACCAAAATAGGGCTGAGCTGCAGTTTGGGCTTTTGTAACAGAAAAAAAAAGATATCATAGATGGGTGCAAATCATACAAATATTGGATCATCCTTGCAGAAGATGCAGTGAGCGTGGGCCTGTGTTTGATTCCATATGACTATTCTCATGTTCTTTCCTGAGGCATCTGTCCTGCATTGAGTTACTGTATTTGACAGACCAGATGATTTCTTCTGGTCTTAAAATTTCACGGGTATGTTCAACTGGTGCAAGTGAGAGACAGCACAGCCTGTGTCACAGAGGGGTTGAGGCATCCTGGATAATTATAAAATAAATAAATGCAGTGTTGGTAGAAGTGCATGGAGTGAAGCTGCTGCTGGGAATGGGACGGAGGTGGTGCCCGGCATTACTTAGCACTTGAGAAAGTGCAGGGAGCTGGGAGGGAGCTCGAGCCCCGTCTGGGAAAGCATCTCTGGAGCAGCACTGACCTGCCAGACAGTGAGCACCAACCACCCTCTCTGTCTGATGTGCCAGCAGTAGGGCTCAGGGCAAAATAACAGCACCTGCTGTATTGTTCCTCATGGGCTTTTGCATTTCCAAGAGAGCCATGCTGTTTTGGGTGGGAAATCTGAACTTGTCTGTGGGTTATCTGACAGCTCCCTGATGGAGTCAGAATTCTTACTTGGTGGCAAGTATTTTTCATATCAAATGGGGAAAACCCCTGAATTTTGAAATTTACAGTGGAATAGAATCACAGAATGGTTTGGGATGGGAGGGAGCTTACAGACCATCTCATTCCACCCCTGCCATGGGCAGGGACACATTCCAGTATCCCAGGTTGCTCCAAGCCTCATCCAACCTGGCCTTGAACACTTCAATGGATGGGGTAGCCACAGCTTCTCTGGGCAGAAAACCATTCTGCTTTTCCAAACAACAATTATTTATTTGACCATATAATGTTATTTCAGAGTTGTTTAATACACCATTAGGATAGGGTGTGTCTAATACATAAATGCTGAGGGTTTTATAGAAATATTAAATTTAAGTGAGAAGGTGCATTTTGCTTTCTGACAGCACTTCCTTCTGGTGTCTGGGGCTGAGCTCTCCAATCTCCACCAGTTACAGATGGTTTTATGTGTTTTATGAGGCAGTAGCTCTGCAGCCCTTGACATCAGGAGTCAAACCCCAAATCTGAACTGAAGGGTGTCAGAACTAACAATGGAGGGGCAGCACATGCCAACAACATTCATGGCAGGTGCTACTGTAGGGCCAGGAGCAATTTTCTCTTCAGACTAGAACAGATCACTCTCTCCCTTAGTGCTTTGCTTTATTATTATTGTGATTCTTTCTCCAGAGAAGTGGGTTTCAACCTGCAGCTGGAAAGTATTCCCAAAGTGCTATTTTACTATTTATTTTCATCCAACTTCCTATTACTGTGGCAACATGCACTTTGAATTTCATTAGTTTTATGCATTTAAGTTCTCTTTTTAAACCTTTATAAGGTCAGACCCTGCTTGGGTAAACCAACAATGTATTAAATTTGAGGTTCTGAGTAATACTTTTCCTTAAACAACTGTAGATCACAGGTAGTGAGGGCATTAGGGCTTCTGCTTTTTCAAGAAATATTTGTGGGTGTTACTGATAAGCACATGGACCAAATTATTTGGTAATTAGATAAGTATCTTCCATCATAGATTCATTCTTGTGCACTTGTGATCCATCAGCAGCACATTACAGGGTGCCTGCCCTGAAACCGCATGGGAGGAGGGGGTACAGGCTGTCATGCTGTGCACTGCAGCACAACAGCTCAAAGCTCTTGCACCTGGAGCTGCTCCAGAGCTCCTTGGGATGGCCAGGAGCATCCCTCAGCACTGTGGGCTGCTGAGCATCTTACACAGGCTATGGGACTGCGGGACTGCTGCAGAACCAGCAGTGGGTGCCATGCCAACCTCTGGGTTGCTGCTTGTAAGTAGCTCTGGTTTCACAGGGAGGTTTCATCACCCTGTCCTGGTGACCAAAGTCATCCCAGCTGGCTTAGCTGGCTTTTTTTGCCCAGCCAAGACTCACATCACCCAGAAGAGGGTTCAGCTGAGGGCAGCTAGCCCACAAAATCCCTGTTGTGTTTGCCACTTCAGTGCTGGTTACTAAAGGGGAGCCCATGTGCTCTCACTTGATTTCCCACTGCTGTGGCCCCTGGGAAACAAGCCCTTAGCTGCTTTCACCAGTGACTTGCATGGTTTTGCCTGACAGGTGAGGAAGTAAAAGTAGTTCTCCTGCCTCCATTAGGCTTCTGGAGGGGTTTTCCTTTAATAAATAGGCTCTTTGCAGGCTTCTGGTCTCACAGCCACTCGTGAAAGTAAGCTGTGAGAAGCCAGTTTAGTGCGTGTTGGTCGTGTCCCTGCAGGCTGCAAGGCAGAGTCACAGCTGCCTCTTCCAGTGGGTTTGTGCTGGAGAAGCGCTGGGAGCCCTGGCTGGCAGGAGGCTGAGCTTCTCAAACTTCTCACGCACGTTTTTATGTGCAACTTTCTGACTAAAGTTCAACTCAGAATACACCGAGTAATTCAATTGCATCTCTGCCGCTGGGTTATATAAGAGAAAGCTGAAATCGCGCCTCGTTTCGTAAGGTAACATGTATCCTTCTGCTGATCTGAGCAATTTCATGGTTTGCTGTGGGGTTTTGCTATCCCTTCTTGGCTGAGCTGGGATTTTGAGGGGGAGAGGGTGCTGTAGCAGTTTTCTACATTAACTGACATACAAATGTTTGAAACCTGGGCTTATTTTGTGTGTTTTGATGGTGTTTCAGCACGCTGAGGAGACCGGAGCAGCTGGAGCAGGCCGGGGGCCAGCGGTCAGCATCGCCCTCCCTCGCACAGACTGCAGGCAGCTCCCAGAGCCCCCGGGAGATGCGGGGCCGGGGCCAGCCTGCAGCGGCGGCAGAAGGGCCGCGGAGGACACTGCAGGTGGACGCCAGGAGCCAGGGCTCGGGGAGGTCTCCCTCGGTGTCACCGGAGCGGGGCAGCACCCCCACCTCTCCCTACTCCGTCCCGCAGATCGCCCCCCTCCCCAGCAGCACCCTCTGCCCCATCTGCAAGACAACAGAGCTCACCTCCTCCCCCGGCCAGCCTAACTTCAATGCCTGCACTCAGTGTCACAGCAAGGTCTGCAACCAGTGTGGCTTCAACCCCAACCCGCACCTCACCCAGGTAACGCCTCCTCTTCCTCATGCAGCCTCCTGGCTGCTTCGGGTGGGTTCTTGCTTTCTCCAAGCACAGAAGTCGCACCTTTGCTTTTAGCAGCTGCAAAGCATTCACCAGGAGCAAAGGTTCTGCTGGTAATAAGGGAATAATTGTGATAATGTGAGCTTTGATGAAATGGGGCAGATAAATTAGTTGAAGGGGGTTGGTAGATTACCAGGGCTCAGTCTCTGTTGAGATGCCAAAACAGGCTGAATTCTCCATTGTCAAAATTGTCCCAGAGTCAGAGGACTCCACAGCAAGGAGGGGAGCAGGGGGCTGCACTCCAGGCTGAGGTGAGGAGTGTCTCAGCCCCTGACTCACAGCAGGTTCTGGTGGGTTCCAGCAGCCTCACGCTCGGCGCAGGGAGGGAAGCGCCAGGAGTCGTGCACAACACGCGGCAGGGCCGGGGGAGGAGCGCTCCCACCGTGGGATGTGTGAGATGGATGCTCTGGGCTCTGGGGGCGGATCCGGCTGCGGTGCCGGAGGTGGGTGCTGGGGCTGGCTGAGGTGAGGGGCTCCCTGTGCCAATCTCTCAGGTCGCAGTTCTCCACACAGGGTGGGAAGTGGCTGGATAGTTTTTTCATCTGTTAAGAGCCAAACCACAGGGGTTTCTGATCTTAAAACAGAAACTTAAAGCTGCACTTTGAAAAGCAACTGTGCCACTCTAGTGCTTGATAAGACAGGATTTAGGCACTGAAGTCCCCTGGATGCCCAGGATTTACTGCCAGTAGCCATTTTGTGCAATGCTTGCTCCTGATGCTAGACACAGCAGTGTCTAAACATACTTGTTTGAGGAACTCCTGCCTTGCAGTCCTTTATCCTGATGGAGAAATCATAGAGTTATGGAATGGTTTGGGTTGGAAGGGACCTTGAAGATCACGCAGTTCCAGCCTGCTCCCATGAGCAGGGATACCTTCCACTAGACCAGGTTACTCCAAACTCCATCCAGCCTGGCATTGAACACTTCTAGGGATGTGACATTGACAGCTTCCTTGGGCAACCTTTTCCAGTGCATCACTACACTGATAGTAAAGAATTTTTTCCTTTTATCTAGTCTAACATACTGTCTTTGAATTTGAACCCATTCCCCCCTGTCCTGTCACTACATGCGCTTGTAAATAGTCTTGCCCCATGAAGGAGATACCCCTGCTATAATGATGCATAATTAGCTGGTTCCTGATATTACTTCACAGGTATTTACCTCTGCAAAGGTCTGAATAAGGTCTCAGATCTTAATAAAGAGCCCTGAGGTGGACATTCAGGGTTCTGCAAAGAAATTCCATGGGCTGCTTTCCTGTTTTGCTTATAAGTTTCATCTTTAGTTAGATTTGCCGAACATTATTTGGTGTCCAAGCATTGCCTTGAAAGTTGTCCAGTTTCTCTGAACAGTATCAGTTAACAAGGAAATAACAAAATAAAAATGCAACGGTTTCTCAGTTTCTGGTCTTGTCTCTTCTGCTTTGCCCCAAGAGCTTACCCACAGTGGGCTCTACCCCGAGTCTCTCTTGCAGATGCCAATGTTAAAATATGTCTGTGCACAGAGACTTTGCTTAGCTGCTCTAGGCCATTTTGCTCTTGGCATCTCTAGGTCTCTGTGCCCTCAGAAATGTGTTTGACTGCAGAGCATTTTAAAACCTCAAATAAAAAGAAATTGGACCTGAAATGGAAAAAGAGGTTGTTTTTTTGGTCTGTCCTGAGTTTAATATGCATTTCAGCAGCAAGCAACCTTATGACTTGTAAGTAGGTCATTGTGGGAGCTGGGGGATGAAAACAGTTGTCCAAGAGAAGTGTTTGCAGCTCATGTTAGCAGCCCAGTGTGATGGGCTGGCTGGGGGAGCAGCAGTGGTTGCTGCCTTGTTGGAAGTGTGACTCATTTTCCTCAACATCATTCCTTGTGCTGCTACTCCAGAGTCACACAGAGAGGTGCCTGAAGCATCCTGGTGCTGTTACTGGGGGGTAGTGGAGGCAGCTGGAAGGGTGCTCTCTATCTTGGTGGTGGGAGCTGGGTTGGGAAGGATCTCTGGAGGTTACCTGTTCCAACCTCTGCTCAAAGCAGCAAGCAGGGAAGGGATCTCAGGGCTGTACCCCATTGGGTCCTGGAACCTTCCAAGGGTGGTCATGCTGGGCCCAGCTGCTCCACTGCCTTCCCTCACAGGGAAAACATCCACACAGTCTGGTCCCTCCAACCCAGCAGGTGCTGCAGGGTGGCTGCACAGCATTGCTCATGAGGTGTTGTGTTCTCTATTTGCATTTCTTTATGAATCTACTTTCGTGTGTGTAGTTGGTACTGCCACTTTGTGCTGCAGTAGATATGAATTTGTGACTTCTTTCTGCTTTCAAGGCTCTCTAGCAGGATTAAATAATCAAAAATACCACATTTTCTAAGAAAATCAAACCCAAGAAAATCAAAACTGTGTTTTGCTTGGTACATCCTCTCCTGTGCAATCTGTTGAACTGCCAGAAACCACTGGCATGGTGAGGGAGGAGCTGCAGGGCTGGTTTGTCATAATGATCTCTCAAACCTTTTTGAGAGCTGGGGTATAAATCTTGTATAAACACTTTGTTTTCATTAGTCTTTTACTTGTATATATATCCATAGCATAAAATAGCTTTTCGTAATATATATTTAAAGAAAATAATAGACTTAGTGTGTGAGCTGTAATCCATCAAGCCCTGTCTTGCCACTTTCAACTCCAAGAGCAGATTTTTCAGAGGAGGGTTGACAGCAACACCTTCACTTTGTACTTCAGTAATACCTTCTCCTCAGAAGCACATAATTCCCTTTGAAATACTATTTTTCTTTGGCTGTTATTTTATTCCTTTTTGTTTGGCTTGATGGTCATTTTATCTTAAAAGCAAGTAATGAATTTCTGTGCTGACGAAGCAATCAGCTTCTGTGGCATCTTGAGGTGATCGCTTGCTGAGAAAAACAAAATCTCTTTCTGGGTTTTTATTTCACTGTCTGTTTATTCCTTTGAACAGCAGCTCATTCTTGTTTCACAAGACTGGGCAAACAGAAGTTCCTGTCTGCTGCTGGTGTCACTCATATTTTACATGTAGATAATTATATTGTTCCCTCTGTTCATCCCGTGCCCTGAAATAGCTGCTGTCATCGTTTTCAATTTGGTCGTGTGCTGGTGGGCTGCTTTCCTTGTTCATTCACTTATTCCTGAAGGTCAGTGCTCTTGCCACAGACAGTTATTTTAAGCAAGGAAAGGGAATTATCAAGCAGGGAGCAATGGTGGCACCATTAAAGACAACAAGTTTTAAAATAACGTGCTAAAATCTAGCAGTTTGTTTCCAGTCCTGTGCAGAAAATAGGTTTTTGAATGGAGATGTGTTAAGTGCAACATTGCAGCTTTCACATTCTAGTATGATTTTTAATTTCTCATTAAAACTTTTTTTCTACTTTTCCTCTGTGTTGTCTCTGAGGGTGTTTTTGGACAGCTTGTTCTGCAGGACCATACCAGTGATGCTGTCATCTCCTCCAGGGGGAATAGCTCAGTTTCAAACCAGTACAATAGGTTTAGAAAATCCTCTTTTTATACATCTTTCACTTTGTTCTGCTGCTCCTGTGGCTTTCGCCTGACTGATCCAGCAGCATGTTCATCTGATTGGATTTGCTCTGTTTGGTATCATAAGGAGTAACCTGCAGGCATCCTTTCTGCTTCTCTGGGGTTTTGAAGTGCTACTGCACATTGCTAATTTGATAAATTAATTTCTTCTTCAGTCTTCTCTTAAAATTTGTTGTGTTTCTTTTAATTTGTTTTCTCACCATCCTAAGCGCTAAACCAAAAACACGAGGAACTTGAGTTTGATTTTAATCAAGAGCAGCAGCACAGCATTAAAACGTGTGCTTTAGTTAGAGCTGAAATGAAACTCAAAATGCCTGGCTGCCTAATAGGTCTGCTTTGAACCACTTGGGATTACAGGAAACCTTTCTTGTCTGCTTTACATTTCTATTGTGCCTTTTTCAATTTGAAGTAGTGTTTATTAGAGGCAGTTTCATAAATATTCAGATGCACCTCCCTGAATAAAAGGAACATGTTTATACATGTGTGTTCTTTACCAAATTACTTTCTTTTTGAAGGCCCTCCTTTTGTCCCCGAGCTGTTTTGATTATATTTGCTGTATTTGTGCCCGTATTTATGACTTATAATTGTTAAACTTTAGTTCTGCCCCACGTTTTTAGCTCCACTTAGGGAGATTGAAGAGGTTCTTTGTACTTTTTGTGCTATGAATATAATGAATTATGAAATATTTAAAATATTTGAGAGCAAATCTGTTCTCTGCGTGCTCTGTGCCATGTAAGCTCATCACAAACCTTTGGTCACGGACCTTCAGCAAGCTAAACGTAAAAAGTCTTAAGGAGAATTAAAAACTTGCTGGTTGGTTTCCCAACAGTGGTCAGGGTTATTTGACAGGGGAAGAAAATTCTCAGCACCTCTTGAGTTATCTGTAGCAAGAGGAGGTAGCCACAAAAATAATTTAAAGTTTTTAAGTAAATGTTTAAATTGTATTAATGGAAAATAGACCATCAGCTGAGGAGATGAGACTGAAATAATGTGAACATTGTGTGGGGCTGTGTTTATCCTGTCATAACCTCACAGCAGATGGTTTTCTGCTCAGTAGTATAAGAAAATTTGGGTAAAGTGGAAAAAAGAAGTTGGGGGAAGCTGAAGGGTGACACAATGCAGAGCATCTTTGGTGGGAGGAGTGGGGCTTGTTGGCACTGGAGGAATGTCTGTGGTCCAAAGCCTTTTCCAACCTGGCTGTACTGTCAAGAGTGGTGCCTGCCCACAGTATCACCTCAGTCATTTTGCAATGACTGAAAAACCTCAAATATTGAAATTGTGAAGCTCTTCTTACACTGCTTTCAAAGGACCCCATTTCTCATTTGGTTCATTGTCCTAGTTTCACATATTGCACCACGTTGGTCCAGTTTTCAGTAAAACCCAGCATATTTGTGAGTTAGGGGCCCAATCTATCTTACTTACCCTGCAGGAGGCTTTGGCTTGACTAGTGACCACTGGTTCAGAAACCCTGCAAGGCAAGGGCTGTGCTTAGCACGCCAGAGGGGTTATCAGTTCTACATTAAACCAATGTTTGTTATTAATGGCAGTGAATCCCCATCTCTTCCTCTCATCCCCATCTCTCCTCTCCTGCCTGTCATTCATTCAACATCCAAACATTCACAGGTCTCTGATGCTGTGCAAGTGTGGGTAGAATCCCTGTTGGCATCAGTGCTTTCACCCAGGGCTGAGCACTGAAGGACTGGATGAAAACAGGGATCTACTTTCTGATAGATAATTAAACATGAGTATTGTGAGAAATTTGATCTCCCTGCCTTTTCAAGCAACCAAAGTGTTCTTCACCTCTTTGGATCTTTATTGAAAAGCCATGGAGCCATGTTGGCATGACATTTCCTAAATTTCTGAGTTTCCTCTGGGTGCATCCACTCCATGTTGGATGTAGCTCTTTGCAATGGGAGGAATGGCAGAGGATAAAATGTGACAGTGATAATTCATTTACACAGTCTCTTCTCTAGCTGAACAAGGCAAAGCCAACAGGGTTTTCTCCTGCCCTTGGGACCTCAGCAAGTGTTTGTTTTCCTGGCCATGAAGCACCTCCAGCCTCAGCCATTGGCACATGTGTGGTCCTGCATCTCCTGCATGTCCTGCACCTGTATTATTGTGCTCATGGATAAACACAAGGCTCTGTTTAGAGGTTATAGTTCCTGCTCATTTTAAAGAATAGGTGTTGAGTCTGAAAAATAAATGTTTCTCTGGTCTAGCATCCCTTGGGGCATCTCACACTGGTGTCGTGCTTGTGGTGTCTGTGGGTAGCTGGGGAGGTGGGGCTGGTTCTGTCAGCAGTTGTCCTTCCTTGTGTTCACCTGTCAGCAAGTTCAGAGGTGTGTTTTTTCCTCCTGTGATCAGATCAAACCCCTGGACACCCTTGGGCAAGCAGTGTTTTTGTTCTGCTGTGGTGTTAGACAGCTTTTTGTGTATGTATGTGGTAGGTTGTACCCTATTTTCAGCCAGACCCCTGTGTTGCTGAGTCAAGTTGCCCATTTTAGAATGATTTGTCTTTTGAGATCATCCTCCTTCACCATATAGCTGTAAAAATAAATCTGTCGTTGGCATTACGTTGCAGATCTGGGAGAAATTTTCCATTGGATCCTGCTGTGCAATAGGAGTGAGATGTGTGTTTATTCCAGTTTTTTCTTTGTTTTTAGCAGAGCTTCAGCCAGCAGTGACCTGCATGGACAGTGGGTGATGCTGTTTGCAGGAGCTGGGGCTTGGCATGCCTGCTACCTCCTCCTAAGGATACAGCAATTTGGGCTGCAGCTGCTTGGGCAGGGATGCTTGGCCTCATCTGCTGCCACAGGGCTGCTCCATCCCAGTGTCTGAGGTCAGCATCTGCCCCATGGGCAGGTGGGACCAGTGCTTTCTGCCCTACAACTCTCCTCAAGAACACCCTGTGAGCTGGGCACTAAAATTCTGCTCTTTGTGGCTGCACAGAATATTCTGTGCATTTTTTAATGGTGAGAAAATATTGATAGGAACATGAGATTTATCACCCTGAACTAACAGGTTGTATGTGTATGCATATTTGCCATGTTTTAGTCCTTCCTCACCGTTGCCCTTCACCTCTTAATCCCTTTATCCCTACACCAGGTGTTCCATCATGTATCTGCAGCATTGCAGTGAAGGATGTGTCTGTTATCCCTTGGTGGACTTTAATTTTTTAATGAGGTGATTAACACTGAATGAAGCAACTCAAATGGAGCTGGAGAGTAGCACACTTGCTCTTGCTGAGCCTTTCTACTTAAAATTGGCTTATTTGCCTTTTTGGCCCCTGCTTCAGCCCGAGCAGGAGCCATTCACAATGACGTGCGACTCATCTCTTTGACAGATCACAATTTAAGTTAGAGCCCATGAAAAGAAAAAGCTCATGAGTAATTCTGGCTGTTTCTCCCAATGTGCTGCCTTTTGCTGTGCTCTGCGTGGATGATTCAAATAATGCAAAATTCTCTGGCAGAAAATGTCAAAGAAGATCTCTGCTAAACGCTTGCTGGTGACTGAGGGGGCTGGTGCTGCTCAGGGTGGGTCCTCTCCGCTCACGGCAGGTTCGGCTGAGCCGCGGGGACACAGCAGGGGCTGTGGTGACATGTTAAAATTGTTCGGAGGGCACGGGAGAGCGTGGCTTCCCGCAGGCTGGAGCGATGCTGCGGTGCAGAGGGGTAATTAAAACAACTGCGAGTGAAGAGGAGCCCTCCCCAGGGATGGGAAGTGGCCTCCTTTCCGCCGCTCGCTAAATGCCGAGCCCGGCGAGCCGCTCGGGCTGAGCGCCGCCGCCCCGCGCCCTCCTTCCCTCGGTACATTAAGTTACAACAAGCTGTTTGCTTGGATGAGACATGGTTTTCCTCTGGCTTCCAACTCCCAGATCACTTCATCATTAAAAAGAAAAGCCAGCTGAGAATCGGAAGCAGCTGTCAAGCTTTCCATAGTGGAGCAGGGTACCGAGTCAGCGGCTCCCTGTCTCTTTGAGAGCTCTGCTGTGGCAGCTTCTTGCTTTCCCTCCCTGCCCCTGAACATCCCCGGGCAGAGGGACAAGATCCCTTACAGCCCGTGGTGGTGGATGGGGATATTTTGCTCGCACGGGTGCTGCTCCAGGTTTTCCTACCGGTCGAGTGTGTGGATTCTCTCAGTGTTTGAGTCGCTCAGCTCCCTCTTGGTGCACTCGCTGCAGCCCCGAGAGCAGGAGCTGCGCAGGGCTGTGCAGCCCTCGCCTGTGCGCTCCGGTCTGTGATGTGTGTTTGCTGCCGGAACGCTGCGCTGCCTCGGGGAGCGCTTAGGAGGAAACTTCAAGAGCTTTCAGTGCTTTGATGGGGATTGAGTTAATCCTAGCTGAATTCATTCCTATTTACGGTCTTTCTACAAGCTGCAGAGAGCAGGGTGTTTGTAACGGAGGGTGTCAGGCACTTTAGCACCCACTCTGCACCCCCCCCTACGGCGCTGTCCCAGGTTTGCATCTTTGGTGCAGCAAGGGGTGCCCAGTGGGAGAATCCCAGCACAGGAGATGTTGTGACATGGCTTTTCCCACCTTGAATTATAGTGACATACAAGGTCTGTCTGGTCCTTAAAGACAGAGGTGGTGGCATCTTGTCAGTGTCTCTTGTAACCTGAATTTAGCTGATCACCAGTGCTATTTTTAGAGCTGTGTGGGCTCCCACCACAATGAACCACCCTGCTTCTTCCTGGTCCTGTCTCTTGGCCATGGTCACATTTAGATGCTAAAAAGGGATTTACATAGTGTGGTGGGCTGAAAAGCCTCAGAGATTTCTGAAAGCAGTCCTGTGTATGCAGTGAGGTGTTTGTGGAACAGCAGTTCATGCCTGCAGAGGTATTTCTCACCATCTTAATTCAAGCCTTGCTCCCAGACCTCAACCTCCTGCCATACCCAGCTTTTTTCAGAGATATGATATGCAGCTGTGCTCCTGGACAGCCCAGATCTGAGGGGTATGGTGCTGACAGACTATGAAAACTGACTATTTTAACTCTGATTTAAATGGTGTTTTATCTCAGCTACAAACCTTTTGATCAAGGACAGCCGAAGGGGGGATATTTCCATTCTGGAGTCAGTTTATGTTGTAAATAGACTGTGCCGGTGGCATGGCTTTCTCCTTTGAGTAAATCAAAGCCAAATTGTTAGAATGGCTCTGGAAATCCAGAGAGCAAAATGTGATCTTAATGGAATGGGAGTAGACTATGCAGCAGGCTGGTGAGATTAAAGGTTTGTCAGAAGGAGTTAAGGCATGTATGTAACGCAGTACTACACCAGCTATAATTTGTTTTTGAAGGCTGAAGAACAACAAGTGTGTCCCTCCCCTTCCTCTCTTGCTCCCTGCCCTGCCCACTTTGATGCCCATCTCCTGTATCTTAATCGAGCCCAGCTGTTTGTGCAGCAGCATTGCAAAAAACCTTCAGGATGAGAAGTTTTTACATTGACTTTTTGTTCCCTCCCCAGCTCCTTTGCCACCCCATTGCTTTGTCCAAGCTGAGGGGGCAAACTGGCCAGACCCTCAAGTTGGAGACCTCCATGGAAGAGAGACCTGAGCAGCAGGCAGGAGAGATGTGCCCACCAGTCTTACAGAGAGGAAGTTCTGGTACCCTTCTCCCTCCAGCCACCCTCTCCCCTTTCTGATGAGCACAGCCCAGTATTCCCATTAGACGGAAGCAGAAGCACAAATACTCGGGCTCATCTGTTCAGCAAAGCCCAGATTATTCTGAATCATCCAACGTCCTTATCAGAGCGCTCCAGCCGGCGCTTGCATCAGTCACAGCGCGGCTGCCGGAGTCGCAGGCACTGCTCTGCCCCTTTTAATTGCCACAAGCCAGCAGCTATTTGAAGCCCTGTCCCCAAAGAGCAAACGAGCTTGTCACTGCTCGTAGCTCAGCTCTGCAGGAATCGCAGGATCAGCAAGCGTTCCCCATTGAAAACCTGCTAAGGATGCAAACATATAGGGCTGCACTTGTAGTGCAGCAACCAGCTGGGTGGGATGGAGTGGGGCACTGCTGGGCTTGGACCTAGGAGTGGGAGCTCCCCTTGGGGTTTTAGTTTTGGGGTTTTTTCCCCTCTAATTGCAGAATACCCTAGAAGCTCTAAAGGGCATGTCCCTGTGACTCCTTGAATACGAGGTTCCTCCAAAAACAGCTTTATTGTGGCTCTGAGCTGCTCACTGGTTCTGTTCAGACCTTCCTGTTCTCTCAGGTATACCATGTTGCCCTTCCTCCCCACAAGACATCCCATGCCTGTCCTGATCTCCTGGAAGGCACTGCTTGCTGCCCTTTCCTGCTGAGAACCTCTGTTTTCAGTATGATGCCCACTAGATAAAATACCAGGTCTAGTGGAGAGGTTTGGCTAAAACCTAGTGGTCTGTGTTAAAATTACTCTGGGGACCTGAGAAAGAGTTGAATTACCTGTCTTTCTGGATTCCTCTGAAATAAGGAGCATACTTATTGGAGGCCTGTCCTTGGGTTCACCTGCCTCTGTTTTGCCTACATACTCTATGTATTGCAAAACCTTTCAAGCTTTGAGAAAAGCAAATACTCTCAGTATTTGATGGAGCACAGTATATTAGTGCAAGACCAACAGTTCTGGGATTCATCCCAAAAGGTGAAGCCCAGTTAAAGTGAGCCCTTTTACCCCGTGCATGGTGCTGTCATCTTCTCCTCAGCAACCTGCTCAAGGGACCTTTGGCAGACTGGGACATGAATCCTGACTTTTTCTTGGAGTACCAAGTCAGTATGGAGATGCTGGCCCAGGCCAGCTAATGCCCTGAAATTTATTTTTACACACACTACCTTATGTTGTGACCTGCCATATTAATTTTCCAACTGATATGATTGTGGCTTTCAAATTGGAGAGTGCTTTGAGAACTATCCCCAAACAGGCATGCTGCTGCTGCCATCTGTCTTTGAGCTGCTTCTGGGATCCCACTACTTGCTCTCAGCAGACAATTGTTACTGCTTTATTGAATTAGGAAGGATTAAAAAAAATCCAGCAACTTCCAAAATATAACTAATTTCAGGTGCTAAGTCCCTTTTGAAACCAGGGAGAAATGTTGGAATAATAATGCTTTATGCAGATCCTGGATGTAAGGTTTTTGCAATTCTGCCCAAAAAAGTCTCATGATCTGATGGTTTTGAATGACATGTCATTTGGAGAGCTCTGAAGAGCTCCACTGCACTGAGGGATCTCCAACCAAGAGCCAAAATTGGGCAATGTCACTCTTACAGTAAAAACTGAAAGCTTCTGTGCCCTTCCTAATGATTTTGGCCAGTTCAAGCTCTTACCCCAGGTCACCCTTCTTCTCCATCCAATGCCTTTTCCCATGTCTTCCAGCTGCAGGCACTTGTCCAGTGCCATCCATCCTGCATCCTGCTGGGAAGCAAAGATCTTGGCATGGCAGGAGCCTCTCCCTGCAGGAGTAGATCACTGTGCACCAAAGAGCAGCATCCCCATGGACCGCGTGCTGTGCCACATCCCAACGCCTGCTGCACCCCGTGCTTCAGACCTGCTCCTCCTTTTCTTTCTCTGCAGTGTGCCAGGAGTCAGCCCACGCCAACAGACAAGGCTGTGGGCAGATAAAAGCTTATGGGAAGGTGGTGTTTATTTGGATATCAAATGTTTTTCCCTCCTGGTGCGTGGATCCTGCTGCTTCCTGCTTGCTGGCCAATCCATGCCTTCTCTGCCCGGTTTGAGGCGGTTTGGGGTTGATTGCTTGCAGTCAGCCTGGCTCCCACTGTTCAGCTGGGTATTTTGATGCATGATACTTGAAAATCAGAGGCAAGATCTCTCCAGCTGAACCCTGGAAAGTGAGGGGAGCTGTGGTCACTGCTGCTATCTCACCTGCATAAAATGAACCCTGTGGGTCATCAGAGTCAGTCCCATGGTGATTACACCTGGCTTTACAGCCAGGGCATGACAACAAGTTTTAGTGTTTCTCTTCAGAAGGGGTTTCTGATTGGCATTGGAGCAAATCAAAGCAGGGTGAAATCAGCTTGAACCGTGCAGTTTGCTCCTCTGTAGTTTTCTTGCTGTCTGGATGGACATGGAGCACTGCAGCTGGCACTGCCTGTGTGCTGCTTGTTGGAGATCTTTCAAAGGAAAGCTAAGGAGCCCTAGAAGAGCATTTGCTTCTGCAATATTTTTGGTGTTTTACCTGAGTGATTTCTATTGTAGTGCTTTTCTCTTTTGTAGCAGTTTGTAGTCTTGCAGTTGAGTACTTGACCCTTTATTTGAGCTGAACCAAACTGGCTTTTGTTGTAAGCTTGCCCAGGGTTTTCAGTTGTGCTGAGGTGTCCTAAGCAGGTTACTCTATGGTAATCCTGTGGACCCCCATTCAGGAAGGCTGCAGAAAGCTCCTGAATGGGGTCACTTCAAATTTTGGCTTGGGTTGTGACAGAAAAGACAATCTTTCAAGTAACAGGATTCTTTTTCATTAAGAGTTTATTCACCTTTCTGGTGTGTTGGTTTAGATCTCCACGGCAATGCTGACCTCAGCTCAGCAAGCAAAATATCATAGACTAGAATCCCAGAATGGTTTGGGTTGGAAGGGGCCCTAAAGCTCATCTCATTCCAGTTCCTGCTGTGGGCAGGGATGCCTTCCACTAAACCAGGTAATTCCAAGCTCCATCCAACCTGGCTTTGAACATGTCCAAGGATGGGAAGTTCACAACTTGCCCAGTCATCCTGTTTCAGTGCCTCAGCACCCTCACAGTAATTAATTTCTTCCCAATATCCTCTCTATTCCTGCCCTCTTGTCAGTGTAAAGCTGTTCCCTGTTTTTCTGTCCTTGTAAAAGGTTCCTCTCTGGCTCTCTTGTAGCCTCTTCAGGTACTAGAAGGGGCTCTAGGGGCCCCTAGAGTCTTCTCTTTCTGGGCTGAACAACTCCAACTCTCCTCAAATCATGATTTGAATGACCAGTTTTAATCTTGCTTTGCAACTAGCTTTTATTTTTTTTGATGACAGGGTGATTGCTCTTGTAGACTGGCTGTCAGTGAAGTAGCCCCTTCTTCAAGGCTAAATAATAGCTATAAAAACCCAATTAAAAGTGATGTGGATTTACAGGTATCTATGCAAACTAATTGTTTGCAGAATCTTGTGTAAATTTTATTTAGTAGATGATGACTTCTGTGATTATGCCAGGTGTATTTGGATGTCCAGGTATATTTGGACTGGGAAAGGAGTTCCAACACAAAAAACCTAATGTAATTTATTTAAATTAGGTTGCTAGTGACTGGACAAGCTATTTCTGGGAAGGGGTGCCCAGGCTGGTGGAAATCTACCCAGTGCCTCTCCTCTGCTTCTCAGAGAGTCATAAAGAGGCTCAAGGTTTGTGGTAGGGCCCTGAGCCCCGTGGGAAAGCCCCTTGCATTTGTCTGGGGTCACTGGAGCCAGGAGCTTGTGCCTGCCCCTCTGCTGTGGGAAGGGAGCTGCCTGGGATGGCTTTGTCATGGGTTTAGGATTAACCCTCCTTCTGGACTCCTTCCAGGTTGCCTTCTCAGGTCTCTCCTATGCAAGCATGGTAAGTTCTGGCTGGATGGGACCTTTCCTCCCCCTGGCAGTGCTCCTTCTTCCCTCATCTCTTCCCTGGCACCCTGAGTGTTGTCCCTTGTGGCTGGCCCTGTGGGCCTCCATCCTCCAGCACTGCATCCTGCCCTGCCTCACTGCAGCTCTGCAGCTCATCACCATCATCTGATGCAATTCCTGGGGAAACCAGTACAACCCAGGAAGGGCTGTATGGGACACCCAGCTGTGTCCAGACCATCAACAGGAGGGGGGTGTGTGCTGTGCCTGTCTCCTCCAAGGTGCACACCCATACTTTGTCCCTATTTCATTTGTTAATAATTGCATCCTCTCAGCAACAATAACCCAGATGAAGGTCTGGGCTGTCCAAGGGGTTTTGTGGAAGATCAAACCTGCCCTGGGCAGCCTATTGCTCCTTTAATCAGCATTTAGTACCCAGAAAGGTGTCTTGGGATCGTGGCATCTGTTTGCATTTCTTTTGCTGCAGCCATAGATTTGTGTTTCACAGATTGTGTGGCTAGCTGGATTATAAATTATTCATGACAGGCAACTTATCGTGTTTATCTGGAATAATTGAGCAATTAAGTCTGTTTAGGTATGTAAAAAGATTGTGCAGTGGCTTGTCTATCTTCAGGCCCTAAATTCTGCAAGAGCATTTGTTACATATTTAATCCAGAATAACAACAACAAGAAAAAAAGAAAGGCAGAAGATACACTCTGCTTTGATGCACTGATCCACTATGATGTGTTCATTCACACAAGTTTTTCATTCCAGTGGCTTCAGTCGTAAATACACACTAGCCCAGGATAAATTAGACTTAACTTGGCTCCTTCAGTCTGGAGAAGGTGTGAGACCATAACATCAGGTCTGCAACCCTGTCTCTGAAAACACTTTGGGCTGTTTATGCCAGCACCAGAATTGTTTTTAGTGTTTAAAACCTTCCATCCTAGACACGTGGGTCAGAGGATCACGCTCCTCTCTGCCCTCATCACTGCTGTGCTATACTCAGATGTTGATGCTGCCAAGGTAGTGCAAAGTTTGGGGGTGAAAGGACCTTTAAATATTCAACAGTGTTTAGTTTAGTCCCTGAGCTACAGCCATTATCTCCCATTGCTGTAGTTGTCCAGGAGGGTTCCCAAAGGAGCTGGAAGCTCATGAGCAAGGCTACAACAGGGACCACTCAGAGCTGAATAAATGTGAGCCATGCAGTAAATGGATGATTTTATTCTGTGCTACTAATAGGAAACTGGGCTGCTTTTAAATTGGTCTGTTACAAGTCTATTTACTGGGAGAGCCTGTGCTCTTTATAGCATTATAGCTGTGAATTGCATCGCTGCTGCACATGACACCCCAAGGAGCCCCGTGGCCTCATGTATTCCTCTTCTTTGGGCAGGAGGTACCAGGGAATGGAAAGTTTTGAGCTCCTCTGCTCCCTCCCAGGCTGCTATTTTAGTTCTGCAGGAGACAATGAGTGAGCAGGACCGGAGGCTCCTGTTACTCAGGACGTCCGTCCTTCGGCTGGCGGCAGGGCACGGGAGCAGCAGCAGAAAAAGGCAAAGCAAGCCATTAGGCTTTCCTTGGCCGAGAGGGCTCCCGTGGACATCCCGCATTACGGAGCCAGAGGGACCCGGGGCTGCACTTAGAGCACCTCGGCGTGCAGAGCTCGGGAGGTTAAAGCCCGGGGTGAGCTCTCTGCCGTGCTCCCTGCCCGGCCCAGGGAGCAGCATCCTCCCAGCACGTACAGACGTCCAAATCTTTCATGCGCTCCTGCGGACGAGGAACAAAGGCTGTCTAAACAGGAGCTAGTGAGGCAGCAAATCGCACAAGAAACCTTCCCTAATGAACTGGAAGGACTTGTCCCTTTGCCTCGGGCGGCGGCACTGCCGGTTTGCTTAGCTAGGCAGCGCCTTGTTTGGCGGGGGACCCGCGCTCCGGGGGGAGCAGAGGAGCAGCGCTGGGTCTGGCAGTGGAGAGGTTTCCTCTGCCCATCTGCTCCTCTCTGCCAGCAAGGGCAAGCAGTGAAGGAGGGGATGCTCCCACTTCCTGAGGAGCTAGCCATGGGGGATGCTGCCGGGGAGCACCGTGCTGCCTGTGACGGCGGATCGAGGTTAGTTGCAAAGCTGTTGGGCATGCAGTTATTTCCTTTGATTGTGTGCTTCATCCCTGTGTCCGTGCTTGCGTGGTGCAGGGAAAGATGGACCAAGCAGCGAGGTGCAGGTGCTGGAGGTTGTCTTTGAAACTGCAGAGCCTTGTGGGGGTCAGCACCTCCTGATGCCCTTTGGAGACAGGAGATGCACTCAAGTAGCCTGGGGTTGGTTCAGGGAGTGCTAACCAGAGAAAGGAAACTGTTTGAGAAGTGACTCATAGGATGAAATGCCACTGTCTTATTTCGCAGCTCGATTCTCTGGACAAACGCAGTTTCCCATCTGTTATTTGCAGAGAAGGAGATGAGTTTGGGGGTTGGTTCCTCTCACTCGCCAGCAAGCGAGCAAGTTGATTATTTTCTGGCAAGCATTAGCAGGATGATTACTGACGGCTCCGGTGGCTTCCCCTTCTGGGCAGGAGTGCCAAGGACTAGATTTTATTTATATTGAGATGTTTGAAGATAAAGATGAGCATAAGGTGGCCTTTTTGACAAGTGACTCGGTGCCTCTGTGACCAGTTCCCCTGTCAATTAAGTGCTGAAACAGTCCTAATTGCACATTTTCTCTGGAGCCCTGGATTCTCCTCAAACTGTGCTTTAGATTTGGACCAGGAAGCTTCAGCCCACGCTGCCTGCACGTTTGCATCCGCCTCCTCTCCACCTGGATGCAGGCGTGAATTCTGGTGATGTCTTGACATGCAGCCTGGCCCTGGGCACACAACAGCTCCTGCACCCTGGGCTGCTCATGGTCCTCCCAAAGCACCTCAGGAGACTCCATCTCCTGGTGTTATCCGTGCCCCTCAGGTCAGACTCTGGCTGATACCCCACATCACAGCCTCCACGAGACGCTTTGCAGGCTCCTCTTTGCATTTGCATGTAGGCTGTGCACTGATCCAAACACCCAGGGCTGCTTTTCCTGCCCTCCACACGAGCTCCATGACAAACTGTCCCTGTGCTGCTGTAGGAGAACTCAGAAACAGGATCATGAAATGGTTTGGCTTGGAAGGGACCTTCAAGATACCTTGTTCCAACCCCCTGCCATGGGCAGGGACACCTTCTACTAGATGAGATTGCTCAGGGCCCCATCCAACCTTTGCCTCAAACACTTCCAGAGAGAATTTAATGTTGCTATAAAACAAACCTAACTTCAGAAAAAGGTATATATTTGTCATGCACTCCAGTCTGGGATGTGAAACCTGATTCACATGGTACCTTTAGTTTTTTTCATGCATCAGCAGCTGCTCCAGGATTTGCTGAGCTTTCCCTGCTCTCCTGCAGCCATTCCCACCTCCTGCCTTCCCAGCAGTATCCCAGCTCCCCACAACTTGCTGTTCCCTCTGTTCTCTAGCCAAGGGCTGCCTCTAGCACTGCCTCTTCCCTTGGATCAGGATATTGTTTAATTGCAGAGTATGTATGTGGCTTTGGCAGAGCTCAGTGTGACAAGTAAAACACGAGACATGCCCCCAGAGAGCTCCTCAGGAGTGGACCCGGCAGGCACCGATGGAAGGGACGTTTCGCTGACTGGCTGATTTTGTGAGACAACATTCTTCGTGTGCAGGCAGAGCTGCTGAGCTGAAGACACTTAAGGACACTCTAGGCAGGGCACTGGCAGCTCTTGGGAGAGGCCAGGCTATTGCAGTGTTCCTCCAGGATAAACCAGTAGCAGCCATGAATGAAACCTGTCTCCATCCAGTCAGTGATCCTGCTGTTGAGCCTCTCTATTAGTCTGATTAGCACAATACCTTCATTACCCAGTTCCAGCTGGGGTTATTTTTATACTCATACTGGTGCCTGCAAAAGGCAGAGGGAGCTGTGACCTTGGGGTGCATCTGCTGGAGGGTGGCTTCATCTAGGGAAGGGGCCCACTTGGGGCTCTTGGATTTGAAGAGCTGCTGCCGGAGGTGCCCTGTCGTGCTCTTCTCCCCAAACATAGTTAGGGGCTTTTTTTCAGGATTTCAGTTTTGTAGAATTATTAAATACACATGTTTTCAGAGAAAACCCACATTCCTTTTCTGTTCTGAATTCCCATGAACTTGGTTTCTGTTTTTTCAGCTCGTTGTACATCTCATCTCATGCCAAAGGATGATTGTGGGTTGTATCTTCTGCTGAACAAAGCTTCTTTTCTCTGTCCTGTCCAAAATGGTCACCTTTGGGTGGGATTGATCATGCTGGACTCAAGATGACTTGGGACCTGTTCTTGCCAGTCTAATGATTGTTTAAAGCAGGTCAGATGGTCTGAGCCCAGTGCCTCCTCTGACATGGGGATATGTAGCTAGCAAGGTCAGTAGCTTTGGCTGCAGTGAGGTCTAAATGGGTAGAGCTGGTGAGGAACCATTCCATCTCAAATCTCCAAAGTCATAAATATGGTAATCTAAATATGGTCTCTCCATTTTGTTTTTTTTATTCTTCTGTAGTAGGATAACATCCTGGGTGACCTCCAAATGGTCCAAAATAACCAACCCTCAGCAAAGACAGAATTACTCTTAATTATAATCCAAAATTTTGGCGTGAAAATATCTTGGATGTTCAGTTATGATGTTTTTCTGCTTACAGTGCTCATTTTAAAGCTTCTGCCCACTGCAAAGGCTGAACTCTATACTCGAGATAGTTTTAGAGCTGGATAGTCTTACCACAGGGGAACAAAACAACCTGCACATAACCAGCACTCCCTCACATCTCCTGGTAACAAATACTGGGGATGGGCTATTTTCACATAGTCTCCTAAAATAGGTGGTGTTAGAATAACTGCAGAAGCCTTACAGACTCAAGCTATGTCTGTATCATTTCAGATCCTTTTTAAACGTGTGCTTTTCTTGATGTTTTTCTAGATGATTTGGAAACCACAGTGCACAGGGATGGATCTTGGTCCCCCTTATGTACCTGCTCAGCAGAGGGTCACAATCTAGCCCACCATGCCTGTAATTTTATACGTGTATGTGTATATAAATATTCAATTTATAATTCTTATCAATGTTTAAATCTGCACTGGGCAGAGCCAGCACATGCTGTGGATATTCCTGCTGCAATTTTTTAAAAGAAAACGCTGATTGGAAAGTTTTCATTCCTAACAGGATTTGCAAATGGTTGGTGCTCACAGGACAGCACTGAGGGGGGAGGCACATCTGGCAGCTGTGACCCAGCAAGCACTGCCACTTGCTGACCTACCCATGCATTGGGGAATAATAAAATTTGGAAGGGGGTTTTGAGGAATATTCTGGGGTGTTGGAGGGCTCTGTTGTGGAAAAGGTAAGGCTGGTGGTTGTAGGTGTGTTGGGAACTGCATGGAGGCTAGGAGGTCAGGTGTCAGATACAAACATTCCAAATGTCCATACAGATGGGATGGTTCAAGCTATCAAAGCTTGTGAGACCAGAACAGGCATAAAATACCCTATAGATGAAAGGCCTGCAAGCTTTACCTCCCTGAGTCTTCTGCTGAGCCCAACAGCATGTGTATAATTTGCTTTAATGGTTAGAAACATCTGCTGTTAAAAGTGATGCTTAATATATTTGGCTTCAACTTCCAGTCATTAGTTCTTTTTATGCCTTTTTCTGCCTAATTAACAACCTTTTAGTACCTGATATTGTTTCCACTGAATGTGCTGCTATATCGTAATCAAGTCACTTCTTAATCTTCTCTTTGATAAACGAAAAAGATCAACCTCTTCAATTCTCTCATTTCAGACATTTTCTGCATCCCTGGAATCACTCTCACAGATCCGGCCCGTATCTCCCGCAGTGTTTTACTAATCTCCTTAAAATGTCGGTGTGGAAGCGTGGAGGGCTCTGGAAGGAGTCCCTTGGTGCTGGAAGAGGAGGCTCAGCCACCTCCTCACTCTTGCTTCCAGCTCCAGGCTTCCTGTATGGATTGAGCACAGGTTTGCCAGGCAGCAGAGACTCATCTTCATCGATATTTAATATAAGGGCAGCTGGAACAAGATGATCTTTAAAGTCCCTTCCAACCAAAACCATTCTGATTCTGTTGTTTTACCAAACCCGCTGTGTGTGAGTGGTGCTGCCCGTAGTGAAATGATGATACCTTGGCAGTGGTGAATCCTTGTTGCCCCCAGCTCAGCCAGGTAACCAGTCTGAAATCCATTTAGCATATTCACTATTCATATTCTATAGTGCTTTTTATTTTTGTCAACATGTCATACAATACTAGGTCAAAACACCTTTTGGACATCAAGGATATTGCTTCTGTGCATTACTAATATCAGATGTGCAGAGAATAAAATCAGGTTTGCTTTGCTGTGACCTATTTTTCCTAAACCCATGTTGATGGGCATATTTGTGTGTCCTTCAGTTCTCTGCACTTTCTGCCTTGGACAGATGTCTGTCTCCCTGTCCCCTGCAGGCCATACCTTTGCCTTCTTCAAGCACAAGACTCTTCCAGCCTACTAAAATTTCCTCTTAAAAATGAACATCAGCACACAGCAGTTTTCTTAGTTCTCTTAGAGCTCTTGGATGTAAAATTATTCAGTTCTGCCAAATTTAAATATCTTCTGGTGCTGGTAGATGTTGTTGGATGTTCTTCTCGATTGCTAATAGGATGGAAACGCTTCATCCTCATAATGAGTGTAATCCTTCTTGTTCCCAAATGTTCCAGGACAGTGATTACAGCATGTCCATCATATCTGTCTCATTAGCATCTCTTCCATCTCCACCCAGTGATGGACTCCCATCCTTTCCAGGAAGAGTCTGGGTGTAAATCTTTACTAATCCAACCCCTGAAACTTTTGATTTGGTGAAGAACTGGGCAAACAGGAGACAGAAATAGATGGAATGGGATTATTTCATTATTTGCATCACCATCCTCTAAATGCTTCAGATTCATCATGCAGGGGGAAGATGCCTAGAAAACAGTAGAGAGAAATGGGGGGAAAGAGTATGAAAAGAATGATTTTTTTGTACTATTTCTTTATCACCCAGGCTTTTCCCTTCTCCTTTCTCCTCCTTGGGGGAAGGATCTTTGGCAAGATAACTCAGCCCTTCCTCTGCTATCTTCCCTGCAGCATCCTTTAAGTTGTCTTTGATCTGTGTAACCCACACTGGTGTGTCATCAGTTGCATCAGTGGAGGCCGGCCAGGCAATTTGTGATAATCCCAACTCAATTTACATTTCAAATGCTTGCTCTGGGAGCTCATGCCCCTCTGTATTTCCTGCAGCTTTCTCCTGCTCCCCAAGACAGATGTTCCACAGCAGTTCCTCACCAAGTCACCAAGGGCAATTGGATGCTCCTATCCCATCTAAAACACCCCCTGGCTTTTTCCTATCTGGGTGGTAGGTTCACTGTGAAAAGTGAGAAGATTACAATGATCCCATTGTTCTGCAGCCCTGAGCTGAGGGAGGTCCTGGTGGGCTTGTCCATGAGCCATACACAGCTCCTGTGCCCCAGGACCCAGGCACAGTGCCTCCCACTGCCTGGCTTTTCCTGGAGGAGCCTCGGCCAAGGGCAGAGTGGGGGCTCTGTGTGGCACAGGGAGGGAGTGGAACTCCTCTTCCCCCAGTTTCCACCTCACTAAGGGTCTTGAAGTGCGGGTAAGGAGATTATGTGGAGAGGGAAGATTTGAATTTCTTGCATCCTAGGGACAAGAACCTGAATAGAAAGGATTGGTTCTCCCTTAATTTGAGCTGATGGGGATGGTGGGCAAAGCTGATGGGATTTTGGTAGACACTCTCTTGAAATAGAACTGTGGGAAAAAATTCCAGGGGGTGTGAAAGCAAAAATAACGCAAGAAATTCTGGATGTCAGAAGAGAGACAGCAAGACCCTAAGAAATTATAAAAACTGAAGTACTATTTTCAGGAACTAAATATAATGTGGCTCCTTTGGAACAGCTTGGAGAAACGACAATGTAGCACAAAATTGCTGGGGAAAATTGAGGCTGTTTTCCCTCAGCTCCAAGTGAAGGACTCAAGTGGAGGCTGGTGTAGAGAGTGGCGTGGGAGCTCAGCAAGTACAGGGAAGTCTGGGAAAAGCACAGAGCTGATGTGCAGCCAGGCTTGTAAGGTGATGGGGAGAGCTTTGCTGGAGGCAATGCCAAGCCTTGGCACCCAGCATGTGCTGGGCAGAGAGGGGAAGGAATGCGGTGGGCAGGTGGAGGTTTCATCCACCCCCGTGAATTTGAACCCATCTTGCCTAGCTGATCTGAATTTCCTCAGTTTTAAAAGTTATTATTTAAAGGCTGGCCTTTATGAGAACCCTTCTGGGGTGGGGACTTGTAACAAGGGATTTAGAGCTTATCTGCCTCACCTCTCAAGGACTTGTCATTGTGTCCCATCATGAGACTTACAATAACACCCAACTGCATCTCTGCAGGCAGCTCCTGTGAGCAGAAAAAGGTTGAAATGTGCCTGTTTGTGTGATTGGAGTGTAGGGGGAAAAACCCTGTGGCCAGGTTATGAATCACCCATGCCTCCAACTGTAGGACCAAAAGGCCAAGCAGACCTGGAGCTGCGGGACCAGGCAAGGTGATTAATGTCTCTGCAGCAGGGATTAGGCTGAGCCTTAGAGGTGATCTGTAACACTGGAATGAAGAGATGGCTTCCAGAATGAAAGGCAGGAAAATCCACACCTCGTGCAGTGGGTGCAGGCCTGTGGGATGTGCAGCCTGCAGGGAGTGCAAGGGCCAGGAGCTGTTGGGGGCTGCCCCTGCCAGGCTCTGCATCTGCTTGTCCTGGGTGCTGCTCTGGTTTTTGGGAATGTTCTGGTCCTTTTTGCCACCTTAGTTGCTTGTCTTGGAGAAGTCTTTTGCAAGCAGACCTGGCCATCCTGCTGACTGTGCTGTATATTAATACTTGTGGAGCTGCTGAGCATTCTGGTGATTCCTCATAGGGAAAGGCTCTACAGCCTCTTTAATTAACTTAATTTAGATATTAGTGTGTCACAGGGAACATCTCTCGTGGGGAAAGTCTTTCGTTTATCACCACTTAGCCAGGGAACTGTTCTATTTTTCATTTACATGCAAAAGTTCATCATGGTGAGAGTGAAAATTAACCCTTTGCTCCCCAGCCTGCGCTTCCCTTCCTGGAAGTGCAGATGCATTGTGCAAGGAGCAGCACTCTTTGCACTCCCTTAGAGCATTCCAGAGCCAAATTTTGAGATGGAGTATCATAACCATTGAACTGATTCCAGAAAATCCATCTCTGCTAGCCCCAGGGAAGCACTGAGCATGGCACAGTGGTGTTTCCTCATTTGGCCTTGACTTTTCTCTTTGGTATCTCTGGTCACCAAGCAGGAGGGAGAAAATGGGCTTTGGGGAGTTGGTGGAGCTATGAGCCCTCGGAAAGGCCCCTCTTCCCCCAGGAGAGGCAGAGCCTCATGGCAAGCAGTCACTTCACAGCAGAAGCCTTGGAAGCAGACCAAGGCTAATTAAAACTGGCGTTCATGCTGGCATGCTGTGCCGTGGGTACCTGTGACAGATGGGGGCTGCTTGCCCTGACTGCAAGGTACTGCTAGTGAAGAACATGGTACCAAAATGTCTTTCAGGGGCCGATGACTGACTCCTGTGGCTCTGTGGGGTCTGTCTGGGGAGAGGTAAGGGTGTGCTGGGGCTACCTGCAGGCAGCTGTACCTACCCATCACTCACTGCCCCTGTCCTCTCCTTGTCTCACAGGTGAAGGAATGGCTGTGCTTGAACTGCCAGATGCAGCGGGCGCTGGGGATGGACATGACCACCGCTCCTCGCTCCAAGAGCCAGCAGCAGCTGCACTCCCCTTCGCCGTCCCCCTCCCAGTCCCCAGCCAAGCACCCACAACCCCCGGCTGCAGATAAGACCCCGCCAGCCCCCCGCCCCCTGCCACAGGAGCAACCCAAACCTCAGCCCACAACGCCGCAGAGGGAACCGCACGGCCAAGGGCAGCCGAAACCTCAGGAGGCCGCCAGGTCCTCCCCACAGCATCAGGCCAGGGCCTCCCCGCAGCATCAGCAAGCCAAGCCTTCCCCCTCTGAGCAGAGAAAGACGCCAGGAGATGCGGGGGCAAAGCCTGCAGCCCCGGCCCCCGGGGCTGGAGCACCAGAGCAGCCCCAGGAGGGGCTCACAGGGAAGCTCTTTGGCTTCGGGGCATCCCTCCTGACCCAGGCCAGCACGCTCATGTCTGTCCAGCCAGAGGCCCCTGCTCCGAGCCAGCCGTCTCCTGGCAAAGTGCCTCCAAAAATTGTCTTCAGCGATGCCAGCAAAGAGGCTGGGCCCAAAGCCCCCGGGGCACAGGGCCGGGCTGGTGCCGCGGCGGCGGCGAAGCCGGGCAAGGCCGAGCAGGGTGTCAAGCCAAAGGAAGTGCCGAAAGCAAGGGTCTCGTGCCCCCTCTGCAAGGCTGAGATCAACGTGGGCTCCACTGAGCCCCCCAACTACAACACCTGCACCACCTGCCGGCAGCAGGTCTGCAACATGTGCGGCTTCAACCCCACGCCTCACCTCGTGGAGGTAAGGGCTGGTGGGGCGGGCGTCTTCTGATCCAAGGGGGTGTCCTCTCTCCTTGCTTAAAATGGAGAGAAGATGGGGTGCTTGCTTTCAAAGGTCTATAAAAAAGCCTTTAAGGAACTGCTGAAACTAATTTCCTCCTGGGGCAAGCTGCAGGGCTGGAGTCCATGGTCCTTCACCTCTTGGCAAAGACATGGGTTTCATGTGTCTACACTGATTTCATGCAAGGAACAGAACAAGGCATGGCTATTGTTAAGGGCACCCCCAGCAGTGCCCCCTGTCCCCAAAGGTGTCCAAGGGTGAGGTTATGCAAGTGCCAGTCACCACTTAGTGTCCTCCTCCTGTTGCTGTGGAAGGAGGCCTTGGGCAGACTGGAGAGGAGGCCAATGAGGGATGTTCTGCAGCTCCTGCATTCTCGAATGGTGAGGCTGCAAGGAAGATAATACAGGGGAAGAAAGTGTCAGGGCCTCAGCAAGCAGAGCCTGGGTGCAGGACAATAGAATGGGCTGTGCATGAGGTGGATGTGGGGATGCCCAGTGTTGTACAGAATGTGAATTGGACGGTGAATTCTGTAGCCTGCTGAGATGGAGTGCAAGGAGAGGAGAACAGAGGCTGAGATGGTCTGAAATTCACCCAATCTTACCTCTTACAGTTGAGAGTGTCTCTGAATTGTGATGCCCACACAGATCATCTTCCCAAGCACCAGAGAAGCACCTTAGCCAATCCTAGCCACTGGTGCCTAGAGAGGAGAGTGGTGCAACTGGTTCAGCTGGAGCATCCTCCTAGCCCTTCCACCTTGGCAGCTAGGGAGGGACATCTTCCAGGCCCTTCACCCCCTCCTGGACAAGTGATTTGAGACCCTGACCAGAGGAGGCCCAGGGCTTGCTCCTGGAATTGCTGCATCTTGCAGACAGTTAAGACACAGAATTGATAACATCAGCACATGGAGAAGTTAATGGGAACTTGAAATGACCAGAAGTAGGATTGCTAATCTTGGATGTGTTCCATGGCAGATAATTACATTTTATGTCCCTAGCTCCTCCCTGCAGTTTCAATTACACCCAGTAATTTTCTGTTCTTCCTGAAGCTGCTGCTGCCGCTGCTCCACTCATGGTCACGTTGGCAGTAGAGGAGATGCCTTCCCAGAGTGTCTGTGGAGGTGCAAACCCCCCAAATGGCCATCTCGGTGTACACAATGCTGTTTTCAATGCCAGTGCTCTGCTCCTGCTGTTGCTCCCCCACTGCCTCCACCCTGCCCCGGGGGCTTGAGTGAGGAAAGCTGTCCAAGTGTTTGTTCTTTGGGTAGGGCTGAAGCCGTGTTGGCATGCCCCTGGGCAGCAGTGTGTTCCCAGGCTTCAGAAAGCTCATGGATTGGTGAAAAGGCTTTAATACTCACTGGCACCCGGCTGCTAATTAATTAATTAGAGAATTAATTTGGGGTTGGGTTGTAGCCAGTAACGGGGTGATCTCTGCATGTAGCAGGGAAAGGTGAGCTCTCCTCAGCCCTTGTCTCCGGGGTCACTAGCTGACACCTGGGATTAAATTTCAGATTTTGAAGGCTGGACTCTGCCCAGGTTCCCAGAGCTCTTGAGCAAATGCCTTTGGACACCCTTGGGCAAACCCACCCTGGCATGTATGCTCCTCTTGGTGTTTCTTGCTGCAGCTCATCCCTGCAACATCTGTGAGCCTTCACATAAAGTGAAGACCCACAGCAAGGTCTTACCCAGACATTGTGCTGTCATGGGTTTTGTTTCCCTTTACACTGAACCTTTGTCCAGCTCTGCATGGTTGGGTTGGTTTATGGGATTTATTTTTATAAGAGTTGAGGAAGAAGTGCAACACTTGTGCTGTAGATGTTTTTAACAAAAAGTTTCTGAGGAAAGGAAAGCATTGCAAGGTCTGTTAATGTGGTTGGGCTTTAGGTTTGCTTGATCTTCTGGGAAAATTGCTCTGTGGTCTGATCTCTTTTTGCCTGCAGCTCACATGGGCTTGTCCCAAGCCCTGAGGTTCATGCAAATACCAGAACTCACTCTTTGAAGTAGTGAGGCTTGATCCATTAATTGCTTGATGAATTAGGACCTTGGCTATAAGCTGCCCTTGGAAGTTGTGTGAAAACTAATGAGGGATTTGATCCCAAGTCTGGTAAGTGCAGAGGAGCATGAACTGTGGGTGAGATTGGCAGCACGCTCTGTACACACCCCTGGAGCTTGGGCAAGGCTTCACCCTGGGCCTAAAAAGCATCAGCCACAGAGAGGGAGAGGGCATGGCCCACAGTGGCCTGGTTTTTGGAAGAAGGATGGAGTTTTGTAAGAAAATAGTGCTAAAACCATGTGTTTCCTGCAAATAAAGTTGTATTGTCACTTCCAGAAAGGGGGAAGGCTGTTGCCCCTATTTGCAACCCCCTAAAACTCCTGATTTCCCTGGGAAAATGTGTTATTATACCCATGGTATTTTCATTCCCATCCCACTCCTGATCTAAAGATGGAGTCGGAGGCTCTGTGTCCCTGCCGTCCCCTCCCACCCTCTGCAGCTGCCTGGGGAGGTATCCAAGGAGCTGCCTCCTCCCCAGCACTCTGTTCAGCCAAGTGCACTCAAACCTACCAAGGGAGAAGGAAATATGAAAAGTGCTGGTTTTCTGTGAACTCACTGGCTGAGCTGCAGGTGCTGAGCCACCCAAAGAAAAGGGTAACTTGTGCTTCTCTTATTGTCTTTGCTCTACTGTAAACAGATGCTTATGCAGATGAAGGATGCTCCAAGAGTATCCCACTCATGAGAAGCTGGGTTGTACCTCTGAGCCCAGAGTTTCCAGAAGATCTGCCAGCAAGGCTGGCTTTCCTCTGGCTTCAGGTCTTGGTGGGCATGATCAGAAGGTGTTGGTGAGAATTGGAAGCCTAGGGTATGTGAAGAGTTTAGGGATAAGGGTGGCATTTTGGCAGTACATCCCAGGAGAAGTGTGTGGTGGCCCATTCCTCTGTGGGTGACCAGCAGAGGAATCCCAAAAGCGTGCCTGACTTCCACTTCCTCTGCATGCTTGCCATAATACATATTACCCAGCTTTAAATAAATTGTTTATGTGAAATACCAGCAGTACAGGTGCCTGGAGCTTCCTCCCACCTCCTCACACCTCCTCCAGGAGCAGCATCCAGGGAGCAGTACTAGGAGTTGTTCTCAAGCCACAGGTGACACTTTGGGACTCTCCCAAATTCCCTACAGCCTCAGCCTGGTGCCATGCAGGAAGGGAAGAGATTTCTATTGCAGAAAAGACCCAAATGCTGGGTCATTTCACTGGGGACATAGGAAATCTCTCCTGTTTATGGCACAGTCTGCTGAGGGAACAAGTGATCTGGCAAGAGCTGGCTTGCAGCATGATTGGCCTTGTGCTTGCATGATGTTCTCCCAGTAACCCCAGTTGACCCCAATTGACTCCAGGGGTTTTGTATTAAGGAACAAATGAACTATGCATGTTGTGTTACTAAATAAACATGGCAGGATGCCCCTTTGCCTAATTAACCAGCCTGAAACAGGAGCAGTGACAAGTTTCATTGCAGAACACTGCTGATTCCCAGGTGCCAGGCTGTGACCTCCAATGGGCACCTGACCCTCAGGAGGGTCCTCTTACTGATTTGTGGTACTCACCATACCCCATCCAGATGCTAAAACTGCCTTTTTTTTCCTCAATTTCCCCATGCATTGTAAAAATAACCCCTTTTTTTTATAACACTTAGGTTGTCATAGGTGGTGCTGCTGCATTGCCCTGTGTGATCTCACCAGTTGATGCATTGGGCTCCTTATTACATGCATTATATGCATATATAATATAGTAGATGCCTATCATATGTTGGTGAGACACAGGAACAGGTTTCCCAGGGAAGCTGTGGACTTCCCATCCCTGGAAGTGCTCAAGGCCAGGTTGGATGGAGCTTTGAGTAACCTGGTCCAGTGGATGGTGTCCCTGCTCATGGTAGGGGGGTGAAATGAGATCAGCTTTAAGGTCCCTTCAGATCTGGGATTCTGTGATTATCCTGGATGTGGTATCACAGGATGCAGGAGCAGCAATTGCTTGAGCCCTTCATGGGACTTGTTCCCCTTCTGCTGCTCCCCTTCTACCTGCAGCCAGGTGCAAACCAGCCCGTTCAGATGGATTTCTTGCAAGGAGCTGTGATCACTGTATCAAATACTGTCTGGAAAGCCCCAGACCTCTCTTTTCATCACGATCCAAGAGCTCCTGCTGTGTAAAACTGGTCCCTGAGCAGAACAGCTCCCCAGGGTGGGCTGCTGCACTGCTCAGGTTCGAGATGCTGATGCTGAGCATGGGCCTGACCTGCCCTACTTGCAGAAGCAGCCGCGGCAGCTCCTGCGCTCGGCTGCGGGGAGGAATGCCTGGAAAACGGACTCCAGGGGGATGGAAAAAGCTCCGTGAGATCAGCCTTTGTGCAGAACAGGGTGTCGCTGCCGGCAGCCGGGGGATGGGTTAGAGAAGGAGAGCCGAGGAAAGGTTTTGTGCCAAAATTATCTTGGTGTCGGCACATACGTTTCAGAGAAGAGCTAAAAGGAGAGCAGGGAGGAGCGTCCGGCTCCTGCCTCACCTGCCCTCGCTGCCGGGAGGAGCCTGTGTTCAACTCCCGATTGTGCCCTGCCTCCCTGCCCCCTTCCCAAGGGTCCCTGCTCTCGCTGGGAATGTAATTAGCTCCTAAGCAAAGAGGATTAGCGGGGTTAAGAGAGCCTCCAGCTCAGCACTGTCCTGGGGTGGAAATTCCAGCCCCGGTCTGGCGTCTGGGGCCATTCCCCCCTCCTTGCAAGGCAGAAAGGCAGGATCTATGTGCCTGAAGAAGAACCTGCCCTCTGGAGCACAGGTGTCTGTGCTGGGGATCCAGCAGCTCTCCAGCTCAATGAGCCCTGTGTCCTTCATGGGATGATCAGAAATGCTTCCCAAAGACCTGCCTGCCTTTGTAGGGTGACAAGCTGGGACAGGGGCTTAAAGTTTTCAGGCATCATTTTCCCATAGGAATCCAGGTCCTGTTATTGTCCTGTTGTTCCTGCCAGGCTCAAGGGGCAGCAGGGACATGTTCTGCAGCTCCTGATGGAGCAAGGAGCAGCTGTTGTCAGTCATCCTTTTGAGGCTGTTTTCCCTGAGTCGAGTGTCCTGCAATGACAGCTTGGCAGTGTCCCTGGAGCTCAGATGGGCGCTAGGATGGCCCAGTCCCCTTTCCAGGGACAAGAGGAAGAGCAAAGTGCCATTCTTGAAAGGTGGGCAGCGGGTTGGACTCTAGAGTTTCTGCAGGAGAAAGAGGTAACCAGAGAAGCAGGGCACAGGGTGCAGCAATTGCTGGGTTACTCCTAGATTTTTGTGCAGAAATCATGATTTTAAACAATACCCCAGCCCCGAGGGTATGAATATTTGGGTCAGTCACATAAACTTAAGTCAAACTGAGAGCTCTGCATAGCAGCTCTGCACGAGAGAGGAAGACGGTTTCGCTGGCCTGAGCCCTCAAATCCTGTTAAAGGCTGGTAATTAACAGCTCGCTGTGACTCAGGAGTTTTCTGTGCTGCTGAACCTGCTGTAATTAAGCTGGTTCCTGCTGCTGGGCTGGGCAGCACTGGGCTCCCCAACAGCTCCTCCTGCAGACACGGGGCTGGAGTGGGGCTGGGGTCATTGGAACCTTGCAGGCAAGTCTGAATTAAGAGTGGGGTCCTACCTGATGGGTGATGAGGAGCATCTGTGGGTGGTCCCCTCATGCAGTCCATGTTTCTGTGCTGGACCTCACTGCTGGATTTTCTGCAGGACCCCATTAGAAGTTAGCCCTGTGTCTGCTGCTGGCTCTTGTCTTCTGCTGGTTGTGTTTTTGGAACTTTTGTGTTTTTGGAACTTCTGCTCCACACACTGGGGTTTGCCTTGCTGTGCCTGCTCTCAGCTTCTGGCCACTTTAAAGTTATATTAAGAACTGCTGCTCCTTTCTTTAATCAGTAAAAAAGCCCAGAGCTTCAGGTTCCTTTCTTGTTTTAGCTGCAATTATATTATTAAGGGACAAATGTCAGCTGTATGTGGACCCTGCTGATTAATACTTCTGAGGCAACTGCTGCCCACACTGCAGATTGTTTTCAATGGTTCATAAAACTGAACAATATTTTGAGAGGAGTGGCAGTGGCTGAATGAAGTAGGGGATTTCTGCCTTTTAAATGAAGATATATTTGAAGTGAACCACGTTTCCCCAATGCCAGGCTGGTTTTCCAGAGCACATTTGCTGTGCCCTAGGACTTGGAGCTGCTGCCTGTTGTATTGCTGTGCTCCTGGGCTAGCAAGCTGCTAGGGCCAGCATGCCAAGGTGTCTCCAGAGCTGTCTTGCTGGGACGTGAGTGGATATGTCAGGATCAAAGCCTGAGTGCTCACTGTGGCTCAGGCAGCCAAAAGATTTGGGCTTACAACAGGCAGCCCTTTGGCTTTGGGGAGGTCAGGATTGCTTCTGGGCCAGCCCGTGGTGCTGGAGCTGAGGTGGCAGCAGGGCAGATGTGACACCCAAGTCTCCACTGCAGATGTCCTTCTCAATAGTCTGTAAGAGCTCTTGGAGCCACTCACCCCGCTGTGGGTTCTGCTTTAATTGGTGGTGAAATTTCATCCTTGGGATATTGATTATGGTTTCCTAGAAAGTGACAAGGAAAAATTTGGGGAAATGCTTTTTGCCCATATAACATGAATAGATCTTCATGGAAGCTCTTCTCCCCAGCTAAACTTTGACAGCTTTTCCCAGCAAATGCTTATTTTGGTAGGTATTGCAGATCTGCTTCTCAGGGGTGATGGTGTTCTGTCCATGAAACGTCCACAGACTCATCCTTCAGAGAGTCACTCAAGCCATCCTCGAGCAGACAGACAGACAGGGACAGTGACCTTGCAGCAGGGACATGGACACAGACATACAGGGCTGTCACTGCCAGGGCATTGGATTGGATATTCTCACCAGCTGGGTGCCATGAATATTAAAATTCACCAACATGGGAAGGGCCTGAGTAACTTTCCATCGCCTGACTGAGGTTTCACAGTTTGGAACAGCTCTGGGAAAGGCTGAGAGAAGATCAATAACTGCCCTAATGCACCCTGTTAGGGACTTTCTTGACCTTGAGAAGCTTTGAAGAGAGTTACTGTTGTGCACATGAAAGGCTGAAGGCAGTAAAAATAGGCAAAGTGGAAGCACAGAGAGGAAGCAGGACAAGCTAAAGTTGCCATAGCGTTTTATAGATATTAGAAAGGGTTTCATAAATATATGTACTGGAGAGCAAAAAAACCCAGTTCATTCACAAAATTCAGGTCACCTGGTTCTAGCACAGGGTTTTCTGCCTTTGCTGTTCAAGTCAGAGCCAGCAGCCATTCTGGTGGGCAGCCCTGGAGCTCTGTGCCTCAAGGAGCCTTGTGCCTCTCTGCTGCTTTGGGCAGTATCACTGATGTCCCCTGCAGCACCAACCCAGAGATGTCCTCTTAGCTCCTCAGTGGACACCTCACTCACAGCTGGCATGGGGGGAAACTAAATCAGAGTCTAAAGCTGTGATGGGCAGACAGACAAACAGCTCTTTTAGTGGGAGATGGTGAGAGGATTTGGCTGTTCAGCTCCTATTTCCACCCCTGTGAGCAGCCACAGCTTATCCTGATGGGCTCACAGACCGTTATACAACCTGGATCTTTCTTCTTTCTATTTTTTTAATAACATGCCATGTTAGTGCTTTATTTGGGAACATGTTGGGACACTTAATCGAGCGTTTAATTGGCTTTGTAACAGTGGATTTCTGAGTGGGCTGAGGAGGAGACAGCTTTAGGGCTGGGTTGCAGTGGAGATGCTCAATTTTCCAGCTGAGATGGGAGCATCTCAGACTGAGTTTGCTGGTGTTGATCCACTTACCAAAGCACCATCGTTTTTCCTGTTGAGCCCAGTGGCATTTTGCAGTGGTATCCTACAGACTTTAGGATCTGTAAAGGTCCCTGGAACAAAATGAGAGTGAGGAGAGGGGCTGCCAGTGGTGAAGCATGTGGCCATGCTGGGGAAGAATCCAGTGAGAATGCTGATGATGGGATGTGATTGTTGGGCATGGGTTTTGCTAGCTCAGGCCAGGCTCTTACGTTGATTCCTTTCTTGCCACATCCAAACTGTGCTGGTAAAGTCCATGGGCAGGACAAGCCCACATGGGCAGCTGGGGCACTGGAAGGACATGGGTGCTGTGCTGCTGATAAAAGTCCAAGCCTTTATCAGAGTGTATGCTATTGAAGGCTGTGTCCTTCTGTAAGGATCAGCAGGACCTGAAAGACAGTTTGTGGTATCTACAGCTCAGGCAATGCAGGGGCTCACCCTGGTTTAACAGTGTTCCACATACCATGTAGTTCAGGATTCAGCCCTTGCTGTGTGCTGGGATACCCTGTTTCCCTGAGTACAGGTGTGCTGGGGTGAGCCAGGGGAGGTAAGGACTAAGATGCCATCTCCCAGGGAGTGCACTGGCTGTTTGAGAAAACACTGCTGGGCAAGGGAAGAAATTACATTTACTCTATGGAAAGAAATGGCATTATTGGTGTGGTTAAAAATTACTGCTCAGGAGGTGGCCAGCTGGGTGTTCCTGTTCTTCATTAAATCATAGGATCACCAAATGGTTTGGGTGGGAAGGGATCTTAAAGCCCATCTGGTTCCAGTCCCCCTATCATGGGTAGGGGTGATCAGGTTGCTGGTGGGGGACACAAGCTTGTCCCATCAGGTGGCACTGACAGGAGATATAGGGTGGAGCTGGGCCCTCATCATCATCCCTCTCCTCAAGTTTCCCTGCTTTGCAGCATAAACTCTGCTCTCCTGTGAAACAAAGCCTTCCTCTGTGGTGGAGAGGGAGGCTCTGTATAATTAATGCTGCCGGGGGAGTTGGGATTCTGCAGTGCTGCAGTGCCCAGGACTCAGCTGGGCTCCAGTGCAGCATTCCCTGCATGCAGCCATCCTCTGCTGGGCAGCACTGAGGAGCAAGCACTGTGAGCAAAGGCTCTTCAGCCTCTAATTTAAGCACAAAACCTCACAGCATGTGAAAAGGCAGAAAGCTGAATGGAGCATGGAGGTGCACTAAGGAGCCGCTCCTTCCTCCTCCCCCTGGCCTGGTTACTGGGCTTATGAGCTGGGGAAGGTGGATGGCACCAGCCTGAAGCAAAAATAAACACCAAAGTGAAATAGAAAATGAAAGCAAGCTCATTCTTTGAAGCATACTGAGACTCTGAGCCTGGGAAGGTCTCTGAATGGATATTTTGAGCAACGTTTCATTCTTACATTACCCAGTAATGTGTAGTGGTTCTCAGTCTCGGTGGTGGAGCTGTTAGTGTGGCCTGTGGCCTCCTCACAGCCATCTTTCCAATGATTTTTCTGCCACAGGGGTCAGGGACTGAGTGGAAGCACATGATTGAATGCCTTTTTGGTTGACATTTGCTATGGAAGTTGAGAGGAAAATGTTTCACAGGGACAGTTTGTCTTCTGGAGGTGTGAGACACTTGCAGAAGGTGGGTCCCCATGTGGCACCCCAGGGCAGGTGCTGGACAGCAAAGCCCCAGATGCTAGAAATAGGTTTATGTATACTAATTTTCCATTCTCCCAGAGGAAATTCTTGCATGGCTTCTGGGGACCCACATCCTGGCATGAGGAGGAATTGGGTACCAAACCTTAACAGGCACTTTGACCCCCTCCAGGGAGTTCATCTGCCTCTTACCTCCTTAAAAGCCTTGCCACAGGACCTTGTGAACCCTGGCTTCCTCCATCTGCATTTTCTCCACAGAGCAGAAGAGGGAATGACATGTCCATCCATTTTCCACTTCCTGTTCATTTCCTGGCCCTCAGTCAACTCATTCAGCACAGCTCATCATCTCTGCCCCTGTCATTTCATCTGAAACAGCTTCCTTTTCCTATGTGTCCCTGGCTTTTTGTGCCTAAGAGCAGCTGCTCCACTGGGCAGACAGAAGCCATGCTGCAGCTTCCTTGGTGGTGAGACAGGATTCCTTAAAAACCCCAATGCTTCCATAGCCTCTTTCTTCACATAAGGCTGTAAAGTAGCTCCTTTCCAACCACTGGGAGCATAGGAGGGATGAGCCAGGAGGTGCCATTATTAACAGAAGTGACTGTAATTGTAAGCCAGGGCATTAACAGAGATGCTGCTTATGCTTGATCCAGCAGTGATTACACTCCTTTCTTTCTTCGATTTTTATCCCTTCCCTGCTTCTGTGGAAAGGTGTTTCCAGAGCTTGGGCTTCCCCTTTTCCTTCCCTTGTGTGTTCACCCTGCAATATTTAGAAAGCATAGGCAATATTTAGAAGCCACCAGGGGATAAAATGCTCCATCAAATGTGTGATCATTCTGAGAAAATAGGGAGTTATTAGGAAATGTCCCTTGAGAAACTGACAAAGCTCAGGAGAGTGCCAGAGGCTGGGCCAGCAAGGTCTCCAGTGTCTCCAGGGGCTTGCCTGCTTCCTAAGGACATTGATTGCTCCAGTGCAAACTGAATTTCTCTCTGCTGTGAGGATGGTGAGGCCCTGGCACAGATTGTCCAGAGAAGCTCTGCATGCCCTGTCCCTGGAAGTGTTCAAGACAGTCTGGATAGGGCATGGAGTGACCTGGTCTAGTGGCAGGTGTCCCTGCTCATGGCTGAGGCTTGGAAGTAGATGGTCTTGAATGTCCCTTCCAACCCAAATTGTTCTAGGATTCCATGATCTCCCAGAGGGAGTGCCAGCATCTGCTTGGGACTCATCACCTCCAGCATTGGGGGCAATGATATGGGGTTCCACCTGCAAGTGGCTGCTCTGCCACCTTATTAATTTTAATGTAAAATTCCCCAAATTTTAAAGGCAGTCCTGGCCAGGCATAAGAAAATTGATAAGAAATTTACACAAAATTTAAAGCGGGAGCATAGCCACACCCTCAGGAAACTGAGTAGGAACTCATGTGTCTGCCCTCTGGCAAAAGGACATCCAAAATTATTTATTCCTTTGCACTTTGCCAAGAGTTTCTAAATATGTTGCTTCAAATGACACCTAGAGAAGTGAGATCTTCTAGGCGGTACACAAAATGAGCTGTGATAAGTAAGCAGCCCATTAACAGAAATGCTGGCACCTTCTCTTTAAAAAAAACATCCTGCTTGGATTTAGCATTGGTTGTTAAATTGTTGTTTGCAGACTGAATGGTGGTTGGTTTATAGTCCTGATGCAGTCACAGCCAAGCACAGGTGCACTGAGAGCAGCAGGGAGCTGGAATTCCCAGCAAGGACAATGCCAGGAATCCAGGAATTAAATGTGCCCCCAGCCTGAAAACAGCAGCTTGAGAAGCTCAGCCAGGGGGACCCTCCTGCACCAACAGAAGGAAATATCAAACTTTTTCTCAAAAATTGCTTCAGTTCTTTGTGTGGCAGAGTAGAATTTGCTGGGGTGGGGGTGGGCAGAGGTGTAGCCCACTGCTGGACTTGCTGCCCAGCTGAAATGCATTTCCCTTCTGAGGCTGTTCCTAGAGCTGATTTTAAAGCTCTTTAGGAGCTCCTGGAAGCAATTCCCCAACAAAGCAAATCGTTTCAGCTAATTAAGAATCTGATGAGAAAGCCCCAGGTAATACTTTGCAACTTAAACAACTTTCTGGGGTGTTTAGAAGAGAAACAATTTCAAAGGTGCAGCTGCTGTAGTTTCATTTTGTGTGTTGGATGGCACGGTGGAGGCACAGGGATCTGGGGGACACGGCTGTGGTTACTGCTGTGCTTTATGCTGCTGGTCACAGGGGATGTGACAGGGTGAAGGGGACAGCAGGAAGCTGGGATGTCACAGCTCTTGTGCCATGTGGATGGTGTCTCTGGGCGTCCTGGCAGCCGTGCTGTGGGGTTCAGCCTCTGGGGCACAGGGGGCTGTGCTGGCAGCGGCACAGGGCAGGTGTGAGTAAAGCATCTTCCCCAGCATAGCCTGCGGGCCAGGCTCGGTGCTGGGCTGCTCCCTGCGTGCTGCTGCCGTGGTCCCCAGCTCTGCAGAGGCTCAGAGAGGTGCAGAACCCAGAGTGCTCTGCAGAGCATCTCCTGTGTTTCAGGCAGGGAAGATCCAGCCCTGAGAGCTGTTCAGGCTCAGCCATGCAAAAATCCATGGTGATACAGGGGAAGGGAACAGTCCCAGCTTCCTCCTGTCCCATGGGCAGGAGCCAGTGGAGCCCAAGCACCCTCTCATCAGGGCTGGAAGCCTCTGCAAGGGCTCTGCCTCCTTTGCTGAGGATTATTTCAGTTCTGTTTCTGCCTCACTGAGGCCGTGCTGAGCCAGCGCCAGCTGTCCCTGTCTGTGCCAAGCAGTATTTGGGAACCAGGGCAGGCTTTTCCCTGTCTCTCCTCTCCATGGCTATAGGTCCCCCACCAGCGAACCCTTGAGCTGCCTCAAAGCTCATTCTGGCTACAACCATCCAAATGCACCAGACCCCCTCAGCAGAGCATGAGGTTTTATTTCCAAAGCGTTCTCTTCACTGCTGCTTTGCCTCCTCATCTTCCCACTGCCATCTGCTCTGCCTGCTAAAATAAGGCAGCGTGCTGCGGGTGAGCGGTGCCGTGCTCAGGAGCCTCTGCTCTGCCCAGGCTGCTCGGCACGGGGACCCTCTGCTGGCCGTGCCGTGGAGCTGGGAAGGGAAGGGGAGGGTTTATCTGCCCCTCTCCCCGCCCCAGGTTCGGGTTTATCTCTCCAAGTTGATGGAAAGAGTGGTACCCACTCAGGGTGATGCCTTGCAAGGGATTTGGCTTCTCATCTCCCACCTGGGGCAGATGGTGACTTGCTGAAATTGGATGCCCAAATTTTAGATAGTTTAAATGAAATAAACCCTACATCAGGAGACCTTAAGTATCTGGAGAACAGCCCAAGTCCTTCATGCTGCTCTCATCCCTTGATGCCCTCTCCCGTGATTTCCTTGTGAAGGAGTTACTGTAAGGAAATAGATATAGAACCACCTCCACCACCCTTTTCCCTGGATTGATGAAAAGCCTCAAAAGTAGATTTTCTGGGGGCCTCTTTGCACCAAAAATGTGAATTCCTGTACCCAGGACAGGGTGGGAATCACTCTGTGTCCTAACACATGGCAGAGCACAATCCACTGTCTGCTTTTGTGTTTCCCACAACACAAAACCCCGAAGAAAGGTGAGGTTGGGAGGTGGGGAGAAGGTGTTTTGCACAGTTAGCCTAGAGACCTCATTGCCATGGGATACTGGAAGAGAGTACAGCAAAACACTGGAACACAAAGGGAGGGTTTGGGGGAGCTGGAGACACCCTTGGGAGCGATAGTAGGGATTTCTTAATTTCAGAGATCTGGTTTGGGATTTTCAGATGGGATCACTGAATGCTTTGTATTGTCCCATAGCTAGCAGTCTTTGGTCATTATTTGTGTCATGACTGGGAGATAAGTAGCAGTCTCTGAGCTCTGACATGAAGGGCTGTTTTAGGGCTTTTTTGGGGGTTAGGGTATTTTAATTGTTTGGAGCTCAAAGAGCACCTGGTTCCCAAGCCTGTGGAAGCAGTAAGCATTGATTTCAGAGGGGTTTGGTTGACTCAGAGACAAAATATTCTCAAAGAAAAAGAAAAGCAATCCTACAGGTATTTGGTTTGGGAATAACCCCACAAAGTGTGGGTGTGGATATGAGGCCAGGCTGGTGGGGTGGGTTTGCCCACGGCTCTGCCCGAGCCAGGGCAGGCTCCAGGCTGTGGGGCTGGTGCTGGGATGTGCAGGGCTGAGCCCGGCCCGGGTGAGGGAGCTGCGGCAGCACATCCCACTGGCTGCTGGCAACCAACACCCGCACTGGCTCTGCGAAGGAGCTGTGAAATTCCCCTCTTTACATAATTGCCTGGTTTACTCAGAGCTGTTAAGTATGACCAACAGTCATCTGTTTGCCGAGAGCAAATAGGACATGAGGAGAAGAGGAGCAAACTAGAGCTAGGCGGAAGTATTTTTAACAAATCTGGGTTTTTCTTCAGGCTGGAAGTCAGGGGAGTGTTGCCAGCCTTTAGAGGAGCAGTTTTCTGCAGTGGCCCTGAACTACTCTTAAAGTGGAGCTTCTTAAATTACTTAAAGGGTTTAAGTGAGGTGGTTCCTCTTGTGGCTTCAGGAGCCACAAAGTCCCCCAGGCATCTGTCTGTCTGCAGAAAGGGCAGCTGGGGAAGGAAATGCCTTCATAGTTCATATCAAATTGAGTAAATATGTGATTTGTATGATTTTTAAATTTTTTTAAGCAACCATTTTATGTGAACTTCACCATTTCCTTTTGGCTTCTCAGCTTCATTCTTGCTGCATTTACTCTTGAAATGGAAAATTGCAGCTCTCCCACCCCAGCAGCTGTAGCAGTTCCTACTCCTGGCTCCAGAGAGCCTGGGTGCTGCTGGTGGGAGAATCCATCCAGGTCAGGGTATCGAGTCACCCCGTGCCAGCTGGGTGGCCATCAGCTATTCCTAACAGAGGTTTAAGTTAAAATAAGGAGGTTTTCAAAAGAATCTTAAGTTTAAAATAAGTTCCGAAGCTGATGAAAATTGAATTGGCCCCACCAAGACACATTATCCCTCTGTAGGCAGCTCATGATTCCTGACTCCATCAAAGTGCCCAAAATGTGGGCTGGAAGGAGTCAGGAAACACTCAAGATGAGGACAGATGGTGAGGATGGGGGATGGTCCTGGGGAGGATGGTTGGGAGCTGTACCTCAGGCAGGTGGGAGATGCTGGCCCTGCCACCCCAGCTCTGCCATGGGCAACAGGTGAGGGGATGGGAGAGGGTGTGCGAGGCATGAGTGTGGAAAGATGCTGCTGTGTATAATTTGGGAAGTAAAATGGCTTATCCATCTCCATTGTAACAACTCATGTTTCTAGAACGTTTCCCAGCCTTTTAGTGTAATAGTTTATTGACCTGCACAGCAGCATAAAAGATTAAGGGAGTTAATTTTTCAAGCTTATCACTTGATTTATTCCATAAAGGTAGTTCATTTAATTTAAATATTTCTGCTGCTGGAATTAGGACTCAGGGCTCTGAAGCCTGGAGTAGGGTGCATGGGCTCTTTTGAAGCAGCAGTCATTTAATGTGGTCAAGCAGCACTGCCCACAGAAACCAAAACACCCAGTTCTCTAGGCACACATGCAGTTCAGGGCAAAAATCATGGATGCTGCTATCTCCTCCAGTGGAGGAGTGCAGGTATCTGCTCCCCATGGGAAAAGGGGTTTGGTGGCTCTTAGCAGTTCAGCCCTGAGTACCCTCAGCCACCTCCACGTGGGGGTTTTGGTCTCTGCCAGCATAGGGTTGTCTCTTGGGAAAATATTAAAAAATATAGCTATATTTAAAGCCTGGAAAGCTTTATGTGCAGGTACTGCAGGATATTAGTTTGTGATTTCCTCAGCTCCCAAGCCATACCTCTGATGGCTCCCCAGCCTGCTTTGAAATGATGCCTTGTGATCATGAAAGAGGTTCAGACCCAGTTTGCTGCTGCTGGACTGCATTGGGGTGAGGGGACAGGGGAAGCAGCTCCTAGGGGGAGGAAGCTGAAGCTTCCCGAGATGCTGATTTTCTTCTGGTTTGGAAATGAGTGTCTGATAGACACTTGGGGCTCTCTGCAATTTAAAACAGAGCAATCAGACAGCTTGAATCTGCTTTTATCAGATGCAGCAAATTGCTAGTTGTATGGCTGGATATTTTAGTCAACACTAGTGCCTATGAAAAAAGAAGGTTTTGGTTAAATAAGACTCCTCTGATAAACTTAGCTTTTCTTGGATTTTCTTCCATTCAGTTGGAAAACCACATAGAGTATTGTATTTGTTTTCTGCAGAGTTGGCCAGGTTTCCCTTAGCGGGCATTATTTTTGCTGCAGACTTGAAATCTTCTGCATGCAGGTTTCAAATGGCTTCTGAGGAGTCACAGTTCCTGTGTCACACGTGTGTGAAATAGCCAGGAGGAGCACCTTGCACCTCCACCATGGGAGTGGGGCCCATGGTGACTGGATATGGGCTCTGCTGGACCTGCTTCACATCTCCTGGGCATTATTGTGGGATTGTTATCATGCAGCTGGTGTTCAGAGATGCTCTGCTGCTGCTAACCTTGGCTGAGAAATACATCCTGATAATGGGCACTGTTAAAGATAAGGCTGGTTGGCAGGCTGATAAATCTCGTTAAGGAGTACCTGATCACAGAGTAAATTACAATGCATGCCCAGATTGATTCAGACAAAAATGAACAATATATTACTTTGTTATCACTTGGGAGAGTAGACTCCTGGCTCAGTGCTCATGGCTGCTGGAGGGGGAGCTGTGCTGGATGGCCCTGGAGCTTGCTGAGAAGATGCAGCTTCTCAGTGGGTGCACCCTGGCAGTGGCAGAGCAGGAGCCCAGCAGTCCTCAGGGACGCTGTGCTGGGAGCAACTGGTCTGTTTGTGGGTGAGAAGGGACAGGGAGCTTGGACATGGTGGAGAACAAGAGCTGTGTTCCTCTCTTCTACATGGTGAGATGGTGTTCTCCCAGTCTAGTCTGCAATGACTGTGAATGATCCAGACAGCTCCATAAATGTCACGTTGGAGCAAAATGGGAAAATTAGAGCTTGCCGTCCTTGGGACAGCCATAGCTAATCTGTGAAAAGCAGACCAAACCCTCTGCTGCTTTAATACTGTTGCCTGGATTTTATTGTGAACAGAAAATCTTCTTAATACTTCATCCATTTGGATCCAGTCTCTCGGAACTGAGCTGGTAGTTAATTTAGTTCTTTCTCTGAGATGAAACAGAGAGGAATAGTAAGGCTCAGTGAAAAGGAAAATGAAAACTGCTTTCAGCATCAGATTTGCTCTCTTGTTCCTCCTGTTTTTCTTTTTCTTAAATACTCAGCACATGCTCGCGTGTCACCTCCCATCATTGCACCTCCAGCTGTCCAGCCTGGACATGACTTTTCTCCCACTTCTCTGGAAAGATGCTCCATCTTGAGTCCATCCCAGACCAGGGGCAGTTTTATCTCCACCTGCTCATTGCAGAAGGAAACATCAGGTAATGGTCAAGGTAGCAGAAGATGTGTGGTGATAACCAATGGCCAAGAAAAAACATGAGCACATCCAGACTGGAAATAACAGCAGAGATAAATGAGTGTCAAAGCTGCTATGCAGTGGTGGCAACTGTGGGAAATCAAGGGTGAAATGTGAAATTTGGACCAAAGTGCTGAGGGGTGACCAGGTGCAGATGGGAGTGGCTGATAGTAACAGAGAGAATGGCCCCTCCTCACCATCTCCAGGGAAACCCACTCAAGTTTATCTCCACCACCATTGCCCTGCTGGGAGCTGGCACCTCTGCTTCCCATTCCCAAAGGCAGCTGATTCCTTTCTGGATGTCTGTGCTAGTGCAGGAGCATGGCAGTGACCCTGCTGCTCTGCAGGCCATTCCCAGGGCAATGGATGCTCACCCACAGCCCTGGTAATCGGTCCCATGGCTTTTAGACAAGCCAAAAGCATCAAAGTGCTCTCCTCAATATCCTACTGATTTTTTTTTTTTTTTTTTTTTTAATCTAATGAACTGGAAGGAAATATGTTGAGTGGGGAGGGATGTCTATATATATTCTGCAAAAGCACCGGTTTCCAAATTTTGGACAGCTGTGTACCCTTTTTTAGCAGCCCCTTCACACAGCCCACACAGCACCCAGGCTCTCGCCTTCAGCTCGTTTGGAAATACACTTCCTTGATTGCAAAATAGTTTAAATCCTTTGACTTAGAAACATTCTTGCTGTTCAAAAAAGATTTTTTTTTTTCAAGCTCCAAAAATACAGAAGGTGCTTCCTGCCACAGCAGCTGCCCTAATTTTGGAGGGGATGGAAGATGGGCAGGGATGAGCAGGGGGGAACCTGGCTCTTGGCTATGGCCACCTGGATGCAGGTGATGAGAAGCTCCCAGGGTGGGAGCTGCTGGCTGTGGGGGCTTCAGCTGGATGCCAGAACCAGGGGTTTGTTCTGGGGTCCCAGCCAGATGTCCCAAATAGGTTGTCCAACTGGCCCCTTGGCATTTGGGTCAGTCAAAGTGAGCTGCTTTCCCAGTTCTGGGGAATAAAATTTTTGGGGTCTAACAGGGAAATAACAATATCAAAAAGTAATCTGAGCTTGACTAACACCATAGTTCCTGACATCATGGAAAAGTTGGTGGCATTTTCCTCAGCTTCTGTCAAGCCAGATTTGGGTAGGACCCTTGCTGGGAGCCCTGGGACAGCCCAGGGGACGGCAGAGCAGGATACCTGTCCACAGATCAGCACTCCAAAAAGTCCATCCATTTACTGCAGCAGGCAGCGGTGCAGGGGAGGGGTCTGGAGCACAACTGAGGAGCAGCTGAGGGAGCTGGGGGCGCTCAGCCTGGAGAAAAGGAGGCTCAGGGCGGGACTTCAACTCTCTACAACTATGTAAAAGGACATTGTAGCCAGGAGAGGGTTGGTCTCTTTTCCCAAGTAACAAGTGCTAGGATAATGGAAACAGCCTCAAGTTGTGCCAGGGAAGGTTTAGATTAGGTATTAGGAAAAATGTCTTTGCAGAAAGTTTGTCAAGCACTGAAACAGGGTTCTCAAGGAAGTGGTAGAATCACCACCCTTGGAGGGATTTAAAAGACATGCAGGTGTGGCACTTGGGATGTGGGTTAGTGGTGGCCTTGGCAGTGCTGGGGTAACAGTTCAACTCGATCTTAGAGCTCTTTTCCAACCTAAACAATCCCATAATTCTGTGATTCCGCCTGCACTTCTGCCACAGGAGGTACTGCCCAGGAGGGATGCCCTGACCCAAGCTGGTGGCCAGTGTGGTTTGCAGGGGTCAGGCTGGCCGTGGTGGTGACAGCCCCGTGTGCAGCTCCTGCGGGGGCAGAGGAGAGCGGCGCTTTCCCCTTTGCTCACAGGCCGGCCTCGGCTGCGGCAGCGCAGTAAGCTGCACTTGGCAAGAGCACAGCTGTTCCTCGAAGGCAAGCAGAGGGTAGCATTGCTATTACTCATCAGTCAGAGACTTTCAGCTGCAATAATCCTCCACTGGCTGTGTGTAGGATCGAGCTGCAGGGTGGGAGGCCCCATGGGAGCTGTTTTGCTGACCCTCAGGCTCTGCTGTGCAGGGCTGGTTCATCCCTACTGCAGGAGGAGCAGGGAGCATAATCCCTGGGATGAGACGTGCAGGGGGAAGGGACAGACAAGGAACAGGACTGCGATGGCCACTTTGGCACCTGGCTGTTGTCTGGCTGCCCATCTCTGCTTGCCTTCCCCTTTCCATGGCCCAGTAAAGGGGATGGGTTGTGGAGCTGACACTTGGCTCCAGGTCCCCTCTGGGTAGATTTGGGGAGGGAGCACTGGTGCAATACACACCATCTTCCTTGCAGCTGTCACGGCTCAGAGATGCCTCTGCCCATGTCCTTCCCTCCCAACACACTGACAGCAACTCCAGTGCTCAGCCATTGTGTGCAGCTTCTTCCATCCTCTCTTTCTGTGTCTATTTTCCACCTGAGAGAGGTCCCAGCACAGAGAAGGGATGAAGTGGAGCAGATGGGAGGCAGAAAACAAGCCCTGTGAGGCAGAGCTCATCTCGGCGAGCTCATTACCCTGTGCTGCTTTTAATCACATTATTGCAGTGTGAAGGCCATCAATATATCACACACATTTAAAATAGAGCTGGGGAAGGACCATCAGCTCCATCAGCCTGAGACAGGCCACAGGAACAGATAAGAATAGTCTGTTGCTGGAAAACACATCACTGGGTGGCTTAGTCAAATGCTATAAATAGCAAGGGATTGAAATAACTGTGGTGGCTTTCAGGGGAGCTGATCTGCAAGCCCGGGGTTGTGCTAAAACTTGCCCAGTTGATGGTAATGAAGTCAATTAGTGTGGAGCAGTTGGCAGCTGAGGAGACTCAGCTGCCTGAGGTGAGTGCAGTCCCCTCTCTGCCTTTCCCTGCAGATGGAGCTGGGAGCTGTGGCGTTAGGTGGGAGTGGTGTTACACCCTGGGAGTGAGGGGAAGGATGCCTGGGGAGCTCCACTTGCTCCCCCAGCCTGGCAGGCATCAGTGTGTGGCCACTGGGCTCCAGAGACATGCCCTGGAGCTGACTGCTTGGGAGTTCCTTTAGTGCTCCTTTTTTGTTTACAGATTATATATATATATATATATATATATATATATATATATATGCGCATCTACACACACGCTAAGCTTCAGAAGCAGCATTGCATTAGCATGTGTGCATTAGTAAACACACATGGAGACAGTTCTGCATCTAGCTTGAGTGGGTTTTTGAGGTAGTTTTAGAGCAAAAAAAAGGCACAATCAAGGAATAAAGTACCCCACACTTTCTGCCCTGTCTGTCCTGGAGGTGGCTGTCAGTGGTGGTGTGGGACACACAACCCCACGCTCTCCCCAGGGATGCCCCTTTGTGCACGCTGCCCCCAGTTTCCCTTGGTCTCAGTCCCTTCCTGGTACTGGGGCACCTGAATTCCCTCTGCTCTGTTCCCACCACAGATGCAGATCTCACAAGCACCTCCTCTGTGTGCTCCATCTCTCCTCCTGATCTCTGGTGCTTCCATCGTCACAGTGCACGCTTTGTTTCCTTGCCCTCTTTTCAAATCCCATCACTGCCTCAGCCTCCTAGGAGAGATAAAGGCTGGGGTGGAGGGAAAACCAGGCCTGTGGTTGTCTGCTGATGGCACATGATTGTTCAGAGCACCCTTTGTGAACATCCCCATGTCAGATTTTGTTGTACATCCTCCCCTCTGTAATCAAGAATCCCAGAGAAGAGCCTTTGGCACTGGTCAGCACACCCCCTTCCACCCGCTGTGTCCCAAAACTGTGGCAGCTCAGTCAAAGGTGCTTGGAGAGGTGTGGGGAGGGGATTTGGGGGGGCTCTGGAGAGTTCAGCTGGGAGAATGGGCAGAATCCAAGGGGGAGTGAGCATCAGCCAGTGTTCAGGCATTGGCATCTGAAATGAGTGAGCACCAGGGTTGCCTGGGGAGGCTGCTGGCTGAGAGAGCTGAGAGAGGGAAGGGCACAGGAGCACCTAGAATGTGGGGAACCTGCCAGGCAGAGCCTGGCATTACCTGAGGTGGGTCTGAAACAGCCCTGGCAGCCAGTGATCAAGCATGACTTAGTCCCTTTCCTTCAACACTGGGCTAAAAACCATGCACAGCACGGTCAGAGCTGCAGTGTTCTTAGCACAAGGATGCAGAGTGTTAGGGAACTGGGATCACACAGTGAGATGCCCCCATTTCTGCTGTGGGAGGGTGTGTGAAAGGTGTCTGCTTGTCAGGAGCCCTCCTAAAGGTAGCTTTCCTGCTAGTGGGGCTGAGAAGAGGTCTTGGGAAGTGATTTTATGAGGTTCTTGTTAATTTGGATCTTGATTCAGATACCAGAAGTGTTTTCCATATTTTCCAGGCATCCATCTGTCACAGTGATGAGCCCTGCACAGTACTTGTCAGCAAATAAATGAAATATTCTGGTGAGATTCACTGCATTTAATGCTGAGAGATGAGATCTGGCTTGCGAGATACTTGTACCTCATGCTGCTTATCTTACTTTGTACAGGTTTTTGTCCCAGTATTTTAGTAGATAGTGTTTTGTTTGTGTAAAATAATGCTGAAGAGCATAAGTAACTGGGCAGAGTCCCAAGGGTCAGATTGTGGGGAGCAGTTTGTGTGGGGATAAAGACCATGGCTGAGCATCTTCCAGGCACTGCAGAGGTTGAGCCAAAGGCCCTAGGGGCTGATGGGGATGGTGGGATTGGTAACCAGCAGCTAACTGGGGATGCTGGGAAGCTTCTGGCACCACTGGCTCCCACCAAGCCTCTCAGACCTCCAAGTCACTGAACAGCGGATTCATGTTTAACTGTGATGCTGAAACTCTCTGGCTTCATCATTAAAAAAACCCAGCGGCACTGGGGGAATTGAGCATTTAATTAACTTGCCAAGTGGTAACGTTGACCAGAATTATGCAGGAAGACTTCTATTTTAGTTAATTACAGTTTTGTTGTCTCCCATTAGTAAATTGAAACAATTGCAGGGTAAGACCCGGTGGAGGTTGGCCAGCAGGGCTGTGGCCACCTGCCAGCCAGCTCTGGAGCTCTGGGGAGGCCAGGCACACCCCCATCCCTGCAGCCCTCACTGCTGACCCCCCTACCCGGGGGGAGCAGGGCAGCCATGGGCACAGCACTTGCTGCCCCTTCAGCAGAGCTGGCAGGAATTGTGGCCAAACCCCTGATGCCATTCACACCGTGCACAGGTGAAACCTGGCATGGTCATTCCCACTTGGGTGCAATGTCTTAAACAAAGCTGCCTTCCCTCAGTCCCTCATGTCCTGCCCCCAGGACTCTGTCCTGCCTCTTGGGACCCCAGCAGCACTGATTGTCTCTCCAGAAACCCACTTTTCCTGTGACTCTTCTGGAAATCCCAGTTTTTTTAGAGGCAAAGAAAGCAGGGAGCCTGAGGAATCAGGGCAGTGACCCTCAAAGGCTGTAAGCTGATAACCAGCTGGGCTGGGCAGCCCCCAGTGGCCTCCCCCCCTGCCTCTGGCTGGCTGTGTTCCAGTGTGCCCTGCCGTGCCAGCGCCTCTTCATTTCAGATGGCATCTCAGGCACACTTTGGTTTCATCCCTCTTCTTAATTATTGATGCTTTCCTCTGCCTGGAGCCCACTCTGCATCCCAGCAGTGTTGCCCATCTTCCCTGCGTGCCACAGCCTTCACCAGCCCCAGCTCCCCATAACTGTGCTCCCCTTGGCTACACCCCCCATGGCCACCACCACAGTTCTAAGGCAGCAAGCCTCAGTGCCAAGCAAAGCCCAATCCCCACCCTGATCAGGGCCAAGGTTTCCAGTATCTTTAAGTGTGGAGACTCAGATGGAAGCTGCTGTGCCTTTGCCATAAGCTCCTTACCCATTTTCCACCCCAACGAGGGGCACCCTGGCTTCCTGGGCATCCACGGGTTTGGACATGTAAAGCACTAAATACAGCCTAATTATTATTATCTTCGTGGGATCTGGTTAATCTCAATGGGGATTTACAAGCTGTTAGCAAAGCAGCCGCTCCTCCAATGTTTGCATTTTTCTCAGGGGCAGCTTAATCCCCTTGGCCGTGTTCTCTGGGAAATGCTTGAGGCCAGGTTATATGGAGGAGGAAGCTGCTTCAGAGCCAGTCCCTGAGAGAGGGAGCAGAGGTGCTGTGGGATAACCAAACACCGGAGCTGATAACGCTGCGGGAGAGGGACAGAGGGACGGATCATTTGTCACCAGCACAAGGCTGGGAGGGGCCTCAGCTTCAGCATCCTCACATCCTAAATCCCCCTGGGATTTAGCCCTCAGACACATGACAGGTGTCAGTGCTGGGGTTGATGGGGCTGCAGAGGTCTCTTAAAGATGGAACCAAGAGCTCAGAATGGTTTACCAGAGGCATTCCCACTGGCTTGGGCAGCTTTGCTTGCCTCCACCTTCCCACAGCTGCCGTGGGCAGGATTTCTCTCTCCCTCATGTGCATGTGGGAGCTGGGCAGCTCACAGCTGCTGCTGCTGGAGCGTTCACTGCAGCCACTGTGAGCTGTGATGGCAAATGCTGCGCTGGCTGCTGCAGCACGGTCTGTGCTCACACACAGCTCCACGTGGCACTGGCTGTGACAGGGATGGGGCTCTCCCACAGCTCAGGAAAATTCAGCTATCCCTTCGCTGCTTTTCTGCCATAACCTCACAGTGATTTTCCACAGGGATTCAGATTGAAGCACAGAGTGCAGGACTGTCAGCAGGGTCTTTTCAGCATATAAGATCCCAGAGGTGCTGAAGGAAAAGCCAGTAAAAGAAAATGCAAACTCAGCATGTGCCAGTCTCTCAATCTGAGTGTCTCTGGGGCTTGGCAGGCACCTCTCACAGCTGGCAAAGCCCAAGGACCTTCTCTGCTTGCCTTTCCTTGGTTCCTGCCTTCCCACTGTAGCCTGGCCTTCCTGCCTGCTTTGAAAGACAAGGGGCATTTCAGAGTGGAGCTCCACAATCTTTTTGGCAGAGCTATTTTTAATAGAGATTGTTCCTTTATCCACTTCCCGGTGCGGTCCCATGAAGAGTCGAGCTGTCACATCTACGAGAGCAGGATGGCAGGGTGAGCTGCTCAAACTGGGGCAGCTGCCAAGAGGAATGGCTGCAGAGCCACAGCTGGGAGGAACCTCAGGGAGGAGCCTCAGACCAACCTGCAGAGACATCAGATCATAGAATCGTAGAACGATTTGCGTTGAAAGGGACCTTCATCTCATTCCCTAACCCCTCTGCCATGGGCAGGGTCACCTTCCACTAGACCGGGTTGCTCAAAGCCCCATCCAGCCTGATCATGAACACTTCCAGGGATGGGCATCCCCATTGAATAGATTAGTACTTGGCTTGTCTGGTTGTGGAGGAGCCCTAAGCCTCGTGCTGATGAGATCACACCAGCAGTGACACCTGCCTCTCCATGGGCTCCTTGAATGGGCCCTGATTGGCACTCAGCACCTGCAGCACTGGTGGCCAGTGTTGGCCTTCCATGGTCTTTCTGGCTTGAATTTTTCTCTGGAAGGGCAAAAGCAGTTGTGCCCATCACATATGCAGAGCTCCCCAGTCACCAAAGTCTGGCAGGCTGGGACATCATGAGGATATCCAATGCCCCATTCAGGGAGGGTGTAAAGGATCTGAGTGAGGCAGGCTGGGTAGTTCAAGGCAAGCTGATCTTCTCAAGCTCCTTCAGGACCATGCTGGGAGCTGGTGTGGTGGTGTGGCAGACAGGTATGGGCAGGAACTGAGCTGAGCTTTGCCCTGGCACATCCAACCCATCCCCTGTGCATTGTGCCCTGCCCTCACTGCCTGCATCAGGGAGGGAGCTCTGGCAAAGAAAAATGGGATTCCTGAATGAAAAATGAAAGGTCGTGTATTTCCATGAGGCATGGTTTCAATTTGTGTCACACAATCACATTTCCTTCTGCGGTCTGGAATAATTACAAAGCAGAGTGGGGCAAGCAGATCTGATTCAGAGGCACGGGAATGAGTTCTGAAATAAAAGAAGACAAATGCAATCATTAAGATACAATAGGCTGCACTTGCCCCTTAATTAGACTTTCTCTTTGATTAAGCAGTAATTAAATATTACCGTGCTGAAAGGGATTTTTTTAATGGCCCTCCAAAGCCCTAATGTATTCTTAAGATGTTTGTGTGAAGAGCAGGGGCTGCTGCAGGGTGCTGGGTGTGGGAGGATGTTTTACACCTGCCCCTTTCCTACAGGAGCAGCCCTCCTGCCCCTCTGCTCCCTGGAAAGCGTGGGGCTGGATGGCTGCTCCTGGGCAGGATTGCTGCAGAGGTGAAGGAAAATGTGTCTGTGGGAAAGCCCTGCTGCTCCTGGCCACCACCAGCTGCAAGGCATCTCCAGCATCTCCTCATAACCTGGAGACTCCTGGAGACTCCTGCAGATGACAAGGCTGTCACAGTTCTGCTGTCCCATAGGTATGGGATTTAGAGTCATAGATTAGAATCACGGAATTGTTCAGGTTGGAAGAGACTCTTGAGATCATGGAGTCCAACTGTTATCCCAGCACTGCCAAGGCCACCACTAAACTCTGTCCCTAAGCACCACATCTACACATCTTTTAAATCCCTTCAGGGATGGTGACTCCACTGCTTCCCTGGGCAGCCTGTTCCAGTGCTTGACAACCCTTTCAGTGAAGAAATTTTTCCTAATACTCAATCTAAACATCCCCTAGTGCAACCTGAGGCTATTTCCTCAATGTCATTTTGATGAACCCAATCTTCTCCAGGCAGACCATGGCCTCTGGGATCCCAGGGCACACAGCCCTGGCCCCAGGCTGGTCCAGATGAAGACCAAGAACCACCTCTCAGACAGCATGACAGCTCCTCAGGGCCAGCCACCCATTGAGGTTGACCACCCTGAGCTTTGGGAGCCAGGGAGCAGCAAAGGAGAGGTCTGGGGAAAGAACCTGGAGCATATTGTGCTGTTAGCAGCAAAACTGAAGAGATTTAAAATGCTGAAACATCTAAAGTGAAGGGAATGTCAGGCCCCTATTCCTGGACATTCCTGGGTGGGTAAAAATAGCCCTTGGGCGACCCGGGGGAGGAAAGTGCTTCTGATCTCTTAATGCAGAGCCCCTGCCTTAGCCCTGTGGGCTCTCTGCCACTCAGCCCCGCTTGCCTCTGCTTTTTCCAGGCCATAAAACAACAGCTCTTGCTGAGAATTTCACTAGACAAGATTGTCTTGTTCTTTTCCTGCACAGCATGTACTTTGGGTAATATCTTTGGGAAATTCTGGCATACTTGTGTAGCCAGTATTTTTGTTAACCTAGAAAAAAGAGCCATAAGTGATATGATTATGCTATTAAACCTTTATTGTATCAAAGAAAACAAATCAGAGCGAGAGAGGAGCTGTATGGAGCTGAGAAGTGTTAAGCTATGGTAGTAATATGCCTTTGATTGTTTAATTTCACTTAAAACTGAAATACCACAAGGCTGAAGAATGAAAGAGCTGGTGATGCTGAGGGATTGTGGGGGAGAGTGTGCAATCCCTGTGCTGCAGCCATGGTACCTCTGGCTGGACATCTCTGATTTCTGGACAAGGGTAGGGATGGGTTGAAGCTGGATGTGGATGGTTTGCAGGGTATGGCTATGATGCTGCATGCCCCTCCACAGCCGGTTATTTGATTTGGGTGGGCCGAATCCTCTGCACCATTGCCAGGTGTCCCACCAGCAGAGCTCCTCCATGAGATCCCTGCTGGGCTGAAGCTCCCAGAATTTCAACAGAACTTTTCCTTCCATTCTTTTGCAGAAGAACGAATGGCTGTGCTTGAACTGCCAAACTCAGCGGCTGCTCGAAGGGAGCCTCGGCGACCCTGCCCCAATGCCACTGCCTACCCCAAAGCCGCCATCCAGCGGCTCCCCGCGGCACCAGCCGCCCGCCGCCGGCCAGCAGAGAGCGCCCACGCCGGCACCCGTGCCCGCCGAGCCAGCGCCCCCCGAGCAGCAGCCCTCGCCCGCCAGGAGCCTCCGGGCGGCTGAGCAGAGCAGGACCCCGAGCCCTGCCCCAGCGGAGAAGAAGCCCCCACCGCCAGCAGAAAAGAAGCCCCCGGTGCCGGCAGAGGAAAAGCCCCTGCCCAAAGCTGCCCCGGAGCCTTCTAGAGCTCCTGAGAGCGTCGCTCCAAAGGGGAAGAGCATGACCCCCAAACAAGAGGTGGAGAGAAAGGAGAGCCAGGCACTCCCCGAGGCGCCGCGGGCAAAGGAGCAGGAGGTGAGCACTCAGGGATCATCCAGCTCCGAGCATCCCTGGGCACCACACCCTGGCCAGGCTGGCGTGCTACTGAGCTGTGCCTCTGTCAGTAGTTGTGCCCACAAATGGGGAAGGACCTTCACAGGCTCCAGGGCAGCATGCTGATATTTGCCTTCTTTTTATTAGGATTACATCAATTCAGGCAAAATGCGATAGTTCAGGTCATGTCTGGCCTCTGCATTTCTTTTAAATAATATAATGGTAGTTGGGATTTGTTGTCAAATGGAAAACTCATTTTCCAGCATTCCATGTTGCAGCAGTGGGTGTTTTTCATGCTCTTTATCCCACCTTTTCTAAAATTCATAACAATTTGGGGAAATATTTGGCTACCTTGGGATGGTGTTTCCCCACAAGCAACCATCCCAGCAGCAGCCAGCAGAGCCCCCCATGGGGAGGGGACATGGCAGAAGGTCCCCACCAGCTGGGAGTGAATGGCTGCCCCCCTCACTGCTGTGCAGCCCCCAGGGAAGAGGCTCCTTGGGTCCCCAAAATCAAGTGGTCTGTGGTGCCTCTGGCAGGGTGGCAGGTCCTGCCAGTAGCACCAGGGCTGGGTGTGATGGCACAGTCCCCATGGCTCAGTCCCTCACACTGCCTAATTGTCAAACCAATTAAAAGGGGCTGTTTATTTCTTCTGGCATCTAGCAAGGATCCTGGGGCCAGCACTGCTTCTGAAGGGTGCCTTGGGGGCTGGGGGCCCAGTTTTTCAAACGTATTTATTAGTCCCCCAATGTATTTATGCCCAGGGCCATTTGCTGTACCATCCCCTGCTTGCAGCACACCTTCTATTAGCACAGACAAGTTACTGATGTGCCACTGAATTGGGGGACACAGGATGGTCCCCCTCCTTTGCTCTGGGCTCGCTCCCAGTGGTGCCCAGACTTTTTGTGTGCTCCTTGGGAGATGGTTTGGGGGAAGTAGGAGCAGCAGCTCAGGAGCTGCCTGGATCTGACGCTGTGTTCTCCCTTGCCTGCAGGATGGCAGCAAGCCTTACCCCCCAGACCTGTCCCGCAGCCCCCAGAGCCTCAGCGACACCGGCTACTCCTCCGATGGCATCTCCAGCTCACAGAGCGAGATCACCGGCCTGGTGCAGCAGGAAGAGGAGAAGCTGAGCAGCACAGGGCTGGCTGGGCAGAGCCCCCCCAGCCCCTCTGAGCTCACCAAGCTGGAGAGCAGCATGCGGCCTCTCCTGGAAGGCCGGGGTGCACCCACACAGTCCCCTGAGCGCAGCAAGAGCCGCACAGAGCCGCAGGAGGACCAGCGGCAACAGCAGCGGCCGCGGTACCTCTCCATCACCCCTGAAGCCTTTGACTCAGACGAGGAGCTGGAGGACATCCTGGAGGAGGATGAGGAGTGGGAGAACCAGCGGGAGCGGCGGGAGAGTGCAGAGTCCTCAGATGAGTTTGGCAGCAAGCTGCGGCATGACTATGTGGAGGACAGCAGTGAGGGAGGCTTCTCCCCAGTGCCCCCCCGGACCAAGGGCCAGGAGGCAGAGGTGACAGATGAGGAGTTCATGCGGAGACAGATCCTGGAGATGAGTGCTGAGGAGGACAACCTCGAGGAGGAGGAGGAAGGCTATGGGCGCACCAAGTACAGCATCCCCAAAGCTGGGCAGAAGAGCGAGGCAGAGAAGGGCAAAGAGCCAGCGTCGGCCAAGCGGCGCCTGCCACATGGTGCCAGCAGCATGTACACAGGAGAGGAGAGCAAAGACGTGGAGGCAGTGGAGGGTGATGACTTGAGCACAGCCCAGGGCGGGCTGCGGCGATTCAAGACCATCGAGCTGAACAGCACAACTGGCTATGGCCGGGAGATGGAGATTGGCCAGGAGCCAGATACCAGTGTGGACCGGGAGCCCGAGCTGGAGATGGAGAGCCTGACAGGCTCCCCTGAGGAGCGCTCACGGGGCGAGTACTCCTCCACCCTGCCAGCCACAACGCCCAGCTACACCTCGGGCACCTCACCCACCTCCATCTCCTCTCTGGAGGAGGATAGCGACAGCAGCCCCAGCCGCCGGCAGCGCCTGGAGGAGGTGAAGCAGCAGAGGAAGGCTCGGCATCGCTCACATGGCCCCTTGCTGCCCACCATTGAGGATTCATCTGAGGAGGAGGAGATGCGGGAGGAAGAGGAACTCCTGCGGGAGCAGGAGAAGATGCGGGAGGTGGAGCAGCAGCGCATCCGGAGCACAGCGCGCAAGACCAAGCGTGACAAGGAGGAGCTGAGGGCCCAGCGGAGGAGGGAGCGCTCCAAAACCCCCCCCAGCAATCTCTCCCCCATCGAGGACGCCTCCCCCACAGAGGAGCTGCGACAGGCGGCAGAGATGGAGGAGCTGCACCGCTCCTCCTGCTCCGAGTACTCGCCTTCCATTGACTCAGAAGCAGAGAGCTTTGATGCTGTGACCTCCAAGCTGTACAAGTCTGGCAGCGAATACAACCTGCCCACTTTCATGTCACTGTACTCCCCGACAGAGAAGGTGGAGAGTGCTGCCAGCCAGCCCATCAGCAAACCCCTGAAAAGCGCCGAGGAAGCCTATGAGGAGATGATGCGGAAGGCAGAGATGATGCAGAAACAGCAGGTCCAGCAGGCCCAGCCTGCCTCTTCCTACAGCAGCACCTTCCAGCAGGTTGGCTACCGCAGTACTGAGGGCCAGAACGGCTTTGACTACCAATACGGCGAGGAATACCAGTACGATGGCGGCCTCACGCGCCCCTCCCAGCCCGACTATTCCAGTGCCCTGCCAAAGGCAGGAGCAGTGTACGAGGAGATCCTGCAGACCTCGAAGAGCATCTCCAGGATGCACCAATCCTCTTCCTTTGACCTGGCCCTCAAGCAGGGTGAGAAGGTGAAGGGGCAGGAGGAGACATACCAGGAGAAGCGTTTCCTCAATGCAGAGAGCGCCTACGCTGACCTGCTGAAGCAGAACGGTGGCCCACTGACCCCTGGCACAAGCCCCACACAGCTCTCTGCTCCTGTCTCCTTCGCCAGCTCCGACAGCAGCACTGGCAAGACTATTCCTGATGTCCGGGTCACTCAGCATTTTGCAAAAGAGGGACAAGACCTAGGCAAGCTCCAGAGTGCCCCGGCAGCACCCAGCCCAGTATCCAAGGTTACTACCACTCCTTATGCTTACAGCAAAGGCACCAGCACAGTGACAACAGCAGCAGGCAGCCCTGGGAGTGCGCTGCAGAGCTACAGCTCACCAAGTCCAGAGGCCCCATCCATAGCTGGGAGAAGCTACACTCCATCAAAGAGCACTGTCAGCTATGGCTCACAGACCGAGGATACCACCAGAACCAGGACGGTGGAGATTAGCGTGCAGACAGCCAGGGAGAAGATCCCAGCCGTGAGTGACAGCAAGCCCACACTGCCCAAGACATACACCTTCTTCAAGAGCTCCAGCCCTCCGCTCTCACCCACCTCACCCACACAGAGTCCCACCCGCACCACAAAGGCCACGGCAGAGTTTTCCACACAGACACAGAGCCCAGTGCTCTCCTATGATGGTCCTTCTGCTGCTGCTGCTGGCCCGGACACCTCTTCCCCCATGGTGGCGCAGGGGACGCAGACGCCGCATCGGGCAGGCTCGCCACGCCTGACTCGGCAGGCGTCCTCACAGGACTCCCCCTTCATGGTGATCACACTGGCGGCTGATGCAGCCAGCCAAACCAAGCCAGTCAGCTCTGGCGCCTTGACATCTCCCACTTCGTCCCCCACCAGGCCAAGCCGGCAGCTGCTGGCACATGGTTACACCCAGACACCGGAGCCAGAGCAGCCGACAGGTGCCTACATCAGGGCACAGCCAGTGAAGGACCACGCCCAGAAAGCACCTGCCGTGACTTCAGCTGCTGATGGCATCACAGGACTGTACAGCTGGGGAGCACTCCCTGCAGAAAACATCTCCCTCTGCCGCATCTCCTCCATCCCCGGTACGTCCCGGGTGGAGCCAGGCCCCAAGGTGCCAAGCAGCAATGCTGTGGACTTACGGACTGCATTGAAGTCTGCCCCCATCATCATAACAGACCAAGGCATGGATCTCACATCCTTGGCCACTGAGGCCAGGAAGTACTGCCTGACCCTGGACCACATCCCCAACCGGCAGTCCACAGCCATCCAGCCCTTGATCATCAACCTCAATGCCCAGGAGCAGCCCCACGCCATCATCGCAGCAGCCAGCACTGCCAGCCTGGCCATCGCCTCTCCCATGATTCTCTCGCAGTCCAAGCAACCCATGGTCTATGGAGACCCTTTCCAGAGCCGTGTGGATTTCGGGCAGGGGACCGGGAGCCCAGTGTGCTTGGCGCAGGTGAAGCAGGTGGAGCAGGGTGTCCAGACAGCCACTGTCAGAGCCAGTGGGGTGGCCAGTGGCAAGCCCGAGCCTCCTGCTGTCCCCCAGACCAAATTTGCAAGGTACGGCATGCCAGGCCAGATGGTGAAGAAGGACGTGCTCCTCACACAGACCGGTGGGGCACAGAATGCCAGTGGCCTCCCACAGGCCTTCCCACCAGAGCCAGGATCGGAGGTGTACCGGGCAGTGCCAGTAGAGCTGAAGAGCCAGAGCCCTCTCCTTGCCCTGGGTGGCAAGAAATCCCAGGTGATGATGGTGCAGATGGAGGAGGCAGCGACTGGCCCAGTGACCAAAGTGCTGAAGGAGGAGGGGCCAGCCAATGTCCTGGACCTCACGGGCGTGAAGCCAGAGAGCCAGGTGGCCTGCTGTGACATGGTCTACAAGTTCCCCTTTGGTGGCAGCTGCACGGGTGCTTTCAACCCCACCTCCAAGATGCCAGAGAAGAAAACCGGGGAGGCGGCAGTGATGCCTGGTCGGAAAGCTGGTGGACCAATGTATGGCAGCAGAGAGCCAGAGCTGCAGGAGACCTTCCCTTACCGGGAGCAGCCGGCCCCGGCACCTGCGCTCTACGAGGAGCAGAAGTTTTACCCAGCCAGCGCCTTTGGACGACTCTACTCCTCCATGTCAGACACAAACCTCTCTGAAATCGGAATGAGCTACTACCACACAAAGGGGGATCAGCCCTTCCCTGCCCCAGCAGGTGATGCCGCTGTGGACCTCAGCACCATGAAGCACTCCTACAGTGTGGGCTTTGCCGAGGGGGGTTACCTGGGCCAGGGGCCACAGTACGGCTCTTTTTCTGACCTCCGCCAACCAGGAGAGCTGCTGAGCCACCCCTTCCCCATGCGGAGGTACAGCTCAGCCTCCAACCTCTACTCTGACTACCGTTTCTCACACCGGGGGGACCTGGCCAGCTTCCAGGAGTCCAGCCTGGCCCACTACAGTGCCACCACGGCACGTGAGATCAGCCGCATGTGTGCTGCCCTCAACTCCATGGACCAGTACGGGGGCCGGCATGCCAACGGCCCTGATGTGCTGCCTTATGGCCCCAGCACCGGGCAGGGGGCCACAGGGGGGCTGGCAGCTCAGCAGCAGGGCCCTGTACCCCCCAAACCCGGTGGGATGTACAACCCCACCTTCCCTGAGGGACGGCAGGGCTTCAGCAACCTGGCCCAGTACAACGTTCCTGGTGTCCGCCTGGGCGCCATCCGGCAAATGCTTCCTTCCACTGCAACCGTGCGGGCTGCCGACGGCATGATCTACTCCACCATCAACACCCCCATCGCCTCCACCCTGCCCATCACCACCCAGCCGGCCTCGGTGCTGCGGCCCATGCTGCGTGGGCTATACAGACCCTATGGCCCAGGTGGTGTGGCTGCAGTCCCACTGGCCAGCTTAGCCAGGCTGCCAGTTGTCACCCCCCGTGTCCCGCTTGCAGCACAGGGCCTCTACCGCTTCCCGGCCCCAGGTCGGCCGGCCCCAGCAGCCTCGATGATGGAGACACCCGTCTACCTGGGGAAGCCCATCGCCAGCACAGCCCCGGCAGCGGTGGGAGCTGCTCCTGCTGCCAAAGCACCCGCTGCCCCCGCCGCACCTGCCAGTGGCTTGCAGAGAGCAGAGCCGCCACCAGCTGCCCCCCGTGCAGAGGCACCAGCAGCACCAGCAGCCCCCAAGGAGAGCGGGCCAGTGGCCACAGCGCCCAAGCCACCACTGGATGGAGCTCAGCGGGAGGAGAGGGAGCGGGAAGAGGAGCGTCAGCGCAAGCAGCAGGAGCACGTGCTGCAGCTGGAGCGGGAGCGCGTGGAGCTGGAGAAGCTGCGGCAGCTGCGGCTGCAGGAGGAGCTGGAGCGGGAGCGTGCTGAGCTGCAGCGGCACCGGGAGAAGGAGCAGCTGCTGGTGCAGCGGGAGCTGCAGGAGCTGCAGTGCATCAAGCAGCAGGTGCTGCAGCAGCAGCAGGAGGAGCGGCACGCGCAGCTGGCGCTGCAACGGGAGCAGCTCGCCCAGCAGCGCCTCCAGCTCGAGCACATCCACCAGCTCCAGCATCAGCTGCAGCAGCAGCTGGAGGAGCAGAAGCGGCAGAAGACCATCTTCCCCACTCCTGTGGAGCCCACTGCCCGCCCACCCGAGGGGCCCGCTGAGGCACCGCGGGTGCTGCCGCACAATGGGCAGGCGTGGCCCCCAGCGGGCCAGACACCCCCAGAGGGGCCTGCCGGTCCCCGCTACCCCATGCCACAGCGGCCACTCAGCAGCTCAGCCTCAGACATGTCACTTCAAGTCGAGGAGTCCTGGGAGCCCGGCCGGGGCATCAAGAAGAGGAACTCAATGCCACGGCTGAGGGATGCCTACGAGAAGGAGACCTTTGCGGCACGGAAGATGGCGGACAGCAGCGTGCAGACAGATGAGGAGGACGGCGAGGAGCGGTTCATGCTGTCGCGGCGGCGGCGGACGCGGCGCAGCGCTGACTGCAGTGTGCAGACGGATGAGGAGGACAGCGGGGAGTGGGAGCAGCCCGTGCGCCGCCGGCGCTCCAGGGCCTCACGGCACACTGAGGCCAGCACCGAGGGCAAGACAGACGGGGCAACCCGCACAGCCAGCGTGGGTATCCAGACCATCAGCGACTGCTCAGTGCAGACAGAGCCCGACCAGCTCCTCCGCGTCTCCCCCTCTATTCACATCACCACCCATGACCCCCGAGTGGAGATCGTGAAGTACATCTCAGCCCCAGAGAAGACGCAGCGGGGTGAGAGCCTGGCCTGCCAGACAGAGCCAGAGCCAGCTCCCCAACCTGGAGTTGTGGTCCCCCAGCTGACGGTGCCCACCACCATCCCACCCTACTCCACCAGCCTCCAAATAGTGAGCACAGGCCCCCTGGACCCCCACACTGTCCGGCAGCAGACCCTGGGCAAGTTTGAGAAGAAGAAGCCAGATCCCCTGGAAATTGGTTACCAATCCCATCTGCCGGCCGAATCCCTCTCCCAGCTGGTGACCCGCCAGCCACCCCGCTCTCCCCAGGTCCTCTACTCACCCGTCTCCCCGTTGTCCCCCCATCGCCTCCTGGAGTCCTCCTTTGCCACCAGTGAGCGGCTGAACAAGGCCCACGTCCCCCCACAGAAGCACTTCACCACCGACTTAGCCCAGCGCCAGCAGACGCTGCCGCGCCCCATCAAGACCATGCAGCGCTCCCTGTCCGACCCCAAGCCCATCAGCCCCACCTCTGAGGAGGCCGGCAAGGACAGGTTCTCCCTTTACCAACACCCGCTGCTCCCCAGCTCACAGGTACGTCACCACAGGGAACAAGCTTACCCTCAGGGAACAGCCCTGGGAGGCACCTCGGGACATTGTGGTTTCATTAGTCCTGTGGCAATTAATATTTCAAAAGGCCGGTCCCCGCGGCAGCTGATGGCAGACAGCAGGCACAGACGTGCATGCCAACACCAGCAGCTGGAGGGAGGCCCTGGAGGTCCATTGGCTGCATGAGCCTGTCTGCAGGCAGGAGATGCTGTGGGTTGGCAGCATCAGGGCTGTCCCCTGCTCCAGATGGGTCCCCCTTCTCTCTCGAGGAGCGACCACCATGCACGGCTCCACTTAGGGTTGTGGTGGCTCTTGCTCACACCTTTGCCTCCTCACACCAGGGTTGCCTTGGGCAGTCAAGTGCCCAGCCAAGAAGTCCCGGGGCAATTCCTGGGGCAGCAGCACCCACCAGCAATCCCCCAAGTCCCTCTGCCAAGTGCCCACGGACAGAAAGCATTTTTTGCAGCAGAGGGTATGCACGTGGCCAGCTCAGCGCTTGGCCGGCTGCCACCCCTGGTAATTACTCACAGAAAGCGCCCTGCCTGTTACTTCCATCCTATTTATTGCGCTTTTACATAAACGCTGCTTTCTCAGTGCATGGGGGAACACGTGCACAGCGGGATGCCTCACCCCAGCCCCTAGGGCACGGGAGGACCACTGCAGTGCTTGGGGTGGGACGTGGAGGGGACACCCACCTGCCCCCCTGACCGGATGTCCCTTGGCTTTGCAGGTGGGGGGGCTGCAGTCAAGCTCGCTGGCACGCAAGGTGAAGCGGACACTGCCCAGCCCACCACCTGAGGAGCCCCACGTCCCCTTGGCGAGCCCAGCTGCCTCCCAGCTCTACCTGAGCAGCCTGGCTCCCAAGGCCACCGCGCCTGTCACTAAGGCCAGCCTACTGAAGGAGCTGGACCGCGACCTGAGGCTGGTGGAGCATGAGGCCACCAAGCTGCGGAAGAAGCAGGCGGAGCTGGACGAGGAGGAGAAGGAGATCGATGCAAAGCTGAAGTACCTGGAGCTGGGCATCACCCAGCGCAAGGAGTCGCTGCTGAAGGATCGGGTTGGTGGGCGGGACCACCCCTACCTGCGCTACCCCGGGGATCGGCGCGACTACCTGTCAGACAGCGAGCTGCACAGCCTGCGCCTCGCTGCCTACGACAGCGCCGGCCTGCGCCCTGCCGGGCAGTACCCCGACTACACCGCCGCCGCCGCCGCTGCCGCCGCCGCCGCCTCCTATGGCGCCTACCCATACCCTGCCCCGCAGGGCCCCACCGCCTTCCCACCACCACGCCTCCAGCACCCCCAGTACCCCACAGCCAGCACCTCACAGGATGGCTTGCCAGCAGCTCCACTGCCCACCTTCACTTCACCTGGTGGCTTCTCGGCCCCCGGAACTGCATACCCAGAGCTGGGCACCCCAGCCCAGCCAGGCTTCCAGCCCCCAAACCCCTACCAAGCCCCAAGCGCCTTCGCTGGGGCAGCCACCATGCCGGCGGCACAGCCCACCCTCTACCAGAGCCCGGCAGACATAGCTGGTGGGCACCAGAAGCCGCGGCAGACTTCCTTGGCTGACCTAGAACAGAAGATCCCCACCAACTACGAGGTAATCGGTGCAGCCACCAGCTCCTCTGCCGTGCCTGACGTCACCTTCAGCACTGCACCAGCGAGCAGTGGCTATGAGCAGTACAAGGCACCTGAGAGCCGGCCGGCTGAGAGAACCAGCACAGCACCGGGCCCCTCAGCCAGCTACTCTTCCGAGTCCCTCTACACCAGTCTGGAGCAAAACATCCCCCGTAACTATGTGATGATCGAGGACATCAGCGAGCTCACCAAGGAGAGTCCAGCAGTGGACGGGCAGAAAGCAGAGCCAGTGGGCATGAGCACCGATAGCCGCCACAGCAGAGAGAAGAGTGATCTAGGGGACACCGAGGGCTCCAGCCGTCCCTGCTGCTACACCAAAGCTGAGGAGGAGTCTGAGGAGGACATCTATGATCACCATGGCCCCGACCATCGTGGGAAGAACAGCTACTACCGGGGCACAGAAAGCAATGGCAGGGTGTCAGGGAGCTCCACCAGCTCAAGCTACTACTATGGGGACAGTGAGTACCGGCACTCCTCACGGATGGACAAGCACAGCTCTGGCACACCACTACCGAAGCATTCATCCAAGAACCTGGCACCTGCTGTCATCTCCTCCAAGCGCAGCAAGCACAGGAAGCAGGGCATGGAGCAGAAGATCTCCAAGTTCTCCCCCATTGAAGAAGCCAAAGATGTAGAGTCAGACCTGGCCTCCTACTCAACAACCACCTCAATTGGCAGCAGCAATGTGGCCTCCAGGGCCAAGAAGCTGCAGGATGAGATCACCTACGGCCTGAAGAAGAACGTCTATGAGCAGCAAAAGTACTACGGTGTCTCCAGCCGGGATCTGGTGGATGAGGAGGAGCGGGTCTACTCTTCCAGCAGCAGAACTCGCTCCTCTGGCTATGGGGTGGAAAAGTCCTCCAGCCGGGAGATGGGTGGCCGGAGCAAGTCCTATGAGCGGGAGAGCATGGAGCGCTCCCAGAAAGTCAGCTCCAAGCCCTCATCCCTCAGCATGAGCCAGAGCCGTGGGCGGGCGCCCATGCGCTCGCAGCACTCGGAGGAGGAGAGCCCTGTCAGCCCCATGGGGAAGTCAATGGGGGGGTCACGCACTGCAGGAGGGCCGGGCCCCCAGTCAGCAGGGGACCCCTGCTCCCAGTTCTGCTCCAGCCACTCGTTGCCTGATGTGCAAAAGCACATCAAAGACGTGCCAAGGAGTCACTCGTACAAGCACGAGGAGGGCTACGGCATGGATGATGCCCATTGCGTTGTCTCGGACAGCGAAGGTAACAGCTCCCCGTGGTGACCACCCCAGAGCATGGCACTTCCCCGGGGCATGCCCGTCCGCTCGTACGCAGAGACACTCTCACCGCCTCAGTTTGCTTGACACGTGCCTTCCTCCCCCTGCCCTGGGTGTTCGGTGTTAGCCGGTCCTGCACGGTGCCCTGCTGTGCCGCGTCCCATCCCCACCGGCACGTGCTGTCCCCTGCGCGCGTGCCCGCTGCTTGTCCCTCCCACTTCATTGCATGGCTTCCGCCCGCGCAGCCTCGAGCGAGAGATTGACTGTGGTTTGTTTTTGGTTTCTGAAGCCTATCATTTGGGTCAGGAGGAAACAGACTGGTTTGATAAGCCCAGGGAGGCGCGGGCAGAGAGGGTCAGGCACTACGGTGGCCACTCTTCCTCACAGAAGAGACCCCCAGTTAAGCACACCTACCACGATTATGACGAGCCCCCCGATGAAGACCCGTGGCAGCACGACGACTACCCCCAACACCGCGAGCACCGGCACCACAGGGAGTACGATCGCCACGCTGGCTCCTCCCGCCACGCCAGCGACGAGCCCCCACGCCGCTCATCGAAGCAGCACCCACGAGAATCTGGCCGCCATGAGCCCCGTGGCCATGGGCCTTCAGCCGGCCCCAAGAAGGCGCAGCAGCCCGAGTCCCGCGCGCCTTACGGCCCCAGCTCCGCTGATTACGCCCCGTCATCCCGCCCCGCTGCTCACCACCATGGCACTGAGACCCCCAAGGCACAGAAACCTTCCCAGCCGCATGGGCCGGCCACGCCAGCGCCGAAGCAGGAGCCCCTCACGCACCCGCAGCAGCCAGCGGCCAGGCAGCAGCAGGCAGGGCAGCCGGCAGCGCGGCAGCAGCCGGCAGCACGCCAGGCTGCCCAGCCAGCAAGCTCGGCACAGCCTGAGACCAGGGGCAGGACACAGGGAGCCCCCTCATCCCGGCCACCGCAGCAGCAGCCAGGGCCGGCCCAGGCAGCAGGGAAGGCACCGGCCACGCTCCATGCACAGCCGGGCGGACACCCAGCACCGGCAGTAAGTATGGGCTTAGCTGGCCAGGCTGCATCCTGACCCCACAGCTCTGCCTGGAATCGGCACAGCTGGCTGTGGCCAGGGGCTGGCAGGGGAAGTGTTGGGAATGGGAGCCATGGAGTAAAGTGTATCCCACTCACACACCCAATACAGACACCCATAGGTGCTGTGGAAGCTGCCATCCCCTCGAGGGGACCCAGGAGGGGACATCACTATGTCCTGGATGCCTTGCTGTGTCTTCTGGGGTTGTGGAGCAGTGTTGGGGGGTTTCAGTGTCACCTCCCGGCCTGGGCCACCCCTAGCAGATGCTCTATTGGGAGGGTGAGCCCTGAGAGCTGTTTTCTCCTTTCCAGACAAAAGTGGAGCCGACAGACACGTCCAAACCTGCAGCAAAAGTGCCACAGCAGCCGGGGAGAGCACCGTCAGCACAGCCCCTGGGAGCAGCAGGTCAGTGAGCCCCAGTGGCACTGTGCCATCTGTCCCGCCTCATGCCAGCTGCCTGGCACCCCAAAGCTCGGCTGAGCTCTCCCAGCCGGGCCTGTCTCCTGCTAACAGTGGCTTCGTTTGTCCCCCAGCAGACAGCAAGGCCGGTCCAAGGGCGGCTGGGCCACGTGGTCCCGCAGGCATGGCCACAGGGCAGCCCGGCGGGGAAGGAGAGAGTGTCTTCTCCAAAATCCTGCCGGGGGGGGCAGCGGAACAAGCAGGCAAACTAACTGAAGGTGAGGGCTGCTCCCGGGATGGGGACAGGGCGATGGTGCTCTTCTGCACTCCGAGATGGAGTCAGGCACCTTGGGGATGGCTGGGTGCAGCCAGTGGGATGCAGTGCTCCCACAGTTCGGGGCCCAGGGAGGTGGGGGACCAGGGTCACTACACCATCCTGACACCTGTCCTGGCTTCCCCACAGCGGTGTCAGCTTTCGGCAAGAAGTTCACTTCGTTCTGGTGAGAGAACGGCACAAGGTGAGTGCAGCCAGCAGCGGGCACTGTGCCGTCAGCTCTCCCTGCCCCGGCCGTGCCTGATGCCCTCCTCCTCCCTTCCACTGCAGGAGTTTGGGAAGTGAGTGGAGATTTGAGTCGTTGCAGTGGAAAAACCTATGAAGAAGCCAATGAATTCAGCACGCGGCGCCAGACTCTGAGTATAACGGTGAGTGTACAGGGCACACCCGCACACCAGTCCCCTCCGCCGTTCCACCTCTGAGGTTCCAGCAGCACCACTGTCCCCCGAGCACCTGCTGAGCCCTGCTTTGCCATACTCCCAGCCTCCAGGCTGGGAAAGACACAGCATAGACCCATCCCCTTCGTGCTGGGCCACTCATCGCCATCTTCGTCCCCAGGTGCTGGCCCCAAGCCAAGGCGTGGAGGCTTGGCCTTGTTCCACTGTCTCGGCAGCGCTGGTGCAGACCCTGGGTTTCCAGGGAAGCTTTGGGTGGTCCGGGCTCTGCTCCGGGAGCCCGTCCAGCGCGGGGGCGGGCGGAGGCGGCGGCAGCTGCTCCGCCGGCAGTGCCTCTTGGCTCTCTGGGGCCTTTTCTCTCGGGCCAGGGCTGCCGCTCGGCGGGGACCCTTCCGCGGGGAGGGGCTGCTCGGACTAACGCCTCACTCTCTCGCTCTCTCTGTCTCTCTCTCTCTGTTTCTTTCTCTCTCTCTCTCCCTCTCTGTCTCTCGCAAGCTTTTGAAAACAGGGCGATCCCTGGATGCTGGACCAAACGACGGCCGAGCAGGGGCCCGGCGGACGCCCCGGGGCGGGTGCCCCCCACGCCTGGCGAGCAGCTCCGGCGCGGCACTCGGCGAGCCCCGGCAGCTGCCCCGAGGGGATGGGCCTGGTCCGGACCGTCGGGTCAGGCCCCGTAGGTCGGCTGCGGCCCTTTCTCAAGATTATACGCAGAGTTGCTCCCTCTGAACCCCAGCTCTGGCCTCTTCATAGGTTTTTCCCCCCCGCGAGCCGAGGGCTGGGCGCCGTGGGCGCCGCTCCTCCTTCCCGACCCCACCCGCCCCGCCGGGGCCGTCCCCGCGCCCCCTGCACTGCGGCCGCGCCCGGCCCCGCCGGGGAGCCCCGGGGCGCGTCAGCTAGGACCTAACACTGTTTCACTACCGAAATACGAGGCCATAGGACTCTGACAGGCGGCGCGGCCGGCTGGGCGCGTGTCCCGAAGCCATTGGAAGCATTGAAAGGGCCGCGCTCGCCCTCGCCACGCAGCCAGCGCGCCTGCCGCCGGGCACCCCTTTTCTTTCAAGAACAGCCTTAATCATCCCACTTTGATTTCTGTGTATACCTCATCCGCACCGGGGGGTGGGGGGGGGGGCACGGGGCGTCGTCAGGGGGGGTCCTTTTTTCCTCGGTTTCTTTGGGTTCATTTTCTTTTGGTTTCGGGGTTTTATTTTTCTAAAGTTTATACCAAATCCTCTTCCCTCTTTGCTTTGTGCGATGAGTTAGCACACGGGCTGTCGTCTGTAGAAGCAATAGAGTGCAGGAGGCTACAAAAGAGCACAAATCCCGTGGAACAAGATCAGGAGAGCTTTGCCTCCGGCAGTATCCTTCCTTTTACTGTGCAATCCAAGTCCTTCTCAAGCCATTTTGCGGGGACGGCCGGCGCAGCGGCCGGCGGCCAAAGCCCACTCGCCCTGCCAGGAGGGGATTCCCAGGGGGGGAGGCAGCCCGAGGAGGGGGCTCGCCCGCGCCCCGCCGCCTCCCCGCGCTGGCAGCGCCCCGCCGACACCCCCGTGGCGGGGGCAGCCGCCCGCTCACCCGCCTGATGTTCTATGCAACGAAATAACACGACTCCAGAACAAGACCTGTGAATAGCTAATCAGTTCAATGTCGCGCCTAAGGGTTCCATCGCAAAGCGTGCCGCCGAGCGACCCGAGAACTATTCAGTACCGACCACCCGTGCGTATGAATTCGTGGCATGTTCGACCCACGGAGGGCCACTTTGCCAAAGGGCAGCCCTAGCGCCCGTGACCGTCTGTCCCGTCGTAGAGCATGGCTTGCTACTTCTCTGCACGGTTCCACCCGCCTTTCAGTGCTTGCTGTTCTTTGCCTGGACTTTTCTTTTTTTCTTCTCCATCAGTCCATCGCTGTACTGAAAGCTCTTAGCAGATTTATGCACTTGTGATCGAGGACCCGGCTGCCGCGGGAAGCCCACGCTTTGTGGCAGATCCCTCGCCGGGAGCTCTGCCGGTCGGTGCCCAAGGCTGGGGGCAGGCCGGCGGCTGTGGCACGGGGGGAGGAGAGCCCCGCGCTCAGCCGCCGCCTCTCCCCGCCATGACAAGTGCAGAGCCCGGGGGTGCCTCCCGCGGGCCGCCGGCCCCGCCGCTCCTCGCGCTGTAAATACTTGTACAGTGTGTCAACCGCACGCGGGACCGAGACCCCCGCCGGGGCCAATGTCGCCGCCCGAGCACATCCGCCACCTTGCCTTCGTGCCTGCCAGGAGCGGGGGCGCGCAGCCCCCCGCCGGGCCGGGCCCCCAGCCCCAGGTGTGGCAATCTGCTGGACAGGGCGGGGGGACGGGGGGTGCAAAAACCGAGGGCCGAGCGCGGCTGGGCGCCGTTTCCAGCGGTAAGTGCGATGCCGGGTGCGCTCCCTCTGAACATTGTGACGGTGTGCGTGTCTGCTGTGCTCTGTGCCACCCGTAGTGACCCCGTACCGTGCCGTACCGTGCCGTACCGTGCCGTACCACCCCCGCCGCTGTGTCGTGACTCCCTCCCAGAAGCTGCCCCCTCACCAGGTGTTTCTGTGGGAACAGAATAAAAAGGACTTGACACAAACCACGGACTGGCCCCGATTCTTGCCTGCCTGCAGTTTGGGGGGCGGGGGATCGGGACCCCTGCCATGGCGGGGGTGGCTGGAATGGATCTGGTTGTCACCAAGCACTGTTGACCTCTGCCACTCACAGCTGGGCCGCTGGGATAGGGGGTCCCTGTGGGCATCAAGGACCCGATCTCACCTGCCTGGCCAGGCTGCTGGCTCTGGTGGGCTCCCAAGGGCCCAATCCCCGTTGGCAGGGCCACTGCGGGCACCAGTGACTAAATCCCACCCCCCTGAGCATGGGCCCCCGATGGCCCGATACCCCCCAGCCAGGCTGCTGGACTGGGGATCCCTGTGCCTCTCAAGAGTCCGATCCACCCGGTCCTGCGCATAGAGCCCCTGTTCTGCAGCCACCACCCCTGTTCTGCAAACCATGCCGGGGCGATCCAGAGGCTGCGGGGCCGCGGTCTGTCCCCCGGCTGCCGCCTCAGAGGGTCCCGCGGGCGATCCGGTGGCAGGGGACGACCACCGGGACACGTCGGGGGCGCGGGGGACCCCCCTGCCTGCGGCTGCAGCGCCGCCCGCGCCCACCGGGGGGCGCCTCAAAGCGGGAGGTGGCCCGAGCGCCGCAGCCAATGGGAGGTGCCGCAGGCCGGAGGCCCCGCCCCATCCCGGAAGTGCCGAACCTGGCCCCGACCCCCGCCGCGAGGACATGGAGCCGCCGGTGAGGGGATGGGGGGAGTGACGTCAGAGCCCCGGGACTCCCCCGCTGCCCCCCCCGTCCGTCCCCCGGGAGTCCCGTCCCGCACCGCCCCCCGCGAGCCCTGCGTCCGCCGACCCCGCTGCTCCGCTTGCTCTCCGGCTCGGCACCACGCCGGTACCCTTCCACCTCCTCCATAGACCCCAATTGCTGCAGGACCCTCCTAGGCTCCCTTGCACCCCAGGACCTGCAATCAGGATCCTGGTAGCCACGGGTACCCCGGCAACTGTCCCAGTGCCCTCCTGGTCCCGGCTGTGTACCCCAGGATCTGCTCTCCAGTGCCCTCCTGGTCCCTGGTGCCCCAGTAGTGTCCTGGCTCTGCACCCCCGGTACTGCCCCAGTCCTGCACTACTCTCCTCCCCCCATGTACCCCGGCTCTTCAAGCGCTGCCCCCAGTACCCCCCAAAATTCCCCCCGTCTATATTGGAGCCCCAGTAAGTGCCCCTGTGCCCCATTACTCCCCGGTTCGGGCCCCCCTCCCCTCCAGCCGCGGCGTGTCCCGCAGGTACAGCCACGTGCGGAGGAGCTGTCGGAGCTGTACCGAGAGCTGAGCCAGCACCCGGGGCTCAGCACCGCCTGCCTCGGCCCCGACCTCACCACCCAGTACGGGGGCAAGTACTGCAGCCTCTACACCGGTACGGGGATGGGGAGGACCAGGGGGGAAAGAGGGATCCGGGGAGTCCTTGCCTGGCTGGTGGGGATGCAGCTGGTGTCCTCACCCTGCTCCCTGCAGAGTGGTCGCAGCGGGACCTGGCGAGGGCTGAGAACATCAAGTTCTGCCGTCAGTACCTCATCTTCCACGATGGAGCCTCCATTGTCTACTCGGGGCCTGCTGGCACCTGCTCTGAGATCAAGGAAGAGTAAGTCCCATCCTGCCCCCCACACGTGGTCCTCGGGGAAGTGATAAGTGGGGGCTGATGGGCACTCACCCATAGGCTGCTGAGCCGGGAGTCCCCCAGTGGGATGCTGAAGGCAGTCCTGCGCAAGGTCCCTGGCAAGGAGAAGGAGAAAGAGAAGCAGTTCCTGGAGGTGAGGAGGGTTCTGAGGGAAAATGGATATTCACTGGGGTTCGGGGCTGGAACCACACTGTGTCTTGGGACCGCCCTGGCATCTCTGCCCCCAGGTCTGGGATCAGAACCGGAAGGTGAAAAGCATTGACCTGACAGCACTGGACAAGCATGGCAGCGTCTATGATGATGGTGAGGGGCTGGTGGATGCCAGGGAGTGTGGGTTTTCAGGGGACAGGGTGGCCAGTGCTGACCTGCCCCTGCAGACCAGTTTGGGTGCCTTGCCTGGTCTCACTCGGAGACCCACCTGCTCTATGTGGCGGAGAAGAAGCGTCCCAAGGCTGAGTCCTTCTTCCAGAGCAAAGCCCCCGAGCTGGGCACCTCTGATGAGGACATGGGGCACCCCAAGAAGGAGGATGCACCCGTCAAGGTGGGGTCTCCCCACCCTGGGTCAGCTGGGGGCTGGCTGTGTGGCTGTGGGGTTGACCAGACTGTGCCACAGGGCGAGCAGTTCGTGTACCACGAGGACTGGGGAGAGACACTGAGCACCCGCAGTGTGCCCGTCCTCTGCGTCCTGGACATCGAGGGCAACAGCATCTCGGTGCTGGAGGGCATCCCAGAGCACCTCTCTCCCGGCCAGGTCAGGATGGGGAGCTGCAGGGAACCAGAGAAAGGAGGTTTCAGGAGCCAGAAGCATTTTGTGTTGAGTATCTCCCCTCTCCCCACAGGCTTTCTGGTCACCTGAGGACACTGGCGTGGTGTTTGTGGGCTGGTGGCATGACCCCTTCCGCCTGGGGCTGCGGCACTGCACAAACCGCCGGTGAGTCCCTGCAGGGCACCCCACAGCCCTGCCCTGCTGGTAGGACCCTGCAAGGCACCAACCCCACAGCCTGGCCCCCTGACCCCACTGTGACACCCCTCTGTGCTGGCAGGTCAGCGCTCTTCTACGTGGACCTGACGGGTGGGAGATGCGGTAAGCAGTGCACGCCCTGATCCTGCTGGTGCCCTGGCTCCCCTGCCACCCCTCACCATCCCCTCACCATCCCCTCGTCCCCATGCAGAGCTGCTCTCTGAGGACACCAGGGCCGTGTGGTCACCACGACTCAGCCCCGATGGCTGCCGCATTGTCTACCTGGAAAACAATGTCCTGGGCCCCCACCAGCAGTGCAGCCAACTCCGCATGGTGAGCAGCACCAGGGGGACACTGGCAGGCACCAGGGAGGTGCCGGGTGCCCATGCTTGGTGGGGCTGGCAGGAGGGCAGCAATGTCCCTCCTTGGGCTGCAGTGGGGGCAGGCAGGCTGAGACCCTGCAAAACTTGCCCAATGCCATGTCTCCTGCAGTACGACTGGTACACCAAACACACCAGCACGGTGCTGGAGGCTGTGCCACGGCAAGCATGGGGTGAGTACAGCTCTGGGGGTGTTGGGGGAGACTCAGGGGGATGCTGAGTACCACCACTCTGATCACAGGTGCCTTCCCGGGAATCTACTGTGGCGCACTGCCAGGGATGTGCTGGGCGGCCGACAGCCGCAGGATCCTGCTGGACACGGCCCAGCGCAGCCAGCAGGTGAGAGGGTACTGGGGGACACAAGGGGGCCCTGGCTGGGTCAGGGCTCCGCTGGACTCTGCTCTCACGGCCCTAGGATGTATTCGTGGTGGACACGGCAACAGGCACCACAACTTCGCTGACAGCTGGTGAGTGACAGGCCAATGGGGCCATACTGGTGCCAGGGGTGGGGAGAGGGTCACACCTGCAGGTCTGACCCCCTCCTCCCCAGATTCTCCCCAGGGAAGCTGGTCTGTCCTCACCATCGACCGGGACCTCTTGGTGGCCAGGTTTTCCACGCCTAGCTGCCCCCCCATGTTGGTAAAGTCATGTCCCCAGTGCCCACCAGCCCCTTGGCATGGGCACTGACCCCTCTCCCCAGTGCCCACCACCCCCTTGGCATGGGCACTGACCCCTCTCCCTGCACAGAAAGTGGCAGTCCTGCCCACTGCTGGCCATGAGGCACAGACACAGTGGATCTGCCTGCAGGATGCCCCCCCTGTGCCTGGCATCAGCTGGGGCATCCGCACCCTGCAGCCCCCACCAGAGCAGGAGCATCCCCAGTACGGTGAGTGCCCAAGGTGGGGTCAGGCTGTGCTCCACCATCCTCACTGCTCCCTGACACCCCCTCCCTGCCTCCACAGGGGGCCTGGACTTTGATGCCATCCTGATGCGCCCAAGCGAGGGTCGTGCTGGCCAGAAGCCCCCCTTGGTCGTGATGCCCCATGGTAAGAGCTTGTCCCCCCCCCACTGTACCCCAGCCGGGCAGGGTCACCCCCCTTTTGCTTTTGCCATTTGCAGGTGGTCCTCACTCCGTCTTCACGGCCGGGTGGATGCTGTACCCGGCGGCGCTGTGCCGTGTGGGCTTTGCTGTGCTGCTGGGTGAGTGACACCAGGGCTCTGGTGGGGCGGGGTGGGGTCATGAAGGAGGAAGGGCTCTGACACTGCTCCCCATGCAGTGAATTACCGTGGCTCACTGGGCTTTGGCCAGGACAGCGTGGCCTCCCTGCCAGGCAACGTGGGCACACAGGACGTACACGATGTGCAGGTATGGCCTGGCACGTGGTCCTGGGGCACTGTGTGCTCCTGCAGGTGCCCTGAGAAGGGAAAGTGGGGCTGCCTTGCTCAGTGGGTGTTCCCTGTGGTGGCAGCTCTGCGTGGAGCGGGTGCTGCAGGAGGAGATGCTGGATGCTAGCCGGGTGGCACTGGTCGGCGGCTCGCATGGGGGCTTCCTGGCGTGCCACCTCATCGGGCAGTTCCCTGACACCTACCATGCCTGCGTGGTCCGCAACCCCGTGGTGAACATTGCCTCCATGGTGGCCACCACTGACATCCCGGACTGGTGAGTACTGCTACCCCAGCTTCCCAGGCTCCTTGCCATCCCGGCCACATATGTGCCCCCAACTCTCTTGCCCGCAGGTGCCTGACAGAGACAGGGCTGCCCTACAAACCTGATGCCCTGCCAGACCCAGCCCAGTGGACGGAGATGCTTCACAAGTCACCCATACGCTATGTTGACCAGGTATGTCACTGTCCCCATCCCTGTCCCTGTCCCCAGCAGCAGTGCCAGTGCTGAGGCTGTGCTGCTCCTGCAGGTCCGTGCACCCGTGCTGCTGATGCTGGGGGAGGATGACCGGCGTGTGCCCCCCAAGCAGGGTCTGGAGTATTACCGTGCCCTCAAGGCCCGGGGGGTGCCCACACGGTGAGTGGGGTGCTGAGGGCTTGAGCTGTGGGGTGCAGACACAGCACTAATCCCTGTTTCACCTCCAGGCTGCTCTGGTACCCAGGGAACAACCATGCGTTGGCTGGTGTCGAAGCCGAAGCTGATGGCTTCATGAACATGGCACTGTGGCTGCTCAAGCACCTGCAGTGCTAAGGGTGCTGACCCCTGCTGCTGACCCCCAATAAATGATGTAGTTCAGCACCCCAGTGTCCCTGGTGGTAGTGCTGGTACCGGTGTCATTTCCACTCCAGGAGCTGGTGGCCACTGGACGTTTCAGCTGCCCGGGTGTGCGGTTGTGCCATGGGGATGTGTTGGGCCGTGGGAAGGGTGAGCCCGGCCTGGCCATGCGGGGCAGCGGGGAGCGGCTGGAGGGCTGGCACCGGCCGGGCGCTGCCGCCGGGCTCCTCCCGCCTGCTTTGGCAGCCGTCCCACTGCGGGCGGCAGGCCCGGCCCGGCAGAGAACAGCCCCATGGCCACAGCGACCGAGAAGGGTGTGGAGGTGGGCAGGGGCCTCAGGGGAACTGTGTGGGTGGGCACAGCCCCGCTTCAGGCGGGGGACATGGGCAGGGGGTGAGCTTACCCACGTCCAGCATGTCCCTTCCTTCATCCAGGCGGCCCACGGCCCCGCTGCCTGCTACCGGGAGCTGAGCCGGTTCCCTGCCGTCACCCGTGCCGCCCTGAGGGCCGCGGCTGGGGGCCAGACCTTCCAGCTCTACACCGGTGAGTGGCGGGCCCGGCCACCCCCGCGCCTTTGTCCCGGTGTGAGCGGGCGCTGACGGTCCCGTCCCTCAGAGTGCAGCCGCCCCGATCTGGCCCGCCGGCGGCTCCTGCGCTTCGGCCGCCACTACAGCCTGCGGCGCACAGCCGGCCGCCAGGGCCTCGCCGTCAGCCGGACCGCGCTCAGCGCCGAGATCCACAGCCAGTAGGGCGCGGGCGGGTGCGGGATGGGGCGCTGTGTCTGTGCCGTGGCCGGTGCCCACAGCGCACGGCCCGCCGCAGCCGCCGTCCCTCCCGCCCTCAGGCTCCTCAGCCAGGACTCGCCCACGGGCCAGCGCCGCGCCGCGCTCAAACGCTGCCCGCCGCAGGGCCGCGAGCTGCTGGAGGTAACGCGGCTGTGCCGGTCGCTCACCGGGGCGGCCCGAGTGCCAGTGCAGGGCGGTGGCACCGTGTACACCGTGTGCCGCCCGTCCCCCCAGGTGTGGGACAGCGGGGGATGCAGCCACAGCGTAGATCTCACGGCGCTGGGGAAGCATGGGGACGTCTACACGGAGGGTAGGGCCCCTTCCCCATGGTTCCCGCCCACATCAGGGGGGAGGTTGGTGTGGCCAGCAGCCCTGGTGGCTACCTGGTGTCCAGCTGTGCCTGTACCAGTCTGGGCTTTGGCACTTCTTTGCCATGCCAGGGCCTTTTGCCTGCCTGGCCTGGTCACACTCGGAGACACGGCTCCTCTATGTGGCTGAGAAGAGCCGACCCAAACCGCAGCCCCCCTGTCCCTGGGATGTGCCAGGAGCAGCCTGGCCAGCAGCAGAGGATGAGGATGAGGAGGTAGGTGCCCCATGAGTGTTTTCAAGTGCACCCCCAACATGCCATGCACACTGTGAACATGGCACAAGTCCCTTTGGCACACCAGGCACTCCCTGAACATGCTGTGCACCCCATGAGTGCGCTGGACATCCCGTGAGTGTGTCATGGACAGAGCTGCATGCCTGGGGGCACTGGCCATGGGGCTGATGGGTCTGTGCCACAGGGCAAGCAGTTTGTGTACCATGAGGACTGGGGGGAGGCCCTGAGCACACGCAGTGTGCCCGTCCTCTGCGTCCTAGACCTGCAGGACCTCAGCCTGTCAGTGCTGGAGGGAGTCCCGGAGCACCTTTCCCCTGGCCAGGTCAGGACGGGGTGCAGGGAGCATCCCAGGGGATCCAGCCTGGGGCTGTGGGATGAGCCTGACTGTCACACAGGCCCTGTGGTCCCCGGATGACCGTGGTGTGGTGTTCGTGGGCTGGTGGCACAAGCCCTTCCGCCTGGGGCTGAACGCCTGCTCCAACAGGAGGTGGGTCCCAGCCAGCAACCAGCACCATGCCAGGATGTCCATGCAGTGTCAGCACAGTCGGGGTCCAACCTGACCCACTCTTTCCTCCCAGGTCAGGAATTTTCTACTTGGACCTAGCCAGCGGGTGCTGCGGTGAGTGCTGGGGCGCTGGGGGTGCCCGGGTGTCCCTGGGATGCTGACCCCTTGCTGCCCACAGAACTGCTGTCAGCAGAGGAGGGGTCTGTCTGCTCCCCCCGGCTGAGCCCTGATGGCCAGCGCCTGCTCTACCTGGAGGGGGCTGTGGGGGGGCCCCACCGGCAGTGTCTGCGCCTGTGCATGGTGAGTTGGGCCTCACGGGCACCAGGCATGGCTGTGCCACCTTGTGCTGCCAGCACAGTGCCCAGGTGTCACAGCCTCTCGTGGTGCCTGGCTGAGGTGGGGGTGTCCCCAAGCCTCTCTGCCTCAGTTTCCCCTGGCATGGGTCCATCCCTGAACACTAGCTCTCCCCAGCTCACCTGGCAGACAAGGCAGACAGTGACAGTGCTCGATGTGGTTCAGGAGCCCACGGAGGGTGAGCAAGGCATGGTGGGCAGAGCTGGGTTCTGATGGGGGACTGGTGCCACCCCCTGCCAGGTGCCTGTGACCCTGGCTCACCAGCCCAGCACTCTGCCCCACTTGCAGCCTTTGCTGGGCTCTACACAGAGGCGCTGCCCCCGTGGTGCTGGGCAGCTGACAGCCGGCGAGCCGTGCTGGGCACCCCTCAGCGGAGCCGCACGGTGAGTCCAGGGCATGGCAGGGCCAGGGATGTGACCACACAGCCCATGGTGACACTGCTGCCTGTGCTCTGCACCCCCACAGGACCTGCTGCTCGTGGATACGGAGGCGTGCACCGTCATCAACCTCACAGCAGGTACATGGTACCGGCCACCCATGGTGCTCTAGTGAGCAGCTGTGGTCACCAACACATGTTCTGTCCTCAGGGTCATCTGATGGGTGTTGGGAGCTGCTCACTCTCCAGTGGGACCTGCTGGTGGCCACCTGCTCAGCCCCCCACCACCCCCCCAGCCTGGTGAGCAGTGCCCTGGCACATGCGGCACAGTGGGATATGGCACAGCAATATGCAGCTAGGCACAGCTCAGTGTGGCACACCTGCCATGGTGTGGTGTTGCATAGGGAGGCATAGTGTGGTGTGGTACAGCCAGATCCAATATGTCACAGCCTTGGCATGGCACAGCCTTGTCACGGCACAGCCCCAGTGTCATCCATTGCCTGTGTCCAGGTGGTGGCTGTGCTGCCACCAGCAGGCCACGAGCTGCCCCTTGGTTGGGTGCCAGTGGAGGACACCCCAACCGTTCCTGGTGTCACCTGGAAGACCCTGACGATCCAGCCACCCTGCAGTGGGCAGGGTCTTGATGCACAGGGTGAGCCCCTGGGGGCCCCTGCTGCACCTCGGTGCTGCCTGGGTGCCAGGAACCCCAGGAGTGGCAGGTGGCAGGGTGCTGGGTGCCCAGAGTGGTGGCTGCTGAGTGGGACCCCTTCCCTGGCACAGATACCCAGGCTTTTGAGGCCCTGCTGCTGAGCCCCTCAGATGGCACACCACCGCACCCCCTCGTTGTGTGCCCCCATGGTGAGTGCAGGGACAGTGGGGACACCCTGGCAGTGCTGGTGGCAGCCCTGGTGATGCCCATGCTGGCCCCAGGTGGCCCCCATGCTGTCTTCGATGCCCGCTGGCGTCCGAGCATGGCTGCGCTGTGCCAGCTGGGCTTCGCCGTGCTCCTGGGTGAGTGCTGGGGAGCTCGGGGACATGTGGCCTTGTGTCCCAGTGAGACATGGCACCCATGGACCTGTCTCCTCAGTGAACTACCGTGGCTCCCTGGGCTTTGGCCAGGCCAGCATCAGCTCCCTGCTTTCCCGTGTGGGTGAGCAGGATGTGGCAGACACCCAGGTGAGGAGTGCTGGGCTGAGGGTGCTGGGGGGATGCTGCTGGGAGGATGCTGCTGTTTGGGTGCCAATGGTGGGTGCCCCATGGGTGCAGCTGGCAGTGGAGCAGGCGCTGCACAGAGAGCCCCTGGACCCACACCACCTGGCCCTGCTGGCTGGCTCCCACGGAGCCTTCATCGCCCTCCACCTCCTCACCTGTGAGCCTGAGCGTTACCAAGCCTGTGCCCTGCGCAGCCCTGTCTCCAACCTGCCCGCACTGCTGGGCACCTCTGACATCCCTGACTGGTGAGTGCCAACCCCATCCTGTGCCATGCCATGCCATGCCCCTGTGATACCTACTAGTGTGTCTGTGCTGCAGGCGCTACACCTCCCTGGGGCTGCCCTACTCTTTTGAGCGAGTGCCATGTGCTGAGGAGGTGGCCACCATGCTACTGCGCTCGCCCATCGCCCAGGCAGGCCAGGTAGGGCAGGGTGAGGATGGCTGTGGGGTGCCAGGTGTGGGGTGTCAGACACCCACTGAGGGCAGTGCTGCAGGTGCAGACACCGGTGTTGCTGTGCGTGGGTGCTCGGGACCGGCGCGTCAGCCCCATGCAGGCGCTGGAGCTGTACCGGGTGCTGCGGGCTAGGGGTGTGCCAGCACGGTGAGTGGGGTGCAGGTGGGAGCTGGGAGGGAGCTCTGGGGTGCTGGATGGGCATCTTCCTGTCCTGTCCCTCCCCACAGGCTGCTGTGGTACCCTGAGGGTGGCCACGCACTGGCTGGTGTGGAGACAGAGGCCGATGTCTTCAAGAACTGTGCCCACTGGTTCCTCCAGCACCTGGGGCAGCCTAGGTGGGATGGGACAGGCCAGCACAGCCCCTAGTGCCCACAGTGGTCCTGGGCTATGCCAGCCCCAGGGTGACTGCTGGCCCTGGGGACCACACCAGCACCAGAAGCAGATGGAGTGAATGTAGCCAGGGGCAGAGATGTCGGTTGGGGTTTGGTGTTAAATAAAAGTGAGACCCTGTGCAGTGTCAACCCCTGTGGACAAGGCTGTGCCTTTATTGTGTAGTGGCAGCTATGCCAGGCTGGGAATGCCAGCTCAGCCCATCTTCATCACCTTGTAGATCCAGTCAACATAGAGGGAAACACGGATGAAGAGGGCGGGCAGGTCAGTGCGGGCACACACACGGGAGGGGGTGATCACCCCCTCCAGCACCCAGCAGTCGGCGGTGAGACAAGCCAGTGGTCCGCCATAATCGCCCTGTGGCACGAAGAGAGTGATGTCACCCTGGTGCCAGCACCTTCCCGCACCCAGGGGTGGGTGTCCCCAGCCCAGCTCACCTCGCAGGCTCCCACGCCAGCACGCAGTGGGGCAGTGCACAGCTCGCTCTCCTTGAGGCGCCCCCGCAGTGCCCTGTTGCACTCGCTGTGGGCCAGCACTGGCAGCCGCGCCACGTTCAGCACACTGCCGTCCGCCGTGCCTGCGGGCAGAGAGCGTGGGGCAGCGGGCACAGGAGGGAGCACCAGTGTGCAGGGATACAGGGGAATGGCACAGGCAGGGGATGCTGTGCGCAGGGAATGCATGGACAGGACGATGACATGGCAGTAATGTCACTGCAGGAGGATGCGGAAGGGAGATAATGTGGAATAGGGATGCCATGGACAGGGTGATAGCAAGGGCGAGAGATGCTGTGGGCAGGGGGATGGAATGGGCAGGAAAACACCATGGAAGGGAGATGCTGTGAGCAGGGGTATGCCAGGCATCTGGGGGTTGCTGCCGGCAAGGGATACTTCGAGCAAGGGATGCTGTGAGCAGGGAGATGCCATGGACATGGGGATGCTGTGGGCAGAGGGGATGGAATGGCTTTGGCAGGGGCTGTATTGAACAGGGAATCCCCCAGCAGGGGCTGCCTGTGACAGGTACCTCTGGTTTCCCCCCAGCCGGCGATCTCGCAGACAGTGCCTGCAGGCACAACATAGCGCTCGGGGGGCAGGCAGATCAGGGCCACACGCCTGGTCAGAGCAGCTGGCCTGTGGCAAAAGGGGCAGTGGGACAGTGCCAGCCTGGCCAGCAGTGGAGCATGCTGGAGGCCAAGGCACAGCCACTCACCTTGCTAGCTTCAGCATCACCAGCTGGGACTCAGAGGGTCCGCAGACAATCCGCACGATGGGGATGGTCTGTTGGTCAGGATCCCCAGGGCCAGGGTCCTTGAAGAGTGTCCCCAGCTGCACCTCATAGCCCGTCAGGTCGGCATCGCTGTGGGACAGGGACATGAGGGCACAGGGGGGTCCCACCACCCCACGCCCCAGCCTCAGCCTTACCAGGAGAAGAAGCACTGGCGTGTGCTGATCACCCACTGCTCTTTCACCAGGGATCCCCCGCAGAAGTGCACACCAGCCCTGTGGGGACAGGGGTTGAGCTCTGGGGGACACTGAGTACATGGCAGCGCACATGGGACACCCCCTCACCGGTTGCGGATGCTGACAGTCCAGGGCGAGTTGCCAGGCTGGCCACCAACGATGCGCCCCTTCTGCTGCAGCCTCTCCTCCCGCTGGCCACACTGCTCAAATGTCACTGTGTCTGTGGGCAGGGTGGGCATCAGCTGGGGCTGTACCACCAGCACCCACCCCAGAGTGCCCACCCAGGACCCGTGGGCTGCCACCTGTATTCTCCATGATGGAGGGCACTGTGCTGCCAGCTGCAGAGAGAAAACAGAGGGTAGCAGTGGCACAGGATCCAGCCACCCCAAGGGGACCAAAACTACCCTGTGTGTGGCCAGGGTCCCCTCTAGCTCTGCAGGGATGTGGGTACAGGCTCACAACAGGGCTTGATGGCACAATAGTCGAAGGGGGTACGGGGGTCCATGGTGTAGCACCAGGGGCCATGGCTGTCATCATCGGGGTTGCGGCAGTAGTTCTCCTCCAGGCGTGCCTCAGGGTGGGTGGCAGGTGAGATCCTGCCAGGAGGCAGTCACCATCACTGTCACCATCCCCATCCTCATCTCCAACTCCACCTCAATCCCATCTCCATCCCCGTCCGTGTATCCACCACCCCCTCTCACACACTCACTGGGGCACGTGGGGTGTCTGGGCAGCCCAGGGCTGGCAGGTGATTCCCTTGCGGGTCTTGCTGACGTGGCCGTGGTAGTGCTTGCCGTGGCCGTGGTAGCACTCTGGAGACAAGCAGGGAGAGCTGGCATCCCTCACAGGGGCAAGGGGCTGGGCACCTAGGGACAGGTGCCTGGGGCGGCTCACCTTGGGCATCCTGCTCATCAGGGCACCGGCGGATGTGGAAGCAGAAGGCGATGCGGACGGTGGGGCGGGAGGTGAAGCACCACGGTGCCTCTGATCCATCGGGGTTGCGGCAGTAGTTCTCCTGCAGGTCCCTGGAGGAGGGGGCACATGGCTGTCCCCTCTCAATCCCACACTCATGGGTGCTGCCCAGCACCACCCTCCTGGGGTGCACAGCCATCTCCTTACTTGCACGGGTACTTCTCAGGCACAAAGTGGTGCTTATGGGGCACCTGGGAGTCCCAGCGCTGGCAGGGGATCCCCGACACAGTAACATTCACTTGGCCACGGTAGCCTTCACCCTTTCCCCTGAAGCAGCCGTTGGTGACGTTGACAGGCCGTGGGCGTTTTTCTGCTTGTGTGGCCAGAGAGAGGGGCAGAGTAGCAGGGTCAGGAGTGGCACCCAGGACCCTCAAGGCCCAGCAGCGCACGATGCTGGTGGGGACTTACTGCAGATGCGGATGCGGCAGTACTCGCGCTCCCGCTCGGGGTCGGTGGTGTAGCACCAGGGCCGCTCGGAGCTGTCAGGGTTGCGGCAGTAGTTGTCATCTAGCCCCTTGTCAGGGTACCTGGGCCAGAGACAGGGAGCAGCAGTTGGGGCGGCACCATCACCCCAGCACCTGGCACTCGAGGGCAATGCACTGCTGGGGACTGGGGGCCAGTACTTGTTGGGGTGGTAGGGGTGTTTGTGTGGGTGCTGCAGGTCCCAGCGCTGGCACTCCGTCCCTGATTCGGTGTGGTCCACGGTGCCACGGTAATCCTCCCCATTGCAGGTCATGCAGACAGCTGCCAACAACTGCAGAGCTCAGTGTGGGAGAAAAATAGAGCACAGGGTGATCCTGGGATGTGGCACTCACCATCCTCACACTTCTTTATGCCGCAGCTCTGGTGCCGGACATTGGGATCAACGGTGTAACACCAAGGGCCCCGCTTGTCCCGGTCAGGGTTTCGGCAGTAATTCTCCTCCAGCCCATTGCGAGGGGATGGCAGAAACCTGCTGGCAGCAGAGTGGGTAGGAGGGCTGACAGGAATCCTTTGCCCTGGAGCGGGCACAGCAAGGATGATGCACCACCCCGTCAGTGCCATTGCCCCCAAGCTGTACCCATTGCTCCTGTGCTATCCCACACTGCTCCCACCCCATTCCCCATTGCCCCATGCTGCCCAGGGTAGGTGCCATGGGACAGCCAGGGACACGGGGGCACCTGTGATCATGTGGTGTTGTGGCTCGCCAATGCTGGCAGCGCAGCCCTTTCTCCGTCATGGCCCGTGTGCCGCGGTAGCTGGAGCCATCGCCCCCGATGCAGTCCCGCAGGTAGTCTGAGCAGAGCCAGGCACCTCTTCAGAGCCCCAGGGCCGGGTCAGAGCAAATGGGCAATGAGGAGTCCTGTGCCCAGTCTGTGGTGTCCCCATGCCCACCCATGGCACCAGCCCACCTTTCTTCTGGTACAGGTCATAGTGGATGTTCTTCTGCAGCTGGATGCGGGGTGAGTGCTGGGTCCAGGGCAGCAGCTGGCACAACTGGCTCTGCTGGTCATGGTGGAAAGCCCTGGGAGGCACAGCAGGAATCTGGCATGGCACTGTGTGAAGCCAGGGCCAGCAGGACCTGGGTCACACACGTGAGCACCCAGTGTCCAAGTGCAGTGACCCGGTGTTGTGGCCCGTGCACTCCCACCTGCCCCAGGGTGGCGCCGTGTCCTGCTCACCGGCAAGCCAGGCTGGTGGCACAGCGCTGGGCACACTGCTCCGCAGTGCCCTGCTCCGGCAGTGGTGGCGGTGAGTCCACAGGCACTGCCAGCAGCTCGGTGGCTCGCAGGCGCTGGAAGTCATTGAGGGGTGAGCGGTGGCCTGCGGAGTGTGGCAGGAGCTCAGTGTGCCCATGGGGGCACAGCATGAGCACTGGGGCCCTGTGGAGTGTTGGATCCCTGCCCCACAGAGGAGGATCTCTCTGTCCCACAGAGCATGTCCTATGGAGGGGGGGAACTCTGTCCTATGGAGCAGGGGATCCCTGTCCTATGTCCTGATCCATGTGCCCTGGAGCAGGAGGGTCCCCGCCCTACATCACCCGCTGCTTCCGGCACCCTCCGTCCGCCGTGGGACGGGGCATGGCCTGCAGGCTCCCGGCCCGGCCTTGGGCCCCGCACTGCCCAGTGCCCTCCAGCCCCATGGCGACCCAGCCTGGGGCCCTACCTGAGCCCAGAGCCGCGGCCAGGGCGAGCAGGACCCCCAGCACGGGCTGCATGGCGGCGGCCCCGCGTTCCCGGGCCGCTGGAGCTCCGGAACGGCCCCGAGCAAATATTTGCGGTCAGGCTCGGGCCAGGCGGGGCCGGGGTCACCCCGCGGCGGGCACGCGTGGGGCCGGGCGGGGCCAGGTCAGGGGGCGGGACTGAAGCGGAGAGGGCGTGGCCTGGTGCGGCGGGGCGGGGCCAGGCGGGCCTGGGGTCACCCCGGGGCGGGCACGTGCGGGGCGGGGCCTGAGCGGCGGGGCGGGTTCTGGCGGGGCCGGGGTCACCCCGCGGCGGACCCGCGAGGGGCGTGGGTGGGGCCTGCGCGCAGGAGGCGGGCCCGGAGCAGCGGGGACGGGTCCTGCGCCAGTGAGGCGGGGCCTGGGGGTGGGGTGGGGCCCTGGAGGCGGGGCAGGGGGCGGGGCTGTTCGACGGGCCCCACGGGAGCGGGCGGGGCTCTGGGGCGGGGCTCTGGGGCGGGGCGTGGCCGCACGGGGCAGCTTGGCGGGGCGGGGCGGGGAGGGGCGCGGCCAGCGCTGTAGCCGGGCGCCGATTGGTCGCGGCGCGCTCGTGCCGCCGGTTGCCAGGCGCCGCGCGCGCGCGCCAGCCCCGCCCCCGGGTACGTGCCCGCGCGGGGTCGCGCTCGCGCCGCGCCGCCCGCTCGGTGCGTCGGGGCCGCGGAGCCGGCGGGAGCGGGGCCGGGCCCGGCGTGCACGGTGAGAGCGGGGACGGAGGAACCGCGACCGGCCGGAGCGGGGCTGCGGCGGCACCTGCCGGGCCGCCCTGCCCTTGGCGGCGGGGAGCGGGGCTGGCGGCGGTGGCGCGGCCTGGGCAGAGGCGCGGCGGGCCCGGGCCTGGCGGAGAGCGGGCGGCGGGGTGGCTTTCCCGGCGCGGCGCCGCCTCAGCTCGGCGCGCCCTCCGCGGCCTGCGGGACCGGCCCCGTGCCGCCTTCCTGCCGGGCCGCGCTCCCTCCGCGCCGCTTTCCCGCCGCCGCCCTCGGCCCTGGGTGGGCGCCGCGCCCGGGAGTGCTCGGTGGGGCCGGGCGGGAGGCGGAGCGGGCCCGGGGCTTCAAGCGGCTGGGGCGGCCCGGGCTCTACCGGGTGAGTCTCGGGGCTTCGCCGGGATCGGCCCAGGTGCTGTCGGTGGCGGCAGCCGGCTCCGGTTGTGACAAACCCCATGTGGGCGTCCCGGGCTCTCCCCGCTCGCCGGGACCGGCCCGGCGCCGTGGGAGCACAGGTGGGTGCCCAGGTAGTGGCGGAGCTGTGTGTTCCTCAGGGACGGGCGGCTGTCCCGGGCAGCGGGGCCTTGTGGGGCTCCGTGGGCCCCGCCGCTTCCCGGGGCTGACCTTGGCTCCGGGCACCGCGAGCGTGACTAACAGCAGCGGCTGTTCCGGGAGGGACAGACCCACAGGCTGACTTTATCTGCAGTCCCCAGGGCAGGTGACTAAAGGCAGGTTAGTGGTTCTACCGCCCAAAAAGGTCTAAATGGCAGATAGTACTTGTGGCCTCCCTGGTTTCTTGGAAGCAACAGGCTGCAAAGTGGCTCACACAAGTTTCCAGTGCCCATCAAGTCAGCAGGCCTGGGTTTACTGAGTTTTGCCACAGGTTTGAAGTTGGCGAACGTGTGTTTTTGGAGCGTAACTGGGTCCTGCTGCTCGGGGGAAGGTGTGGGCAGGGGGATGTGGGACCTGGCTGTAGGGATCACTGTCACTCCCTGAGGTATATCTCCCTTGGTCCAGGAGTTTTGGGCTCCTAGATTTGGGAAAACACCACTGGCGTTCACCTGTCCAAAATGAGATTAAAATCTTTTTTTTGTATTAAAAAAACAAAGAATTTGCCTATTTTCTCTTAGCCCTTCCAGGCGGGAGCTTCTTTCTACCATCCATTTCTCTTATGTGGTTGATTAACTAATGCCTCTTGCCTTGTGAGTACTGTTCTTAACAAAACTTGCTATTTAACTTTCCAAATGGAATGCTGTCTCATCCCACCTTTACCTTTACAGATTCCTTTCCTCACTTCTGGAGTTTCTAATTCTTAGGGTTTTTCACGCAGTCTCTGCTGCTATACCAAGCATCCTAAACCACTTATTCATTCTTCCCAATGCTTGTCACTGCACTCTTCTCTCCTAAATATAGGGTAGTATGCCAACAGAAGGAGCTTGAGAGCAGGCTGAAGTGCTGGGAACACCACTGTTTACTCAGAGGAGTAATCAGCAAAGCCTGGCTGATTCCAGGTCGCACCGACTCCTTGCTGCAGTTCATGCTCACTTCTTTGGGAGCTGGCACAAATGCTCCAATAACTGGGAGATGTTGCTGACAGCATCTGCTGGCTTAGACATACCCATTTCTTTAAGCATTGTGTAAATAGAGTTGTAAACTCTGCTTGATTGTTGGCATCACACCTGGAGAATCAGTACGAATTATGGGGCTGATAGCTGTAAGGTGTTCTGCTCACTCTATACCAGTAAGTTTTGTATGTGTGGGATTTGTTGACCCCAGGCACTTGTCTGCTGTTGGAAACACTGGTTCTTGTTGGTAACTTACCCACTCTGTTCTCCTCGTGTCCCAGTACCTGGAGTGCTCAGCTGGCTGCTCTGGGAGTGAAGGAGGGTGTGTGACAGGCAGAGTGGGGGCAAAGGAGGGTGTGTGACCCACAGAGTGGGACCCTTTGCCAGCTCCAGCCGTGCAGCTCCTGGTCAGAGCTGGCCCATTGCTCTGGCCATGGCTTGTCTTCCACGGGCGGCTGCTCTGGAGGAATTCTGGCTGCCTGTCCTGGGCAGAGCCATGCTCTGACAGCGAGGGGTGGTGTTGGAGGGAGCCCTGCTGCATCCTGGCTTGTGTGAGCGTGCCAGCAGACAGGCCTGGGAGTGCTCTGGGGCTCTGCACTGAGCACCAGTGGGCACCGAGGGGGAAGAGAACGGTGTGGTTGCAGCAGCCAGATCCTGGGGAGGTTTTCATGCAGCACAGGTGTGAGGTGCAGTGTGTTGTCAGCCTAGCTGAGAAGGTGTGATGGTTCTGCCCTGGCAGGAGTGGTGTTGCTCACCAGTAGGAATGGTCTCTCCTTGCCTTTTCCTTGTTCCTTGGAGAGATAGTGAGACAAATTGTCCTGGACAGGTATCTCCAAGGGTGCCGTGCCAGCCTGGGGAGGAACTCTAGCTGATGGAGTAAAGGTCTGCCTCGTTCTGGGAGTAGCAGCTATCTGAAAAGTTTTGTGGAGATGATTTTGGGTGGTTTGTGCCTTTACTCCTGTTAGCTGAGGAATAATACTGAGGAGTTAAGTCTAGTGATGATTAATTTGAGTGAGGAAAATGCAAACGCTGAATTCTTCTTAGGCAAACAGGGGTCATGTAAATAAATGCCTCTGGCATTCTTTGTGGTGCTTGCAGACTGTCTACCAATTACTTCTGGTCTCTTGCTGAATCAGTGGGAGGCTGTTGCTCCTTGAGCTCCGAGTACTTTGGCGGTGATTTGGGTGAAATACAAATAAACACAGTTGGATTGACCTAGTGTATCTGAGCTCTTGGTATGCTGAAAATGTTTGTTCTTAGAATGTTTGTGCAGTCTGGAGAGCTCTGTACCTTAAACCCATTTTGCAAAGGACTGTGACCATGTTTAAGCTGTGAAAAATAAAATATCAACCCGAAGAACCTGTGCTTTTAGGGTTTGTTCTGTGAGATTGAATTTGAGCAAACTACTAAGGTGCTGCTGGATGGAAAGTTAATGTATTAACCTATGTGAACACTCTGCATAGGTGCACATTCTAGTCTGGTGCCTTCTGTCTGTGTATCTCTCTCTGTGCTTATCTGTTGACTGAAACTGTCTCTGGTTCAGCTTTTCTGGGATAAAATTTTAGCTTGCCAGTAAGAAAGATGGTTGTGTGTGTTTGATGTTACCAGTATTTTTGTCAGTGGATTTTTCATGAGCATCTGAACTGCTCTGCTGATGCAGCAGTGTCTGAAGGAGATGATCCAAGTCCCCATGTCAGGTAGGCCCCATCCCTGTGCAAAGCCTGAGCTGGTCACTTGGTGACCAGCAGAAAGCTCCCTGGCTCTTGTGCCTGTTTTGTGAGCTGTTCTGAGTCAGTGAGGAGGAGGAGATGGGGCAGGGTGAGTGGCATGACTTTGACTGGAGTTGGGCGGGCAGCAGGGGCCTCCTGTTTTCCTGAATGCATGTCCTGCTCAAGGTCACCTCACTGCTGGTTTTTCAGAGCCTTGAGGCACCCTAGGAGATTCCCTGGAATCTCTGCCCATGGCAGCAGTTTCCAAATCTGGGGTCCTGTCCCTGGACAATGTGTTGGGACCCAAGAGCCAGAGGGGGCTGCAGGGCTACCAAGTGCTCCTTCATCTCCTTCCTGTGGCCCTCTGCCCTGTCTGTGGGGAACTCACAATGGCTGCCAAACCCCAGCACAAATGGTGTTCAGCTCTGTGGTCCCTGGCTGTGTCACTGTCAGGCCATGCCAGTGGCACTGTGCTGGTCCTGGGGTGAGGTAGCAGAGGGCTGTGCAGGAGGGCTGAGCTGGGTAAGCCTCACTGCTTTTGGAGCAGAGAGGTCAGACCCCAGACATGCCCTTGTGGTGCCTGCAGTCATTTTGCTCAGCTGACCTGTTTTGTCCCTGGGTTAACTTTCTGCAGTTTAGTAACCTGGATTTTCCATGGAAGGAGCTTGTGATTCCCCAACCAGGAGGAGTTTGTCAATAGCTCAGCGCTGCAGAGGGGAAAAAAAAGTGACACCCAGCCTGGAGCACCCCCAGGCATGCGGGCATGGTTCCTGTGGTGGGCATGGTTCCTGTGGTGGGTTAGATCAGAGCAAGTGGTCACCTCACAGCTCACAAAACAGGCACAAGAGCCAGGGAGCTTTTGCTGGTCACCAAGTGACCAGCTCATGGTTTGATGCTCTTAAAAGGGCCCATCTCTTTCTCTGCTTTCAGCTGTGCCCTCTTGCCTCCTCCCAGGGGCCAGCTGTGGTGCTGAGCTAATGCATTGAGCAGTTGATTCTGCTGATTCGGTGTAAAGTTGGTGGTTTTTTTCAGCTTGACCCTTTATTCCCTCTGCAAGGGAAGGATGTTGGACCATCCTTGAAGGCAGGAAGCCATTGGATCAGCAGAGCTCTCCCTTCGTAATGGTGCTCTTGGCCATAACAGATATTTACTTTTTGAGGGTTGAGTTGTCCCCCTGTTTCACTGTCCTGCAGGCATCCTCTAGGCCTGGAGAGTGATTCTTGGTGGGATTCAAAGTACTGTCTGGCTTTGACATGCAAGAGGGTGAGGCTTGGAAACTGCAATAAAATTTGTCCCAGCCCCACTGGGTTCAACTTTGTTTAGGGTTTTTCTTTAGAAAGCCACGCTCAGAGCCTCATCTGACCTGTAAAAATGTATCTGAGTGAAGGTTTCCGCTCGTGAATTCTCTTTTCTCACCTTGTGGTCTCACCACAGTGCTTTTGCCGTCACTGCAACCCCAATAAGAATATGGTGTGTCTTTCCTGCTGTACTTTCTGGGAAGGGCTCGATTCATAGAGGGTTTCCACAGGCAGATTCTAAAATATTTTGTGTGCTGGTTTCTCTGAGCATTCCAGCAAACTGGCTCAGAAGCCCCTTCCTGCAGTCCTTGGTAGATCCTGCTCGTTAGGGACCTGACGGGCCGCATTCCTGCCCTCCCTCCTCTGGGGTGGAGAGGTGGTTACAGAGAGGTTTCAGTTCAGGCTCACGTAGTTACAGGTCACAGGAGTGCTGGATGTGTCTGCTGAATTCACACGGGCTTCCCTCTTTTTTTGGACTAGACTGTGCATTTTGACTTCGGAAAGCTTAATCTTCTGTGAAGTATGTTCCTTAAGGGTGGGGATTAGCATTCAGTAATTTTGATGAGAGTTTCCAGTAGCAGATACTGATCATTTTATATCAGTCCCAAAGGCTAGGGATTGATTTTTGGATGAGCTTGAGTGATGGTTTGAACCAGCAGTTTTCCACTGAAGTGTTGAATCATGACAGGTGATATGGAAGCCTTGTGCCACTGTCACAACCTCAGACTGCAGTGTGGGGACTGTGTGCTGCTGGTCTTTGCTAGGCTGGCCCTAATTTCCTCTTCCCTCTTGCCCCCAAATGGGTTCTCCCAGGCTGTGTGGGAAGCACATCTCTTCCCAGAGCTTCCAGGATTTCCTTGGAAGTGTGCATGGCTTCTTTGGGACTTTTCAATTTCAGTGGAGAGGGACCAAGATCCCTGTGTGTAGTGCTTGGTTATTCAGCAGTCCAGGATACTGTACAGATTCCACTTTAATCAGGGTGGAAATAGTTGTGAGTTTTTCCAGTGTGAACATTTTGTAAAGCAGCTCTTCAGTATTGGTCTCTAGCTGGGAGTTTCCCATACAGCAAGAAGTTTCATCAGATCTTCTCTGAGTATTGCTGAAATGTGAGGTGTGACCTTCGTGTTGTGGCACTTGGGATTCCTGCAGGAAGGCTTTACACAGGTGTGGGCTTCTAGGTGGGGAATAAGAGGCATATTTGAGGCTGCAGTGATTCCCTGTTCGTGTCCCCTAGGCTTTCTGCTTAGGTCTTGACCTCTGTGGAGTGTGAGCTCTCTGTGCTGTAGGAGCTGACTCCTGCATGACAGACCATGCATGGTGTTTCCCCACCCCAAAGGAAATATTTCTAGTGGAATTTTTATGATAGTGCCTGGGGGCCTACATTAAGGGGATAAAAGGTGGTTATTCTAAAACCCTCTCTGAATTCAACTTCATAGGATCCTACCAGGAAGCTACACAGAATCAGTGTAGCTTTGTGTCTTTTTCTCTAAAAATCAGATTTCTGCCTCTTCAGATACAGGTAAAGGCTGGCTGGAGACAAGGGTGGGACTATGCCAATTCCAAGGGAGAATCTTCTTCCAGTGTTTTTCCTAAAATTCAAAACCTCCTTTGCCTATCTTCTGAAATTCCTTGGCATCTTTCCTTTCTCCTACCATAGCAAAAGCTTTAAGACATGTGGGAAAGTGTAATTGCAGAGGTACTGGCATCAGCTGAACTTAATGGGCACAAGCAGCTCATATAATTAATTTGTTTCATTAATTCTCAGTTTCAGTTCATTGAAAGCTTCTGCAGTGTGGTGTTTGTGCACAGAATAGCTGTTGTATGGGATGTGTAAGAGGTCCTGCAAGTTCTGCAGCACGGTCACAATGCAGATCTTCCCATCCTGAATGGGATAGAGGATCAGGAATGAGGCAGTGAGCCTTATTTTAATGAGTGTCCAGGTCATATCAGGTGTTTTTTAGGCTGGGCATTAACGTTTGTGTTGATGGCAGGAATTCTGAGTGATTGGACTGAGACTGTCACGTAATCTAGCATAAAGGTCTGTGCCATGCTGCTGTATGTGTTTCCATGGTATCAGTTCACTTCTCCAGGGTGAGCTGTGTGGCCAAAATGTGAAACTTTGTGTCCTCTACCTGGGGAATTCTGTGCTTCCAGTGGTGTTTATAAAGCCAGTGCTCCGTGTTTGTCTGTGTGCCTTGTGCTGGTTGCTCTTTCAAGAAAGAGTTACCAGATCTTAGAGTAAGATTTTGTTTGAATAGCAGGGGTCAGCCTCTAGGGAGGTAAGAAATTTGATCTGAGAATGACAATTGCTGAGATAAATAAAAATCTTCAGAAATGTCCAGAGAAAACTAAAGCAACGTATTGTAACAGTACTGCATGCAAAGCCCATGAACCCTTAGCACTAAAGTGTAAGAAAAGTGTAGGAATTGGGCTTTACAGCCTCATGAAAACTTTGTAGTCAAAGCTAACATGAAAAAGGGCTTCACTTGCTACTGGCAATGATGTAAAATTGTATATTGAGGGATTAAAGCTTTGAGCAGGCAGTGGTGCTCCCTGTGCAGTAATGGTGATAAGCCAGGATAAAAGTTGTGTGCGAATCTGTGTGCTGAATGTGGCAGAGGGAAATACTCCATGATTGCCATGGCTAATTTGGATGTGAGGTTTGCTTATTGAAGCCTCAGTCAGAGGTGGACGAGCTCCTGCACTCTGGAAGCACTGTTCCAGCCTGTGATGTGGTTCAGTCCCCACCCTCCCCTCAAACCAGCGTCCCAGCACCAGCACCATTGCACTGCACACCCATTATTCCTGAAAACTGGAATGCTGACCCTCCTCTTGGTTCTTGCTGCTCCACCAAAGCTCCTCCAATCTTTTAGTCATGGAGTCAGGTGGGAGTGGTCTGAGTGCTGCTGGCCTCCTCCTCCTCCTGCTTTCCCTGCTGGAGCCGGGTCCTGCTGGGACAGGAGCAGGTGGGGCCGTGCATCTCTCACACACCTCGGTGACTGAACGTGGCTGTGTGAGCTCAGCCTGCTCTGGCAGTGGGCTGTGCTTGCCCCTGGGTGTCCCAGCCTGCTCTGGCAGTGGGCTGTGCCTGCCCCTGGGTGTCCCTGCTCTGGCAGTGGGCTGTGCCTGCCCCTGGGTGTCCCTGCCCTGGCAGTGGGCTGTGCCTGCCCCTGGGTGTCCCTGCTCTGGCAGTGGGCTGTGCCTGGCCCTGGGTGTCCCTCCCTGCTCTGGCAGTGGGCTGTGCCTGGCCCTGGGTGTCCCTGCTCTGGCAGTGGGCTGTGCCTGGCCCTGGGTGTCCCTGCTCCTGCTCTGGCAGTGGGCTGTGCCTGGCCCTGGGTGTCCCAGGGGAGAGGGGTCGTGGTGCTGTCCTGCTGTCACAGGAAGAAGCTGTTTCCTGCAGACCTCTGCACTGCATCCTGGTGCTGTGTGCTTTGCTCCAGTGTGACCCAGCTCAGCAGCCTCCAGCCTTTTTCTCTTCCCTGAATGGCAGGCTCCTAAAGCCTCCCCTGGAGGTGCATAACTCTGTATAGGAAACTTAATCCTGCTGACTCCAGGTAAGCCTCTTCTCACTTTTTATGGATTTCTTACAGTCTGTTCACATGCTGGTTCAAAACCTTTGCCTTGATATGATGCTTCAGGAAATCCTTTGAGGCAGCTTCTCCCCTGTGCCACAAAGAAAGGCAGAGAGCAGAGGAGGCAGTGAGATTTAGGGTTTGGTTTTTTCTGAAGTTAAAATGAAGTTGAGATACTGCATACAGGGGCAGTTCTGAAGGCACACCTTGGCCACACATACCTGTGTGTTGGGATGAGTTGGTCAGTTCACATCCTGCTGGAAGAGCAATCTGCCACCAGCATGAGGGAGATCGTGGAGAGCAAGGCTGTGTGCAGAGCTCTGCCCTGGGAGTGTCTTCTGGACTGGTGTGGTGTGTGGCTTGGTCACTCCAGCTGGGAGCCCAGGAAAGATTGCTCCACATGCTGAAGTCCTCGTTTCTGGTCATATATGGGAATTAAGGCTGGCTGGGCTGACTCCCTAGGCAAGTGTTTAGGGGTGAGATTCTTCTTTAAGCAGTGACTAAGATGATTATTAGTGAATTCTGCACAGCTGACTCTGAGCCCTGTTTGGGACCAGCAGTTGTAGGCTGTGCCAACTGGAAAAGGTCAGCTGAAGCTTGGAGCTGCCTGGGCACACAGTGAGGTGTCTGCTTTGGAGCAAGGAAGAGCCACCCTCAGCTTCTGCAGAAGCAGATGGCTCAGCTCTGCAGCCTGAGCCCATCCAGGAGCAGACACCTTTCACTTCCCAGTGTCAGTGTCCACTGGCATGTACAGGAGCTTGTAAGCACACGGGTCTGCATCTCAAAAGAGCTTTTCTGCTCCAGTCTGGGAGTGGAGAAAGAATCTTGATGGGAAACTTGGTAATGTAAATCTACTCTTTAAGAGCTTGAGGATCAGCTGAAGGGGCCAGTGTCCTCCTGCTTGGGCTTTGTGGCAGCAGCCATCTGAGCTGATTTGCAAAGCACTTTCAGAGGCAAACAGTTGTCCTATTTACCTCCTCTCCTCAGTGGAGAGGAATTACCTGTGTCAGCAGAGCTGAGAAGTTATTTGTTATTTCAGGCTTGGTGGGGAGGAGTTTAAATTTGAACTCTTTTGGGTGTAGCTAAAGATCCTTCTGGAGCAGAAACACAGCAAACCATTGCAGCTCCCCATCTGTGTGGTGCTCCTGAATGGAAGCACAGCCCTTGGGGAGAATGGTGCTACCTCAGGAGCTGATACTGCCAAGCATAATGCTCCAGGTTTTTATCTTCAGCTGGTCTCTTGCACTCAACAGGTTGCCAGTGTAGAGGCTGTTGGTGCAGGAAAAGAGGTCTTGCAGCAGTGTCTCGTTCCATTTGTGGTTGCAGGCTTTAGAGAAGTCCCTCGCTTAGAAAAGTCACATGAGAAAAGCATTTCATGTATTTTTAGATGTCTTTTAAAGTGGCTTAATGGCTGAAAAGAAACCTGCATCAGGTCACTGGCCTGCCTGCTGCAGTTTGCCCAGGAGTGCTCGAGAGGACTGTTAATGTGGAATGGATCCAGTTAGAGCCTCCTGCTCTGAGGGAATTGCTGTGCCTGTACCAGGATGCAGCTGCTGTGGGAGGTGACCGTAGCTCTCAGTGTGTGCTGCTCAGATGCTGGTTAGGACAATAGTGGGAAATGAATGGGAGATGTCCAGCTGAACCCACTTTAATTTCTCTTTATCTTTGGAATTGTCTGGGTTTTCCTTGGTGTCTTTGTGCAGTGCTCTTGCCTGGCACAGTTTGTTGCAGGGTCCAGACTTGGTGTGCTCAGCTTCTCAGTTGGTTTGAGCAGGTGCTGCTGGCAGAAGAAGTCCTACCTTTCCCTTGTGAAAAGGAAAAGAGAAGGGGTCCTGCAGACCCCACATCCAGCCTGGAGGCTCACCAGATGGGAACTGGCCTCTTGTTTGTCTCTTTTTGCATTCCTTTAATGTGTGTCATTTCCCACATCCACTTCTCTGTGCACTATAACTCTTGTACCAGCACAAAGGGAAGAGAGGGCTGGGATGGGAAAGGTGGAAATGCTTCTTTGGGCAGTTACAATGATTAAAATGATGATATGGCTCCCTGTGGGTCTTCAAGCAGGCTGGACCACATCTGCCCTGTGAGGAAGAGGTAGGGAGAAAGCTCAGCCATTCCTCTCTCTGCAGATTTTCAATGTCTTTGCCAACATGGGAGGATGGATTACAGCTTGCAGGCCCCATGTTGCAGGATCCCTTGAGATCTCTGTGGGCCACTGAATAGGAGGAAGAGTTCACTGGTGTAGGAAGGAAGCATGATGCAGTGCATTGGAGAGTGGAAGTATGAGCTGACATCCTGGGGTGCACATGTGGGTGAGGTTATTGGTGTTTCAGATGTTTGGTGGCTGGGCTGTCATACCCCTGCCTACCAGATATGAAGAACATTTTTTCCAGGAGTCCTGCCCTTTAAGAATAAGCTGAAAGAATGGGAAGCAAATACAAGTGAAGAGAGCAAGGGACTTGAGAGAAGCCTCCTCTAAAAGCAGTAGTGTTTATGTAACAGCCAGCACCAAATATTCATATAAGATAAGCTGTGATTTTTACCTTGAAGCATCTGGTGGGGTGACCATTCAGTGACAGTGTGTAGGCAGGTGGTACAAGGGGCTGGAAAGCTGCAGGTTGCTCTCCTTGTTCTCTGAAACAATCTTGACCATAAATGATGAAAGTCTGTGTCTGACAAGAGGAGGAAGCAGTCAGACAATGTAAAACCTGGGAAAGGTGTGTGGTTTTCCTTGTTTACTTGCTAGAGTGCTTAATAATAGAAATAAGTAACTGAGGGGAAACTTACGTGTTTTCCATCTCTTGAAGCCTTTGGCTCAAGACAAAGTGCAAAAATCACTTTCATCAAGAGGTGGAAACTTCAGGGACCTGTGATCAGGTCTCAGTAGATGCTGGCCTTCAACATGATGTGGACATGGTTAAGAATATAATCTAAAGTACAAATGTTGAACTTTTAAATGTGACCTGCTAAACTAAATGAGTATTTAGCAAGAAAATTCATTATTCTTATCCCTCTCACTTAAAATGAGGGGGGCTGTCCTAAGAGCTCTTTGGAGATGCCTCTGCATCTCACTCAAAGCCCCAGATTGCTGCTTGATTTATGCCTCCTCAATGTGAGCCCAGGTTTCTGGGGATGAATTCTAACAGTGACCCTGGAGCAAGAGCAGGGTGGTCGGGGTGTGTGTGGCTAGTGAAGGTGCTCCCTGGGGGTTCCCCAGAAGCAGTGTCCTGCCTTGTGTTGTCTGGGCTGGCCTGGAGGCTGCTGTGTGCTGCTGGGCTGAGGCAGATGGACAGCTGCATGTGCCACTGCCAGCACTGCCTTGTAGGGACATGTGCCGGCTGTTTCTCAGAAGGCTCCTGGAGCTGGTGGCTCCTGCAAGCCTGGCCTTTTCCCTGGGTGCCTTTTAGTGCCTGTATAAATACCAGCAAGCTTCAGATGCATTGCAAATTCTGGCCCTTTTTTTAAACCCGAGTCATAAATAGGTTGGTGCTCACTTGTGGGTCCGGCAGAGCTGTCACTAGAAATGATGTAATGATTAAACTCGGCGTCGTGACGGCTTTCCTGCCGAGCTTCCCTCCCAGGTCTTGTTTTTCTGTTCTCTTCAGGAGCATCACAGGTGCCAGGTGAGATACATTTAGGGCCTGGAAAAAAGTTAATTTAGCAGAACTCGCTATGAAGTGGCGTTTCTTAGGATGAGACAGCCCAGCCACAGTCTGTCTTCTCCTTTTGATGCAGACACTGATTGTGCTCGCTCTGCTTCCCAGGGAGCCCGTCCCGGCTGCAGCACAGCTCTGCACTAGATTTTATAGTTACTGCTCTTTGGAATAAGTGTCATTTTAAAAGTATCCAGCCAAGAAAGAGCACAAGATGTAATTCCAGTGACGTTTGTGGATTTTTTTGTTTGGATTTTTTTTCTCCAGAAGGACAGTGGTTTCTATTAAAGGGAATTGGCAGTGCCTGGCCTTTAGCCCTGGGCGGGAGATGAGCTTTGAGGGCTCATCCCTTTGCTGCGGGGCCAGGGTGGTTTTCTGAACTCCTCAAACAGTGCAAAGCTCAAATCAAGCCATTCCTTGCACATCTGATGTTTTTGTAGTTAACCTGTTAAGCTTTTGTGTACGAAGCAGAGGTCCTGGGAAGGTATGAGAAACAAGCTATTTTTACTCCATCACAAATAGGGCTTGGCATGTTTATTTTAGACTCCGGAGCTGCTCAGGCCACTGTGGGGTTTTTTATAGTCTTCTACTGTTCCTGTCAGATTAAAAAATCAACTTGAACTCTGGAAATCACAGGAAAATAGGGTGCACCGGTGTACTTGGCTCCAGTGAGGCTCTGAGGAAGCTGCAGGGAGGAGTCGCCTGTGTTGTGCACTGTGCCAGTCTCAGGGTCTCCTGCATAGCAGAGAAGTCTTTTCTGAGCCACCAGCTGTCCATGGACTACGTGCCCTTCTATTGCATCAACTACCCTGCAGAGGAACAGTTCCCTTGCTGGGTGTCCTCACTGCATCTGTAAAAGTCCACAGCTGAATAACTTGAGGAGCTCTGGGGGCCAGAGCAGAGCTTGGCCATGAGGTGAGCAATGCTGCAGCAGGTCATTTGTGCCTCCTGCTCCACAGAAGGTTTCAGTTGCCAGGTCACCAGCATAGCTTTGAATAATTTTTTTTTGCTGCAGACAAGTTCACCAGGCAGCAGGAGGTGAAATTAATGAGACCAGCTCGTTTTCCTCCTGCCACTGGAGTCTGAAAAGGGAAGGATTTAGGTCAGTCTTGCTCAAAGAGTGGGAGGATGCATGGAGGGCCCTATTCCTGTCCCTGCATGGCCAGCTCTCTGCTCCTGCTGACGTGGTGTGGTTGAGGAGTGCCCCTTTAATTGCAGGTGTGCTTTGCACAGGCACTTCCAACTTCTAAGCTCTTTATCCCAGTTTATTATTAGAAGGAATTGAAAGTGTGGCCAGTGGTGTGCTCACTCCATGGTGGTGGTGTGCACGGTGTTCAGTGATGGGTCAGTGTTGTGCAAATGTGTAACACAAGCAGCCCAGATTCTCTGCCCACGCAGGCTTAACCTCTCCACTGAGGAGCCTGGGCAGCAGCCAGGGACTAGAGCTGGGGGCATCCTGTGAGCCCTGGGCTGATGCAGCCCTTTGGGGTGCGGGCAGCTGACCCCAGAGGCTGCAGTGCTGCAGAGTTTGTTATGAGATTCACTAATAAACAGCACTGGTACTAATTTCCAGTTAGAGCATTTTACACACTTAGTATTCTAAAGCTCATAATTACTGCTAAATCTGGCAAATGGCACCCCTTCTGAAGGGCAGATCTGTCACCCTTCCCTGCCATGGCACTCTGTGTTAGTTTGCAAGTGCACCCCACTTTGCCCTCCCAGCAAGCCTTTTGGCCACAGACCAGATGGGGAGTCCAGGTTGTCTGGGGCATTCCCTGGCACCCTGGGGGGTTCAGTCTATTCTGTGGGGTCATGGCTGTCTGTAGGTGCCCCTGCTCCTACAACAGGAAGGTTCGCCCTCCTTTGTTCTCTATCTTACACCTCGTTCTCCATTTTTTCCTATTTCAGAACCCATCTCTTCCTTGCCCATATCCCTCCAGATTCCCAGGTAACAGCCCTGTATTACTTTCTGCTCATCACTTTAAGCTCTGCTGCATCCATACCCAAACCTGGTGTTTGTGCTACATAGAGGTTTCATCTCTCAGCCTTGTCTGACTCGATGTCACCTCGGTGGCCTCATGAGTCTCCACACCCCAAAGCTCCCCTACAATTAGGTGGTGTGTGTTGGCTACCCTACACCAAAGACAAAAATCCCTAATGCAAATCACTGTACTTCAGCCTTGATTCCTCTCCCCATGTCCAATTAAGCAGTTTCTTAGGTGCAGTCTGCATACCAGTGCAGGAAATTAACATTTTTCACAATTTTTAGGCTTACCCAGCATCCTTACCCAGGGGCGGTTGGAACTGCTGCCATGGCTCCCTGCAGAGGTCCCAGCTAGCCATGGCCAGCAGTGCTCCATCAGGACCTCCTGCTTTATAGCTGTCCCTGAAGAATTTACAGCCTAAGCTGTAAGGATGGAAAAGGAGATAGAGGGGTCATGTAGCCCTGTTGTGCTGAGCAGTCACAGAGCTCCTCTAAGCTGATTGAGCTGATAGTGGTGAGGAACACTGGCAGGCACTTACCTGCCCCAGGTGCCTGGCCTGACAGGCATGTGTTCTTTCTCCCCAGCTCCCCACAGCACTGATGGAGATAACTGCAGTACCCCGGGGCTGTTTTCCCCCTCTCAGTTTCAAGAGCTTGATGAGCAGGAGGGATTTGTGGTGAGGATTGGGCTTTCAGCTTGGTTGTTATCTGTTGGGTTGAGTTAAGTCTGGCTTTCAGAAATAGGTAAGGCAACCAGGCTCAGAGTGTCTGGTCTGTTCTCCAGACAAAACACGAGCTTGACGACAGCGCTGTGTGTTTTGGATTAAGCAGGCCTGAATTTATTTGTCAATATTAATATTTGTGTACTGTGCAGCGCCAGTGAAAGTCTGTGCTCTGAAGGTTAAGCTGTGTTTAGTTGGTATCTGGTGCTCCAGGACCTGTATCAGTAATGGGATGGGTGCTGGGGAGCAGGATCTGCAATAGCCACCCTCTGCTGTGTGCTGTGCTTTGGACCTCCCAAAACCACAACTGCTGTGTCTGGGTTTTCCCTTCTGCAGGAGGGTTCGATATCCCTGTGGATGCAGTGTGTTTGGGTTGAAGGGCATGGATTGAGGTCTGTGTGCAGACAGGATACCCAGGTTAGGACACAGGCTGATCCATTTTCCCTGTTCATGTTTCTTTGCTGCGTCTGTAGAGGAGCAGGGCCTTGGGGGAGCTCTGGCATGTCTGCAGTGTAGTTGGCTTGTTACGTGCAGCGCTTGTGTCCTGGCAGCCCTGCTCACTGCTCAAATGGAGCTCCCAGAAATTGCTGCCAGTGGAACGCACTGTGGCTTTGTCAATGACAAAAATACCTAGTTCTTGAGAGAGTTACTTTGCATACAGAGTTACTGGTGTATTTTCTTTTGCTTATTGGACTGTTGAAACAGGGAGGAAGATAGATGTGAAAATAAACCTATTGTTGTTGGGTTGTGAATAAAGATGTTTTAATCCACGATTAAAATAGGATTTGGTGTATTGGTAGAGACCCAATGTTATTATGCAGAATAAATGTGTTTGTAGAAAAGTACCTGAAAAAAACCTAAAAGTGATACCTTAGGCAGCACAGCAGAGTTTTAAAAATCAGCAGCAATTTTGCCTGGCAGCCTGCAGATCTAAACGTGAAGCATTTCACAGCACTTGAATAATATAATAAATTTTGAAACAAAGTGGTTTAAAATATTTATTTATTGAAAATATACTCAGGGACTGGAATGCAACTACACTAACACTTAATATATTCCTGGAAGAGTAGTGTGGCTGGTCAGCATTTGTTTTCCAAACTCTATTTTCAGCTCTTCCAAACGTTTCCATAGGTGTTTTGGACAGCTTTTCCCTGGCGTGCTGCTGCCAGCAGGCTGGGAGAGCCAGTGTGACAGAAAGGCTCTGTGCTGAGCCCCCCACCATGGGAAACTTGCTGCTCTTTCCCAACAGTCCCAGAGCAGGATGCTGGGGGGGCTGTGACCTCCTTCCCCACCTGGCATGGGTCCCTTTCCCCAGGACAGGTGCAGCTGTGTGCTTAACCTTTGTTGCCAGAGGAATTCAGCCCTTCTGCCAAATGCCTCATTCTTCCTTTCCTGGGATGATCCAGCCTGTCCCCTGCTGAAACAGCCCTTCCTAGGGTCCTCTGTGACAAGGCTTCTCCTCCTGTGGCTCAGGGTGACCACCCACACTTGTCCTTCTCATGCACCCTTGAGCAAATTACTTTATTTCTTTTATTTCCCTTGTTTGCTGCACTGGCTTCACTCTGGCTTCTCCCATCCTCCTGATTTCCTCAAAACTGCGAACATGTCAGGTGCATTTCTTCAACACAATATCCCTAAGGGCAACTCTTGAATAATCCTTTCAATGAGGAGGAAGCCAGAGGGGTTGGGGTAGAGTGTCTCTAACCACGTTATCACTTGCAGCCTGAGACCTGGCAGGAGCTGACATCGACGTGCGCGTTGCTCCCGCAGAACAAACAGCCTTGCGAGTGGAGCCGCGTCTCTCCGAGGCCATGGTATACTTTGTTTTTGGGACAAAGACTACTTAGGCATCTGGATTGCATTGGGGATTTTAGGGGAAAGATAAATTATTAGTTTGCAGTGAATGGAGAATGACTCTGATTGCTCTGTGAGCGTGCTTTTGCCAGCTCACTGCTCACGGGCTGAATTCACGTTCCCGTGCTTCAGAAGGAGAAACAGCAACTGTGGAGGCTGCTGGCCGTGTCCTGGGAACAGGGGGCTGAGCAGACCTTTCCCGACCTTCTGGTGCACTGAGAAAACATGCTCATTTTATGGGCAGTTAATTTATAGAAAGTTCCTGTTTAAATTTCCTCCAAGGCCGTAAAACCGGAGGACAGCTGCACGCATTAGCTGGCTAATCAAACACTGCTCACCCCTGGCTTGCCCTCCCCTTCTCCTCACCACCACTAACTTCGGGCTCCTTCATGTGAGTGAGTGTGGCAGCTTTGGGAAATACACTCTAAAACGTTCTGCAGAGGAGTGGCTGGTGCTGCCAGGGTTTGGCGTGTCCTTTCTGAGCCACAGCTCTTGGGACTGTGCTGTTCCACAGGAGCATCCAGGGTCAGTCAGATTTTGTATCGCACTCTCCCTGATTTATAAAGACTCTGCTGTGCTCTCTGCCCTAAGGAGTGGTGCTGCCTGCCATGGAAATATCCACCCTGGGCTGAAATAAAAACTTTGTTCACATTTTGCTTCTCTTCCAGGCGTGGGGAAAGCTGTGATTGTTTCCTGCTGCCTCCTCCCTCCTTCCCCAAAGACTGCAAATGAGTAAAACCTCATAGATTTGTTTGCAGTTGTGTCCAAGTTCATCTTTCGGTGAAAGGAAATCACTTTAGATGGGTGCTGGGGCGCCCGAGCTCCAGAAATGCAACTTTGCCCTGGCTCCCTGCAGCAACCAGCCTGATAGGATTTCAGTATGGGTATGTGCTCTAATAAACTTGATCCTAATAGCTAATTTTGATCTAGTTTGAGAGAGAGGTTGGGAACTTAAACGCTGAATCTCTTGAGAGCTCCTCAGAGCTGCTTTTTCCTGTTCTGACAACAAGCAGGCTCATGTTCCACCCTCTGCTATAATTGTACTGGTTTATTTTCCATCACCTTCTCACCGTGTTAAAACTAATGATAACAAGGAGAAACTTCTAGCCCACGTGCAGGACTGAAAACCAGAACTAAACTCCTGCTCTCCCAGCAGTGTCTGCTGCTGCCTGCTCTCCCTGCTGCCTGTGCTCATCAGCTGCAGGGAAGGCAGCAGAGCCCTCTCTGTTTTGGAGAAGTTGCTGTGTTTTCACCCTTATCTCCCTTGTGCTCTAGGGAGTGTTTGACCAGTGCAGAAAATTACTTTGGCTCTGTGGTTGGAGGCTGCAGAGACCTTTTTGGAGCCCCCTGCTTTATCTGCCAGGAATTTAATAGAGGTATGATGGCAGGAAAGAGCAAAGGTGAGCACGTAACACCCATTAGAAGTTTCTGAACCTGCGAGGGCTCCTGCAATAAACCCCTTCAGCAGATTGCCCAATGTAATGCAAGAAAACTGGCCTTATATCTCTTCATTTTGTTTAAGCTGGGGCCTGTTTCCCTGCCTTTAAATCTCCTCTGCAGCAGTTGGGGGAAAAAATGCTGCAGAAAGAAATGCCAGGAATGTGAACAGCAGGTGGGGACTGGCAGATGTACTTATCAATCAGGACGGGCTGAGGAGTGGTTTATTCCTCTAAAGAGCTACTGTTTGCCTCCAGCTTGGTTTACTCCTGTCCTCTCCAACTCCCTCCAGCCTCTACCAAGGTTCAAATTAAGAGCAGGGTAGATTTCCTGGTTCTCTGGAGCATGCCATGCTTGGTGCAGGACTCCCTGCTCCAGAAACCAGAAGAAGGGGAGGGTGGGGGCAGACCCTGTAAATCACACTGGAAGGGTTGCAGCAGCAGACCTCATCAATAACATACCACATCTCAGGGATGGGATTTGGGAATTCTTACTTCCATGGTGCCCAAGCAGAAGACAGACTCGATTAGTTAATTGAATTTTCTGCACTGTTGCTTTTCAAAACATGACTTCATATCTCGGAGGAGTCCGGAGTTATTTCAGTGGACAAAACCCCATATTAAGGAGGTGGTGCTTTGAGATCACTTGCATTTTTGAGTGACAAGACTGACACTCTGGATTGCAGATCTGGACCTGTGAGAAGGGGAGCAGGATCCTCTGGTCCTGGGGCTTCAGAGGGATTGAGCCATGGTTTGGTGTGGCTGCTCCTGATTCTTTGAGCACCATTCACTTCATATGGAAATGCCTCTTTGTAGCAGGGCAACCCGATTTACATGAAATAACAGGCTAAATGGCGAAAAGCCTTTATCTGTTGATCTCCAAGCAGCTTTCCCGGGAGTGTTGGCAGTGTATGTTACAAGCAGAGCAAACCTGCCATCACAAACGACATTATGGATGCTTTTCCCTCCAAGCTTTCATTCTGGCTGCTGTGCTTGTGTCAGAATTCATGTGTTTTCCCAGTGCTTTGGATGCCCTCCGTTTCTGTGCACTGGTGCAAAGCCCGGGATAAGCCATAGGCTTGCAGGTGATGTGATCAGACCTCTCCTTCAGTGGCTTGCAGGTATTTTCCCTGGCTACTTCAGCTGGTGTGGATCTTGCTGTGGTCTGCAGTGCTCCAGGCACCCAGCTCCAGTAGTGATTTGCCTTTGTAAGGGCGTTGCTGATGTTGATAGTTATCTTTAAGAAAAATGAGGGCACATCTGCCCCAAGCCTTCTTATCAGTTTTTCTTCAGATTGTTGCTTGGTTTTGTGAAAGAGCAGTGGAAGAGAGAAATAGCTTTCCCAAGGAATAAGCACAGTGAGAATAAGGGAGCAAGCAGGGGTATAGAATAAAGCAGGCACAGAATAAAGATCTCAGAAACATCCCTTTTTCCAGCAGCAAAATGCTCTTTTCAAATTCTGCTCACAGGGCACCACCTTGGCTAACGGGGGGCTTGTGTTGGGAGGTGCTCCCTTCAGGTTTTAGAGAGCAGTTTAGCAGAGCTGAAGCAACAATTCCGGTCACAGTGCCATTCCCAGTGCTACCTGAGTGCATCCTGCCTGGAGCACCTTGCCCTGGCCTGTGGACCCTGGCAGCCAGCCTGCTCCTGACTGGAAATGGGTCAGCTGCTGAGCGATGCTCCTTGCCATGGAGCTGCCCTCCAGGGCAGGCACCGAGCAGGGTGCAGTGCAGTGACCAGGGAGCAGCACGTCCCGATGGCACCAGCCCCACAGCAATTCCCCAGGAGCTGCCTCCCCTTGCAGCCGTTTGGGCAGAGCTCCCTGGTGCAGGATTTTCCCCAGTCAGCTCCCATTTGGAGTGGATCCCGGCTCATGCTCTGGGTGTGGGGTGGCCTGCTGTAGCTGCTGGGGCAGTTTTGCCTCCGCAGGGCAGCGAGGAGCAGCGGTGTCTGGGTGACACCGGTCACGCTACCTGCCACACAGACTGTTTGGAGTGGAATTTAACTCTTGAGCTTAACTGCTCCCTGGAATTTCCCATGCCGAATTTCCATACTGTGTCCCTGCCTCAGGCTTTGTTTCAGCTTTTCAGCAGAAGCAGTTTGGCCATTTCCAAGAGTTAAAAGATTTTTTTTAAAGTTTTATTTTGTTAGTATTTAAAAACCAAACAGCCCCTTACTGCTTGCGTTGAGAGGTGCTGGGGTGGCCCAAAGGCTGCATGGAAGGTTGGCAGCCCCAGGCTCTGATTGCAATACCTGTGCCATCTCCCCTCCCAGCAGAATGCCCTGTATCTTATGGATCTTATCGGGTTACAGGCGTCTGCAAGGCTCCCAGTTCGCCAGTGCTTTGTAGACTGGTTTTCATAGATCCTGTCCATCCAGGACCTCCTCCAGCCCGGGGCCAGGGGGACTGAACCAGAGTGGGAGGGAGGTGCTGCCTCTGCCACTATCCCAGTGCTGGGAGCAGGAGCCAGACTCTCCTGGGCTGCTTGCTGACACTCATGGGTGGGTGTCTCAAAGGCAGAAGCTGGTGTAGAGGTGGAGAAAAGCAGTAAACTGTGGTACTTGCTGGGACCAGCTCATGGACAACTTAATTCTCAGGTATTGTGATTTTTTAACTCATTATTTGCAGCCTTGAGGTTTTAGATGTTGCCTTTATTACCTAGAGCAGCATCATACTCTGTTGGGAGAAGGGGGTTTAAGCTCAGTCTACAGCAGTGAGCAAAGCTCCTGGCTGACATAAGGTCTTGAGGAGTAAGTGAGAGGCAGTCTGGCTGCTGCTGCTGCCTGCAGTATCATCATTACCTTTGAGAGTGTGTTTTGATGGTGTGTGGAAGGTGTCTCAGATGTGTAACCTGGATTTGTTTGCTCTGAACAGCTGACTCTGGTGATGCTGTGGTGTGGACAGTGTGGTCCCTGATCAAAGAGATGCAAGAGATGTAAGCCAGGTTATTTTTGGCATAATGTCTCTGCTTTGTAAGGGATGGACTGAGCTGCTAAAACCACATTTTTCCCCTACAACCCATTATGAAGCTCAGAAGAGGCCAATCCAGAGCAGCTCTTCAGAGGTGGGCTGTTGTAGAGATCCTGGCTGGGGTGTAATTAGGTTTTTATTTTTGAGCTCTAAGCCTAGCCCCTCCAGGTGAGGGAATGGGGGTTGTGACCAGGCTTTGTAGCTGGCTCAGCTGAATTACTTGTAGGTTCTCTGCCTACATATGGACCATTCAGCATCCTCCAAATGCTGTACAAGGTGCCAGAAGGTCCTGCAGGAGTGACCTGATGTTATCCCTGAATCAACAGTCTGTTAAAGACAGTGAGCCAAGGAAACACTGTATAACCACTGAAGTTAACACAAGCAAAGCAGAGCTTTGGTGCATGTCGTTGGGTACCTAATTGCTGTGCCTGCCACCTGGGGATTGAAATTGCTCTCTGGAACTGAATGGGATGTACTGTGATAAGCAGTTTAATTGTCTCCCCACATCTGCAGCAGCTCTGTAAAGCAGAGGCAGGCTGAGCACACCTTCAGAGCTCCACAGCCTCCCTGCAACTCCAGGACTGCCTTTTTCCTGCGGCGCTTGTGCATCTCTCTCTGTAGAGCCCACATGCTCTTGCTGAACTGTTTGTGTTCTCCTGTGCCATTTGAGAGCAGTGAGCCCTCAGGTTTTTCTGGGAAGTGTTTGAGGCTTGCTGGGATATAGGTGCAGCCGTAGGAATGTGACTGTGAGAACAGCAAGGATAGTCCAGTGGGTGCTAAGTAACAGGATGCCCTCTTAAACTAATTACTGGGTTTGGACATTGCATTAGATGAAGGTCAGGGAGTGCTGAGCTGAAATCAAAGTGAGAGTGACTTGGGGGGTGGATTCAGAAGTGATTAAGGACAAATGCATTTGTCTGCTGTTACACAGCTTTGGGAACACTCAGGACTGCTGTGGGTGGCTGCTGGCTGGGAAGTGGGGCTGCTCTCATTTCTCTCCCGAGGTCACCAGCACAGACTGTGCCTGGGGCTGGGCTCTGCTCTGTTCTGGGTGCCCCAAGGCAGAAAGGGTGGTTCTGTGGGGCAGAGCTCCCAAGTAGTGGAAAAAGGGGCGTTAGAGGCACTGCTGTTACAAAAGGGTTACACAGAGAACCTCTAACTTGGCTAAGAGGTGAAGGGGAGAGTGGTATCTGAGTGTCCAAAGCACACACAGTGAGCAAGAAAAGGTGATGCTTGGCTTGGAGAGGATCAAACTATTACAAAACCCAGCTGAGTGCTGGTTTAATTTACCTTGCTGCCTTAGAGTGGCATCCAAGCATTGGAGCTCTGATGACTTTGCCCCCATTCTTGGGATTCTTGCAGAAGGAGTCATCCCATGCTCCACAGTGTTTCTTTGCACTGGGGAAGAAGTCAGTACAGGATCTGCCCCATCTTATTACATTTTTTTTCTCTTTATAACTTAAATTCATATTTTGATGTGCCCACTTCAGTTGCCACAGCTGCTGCCACCTTGCATGTCAGTGTGCAGCTGTGAGTCTGTGCTGCTGTCCCCTCACAGCCATCCAGATTGTCACCTAGGGAGCTGTGGGACTCTGTGTCAGTGGGCTGGGCAAGCAGCTTTGGTCTCCTGTGTAAAAATTGCATTGCAAGCCCAAATAGAGGGATGCAGCCTGTGCTCACACTATTTGAAATACACTGTAATTTAGGGTTTTTTTCCTCATAAACATTCAGACCTTGCTTTCAACATCTCTGACCTGTACAAGATGGAGGAGAAGAAAGTTACTGGATTTTTTCTGCTGTGGCTAAACCTCAGGGCCATTTTTTGAGGTCTGATTCCAGATACCATGCCAGCTAGTTTAGCTAACTGTTGCAAATGTGTTACACTACACAGGCTCTGTGGCTGCTTACAGAAGGAAAACAGAAGTTTACCTTGCCTTTGTCCTTGCAGTCTCTCTGCCTCCCCTTTTCCTGTGAATGCTCTTTACCCACTTTGTCCTTGGGTCCCAGTTTTGAATAACTTATCTGGTGTCTGAGCAGGACAGTTTGATCCTATTTTTAAGTCCTTTGGACTTTTTTGTCTGTGGAATTTGGGAACAGGGAATGGCAGGATGTTTATTTTGCAATTGCTGCAGGGGAGTTGCTCGGAGCAGCCCTTGAAACTGCTTTGTGTGAGAGAGAAGCAGGTTATTAGTTAGTTAACCTGGTATTTAGTTAACCTGGCTTTGTGCTGTTAGGGTTGTTTCTCTGGCCCTTCTTGCCCAGAGCCTGAATGCATGATCTCTGGTTTAAGGAATGAGCTTGAGCTGTGGCTGAATGTGTCCTGTTATCTGTATGGATGGGGCAGAATATCAGTGTTTTAAAAAAAGCCCAAATCTCACTGATACTGCAGTGAATAAGTCCAGTCTCACCTTGAAATAATTGAACTTGTCTCCTGATTTCTCAATTCGAGAACAGGGTGGGGAGAAAAGCTGGAGCAATCTCTGTGCCAGTGGACCTGTGATGAGCAGCTCCAGTCTTCCCTACTCCTGGCTGAAGCCATTGAGGCCATGGTCAAAACCAGATGAGGGTTATTTTATAATTACACAGTTAAACAACATAATTTAGTTCAAATATAATTTAGTGACATTAATGCAGCAGGAATGCAATGCAGGCTCTGTTAGTGTCTGGTCTTTTAAGGTGCTTTGTAATTTAAATCAGTCTTTCTGCACCAGAGCATCTGGGAAGGAGATGGACCTGTGAAGCCATGCACTGTCCTTCTGCCTTGGCCAGCTTGGGCTCTTGGAGATCTCCTGCTTTTGGACTCGCCCTTTGAAGGGAAGGGTGGCCAGCTTGGGCCAGAGGTGACTGTGGGCAGCAGAGTGGGACTGAAGCAGTCCAGCCCTTCAGTCCTGGTCTCCAGGAAAAGGCACCTGCAGGAAGAGGTTGTTCATTTGATGGCTCTTGGTGACTCCTGAATTTCTGCAGGTTTAAGGGCAGTGTGTTGCCCAGCTGGAAGCTGCAGATCTTTAGGGAGTTAATTCTTCCTCCAGAAGCTTTCTCTGCCTCTGTGACATGGGAGCAATGCCGCTTCATTTCACAGCTCTCCCATTTTATGGTTGATGGTTAAAGTTGGAACATTTCTATCTCCTTCTGCCAAGAAACGTTTAGAACAGTTTTCATGAGAAACATTAAAAGTTGGAGGTCCACAGCTGATGCCCTGGCTGCTCTGCATTAGTCACTGGGGCGTAAATATATTTAAATGAAGAGCTGTGGCAGTCTTGCTAGCTGAGTGATAAATCAGGGCTGAGAAACTCCATGAAGCTGAATCTTAATGCCTTGGCTTGGAGTTGCAGGGTGGGGTAGTAAAGCTGATGGAATGGTGGGATGTTTCTAAACAGAATGTGCCTGCCCTTAGTTACGCTGCCACAAAGAACATAAATACTGCTGCATACACAACTGAAGTGCTGGAAATGGCTTTTTGTTGGTGTTGCTTTCCTTGGTTCCTGTCTCCACTCAATGTCAGCTCTCGGTGCTTTGCCTCCCCATGGCAGCAGCAGCAGGTAGTGGAGAGATCCAAAGTTTGCCTCTATTCCTCTGCTTAGTGCCTAAATCCTGGCACTGTGACACCAACCTGTAGGAAGTTATAGTGCTTGAGCACTTTCAAGGACCTGCTAGAAATATTTCATTATCTGAGGAATTTTGTGGAATACCCAGAAGGTGATTATAAACCCTTGGAATGTGGCCGTGTCTCCACAAAGCACTCCAGCCAAACAGCATTTGGAGGTGACTCTCGAACCTCCACTGACCCTTTCTTCTTTTCAGATTTGGGTTTGGTGCCTGCAGCCCTCAGGCTGTGTGTTCCTGTCCCTGCCCAAGCCACCCACGCTTGGGTGCTCCTGCTCAGTACCATTAACAGAGCCAGTGCTTGCCTGGTGGCCGCAGTGCCAGCCTGTCCTGGGGGGCCCAAAAGCTGCTCTAGGCATGAAAAGAACGTGTCAAAGCACAGGCAAGGGTTCTGCCATGAGCCTTCTGACTCAAGTGTAAGGCCAGAGGTGCAGCCTCAGAAGGGTTTCCTTCAGAACAGGATTTGAAAGTTTGATCAAGTTTCCTTGTCAGTGTGTCTTTCATGTCTTTCACCCCTCTGGTAGCTTCTGCTTGCTAATTTGGCAGAAGGGGTTTTGTACCTTATTTATATAAATTAAATAAATAAAAAATAGGCAACTGGTAGGTGGAAGAGTTTTGGCTAAAAAGACACTGAAGCTCACCTCCCTCCTCTCTGTGACCCATTCAATGTGTAATGTACTCCAAAACTCCAGATTTCGTGCCTTGCTCAGCCTAGGAGTTTATCCCTCAGGGTCTTTCTCTTTTTGTAAGGACTCTTTAGTAGTTGTTAAGACAGAATGTCCAGTGAAAGCTTCCTCTCCAATTAGGATATTCGTTGTTTCTTTTCCATGTGGATTCTCTGAAGCCTCACAAGGGGTTTTGTTCAGCCTTTAATTCAATTAAGAAATCAAGCAAGAGATGTAAATCTTTTTAGCCTCATTGGTTTCGGTGCTCATGACTACAGCTGTAAAGAACATCTCCTGCACGGTGCAGCTGAGCAGCTTAAGGGAGGGAGTGTTTTTGCAGGCTGATATTTCAAGTGCTGCTAGAGCTTTGTGGATGATTTTGTCCCTTTGGAGCAAGGGGCAGAGGAAGGCTGCAGTCACCTGTCACTGATGGTGGCTTGGTTTAAACCTGTTTCTGAAGCAGCAGAAACCTCCTCTTTGATAGAAACCCACTTTCCAGCTCGGTGACTTCTATCAAAGGTCATTAAGGGGTGTGAATTAGACTCAGAACAGCTGGTGGATGGTGAGTGATACCAGGGGACAGGACACACAGTGGTGACTGTCACACCAGCTGCTCCTGCACATGTCCTTTGGCACTTGCTGGGGAACAACCTGCCTGCTCAGGAACACAAGGTCAGGCTCTGATACCTCGTAGTCCTCACATTTAAAAAGCGACATCTTGTGTTTTACTTCTTGTGTCCGTGTGCTTTCTTGCCTTGTCTCCAGGTGCCCCAGCTGCCAGCCCAGTGTCCTCTGTCCCAGCTCTCCTGCAGGATGGGATGGCTTCTGCTAAAATGCTTTTCTCTCTTGCCCTCTTGCCAATGTCTTCATTGCAGAATGAGTGACAAGTTCAGCATGATACAAAACTTTCCTTATTAAAGAGAAAGTTGGAGTCAGAACTCCCTGTTTTATCTTGGTGCCTTGAGTTCTGGTTTTTATTAAACCTTGGGAACTTACAACATTTGTGCGTGTGTGTGTGCATGTATATATAGATATATGTACACACATCTGTTGTGTTTATCTTCAAAATATGCATTTTTATGGCATTTGTATGGAAGGAGATCTTAGTCCCATCTTTTTTTTTTTCCATAAACTTTTCTAGTTTAATTTCCTGTGGATTTTAGTACTACCTTTAGCTTACATTCCCTTAAACACAGAATTAAATATTAGGGTTTTTGCACACTGTCGCTCTGTTTTCAGACAGAACCAGGAGTTATAAGCGGAGTTTTTAGGGACTTGCTCTGGCTGGCTGTGCACTGGAAACACAAGTGGAGCCAAAGCCACAGTACAGCACATGCCCTGAGGCAAACAGACCCTTGCTCTGCCCTGCTGCAGCTGTATATTTAGCCTATATGCCCTTTCCAATAACAGCCAGGAGAGGATGCCTGGAGAGGAATGCGAGTCATCATTTCCCTGAATGCCATCCCGGGATCAAGTGATGCTTGAGCCAGGAACACTGCCTTGGTAACTCTGCCTTCTATAAAATTGTCTGCCCCACCCTTTTTTATTTTTTTTTAAACCCATGTGAAGTTTAAGCACTCCTGTTCATGACCCTACTGGATCCTTAAGAAAACCCATTTTGTTTGAGTTAGTTTGGCTTCTGGTCCTTTTATTAGAGGAGAGCGTGGGCTCTTGTTTCCCATCTCCCTAGTGCCCCAGTGCATCCCACTTTGTTCTCTTTGAGCTTCCTCCAGGAAGGATCCATTTTATACCTTTGGTTCTCATTGCTTTTCTCTGCCAGCTTTCTCTTGGGATGGGCCTGGCTCACAGGATGCAAGAGGTGTGGAGTGGCATTGTTGAAGCTGTCCCTCTGCTTTGGCTTGTTGGTGGATGTTTATATCCTAATTTTTCCTGGCTGCTGGCAGCAAGCAAATGGCAGTTCTACTTGGCTGCAATGTTTGTAATTACAGGGGAAAAAAAGATTTCTGAGGCCTTCTAAATACTTGGGAAGATAATATCTGAGTTTCCTTTCAACTGAATGCACTTGAAGATACGATCTGAGTTGGCTGTCTGGGAATAACAAAAGTGGAGGAAGGGATTGATTGTGGTTGCTGAAACTTTCATCAAAGAGTCAGGAGTGTTGCCTAGCCAAAATCTGCAGCTGCTGGTCAGGCACAGCGGACACTCAGACACGGCTTGAGCACAGGGCAGGGAGCACACAGAGCCTGCAAGGGGCCAGTCCAGCAGGGTGGATGAGCAGGGGCACATCCAGATGGTTTTCCAGCAAGTCTGTCAGGTCAGAGTGGAAGTGCATAGTCGAGAGGCACCTGTGGGTACCATACTCATCCCTCCTGCTGGAGGCTGGGGAAGGTGGTGCCTCCAGAGCAAGACTTGCCACAGCATCTTGCAGAGGAAATGTGCTCTGCAGGGAAGAAAAAACATGCTCCAGCTGCCAAAGGGGATCTGGTGTCCTTTGTGCTTCTGCTGCTGCTCTGCAGTGCCCCTTGCATGTACCTCAGCAGGAGTGCCCTGGCTGGGGGTTTTGGGACTGCCAGGCTGCTTCCTCCCCTGCACAGCACTTGCTGAAGTGCTTACTGGAGCATGTCCTCAGTGCTTACCTCTTCCAGGAAAAGAAGTTTTTCTGGGATTGGAGTCCCCACGTGGGGAGGACAGTGTGGTAGCCCAACTTCTGGACAAACAGATGGGGCAAAAAGGAAAACTAGGCTCTTTGCATCTCTTGTCACTCTCACAGAGTGGTAATGAAGGTAGCAGAAAGCTTCCTGTCAGCTACAGGAAAGTTAAATACCTCGGTGCTTGCTCTAGCAGAATAAAAACTGCTGCAAGGTGTCAGTGGCAGTGACCACTTCCTGCACAAGTGTCATGAAACTGCCTGTGGCTTCTGGAACTTGAAAGCAACAAGTTAGTGACAGCTTGCAGGCGAGTTCCCCATCAGCAGGAGGGTGCTGCTTATTTCCCTGCCCAGCCCACATTTTTAGCACGGCTGTTTTGGGTTTGAGTTTGGCTTTTTTTTCCCCTTGATTATTTTTCAGCGTCAGGGTTTCCTGTTACTGACACCAGATGTGCTGGAGATGAACAGTGCAGAAATACAAGAAAGGAGGAGGATGAAAAAAAGCACCTCTTTTTGTGCCTGTGTCCCTTGGGCTCAGTGTCACGTCTGGGCACCTTCACCAGGTGACAATGCATTTGATGTGGTGACAATACACAGTGGGCATGCCATGTTGGAATGAAGTTTTAGGGTGAAGAATTGACTACAGCTTGGTTGGTGCCTCCTGAGCTGATGGTGTCTGGGGTGACCAGCTATTGATGGCTGTGGGGGTAGAGGGCTCCAGGGGCCTCAGGAGCACTGATGTGGGGCTTCCCACTTGGGCAGATCTCTCAGGGTCTGATCTCTGATCATCATGCTGCTGTTTTGGTTTTGGTGCACACGTGGCTTTGAGCAGGCAGCTGTGAGTGCAGCATTAAGCCAGAAATTGCAAGAGCTTGTCCTCCAGTCTCCAAGTAAGGCCACCACCCCCAGATGTGCCTGGTTAGTGTTGTGCAGGACAGGATGCTGTCACTGAGCAGTGGGGAGTGGGGAGAGCTATGTCTGGTGGTGAATCTTCTGTCCTCTTCCTGGCCTGTTCCCTCGTGGCAGATGCCTGCCCTGAGCCTGTGTGTGACCAGTGTGTCTCTGCATGTGTGATCTGCTGTACATCCCTGTCTGTAACTCATCCTGTGAGCAGCAGCATCTGGAGCTTGGCTCTTTGTGAATGTACATGGCAGAAGCCATTGAGGTTGGAAATAACCCCCAGAGGTGTTTGCTGCACTTCCCATAGCCTTTAACACAGTCTGTTGGAAGGGCTGCTGCCTTTGTTTCAGGGTATGTCCGGAGCAGGGCAGGCACAGAAACTCTGACTGTTTCCTAAATTGCATGCTCCAGGGTGTTCTTTGCACATACTACATGTCAGGCTTGCAGGCTGCTCTTGGGCTTGAGGAGACTGTCAGTTCATGGCTTGGTGATGGGTGCTGTGCCCTTGCACACTGCCTGCAGGCTGCCTGTCCCTCCTGCCCCCCTTCCTTCCCGAGCTCCTTGAGCACAGCGCAGCCGTGCAGGGCGCCCCAGCCGCCTGTGCCCGGGCCGTGCCGCCAGGCTGGCACCAGGGGTGCCTGCTGTGGTGTTTGGGAGCGGGCAGCAGGGCCGGCAGAGTGCCATCTTTGTGTGCCTGGCCAGGGACACTGCATTTCATCATTTCATCATTCCTGCTGCTCGCTGCCCTGACTCGCCGGCGCGTGAGAGCTGACGGGACTTGCCCGGAGATCTCCTGTGGAAACACGCACGGAGATCTCTGCACAGACAATAGCTCTGCTCTGCAAAGGTGCACCAAGTCTTTTTAGCTGAGTTTGCTTCCTTGGAGAAGGGCCACTTGTTTAATGCTTTCTTTAATGAGGATATTGGTAAATAAGCAATCAGGTAAGTGGGATTCCTCCTAACTCCTAAATGCCTTCTTAACCAGCATCAAGAATTGCATGGCAGTTACTTGAGCTTTCTGCACGCTGGGCTCAGTGGCATTAATATGCTGGTGGTGATTAATTACCGCAGCCCAGTGATGTGATTGTGTGCTTGGAGCAATTGGATTAGATGCAGCTGGACAGAGACTTCACTTTCACTGGTTCTTGCTGAAGTGGTGTCGTAATCGGCCACAGAGGAAGAGTCATTTCTAGGACAGCCACCCTCCTCTGGCTGGGATGCTTCCCCTGGCTCCACACCTGGGTCCTGATGGGCAGAAGGAAAGGTCTCTGGGAAAATGTGTGGCTGGGAAAAGCTACTTTGTCCTGGTCTCAGTCTTTCCTTTCAGTCCCATCTTCTGCCTGCGCTGTTCAGCGTTCCTGGATAACAAAGGTACAGCATGTCCTTACCGTGTCAGTGGGACTCATAGCTGCATGGAGAGGGAGCAAATTCCAGCATTGCCTTGACAAGTCAGCATCATATCAAATGCAGCATCATAACTTCACCAAGCAGGCCCAGTTCTGTGGCTCTGTGAGTGGATTTGGCACTAGAGATCAGGAATCAACTTTGGCACATGCAGCAAGCACTAGGACTGAAGCAGATGTTGATACTGACTTTGATGTTTCATCCAACACTCAGAAGGCTTGAACTTGAGACCAAAAGAGCTCTCACAGAAGCACGAGAATAAAGAGAAAGTCAGTTCTTTCAGAAGATCAGACAGAACGAAACATCCTGAAATTCAGGACTAACCTGAACCTTTGTGTTTGTTCTGCGAGACTGGGCAGTGCAGATCCTGCTGGAAGGAGGAGCACAGTGCCATGTAGAGAAGCTGGGGTGGTCTGGCCTTCCCTCAGGACTGGGAAGTGCTGCCTAAGTCAGTCAGCTCTATGGCCTGATGCTTCCCAGAGGCCAGCAGAGGTCCGCCTGCAGAATTCCATCTGTTTGGGTTTTGGCCCTGTTTTGAATTTGTGGGAAACTGTGTGAAGAAGCACTGAGGATTTTGCTCCTGGAGGGCTCCAGTGCTGTGCCACTCACTGATCATGGACAGTGACCTAGAGCATGGACTTTTCTAAACACAGCTGGGATGGTTTCTCAGCTGAGTCAGGATGGTGTCCATGGTAGTGCCATGTGAGGTGGTGTGGGCTCTCAAACCAGAGGCACCAGGCAGGTCCCAGCACTTGTTCCAGCCTTGCTGCAGGTAGCATTCACTCTTCTGCAGCTGCATCCAGACCCACAGTGCTGGTGGGCAGTGGACTTGCAGAGCAGCACTACTGGCTTTAGGCAGGGGATCTCCTATCCCGAAAGTTATTCCACCTTGCACTGATAGTCCATGTGGACTGCAGCACTGCAGGGCAATGCCTTGTACAGCTCTGCTGATAGCTGGAACCCTGCTTTTCCTCCTTCACACACTGGGAGAGGCTGGCAGTGTTTCAGCTTCTGTCCATTGTGTGCTGAGGTGGAGCTGTGTTAAGAGGGTTTTTTTTTTTTTTGGTGGCGCAAGTTTGTTCTCAGCTCTTCTGTTTGTTCTTTGTTATCAGCTACTGAATTCCTCCTATACCTCCTGTGTGCTCCAGTCCTGTATGCTGAGCCTGTTCTTCCATGTTTTCCCTAAAATGAAACTCTGAATTTGCAACCTGCAACTGTCACTGGAGCACATAATGGCCATTTTCTGGGCTGGGGGGCACATATGGGGCAGTGTTTGTTGATTGCTTTGATAAGTATTTCTGAAATAGATGATGACTTCATCTTCCTCTCTTGCTCACCACAGATACCAAGAACCAGCTCCTTTCTGCCCAAATGCTCCTCTCCATCCAACAAAAACGCCCCAGGCTGGATCACATCATTTGGCTGAGCAGCACAGAGCTGTACCACGCTCATGCACAAGCTGCACTGCACTGTGACAGGGCAGGGGCTGGCCTGAAACACTCCCCAGGTGTTTTACAGCCTTGTGCAGTTGCACACTGTGTGTCTGGCTGTCTGGGGTGTCTGTCCTCTGCTCAGGTGTGGATGCTCAGTGCAGCAGTGAGAGGCAGCCACATTCCTCCCCTAGCCACAGGTTTCTGATCCTGCCTGTGCTTGCCATCAGGACTTTCCAACGAGCAGGTTTCAGGAGAAGTAGCTCATGGACAAGGTGCCATCACTGCAGTCACCATGCTCCAGGCTCTGTGGAGTGTGAAGGTAGTTCTTTCAGCTCTCTGAGGCACAGTGCAGGGACACAGCCCCCTGATTTCCCACTCTGATGAGCAGTGACTTCCTCAGGACCTCCTGCAGGTGTCTGCATCATCTCTGTAGCTCATTCATGTGGCCTGTTGGATATTCTCCACCAGACATGTACTGTGGTACTCATTTACCTGCTGAGATAACTCTGTGCTCATCTGAAATCAATTGCAGTGTGTCAGATCCTCCTCTGGCCACACAGGGAGCTGGTAGGAGAGATGTGCCCTACAGGGATTGTGACTTGTCCTTACCCAGCAGCCACTTCCTGAGGATAAACTCTGGCTCAGGCACCTTTCTCTGGGTGAAGACCATCCTATGCTGGTGGTTTTTCACCCAGAGGGTGGTGGGGCACTGAGTGGGCACCCCAAGGAATGGTCACAGCCCCAAGGCTGACAGAGCTCAAGAGGCATTTGGGCAAGGCTCTCAGGCACATGATGGGATTCTTGAGTGTGTTGTGCAGTGCCAGGAGTTAGACTTGATCATCCTGATGGGCCCCTTCCAGCTCAGCAGAGTATGGGTCTGTGTTCTTTTGCCTTTGGGAAGAGCCTGGCTTTGCCTTCCTTGTTGTTTCATCTGGTACATTCCCCTCCCAGTCAGCTCAGACAGCTGGAAGCACAAGAGCAGCAGGGAGTGGCTTTTCTGTAGCACTGACCTTCTTACCAGCCATCCTCCCATCTGTCTTGTGGTTCCCAGCAATGTTATCCTGCCTCTGCTGTCTCCTCTGCCTTTCACTTGAGACAGGTTCTCCACAGAGCAGTGGTCAGATCAGGTATCTGCCTGGTGGATCCTGTAGCTAGAGGTTATTGCATTCAGCTCCTCATTCCTACTACCCACAGCCCTCTGTGCTGTGCCCTGGGCCTGCTACCTTGGGCTGGGAGGTGTCAGCCCTTCTCTGTGTGGGGATTATTGTGAAAGGCCCATGGGGGGGTGCAGATGTGCAGGTCCTTGCACGCTGCTTCTCAGCTTCCCTGGAGGTCAGGCTTTAGGGTGAGCCACCAAACCTTATCTTTCCTGTTATTCCTAGAGCCTGCTGTGGTAGCCTTGGGCTTGGGTACCTGCATGGGCACACACCTCTGCCTGCTTCTGCAGGCCTCTGGTGGGCAGTACACCCTGCCTGGCCACAGCACAGCAGCAGCTGAGCCCTGTCATGCTGCTCCAGGAGCTCTGCAAGGGCAAGAAGCAGTGGGATTTCCCTTCCCACACAGACTGGCTCCAGGGTCTCTTGGGACAGCCTGATGTGCATCATATGGTGCAGACAGAACAGGCTGAAATAAATCCAACTGGGAGCCAGTGGTTTGTTCTGGGAATTTGGAGCCACTTCTCTCTCAGCCTGGGAAAAAGGAGTTGGTTCAAGGCATTAGGGAACCCAGTCTTGTGTGCTCCTGGCATTGAACAATGTCTGCTTGGTCTGTTTGTCTGCCCTGCCATTCTTTGTAACCCACCATTCCACTCATTGGTGCAGATCAGTTACCAGGGGCTGTGCTGGCTGCAAACTGCCATACCAGAGTGGGGAGCACAACTTCCCTGTGGTCCCAAATGGCTCTGTCCTATTCCAGGAATCCAATGGTCTCCTGCAAGCAGTCTGTGAAGAGGAACATGATGGCACAGATCTGTGTCTGCCATGGCTGAAGGCAGTCTGGAGGGAGAAGTAGCTGGGGAAGCAAAGGAAACGATGGCCAGAGGAACAGAGAGAAAGGAGATCCAGGGAAGCAGGGAGGTGGTAATGATGGGAATGAAGTGAAAGAACAAAACAACAAAGTGAGGGAGAGCTGGAGATGTGTCTTGGCAGAGTGTGGGCACAGGTGAGCTGTGCAAGCAGGAGAGAGCTGGTTGGCAGCATAAACCACTGTGTGTGCATTGCTCACTCCAGTCTGATTTGGGGCTGCATGTTGCAGGCCCCCAGATCAACTCTGAGCACACTAATACAAAAAGCTGGACCTGAGAGGAGACCTGGCTTGAAAACCAGGCTCATGGGTCAGAGGAGCAGAAGCATCTCTCATGTGTCAAGCCATTAGGATGGCAGCTTTGGACTTCCAAATGTTTCTTGGTATCTTTCCTACTGGGTAACTGGCATTTAAATCCACTCTCTGAGGCACAGAGAGTAACATGGCCAGTAGCCTCTGCCTTGTTGCATGGTCACTGTGAGTTGACTGGCTGTCTTGGGTATCTGAATTGATGTGCTGATTGGATTTCCTATGTCCAGCCAGGTTCCCAGGACTCCTAGGATGAGGCTGCTGTGAAGGACTGGTGGATCCCCTGCCCGTGCTGTGGTGCCTGCGATTGCCCGTGATCCCCTTTCCAGCTGGAGCACCGTTACCAAGGCTGCTGGGAAGAATGACTGTTGGATGCCTACTGCAAGCCCCTGTCCTGGGGAGGACTTGGCTCCCTGTGCTGCTGCTGGCAGCCTCTGCTCACTGCCACTGGCCCAGCGAGCCGGCAGAGGTGGTTCGGGACTGGGAGAACCAGCTGGAGGCCTCCATGCACTCGGTGCTGTCGGAGCTGCGGGAGGCGGTGCCGGCTGTGGTGGGCATTCCCGACAGCTCTGCCGTGGTGGGACGCTACTTCAGAGTCTCCATCCCCACGGATTTAATTGCTTCCAATGGAGAGGTTGTCCAGGTGAGAAACACCATTCCCCAAGGATTGGGTTTGGTTATATTCATGCAGGATCGAGCAGGTTTGTGACCGTGTTCACAGGGGCCTTAGAATGAAGAAAGAGACGAGGATCTGACTCCATGTTTCAGAAGGCTGATTTATTATATTATGATATATATTATATTAAAACTATACTAAAAGAATAGAAGAAAGGATTTCATCAGAAGGCTAGCTAAGAATAGAAAAAGAAGGAATGATAACAAATGCTTGTGGCTCGGACTCTGTCCAAGCCAGCTCACTGTGATTGGCCATTAATTAGAAACAATCAACATGGGCCAATCACAGGTGCACCTGTTGCATTCCACAGCAGCAGATAACCATTGGTTACATTATGTTCCTGAGGCCTCTCAGCTTCTCAGGAGGAAAAATCCTAAGGAAAGGATTTTTCATAAAAGATGATAAAAGATGTCTGTGACACGGGTCACCCACTAACAGGCTGGGTCACGAGCCTGGCTGGGAAGCAGCCTTACAGTTTTGTAGGACTACAGGAGAAGGATTTTTATAAAAAATTAGTCTCATCTCATTGCAAAGTTTCTCTCTTCTGTAAGAGAGAAGACTTCTCAGGGATGACTAATTGAGTTTGTTGGCTGTATTTAAACCATGAGATGCACTGCCCCTGGAATGATGGGCACATTCATGAGGAGATCCTGCTGTGGGATCTGGGGAGCCACAGATTCCCTGGGACTGCTGCTCAGGCTCAGGGAGTTTGCTTCACTGTGGTAACAAAACATTACCAGACAAACAGACCCTGTCCTGCCAGCAGGGCTTTGGGCTGCCTGTGGCACTGTCTCTCCTGACCTTGCCCCTAAGTCCCCTTGGGAAAGATGGTAGCCTTTCCCCTTATCTGACTTAAACTCATACAAGGCACTGCAAGGACCTGAAAACTGAGTTTTGGAATCAGTCCTGAGTGTAGAATAGCCCAGAGGGAGGTAGGGACATGGCCAAACACAGGTATGCTCATTCTTAGTCCTTTCCTGGAAGGGTTTGCTTGGATCACATGGAATTCACAAAATTCTCTTCTTAAAAAACAGAACTGCCTTCCAGTCTCAGGATTTCTTTTCAAAGAGCATTGTAAAGCATTATAAAAATACAAGCTTCTGGTGTGTCTTAGAAGATCAGAGGGAGAAGGAGAGCAAGTCAGGAGCAAATCTGACATCTCAGTTTCTCCTGGAAGGCAGGTTTGGTTTAGCTCTGTGTACAGTCCCACAGTTATCCCAATCCTGATACGTGATCCTGCTGGCTCCAGCAAGGGTGCCAGACCACAATGTGCCAGGGTGGGCAGAAAATCTGAAGAATGCAGCTGTTATGGACAGAGGGTCAGACAGGGGGAGGAGGGCAGTGGGTGAGCCCCTGGCCAGAGGAGTCAGGGAAGGGGCCAGGCTGGTCTCAGTGCCTCTGTGCTGACCCCTGGAAAGGTCCCTGCCCAGCCTCACCCACAGCCTGTGCTCAGAGCACAGGGCACCTGAACAGCACCAGAGCCTGTGGTGAGCCCCAGATCTCATGTTACAGAAATGATAACTTTGGGTTGGGATTTTGCATCCAAGTGGCTTGTTCTGGTGTTGTCTAATAGCTGCTTTGATGGCAAGAATAAGTGTCAGTATTTATATAACACCACAGCTTCCTCTGTCATCTTTTCCTGGCACAAAAGTCATCTGTGATAGCTCAAGTAGCTGCAGGAAAATATTGATGGATTATTTCCACCCCACCTGATGGCTTCAAATTCTGCCTCTGCCATGTAGGTGTGAGGTGTGTTGACCAACACGCCTGAAGAGCCTGGAGGGGCCTGGGCTCAGCAGGACCCAGCAGCTGCTGGTTGTGTGGAGTTCAGCAAACTCTGGGAGTGATTTTCATGCTTATCCCAGGGTTTACCCGAGTGCATGTAGCATCTGTTCACCTTGAAATTGATTTTAAAAGTCAGGAGGCTCTCACTTAGCTGCTGTCTCTGGAAGGGCTCTCCTTGCAGAGAATGCATGTTGGCTGCTGAGCACAGCTGACCTTTGCTATGGGGATTTGATTCCTGGCTGGTGAGAACTGCGTAGGCAATTTTGGGTGCTAGGATGCATTTTTGTTTTACTGGTAAGTTTCAGGGCAGATTGCTCTGGTCTTTTTCTCAGGCTGCCTGGCATTTCTCAGCTGGAGCAGTAAAAGCATAATACTTGTGAATCTTAGTCTCTGGTGTACTTAAACCCTGCTAAGAAATAATAAGGACTTGTGTGTCTTCTGAGATGGAGCAGGGTTTACAGTGAGATGTGGTTACCTGTATTTTTTCCTTTTAAATTTCAAAGAAATTGTCTACAGTATTTTATTATAAAAAAATTGCTGACAGTTCCTGTCCCCAGACTCCCACTGGAGCCTGGAGAAAGTGTGATTGCTGAATTTCTAGATGATTCCCACTGATTATTCCTAGGATTGTGGTGGGGATCGCCTTGAAGCTCCTTCTCAGATCCTCTCCCTGCTTGTTAGCAGATTCCAGCCAGCTGTAGACAAAATACTTTTATCTGCAAGCTGGGTTGTGGGATGGAAACAACGCCAGGCATGTGCAGCGTGGCGGAGGAGTGCCCCGCAGGCACGCACTCCTGCACAGTCAGGTATGTGCTCCTGGGAGCAGCCCCCAGCCTTGCCCTGCCACCCCCAAAGCTGCTGAACAACAGGTGAGGGTTTTATGGCTAAGGACAAAAGCAAGTTTATTTGAATGTGCTCAAGCTGCAGAGAAAAGAAGTAAAAAACTACCACGTGTCTTAATTTCAGAGTGTGTTTTCATGTTGCTCAGGGCCGGCTGCCTGCAAGGCACTGGGGCCATGGTAACACCCTTCCCCTGTGCCTTGTGTTCCCAAGCAAGTGCCTTGGTCAGGCAGTATCATGTCCTCTGAAAAGCAGCTGGAGCTTGCAGGTATTCCAGCTGTTGGATTTGGCAGCAGGTCAGTCCAGATGCTGTCCTCTCACTTCCTCACTACAGCAGGGCTTCTGGCTGTAAGACTGCTCTCCTGCTGTCTGGACGTGGCTGGGAATTCAAATTCCTTGCTGTGGCTTCCTAGAGGACATCTTGCAGCCCTTTCTGTCACATCTGACACCAAAACATTGGTATTTTTACAAGGTTTGGGTTAAAACAGCCAATTTCCCCATATCATACAGCCCCCTTGCCATACAATGTGTGGGTGGGTTGCCACTGGCTCCCACTGGCTCCTGGCAGATGCTGGCTAGGACAGAGTAAACATGGGCATTAGTGCTGGTACCTTCACCAGTCATCATCTCCCTAACCCCATTTCCATGAGGGCTGTGTGGAGTCTGACCTGTTACCTCTCAGCTGTGTCCTGTCAGAGAACAGATCAGGCTCCGGTCAAAGACCAGTTGGATTTCCTGTTCCTGCCACTTCCATTTGAAGCTGCTCCAGAATTTGGCTGCTCTGATTAAAAATGCAGCTTCTAGCCTAAATTTAGAGATGGCTAGAAATATTTATATGTGCTGCCCTTTAGCCTAAATCAATTCTACCTTCATAATATTTACTTCCCTTATGTATTTATAGGTGACAGGCATATTCCCCATCTTGATTTTATTAGGTTAAACAAGCCAACCTCTTTAGTCTTTCTCATAAAATAAGCTTTCTTTCCTTCCCCTAAGCTTTGCAGCTGTCTTCTGCACCTCCTCCAGCTTGAGTTTATTTTTCTTATGTTTGCATGACCACAGTGTTACAAAACATTCCAGATTAAATTTTACCAGAACCTTTTATAAAAGCATCAAACTTCCTTTTCTCTTCTATAAATATCTTTGTTTGATATATCCTACAATCGTTTGCTTTTCCATGTCTGCTTTGCTTTGGTTTGGACATCTTCCTATCAGCTGAAATATCCAGGTCTGTAGTTTTTGCTGCTTCCAGTTGTTGAGTCCCAGAAGAGGACAAAAGGTGAGGTGCATGATTTGGTGTGGTGGCTGTTGCCACTACAAACATGGCTCTGCACTCATCCCACCAGCCAGGGTATGCTGTCCCCACAAGGACACAATACCCACCAGGAATTGAGCCCTTGCACAACCTGATTTCCTAAGTGCATGTACCCACAATACATAGAGACACTTAAATAACTTTTATTTAAAGATGGCTCTATAAAGCATGCTGGAAGGAGAGAAACTCCTGGTGTGTACTGCTTCCCAAGGCACATCCCTGCCAGAGCAGGAGATTTGCTGTGTCTTCCTTGAAGGTCATGTAAAGCTGCTGACCTGGCTTCAGTCCTGAGAGTGTTCACTGGGGGATGGATCTGCGTGGGTTTGTAGCCAATGCTACCCCACAGAGCAGATCTGCACGGGTTTGTAGCCAGTGCTGAGGAGCTCAGGTGAGCACAGATGAGCATTCCCAGCTGTGTCTTAGCCCCTCATTCTTTTTTGGTTTGAAGTGCATGGTTTCCACAGGGCTTTGTGGGGAAGACAGGTAAAACACACAGCAGAGGCCCTGAGAAGCTGTCTCTGTAAGCAAACACAGCTGGTGGGAAAGTGATTAGAACAGAATTCACTCAGATTAATTGCACAGTGCAGCTATGGAGTGGGTTTGGAGGTTATCAGAGGCTGCATATCCATCTGGGAAAAAGGGAGTCTTGCTTTCACAGAATCACAGAGTTGTTTAGGTTGGAAAATACCTTTTAGATTATCCAGCCCAACCATTAACCCAGCACTGCCAAGTCCACCACTAAACTTTCCAAGCAGGAGGCTGAGTTTCCAATGGTTGTTCTATTTGCCATCTGCTGAAGCAGCTTTTATTGAACAGCTTTGCTCTCATCAGATGTCAGGGACCTTGATTTATAAACAGGATCCACAGAGATTGGGTTGCAGGAGTCCTGACATGGGTATCGACTGTCAGGGCTGTGCTGCTCACCTCAGTCCTGCTCCAACCCCAAAGCCAAGGGCTGCATGTTGACAGCCAACCTGCAGTGCCAGGACACACTTGCTTTCAGGGAAGAAAACCACAAAATACTGAGTTTTGGGGTTTTTTTCCCTCTTGCACTGATCTTTATTTCAAAGCATTTTAACTGAATGTGAAATTTATTAAAGTGGCATTTCTCAAAGGAAGAAGAGAAGCAAAGAGCACTCCCGAGGGGCTGTGTCATCAAGCTGGGTATCTTAAAAGGCTCTCTCTGTCAAGGCATTTGAGCTTCACCTCCTCCCTGGGGTCCCTGGTTTTCTTGGACTAACTGGGAGGTGCAGCCACAGCCGCTATTTACAGGCGAGCACATGGGGATAAATGGCAGTGCCTGGAACAGGTCCAGGCAAAGGAAGACTTGGGCAGGGTTTTGCTTGGTTGCCACGCTGCAATCTGAGTGATAAGATGAGCTGATAAGATTCCTGCGGGGAGGCTGAGGGGGCTTATCTTTTTCCTGCAGGGAGAGACGGAGTCAGAGAATTTGGCATTTTCAGTGCACGCTTAGTAACAAACTCTGAATTTGGAGGAGTGGAAAATGTGACTCAATCTAATTATAAACTGGCTTTTCAGACGGGCTGGGAAGTTCCTTGTTTTGTCCTGCTCTTACAGGTTGTTGCTTTGAGCATCCAAGGAGACAGAGGAATGTGACAATAATGAGAATCCTGCGAAGGAGCAGACCTGAGGCTGCAAGATCTGGTCTGCCTTTCCTTGCCATGCTCTTGAAAGCCAGCTTTCCAGCAATCTGCTGATGGGAGGAATAAATTGCCAGGGCTGGTTAGCTGTGCGGTGGCAGCACTAAACCCCCAGCACTTGGCATCCCTGCTCTGTGGTATTTTTGCTTCCCTTTGGCCTTTCGCTTATAAAGAGTGGAGCTGAAAGAAGAGCCCGACCAAACTTTTTTTTTGAAGCTGTTTGAGGCTTTTCCTGCCCCGTGCTCGCCCCCTGGCCAAGGGACAGAGCGGGGTGTGGGCAGCCTGTGCTGACCCCAGCCCTGGCGCGGGCGGGCTGCGCCTTCCCGCTCCAACAATAAGGCTAAACAAATCCTTCCAAGCTGCTTGCATGGGCCGATGAAAGGAGGATTTCTTGGGACACTCAATGTTTTGTAGTGACCTCCCAGTGAAACAGCTGTTGTGTTCCCTTGCCCAGGCAGAGTGGGACGCTGAATGGTGTCCTTATAGCCAGCACAGAGGCACAGCTGGAAAAGAAGCCGTCATGGCAGGAGTATGCAAGGGTGGCATGAGCTGGGCGTAGCTGCTCAGCCTGCACCTTTGCAGAGCATTTACTGATGGTAAAGGAGCTGCTCAGACAAAGCCCAGCTCGTGTGGAAGGCAGGCTGAGCCCACATCCACAGAGGAGGGGGGCTGTTTTCTGTGCGTGAGGCTTCACTCGCTCCTTGAATGGCTGGAAAATGCAGATTAGCAGGAGACACGTAAACTTCCCATTCAGCTTGTCATGAGCACATAAAAGCAGAGCAGCTACTTCAAGTAGCTTTGCTGCATGGTGCTTCCGAGGCTGAAGTTTGAATTTGAAGATGAGGGCCAGGACCAGTGATGTGGCCTCTGCAAGCCTTATTCCCCCTTAGCTCAGCTTTCTGGGCTGGGTTTGATTTGTTTTTCTAAAGCAACTGCTTCAGTGCATGGAGACATACAGGAAGGGCTTTGCAGGGCTTTGGCTGGGACCAGAATGTGGGGTTAGCTCAACCATCCTGACCTACCTGTGCACAAAGGAAGCACCAATTACTGGCTGTTCTTGTATAGCTTTTGGTCTCTGAACAGAGGTGGTGAGCTCCTGCTGGCAATGAAGGCTCAGGTCACCGAGGCTGACGTACTTCTGAAAGCCAGTCGAGTCTCTGGGCTGTTTTTAGACTTGCAGGGGCAGAGGCATCTGCATGAGATGTCCTGGAGCAGCTTGTTTTGTCCATGAGTTCCTGGGCTTTTTGTGCAAGGTACACAGCAGCCCAGAGGAGCAGTGTCTGCTGAGGATACCCAAAAACCTTGGCAGGTAGGGCAGTCCCTTCCACAGGGAAGCATCTGTGTCCCAAGTCCTTCCTGCTCGCTGTGCCAAGCACAACTTTGCTGTCTCCAGCCTGAGCTTTCCGATAGCACAGCACTGCAGCAGCAGTGCCCAGTGAGCAGAAGGCTCTGAGAGGTGCCCATCCTCCCTGCACCACTGTTTTCTGGACCTTATGTTTCTAGGCATGGCCTGTCTGGTGTCCTAGTTTGCAGTTCTGTTGTGTTTGAGAAAGGGAGGTGGTAAGTAAGGTTGGAAGCTCCTTCACACGGCCTCTCCTGGATGCACACAGCCAACCTCCCTGGCAGGGCTGTTCCTTGGAGCCAAAGCTCCACAGATTCATAGAATCACAGGATATTCACAGTTGGAAGGGACCCACAAGGACCATCAAGTCCAAGCCCTGGCCCACCACAGAACAACAAGAAGAATTGCCCTGTGTCTGAAAGCTTTGTCCAAACACTTGAACTCTGGCAGGCTCTGGCAGCTGTGGGCTGAGGGCTGTCCAGCCCCTGCCTTGCACCATCACATTCCATTCCAGCCTCTGGGACCTGCCTGTGGTTCCTGGACAGCTTGGTGTGCAGGCACAGTGCAGCCTTTGTGCCAGGTGAGGAGTACACCTGATGGATCCACAGGCAGAGCCTGCCTCCCAAAACAAGGACTCTGTCCTCTGAGCTGGAGCCTGCAGGCCCCATGCCCATCACTTCTCCTGACTCCTGTGCTCATTGCAGTGCCACAGTTCCAGCAGCACTGGGGTGGATCTGAAGCCAGTGTCCCTCCCCCAGCTTGTGTGGGACAAGGCAATGAGAATCTGCCCGCCCATGGATCTCATTGGGGCTGAGGCTGCCTGTTGCTTCTGCTGCCAACACTGCCCATGCTGCAGCATTAGCAGGGGGTTTAAAATGAAGCCTGGGCTTAGGCAAACAGCTTAGGCTTGACTCTTTCTCTGCAGTTATATTTGCATTTGAATTGCATTTGAATTTCCATTTTCTTCCCCTGCCTGCTGGTTAATTGCTTGCAGGAGCCTGAGCCTGCAGACTTGGTGTGACACTGGCTGGGTCAGTCAGTTGGGCACAGCTCAGCTCAGCTCACCTTCTGGAGGGCCCAGCTGGGATATTCCTCATTGCTGGCCATGTGTGTTGGGGTGATGCTGAGGGAGTCTGGCTACAGTAAATTGCCATCAGTAATTACACCCCAGATAAAACTCTGGCACAGGGTCTGTCTCTCAGCAGCTGCTGGACACAGGGAGGGGAAGGGGACAGTGGGAGATCTGGCAGAGCTGCAGGACTGTCCATGCTGACTCTGCCCAAAAGCAGTCCTCAGGGGGTTTTTAGGACTCATTTGAAAGGAGCTGAGTCCCAGCTGCTGCTGCTGCCTGTGTGAAGGTCTGTCAGCACAGACAGGGGAGATCCCACTGGGTACTTCCAGGACTGGGAAGATTTCATAGTGGTGTGCCATAGTGGAGACCTGTGGCAGGATCCTATGGTTCCTGTCTCCTGGCAAAGGGCTCGTTGTCTCATTTTCAGGGGATTCATCAGGAGAACGACTAAATACCTGGAGGATTAAAGGGCACTCTTGTAAGTAAGAATGCAGTTTTTGACTGAATTCCCTCGAGGCAACAGTTTTGCTCACTGCTCCTTTGCTTATCTTTGTCTTGTTGGCTACAGGGCTTTAGGATCCAAGTTTAAAAAAACAAGTCAAACTGAGCTATCTTCTTTCATGAGCTGACTGCTCTTGGCTGGCCTAAAAATAACAGGCCATGTCTATCTGAAAGGATTTTGTGAACAAGGTCTTCAAAACCAGCCAGACCACTCACTGTATGTATTTTAAATCACAATCATGGCTTATTTTTTAATGGTCTTTGATACACTGCTAGGCTTGTGTAATCTTTAGCCAATAAGCATTCATTTACAATTGTCTCAAATAATGGGATAACAAAGACAGCCTTTTTTTTTAAACTTGGGCAATGGAAGAGTTATTTTGAAACCAGACCCCTCGAGGGAAATGGCAGGGCTTAAGGCTGATACTTATTGCATACATAGAAAAGTGGAAAACTTTTAACATGAAAACTAGAGATCCCAAATCATTAACTATGTGTAGCCTTAACAAATACCCTTTGAAGCAATATTTGAAGGAAACATTGCTGGAACAGAGTTCAGGTCTCCCTCCTCACAGTTTGCACCACTGCAAATGCAGCAGTGACATGGACAGGACAGACCCACGCCAAGGCTGGTCAGCATTTGTTTAGGAGCAAGTATTTTTATCCATCATGCTAACAACTTTATTTATCTACTCTAATCTTTCTGGGCTCTTCCTCTGTCACATGAACATGGATGATTTCTGCTATCAGGTCAGTAGCTGTGTTTAAAGCAGTGCAGAGACATCGAATGCTTGTGACTTGTTGCCTTCTCGAAGATTTCCCAGGGGAGGCACAGGCTTCATAGGAGTAATCCACATAAATTTGATTTTCTTAATCATCTCTTGCAGAGCCTTTAGAAACAGTCCACATCTCCTCACAGGCTGAATACAGCTGAACTAGCTCAGCTCTTTTTAAATCAAGTTTAAGTGGGTTTATAAATGTTTTGCAACTGTCGCATCCCTGCTAGAACAAGTCATCCCAGTCAGTGATTGCTTGGCCTGTTTTGGTTTTTCAGGAGAGCCTAGTTTTTGGTGTGAATCTGTCTGGCTGCAGTTTCCTTTTCTAGCATGGGCCCTACATGTGAACTGTAGGTTAAAAATGGTTTTCCAAGCAGGAAATACTCAGATTGGCCTGTGCCTCCCTCACCATCATATCTGCGTGTGGGGTCAGGCACCTCTCTGAAGTGAGTTTGGCTCAGAAGTAGGAGCAGAGATGTCCAAAGGAAGAATCACCTTGTGGCATGAGACTGGGTAAAATACTGCTGCTTGTAGGTCTTCTGCTCAAGTCATGGCAGTGCCCAGGGAGGAGGCAGCAGCAGAAAACTCCCACTCTCAGGAAAGCTCTGTGGAGTGTGTGATCCTGTAATTAAGGGCTTTTGCAGAGTGCACAGAAGGGGAAGATTTGTTCCAAATGTAGCCTAAAATTACACACTCAGAGTGAATTTAACCACTCACTATTAAAGTTTTTATTCTTCTTGATTGTGTAAGCCTCAATAATGCTGTGGCTTTGTCCTGGCTCCCTATGTTTCTGTTCCTTATGTGTGCCCAGCCCAGCCCTCCTCCACAGTGGGCAGGTTAGTGGCTAATTTTGGCACAAGAGGATAAAGAATGGAACCATCCAGCTCCTGCTACTGTAAATGCTTTATTGCACTGAGCATTGTCCTGGCATCTCAGTTTTTAGAGGGTGTGATGAAATGACACTTTGTTAAAGGAAGATGGGGGCAGGTCAGTGCTTCTGGCTGGGCAGGAGCAGACCCTGCCTTTGTTCTCTTTTGGAAGAAGAAATGCCAAGGAAGGACAATTTGTTCCTTTGTTCCTGCAGGAGCGAGGCTTGGCTCCCTGTGCCCAGCTCAGGTGAAGGGCTGCCTTTCCTTTGGGATGTCTGGGCTAAAAGCAGCTCCTGTTCTTGCAGTGGAGGAGGAGTGAATGCAGCCACAGCCCTGCCAAAACGCCCTGTCCTCTGCCAGACACGTGGGTACCCAGCAAAGCCAGGGGAAGGATGCTCACATGTTGGTGCATGGTGGCCTATATTGAGGTACAGGGCCCTTGGGACAGCTTCCTCCAGCTGGTGTAAGCAGGAATCTGAATTCTGTGCTCTGGGATATTGCTGGTGAGGAGTTAACTAAAGCTGTGCTGAGAGCTTTAAACTCTGCTCTATAAGCTGTGCCCAGCATGTGGCTCATGATGTGCTCTCCAGCTTGTCCAGGCTGGCTGAAACCCTCTGCAGCTCTTGCACAAAAGCTTTGTTGTGTTGCTCTTGCCAAAAGACTTTTGGGTCCTGCGTTATTCTGGCAGAGCTGTGCATCCAGACCCTTCAGTGTGCTGAAACCCACAGCGTGGGGGTGAGCCCCACGTGCTGCCTGGATCCTGCCTGCACCCAGGACTCACAGCGTGCCCAGCCCTGCAGCATCAGGCATCCTTCCTTGTCCATCCAGGGGCTTTCCCCAGCAGGACCTGCAGTGTGGCAGTCCAGCCCTGGCTCTGCACCTGCTGCTGGATGCAGGAATGCTCCTGCCAGGCAGGTTTCCTTGCAAAGCTCCTCTCCCAGCTTTGCATTTGGGTAAATTATGAAATATGTATAAGCCTCACAGAACTGCAGAGAACCAAAGCACCCTTTCAGGAAGAGAGCTAGAGCCTGGCTCTCTGTTGGACTGCAGTGAGCCCAGACCCTGGACCAGGCTGCTAAATGTGTCTCCATGAGCCCCAAAGCATCCTGTTTGCTCTGAGTGGCAAGCGGAGATGCCTCGTGGAGTTCTGGAAAGCCCAGCTGGTGCACTTGCCAAACGCCTCCGGGCCTGGGAGGTGATGAAGCTCAGGTTACTCACTCTGGAGTACCTACAGCCCCGGGAAATGTCACAGCCCACCGAGCTGGCAGCCTCACCCCTTCCAGCACACACCGAGCGGCTCTGGCTCCGCTGTGTAGAGCAGACAGTGTCGGCTGGGAGCTGGGGGAGCTTGGGAGTTTGCACTCACCTCAGCTACAATCCAGGGCAGGAGACAGAGTCCCGCGGGCTGGAGGAGGTAGTAAAGGGTGTGCTGGAGTCCTGAGGTGCCTGTGTTCTGAGACAGAGCCTTCCCTTGCAGCAGCAAATTATTACTGAAAGTGAAATCCTTCATTTTTAGCTGGCCTGGGGGTGAAGCCAGGCTGGCATGCTGTCCTGTGTGATGTCCAGCAAGTCCTCAGCCCATGTGCCACATCCCTGCCTGCCCACACGGGCCATTACACTGGGTCTGCTCCCTTCCTTTATCCTCAGCTGCTGTTCTTCTTCTGGCAGAGCAGGACAACATCAGGTAGCTCTCAGGATTTCCTGCTGCTTGTTTAGAGCTGGTGTGCTCCAGCCAGGCCAGGGACTCAGAACCATAGTTAGCCAGCTCTGGCCCCTCTGGGTCATCCTGGCTCTGGGGACAGTGGGACAAGCTGAAAATAAGTGGAAAAAAATACATGTTCTGCTGAACTTGATGTGTGTAGGGTGGGCAGGGTGTGATGGGGTGAGGAAAGAAGCAAGATGGCCAAGCTGGGAGAGGAAGGAGTGGGAAGAGGGCAGTTGTTAGATCAGCTCTGCTGAACAGCATAACTTCACCCTCAGCTTTGTCACTGTCCCCATGACGTAAACTCCCCGTCTGCCCTCAGAGAAAATGAACCACTTGTGCTTGGCAGTTGCACAGCAAGTGTTGGAGCACTTGCAGGCCAGGGGGCCTTGTGGGACTTTATGACCTCTTGTGGCTCCTTAAGCCCTTTGGGTCTGGTGCACCCTGCAGAGTTCATCCTTGCCAACATGTGGAGGAGGAGGCAACGGCTGCCGTGCTCTGGCCAGGATGTTCCTTCCCCAGTTGTTACACTTCAGATTTTTTCCTTTAATCCTTGAAATGAAGCGTTACTGCTGATAGAACCTGTCCTCGTGCTGTGCTTCTAAAAGCCTTTTTGTTTGTTTGTTTGTTTGGTAGATCTCCGAAGCTGGGAAGGACTCCTTGCCTTCTTGGTTGCACTGGAATGCGGAGAGCAGCTCCCTGGAAGGGCTGCCCCTTGACACAGACAAGGGTGTCCACTACATCTCGGTGACCACTCTGCAGCCCTTCCCCAATGGGAGCTATGTCCCACAGACCACGAACGTCTTCTCCGTGGAGGTCCACCAGGAGGACCACAACGAGCCTCAGTCGGTGCGAGCGGCCGTCCAGGACACGAGTGACACAGCGCCCTTCGTGTGTGGCTCAGAAGAGCCAGTCACCATCCTGACTGTCATTTTGGATGCCGACTTAACAAAAATGACACCAAAGCAGAGGATTGAACTCTTAAACAGAATGAGGAGCTTTTCAGAGGTGGAACTTCACAACATGAAGTTGGTTCCTGTTGTAAATAACAGACTCTTTGACATGTCGGCCTTCATGGCTGGACCAGGAAATGCAAAGAAGGTGGTGGAAAACGGGGCCTTACTCTCGTGGAAACTGGGATGTTCCCTGAGCCAAAACAGCGTCCCCAACATCAGCAAGGTGGAGGCTCCAGCGAAGGAAGGAACCATGTCTGCCCGCCTTGGCTACCCGGTTGTTGGCTGGCACATTGCTAACAAGAAACCTCACCTGCCAAAGAGGATGCGGCGGCAGATCAACGCCACCCCCACGCCTTTGACTGCCATCGGGCCGCCCACCACTGCCGCACAAGAGCCACCCACCAGGATTGTCCCCACCCCAACGTCGCCCGCCATCGCCCCTCCCACAGAGACAACGGCACCCCCTGTCCGGGAGCCCATTCCCCTGCCGAGGAAGCCAACGGTCACCATCAGAACCAGAGGCCCCATTGTGCAGACGCCCACGCTGGGGCCAATCCAGCCAACCAGGGTAGCAGAAGGCACGGGCACTGCCACCGTGCCGATTCGCCCCACCATGCCTGGGTACGTAGAGCCCACAGCAGTGATCACACCGCCCTCAACTACCACCAAGAAGCCGAGAGTCTCCACCCTGAAGCCAGCCACACCGTCCACGACAGATTCCTCCACGGCAATAACACGAAGGCCCACTCGCAGGCCCAAAACGCCCCGTCCAACAAAGCCCCCCAGCACAACCAGATCGCCCATCTCCAAGCTGACAACGGCCTCTCCGCCGTCCCGCGTGCGCACCACCGCCAGCGGGCTGCCCCGGCCCTGGGAGCCCAACGAGCCACCCAAGCTGACAAACCACATCGACAGGGTGGATGCGTGGGAGGGCACCTACTTCGAGGTTAAGATACCGTCAGATACCTTCTACGACAAGGAGGACACCACCACTGACAAGCTGCAGCTGACCTTGAAACTGAAGGAGCAGCAGATGATCGAGGAGAATTCATGGGTGCAGTTCAACAGCACCAGCCAGCTCATGTATGGCATGCCAGACCACAACCACATTGGGAAGCACGAGTACTTCATGTATGCCACCGACAAGGGCGGGCTTTTTGCCGTGGATGCCTTTGAAATCCATGTCCACAAACGCCCTCATGGGGACAAGTCTCCGGTGAAGTTCAAGGCCAGGCTGGAAGGGGACCATAATGCAGTGGTGAATGACATCCATAAGAAGATCATGCTGGTGAAGAAGCTGGCTCTGGCATTTGGCGACAGGAACAGCAGCACAATCACGGTGCAGGACATCGCCAAAGGCTCCATCGTAGTGGAGTGGACCAACAACACACTGCCCCTGGAGCCTTGCCCTCGGGAGCAGATCCGGACTTTGAGCAAAAAAATTGCAGATGACTCCGGCAGGCCGAGCCCAGCTTTCTCCAATGTCCTGCAGCCTGAGTTCAAGCCTCTGAATGTGTCTGTGGTTGGTTCCGGCAGCTGCAGGCACATCCAGTTTATCCCCGTGACCAAGGACGGCAGGGTGATCTCAGAGGCCACGCCAACGGTGGCAGCAGGCAAAGACCCCGAGAAGAGCAGCGAGGACGATGTGTACCTGCACACCGTCATCCCTGCCGTGGTGGTGGCCGCCATCCTCCTCGTGGCCGGCATCATTGCCATGATCTGCTACCGCAAGAAGAGGAAAGGCAAGCTGACCATCGAAGACCAGGCCACCTTCATAAAGAAAGGCGTGCCCATCATCTTCGCCGACGAGCTGGACGACTCCAAGCCCCCACCGTCCTCCAGCATGCCCCTCATCCTCCAGGAGGAGAAAGCCCCACTGCCCCCTCCAGAGTACCCCAACCAGAGCATGCCGGAGACCACGCCGCTGAACCAGGACACCATCGGGGAGTACACTCCGCTGCGGGACGAGGACCCCAACGCGCCGCCCTACCAGCCTCCCCCCCCCTTCACTGCACCCATGGAGGGGAAAGGCTCCCGCCCGAAGAACATGACCCCGTACAGGTCCCCACCGCCCTACGTGCCCCCTTAACAAACAGGAGGCTCTCGGGGGAGAAGGGGCCTCCAGCTCCACACCGGTGCTGTCTGTGGGCCGGCAGCCCCCTCGCCAGCCGGGAACACGAAAGCCCAGCCCGCTCCCCAGCAGGCTCTCCCCGGCTGCGCCCGCCGCACCGCAGCGCTCGCGGGACTCGGGGGGACACTTGTTTTATTTTTGCCTAACAAGCTTTGGTTTTATTTTATTCATAGAAAAAAATTCTCGGCTCAAAGACGCCTTCCCGGCGGCTGGGCTTCGGCCGGGGCCGGGCGGTGGGCAGGGAGGGGGGTCGGGACGGGTCGGGCCGGGTCGGGAGGAGCAGGCAGCACTGGGGTAGCACTCTGAGTCTCCGCTGTTTGCCTTTAACACTAACTGTACTGTTTTTTCTATTCACGTGTGTCTAGCTACAGGACGTAACATGAAAGGTAGCCTAAAAATAATTAAATTCAAGGGACTTTCTGAAGTCGATGGTTTAAGTTTTTACATTTAATCTGCTGTTTACCTAAACTGGGATGTGTAGTTTTTGGGGAGGGGAAGGGCAGTGCTGTGCTGCAGGCGAGCTCCATGGGCTGGTCAGGGGGGCCAGCCAGCCCCTCCTCCTCCTCTTGGGGTGGATCAGCTTCTTGGTTTGGGGTTTGATTCTTTTATAATTTTTATTTTATTTTTAATCAAAGAAATCCTATCTTTCTCACGCATCATAAAATAATCATGAGTTGGGTCAGCCTGGCCTGGGGTGCCCATGGCTGAGCAGGGGGTGCATCGCTGTGCTGGGGAATGCTCACGGAAGGATGAGCTGAGCCCTGTGCCACAACCAACTTCTCTGCTTCCCAGCGAGCGCCAGGGTTGGGGAGGGCGATCTGAAGCAAAACCCCCTCCCCATGGGGTGTTTTGATGAGAGTAGGGTGTGTTCTCTGTCCCGGCTGCTCCTTGGGACTGTGCAGGAATGGCCTCGCTGGCCTCACGCTGGCCCTCCAGCCTGGACACTGTTGGAAAAGCTAAAAAAGTTTAAAAAAATAATAAAAAGAAAAAGAAAAGAAAAAAAGAGCGCCAGGAATAGTTAATAGTTAAAAAAAAAAATCGGTGAACTCTCAAATCTAATTTTTTACTAAATTTTTGATACAGACTCCGATTGTTTTATTAAAAAAAAAAGACTTAAAAACCGGTGTGCGGCTGCCAGCAGTTTGTACGGGCTCAGCCCCCTCGGGCCGGCCCCGGGGGACCCGCCACGGTACCGGTACCGTCCCCATCCCCTCTGCTCCGAGCCCCGGCATCTCCAGCCGGGCTTTGCCTGTGTGCGCCCCGGGTGGAGGGCTGACCCCGCACACCGGGGCCGGACCCGCCGCTTCACTCCGGGACGGCGCCGCCCGGGTACCGGGGTGGCCCCGGGAGGGCAGCGGGGGGGGATGCTCAACCCCCAGCTCCGGTCTCGGCGCCGCGGGGCCGAGAGAAAAATAAACCCGCCCGGGGATGCCGGTGCCGGTCTGGGGAGGCGCTGGGGTGGCCCCGGTGCAGGGGATGCCCGGAGCCAGCGCGGCCCCGCCCCCGTTCCCGCCCCCGTTCCCGCCCCCGTTCCCGCTCTCCCGTTCCCTTCGCGGCGGGGCCGCCCCGGGCCGGCGGCGGGGCGGGGGCGCCCCCTGTCGGCGGCCGCGGGCGGTGACGCCATCGCCCGGCCGGCCCCGCCCCGGAGCGGCGGCCGCGCGGCGCCGCCATGTCGGGAGCGGCGGGGCCGGGTCCGCCCGCCGGGCCGGGCCGCTCCCCGCTGCCCTGCGCCCCCCGCCCCGCCGCCCCCCTCCAGCTGGCCGGGGGGGCCGAGCCCGCACGGCCCGGCGTCGCCGTCATCGACCTCCGCTTCCCCCGCGGCGCTGCCGCCGATGTGAGTGCGGCCGCGCCCTCCGCGGTACCGGCGGGGGGGTACCGGGGTGGTCCCGTGGAGTCACGGGGGGATGCCGGGGGCGGTACCGACGGGGGTTGTGCTGGGGTGGTCCCGGAGGTAGTCAGGGGCCGTGCCGGGGACGGCGCGGGGCCGGGTGCGGTGTCGGTCCCGGGGCAGGACGGGGGATGCCGGGGGCAGCGGCGGGGCGGGGTGAGTGGGGATGCCGGTGTCGGCATGGGGAGAAGCCGGGGGTGGTTCCAGGGCAGAAGGGATGTCGTGGGCGGTATGGGGAAGACGTGAGGCGCGGTCCCGGCGCGGAGGGGATGCCGGTAACGGGTGGATGCCGGTGCTGGAGTACCTCCCTTAGCGATGCTGGGCGGGATGCTGGGGATGCAGTGCCCGTCCTAGCAGAGTGGGGGATGCCCGTGCCGGTCCCGATACGGGGCTGTGCTGGTGCGGGTACGGGGGCATGCCGATCCCGCTGTGCGAGGGGGATTGCCGGTGCCCGTCCCAGTACTGGGGGGAGGATGCTGGGGGTCGGTATGGGGAGGATGCTGGGATCGGGATCGGGGCGGGGATGCCGGTGCAGGTATGGAGGGATGCCGTTGTGGGGCTGAGGTCGCCCGTCCCACAGGTGCAGGAGATCGTGTTCAGGAACTTCTACACGGCGTTCCTGAGCGTGCGGGTGCAGCGGCTCGGCCCCGGCGGCTCCCGGCGCTGGATGACCTGCCTGCGGGACCTGTGCCTGATGCCTTGCCCGCACACCGAGGAGGGCTCCCAGGACTACTTCTGCCTCCACCGGCACCAGGTCAGCATGGCCGGATGGGCCCATGGCATCACCCCCAGCTCTGGGGCTCACCCCTCTTTGCCCACACCCCAGGATGGCTCCTGCTCCAGGGGTCTGGTGCCCTTGTCCCACTGAGCCCCATGGCTGCCAGAGTCCCTGTGCCCTGCTCAGCCCAGCCAGCCCTCGCAGGATGATGCTTCCCTTGGGCTTCTTCCATCTGGGGTGGGTTGGGGGTTTTGGGAGGATACCCCAAAAGCTGCCCCCAGTCAGTGCCAGCCCCTGTGGTTACACTCGCTGGCCCTTGCCCTGCAGATGCTGTGTGACGTGGACCAGGTGACAGCAATGCGGTTCATCCTGCGACAGCCCTCCCCAGTCTGGCTCCACTTTACCATCGAGGACCTGCAGATTTTCCCCCCTGGACAGAAGGTGAGCACGTGCCAGAGCTGCTCCACTGCCAGGCATGGGCAGGGGGCCTGGACAAGCCACTGTCCTGCTCTGTACCTGCATTTCCCCCTACAGCTCTGGGGAGCACACACAGGGATGTGGCTCCAAGTCTTTGTCCTTTGCTGGGGCACTTGGGATCCACTTGTGCTCAAGTGGTGCTGGGAAGGGACTGCTCCGACAGCCACTCAAAACACAGAATTCCCTACAAAATTCTCTTCAAGGATAGAAAAGTGACACTTCAAAGCAGTATCAGTAGGAGTAGGCTCTAAGCCTCAGCACGCTGCCTGGTGTAAAGGATGGAGATAGGGTTGGGAACACCCTGTGTGACCCTCTGGATCTGTTTCAGAGTCCTCAGAAGGATTTTCCCTCCTGGCTCTCCCAGCTGACCCCTCCGGAGCAGCCAGCCAGCCTGCACGGGGTGAGTAATCACTGCTGAGGTACTGGGGGAAGGAGGGACTTCTGTGGGGTGACAGCCATGAGCATCCATCAGGAGGCTGCCAGGCCCAAGCCTGCCTTGTTGGCTCCAGGCTTTCACCAGGAATAGCTGTGGAGCCCTGAAATAACCCGCCTTGTGCTGGAAGTAGTTTGCAGTACTAAGAAGAAAAATATCTCCGTGGGGATGTGCTATTTGAGGTGACACTTGAGTCTATTTGCCCTCTAGTCTGGGGATAGGAACATCACCAAGGGAGAGGTGGGTGCACAGTGCCCCTCAGCCGATGGGTGGGATGCAATGGGATGGGACAGGAACAAGAACATCCCCGTGGGAGCAGTGGGTGCACAGCATGGTGCAGTGGCAGGTGGGATGTGTGGGAACAGGGACAAGGACATCACTGTGGGAGTAGTGGGTGCACAGCATCGCTCAGGATGGGTGGGATGTGTGGGGACAGGGCTGGTTCCCAGTACTGTGCAGAGGGTGTGCTCTGGGGAACACATTGCCCAGCCAGGATAGCACGTGGGCAGAGGGGCATCACAGCCACGGCACGTGTTTACAGATTGCCAGCCACATCTGCCTGGCAGATGGTGGACTTTGGTGGCAAAGTCCGGGCAGAGCAGGGCCAGGATGGGAGCTGGCTCGCCCATGGGAACCTGCTGAATCAACTGGAGGTGCTGCCTGCAGGAGGGTGGCACACAGCCCACACCTGCTGGGGCAGTTCTGCTACTGGGCTTCCATGCTACGGTGCTCACACTGCACCAGCAGTGAGCCTGCTGTTCCCAATCCTTGCCCAGCTGTGTGACAGTTTGGGGGGGCACCCCAGTTCCCTTGCTGATTGCTTGGATCACGTTCCCCTTGGCAAGGAGTATCCGGGGCAGATGCCAGAGGTTGCCCTGAGGTTGGCTCTTCCCAACATCACCACGAGGCACCCCTCAGCCCAGTGTGACAGAGCTGTGCCCCCATGGGAGTTGTGCCTCAGCCAGGAGAGCTGCTGCTGAGCCCACACATCCCACCTGGCTAAAGGTCCCTGGGGTGAGCCAGCCTGTGTGCCCAGGATTCTGCACCAAGCCCAGGGAGCGTTGCATAGTGAGGCTGTTGGGAAACTCTGGACTGCGTGATTAGGTTTTTAATGATTAGCCAGCAATCAGCTTTCTGTCCTCATCCTGGCCACCTTCCAGCAGAGGTGGGCTGTGTTGGCACCACAGTGCCCAGAGATCAGGGTCACTCACCCATGTCCCCAGTGGTTTGTTTTCCTAGAGAGGGGCCCTGCTCACCTCATGTTGGGAAACCACCAGCAGGTCAGGAATGTGGGCACCATCACGTGCCTGGCTCCCTGGGAGGCAAAGCCATCCAGCCACACCACTGCCCAAACCTGGGATCATCCAGCCCATCCGGGCCATCCCTGCTCCACAGCATTGTGCCCACTTCTTTCCAGGAGCTCCCTGATCCGGAGAAGGTGTCGTCAGAGGTCCAGCAAATGTGGGTGCTGACAGAGGTGATCCGGGCTCGCCAGGCAGCTGCCCGCATCGGGCGCTTCGACGTGAGTCCCCACCACCCTGCTGACAGGGACCCTGGCCTTGCCACATGGCTCAGGAGCCCTCCCAGAGGGGCTGGAGCATCCCAGCAGTGCTGTGCAGACTCTGACAGTCGCTCTCTTTCCCAGGTGGATGGCTGCTACGATGTCAACCTGCTTTCCTACACCTGAGCCTGCTGGTGCTGGTGCCAGCTGGGGAGAAGTGCCCCTTCCATGCTCCCGGGGCCTGAGTGGACTCCTGCATTCCCGCCTCGGCCATTGACCCCGCGGGGCTCCCAAGCCCTCCCTGCGCCCCTTCCCTGACTCCCTCTGCTCTGCCCAGCAGCGAGGGGCAGCGCTGCCACTCCAGAGACCCCTGGGAGCCTCTCCTGTCCCGTGGGCAGAGCCCGGACACTGCAAGGGGGTGCGGGGGGACCGAGGGGTGCGGGGGTGCTGGAGGGGTCACCACTAAAAGCTGCTACGTTGGCCCTGCCTGTGCCCGCCTGTCTCTGGGGGATGGGGGTGGCCGTGCCGGCAGCCCCGGGGAGGCGGTGCCGAGGGCGGGCCGGGCCGGGGGCGGGGGCCGGGGCCAGGGCCGGGCGGACTCCATGTCCCAGGCGCCCCGGGGCCGGTCCGAGCCGTGCCGGGAGGGAGGAGGAAGAGGAAGATGCTGCGGGCGGGCTGCCGCGCCGCGCTGTCCCGCCGCCCCCCGGGCTCGGCGCCGCGGAGAGGGGCCGGGGGCACCGGGGCTGGGGGCACCGGGGCCGGGGAGGAGCGGCTGAAGCAGACGCCGCTGGATGCCCTGCACCGGGCCCGCGGCGGGCGGATGGTGCCGTTCGCCGGCTGGAGCCTTCCGCTGCACTACGGGCAGGGCCACCTCCAGTCACACCTGCACACCCGCCGCCACTGCTCCCTCTTCGACGTCTCCCATATGCTGCAGGTAGCGGGGTCGGGATGAGGGGGCTGGAGCAGGGGGGCGGTCGCGCCACCTCACAACCCCCCCGGCCCCTTACAGACCCTGGTGTACGGCCGTGATCGCATCAGGTTCATGGAGAGCCTGGTGGTGGGGGACATCGCCGAGCTGAAGCCAGGACAGGTAGGGGGCACTGGGCAGGCACCCGGCATCCGGTGGGGTCGGAGGTGCCCGGGATGCCCTGGGAGGGTCCAGGCAGCCTGCCAATGCTGCCGTGACCCGCAGGGCACGCTGACGCTGCTCACCAACGAGAAGGGCGGCATCACGGACGACCTCATCGTCACAAACACGTCAGAAGATCACCTCTACGTGGTGTCCAACGCCGCCTGTGCTGACAAGGACTTGGCCATCTTGAGGGTATGGGGCTGCCTGAGCCCCGCGGGAGGTGGGGACAGGCAGCGGGAATGAGTCCTTCTGCCTTTTGGTGACACCGGTGTTGCACGGGGTGAGGTGGCCATGGCCACGCGTGGGGCTGGCACTGGCCTGGCCCCCGTGCTAGCAGCCACTGTCACCCTGGCAGGACAGAGCGGCGCAGCTGCAGGCCACGGGCAGTGACGTGCACCTGGAGGTGTCAGACAATGCGCTGCTGGCTCTGCAAGGTAGTGGGGGCCCCAGACGGGCCTGCCCTCCTCCGGGTCCTCTCCCGGTGGATGTCACCGCCCTCCCCACCTCCCTCCCTTCCCTGGGCACTTCCAGCCACCTGCCTCCCCAGGTCCCTCCATGGCACGGGTTCTTCAGGCAGGGCTGTTGGATGACCTGGCCAAGCTCTCCTTTATGAATAGCATCTCCACGACCGTCTTCGGCGTGCCGGGCTGCCGGGTCACGCGCTGTGGTTACACCGGCGAGGATGGCGTGGAGGTACCCAGGGAACTGTGCCAGCATCCCCACTGCGGTACCAAGGCAGGGGAAGGCCGTGCCCCACTGACCCTGCCCGTGTCCTGCCATAGATCTCGGTGCCCGCGGCGCGGGCGGTGGAGCTGGCCGAGCAGCTCCTGGGTGTCCCCGATGTGTGGCTAGCAGGGCTGGCAGCCAGGGACAGCCTGCGCCTGGAGGCCGGGCTCTGCCTCTACGGCAACGACATCGATGAGACTGTCACCCCTGCCGAGGCTGGGCTGATGTGGACTCTGGGTAGGTCCACCTCCACCTCCTCCTTGGGGCAGGCAGAGCAGCAAGGTGTTCCCAGTGGGTACAAGGGGACCAGTCAGGCATCACCAAACCTCACCCATCTCTACCCTGCAGGGAAGCGCCGGCGTGTGGCCATGGACTTCCCTGGTGCTGCTGTCATCATGGCACAAGTGAAAGAGAAGCCAAGGCGCAGGCGTGTGGGGCTGACATCGGTGGGACCCGCCATCCGGCCCCACATGGCCATCCTGGGCCCCGAAGGCAGGCCTGTGGGTAGGTGGGGGCAGGAGGGCTGGAACGGGCATGACCCTGAGCTGGAGCCATGGCATTGACAGGGGCTGGCCGGGCCCCATTCACCTCCCTGTATCCTCACATCCCAGGCACAGTGACCAGTGGATGTCCCTCGCCCTGCCTGGGCAAGAACATCGCCATGGGCTACGTGGAGGCAGCGCACAGCCGGGCTGGCACCGAGCTCACTGTCGAGGTGCGGAAGAAGCAGCACCCTGCAGTCATCACCAAGATGCCCTTTGTGCCCACCCAGTACTACATGGCCAAGTGAGGCCAGCCCATGCTGTGGGCACAGTGCCTCCAATAAACACCCTGTCCCGTTTCCCCGGCCTCCTGTCTGGTTACAGTGGCAATGCCAAAACAAGGAGCAGCAGGTGGGCACAGCACTTTAATGGTGTTGGCAGTACCCAGCTGGCGGTCCTGGTGCTGCTCACTCCCGGTGTGTCTTCATGGGCTCTGTCGCGGGGCCATCCCTGCAAGAGAGAGGCAGCATGAGCACGGCTGGGGCAGCACCGGCACAGCACCCGGGCACTGGGGCAGGCACCGTGCGGGTGGGCAGGCCTGGGGGCCTTTATTGGGCCATACTGCTCTGGGGTGCAGCTGGGCGGGGTGGGGGCCTCAAAGGTCGGGGGCACAGCTTGGGGGACACTTGTCAGAAGCCACAGCTGGAGGGGCTGACTAGGGCCGGTGTCGCAGAGGCCCCATCTGGAGCATACCGGGCAGGCAAGCAGTCACTGGCTGTACTGGTGCAGGGTGCAGCTGCGGGGACGCTCACCGGGCTGCGCCCCGAGAGCGCTAGCCGGACGCGGGGGAGGGAAGCCGGGCAGGCCCGGGGGGATCAGCGGGGAATCAGCGGTTTTGGGCCCGGTAGCGGTCGGGACTCACCGGGGCGGGCAGTGCCGCTCGGCGGCGCCGTTGCGTCCCGCCGGGCCGGCGGGGGACAGGGAGTGCGCGCGGGGCCGGGAGGGCGAGGCGCCGGGAGCGGTGCCGGGGGAGCGGCGGCCGGAGGGGCCGGTGCGGTAGCAGAGCGCGGCCACCGCCCCGCCGTAGGCGCGCCAGGCCAGGCGGACGCCCAGCAGGCTGATGCCCAGCCAGAGCAGCAGCAGCTGGCACAGCGCGGCCCGCACGTCCTGTGCCGCCCACTCGGCCGCCAGCTCCCGGCCTAGCGCGGCCAGCGCCCGCCACGGCGGCTGCCAGCCCGCCACCGCCGCCATGGCCGCGGGGTACCGGGCGAGGCTGCCGAGGGGGCGGAGCCTCTGCCCGCCCTCGCCGCCGCCACGGCGCGGACCCCGGGGGCGGGGCCTCCCGGTACCGCCTGTGCTGTGGGGCGTGGCCTCGGAGGCCCGGTTTGGGGGCGTGGCCTGCCCCGTACGCGCCGCCATCCTGCGCTGTCGGGGAGGGTCATTGCGGGTAGGCTCCGCCCCGGGGCGGGCCCGGTCGGTGGGTGGGGCCGTCATGGCGGGAAGCGAAGAGGAAGCGCGGTACTCGCGGCAGCTGTGAGTGCGGGCACCGGCACCGGGCACCGGAGCGCCACAGGGTCGGAGCAGGGCGCGGTGCAGCGGTGCCGGCCGCCACTGACGGCCCCCGCCGGTACCCGCAGGTATGTGCTGGGCGGCGGCGCCCGGCGGCTGCCCGGGTCGGCGGTGCTGGTGTCGGGGCTGCGCGGGACCGGAGCGCAGGTGGCGACGGCGCTGGTGCTGGCGGGGACCGGGCGCGTCGTCCTGCACGACTGCGGTGCTGCCTGCATCGCCGACCGCACCCAGCAGGTACCGGCGGGGCCGGGCGGGGCTCCTGGGGACAGGTACGGGTGAGGTTCACTGTAACAGGTACAGATGAGGATCTCATAACAGGAACTAGTGAGAATGCCGGCAGTGGGTGCAGATATGGGTGGGGATCGCGATAATAGATACATACAGTCAGGGGTCCCAGTAACAGTCAGAGGTACAGTCAGGTGTCCCAGTAACGAGTATGGGTATGGGCACAGGTCCCAGAGTACACGTATGGATGAGGGGCCCCATAATGTGTATAGGTACTGATAAGGGTCCTGGTAATACGCACAGACTCATGTAGGGGTCCCAAGTACCAGATAGGAGTATGGAGGGGAACCCCAATAATGGGTACTGACAGCAATCCCAGTAATAGGCACAGGAATGGATGGGAAGGACCCATAACATATACAGGTACATACAAGGACCTTGGTACAGGTGCACACTCAGGTGGGAGTCCCAGTAACAGGTATGGATGTGCCTGTATGTCACAGTGATTGGTGCAGGTGCAGTTGGGAGAATCCCTGTTTGCAGGTATGTGTTTGGGGTGAGGGGCTTCCAATAACTGGCACAAGCTGGGGAGGCTGGTAAGGCACAGGGTGCCCTTCATTGTCACAGGTAAGGTCTTTAGCAGAGGCCGCCTCCCCAGTGCAGACAGGGCCTGTGGAGCATCCCACAGTGGTGAGCTGCACCCCAGAGCCATAGGGTGCCCCACCATGTGTCTACTCTGCAGTTCCTCCTGGAAGAGAGTGATCTGGGCCAGAACCGTGCCAAGGCATCCCAGCGGGCCCTGGCTGAGCTGAACCCCCGTGTGGTGGTCGAGGCTCACACTGGGGAGCTGTCAGAGGCCTTCCTGGCCTCCTTCCAGGTGAGCCTGCATCCCAGCACCGGGGGGACCCCTGGCATGGCAGCGCTCACTGACAGACCTGGCACAGGTGGTGGTGCTGACTGAGTCCCCGCTGGAGGAGCAGCTCCGCATCGGGGACTTCTGCCATGCCCGGGGCATCTGCTTCATTGTGGCTGACACCAAGGGGCTGGCAGGGTAAGGGGTCTCATGGGGTCCTGCACTGGCTGTGGGTCACCTTGTCCCCAGAGCCCCAGCCCTGCGCTGCAGCCCATGTCCCCAGTAGCCCCCTGGCAGGGCTGCTCAGCCTGGGCAGGACATGGCAGTGCTGGGGCAGCTTGGTGGGGCACTTCCTCTGGCCAAACCCCGCCTGTCCTCTCCAGGCAGCTGTTCTGTGACTTCGGGGAGCACTTTGTCGTTGATGACCCAGCAGAAGGGGATCCAGTGTCTGCTGCTGTGGAGCACATCTCCCAGGTAGGAGGGAGGGCAGCCCCTGCAGGTCTCCCAAAATTGCTGCCTCCTCCACTGGCTGTATGCCACCCTAGTCCAGTGCCCCACACTCATGTAGCCTTCCCCTCCTCAGGGCAACCCAGGAGTGGTGACACACATGGGGACAGAGAACAGCCATGGCCAGCTCTTCCACGACGGTGACCTGGTGACATTTTCTGGCGTGCAGGGGATGACAGAGCTCAACGGCCAGGAGCCTGTCCCTGTGCATGTGCTCGGTGAGACCTCCAGGGGGATCCTGGCTGCCCTAGCTCAGGGTTGAGGAACTCACGGGTCCTTGGCAGTGACCTTGACGTGACATCTGTGCTCCTCTTGTCCCCAGATGCCTTCAGGCTGGAGATCGGTGACACCAGCTCCTTCTCGCCCTACCGCTGTGGGGGTCTGGTTTCACAGGTGCAACAGCCCCAGCAGTGTTCCCATGTGAGTCCTTCTTGGCCCCACAGTGCTGCCACCCAGACTGGGGTACTGCTGTGCCATGCTGGGCCCCAGGAAAGCACTCACCCAGTCCCTGGTGCTGTGCTGGCAGAAGCCCCTGTGCCAGGCAGTGGAGGAGCCCAAAATCCAGGTGGCCAGTCCCGAGGATCTGCCCCGCAGCCTCAGCCTGCACGCCGCCTTCCAGGCCCTCCACGCTTTCCGCAGGGAGCGGGGCCGCCTGCCCCGGCCCAGGGCACCCGTGAGTCCCTGTCCTGCTCCTGCCGGCCCTGCCGAACCGCCCCGCCCTGCCGGGCACTGCCTCTCCCCTCTGCCCGCAGGCGGATGCCGAGCGGGTGCTGGAGCTGGCGCGGAGCCTGGGGGCACAGCAGGGTCCCCTGGACGAGGACATCGTGCGCGCCTTCGCCACCGTCAGCGCGGGGGACCTGTGCCCCGTGGCCGCCGTGGTCGGGGCGCTGGCGGCCCAGGAGGTGCTGAAGGTGAGCGGGGCCGGGTCCCGCCGGGCACGGCTGTCCGGTGGCGCTTGGTGGCCACGAGAGGGCACCTCCTGCCCGCCTGGGGACGCCGGGTCCGGCGGCAGGGCTGGGGCGGGGTGAGGGGAGCCCCCGCTGGCGCCCTGCCCTGCCCACGGGCTGTTCGCCCCAGGCCGTCACGGGGAAGTTCGTGCCCCTGGACCAGTGGTTGTACTTCGATGCCCTGGAGTGCCTGGCGCTGGCGGGAGCTGCTCAGCTGACAGAGGCGGACTGTGCCCCGGTGAGACCCCGTGTCCAGCCCCTCCCGGCTGTCCGGGGTGCCGTGCCTGCTGTGCTCACACAGCTCCTTGTCCCGGCAGAGAGGCTCTCGCTACGATGGCCAGATTGCCGTCTTCGGGGCCAATTTCCAGGAGAACCTGGGTCACCAGAAGTACCTGGTGGTGAGTGGGGAGGGGCTGTGGCACTGGGAGGCTGCAGAGCATCCAGCTGGCACGCAGGGAGCTGCAGCATCTCTGCCCTGACAGGTGGGAGCTGGTGCCATCGGCTGCGAGCTGCTGAAAAATTTTGCCATGATGGGGCTGGCGGCGGGGCCGGATGGGGAGCTCATCGTCACTGACATGGACACTGTTGCCCTCTCCAACCTCCATCGGCAGTTTCTCTATCGTTCAGCAGATATATCAGTGAGGCAGCATGAGCCAGGGGCTGAGCTTCCCCCAAAGGGCATCCTGGCTGTCCTAGAGGCTCTCTAGGGCTGCCCACCCCTTCTCTGCCCTGGCAGGAGCCCAAGTCGGTGGTGGCCGCAGCAGCCGTGCAGCGCATGAACCCTGATGTCAGAGTGACCCCTCACCAGAACCAGGTGGGACCTGCTACCGAGATGCTCTACAAGGACAACTTCTTCCGGCACCTGGATGGCGTTGCCAGCGCCCTGGACACCATAGAGGCCCGTGAGTGCCAGGAAGGGCAAGGGGGCCAAGCCCCTGCACCTGCTCCCTGGGTCCCCAGCACTCCTGGCTCCCTGCAGGCACCTATTTGGAGAGACGCTGTCTCCGCTGTCGCACACCACTGCTGGACTCGGGCACGGAGGGGACACGGGGGAACGTGCTGGCCATGGTACCATCCCTGACCGAGCCTCTGGGGCCAGCCAGCGCCCCCAGGGATGGCGCCTTCCCCATGTGTACCCTGTGGCACTTCCCCCGCACCATCCAGCACACACTGCAGGTAGGCTGAGCTGCCCCAGCCACAGCACCCAGCGAGGAGGCACCGGCACTTTTGTCTTCCTTCCCCTTGTCCCCTCCAGTGGTGAGCCATGGGCAGGATATGGCCCCAGCTGCTTCCTGCTGGCAGCCTGAGTACTGCTGCTGGCCCTGCCAGAGCCTCCCCCTCCCCCTGGGCTTGGGGGCATAAGGGGGGAGGTTCCAGTGCTCGACACCAGTTTCTCCTCCACAGTGGGCCCGTGATGAGTTTGAGGGGCTTTTCCAGCTACCTGCAGAACAAGTCAACCAGTTCATGGAGTGAGTGGGCTTTAGGGGTAATGACACTGGGAGAGGAGTTTCCAGCTCTGCCAGGGCACTGCTGGGAATGGGGAGAGGGTGCCAGACTGCCACATCCCACCCAGATGTCTCACAGGATTGCTCTTGGGCCAGCACCAGCAGCTGCCTGATTTTGCAGGGACCCAGCTTTCCTGGAGCAGCAGCTGCCCGGGAAGGTTCTGGAGCAGGTGTGGGAGAGCCTGCGGGAGCGGCCGCAGGACTGGCGGGACTGCGTGCGCTGGGCACGGCGGCGCTGGCAGCGCTGCTACCACGATGCCATCGCCCAGCTGCTGCACATCTACCCCCCGGAGCATGTGAGCCCAGCAGCACGGGGCTGGCACCCCCTGCACGCCCGTCCCTCCAGCAGCCACCTCACTGCAGCCAGGGGCACACACTGCTGGGCCTGACTCTTCTCTCCCTGTGCCAGGAAACCAGCCCGGGTGTCCCCTTCTGGGCAGGGGACAGGAGCTGTCCCCATCCGCTGACATTCAACCCTGACAATGTGAGTGCAGGGAGGGAGAGCTGTGGGGTCTCACGTGGGTATGGTATGGGCAGAGGGGGAGCCAAGCCTGTGCTGGGCATACTGGGAATACTGAACTGTAGTTGTGCTATGTCTGCCACAGCCTGTGCAGGGCTACCAGGTCCTGGGCTGGGTCTGTCCCTGTCCCCTCAGTGAGGGCACTGCAGGGGACAGCTTGCACGTGCTCTGTGGCCAGAGGAGGAGGAGAGGCTCCTCCACCTCCACTCTGGGGCAAAGCTAGGCAGTTCTACCAGCTCAGGGCAGTGCTGGCAGCCCTTGGCTATGTGGGACCACTCCAGCAAGGCACCCCATGGCCACCCACCCCTGTTCTACTTTGCAGGACACCCACCTGGATTATGTCCTGGCTGCTGCCCACCTCTTTGCCCAAGTGCACAGGGTGCCACCATGCAGTGACCGGGTGGCCATCCGGGCCATCCTCCGTGATGTGGTCCTGCCACCCTTTGCACCCCAGGAGGGGCTCCAGATCCCCCTCACAGAGGAACCCACAGAGGAGGCACAAGTTCCCACAGGTGAGGTTCCCAGGTATGTTCCTGGGCCCAGCCTTGTGGTGGTGGGGCTGTGGCTTCTTGTCCCTGCTCCAGCACCCAAGATGACCCAGGCCAAGGTGGGGGCACCCCAGCAGTGCCACAGAGCAGGAGTATCGTGCCAGGTGTCCCTGTGCCCCCAGATCACAGACAGCTGACAAAGCTTACCCAGGACCTGGTGCAGTGGAGACAGGAACTGCTGGGAGATGAGGACACACAAGCACCCTTGATGGAGCCTGTCCACTTTGAGAAGGTAGCAGAGCCAGGCAGGTGGCCCTGCTCAGCCTGGAGGGGTTGATGTCTCCATGGGATGCAGATGTCCCCCCACTCTTCCCCACAGGACAGTGAGGTCCACATAGACTTTATCACAGCAGCATCCAACCTGCGTGCAGAGAACTATGGCATCTCCCCTGCCAACTGGCTGACGGTGAGAGGGGCAGTCTGTGGGGTCAGGAGTCCCTGTCCTGTGTGGGGCAGTCGGTGACACCCTCCTGTCCTCAGAGCAAGCGGATTGCTGGGCGGATCGTGCCCGCCATCATCACCACCACGGCAGCCGTGGCTGGGCTGGCATGCCTGGAGCTCTACAAGCTGGTGTGGGGGTGCCAGGAGCTCAGCTGCTACCGCAACAGCAACATCAGCCTGTCTGCCTGCCTGCTGCTCCGTGTGCAGCCCCTGCCAGCCTCCACCTACCAGGTAGGACCCTCTTCCCTGGGAAAGTGCAGGTGGGGGACACCCAGGGGCCAGTGGCATCTGCTGTGGGATAATATCAGGGGGAGCCAGGGGAAAGGAGGTGGCCACGCAGCAAGGGCAGCCCTGTCCATAGCACTCCAGAAATGGATCTGGGTGCTGCAGTGGGTTGGGAATGCTGCCAGGCAGTGAGGAACCAGCTCCTTCCCCTGGCTGCCCCCCCAGCACTGAGACATTGCCACTGTCCCATTGGGGTGCTGTGATGCTCTGGGGTGCCCATGGGGCTGAGGCAGCCCCACTGCCCCATGGCAGGCCCCACGCTGAGCCCCACAGCCAGGGTGGGAGCCGCTGCAGCCGCACTCATCTGGCTTATGGAAACCAGCTGTGGCAGGCAGAGAGCAGCTGGCACCGGGCCGGGAAGGGCCGCCCGGGGGAGCGGGGCCGGGGGTCCCGGCGGTGGGGAACCAGGGAGGGAGGGCGGGGGTGGGGGCAGGCCCAGATTGGGACCGTCTGGGCTATAGAGGCCCCTTTGTCTGGGGGTTTATGGCGTGCGAGGCAAGGCAGCCCTTCCGGCACGGCAGGAAGCGCCGATTGGAACCAGATTGGCCCGGGGGGCCCAGGGCCGGGGGCAGGAAGAGGGGGAGGGAGGGAGGGAGGCGACTCCACTGCCTTGTGCCGGCTCCAGCACCACTTCGGGCTGATGGCTGCCCCACGGCTCCCTCAAACCCCATGCCCAGCCCTGTGCCATCCTGGCTGCAGTGTCCCTGGGTTGGCATCATCCCTGGATGGAGGATGCTGCTGGGTCTGGCCATGCCCTCAGGTCCCTGCAGCAGCACCCAACACCTCCATGTGCCAGGGCGAGGACAGCTGGTGTGACATTTCACACCCGGCTGCTTGGCTGTGGTGGGAACACATGTCCCCAAGGCCTGCTTGGTGTGACCTATGTCCCCATGGGGACCTGGGGAGCCCATGCTGGGAGCCAGCCTTGTCCAGAGGAATATGTTTCCCAGGGTCAGAGCGATGCACTTTGGTGGTGGAGGGCTAGGCCATGGCTTTCCCTTTGTGCCGAGCAGTTGCTGCCCCGGTGAGGATGGGGTTAAGCCCTTCTCTGCACCAGTGGGATAAGTGCAGGCAGCAGAAGGCGGAGGTGAGAAGGCAACAGAAAGCAGGAGGGAGAGTGACCAGGTGTGAGCACCCCTCCCGAGTGGGGCTGGGGCCAGGCGGGCAGTGCTGGCGCTGCCTGCAGAGAGGGCAGATGGCCGAGCAGCCCTGCCAGACGGCCCCGGGCTTGGCACCACACCGGCCTCCTTGGGCCGGAGCAGGGGTCGTGGGGCCACAGGCATGAGAAGAGATGATTGTGTGGGCCTGGCCAATGCCTCAATGGCCTTTTGTGCGCTGTCCTGGCCCGGGGCTAGGGGCAGTGCCGGCCCCACACTGACACTGACCCTTAAGTGGACCCCAGCAGTGCTGGGGGGATAGTTGTGTCCCCCCCCTGCCCCTGCACTGCCATGGTGCCCCCATCACCCTGCCCATTTGCCTGCCCTGGTGTCCCCCAGCCCTTGTGCTGCACCAGTCCCTGCCCCATGGGGCTGGTCAGGCAGGATCTGGGGTGCCAGTGCTGGCTGCCACCCCCTGGCAGTATGGCGGGCGGGAGTGGAGCTGCTGGGACCGGCTGGAGCTGCGGGCAGTCAGCGCAGATGGGCAGGCCATGACGGTGCAGGAGGTGCTGGACTGGCTGCAGGTGAGCCCAGCGCTGCCAGCGCTCAGTCAGGTCACCCTGGGAGATGCAGGGCCAGATCCTGACACCCGAATCTTGCAGAGGACACATGGCTGGACCGTGACCATGCTCCTGTGTGGTGACACCATGCTCTATGACAGCAAGGCAGATGCAGAGACCCGGGCCCGGCAGCAGGCACAGAGGTAGGTCCAGGGCTCCAGGGCCCAATCTTGACCCGGGGGGGGCTTCCAGCCCCCACTGCCTCAATCCTGAGCCACTCCAGCTGCAGTGCAGCTCCCAGCTGGCTGCTGGATAAACATCCTGCCGGCAGCACTTCCCGTGGCGGGACCCCTGCCCGGCCCCTTGCTGCCGGCCCCTGCATCCCACCAGCCTGGCCAGACACCCCTGAGGGGCCCAAGGCACCCCTGGAGCACTCAGCCAGCCTTGGGGGACAAGCCAGTGTCCCCAAAACCCCCTTTTTCTGCTACAGGTTATCCGAGAGCTTGGAGGATGCCAGGATGCCGCAGCAGCAGGACCTGGAGCTGCTGTATATGTGCGAGGGAGAGGATGCTGAGGCTGAAGATAGCCGTCCCCCTCTCCTGTGCTCCCTACCTTGAGCAAGGGGCCAGCTTCTCCTGCCCCATGCAATAAAAGCTGCAGGCTGCAATAGCCCTCCTTGCAAAACCCCCCTGCTTGCCCCGGCCAGGAGTCGGGGCACAGGCACTCCCTTTGATAAACGCTGCGGCACCCAGACCGTATAAAACGGGGGTTTATTTACAGGGTGGGGGTGCGGGCCGCCGCAGCAGCCGGGCTAAATGTAGCCGATAACGTCGTTGCAGATGATGGGCTGGCGGCTGCGGCTGTTCATCAAGGCGGTGAAGCGGTGGAAGTCCGTGGCCAGCTGGGCGATGTTGCTGTGGGACTGGTGGAAGCAGGCGCCCTTGGGCTGTCCCCCCAGCCCCAGCGGGCAGGAGAAACGCTTGGTGGCATCGCGGCCCCCCGGCCGGGCACCGTCGGTCCCCCGGGGCCGGGCCATGTTGGCCAGCTTGCGGCGCACGTTGCCCGAGAGGCTGAGCAGGAAGGCGGGGGGCTTGGCCAGCCGGCGGGAGGGCTCGGCGGGGGCCCGGCGACGCGGTTCGGCGCCCACCTCGGGCAGGTCCATCCAGTTCTCCACCAGGTCAGCGAAGCAGTTGTCGCCCAGCACCAGAGGCTGCCGGTTCCGGCTCTGCGACAGCAGCGCTACAGTCCAGTCCTGCGTGTCGGCGGGCTCCAGGGCCCGCCACTGCTCCAGGCAGGCATCCGAGGTGGATTTGGGGCGGACACGGCGGGCGGGGACGGGCGGCGGGGCGGCGGGGCCGGCGGAGAGCCGGTGTGCCCGTTGGCAGGGCAGCAGATGCCGGCGCCGCACGGGCGCCTCCTCTTCCCTCCACGTGCCCCCCGACGCCTCCGAGTAGCCCGAGTCGAACTCCAGGCTGCGCTCGCTGGCCGGGGGGGAGCGAGCGGCCGGGCCGCCCCCCTCCTCCTCCTCGCCACCGGGATCCAGGCTGCAGGCCGAGTCCGCCGCCGAGCCGGGGCGCGGGGCACGGGGGGCCGGCCCCGTGGCCCTCCCGGGGTGCTGCGGTGTCTGCCGCGTGCCGCGCATGTGCGCCCGCGGCGTCGGGCCCGCGTCCCGCCGGCACCACTGCAGGGAAAGGGAGATCAGCTCATGGCCAGCACCGCCATCTCCATCCCATCCCACCCTCCTCGGCACCCCGCCATCCCCATCCCACCCTGCTCGGCACCCCGCGCCCCCCCGCCCCGGCTGGTGGGGGCTTCGCTGGCGCAATGGGCGTGCGGCAGGGTGCGGAGAGCGGGCCGCAGGTCCCGGCTTGCCTCCAGCCCCGGGCCCCGCTTTCCTGCGGCTCCTGCGCGGAGCCGGCCGGCGTGCAGCGGCTTGTCGGGTGAGCAAGCAGGCACCCAGCCCCGGCCGTGCCTGCGGGAAATGACAGAGGGCCACGGCACGTAGGAGCGGGCGCTGCACTGCCCCCCCGACAGCCCCTCGAGTGCCCCCTTCTCGGCGGGGAGGCAGCCGGGGCACCCCTCCGGCAGAGCCCCACTCGTGGCACGGGGCCAGCGGCAGCCCCGGGGCACCCGCGGGTGCTGGGGTGGGGCTCTGCCCCCGCGCCTTGGCAGGGCCACCCACCCACCCCGTGCCCTCCAGCTGGGGACACCCCAGGTGACGTCAGGGTGCAGCCAGGCCTGCGCCCAAGGCCGGGACCCCCCAAAGGCCGGGAATTACAGGAGACCAAGGCAGCCAGGGCTGAACGGAGCACGGCCGGGCGGGCGCTGGAAGGGACTGCTGGCTCCCGCAGCCGGGCCGCTCCTCGCTCTTGAATTCCTATTGTCTGAACCCAAAAGCAGGGTGTTACGTCCGCTTTCCTTTCCGCGCTGGAGTCGCGGGAAGCTGAGTGTGCAGGAGGGATTGCTTCCAGGACCGATAATTCTGTCCTCTCTGGCTGGCCCTGACACAGCTGCTGGCAGGACTATCCTTGTCCCTCTCCGCGTCCCCGTGCAAATCCCTGTCCCCCTTCCCGCTGGCTGGGACCCTCTCATCCAGCCGTAGTGGCAATGTGCCACCACTTCGAGCCGCCCAGTCCTGCCGCTGGCCGGGAACACTGGGGCAGCCGGTTGTGAGGTGCTGGGTAAGCATGTGGCAGGCCCAGGAGAGCCGAAGGGCCACCCTGTCACCGCCGTCCCTCGGGGCAGCCCAGGTGGGTGGCAGGGTGGCAGCTCCGGGGGGACGGTGCCGCTGGCACCTTGACAGCTGGACGCCGTGCCCGCTGGCCACCAGTGTCCCCGCACCACCAGGGTCCCACCGGGCACACACGTCCCCCGCGCCGCCTTTGGCCTCGCCTGTAATGTCACGGCCTTGATGTCACCGGCAGCGCCCGGACGTCACGGAATCCCGCAGTCCCGGGGCGGCGGGGCGCGGGCGCGGTGGTCCCGTCCCGTTCCCTCCCGGTGCCCGCGGCGGCACTCACCCGGTCGGCGCCGAGCTCGTCTGGGCGGGCGTTGTGCATGCCCGGTCCTGCTCCCCCGGCGCCGCTCCCGGCCCCGCTCCCAGAGCCGCCGGTACCGGTGGCGGAGCAGCAGCAGCTGCAGCAGCGACAGCGGACGGAGCGCCCGGCCGTGCCCGCCGCCTCCCGGCGCTGCCCGGCGGCCCCGCCCCGCCCCGCCCCGGCCAATGGGGCCGCCGTAACGTGAGCCCGGCCCGCACCGGCACCGCCGCCCCGGGGCCCCGCCCCGCCCACGGACCCCTCCCCGCCGCCCCGGGGCCCCGCGCCGGGCACCACCCGGGCACCGCCGGGCCAGGCGGGATCCGTGTCCCGGCCGGCGGCACCGCGGGCACCGGGCGTCCCGCAGCTCGGTATGCCCCGCAGGGAAGGAGGGCAGCCCCGGTACAGAGCCCCGGCGGAGGCATCCCCCGTCGGCACCCCACGCCACCGGGCTGCCAGAGCCGGGCCGGGCACTGGAGGCGGGAAGGGAAGAGTGACCCGGGCCGCGGTGCCCGTTAATTGGGAACTAATAACGCTTAATGGGGATCCCGGGAGAAGCGGCACTGGTTTGCAAATGAACGAGAACACGGCCAAAAATTACCTCCCAGCTAATTTTCCCGGTTCCCGAGCGTGCCGCGTGGTGAAGCAGCGTGGGGTGGCAGCCAAACCCCACGGAGCTGCGAGTGGCGAGGGGCTGGGAGCGGCGGCGTGCAGAGCCGGGGGCACTGGAGCCGTGCCCTGTCCCTCCCCTGGCCGGGCCGGCCACCACGGGTGGGGATGGACGGCATGACGCCGGGCTGGGGTGGTGCCCAGCAGCCCTGGCAACCGGCTGCAGCTTGTCCCAAACACCCAGCGAGCCATGGGCATGCACGGACACCTCACCTTCCTCCTCCTCAGCCTCTGTGCCCCGGGTAGGTGCTTCAAGATCACAGTGTTCGGGGCACCCTTTGCCAGATCGTGGGTGGATGACTGAGAGGAAGGCAACAGGGAAGAGGCTCTCCTCGGTTGCTCCCACATTCCTGGGGCTGACCCCAGGATGGGCAGAGGGGTTGGCAGCTGCCTGGCTGGGTTGAGGCGGGGAGGGGGCATCACACGAGCATGTGCTCAGGGCATTCCCGGGTGTCCTCAGGGGTCCTCAGCATTTCCAGGATGTTACTGGGATTTCTTTTGGGCATCACTGTGGCATATCCAGACACCAGTGGGGTTTCATCAGAGCATCTCACAGAGGGAATTCTGGGGCCTCCCCAGGGTATTGCCAGGGCACACCTGGCAGGCTGTGGTGACACTCTCCTCTTTGCAGGGACTTTTGTCAGAGCAACAGGTAAGAGCAGGGTGCTTTGGACCCAGCTGTGTCTGCCAGGGAACGCTGTGCCTGCATTGGTGCTTGGGTGCAGGAGCAGAGCTCCGTAAGTACAGCTGGATGAGCCATCAGTGGTCCCTGGGGTCTTCCACCAGTCCTGCCTGACCTGCCACGTGTGGTGACCCTGAGTGAGGACACAGTGCCAGGCACCCGTGTCACTGAGGTGACCGTGTCCTGCAGCAACTCAAGCAGCAGTCCCAATGTCACCCTGGACAGCATCGAGCACGAGCACCCCTTCAACTCCATCGCCATCAGCTCTGACCCCACAGATGCCACCATGTTCTGGGCAGAGGTGTGGCTGGGGAATGGGGAGTGGGGCAGGAGCTGGCAGGCGCCCTGCTGAGTGCCTGTGTCCCCATGGCAGGTGACACTGCGTGCTGGCGCAGAGCTCGATGCCCGCCGGGTGAACCAGTACACATTGATCCTGCGGGCTGCTTGTCCTGGTGAGGATGAGGTGGAGGAGCGGCTCTTTGTCCGGGTGACAGCAGGCCACATGCTGCGCTGTGAGACCCTCTTTGCCAGCACAGGTGGGAACAGGGGGGCACAGGGCAGTGGGGGCTGTGGGTGCCAGCCAGCACCAAGCTCTCACAGCTGTGCTCTGCTCCAGAGGGTGATGTGGTGCAGGTGCTGGCAAATGTGGCGCCCCGGACGCCCCTGTACGTGGTGCTGCCACAGCCACTGGGTGGGCTGACGGTGAGTGGCAGCTCCCTGGGGGCCACACCCCCACAGAAGGGAGAAGCCTTGGGGACAGCTGAACCCCGGATATAGAGGAGTGGGACAGGGGTTCCCATCACCCTCCTTTCTGCAGTTCAGGCTCCGAAACCGCAACACACCACTCACGCTCACCCGCCAGGGCCTGGTGCTGGCACCTGACAATGGTTTTGATCCCAGCAAGGACACCCAGGTGGGCACCAGCAGCCCCAGGCTGGTCACAGCCACCTCTCAGTCCACTGGGACTTAACCCCTCCCTGGCCACAGCTCTCCCTCCACATCTTGCTCTGCCCATTAGGCCCCTGTCTCCCCCTGGACCCACAAGTGCTCCAGCCCTGTCCCCATCCCCTTCCGCATCTCAAGTCCTGTCCATATCCTCATCCCTGTCTGTATTCCTGCCCATTCTAGTCTCCAGCTCATACTTATCTCCATCTCCACACCTCTTCCCGCCTCTGTTCCTACTCCAAGCCCCATTCTCATCTCTTGCCCTCTCTCCTTTATCTCTGTTCCTGTTTCTGTTCCCATCCCATTGCTATTCCTGTCCCCCTCCCCATCCCAATCCCCATCCCCATCCCCATTGTTGGTGCCACCCAGGGCTGTCCCACAGCTGCCCCGGTGCTGGCCCACAGACGTTCCTGTTGGACATTGAGGTGATGGATCGTCACGGGCACAACTGCAGCAGGGCTCTAAGGGTGGAGGTGCTGCCATCACGCCGTCCCTGCGTCACCTTCCCGTGAGTGGGGCTGGGCCAGGAGGGGGGTGCTGGTGGCACCGGGCCGTGCCACAATGCCCACCTTGCCTGCAGTGAGCCACACCGGGCTGTGACAGTGACAGAAGGCATTGGCCCTGGGGAGGTGGTCACACAGGTCCATGCCAGAGGTGACAATGTCCGCTATGCCATCCTCGCTCCTGTGGCTCCTGTGCTCTTCGCCATTGACGAGGGTGAGCACGGCAGCAGGGATCACCCTGTCCCTGTCCCTGTGCCCAGTGTGAGGCCATGGCTCTTCCTGCAGTGACAGGGGAGATCCGCAGCATCCGGCGGCTACAGGCGATCCGTGCCCACCTCCTCATCCAGGCTTACAACGCGCTGCACCCACACGACCACGCCACCGCCACGGTCAATGTCACCGTGCAGGGGACAGACCGCCTGGCACCGAGATGTGTCCCAGCCATCTTCGTGTATGGTTCAGGGGGGAGCGGGTGCATGGAGTCTCTGCCAAACCCAGGACATGGGACAGAGGCTGAGCTGCTGACTGCCCCGCCACAGGTCCCAGGTGCCTGAAACCATGTCCCCTGGCAGCACGTTGGTGACACTGAGGTGCACCAGCTCCACCAGCACTGATGGGTGTCTGCACTATGTTCTCGAGGGGCCTCCCTCCTCCCTCTCCCACTTCTGCATGGAGGGGCCACAGCTGAAGGTGAGTGGGGCCATGGGCAGTGCCCAGGTGGACAGCAGGCCCAGACCCCAAAGTGACAATGGGACCCTGTGACATGTGCTGTCATGCCAGGTTCTGGGTCAGGGCTCCCTGCTCCCCAAGGCCTGCTTGTTCTCCTCACTTGCTCCCTCCTTCTCCCCTGGCATCGCAGCTTTGTGGGACACCCTGGCTTTGTGGGACACTCTGGCTTTGCAGAGCATCTGAGCTTTGCAGAGTGCCTCAGCTCAGCCTGAGTCTCCCCTCCTGGCTTGGCAGGTCAACACCACCCTGGACTATGACTCGGAGGCCATGGCTGCTCTGGGCTTCCAGTTCACAGCCACCATTGTGGTGACAGTGGGAGGGCAGCCCCGACAGAGCAGTGAGTGCCCATGTCCCTAGGGTGGGAAAACACCTTTCCCAATCCCCAAACCAGCAGATCACGGAGGAAACATCCCTTCCCTGCTGCCCCAGAGATGCCCACCCCAGAGGTGGTGCCTCTGTCCCCATGTCACCCAGCCCAGCACAGGCTGTGCGGGGGTGCCAGCCTGGCTGAGCAGCTGTGTGCCACACAGCCCGTGTGCCTGTGCTTGTGACGGTGACACCTGTCAACGAATTCAGACCAGTGTGCCCCAGCAGTGCCACCTTCACTGTGCCAGAGACAGCAGCTTTTGGCAGCCTCGTGGGGCGTGTGGCTGGCACTGACCGTGACTACCCCCAGGAGAGCCTGGAGTACAGCCTGGAGGGGGGGCCTGGCCCCGCACAGCCCTTCTCTATCGACAGGCACACAGGTGAGCCCCCAGCCCCTTTCCCAGTCCCCGCCACACCCATGGCCCCACCGGCTCCCAGCAGCTCCCAGCTCCCACAGGCGAGATCCGCGTGGTGGGACCCCTGGACTCGCAGCAGCACAAGAGCTACAGGCTGGTGGTGCGGCTGACGGACACCCACAATGACCTGGACCCGAGGAAGAGGCAGAGCCGTCTGTGCGATGTGTCTGTGCGCCTGCAGGTGTGAGGGCAGCCCGCTGGGTGGGCTGTGGTGGGGGTGAGGACTGGGGGTGCCTACCCCACCGCTTCCCCCTGCTCCCGACAGGCTGTGCCGGACCAGCTGCCGGAGTGCATCCCCGAGGTGCAGGAGCTGCGGATCACGGCCGGGTCCCCGGGCAGCCGCCAGCCTGTCACCCGCCTGCTGTGCCACGGCAGCCCCGACAGCGCCCTGCTGACCTACACCATTGTTGGAGGTGAGGAGCAGCCAAGGCACGGCACAAACCAGCCCTCGCCGTGGTGTGACACTGAGCAGACCCTCTTGTCCAGGCAATGAGGATGGGTGCTTTCGGCTGGAGGGGAACACCCTTGTCTACCTGCCCGGTGACCGAGCTGAGCCCCAGCCCTTTGTCCTGCTGGTGGAGGTGTGGGGTGGCTCTGGTGGCCGCCGCCGCAGCAGCCTGGTGGCACTGGTGGTGCACGTCACCCCCCGGAGCACCCCGGTGCCAGCCAGCACCACCACTCAGCGCACGGTGAGCAGAGCCGTGGCCGGGAGGAGCTCTGGGGTCCCTTGGAGCACCCTCCCATGGCCCCTCACCCCCGCCTCCACAGACTCTGCAGAAGGAGCCGCTGGTTGTCCTGCAGACGGAGGCGGTGTGGCACCCGCCAGCCTGGTTTGTGGCTGTGCTGACCCTCTCTGGTGTCCTGCTGCTGGCCACCCTGGGCTGCACGGCCCGGAAGCTGCTGTGCAGGTGAGCCCCAGCCCTCCTCACGGCACGGCTCAGTGAGCAAGGCTGAGGGTTCACAGCTGCCTTCTGCTCCTCCCACAGCAACCGGGCCCCTGGCAAGCTGTTCCTGGCCAAGAGGTGAGTGCTGGATGGCCAGGGTGGTCACATTGGTGGTTGTATTGTCCTTGCAGGTAGCCAGGGAGACGCAGCACACAGGGTATGTTTAATATTCCCTGCATTTGGCCATGGCTTGCTGTTCCAGGGACCCATCTCTCCCAGGGCAAGGGTGCAGCCCTGATGGGGGCTATGGAAGCAGAGAGAACAATTTGGCCAGTAGACCATGTTGATGGCCAGGTTAGGGCACAAACTCTGCAGTGGACAGGGTGGGATGGCACAGTGCTGGTGCCAATGACTACTGCAAGGCTGGGTCCTGGCACCAGAGCTGAGGTCACTGCAGCTCACCAGGGGAGCCCCTGTTTCGCAGGGGTGAGCCCCATTTTTCAGGGAAAGCTCCCAGGGAAGAGCTGGGCAGGCTGCATAACCCCTGGAGGATCAGTGATGGTGACAGGTGACAGAGGACAGAGCCTGGGCAGATGCTAGAGCAGCCTGTGCCAAGTGTCTGCACAGCAAGGAGGGGACGTGCAAGCCCATGGCAGGATAACAGTCACCTCCAGTGGCATAACTGCCCCGAGGTGATGCATAGCTGGATCCAGGTGCATTGGCAAGGTTGGGGACACAGTGCTTGGTGACACTGGGAGTGTAGTGACCATGCAATGGAGAAGACCCAGGGTTAGCCCCCTGGCAGCTGCCCCAGCACAGCATCCTCCAAGCACAAGAGTGGTGCATGCCAGCACGTGGGGAAACAAGAGGATGTGGTGACAGACCTGCTTGGTGCTCAGGCACTCGTGAAAGGTGGTGGTGCTTGGGGGAGCACAGCCCTGTCACAGTCCATCCCCTCCTGTGCCAGGGGACAATCAGGTAGGCGGATGATGGGCTTAACAGGGTGCAGCTGGCAGGGCAAAACCTGGCTGGCAAGTGTCTCCCAGCAGCCTCTCTTGGGGCTGAGGCCACAGCCCATCACTGGCAGCATTCCCTCCCTTCCCCTCTTCCTTCTGCAGCTCCTGGGATGCGATGGAGCATGGCAGGAACAAGGAGGAACGGGGACACCCACACGCCAGCAGCCCAGTAAGTGTGTGGCAGCGAGGGTGGGTGCCCTGCCAGGGAGGCAGAAGAACCCTGTGGCCCTCAGCAGCCTCTCCTGTCTCCTCCCCACAGGGGCAGTTCGATGGCCATGCTCAGGACCCACGTGAGTGCCCTGTCCCACAGCCCCAACAGCCTGAGGTTGTGTCCCCCAGGGCAGAGGAGTCTGGGGACAGCAGGGATGGGGACCGGGCCCACAGGGCAGTGACTGAGTGCTGCCTCCATCCCAGGCACCGGCAGGGATTATCTCTTCAACAGCGTGACCGGGGCTCGGCGCTGGATCTGAAGGGGGCTCCTTGTGCCCCACAGCTCCACGGGGGCAGTGCTGGGCAGAGCACCGGGCACTGGCACACAGCTGGTACAGCCCCGCGGAGGAGACCCATCCTTTGTGGCCAAACCTGCTGCACACGGGCTGCAGCCACACCCTGAGCCACCTCAGCCGGTGCAGAGCTAATAAATGTGTCAGAGATTGCACAGGCGGCTGTGATTGCCTCAGGGGGTCCCGGTGCAGGGCAGTGCTGCTGTGGCTGTCCTGCTGCGCTGGTCATTAGCACTGTCTCGTCAGCCATGTGGGTGCCGTGACCCAGGACAAGGATTGGCAGCTGGCTTGGCACTGCGGAAAAGGTTATGAGAGCTTCGGCCAAGCCTGCTTCGGTCACAGAAGCATCTCTGTAGCCTCTGGATGTGACCCAGCCGGGGCAGTCCCCAGGGAGGTTATCGGGGGCGAGAAAACTTAGCCACGGGTAATTTTGAGCCACTTTTGCCCTGAGTCCCGTGTCCCCCTCAAGCTCTGCTTTGTTACAGCACTCGCAGGCGCAAACGGGTGGGATGAGCAGCTGGTGGGCAGAGGGGATGGGTTGATAATTGGGAGGAAAAGTGAATTAGCGTGGGTGCAGGTGAGAGGGACGCCGCAGGAGGAGCTGGGAGCGGCGGGAGGCTTTGAAGGCGTCAGTCAGCGGGAGGTGGGAAAGCGGTCATTTGAATTTCAAAGGAGCGCGCCGCGGGACGCCTCCCTGGCAGCTCCCGGGGAAATGAAGCACTGGCGGGATAAGAGGGAAGAGACTAATTTGGGGAGTAGGTGACTAAGGGGAACAGGGGCCAGCCGTGAAATTTCACAGTGAGAGGGGTCACCTGTGTGACTTTGCCTGAGGGTCCCGTTTTGCCCTGAACCCACTGGAACCGTGACCGTCCGGGAATTTAACCCTTTGCGGTACAGGAGTGGCGCGTGAGCGTGTCCCATTGGCGAGACCCCGCTCGGAGCGGCCCCGGGGGCTCGGGGCGGGGAGCTCTGAGTGTGGGAGCGCGGGACGGCCGGGTGTGAGTTTGTACCGCGGAACACGGGGTGCAGAGCGGCCGGGCAGGGGTTCTGACCGGGGAGCGCGGTCCGGGGCGCGGAGCCGCGGGCCGCGCCCATTGGCCAAGCGCCCCCCCTTCTCCGCGAGCAGCCAATCAGACGGCGCTGCCAGCGAGGGGGCGGGGCTCTGGCGGGCGTCACGTGTGCCTAACGTGCGCTGCCGTCCGCGCTCGGGAGAGGGCGGGGCGGCTTTGCACTTGAGTGACAACAAGTTTGACCTATCAGCGTCCGAGAGGGCCCCCGTGGGGCGGGACGCAGGTGCGGACTGGCGCGCAGGGCGAAGGGGCGGGCTTTGGACGGCGCGGTTGCTATGACGGCCAGCGCCGGGCCCCGCCCTCCCGGGCGCCGCCATCTTGTTGTTGATTCGGGCGGCGGGGAGCGGCGGCGCTGGGGCTCCGCGTTCCGGTGTCCCGGCCGGGCAGGCAGCGCCGGCCCCGGTGAGCCGCGGCGGGCGGGGACTGGCCAGGCTGCCGGGCGGGGGGCTGAGCCGAGCGCGCTGCCGTGAGGGGAGCCCCGGGTGCGGCCCCGTGAAGGGAGAGGGGGCACACAGGCACGGCCCCGTGAGCAGCCGGGTTGAGGGGGCAGCGAGCACCGGGATGGGCCTGGAGTGGAGGGGTCCGTGCGCGGCCCTGTGCGGAGGGGCTGGGGAGAGCCCGCTTCGTCCCCGTGTGTGCGTGGGTGAGAGCCGGGTGCTTTCCCCTGCGGGGCCCGCCTGGGGTATGGCCGGGGCGGGGTTCCCCGGGCTGGGCAGCGCGGTGCCGGGGCAGGGCCCTGCCTAGCGGGCAGAGCGAGCGTCCCCTCCCTTTGTGCCCTTCCTTCCCTTCCACAGGAGCTGCGCGCAGGAAGGAGCTCGGAAACCGCGGCGGTAACATGAAACCAACATGGTGAGCAGGCCGGTGGGGCTGGGGGCCCGTCCGTGCTGCCCCCGGCACGGGAGGGGTGTGGGTGGCCCGGGAGCGCTGGCTGCCCCGGTGGGGACACCCGGAGTGCCTGGCAGTCCCCCTGAGTGACTGGGTCTGCAGCCCTGGACCGGGACCAGCCTTCCCCGGGGTTTCCCAGGTGGGGGTTGAATTAGGGTAGGTGGTACTGGGTCCATATTCCTTCATTTTTAAGCTCAGCATCAGCTCTTTTTTTTTTGTTGTTGTTGTTGTTTTTTTCCTCCCGAGCAATATGCTTTAGTATGTGCTGCTTTTGTCATTTCAACCTGTCTTGCTCTTTTTTTGCTCCATCTGCTTTTCCTCCCTTCAGGTTCACCTGGCTTAACTTGGTGTTCAGAGCTTCCAGAGCTGGATTCCAATAATTGGCCTTTGCAAACAAAACACTGAATGGTGCAGGAATGGTGGGGGCTTGGGTCTCTGTTCATTTTTAGTGTAATGTTTCTGTGATCGTTAGGGCCATGTAAACATGGTTAGTAGCTCGTCTCACAAAATAATATGCACTAGTATGTTTGGAAAGTCTCATTGTAGTGAACTGTCACCTGCAGCTGATATACTAACACTTGTGTGTTTGGTCAGGCTTTTGATGGAGAAAAATAATGGTATTCTTGTTGTTTATCACTGAATTAAGATTCTGCTTTCCTTTTTATAGAAATTCTGTTGGGAGATTTAAAGTGTTTTAGAATTAGGTGTATCATTATTGCATGTTGTCATTGTAATCCTAAATAGGTCTCTCTTAGTCCCATGTAACAATTTCTTATTATTTTGATCGTGAAGTATTTTTCTAGGTTAGTTTAGCTCTGAACTAAGGTAAGTGCTTTGTTTTGGAGCTGGAAGGAAAGTGGTAGGTTATGAAAAGATTTAGTTGTGAGCTTTATAAAGCAAGATAACGTTGGGTTGCATTTTCAACTGCATCAAATCCTTGTTTGGTCAATGTATTGAATTGTCCTAATGCTATTTTTTCTTTTCCTTTCTTGGAGGGTGTTTCACACCCTCTCAGCTTTTTCAGCACAACCATTTCCAGGTGCATGGATGAACAGCCTATGCTATCCTGGTTAGAGCCTGTTAGGGTGATGTGAAATGTCCTTTTTCATGGCCTTGCCTTTGCTTCCTGTCTAGTAAGGACTTTTGGGAGAGCAGGGGAAGTGATCCTTAGCTCCTGGAGGGGAAGTTGATGTATACAAGGTTGTTGGTGTAGGAATCTTTGAAGGAAAGAGAGGATATGCTGGTGGGACACTCTCCTGGGCCCTCTGGTTTTTCATTAGGCACTTTGTGGCAGTTCTGCGTGTTTCTTGCATAGAAGAAGAGGAAGTGAGCATGATTATCTGTTGAGATAAGAAAGGGGACAGTTTTTAAGATCTGCTTCTGGTCACCACTTTCACGTTCCATATGTGGTTTCACAAGTGCTTCAGCTCGTGTAAGTATAGACTGCAACCCATGGGAGGTTCTTGCCTTGTTGCTTATGCCCGTGCAGGTGAGAATGAGAGTTCCCTGACTTACAGACTGATCAAGCTAAAGACAAACTGTCTGTTTTTCTACCCAGCTCTGTGAGTACATAAATGATTTTGCAGGTGCAAGGGAGATGGGGCTGGTGCTGGAATGGGGTCTTATGTGAGTTCAGGGTAATCTGCAGTGTGACTGTGTAAAGAGTCCAACAATGTACTTTTACATTATCTATTTTCTTGCATATAAATATAATTTTAAACCACATTTTTACATATATTCAAAAATTAAATGGAACAGTAGTGCCCATGCTTCTCTTCTGCTTCTGTGAATCATTGTGTGCCTGATCATCAGGTGGACAGCGCTGGACATGTCCTTCTTATAAAAATATTTTAGAAGGAAAAGTTAGATGTGCTTTGAGATCCCCTCTCTTGGCAGATTGTGCAAGTCAGCTGACTTGGAAGTTATTCTGCCTTGCATTGCACGTAGTGAAAAGTCAAGGTTAGAGTAGCAAGCACTCAGAGGTCACAAAAGTGCCCAGGCTGGAGTAGTACCTGTGCCCTTAATCAGCTAATTGGTCTTTTAAACAACTGTTGTGATTTCTTCTTAATCAGGCAGTTTTATGCTCTGCTCATCCCATCTGAGCTGCCTGGTTTGTTTCTTTCCTTTTCTCCCACAAATAGAGCTTATTCCTTTTGGGTGAAATGATCAAACTCTTGAAATGTGACCTTGTTGAGCTTGACTGGTGCCAGATGAGGAGCCCTGTACAAGCTGGGGGCTGTTTGTTGACCATCTGCTTACAGAGCACAGTCTCTTTGGTCCAGTGGATCACCAAATGTTTGTAAAAAGGTTTGATCACTTTTCAGATGTCGGTGTTTAGTTAGTTTCTCTGTGCCTAAAGGTTTTTGTGGATCTGGTGGATTCTGACTGGCATGCTGGGTATGGGATGGCACTCACTGTGCCTTCCACTAAGATAACAAATGTAGGTGCTAAGTTTGAATTGGATATCCAGAACCCATGCTCTAGAGAAGGTGTGTTTCTTCCGTCTGTGGTTGAAATGCAGATATTGAAGCCATGGAACATCTGACAGAGGCCTTGATTATTGCAGTGTAACGCAGGCACTTCACTCGCTGTCAGTAGATTCCCCCAATCTGTCCATCAGGGATTAGCTCATAACGTGTTGGAGATGTGAGCATCTCAGTGGAGTGCTAATGCTGGGATTTGTAGTCTCAGAAGTTAGTATTGACAAAAAGCTGCAGCCTGATTTGTTTGCTCTTACATTTGACAGTGTCACATTGGTGCTGGGCAGGGTTTAGCATTGAACTTGACTTGCAGAGTTTGTGTGTGGCTCTCTGCTTGCTTGTTTATATAGTGTGGCATGTCTAGGAACAACTGCTTTTATTTCTGACCTCTCAGTCTTTGAGAGGGAATGTATCAAAAACAAGTCTAGTAAGTACAGAGGGTCCCTAGCGAGCTTGAGAAAAGGAGCAAAAGAAAAGAAAATGCAACAGAACCCTCTGCAAGAGTCATGTGGAGTGTTTGTGTTACGTGCTGCAAACTGAAGGAGCCCTTCAGCTCTATGGAGGAGCAGCTAGCAGTCTCCCTCATTTCTATTCCTGATGTGACAGGAATGCAGAGCAGGATGCTGGCCAGTGTTTAATATCAGGTTTGTTGCTGCTGCCGTAGGGGTGGTGGAGGAGGCAGAGGAAGTGTGTGTGCGTGGCTGCTTGGTTTCTGTTTTGCAGCACCGCCTGTGCGCGGTGTTGTGCCGTTCTGATGTGGCAGCAGCTGTTATTCTTGGTGCTCCCAGTGTGCTCTTCGGGTAGATGTGCTTCCTAAGAGATGCAATTCTCCTAATCAGTGTGTTGGGCTGCCTGTGCTTCCTGTGTAGTCCATGCTGTTGTGAACCACTCTGCAGATGGTACTGAGGTGCAAGTCCTTTGCCTTCATTCATTTCCACAGGCTCCTCTGTATGCATTTTGAGTGGTATGAACTGTGTGTAAAAGACAACCTTCTTAAGCTTGCATTTATTTTGCATCACCCCATCAGTATGTGGTGTCATTAATGTTTGAACCCCTTCTTTGGGAGTAAAGGAATAAGCTTTGCTAATCCAGGGTGTCTCTCTAGCTGTATAATATGCCCACAGTAGTTAAAATGAGTGCAGTTCTTTTGTTAAAAAATCACATGGACATAGCTGCCATAATTATATTAGTAGGAGATCCTCAACCAAATCTGATAAAAGCAGTGAAAGAGGTTATGATATGGATGTGTCTGTCCTGGCAGGACGTCACTGCACGTGCTTGGGAGCTGCAGTAGCTAAGCTGTCTCTGATTTAGCTTTTGTAGTTAGAAAGGTTATCTCCTTCACCAGCTGTCCTGCTGCTTTGCCAAATGCTGCCTCCCCTGTGTTGGGGCCTACAACCAGGCCTGTTCAGCTGCTGGGGTTTAATATCCTCTGCTCCAGCCTTTCTTGCCTAGTGCCCATCCCTGCCTGGTGAGGAGCAGTCATGGATCTTGCTCTGTTCCACCCTGGTTGGGAATTTTCAGCTAAGGGTGGCTGAGGCTACTGGGGACAGAGTGTCCCCTCAGCCCAACTGGTGGGTTTGGTAAAGAGCATCTGCCAGAGCCCACAGGAATGAGTGAGAGCATTTGCTTCCTTAAAGGAACTTGTGAGTTCCAGTCCCAGTCGCTAGGGAAGGCATGCTCTCAAACATTCTGAATTGACAAGCAAGTAAAGTTCTAAATAAAATCTAATTTAGGACTTGCTAACTTGTTTCCATACATCGTTTCACAGGCTGACTTGCTTCTGGGGTCCTGCTCCCTCTTGATTGTGAGAAGTTGGCTCCATATTCCAGTGACTGCTCAGCCAAAGGAGCTTGGGTGACATCTCCAAGGTAACTTCTTTCTGTTTTGTTCAGAATACACATGCAGCCATCTTAGAGATGCAAAGTGAAATAAACTGCTTGCTTTTTACCTCTCCCTTTGGAATTTTACCCTTCAAGTAAGGATATGTAGACACAGTTTGTGGGAGTTTTGCTCTTGTTTTTGAAGGATACTACAGGAACACCCAGGTAAGTGCAGTAGCACTGAGTGAAAAATTCAGTCCTGTTCATTGACCAAATTGGCGTCAGTTCTTTGTAATAAGAACTAAACTTCCAAGAATCGGAGGCTCACTCATGCTCTAGTAATTCTGGCCATTCAGGTGGCTGATTTGCAGCTGAATCACCTTATGATGATTTCAGAATTCTTATCATTGTGTGCTTTTTTCTTTCTTTTCAGAGGTTAGTTTGCTGAAAGTTGATAAGGCTGATCTGATAGTCTTCCAGTTTCACAGAGGTTACTTCGTGCTGTCCTGAATTTGGAAGAAAGTCAATCATATTTGTTTTCCCCCAGCTCTTTATCAACAAAGATATGACTCAGTATACCTGTGGTATAAACAGACTCAAATGACCTTGTTTTCTTTAGACATGGTGTGTTTAAGTAGTGGTTGTCACACAGTTCAGTTTCCTGGTGGGGAAGCCCCTGACCTGGTGGGTAATGGTCTTAGTTTGAAATGCAGAAGGTAATGAGCAGGGAAGCTGAGCTCCACAAGTACCTCTCTGGGGTAGGGAGAGGAGGCACATGGTGCCTTCTCTCCAGGGCATGCTCCTGTGTCTGTCACTGCTGACTTGAGTGCTGATCTAAAGCTAAATTACTATATAGCTTATATATTCTGTTCTGGCATTTCTCTTTTTCTCACCTCCACCATGGTTCTATGCTGAGCTTCATTTTCCCCAATTTTTTAAACTTCCAGAGTACATTAATGCAAAATATCATGTGATCTTTAATTCCAATTAATGTTATTCCATTGTTGGTATCAAAATATTGCCAAGCATTTCCAAAAGCGAGTTCAGAAATCTTAAAAAGGGCACAAGAAGGTAGGACTGGCTGTTTGTTCAGTGTCCTTTGACAGTACTGTCTGAGCAGCTTAAGCACGTGTGGGGAGCAGTCATGATCTCATTACAGCTAACTATAGGTGATAAGCAGCTTTGAGCACCAAAATCAGTGCACCACCGAGTGCAGATGTCAGGGAGTTATTTAAAGCAGGAAGGATTTGGGAGAAAAGCCTGGGGGCTGCATAGTCCCATGTCTTACTCAGTGTCTGAATCAAACCACCGAGTAACTGCCATGAAATTGCTGCAGCTCTTGCAGAAGATGAGATATGCTGGTCTTGCACTGGTTTGTTGGTTAAAAACATGGTAAAGTCTTGGAGCTTTGGAAGACCCTCACAGCACTGCTGCTTGCTGAAAGGTTTATTGCACTTTTCCAAGCTGTGGTCTTTGTGTAAAGCTGAGTGACACATCTGAGGAATAGACCTGTTGAATTCACTGGGGCTGACTCTCATACCACAAATAGGGAAATAAAAATAACTTTTAACTTGAGTGTTTTGAGTCTGTCCCAGAAGAATTGTTGAAGCAGTCTGAAGCTCAGTTTATGTTGAAACAATACATATGCAGGTTTTTTTTTAGATAGTTTCTTAAACACTCCCACGCTTCCTGTAATAAAATCCACATCATGTTTGTCTCAAAGATGTGGATTTTACTTAATCTAAGTGTTACACTGTATAAAATGTTTATGGATCCCTTTACTTTTGCAAATAATGGAGTGGTTTACTTTATTTTCCATTAGAAGCAGATATTGTGTTTTCTTGTGCTGTGCAAGTGGCATTTCCTTTACTTGGGCATAAATCTTCTTTATGTAATTGAGGTCTTAGTATTTTACAGTTCTTACCACAAGTGTTGACCTGAATACACTTATTAAAATTTGACAGTAAGCTAAATGTGAACCAATAAGCATTATCAAGCATGCTTTATGCATCTTTTATTTTTATAGAACTGAGGAAAAACCTCTAACTATTTTAGTCAGACTGAATAGGTATCACTGTTGTGCATCATGCAGAGTTGAATAGTTTTCACTTTTCTTCAGGTGCTCTGCACACTGTTTTTTGGGTTTTTTTTGTGTAATAACAGCACTTGGGGGTTTCTGTTTTTCTCCTTAATTATTCTTAGCTTTAGTTAAGTACAATCACAGAAATTTCCATTCCTGTGGTCTGTGTTTAGTTTTGTGCATGCTTAGCACTGACACTTGCAATGAATTTCAGCAGCTTAGAAAACTGAACCTATTGACAATTTGGTTCACCTAATGACAAAAATCAGTTGTCTTAAAAATTAGTTCTGATTTGTGACTGCAGCTTGAGTCAAATATTCTTAGTTAAAATAGTTAATGGTATTGTATCATTCACCAGCCAAAAGTGAACCAAGGTTTTTATTCACTGTAGTTAAAATACCTTCCTAAAACCTGGCAATTAAAGATCACAGCTTAGATGGTTAAGTGTTTGAGACTTTGTTTTTTTGAGTTCATCCCATTGTGACATGACAACCAGAAGAAAATTCAAAACCTTTTAAGAAATCTGCCAAAGATTGGTGTCCCATGGTAGTGAGCTTGCCAGGCTGAATCTTGTATGAGTGCAAAGCACTTTGTTTCAGGTTTCCTGTCATTTGCAGTTTTTTTATGATTCTCAAGGAAGAGAACTCTGTGTTATTTTCCACCTATTATGCTTGTTATTTTGTGTTTTTCAGCCTGATATGATATGCTTTTGGCACATGTTATCACACTGTATTGATCTGGAAGAGAAAATGAAAGGGAAATTGGCTTTCCCTAGCTATATACAGCCTGTGATGTATTGTGGCTGTGAGAATACATCTGATTTAGCAGACTGTTATTTTGTAGGAAAAAACTCAACCCAAACCAACCTGCAGCATGGTCTTGCAGTGTCTTTAGAAGAACTTAGTGTGAAAAGCTAAGGTAGCTGTAGTACACTTGAGACAGGTTTTGCTGTTAAAAACAAACTTGCCCTAATCCGTGTGACTTTTAGATGAGTGTGCTGTGCTTTTTCAGTGTATGGGGCAGAAGATTTTTTTATGGATATGCAGGTGCTGCATCTAATCATCTACAAACCAATTTGACATATGAGGTTTAACATACTTTCTTTTTGCTTTGGCTTTGCATCTCTTACATAACCAGTGGCCTCAGTTGTTGTAAGTGGCACACTAGAAAGCTTGTTGGAAGGAGCTTTGAGATCCACTTCAGCAGCTTAACATTTAGATAAGATGTTGGGAATTTGTGACCTGTAGAGTGTTTACAGGGACTTGTTTACGACTGCTTCAGTGAACAGGAAGTTAAATATAGGCTTTGTTTGTCTGATTCTTCACTTCAAATGAAGAGGAGAAGTTCCTTGTTTCAAACCCTCAAACAGAGCTGGTTGGTGTGGGAAAGCATTTTAAGGGGCCTGCTGCCCAGGTTACTGTATAGGAGAGTAATAATGAAGATTTGGAATATTAAATGTCCCTTTGGAAGATGCTTGAGAAATACAGTGGAGTGAACTGTGTTCTGAGCTCCCTTCTTGGATATTTCCTTTTGCGAAGCCAAGTTGCATTGGATACCTTGGCAGTGTGAGGTTTGCTAGAAGAAAGTACCAAAGGATGGTTGTACTGGCTCCTGATTGGGTAAAATAATCTTGAAGACATTTTTAAGTGCCAGGTTTTGTCCTTCGTAAAATGTAGCACCTTGCCAAGCTTGAAGTTGTGATTTTCTGATGCATGTGTCTCCTGAGAAGACAGCCTCAGGTTCAGATTGCCTTTCATTTCCACTCAGTTCGCTGGGCCTCCTGTTAATTCTTTGTCCTTTACCTTCCAGAACATGCTGCAAGCCACAAAACAACTCTAAGGTGTTTTAACAGCTTTAAGATTTTCAGTATGAGTGATTGAAAGCCTTGCAGATTATGCTGATCCTCAGGAGAGTTACAGGATAACATCAGGCCCAGATCAAAATCCTTTCCATGACCCTGGGTTGTGTGTCATGTGTGTTCTGCCATATTGAAGGGATGAGAGTATCCTTGTATGAAATTGTGTTTAGGGTTTTATCTGGTTTCAAATGAAATGACTACCTTAGCTTTCAGTCCCATCAGATACTATGTCATATATTCTACTTAAATTAAGTACCAGATTTAGTGCACTGTCTTTGTCTAAAGTATATTTGCCATGACAGACCTCATTATTTCCCATCCCAAACTTCAAAAATGAAATGTTGCCCTTTATCCTTGAATTTTCCATGGCATTATTAACTTTCTTGTAGCACTTGTATTGAGATTTTTTTTCCCTCCTAATGCAGAGCTTGGTTTTTTTTCTCTTTCTTTTTCAGTGTTTTTAGTTTGTTTTTTTTTTTTTTTTAATTAGGTTGACAGTACAAGAGAATATACTGTATATGAGAATGTACCTTCCTTTGGTACTTCCTTGTGGAGAAAAAATCACAGTGAAGTGTTCAGTTGAGAAGTTACAGCTCATGTTTTCTTGTCTGTGACCCTCAAGGGTCACCTGCTTAGGGAAATTAAACTGGTATCAAGTAGGGGGCATGGATTTGCAACGTGATTATGTGGCTGGAACTCCCTATGGACGTGCTTATAACGTTGTTTCTGCCACAACTGCTGGGACAGCTGCATTAATCAGCATGTTCATCCTTACCTAGAGAGGTTCTGCCTGTGGAATCCCTTCATGTAGAGGCACTGATAGTGATAAAATGACACTTCTAAGGGTAAAGCTTGTTTTGCTGGAGGTGTTGAGAGGGTAAAGGGTGAGGAATGCTTTCCTTGTCGTTGTGAGTAGTGCTTTATTCAAGAAAAAAAAAAATGGATAAAGTGGGGCCCAAAATATGCCTTTTCCAGCTGAATTAATTTTTTCATTGGCAATGTGAAGTTAGATTGGTTTGCAGTGAGAGAGGAGGGCATCTCTCAGTTGGGCATAGAAAATTTTACCTATCCATACAAACCTTGGTATATTTATTGTAGCATGGGTATCTACTTGAAATTACAGGGCAATCTGCAGTTCCATTTTCTCATACAGTAAATTAAGTGGTGTCTGAGCATTGGTATAATCTGGAGTACTGTATAACTGACTGCCTTGCATTTCTCTGAGCCTTTTCAGATATTCAAGAAAGCCCCACATTTTGTTTATAGCAATGTCTCAGAATTACAGTAGCAGAACAAACCACTAGATAACAACTGCTCCTTGTGCTTTTGGCACAAGAATTTGTTTACCAGGGTGAAGTGAGCTTGTTTGGATAATCTTGCTTTTATTCCCCTTAGTCTTTCTGTTGGACTGATGTGCTCCTAGATTGTCTTTCTGTTTCTGCCATATAAACAGAAAAGTTGCTCAAGGATTTGAATTTTTGGCCAAGCAGCACCACATTCATTCAAAAGAGATGCCCTAATTTGAGTCCACCTTAACAGAACCAATTCAGTTGTTCATGTACTGGGACACAAATTCTTTAGATTTTGAGGATTTTAATTAACAGGCAAGACTAAGTTGAAATGAAGTGCAGGGGGATCAGGAAAAGTGAAATGATTACCAGACTTCTGGCTTTAAAGAATGGTTTAAAAGTAGCAAGATAGTCAAGTAAATTGTTCTTTCTGAGAAGCTGTTTTTCTGCTGGCTGAAGTACACCACAACTGAATGGTTTTACCAAGATCATGGAAACATTCAGTGGAAATATCAACCAGTAGCCTATTCCTGGTTCTTTCCTTTCCATTTGGGTAAGCTCAGGTAGATTATGGTTATCTAAAAGATATCTAAAGAATCTGTTAACCAAATCAACTAAGCGCTTTGCTGACTTGTCAGGTTTCAGCAGAGAGATGTAAGAATTGCTGCATTTCTCATGGCTTTGAGTATTTTACCAGTGTTCAGACAGAAGTTGTGCTGTCTGATAAAACTGCAGGATGCCATTAAGGACCTGCCAAATGTAAGTGTTTTCTGCTTCCCTGTGTAGAAAAAGACAAGTGTAGCTGAGGCAAAATGTTTGTTTAGCTTTATCTTCACAGTCAGAGAAAGAGAAAATTCTGATGTGTGTGCCCCTCCAGTCATCTCAAATGCTGTTGTAACTGCCAAAATGCCCTGGTGTATCTCTGTCTGCATATGTGAGATTAAAGTCCTCTTGGGTACTGAAATTCCAGCTCACATGAGGCTGTGAAGCTGTTAGTGCCTTGCATTCCATGGAGGGATAGGTGGAGCAGACAACACATTAAAAGTCACACTGCTAATCTTTTTGTTCAGAGCTACTGTTTGTGCATCCCCTACAACTTTGGCAGGACATTCTCAGTCAGGATGCTGCTCTGATGTGATCTGGTGGTGACAAGAGGCAGAGGGGTAGAGCCCAGGCTATGGCTGAGCAGATGTTTGTTTCTGACCACAGAAGTGAGAAGATGAGTGTTTGCTTGTTCAGGTCTTAAACTCATTCTCTAACAACACTCAATGGATATTGCCACAGATTTTCTGAAGGCAGAGATCCTGCAGTCCCCAGCTCCTTTAAGAGAGCCAGTTGCTTGGATGCCCTTATCTAACACTGTTCATTTCCATATAATTAATTCTCAGGCAGCTCAGAAAAAGGGCAATGTATAGATCTGAGGAGGAGATGGATCAGAGTGGTGTCACAGCCCACAGTGTATGATAGGAATTGTAAAGCTGCTTTACAGGGAGCTTGAAGTGAACCAAATCAAACACTGGTTTACAGAGGCCCTAAGGGTGAGATTAGCTGGCTTGTGATGGTTCTTTGTGGCAAGTCTGTGTTTGGTTTTGATGCATAACTCTTAGACTTGATGTGTTTAAATCTATATGTTGTCCTAATTCCTAAGGAAACAAAACATTTGTGCTGCTTCCTGAGTACTGGAGCCAGCTTCTGCTCCTCACCAGCTGAGTTTGCTCTCCCCTCCCTTTGCACAGGATGTGTTGCTGTTCACAATGTGCTCTTTGGATGGAGTGTCTGGATCGTGACTGTGGGGTCAGTCTCTTCAAGGATCCTAAATTCCCTTCACAGATCCTAAATGCCTGCTTACCAGTAGCCATGCTTTGAAATTCCCTTCTTCTTGTTTCAGGTGGGAATGGGATGTGGGGTCTTGGCTTAGCTTTGCTCTGTAGTCTACATGCAAGGTAAAGACAAAGGAGAAGTGTTTGAATATCTGTGTAAGTTTTCTGAGCAGCAGAGTATTGCAGGACTGTACTCTGAAGGTAAAGAGGAAAGAGCAACTTTTCTTTAAGCATTGTGAAATGGAAAACTGCACATATAAACAGCAGAGTGATGTTTTTCTTGTTAGCAGTGGTAGGAAGAGGCAGGTGGGAGAACATTTTGCCTCTGGCCCTAATGAAGTTAGTTTGTCTTTAGCATTTAAAGTCTCAACATAAATCAGTCACTGCAAACGGATTTTTGCTTAAGTCAGGTCACAGCTTAATTGAATGTGGTTTCTATAACTTGTGGAGAAGGTTTTTGAGCAGTTAATGTGTATCATGCAAGTTTTGCTGCAGTTGCTATTTTTTCTATGCTTTCTTCTTCTATTATTTTTTTATTTTGGGCAATAAGGTGCTGAGTTATTGGGGTAGAGGACAGGGAGCCTGCATTGCGCATCTGCATCGTGACCTGGGGAGTGAATCAGCTCAGTCATAAGAGTTGAGCTGTAGTGAGTTGTCTGGCCATTTTCTGGCAGGCAAGAGTTCCTGACAGTGGCTTCAGTGTATGGGTGAGGAAAATCCAGTTTGAATCTGCCTCTGCTGCTGCAGGAGATGCATTTAATAACATCCACGTCTTTGCTGAAGGGACTCGTGCTTGAGGCAAAAGCTCTCTCTGTTTTTTTTTTTTGTTGTTTGCCCAAGTAAACAGTTTTATCATTGGAAGAAGATACTGAAGTTTTCAAATCCATGTTGTTCCCAGAAGGGGGCAGGGGAGACTTGTGAGTTGTGGAGTTTGATAAAAAGTACTTTTGTTTGGTTTGGTGACACTTCCGTGCTGGCTTTCAGGCCCAGCAGGCGCTCCTGCCCCCTGGCAGCGGGAGCGTGGCACCATGAGACGCCTGCTCCGTGCCAGGAGCCTGCAGCAGGACCTGGGCTGCAAGCCTTCCCTGCCTTGCCTCTCCTTTCTCTCCAATGGGGAGCATTGCAACAGCTGAGAGTTCTCTCCTGCACTTCCCTCTCATCTGATACACTGAAATGATATGGGTGTTAAAGCCATGAGAGGATGGAGTCATCATAAAACATCCTCATTTTTATACCAAGAGCAATCTGGACAGTTGGCATCTAAGTGTGTGAAAATCTTAGTTCCTTCTTCCCTTATTCTGTCATCTAGATTTTTATTCTTAATTAAAGCTGGAAAGAAGCTTCTCTATGCAGCTTTCTTTAGGATTTTCAGGGGAGTCTGGGTTTGTTCTTTACAGACCTAACTTCCATTTGCTAAATACAGCCTGGCCAAGAGTGAGAAGGAGGCTGTTTTGCCAAATGTTTTAGAAATGGGGTCATGCAACTCCAGCAAGTTTGTTTTATGTCTGCAAAGTGACCTGGGATTTCTTTGACAGCCTGGAATACAGACAGAACAAACTTGGCCATGTTAGTCTGCATTTCTGTCTTTGAATGGGGAAACAGCTCCTTTCTCACAGGAAGTGCTTTTTGCAACATTCCTGATCGTTTTGACGTAACTTCTACCTCTACACTGGCAGTGAAAGGGTAAACAAAGACTCTGCTGAATAGGGGGGCTGGATGAGTGATGCACAGACTTCCTTGAGATGTTTGGTGGTTTTTATGCCTGAGTGGGTCTTCAGTTGCAAGGTCTCCTGGCTCTCGTGTCTAGAGACAAGGCTGAAAGAGGAACCAGCAGTCAGAAACAAATGGAGACAGAGTGGGGGATTACTTGAGAGAGCTGGAGCCATGGGAGCCCACAGGACCTGATGGTGCTGTAGTGCCAGCCTTGGTCATCTTGGAAAAGTCACAGAGGTGCTGGCACATCTCTGATCAATTACTTTCAAACTAGACCCAAAGGATGATCCAGGGTGGCCAATCTCACTTGACTCCTGGGGACTGTCATGGCTCAGGTCCTTTTGGCACACCTTTCCTGTGTGAAACATGTGCAGGAATGTGGCTGGGAACAGTTAGTATGGATTTACTGACTCTAAGTTGTGTCTGACGCATCTCATTGTCTTCTGTGATAAAATAATCGGATTTGTGGATGAGGAAGAGCACTAGGGCCATTTAGCTTAAGTTTACTGGGTGTTTTACAGTGTTCTTGTGTGCAAGTTGGGACATTACAGACTGGATGGGTGGAGTATGAATTCAAGCACAGCAGGGAATTCTGAAGAGTAAATGGAGTCAGAGGCAGATGAAGGAGTGATTCATAGAGCTCTTTCCACAGGACATTAGCTTCTGAAAGTAGGCTCTTAATCACTCTTTTTTTTCCTCCTGAATGTCATCCTTTGCCACAATGTGATAAGAGTGGATGGAAGACAGTATTTAAGAGGCTGTCTGGTTGAAATTCATCAGTCTGGCTCATTATCAGTGTAGAAGATTAATCTGTCTTTTCTTGGGAAGAAATGGGGAGGTTCACATGAATGTTCTTCAAGATTACCTTGTTTTGTTTTTCATTGAGTCATGAGTATTTGTGATTGCCACTGAACTATAGTTAAAGAAAATACATGGTAGTTTTGGGGATTTCAGTCATACTTAGGGAGGATGTGTTTGGAAAGCTGTGAGGTTAGTTTGAGAAGAAGAAAAATAATCAGTCAAAACAAAGTAATTTTATTTTCAGTGGGTTACAGCTTATTTGGGTTTGACAAACTTGCTGTTATGAAAGGTGATCTGGAGGTTTTCTTTACCTAATGTGTACTTTAAATTCTCTTCAGTGTTCCTAAGATACTGTGGAGCATCTGATAATCTTTTCAGGATTGCTGGTCTGAAAAAAATACTGTGTCATTAGATCTGGTCAGGCTAAGGTATATATATATTTATGCCCAAGGAACTGTAATTGCAAAATTCAGTGTGTGGTGTTTGCTTTGGGTTTTTTTTCCCCCCTTTCCAATACTGCTATTACTGCCTTGCTGCAGCCAGTGGTATGCATTGGAATTAAGAATTCAGTTTAAGCTTTCTAGTGTGGTAGTGTGCTAAATTAAGGTGCCAGTTATGAGCAAAGAGGTTAATGGTCTTACATAATGCTGGTCTTGAGGTTTTTTGCCACTGCAGAATCAAAAATAGCAATTAGGAGTTCATTTTTTTGTCCTAGTTGTGTATTTTTCTGTGAGGATCAATTATCTGCAGCAACTGACTTTCTAATCAAGGCTGTTTTTTCTGTTTTAAAAGCATCATAATTTAAAACTTGAGAACAGTATTAAAAATACCAGTTCACCACAAGCTGCTTACATTTGTCTTTCAGTTAGTGGTCTCTTGGAAAGCTATAGATCATCCTTATTTTATCAGAACTGCCTAAGGAATGTAATTTTAGCTCCTCTGTGTTTATGGCTTTTGTAGTTATTTTTCATGGGTTCAGCTCCTTGTGGCTTTTGTGTGTCTGTGGTTAACCCTGTAGCTTCTCTGTACAGTTACTGATTAAAACTCTTTAACTCTTGACTGTACTTTGCTATTGCATTGTGTAGTCTGAAACAGCCAAAACCATGGAGTGTTCTTACAGATGAATCTGAGATCTGTTGTGTTAGGCAGTGCTTTTTTTTCCTTCTGAGAACACTTTGCCATTTGTCCCAAATGGGAACTGTGTCCATTAGATTTGGCTTGTATGTGTGTCTAATCTCATCCTAAATCTCCATTCACAGAGATGCTGGAAGTGTGTTCCTTCCTGTTGAGGTTTCCCTTCATGTCTAGCCCCACTCTTTTTTTTTCTCTCATTGTGGAATTCATAATGCATTGTAACTTTAATTACCTTATGAATAAAAAAAATGTATATGGTCACCTCTATAGCAGCATGGATTGCTTTACCTCTGTGCACTGTTAAGTGGCAAGAGGAAGAATTCCTGGTTACATTGTCTAGGCAAGACTCGGGATTTGCTTTGTAGACTCCATTCAGAAGTGTCCAAATGGTGTCTTGTTGGAAGGTGAAAAAAGCCCCAAAAGAACAGGGAGAAAGTTGTCCTCAAATTCTTGGTGTCTGATGTCTGTGAAAAAGAAGGATTTATGTAACTGAATGTGCTGCATTCTGCTCCTTGGCTCTCCCTCTGAGTGCCAGCATGTTCTTGCAGGGCACTGCTGCTCTCACTTCCTGACAGCCCACCTGGGCTTGGTGCCTGCTGAGGCTCTGCTTCGGTACCCGGGTGGAGGAGCTGTGAGCTGCACTCACCACACTTGCCCTCATTTTTTAGCATATGGTGATCTCTGCTTTTCAGTCTTTCCGTGATGAAATGTCTGCTTCCAGGGTACTCAGCAGCCTGCATGTGCAGATAAGCTGAATTGGGGTTTGAGCAGGGAAGCACTAAGCAGATCTGCAGCTGGGTGTGTGACAGCACAAAGAAGAGTCTCCTCCAAACATCACTGGCTGTGGCTTTCCCTACTTGCATTAGAGATTCCATTAGAAGTCTGCTCTTTGAGCAGTCATCTTATAAGTTTTTCTAATATCTCTCTGCTGATAGAAATGAGGACACAAGACATAGTGTTAATGTGTAATAGCAGTGGGCTGGTAGCTGAGCAGAAGTCTCCCAAGGGTAGGATTCATAATCCTCTTAAGGCAGAGGAGAATCAGAGGCTTTGGAAGGTCACCTTTTGCGGGGTGAGAAACATTCCCTGTGCAAAGCTCTGTTGCCTCTGTGATCAATTCCTCTCCCATTTTCATATTTCATCTCACAGCAGCAGAAAATATACTGAGATGAATCCTGCAAGAGTCTTGACCCCTGTAAAACTCCCACTACCTCAGGTTTGACTACCTGCCAAAAGACAGCTGTGTGTATATGGGTTGATAATCTTGTGTGACAGGGTTATGAAGTCTCACTGTATGGAGATAGTGGTCTGTTCCCCAGGAGACACTTTGATCTAAAGGGGACAGCCATGTGCTTCTACTTAGTGCTTTGCAGCTTCACCACAGTTTTACCTTTGCCCTATTTTGTTGCACCTGTATTTTGCTTGTGTTGGAGAGTTGTGAGAAATTCAGATGTCTAAATGCAGTCTTAAGTGACAACTTCAGTAAATTTCCTTAATGTTTAAAAAGTCTGTAATACGTGTATTTGATATTTAAAGTATAGTACTTTCAGTGTTAGTGCCTGTCAGAAGCCAGAAATTTATTAACTTCTTCCTTGTGATTTATGATATTTTAGTGATGTGTTGGGACAGAGTTACAGCATTTGCTCATGAACTTAGTATTTTCTTTTAAAGACCTACTTTTTCTGCAAGATTGTCCAAATACAATGGAAAACTTGCTGCTTTTTCAAGCAGCAGCCACAACTTAATCTCTGAACTTTGGAGGAATGAATTCTGCATGGCAGTGGCCCAGACTGTTCTGTGTGCTTTCCTCCACATGGCAGCAAGATGGCAACTAAAAACTGAATTTTCTGCATCTCTGAAGCAAAGCTGGGCCTTCCAGGAATCCCTGATTTGATGGATGCAGTGTCCAGAGTTAGGTGTTCCAAGCCAGTGGTGAGAGCTTGCTACAGCAGATGTTGAACATGAGGAAATGGGTGTGAGGCTCAAGTCATGGAACATACCTTAGTGGAATTCTCCTGAGGACACCCTAGGATGTCCCTGTCACTGAGGAATTGCTGTGCACAGCCAAGGGTGATGTGTCTGCTCCCCAGCAGTTGAGGGCTATATGTACACAGACACAGCTTTTTGGACCTGTGTTGGCACAAGAGCCCTTTCATGGTGGGGCAGGGGACGAATGACTTGTTCCAGCTTCGTGTCACCTTCAGCGTTGTTGCAACTCCATTGCTTCACAGGAGCTGCTGCAGTGGTTTCCTCACAGAGGCCTTTAGATGGATCAACTCTTCCTAAAAAGCTTCGTTGTGCAGAAGTGGTCAGCTTTCTGAAGTGACTTTCTTAATAGTTTAACCAAGGTAAAGAGAACCTTGGATGTAACCCAGGCAGCAGTTTCTAAGAATTCTTTGTTGTTTGTATAATGTTGTTGTCACTGTTCCCCCTGGCTTTGCTCCCCAGTACTGCTTGTGCATGCTGCTGCTGTTTGTCATGCCCTATTTAATCACAACAGGCTTTCCTCACTCTCCTCTATATATTTTAGCAGCTCTTTTGCTCTGAAAATAATGCTGGTATCAAATAAATTAAAGATTTATTTTTGAGGAAATAGGACGTTTTAAATATTAATGGTGTGTTGTGGAAGATGAAAACATAAAGAATTAGATTGCAGATTTTTTAATGTACTGTTTAAATCTTTTGAACCAAAGTGGTTTTGTATAACTATTAGGTAGTTATGTTGTGATATTTTATCTATGTTGAGTAAGAGAGCAGCTTCACAGTTGCTTGGAGATGGAGTTTTGCTATGCCTTGGTTCCCACTTTCTCCCATGTTTTGATGCTGGGGGATTGTTGGCCAGATGTATTAGGGACCTGATCCAACTGAAAACTGAAGGCTTTTTGTTTTGTTTTATATATTGCTGCTTTGTTTTCCTACCAGATTGGGTACGTATTGTGGCTGTTTGCAGGGGTGCTGATGCTGGTGTAAAGAAGATGTCAGGAGAGGTGAAAAAGTCAAATGATGTTTCTGCTGCAAGGGACAACTCACGTCTCTTTAAAGTCAGGGGGTGAGACTGTTCTCTGAGCGTGTGTTTGCAGGGCAGCTGGGGCTGAATGGAATTGGCCCTGCTCCTCTTGTGCCTGCCCTTGCCCTGCTCAATGATTGTCCCCTTTTACTTTCGTTGGGCACTGGCAGTAAACCAGTTCAGGAAGCCACATTGGCAAAAACAACTTTTCTTTTTTTCCGGGTTAACTTGTTTGCCAGGCTGGTTTCTGAGCAGGATCAGTGAGTGCCAGTGCTGACTCAGGAGAGAGGATGGGTTTGAAGAATGCTGACTTAGATTTACTTAAGATGTCATGAAACTATAGCCTGAGATGCATGCTAAGTAACAAAGGGTAAGGTTTGCCAGTTAGCAATTTTTTCAGTTCTGTGTCTTCATGGATTGATGTGGTGACATCTACAAAAAAGGCTGCTGAAGAGCTTAGAGACTAATTTTTTTGTCTTCTAGAGCAGACACAACAGAAACTGTAGAAAGCTGATTTCCTGAAGCTATTTCATTAATGTGCTTCCTGTCCTATGCTAGAAGTATGGTTATTCAGTTTTCTGTGCCTCATTTTCAATGAGAAGGCCTCTCACAATGGTGTGTCTCTGATGCAGGTACCTGTCACCAGCTGAAAGCAGAGATCCCAGTAGGTTCCCAGGTAACCATCAAAAAAGGAGGTATTTTCAGTTGCTTTTGTCTCACAGTATTTGAGCCGGTAATTTGGGAAAACTTCAGTCTGTTTCTCTCATAATTGTTTCCAAAGTGTGCTAGCATGGCATCATTGCTTGGTGCTTATTCTGATTGTCAGTATTTCTGTTTGTATTTCCATGTTCAAATAAAAATTCAGCTGCAATTTGAAGAGTTGCCAAAACTGAATATAGGCTCCCCTGTTCACTCTTTGAATGTCACAGTCTTCAAATTAGTGGGAATCTGCACATCACGTAGGCTTGTGTTTCTTGAATGGAAGATCACCAAGATAGTTAGTGGTTATGCAATTTCTGGGAGAGTTTTGTTTCAGAACTTGCCCCAAAGCTGTTCATTCTCATTAATGACTTGGTTAGTCATGTTTTTATGTTTATTTCAGCGTGCAGGCTGCAAAAATGACATATAATTTTGGACAAGCAACAGCTTGAGGGAGCTCAGTAGCCATGCCTTAGCTGTAGGGTAGACATCAGTGTGACCTCATTTTGTCTCACTGGAGAGACCCTCCGTGGTTGCAAGCAGTGGCAGTCAAGTCCCCTATGTGTTGTTTGGTCTGAGATCCTGTTCTACAGCAGCCATGCAATGAGGTGAGCTGGGAATGCAAACGTTGGCTTGAGGCACGAGGATAACCATCAGCAATTCAGGCACCTTGTGCTGATACAACTGTTTGTACAGCTGCACAATAGATTGGGGATCTGACCTGGTTGAAAAGTAATCCTTAAAAAAAACAAAACAGAGTGCTGGTTTATTTTTAACTGTGATCACTTCCCTAGTTTGGCTCATGGTGAGGCTGCAAACAGTTGTACCATTGCAGCAGAGTTGAGTGGGAGGGTGCTGTTAATGCTGTTCCAGATGTCAAAGGATTGCCTGTGCAACCATGGTCTGAAGAAATAACTGAAGGAGGAGTTAGAAACTGACTTCAATCAGTGCCAGAAGGAATCTCAACATGATATTGGGTGGTTTTTTAAAGCCAGGCATTTGGATGGTATTGGTTCCATTGTGGAGGATCACTTTATAGAGCAACCAACACAAGCAAGCTTTTTTCAACCCAAAAGCTTCCCTGTTTTACCAGCCTACAGAGAACATGGTGGATGAATGAAGTATCAGCGTGCATTTTTTTCTTGTGCAGACCAAACTTTTGATGTATGTGTTTTCACTGTCATTTCCCTGTCAGAGCTGGAGGCCTAAGTGTTCACCTGGGTTTTCTTCCTTAATTCACTGGTTTTGCACATTCTGAAAGCAGGAAAAAAAGAGATTAATTTTTTTTCTTGACTTTCATCTTCAAATAGCAAAAAAAAACCAAACTATAAAATGTCTTCTGTGTTTTCCTTTATCTTCCCTTATTTTTTTATAAGATTGTGCTGGGCAAAGAGCCAGAGAACACACCTTTTTTCTCTTTTTTTGTTGCTCATGTAAGGTCTGAAACAGTGTGTGCTCTTGCTGTTGAGTTGAGGGAGTTGACTCTTTTTCCTGTTGCAGAATCCTCACTTTGGCACCTGTGCTTTGCTTGCTCTGGGTGACAAGTGTAAGGTGCAGCACATTGATTGTTCCTTTCAGTTCCTGTCAGCCACCCTCTGAAGCCTGAAAAAACTGCTCTTATTGCTGCTCAGGTACTTCCTTTTCCTGGGATTTTGGTGCTTTTGCTGTAAGTTTCCTCATTTCCTCTCTACAGAAGCTGGAAGGATCTTGTCCCATCTTTCCACCTGCTTTCCAGGTGTCTGTACTAGCTAGGAGTCTGAAGGACACAAGGCTGAGGTGCACAACCATTTCTCCTTGTCCTGTCCATGTGCAGGTGGGAGTGGGAGCTCAGGCTCCAGAGGTGTTTGCACATGTGGGTGACGACTGCACCTTTCAGCTCAGAGGCCAGCAGTTACTCTGTAGGAGATCAGGCCAAATGGTTTTCCTTGGCTCTGGCCTGATGCCTTCAAGGTCTTCTGGGGCATTTAAGAGAGGAGAAGATGAGGTGAGAACTTAGGAGGTGCCAGTTGTTCTCTTCACTGCTTTTGTAATACAAACCTGAGACCTGCTTGCCTCACTGCAGTGGATTCTCCTCGGTGTGGTGGGGCAGCTCCCCAGTGCTGAGCAGCCCTTCCCTGTGCCGCCCATCTGGCTGAGCTGTGTCCATGCTCCCACAAAATCTCACACCTCCCTTTCCCTGCCAGCAGTGCTCACTGTGCAATGCACTTGTCCTCTGGTTCAGCACAGCCATCCCAGCTCTGACTCATTCTCTTGCTGTCAGCAGCTGTGCTGCATTCACCTGCTCCTCCCTCCTGCATTCTGATGCTGTTGAGATTGTAGAATTTGGTACCCACAGCTGACATGAAAGTGCAGTTTCTGAATGGACTCCTCCTCATGCTGCACTCACCGTAGTCATTCCATCATCTACCTGCTGGGGAGGCATGTGGGTGGTTACTTGGATGACTGTGCAGGACTTTCTTAGGGTTGTGGCTGCCTTATTTAAGCCTCACTGTCAGGGAAGAGGCCAAGGTCTGTGGCTGAAGAGTAGGTATACTTTATTTTAGATGAAAATTTTAAACATAAGATTTTTTGAGACAGGAGGTAAAATTGTTCCCTCTGCTTATTCAGTCTGTAAGTTGAATTACAAATTTTGAGTTAGTCTTTGAGCCAGGCTTCTTCAGTGGGAATGGCATGAGTCCATGAGTCTTTTTCCTTTCTCCCTGTCATGCTGACAATGCAGGGACAATTTTCTGCCTGTTGATGAGTTTCTGAGTCCCTGCACTAATGCAAATTTAAAAAGTGTCTTTTCTTGGTGGGTTAGGTTGATTCATTGTGGCTTTTAACTGTTGAAAATATGTTCCTTTCTAACTGTCTCTGACTATTGGATTGGAAAGCTGTGCTGAACAGCCAGCTTTTGCAATGGAATAATTTAAAGGTAACCTGTGGAGACTTCTTCCTCTTTGTAAATGATGTGAAGCCAGAAATTAGCTCACAGAAAGCTGAGCAATGAGGCCTCACAAGCATTGATCTTCCCTAAGCCCTTCTCTAGAAAGCATGTGTCATAATCTCATTTCTCCTATAAAATGCAAAGCCGATATTGGATGACCCTGCTCTCTTAGGCACAGGCTTGGAAAAAAGTCTGGGCTGGTACTGATAAAGCAACCTTTTGTTGTACATATTCTGTCAGGTCTTGCTGCTGTGGAAACTCTCAGGCTTGGACTGCAGCCAGTGCTTTGGAACAGAGAGGGAAGGTGCCCTTTTCTACCAAGGCAGGGTGTATTTGTGGCAAGGTGCAGCAGGAGGATTCAGCAGCTCAGCTCCCTCTTGCTCATCCCCCCCACTTCCTGCTGGAGAGGAAAGAGTGATGATGACCAGACCAGGGCTGGCCCTTCTTGCAGCCTTTGCAGTGACACTGATAGCAGTGACAAGGACTGGCAGGTCCCTGTGCCCTCCTGCCAGTGTGGTGCATTTCTCCAATGAGGAAGGGGAAGCCTGGAGAAAAGAGCAGCAAGGGAATTAAATCATTATCCCTGTTATCCTCCACTGCTCCCCAGCATGATCTTATCACAGTAGTGCCAGCTTGTCCAGCATCAGGCCAGACAGGAATACAAGCTGGAAGAGGCCATTTGAGCCCCAGCTTGGGTTACCCCTGTTCACAGACAGCTGCATGGCAGGTGTTCACAAAATGTTGCAGAGTACCTGCTCCATATGTTGCTGAATGTGACAGACCTTCCCTGTTAATGGCTGTGTGCTAAGAGTTGGCTTAAAAAAAAAAGATAAAAACAGAGAGAGAGGCTACCACTGTAGCGTGCCAGTGTGAGAAAAGGGGTATTGTCTGTGTCCTGGGTCTGAATTCCTGACAAGGACTCCCAGTACCTCATCCCTCCCGGAAAGCTTGCCATGCTTTATGTGTAGGTGACAGCAGAAGGGCCTTTGCAATTCTTGCTAATGTGGCCTCTAAGAAGAAAAAGCCTTGTTTAAGCCCAGATCTGAGCACTGGTTTTAGTGAGTGGTTTCAGCCCAGCCAGAGTTAAAAGTACACGGCTCAGCCTCTCTTTGCTCAGAAAGAGCTGAAAAGGCTTGGCTTCCGCTCCTTTCTTAGGAAAAGAAGGGCAGAAAATTCTTGGTCTCACAGGCTGCTGGCAGAAGTGCTGAAGCTTTGTGATCAGTGTGATAGAAGTATGGCACAAGTAGTCTGTCGTGGTTTAACCTCAGCTGGCAGCTCAGCCCCACACAGCCACTCACTCACTTCCTTTTTGGAGGGATGAGGGAGAGAATTGGAAGGGTAAAAGTGACAAAACTCGTGGGTTGGGAAAAAGGCAGTTTAACAGGTAAAGCAAAAACTGCAGGCACGAGGGAGGTAAAACAAGGAACTCATTCCCCACATCCCATGGGCAGGCAAGTGTTCAGGAAAGCAGGGATCCATCACAGTAGCAGTGACTTGGAAATGAAGACCATCACTCCAGACATCCCCGCTTCCTTTTTCTTTCCCCAGCTGTGTATGCTACACTTGACACCATATGGTCTGGGATGTCCCTGGGGCCAGTTGGGGTGTTGCCTCCCAGCTTCTTGTGCACCCCAGGCTTCCTCACTGGTGGAGCAGTGTCAGAAGCAGAACAAGCCTTGATTCAGTTAGCCCTGCTCACTAATAACAAAAACATCTCTTATTGTCAACATTGTTTTCAGCACAAATCCAAACCACAGCCCCATACAAGTTATCAGGAAGAAAATTAACTCTCCCAGCTAAAACCTGCAGAGTCTTCCTTCAGATCTTTAGGAGCCAGAAACAAAGGCTATGTCTAAGAACTTGTACTATAAGCTTAATTTTATTTCCCTTTCCCTAGGTTCAGACAAGTTCTATCTTAAGTAGATCAGGCTCTTTCCTTGTGAATAATTAGCAGTTGGTGCATATGTGCCCTGTTGATGAGGAAGAAAGAGGATTGGTGAAGGAAGCTCAGCTCGTGGCACAGGGTGGAGCATGCATGGTAGTGGCTTTTGTCCTCTCCAAGCCCTTGTTCACTGCACTTCCTCCCTGTTGCCATTCTCCTCCTCAGCTGGCATTCTTGAGCAGCTTTTCCTAAGACTTCTGTTCCACTTTGGATGCATGTATGTAGATTGTGTTCCACTTCCTGGCCTCAATCTGACGAGCCACACTTGTCATGGTGAGAGCAGCCTGTCCACAAAGGAGTATTTGGTACTAGTTCAAGTGTTGGACAATATGCATGAGAAGGCTCAGGATTCAAAGCTCTGTGCTTAAGTAAGCTAGGAAAATTTGTAGCTTCCTGGATGTCACCAAGGCCAAATGTTTCTGGTTACCTCCTAAGTGTTGCTGCAGGTTCCTGGAGAGTTGTGTTCTCTGCCCAGGTCCCAGGGCTCATCTCCATTTACTGCTGACTAGACAGACATGCTTCAAACCTGCCTTTGTGCTGGGAAGTTGATCTCATAGCACTGTGGGGAACACTTTTTTTTTTACTTTCTTAGACTGGATTTTCTTCTCATACCTCATCCAATCCAGCATGAGTAGAAACAAATCTGCTTTTCAGCACAGATGCTTCTGCTTTTCTTTGCTACTGAGTCTAGCTCACCAGGAACCAATTGACCAAATGCTGTACTCCTCTTGTTTGCTAGACTGGTATTTTCTATTCTTGTGCTTCGCTCCTGAGTGCTCTGGGGCTGTTCAGGGAAAGTCCAGCTTGTGTCATGGTGACGTTGAGGTCTGTATTTATCCCTTGCCCGTGGCCTCTCTCCAGAGTCATCAGTGGCCATCTGCCTCAGCCCTGGTTACGGCAGGGCCTGGGGCTGGAGTCGGAGCGGCGGTGTGGGAACGCGGGTGTGCAAGCTGCTGAGGGCAGTCAGTGTTCTTGCTGTGTGATTCATCACAATTTAAAGCATTTGTTCTCCTTTTTATTCAGGGAAGTAGCTTCACCGGTGAGTCGTGAAGCGTTGCCAGTGTTCCTGTACAAGATGGCTCACAGAGAGCAGGGACATCAGCGTCGTGGGGTGCTCAGCAGTAATTCTCACACCCATGGCACTGCAGCTCCCTGCCCTCAGCTCTCGTCATGTGGTGACCTCCAAGGCTCATTTTTCTGTCTCCTTTAAGTGACACCCTCAGAGGAGACATTGCTGTTCTGTTCTCTGGTGCTGTGAACTGGCAGGAGCATCTCCTTGGGTCTGATGCTGGTCTGGTAAGACACCTGTGGTCTTCAGCCAGGGTTCAGTAATGTTTTAGAGATCTCTGGCTGGGTCTTCAAGAACACAGCACTGTTTCTACAAAGGGGTATATTCCCTGCTGGAGGGTGATGTTTGGTTGTGAGGACGGGGTTTACCCCACTTAATGGGTTAGGAAGAGCAGAGTTATCTTGGATGTCTTACTGAATTTTGTTTGGAAATGTGTTACTACAAGAAAACAGATCTTATTGCCAGGATGTGTTTAAACAGTGAGGTATGCAGATCAGACTTGGAGCAGATACACTGACAAAGATGTCTAGACATAAATATTGTAGAGCAAATTCTGTTCCAGTGCATGAGTCTGTTACTGGGGAGGATAATGAAATATGGGGGGCTGTATGTCTGTGTAGTCACTAATAACTCTGCTCCTAAACCCAACCCCCCACCTTTCCTGAGTCCAGCTCAGTGGAGACTTTGTCTTTTTAAGGAGAGATCATTCTGTTGGAAGGGGGTGCTAAACTGGCCTGGGTGTTTCACTGCTGCTTGAGCTGCAGTGGTGGTGGTGGAATATACCAAAGGATCTGCCTAAATGAACTGGTCTCCCTCAAGCTGTTTCTGAGACTGTGCACTGTGTTTTGCAGTTTAATTGGAAGGACTTTGAATTTTATAAGCCAGCTAAAATAGTTGAACTCATGCCTTTGTTTAACAGACAAAGGATGAGTAATATTTAGGACTTCAAATAGTTTTCTGCTTTATATTCGTTTGAAACTGCTGGGATTCTTCTCTCTTTGTTTGTGGATAGTGTCTATGTTTAGTAGTAACCCTTTACTTTGAGTTAGTTTGATGAAAAACACTAAGCTGTATCTGAGCTATAAAGTGTCTCTTTCTCAAGCCCTATGGAAATCTTCCTCTTTACGAATGCCTCCAAAATGCTGCTTGCCACAAAACATTTTTTTCTCACATTCACTTGAACATGGGAAAATACTGCCTGTATGACTGTTTCTCTTAGAGTCTGTAGATGCACGTGTAGAGCAGTTGTATCTGGCTTTGGACTCTTTCCCCACCTGATGCCCAGCTCCTTCTCTTGTGTCACAGCCTCAGAATGTTTTGGTTTTATGGCTTTCACTTCCTCCCAGGCAGCCTGCACACCCACATTTTGTCATGTTGGGGTTTCTTGGGGGTGCTGGGGTACTTGGCTGTGAGCCCAGGACACTTGGTGGCCACAGCCATTTCCCAGCAGCCCTTGGATGACTGCAGTCCTGAGCATCATGTGCATGTCTCCTGAGTACAACAACTGTCACACAGATAAATCTTGTGTTTCTCTTTCCTGTGAAGTTTAAACTACAGGAAGGTGTGAAGTTTAGTTTGTCTTCTGTATTGTTTGGAACAGCTGAAAGCTCTGCTTTAGTCATTGGCAAAATAAAAGAAATTGAATCCAAGACAGAGCATCAGGAAGGGAGACTTTAGTTTGTGAAAGATTTGTCTGGAATCTGTGAAATACTGACCTCTTGCAGATGGTGGTACCTTGCTTGTTCTTGGATATTAACTATGTTAAACCCAGCTAAAACATGTGAGTGTCTGCTGCTGAAATTTCTTCATGTTGATAAAGCAAATAAGAGGGAGGAGAGAAATCCCCAGCATGTTTTTGTTTGTGATTCAGCTTAGACTCTGAGTTTGGGAGACAGAGTTTGAGGGATGCCTTGAACAGACTTTGACATGAATTACTACAGAGAGGGACTATCTGTGTTGTGGGGTTTTCCCTTCTTATTTCCTAGCCCCTGCCTTAAAAGCCAGCTAAATATTCACATTATTCCCCTTGCACTGAATGTGCTGGTGTGGTCATGTAACCACAAAAGGAAATGTTTTCTACGGGATCAGCGAGATGATTCAACTCAAATGTACGTACACTCATGCTATCCCAAAAACCCAGTGTGAGGGAGCAAGCAGGAATGAGCAGACAAGGAGAGAGAAGCATTGTCCTGCTGTGGGGAATTTGGGTTAAACGTGTTATAAAGTATCATCACCCCTCCTTTTGACTCTCTCGAGCTTCATCTCTGACATGGCCGAATTGGAGCGGGGGAGATAAGCTCGAGTTCATCAGAATTCCCCCGGCCTGGCAGTGCTGTGTAGCTGCAGAGACATCCCGTGGCCAGCTGAGGAACAGCCTGAGCCGTGTCCCTTGCTCAGGCCTCCAGGATCCCTCAGTTCTTAAATTACTGCCCTTGGCTGTCACTGTGTGAAGAAACTGGAAATTCGGTGCATTCGGAAACTGCAGTCACCACTTGGTTCTTGTACCAACATTTGGATAACTCATCGTTGTGAGGAAATCCTGTGACATTTTCCCCAGGAACCCCAGGGGCAGCTGTGATCTAAGCTGGAAAAAGGGCAAGTCATCTGAGAGAGTCTGGGCAGCTTTACTTTTCCGTCATCCTGTGGCTGTACTGGGCGCTCTGCAAATACTAAAAGACCATCTGCTTCTCTAAAGCATTTGTAATCTCATTTGGATTTAGTGGTATATCTTGCTTACCTCTAGAGATCAGGGCCTTGTTGTGCATGTAGGTGCTGTGAAAGCATTAGAAAATTGTCCTGAAAGGCTGAGAGTAATAAAGGAGAGAATCTGAGCAGAATCCATTCAGTTCCAGCACACAGAGTGACAGAATGACTGTCTTACTCTGCAGCTTTAATGTCAGTGCCTGAAGAGAAGTGAGCACTAAGGGAGGAAACAGTGTGACAGTAGCAGGTGAAGAGGAATTATTTAGATGTTAAAAATGCAGAGGCATGAGGAGGGGATTTCAGATTCTGGAAGTGTTTGTACTGCCTGTGTCAGTCACCAATACTGATAGGCAGGTGTGGGCTATAGCTCACAGTCTGCTCCATTGCCTTACTAATAAAATGAACAGGGAAGGAGTATTTTATGAAGTTGGGAGGCTGAAAATAGCTGTATTTCCTCCTTTCCCTGTCTGCTGTCAATCCTATTGGAGGGAGGAGCCTCTGGATGGGACTGCCTCTGAATTACTGTGTGTTTACCTGTAGGATTAAAGAGGTGGTGAGGAGCGTGCTGGAACAAGCAGGATGTAAACAGAGAACAGAAGAAGATATGGATATAAATAAGTACCATAAACTTCTCCAAGCGAACAAGGAGTGAGTGTAAATGGTCCTTTACTAACAGGAATCTCTTGCTTTTTCAGATCACTGCAAGGAAGCAAATTGCCAGTGCTGAGCTACCCCTCCCAGCCCATGTGGCTCTCCCCATGCTCCAGGAGTGCAACGGGTGCCCAACGCAATGTGTGTTTGTCAAACCATGGAAGTGGGCAAGTATGGCAAGAATGCCACTCGCTCTGGAGACCGGGGGGTCCTGCTGGAGCCTTTCATCCACCAGGTGGGCGGGCACAGCAGCATGATGCGCTACGACGACCACACTGTCTGCAAGCCCCTCATCACCCGGGAGCAGCGCTTCTACGAGTCCCTGCCCCCAGAAATGAAGGAGTTCACACCTGAGTACAAAGGTGAGGCCTCTTGCCATTCCAGAATGCAGTTACAGCCTTGAAGAACCTGCCCTTCCATTTTCCTGTGGCTGCCGTTGTCTTGCTGTCTTTTGGGGTCGTATTGCTTTTTTTAAACTCCCTTTTGCGGGCTGGCAATTTGATAGCAGCACTTGGAAAGGAGGAAGTCTTGGTGTTTTTTTGGGAGGCACACTGAGTTGAATGTGCTTCTCTTTCTAGGCAGAGAATATGCAGTGTGAGAGTTGTAGTCCAAAGTTTAAGGTTATGGATGTGGAACTGAAGCAGTTTTATTACCAAGTTATTGTCAATTACAGCCTTGACCTTGAGCTAATGAAGCCAGATCATAGAATGAGCATTTGCACATTCCAGTTCCGTAATTTATTGCTTCCTCATCCCATCTCTTTTATGGACCCATTGCAGCAAGCTGCTGAAGCAGGAAGTATGGCTTTCCCAGTGCTGAGGTGCAACCTTGTCCCCAGCTGCTTTGAAGGAGTGGAATTTTCCAGTGCCTGTGTCATTGTAGGAGGTTTGGCAGCTCAGCTGTGTCTTTGAGAAGCTCGATAGGCTTCCAGCCTTGTGTGTTTGTGTTCAGGGTGGTGATGTGGTCAGGTAGGCTTCTGGGGGGCTCAGTGCTCCTGTTCCCTCTGCTGCTTTGTCTCCACATGGCACTGGGAAGGTGGGGCTTTGCAGACAGCTGGGACCACCATCTGTTCAGGGTCTTGTCTTTGCATCTGGCTGCAGCCTGACTGTCTCAGAGCAGTGTCAGCTTCCCTCCCTTCCCAGTGTCTGCATACAGGTTGTCATGAGTGAGGGAGCAGTCTGCAACAGATGGGTCCTCTCTTAACCCTCCAGCCATTCTGGGGGCACACAGTGCTCTAGTGTCCCATCAGAAATCCCACTGAAGCCTGTGGAGTTCCTAGAGTCCATATGATGTGAGTTTTTCTTGGGGAGGTATGTTTAAAACTGATGAAGCTGATAGTCCAGATGGACTCTGGTCTTCTTGAGGTCAGGTACTTCCTGGTACCCTAATGGCATGGGATGTGCACAACCCTCCCAATGTGGGATTTCATCCTGTGCAGTTTCCTCTTAGTCCTGGAAATCTTTCCTGCTGATCTGGGGGAGAGGAGCACTGGGTATGATATTTTCTGTCTGAGCACTTGGATGTTACTGTAAGACTTCACAGAGGTATCTTGAGCACATCCAGGCAGCACTTGGAGTAGCATTTATGTAGTGACATTCTGGAGTCGTGTTTCAGTCACCTGAACCTTGTTAACATTGTCCTGTGCAGATAAGGAGAAGAGAAGAATGGGAACAGGATGGCCTGCATCAGCTGGGCAGGGCAAGGTTTCCTCATGTTTGTGAGAAATTTGATTCAGTGCATCTGTCATTTGAAATTCCTGGCAGCTAGTCAATACTAGTGACAAGATAATGAAACATTTTGTCATTGCACATCAGGAGATGGGCTGATGGCCTCATTTTCAGGGCTGGGGCAGTAGGCCCAGAAATGAAGATGTCAGCCCTAACTGGAAGTGTCAGCAGTCCTGTGCTGCGGCTGGCCAGATACATTTTGAGTCTGTGCTGGGGAAGATCTGTAACTTCCCTTGGACTGTGGTGCTTTCCAGGAGCCTTCAGAAGGTGAAACTGGGCAGGACACATGGTCCTGCTTGCCTGCACTTGGCAGTAGTAGTTATGCTTCCAGGGCCCCCTGTTTTTATTGCTAGGAAGGCTGGGCCCTTACTGTTCCCTTTTTTGTGAGACTGGCTGGCTTGTGATAAGAGTGGCAGTTGTCACCTCAGCTTTAGGGCTCTGTACTTCATTGCTCTGATGCTGGAAAGCTCCTTTAGCAGAGAAAGCACAGTCCTGCTTGGCCAGTGATGTCCCTGTCAACAGCAGGAACGCTTCTGCAGGACGTAGGTACTTATCCAAACAAACCAGATTTTATTTTACATGCTTTGCTCCCCTCAGCATCTTGGCAGACTGTACTTGACTCTCTCCAGTTTGACATTTGCTGCAAGACTGAAGGAAGGAAATAAATCACACCCTCAGCCTACCCAGCTGCACTTTTGTCCTTATTTCCTGCGGTGGCAGAGCTTCCCCCTCTTTCATTGCTCTGGGCTTGCTTTGCTCCTCCGTGAGCTACGTTTTCCTCTCTCCTGCAGAACATCTGGTTGATAATGGTTGTGCATTCCCTCCTCCTGGAGAACTGACATGTTGCTTCTCCCTGGCAGGTGTGGTGTCAGTGTGTTTTGAGGGAGACAGTGATGGCTACATTAACCTGGTGGCCTATCCCTACGTGGAGAACGAGGCTCTGGAGCAGGATGATCTGCCAGAGAGGGACCAGCCACGGCGCAAGCACTCGCGCCGGAGCCTTCACAGGTCAAGCAGTGGCACCGAGCACAAGGAGGAGAAGCCTGGCCTGGCCAGTGACAGCACTGAAAGGTAAAACTTGGAGGGCCCAGTGACAACATGAATATTGGGAGATCTCTCTTCCTCAGTCCTTTGGTTAAGGATGTTCTGCAATTCCTTAAGGTGGCCAGGCTGTTGTGCACTTGCTAGCCCAGCAGATTTTGGCACTGCAGACTGTGTCAGGAGTTTTGCTGGGTTCAGGACCAATTCATCCATATGAAATGCTTCTGATACAGGGTAAGTGTTGGCAGTGTATCAGATGTGGAACCAAAGCATACAGAGCAGATTTGAACGCTCTTCAGTCCACCTGCTTATTAACCCAGGGGTTTCTTCCCAGGGTACTTTGAATATGGGTCCTCTACCTCACCCCAGCCAGAGCTTCCAGAGGAGCAAGTGTTCCTGTTTGCTCTATTAGCAGAGATATTAAATAGACCAGATCCTGGAGCATGGATCCACAGCCCAGGGTATTGGTGAGGATTTGCTGTGAGAAGATTTGCATTGTGTGCAGCAGGAGAAGGAACAGGAGATGGCCGTGTGCCAGAGGAGGTTGTGACAGTTGTGTGTGAAGAACTGATGGATTCTAACAGGCAGGTTTGTTCTGTCTTTACACCAGCAGCATCCAGGAAACGAAGAGTCCCAGGGTGGACTTGCACATCCACTCAGATGTTCCGTTTCAGATGTTGGATGGGAACAGCGGCCTGAGCTCCGAGAAGATCAGCTATAACCCCTGGAGCCTGCGCTGCCACAAGCAGCAGCTGAGCCGCATGCGGTCCGAGTCCAAGGACCGGAAGCTCTACAGTATCCTTTGGGAAGCACAGCTGGGTGTGTCAGGCTGCTGCTGCCCTGCCCTTGGGCCCGTTTGTGCCTGAGGCAGCCAGGCCTGCATTTCCCTTGGCATTTCTGTGCTCAGCCACACAGTTGAGTTACATGTTCCTTTTAGCTGTTCCTTCCTGCTTCCCATACTGTGACACTGATGAATCATAAATGGTTTGGATTGGAAGGGGCCCTAAAGATCTCAGTCCATCTTCAGGCAGTCTGACTGACTTCTTCATATGGTTGAAGATGGGTTTGTTTTCTGTGCCTTCACAAATGGCTTCTCCTGCTTTTGCTGAACTTGCCAGCTTGCAGGGTTATTTTGTTTCACCTGGATTCTGTTTTCCTCACATAGAAACAAGCTTACTTTTAATAGCTGTATTCATAATTTTAACTGCCTGGGCTTCCTTCTCCAGTTCTCAAGTGTGGGCTTGGAGACTCCAGATTTTGTTTTTAAATAGCTTGCATCACTTGCAGAGAAGTCATTCTCTTTGGCTGCCCTCTCCATTTTAAGCACACTTCTTATTTTTAGGAAGTTCCTCTTCCTAAACCAAGCACAGTTCTGCTCTTGCACATTTAATCCAGCTGTGCTCTGGTTGCCATTTCAGATTTTACATGTTGATCTGTGCCCTGTGGGACTCCTTAGGGCAAATTTTGGGGTGTTTTTTCCCCCTTTTGGAACAAGTTGCTGTACAGAATGGCTGGGGTGTGTTCTCAGTGCTGTGCACCAGTGCAGGGGCTTGCCCATTGTGTGCTGGTGACAGAGGGCTCCTGTTACTGTTCTGTTTCCTGGCTTTGTCACCTCCCCAGTTCCCTCCTGTGTGTTGGGCAGTGCTGCTGTTCTGGACAGGCCAGCCATGCCATTACTTGACCCTTGAATTTTCAGTCCATGGGCTTTGTATTGTTTATCCATATGGTCAAATGGCTAATTTGATTAGACTTTAAGCTCTCTCTTAATGGATCAGCAATTCCTACTGGCATACCATGTCCTTCCTGATACCAGTGTTTTGCTTTTCAGTTTCCCCTCTGAATTTCCAGTAGAACTGCATGTGACCTTCCTGCTGTTGGCTGTTCCACTTTCTAGGCTGTTTCCTTCACCCAGCTGTGAAAGTCTGGGTTCACTGTTTGGGTTTTGTCCTTTTCTTCAGCTCACCAAGCTGCTTCTCTTGTCTGTTCTTTGGTTCCTATTTGTTTGTTGTCCATCCCTATCTCCTGCTGGCCCAGGTCCCTGTCTCTGGTGAGTGAGCTCTCCTTGACACATATCCCAGAGTTCCTGCTGCTGGAGAATGTGGTGCATCACTTCAAGCTTCCCTGTGTGCTTGATCTGAAGATGGGGACCAGACAGCACGGAGATGATGCCTCTGAGGAGAAGGCTGCTCGGCAGATGAAGAAGTGTGAACAGAGCACTTCTGCCACCTTGGGTGTGCGTGTGTGTGGGATGCAGGTAGGGATCCCCCAGGCTGCAGATGCTGTAACTTCCTTTTCACAGCTGCATTAAGCCTCCCAGTTAGTGTTTCCTGCTGAGCACTGAATTTGAACCTCCCTCTGCAGGTAGGTACAGCAGCATTCATGCTATTTTTGTCTTCATTTCTAAGCCTAAAACAAATGAACCTGCTCTCCCTGAGATGGCCTTTGTCCAGAGCTCCTTTGTTCACAGACAGTTAAGGGATTTTCTAATAAAATTATTTTTGTGGCTTAGTGTTCAGCCAGAGTCACAATGCCTAAGGATGAAATTGTCTGACATCTGCTTCTGTACTGCCCTGATTGTTAAAAAGTTGCTCTGCTGTGCCTGGGCCTGTGCACAAGGGTTTGCTGTTGTGCAATAATTGCTCCTTTCCCCACCTGCCAAAGGAACCAGATCTTGTAAACCCCAATCTCTGCCCACAGACTCTGAAGCAATGAGGGCTCCTGATTAATCACTTGCCATGTAATGGCAATAGGTGTCAGCAGCTCCTGCTGCCAGAGGATTGTCTGAGTTGCTGTAAGACTTGGCTTTTTAACTCTTGGGGGTCAGTTGTGTCATGCCTTTTTGGGGCACTGGGACTCGTGAGCCCCTTTTGGGTGTCCTGGAAGAGGACTAGTGCTCAGGCATCCTGAGTCTGCTCCTGGGCAGCACCCATGAGCTGCTCTGGGGTGCAGGGATTGGGCAGAGCTGTGTCCTGCTCCCACTCAATCATAATGGGGATAGGATGAGTTCCCTCTGCCCTGTCAGTGCAGGACAGCTCAGGGCTCTCTGCAGGGCCTTAGCCCGTTGCTCCCACGTGATGTGCATTTCCTTTGGTGTTCCAGGTCTATCAGCTGGACACGGGGCATTACTTATGCAGGAATAAATACTACGGGCGCGGCCTTTCTATCGAAGGCTTCCGCAACGCCCTCTACCAGTATCTGCACAACGGCATCGAGCTGCGCAAGGACCTCTTTGAGCCTGTCCTGGCCAAACTGCGCAGCCTGAAGGCGGTTCTGGAGAGACAGGCCTCCTACCGCTTCTACTCCAGCTCCCTCCTCATCATCTACGACGGCAAGGACAGCCGCGCGGGGACCCCGCTGGAGCGCCGGCCCGAGGCGCGCCTGAAGCGCGGGGAGGGCTCGGTCCCGGAGAGCCTCCAGGACGGCGGCAGCTCAGAGCCCGGCTCCTCGGCCCAGCCCAAGGTGGATGTGCGCATGATTGACTTTGCTCACAGCACCTTCAAGGGCTTCCGCGACGACCCCACTGTGCACGACGGACCCGACATGGGCTACGTGTTCGGGCTGGAGAGCCTCATCAACATCATGGAACAGATGCGGGAGGAAAACCAGTAGCTCTGGGCTGTGGCCTCTTATTCTTGTCCTGGTGGCAGGAGCGGACAAGACCACCCACTACCACAGGAAAAACACAGACAAATTTGGTTTTAAACAACTGTATCGCTCTGTTGTTTTTTAAATGTACTTGGATAGAAGAGCTGAGGTGAGGCAGGATGGAAGAACTCCTCGTGCTGACCGGATGGTTCTGACCGCACTTGCTCTGCCTTCTGGAGGAGGCTCTGTAGATGCCTGCTGGGTGTCAGGTGTCCCGGTTCTTCGCTCGTCATATGTGCGTTCTGGAGGGAGGACCTGGACATAGGGAAGAGAAAGCAGGAGAGCCCAGGGCTCTTGATGAGGCTGGAGCTCTGGTGTGAGGAGCCTTCTGTTTGCAGGAGCTTCCCCTTTGAATTTCTCCTGAGTTGTTGGAAAGGGCGCTTGCCTGACGGTTCGCAGCGTCTGTGAGGCCCCCAGTGAGCAGTCAGGTGCCGGTCCCTGTGTTTGGTGTCGCAGGCTCTGCCCTGGGTTTTGCCAATGGGGCTTTGCTTTTGATGCTGCCTTTTTCTGCTGTTTGGGCACTGTGAGTATCTACCCCAAACACGGAAATGAAATGACCAAATGCAGTCCCTGGCAGAGCTGTGGCCCGGAGGGAATGCCACATACGTAGAGCTGTGCTTGAGCCTGGGGTCTGCTCGCTCCCTGATGGCATGGCATGGAATGGCATGGCATGGGCAGGCACAGGGCTCTGCAGGAGTGACTCTGCCCTGGACCACTGACTTGAAAGCGCTCAGCTCGTGGGCTAGCAATAGTATCTGTAGCAGTTAACATGACCCCAGCTGTGCAGTGGGGCATTTTGGACCATTTCAACCCTTCCCCTCCTGTACAGTACAGAGTATGTCCCTCCAGCACAAAGCTGCCCTCTTCCCCCGGGGACCCTCTGCCCCCAGGCCCTGCTCTCCAACAGGTCTGGAGGTGGTGGAAGGGGAGGCTGAGGCTTAGGGCTGATCCCCATCCCCTCCCTGAGGGTCTCTAGAGGCCAGGTGAGGGGGTGACCTAGCTGAACAGTGAGAGCCACTGTCTTGACTGTTCAGTACCACTGCCTGACTGTTCAGCTTTGCTTCACGGAGTCAGTGTCTCCCAAAATAAATGTTGCCAGCCTCCTTTGATGAGGAATTAACATTTGATACTGTGGCCTGGTGGTACCGGACCGAACCCTGCTCCACCTCAGCTCCTGTTTCTGTGCTGGGGCCGTGGCTGCTCCCTTGCACTCTCACTGACTTGCTCCATGGCATTACCATGACCCTGTGTACCCACAAGGCCAGGGTTGGGGTTTTTTTTAATTACTTCAGGGATGCTTGTTTGGGGAATACTCGCATGTCGCATGTGTGCCGACTCCATGTGCGCAGAGGCCGCTCGGAAAGCACGGCTGCCACATCTCAGGCACAGGTCTGTGGCACTGGTGTGGAAGGGGGCAGGAGAGCTGCCCCATTTCTCTGCCTGTCTCTCAGCTCCTCAAAGCCTGCCCAAGCCTCTGCTCCCCTTCCATCCTCTGGAGAAGGACCTTTATCCATGGCACGCTGCCCTGCACTGGGTTACTTCATTGCTCCTGCGGGTCCCTACCTTGCCAGGACTCGCAGGATTTTCAGGGAGCAGGTTTGCAGGAGGCAGCGAGGCTGGGTGAGTGCAGGGGTGTAGGTACCCACAACAGCCGCATTATTCCCTGGCCCTGCCCTTGCGTGGCCCATCGCCGCCCACCTCTGCATGTCCTTGTCCCCGCGGGCTGTGCTCGGGTGAGCCGGGCCGCCCCGCCGGGAGAGCCCCTTGCTGTCCCCCGCGCTCATTCCTGCCTTTCCCCACCTCACTGGGCCGTGACGGACGGGCCACGCTGCCGGTGCTCAGTGGGAGCCGCCTCCCTCCCTTCGGACCACCGCGGTGGGACTCCACAGCTTGTACATAGCCTTGGCCCCGTTTGTTTTTACATGAATAACCACCCTGTTTGTGCTTCACAGAGAACCAAAAACCATTAAAGGATCTGTTTTTGTCCGCGGCGTGCCGTGCCTGCCTCTCCCGCCGTCTGAAGCGTGGGGTTTAGGGGGGTTTGGATGAACGTCCCCGCCCGCTGCGCCTGTGGCCGCTGCTGTCCTCTCATCGAGGGCGCCCCGGGCAGGGTGCGGTGGCTGCAGCAACGACCCGGCCATACGGCCATGGGCCCCGGGCGGGCCTTCAGAGCCGGCTGGGCGGGGGAGTGTGCGGGGCGGGCGGTGTGTCAGGGGCAGGGCGGTGTGCCGAGGGCGGGCGGTAGGACCCGGCGGAGGCAGGGCCCGTCGGGCGGGGCGCTGTGCCGGGGCCGGGCGGTAGGACCCGGCGGAGGCAGGGCCCGTCGGACGGGGCGGCGCTGCGCGGCGGTGACGCGCCCGGCGCGCCCGGCGCTGACGTGTCGGTGCGGGCGCTGGCGTGAGACGCGGGACGTGGGGGATGCGGGCGCTAATCCTGGTTGGCGGCTTCGGGACGCGGCTGCGGCCGCTGACCCTGAGCCGGCCGAAGCCGCTGGTGGAGTTCTGCAACAAGGCGGTGCTGCTCCACCAGCTCGAAGCTCTCCGGCAGGTGGGGGCGCGGGGCGCGGGGGGCGCGGGGGCCGCCCCGCCGCCGGCTGACCCGCGCTCCCGCAGGCGGGCGTCAGCCATGTGGTGCTGGCGGTGAGCTACATGTCGGACGCGCTGGAGGCCGCTATGCGGGAGCAGGAACAACGGGTAAGAGCCCTTCCGTGTCCTCCCTCCTCCCCCCGTTACCCGGCCTGTCCCGCCGCTCACCCTGTGCCCGCAGCTCGGCATCCGCATCTCCATGTCCCACGAGAAGGAGCCGCTGGGCACAGGTAGGATTCGGGCGGGAGCTTGGGGCTGGAGGGCGGGCGCAGGCGGGATGGAGGAGGTCCAGGGACAGCAGGGTGGGTGCTAGCGGGGGTACACCGGGATGGATACGGCACGGCTAGAGCCGCTGGGAGGGGGGCACCGTGGGCATGAGGGTGGGTATGGATGGGTAGGGCTGGGGGACACCGGCAGTGGGACACCATGGGCAGCAGCATGACTGTGGATGGGTAGGGCCGGCAAGAGCATGGGAATCGGGAGGGGTATGCCAGGATCGACATGGGCAGGACCAGGGACAGCGGGCCGGGTGAGGATGCAGAAGGATTGGGGACTCGGGAGGGATGCTGGGACGGGCAGAGGTGGGGCCAGCAGGACCTGGGCTCACCACGTCCCTGCGGCCTCACTCACGGCCGCGCAGCGGGGCCGCTGGCGCTGGCGCGGGACCTGCTGGCCGAGGACGGGGAGCCCTTCTTTGTCCTCAACAGCGACGTGATCTGCGAGTTCCCCTTCGCGGCGCTGGCCCGTTTCCACCGGCAGCACGGCGGCGAGGGCTCCCTGGTGGTGACCCGCGTGGAGGAGCCGGCCAAGTACGGTGTGGTGGTGTGCGAGGCCGACACCGGCCGCATCTGCCGCTTCGTGGAGAAGCCGCGCGTCTTTGTGTCCAACAAGATCAACGCTGGCCTCTACATATTTAACCCTGGCATCTTGCAACGCATCCAGGTACGAGCCAGGGTGCCAGGCTGGGCCGGGCTGAGGGGCTGTGCCCCCTGCTCAGCCCTGTGCCCTGTCTTCGCAGCTGCGCCCCACCTCCATCGAGAAGGAGATCTTCCCAGCCATGGCACAGGATGGGCAGCTCTACGCCATGGAGCTACAGGGTAAGGCCCTGTGCACAGGGCAGGCAGCATTGGGGGTCTTGCCTGCACTGCCACCCTCACGCTGGGAGCTGTCACCATGGCTTTGTCCCCACAGGCTTCTGGATGGACATTGGGCAGCCAAAGGATTTCCTTACGGGCATGTGCATGTACCTGCAAGCGCTGCGGGCTCAGCATCCCGAGAAGCTGCACTCAGGGCCCGGTGTCGTAGGGAATGTGCTGGTGGTAAGTGCCAGCCCCCAGCACACCAGCCCTGGGCACGTCATGAGCTCTCTGCATTGTTCCACCACTGCCCTCGCTGCCATCCTCAAGCTGTGCCCTCCTCTCCCCTGGCTGGCCAAGTGGCATGGGCTATGCCAAGAGCTGTCTGCCCTTCCGACCCTGGCATGGGCCCTCTTCCTTCCAGGATCCCAGTGCCAAGATTGGGGCAAACTGTGTCATCGGCCCCAACGTGACGATCGGGGCCGGCGTGGTGGTGGAGGACGGGGTGCGCATCAAGCGCTGCACTGTGCTGGAAGGGGCCCGCATCCGCTCCCATTCCTGGCTGGAGTCCTGCATCGTGGGCTGGAGCTGCTCCGTGGGGCAGTGGGTGAGGACACGGGTGCCCTGCAGGGGATCGGGACTCAGCTCTTGCCCTCCCACCTCCTTGGGCTGTGGTCCCTGCAGGCAGGAGCAGGAGCCCGAGCCCAGGGGTGTGACAGGGCCTCTCTGGGGCAGGTGCGCATGGAGAACGTGACTGTGCTGGGCGAGGATGTCATCGTCAACGACGAGCTCTACCTCAACGGGGCCAATGTGCTGCCACACAAATCCATCGCCGAGTCTGTGCCAGAGCCACGCATCATCATGTAGCAGCCCCCAGCAGGCCCTGTGCTCCCAGCTCTCCTTGGATTAAATATTTATATTTCCATTTACTGTTAAGCATCACCTGAGTGCAGCCCCAACACCGGGGGCCTTCCCTTTCCCATCTTTCAGGGCACCACATAAGGAAGAATAATTTAATGCTGCTTTTCATGAAGTCAGCTCCCAGCCAGGGGCAAGTTAACAGCCCAAATGCCCAGCCCAGCCCCCTGCCCTGGCCCCGGGGCTGCCGTGTGTTCCCAGTGCTGCCGCAGAGCCGAGGCCTTGGGCTCCCCTCCCTGAGAACGGCCCCTGGGGCAGAGAGGCTGCTGGGCACCTGCCTTTCCCACCCTGCAGCCCTCCTGCCTCACGCTGCTGCCCCATGCTGGGTCCTGACCCTCAGGGTGAGGGTGCCCCAGCCCTGAGCAGGGCAGGGTTTGGGGAGAAGGCAGTGTGAGGCAGGGGGGCTGCCCCGCTCCGCTGGGGGAGCCCGTGGTGTGGGGCTGGGCTCTACGAGCTGGCTGGCTTGGTGAAGTCGTCCACCCCTGTGATGGTGGCCTTACAGAAGAAGCAGTCCTTGTTGTTCATCAGGTGCTGGTTGATGCAGGCTCTGGGACAGAGGAGGAAAGAGCATCAGCCCCCACCCACACAGCACAGGGCAGGGCCAGGGGCTGGCAGTCATCCTGGTGGAGGTCAGACACGGGAGCTACTCACTTGCATGACTTGTGGGAGCAGGGCCTGAAGATGGCCGAGATGGGGTGTGCGTAGCAGATGGGGCACAGGTCTTCCTCGCTGGTGGGCTGTGGGGGTTACCAGGAGTTAGCAGTGCCATCCAAAGTCCCGTGTCCCAGGCCTGCTGTCAAGGACTGGGACAGGGCCGGGGCAGGGGGAGGGGGAGGACTCACCAGTGTGGTTGCAGCTGCCTGCTTGGACTCCTCACTCAGATGGTTCAGCATCTTTTCCACCTTTGTCAGCTCCTCAGTACTGATGTACTCTGTGTCTGGGGAGCAAATTGGGTGTGTGTGGGGTGAATGGGACCCTCAGGCTGTCCTGAGGCTGCTGAGTGATGCACAGGGGCTGCAGCTGCCCTTGGGGACCAGCAGGACAGGGAGCACCGGACACTGAGAAGGGCAGAACTACTGGCTGGCACTGGATACATCCCCATCCAAAGTGCTGCTCCTGGGGTGGTAGAGGAGGGCATAGACACCTGTCCCCACAGACTAAAAGGGCTGGGATGCTGCAGGGGACACAGACACCAGCAGCCCCATTCCTCCCTCCCCAGCTGTGGGTGGGAGGTGAGCAGAGCCCAGCTCCCAGTGCAGGGCCAACACTTACAGGTGTGCAGGGAGAAGTGGCGCTTGTCCGTGGCCGGGGCGGCTGCTGCCAGGGCCGAGGGCTCGGCGTGGCCCAGCAGGTACTGGATGGAGCGCAGCTGGAAGCAGGGGTCTGCCAGCAGCACCGCGGTGGCGCGCTCGGTCCTGCCAGGGAACACAGAGCTCAGACAACCCACCCTGAGCTCCCACACCAGCATCCCCAGCTGCTGTCCCCCCAGTCCAGGGGAACGTGCTCAAATGCAGCCAAAGAGCAGCAGCCATCATCCTCCTCCTCTGGCACCCCGACTCAGAGGCTCGGGGATTGATGTGGTGCTTCAGCACTTGCTGAGGCTGCAGCCCTCGGGCCAGTGCCTGAGCCTGGGGTTGCTGCAGGGCGGCTGAAGCATCCAGCGCTGCCCTTGGTCACAACACCTCAGGGGAGATGCTCTGCAGAGCCTCACACAGGGGCTGGGGACCTCCTGCACCAACAGGACAGCTCCGGGTGTGCTCAGGGAAAACGGGTCCCCCCAAAAGGCAGGAGGGAGGAGTCGTGGTCCTCCCTGATTTCAGCGGGCACAGCCAGGACGGATGAAGGTCGCCTTAATGAGTGTCTCCCTCGGGCACCAGTGCCTGGTAACAGTCCCTGGCAAGGAGCAGAGCTGGCTCTGTGGCCGGCCCAGGGGCAAGCAGAGCCGGCCCAGCGGCAGGAGGGGCAATGGAGCAGCCAGTCAGCACAGGCTGAGCCAGGGCACAGGGGGTTAACAGCCCCTTGACTCGCAGCAGCCGCAGCCGCCAAATTAGCTTTTTGCTGCCCTAATGGAAAACAATTCCCCAGCTCTCCTCTTCCCACTAAACCGCCTGAGCTCTGGATAATGACATTCCTGCGTGTCCTTCACCCTTCCCCGGCCACTCCTTCCCTGTCAGCAGCCCGCGGCACCCCCTCTGTCGTGGGGACCCCACCGGGCTGAGCCCCCCCTGCTCACCTCAGGGCCGGGGGTGCTGGGGAGTCCCCAGCTCGTGGGATGATGAGGATTAGGGAGCAAGAAAGATCACGGCTGGGAGAGAAGCAGCACTGGGGGTGACCGCCATCCCCACTCCCAGCGTGGGTGCAGGATGTGACACGAGGGGCTCCCAGAGGTGACGCGTTTATTCCAGCATTCTGCCAGAGGCTGGGCAGCGGCGGAGCAGCCGCTCCATGGATTACAGCCGGTCGCGGCTCCCCGGCGGCTGCACACCGGTACGGACAGTGGTCCTCAGCTCCCCTGGGGACGAGCGACCACGCAGGGTCGGTGCTGGCTGCGCATCGCTCTGCCCACCCGCAGGGAGGGCCACGGCCAGGGAAGGGGACAGGGACCGGGCCAGGGCCACCACTCCCCGCGCCGGGGCCAATGAGATCCCGCCCGGCCCCCTCGCCGCGCACCGCCCGCCCGTAAATAGGGGCAGGAGCGGGACCGCGCTCCCGGAGCTCCCGGAGATGCTGCCCGGGACGGAGCCGGACCAGGCTCCCCGGAGGTCGCAGCGTGCGGATGTGCCCCGGCGGCGCTGAGCCCTGAGAAACTTCGCGCTCCAGGGATGAGCAGCTCCAGGAGGCAGCGAGGCGCCCGCCCAGCCCGACACAGAGAGCGCCCGAGCGCCTCAGCCCCCCGATGCTGATCGGCGGCGCCCACCCGAGCCCCGGCAGCCCCCGGCCCCCGGCAGAGCAGGTACGAGGCAGCCTCGGGTGAGCCGCGCCAGAGCCGGGCAGGGCGATGCCGCCCTTTAGGTCTTTTCAAGCCCCACGGCTGGAATTGGGATCCTCTTTCGCGGGGGGCAAAAGGGCTCCTGTGGATGCTTGGTAGAGCCAAGCCAGCGCTGGGGGAGAGACGAGAGACGGCGGCAGATTTTTTCTCGCGTCTCATCGAGCCTGGCTGTGCCGCGGGGCTGTACAGAGGCTCCTGCCCGCCACAATGTCCTCGCCGGCGACCGCGGACTCGGTCTGGCCGCGGGTGGCAAAGCTGCTCCTGCTGCTGCTCCAGCTGTGCGCCCCCCGAGCCTCCCCGCAGCCCCGCCGCTGCCCCGACGCCTGCATCTGCACCTCCGACCTGCTGAGCTGCAGCCGGCAGATGCTGCGGCGGGTGCCTCAGGCACTGCCGCCCACCACCACCACGCTGGACCTCAGCCACAATGCCCTCATCCAGCTCCACGACCACTGGCTGGCTGCCCTCCCGCACCTCGAGGCCCTTCACATCAGCCACAACCAGATTCGGGACCTTTCTCCGCGGGCTTTCCACAACGCCTCCTTCCTGCGGCACCTGGACATGTCCTCCAACCACCTGCAAGCTGTGGAGAGGCACTACTTCGAGGCGCTGGTGAGCCTGGAGGAGCTGCTGCTCTACGACAACCACATCAAGCGGGTGGATGAAAACGCCTTTGCCAAGCTGAGTGACCTGCGGAAGGTCTACCTGAGCTGGAACAACCTGACCACCTTCCCCTTCCATGCTGTGCAGGGGCTGGGAATCCACAAGCTCCGCACGCTGGACCTCTCCTCCAACAGCCTGAGCAACATCCCCGTGGAGGTGCTGGCAGCTCTGCCCGAAAACGTTGGCAATGGCTTGTACCTGCACAACAACCCCATCAGGTGCAGCTGCCAGCTCTACCTGATGCTTCAGCGCTGGAATCAGAGAGGTTTCAGCTCTGTGAAAGATTTCTCTGAGGAACACACCTGCAAGGTGTCTGACAATGTGCCCCGGTCCCTGATCAAGTTCCTCAAGCACAGAGACATGTTTGAGAACTGCTCGGCGAGCACTGAAGACGCGCACCTCTCGCACCTGGAGGTGGTGGTGGGCCAGCCTGTCCTGCTCACCTGTAACACCAGTAACAGCAGCCTGCCCCACGCTGCCACCACCTCCATGTGGATCACCCCTCACCACGAGCCCATCAAACACCCAGGGAACAGCAATCGCTCCCTGGAGGTCTATCGCAATGGGAGCCTGAGGATCGCCGCAGCCAAGCCCTGGCTCTCGGGGGTCTACGTAGGCTTGGCCATGAACAGCCCCTACAACTTCAGCAGGATGTGCGAGTTCAACGTGACCGTCCTCTACCCCAAGGCAGCTGGGGAGACCTTCAGCACTGGCCTCACGACCCTGCTGGGCTGCATCGTGAGCTTGGTGCTGGTGATCATCTACTTGTACCTGACGCCGTGCCGCTGCCTGGGCTGCTGCAGGAAGCCGGCCCCGCCGAGCCCCCCGCAGGAGTGCAGTGCCCAGTCCTCCATCCTCAGCACCACTCCCCCTGCCACCGACGGGCCGCACCGCAAGGCCAGCGCCAACAAACACGTCGTCTTCCTCGAGCCCATCAGGGAGACACAGAACGGCAAGATCCGCCTGGCCCTCGGCGAGGACTTCCCCGACCCCAAGCACCCCAAGGTCCTGCAGCTCAAGTCGGACTCAGAGTCCATCAGCTCTGTCTTTTCTGATACCCCCATTGTGTCTTAGTGGGACAGAGCTGGAGCAGAGCCGAGGCCTCCCGAGAGCTGGTCTGCTCCATCGCTGCTAGATCAGGATTATTGGGCATCCCGAGTTCCTGGCTTGACCACGACCCATGGGAGCGACTGACATCACCCACAACTGCTTCAGCCACAGGCTCCTGGTGGGTTTTGGGCCACGGGCACATTGGTGCCCAGCAAGAGCACCTTGCATAATCTGCTGGCAATGGCCTTGTTAGCATGTGGGTAACGCTGATGAACCCAGCATGTGGAGAAATATCCCTTCATTTGGGCACCCTCCCTAATGTGACACCAGGCCTGGGGGGTCTCTCATGTCCCCAGGCATGAGATGCCCAACCTGACACCACTGCCACAGACCCCATAGGCCAAGGAATAGCTGTGACAAGTGGGACACTGTCCTGGCTCATGCCAGGGTCCTCAGGATTGGTGATGCCACCGTCCTCTCCCAGCACACGCCATCAGCATGTCATGGCTGGGAGCAGGGGAATGTGACCCTGTCACAAATGGGGGGTACACACCCCCACAGCCCTCCCCAAACGTGGCCATGCAGGAGGGAAGGAGCTCAGCGCCCGACCAGCCACGCAGCCAAGCAAACCTTCCAAGCTTTTGCTTCCTGAGAAGCTGTAAATCGTCCAGGCAGGACGAGGTGACGAGCCACAGCGCCCCAGCCCGCACTGCTCAGAGCTCGCCGTGCCACCAAGGACACCGAGGTCCCCGATGCGCCACGCGCTCCCCCGCTGCTTCTCCTTGAGGCGGACATGCTGCTCGAGCACAGCTATTTAGGCAGTAACCCAATCAGCCTATCGATAAATGTGAGTAATCCTCCCCTCTCCTGGGTCGTAATTCTCTAGTTCCATTGGAATAAAAATGCCTATTTTTTTAAGCTCACGCTGGGCTGAGTGTCTCCTTGCCCTTGAAGCAGTGTGCAGCTCACGGGCACAGCGGTGGGAGGCTGAGGGAGCCCTGAATTCCTGCAGGCCTGGCACACGGAGCCAGGCAATCTGCACTGGACTGGCAGCCTCTGTTCCCATCAAATGGCCTTCAGGTGGCCTTGGCAAGGGGGTTAAATGGGTGGTGTGCTGCTGGTGAGAGAGAAGCACCCAGTGGCTTGTCCTTGGGAGGGCAGGTCCCCTAAATGATGCCTGGGAGCTGGGGAAGGAGCAGCACTGACTGACACGAGGGCACATCCAGACCCCAAAAGGAACAAGCAGGCTTTAGATGCAGGGGAAAGAAACCACTAGGGATGGGCATTGCCTTTGGCAAAGCCCTGGTGTTTCCTGCAGATGGAGCCCCCCACTCATTTCCCCTGCGCTGCCTTCCCTGGCACCAACCCTTCCCTCTTCCTGAAACAGGGGGTGGTTCTGGCCCCCCCAAAATGCCTGTCTGATCCCACAGAGGGATAAGAGTATCCTACCCATCTGCCAGTCACCAGTGTCCCATGCACAGCTGGAGCAGGAGCATGTGGCCATCACATGCAGCACAGGGGAGGCCGGGGCTACCAGCTGTGGGCAGGAGCACAGCTCAGACACCATGGGGACCAGGACCCTTCAGACACCTGCAGCCCCCCCTGTGGCTGAGCTCTGGTCCCAGGAGCTGCTGGCAGCCCTGTGACTGGCAGCAGGGGAAGAACCCTGTGGCATTGGGACCACATTAGCACACATCCTTTCAACTTCTCTGGCTAGGAAACAAGCAGCTTTTTCCCCAGCAAAACCTCAACTTTGTGCCCAAATAAACTGCCAATACTGCCCCCCCATGCAGGGAGGGGTGAGTGCCTGGCAGAGCAGCTCTCCTGAGGCAGCCTGGCCTCCCAGGCCGCTCCTGCCGTGACTTTGTGCAGCTCCGTGCCCCGCGGCAGCCGGAGGTGACGGATGCACAGCGACAGCCCCCGCTGGCCGTGCCCTCGATGGCCCTGTCACCTCATGTTAGTACAGTGTCCTGACGGGCCAGGACGCCGTGCCAGCCACACGGGGGCTGCCGGGGCTGCCGAGGTGTGGCAGTGTCAGACACAGAGGTGAGCGGCACCTTGAGGGTGGAGCTGAGCTGCTGCCATCACCCCTGGCTTTGCAGCCAGGCAGGGATCCCATGGGAAGGAAGGTCTGAATTTAACCTGGGAATGTCTGGGAAAGAGAAGAGACCCAGCTGACTGCAGCCAGGGCCCAGCCAGAGCATGTGCCACATCTCAGCACATCTTCCTCCAGAAGGAAAGATGAAATGCTGCTCTGGGCCCCAGCACCCAGAGTGGGTGTTACCCACCCATTATCACCATTCTTGTCTGTCTCCCCAAAAATCTTCCCCACTGCCAACACCAGCTTCCCAGGCATTAGTGCTCCTGCAAACCTGCATCCTCGGTTGAGGATAATGACTGAAGATTGGGGAAAGCTCAGGGAACGTAAGAAAAGCTCCCAGGGGCCTTTCCAGGACACATCAGCCTGAAAAAGCTCAGGAGAGCTCTCCTAGGCTGGCTGCAATTCTCCTGTCCCTGCAGGAAAGCTGAGGCTTGCTCTCCAGGGCCTTGCTCTGAGATTTGTATCTGCACTGCCCTCAAGGGATCCCTCTGCCTCTACCCAGGAAAGTCCTGCTGCTGCTTTTCACACGTTCCTGATGCTTGGGAAGGATCCCACACCACCACACTGCTGATCCAATGAGCTCTGGGAGGTGGTTTGAACTGTTCATTAAGCAGCCTGAAAGGCAGAACATCTCAGCAAGGAAAAACAGCCAGGAGCAAAGCCTCTCTGACAGGCAGGAGCTGGGAAACCTAATGGATCTTCCCCAAGGAATACACTGTCCTCTCCTGGCAGCCATCTCCACCATTACACCCCTGGCTCCCTGCCAAACCTCCCTCCAGCTCCTTGACTCTGCAGGGCAAAGTAATGGGTCAGCAAAACCTCCCTGGCCCTGGCACACAGGGACCTGTGCCAGTGAGTGTGGGGACAAGGACTGGCTTTGGGATAAGGATGGCTTTGGGATAAGGATGGCTCTGGGATAAGGACTGGATCTGGGATAAGGACTGGATCTGGAATAAGGACTGGCTCTGGGATAAGGACTGGCTCTGGGATAAGGACTGGCTTTGGGGACCAGTGTCCAACACTGACTCCTGTCTCCTCTGGCACCTCACACCTCAGCCAGGACAATGGGGGAGCACTGACTGCCAGTCCCATCCTGTCCTCCTGTCACCAAGGAGGGACACAGCAGGGCCTGGATCCTTTCCTTATGGTGCTCACAGTTTTCCAGAGAGCTCAAATCAGCAAAGCCTGGTGCTGGCCAGCACAAGACCTGCTCCTGCCTCCCAGCATGTGCCTGACAGCCCCAAGGGGCTGGGAGAGCCCTGGCAGTCCCATCACACAGGATGCAGCACTTGGAGCTGGCAGCTTGTAAAAACACTGACCACACTCCTTTTTTAACCATGAGACCTAGGCCACAGCTAATAATTCTTCTGTGCTCTGGATACCAGGTACCAGGACTTCTTCAGACTGTATGGTCCATGAAATGTCTACTCCTGCCCCTCCTTCCACCACAACTTGCTCACCAACACTGTCGAGGGAGCATTAGAGTTTAGGGGATCCCAAATTAATTACAAAGTCTTATAGGAACTGCCATGTCCACAGGTCCAGCTAAGCCCCCAGGGTCTCAGCAGCACTTGAGCACACAGATGGGTGGCCAGGCTGATTAGGAATCTGCAGGCCGGGATCTTCTGAGCTTTCCAGTGGAGGTGATCCCAAAACAATTTAGGAACTGAGCAGTCTTTTTAGCCTTCCTCTCCCACCCAGTCTTGTGCCTCCTTACCTTTCTGCTCACCAAGTGTGTTGCTTCTGCCCCTGGAACCCCTTTGTCTCCTCCCAGCCCATCTCTCTGCACTCATCCATAGTTTGCAAAGGAGAGGAATGCAGAGACCCAGACAGAAATATCCCAACACCACACCAGCCCAGTGCTGCTTCTGGCAGCTTCCACTGGCTCAGCACGGTTGTTTCTGGTCCAGGATCCCTGTCCTGTGCTCTGATAGCCAGTACCACCATCATCCTGGTGAGCACAGGGCTTTTCCTCCTGTCTTCTCCATCCTTCATGCAGAAGTCCCTGGGAGATACAGCTTGAAGGCTCTTTAGGACTTGTCCCAACCCTCTCCTCACCCTGACAGCATCACCTCCCTGCCTCTGAGGGCATGGAGGGAGCATGGGGGAAGCCCAAGGAGCAGAGCAGTGGCCCTGCCCTGACACAACCCAGCTCATTTCCACTCTGGGAAGGCCACTCAGTTCCCACAGAGCCAGTCCTAGTTACAGCATGCCCTCTCACACAGGGGAGCACAGCCTCACCTCTGGGCTCAGCCCTTCCCCTGCCACTCGCTCTCACCAGGATCCTGACACCAGCTCTGGCCAGCACTGCTCCATTAGCTCACTCTGAAAGAGGCTTAATAGAAAATCTGCTCAATTATTTAGCAAGCAGACAAAGAGAGGGATGATATTGCCTGAAGACAGCCAGGGCCTGTGGTGTGGATCCAGCCCAGCTCCTGGCTCAGCCTGGCAGATTTCCTCTCCTCCCTGCTCAGTCATTAAGGCTGCAGAAGGGAGCAAAGGGGCAAAGGGACATCCCTGCCCTCGGCCCTGCCAGCCCCTGGCACTCCCAGTGCTGCCCAACAGCTCTCAGAGCTGAGGGCTGGGAGGAGGCACCAGGAGCAGCACCAGCCCATCCTGCCAGAGCCAGAGAGGAAAGGCACCTCTGCTCCCTCAAAAGCACAGCCTGCTCCATCCAGGGACCACGGGGATGATGGATCAGCGGTGTCCTCACAGCCCAGCCTGGGCAATGCTCCCTTTCCTTGTGCTTAATGGCTCTGCTTGATGCCAGGAGTCCACAGCAAAAGGACTCAATGCCTGGATGAGTGTCCTGTGCTGGAAAAGGAGCAGCTGAGGCATCTGATTGCAGCCTGAGAACACGACTGGATGAGCTGGCAGGGCCCTGGCTCTTACTTACTGAACTTGCCCACTGCAATGTTCTCATCCCATAAATGGGACTTTGCTCCTTCATCACCAGATGAGCCCATTCCCTATGTCCCAGATGTTTGCAGCACCTTCCAACCAAGTGCCTGGCAATGTCTGCTCACTGGGTTAGAGACAACCAGAAAACACACAGCCAAGGCAAGCAGGTGTCCCAAGGTCCTGTCCCTGTCCTCATTCTCTGGGGCACAGCCTCCTCACAGGGAACCAGTCAGGGTCACCCTGTCTCTGGTAATTCCCACAGGGACGTTCCCACATCCAAATGTGGGTTGGAAAATCTCTTTGTTAATGATTTCTCTCAATCTGGGAGTTACCAAATGGGACCTGGAAGAGATTTCTACCAGCTTGCAACACTGCCCAGGCAGAGTGCTTCTGGGGGAGGACAAAAGCCTGTCCTATTATCCTGTTTGCTGCACTGAGAGAGAGAAAGGAGAAAGGAAAGCTGCCTACAGAAGAGTTCATGTAAATGGGTCTGCTCTGGAGAGCCTGGTTACATACAGGACCCTTTAAGTCACTTCAGCCATGGCAATCATGTCCCATGAGAGTGTGAAGAGGAAGGTTTGAATTCTCCTGTTCCATTCCTCTTACTCATGCACCTGGATACAGATGCTTCCATTGCTGTGCTCTGGGCCAGCCATCATGGACAGGCACCATCTCCCTGGGTTTTGGGTGATTCCTACCCCAGCTGCACCTCTCAGGTTTCAGCAGCCTGTGGTGATGTTGCCTTGGACAGAGGATGAAACCAGGGCTGAGCTCTCAAGGAATACAAAGGCAGCAGAAAAGCCTCAGTATTTTGGTTTTCTCCATCCCATCTCTGTTTGCCATTTCCCAGTGTGGCTGCACAGAGCAGAACAGCTCTGTAAGTGGGGTGCAACACCCAGGCCTCAGTTCAGAGTGCTGCCAAGAGTGTGGGGGCTCAGTGCTCCCTTTCCCTGACACTGCCTGTGCCTCTGCCTGGCTCTGCCATCCCCTCTGCTCAGGCAGCACTAGAGGGTCTCCACACTGCCTGCCTTGGTTCTTTTGTCTTGATTGACCTCAGTGCCTCCCCTGCAACATTTGCTTGTCTTTTATAGATCACTGACGTATCAAACCTCAGGTTTAGTGCATGGCTTTGCAAAATCACACAGAAAAATTTTGATTTATGGATATTTTTCCCTGGGCTTTCTCCTGTTCCACCTTCTGCTTCTCTGCTCAGTCAGGTCCACCTTAAGGACATGATGCTATTCACACATCATTCCACTATTTTGCATTTATTTCTCCTTTCCAGTGCTCAGGGAAGTGACTACAAAGCCCTTGAACATCAGAGACTTGCCAGTTCCCCTGAGCACAGTGTCTCTGGTTTGTGATGGTGCAGCCTGAGGCATGAAGGATGCTGTTGGCACACAGGGGACACTGCCACTTGGTGATGACACTGCCTGCCTGGAATTCACAAACCCAAAGCACAACAGGCTTTTCAGGGAAAGAATAGAGTCTGGAAGCTTTCTGTCTCTTCAGGATTCCCTGCAGGCTAGGAAGGATGTGACTGATATCCCACTACCATCTTCCCAGGGCTCTATGGAGTTTGATAAACTGAGGGACAACCCTTCCCCTTCCCCTTCCCCATTTTGACCTGACAAGTGACCTGACCTGGGACACACGTTCAATGGAGAGACAGGCAGGGAAGGACTTCTCATCCTGGCATGCAGGGAAGGGTTTTATCACCTCCCCCTTCCCTTCAGGAAGAAGTGTCTAGTTGTGGCAGCAAATTCATGATGTTTGCCCTTTCCACAGAGCAAGGTTCTGAGGGCAAGCAAAGTCCACCTCTGTTCACAGCCCAGAAAGGCCACTGATCAATGCCCTCATGCCCAGGTTTTGACACTGTCACACTTGGGGCTGTAAGAGTGGTGCAGCAGCCACGGGAGGCAGGTTATAATTAGATATATTTGTGTACATCTTTGAGTCCTTGAGAGAAGAAGCTGAAAGACTGGCTGCAGGGCTGAGCTGCTCGGCCAGATGGGACTCTGCTCTCTGCAAAGCCAGACACTATTGTGTGCTCCAAACATGAAAACAAGCAGGGTGTGCAGCACAGACAGAGGAGCCCCATCTCCTACAGCAGCCTACAGCAAACAGTGACCAGGCAAGACACCTGCAAATGACACTGGGAGACAGCAAAGGCAGGGCTGCAGAGTGTCTGAATAAGTCTATTTGCAGGACTCAATACAAGCAGACACAGACACATAAATGATCAGGTCAGCTGTGGCTTTGTCCAGCCACAACACTCCCCTAGTGCTGCCTCACTGAATAATTGGCTACTGTGAAGACAAGATTTGTTTAATGTTAAAATCAGCATCACCCAAGGGCCTGGAGAAGACTCATCTCACCTTTGTGTGAGGTGACCATCTCACACGTCTGGGCAGCCAGAGAGCTCTGCACACATTCTGCTGCCTTCCTTGGAAGGGCCCAGGGTGAAGGAGCTCCCATGAGCTCCCTTCCAGCCATCACTGTGTGCTGCAGCACTTTGATGTGTCACCACATCAGCCCAGCTCTGTCACACGCAGCACCCACAACTTCCACCAGCAGCTGTCCTGTCACACAGTGCCAGCCCCATCCCAAGGAGGAAGGTGCACATGTGCTGTCAGTACAGCATCTCACAGCCACCTCTTACAAGGGTTTTCCATCACAGCCACCTCTCACAAGGGTTTTCCACCACCACAGGAAGGGGCTTTGCACACAGCAGTAGCAACACTGGGAATGTGGCTCTTTGGTTTCTGCCTGATCCACATTCATCAGCTTCACCTCACTTTAGTCTCCACACCCCATGGTGCTCCTGCAACACCTCCCATGCCCCACTGCAGCACCCAGAGCAGTGCCACACACAGAGACCCCGTGCTTTGGAAGGAAAAAGCCACTCACCCCTGAACATCAGTGTCCACCAGCAGCCGGACCAGGATCCCTGTCACAGCCACAAGGATTGGGTAATGGTCCACACTCTCCAGCCCTGTGGAAGCAAAAGGGAAAGGTAAGAGCTTCTGCCACCGTGTGACAGGCAGAGCAGGGCAGGTGTGAGGTCTGATCCCATCCAGCTCTGCACTGACCTTCAGCCCAAGGCACCCCTCCCTCCCCAAGGGCACACTCCCACGGAGAGGGACAGAGGGCACTCACCCGGCAGACGGAGGTTGACCACTCTGTCAAACAAGTTCCTTTCAGCTGTCACACGGTTCAGCACCTGGTTCAAGAGCTGTGGAGGGAAAAGCAGAGAGGGTTTGTATTTTCTGGATGGGCCTTCCTGTGAGCAGCATCCAAAGAGCTTTGGGGCAGCATGTCCTTATAGCCTGGACTCGGTGCCTGAGGGCTGGTGGATGCACAGAGGGAGACTCACAGCACACACATAGCTTGGCCCTGGCATGGAAGGAGTGGTACCACGTCACAGTGGCTGTACAAAACCAAAACCTCCCAGGGAAGAGTCAGTTTGAGGTCAAGACACCCGAATGTCAACACGTCCCACCTAAATCTGAATTCCCACCTGCAGAAGCCAAGCGACTTCTGCAGAGAAAAGCCCCTGGCAAGCAGAAGCTGCAGTCCCCAGGACAGCCAGAGCCTGTGAAGAGTGAGCTGGCAGCTGTGGGCAGAAGCAGTGTCAGCAGGGTGAAGCACAGTCCAGGTCCTGCCCTGCCTGGAGCTGGCAGCAGGATGGACCTTCCAGCTCTGAAGCACAGGGTGAGTGCAGGGAGCACTCTGCAGAGATGGAATCAGCTGTGACCACACTTCATTAGCCACCATTAGCTCTCACCCAAACCCCCAGTGGGACAAGCAGGGACTGCTCCAGGCTCGACGCAACTGCTGCAAGCTGAGCTCCATCTCTCAAATGCAAAATCCCTCTTCCTGCTGCCCCAATGCACAACAGCAGAACACTGTGAGCCTGGTCAGTGCTGGGGCATGGCTTCATAACAGCAACAGGTAGCAAGGAGGAAGCTGCAGCAGCCCACTCTCTGCTGCACATTCCCCAGCTTGCCAAAACCACCTGCTAAGGGCTCCTCACTTTCCTCCTCACTCAGCTGAGCACTTCCCTCATGATTATGGTGCCAGACCCTGCTACCTCTCACTCTGTGTCATCTGCTCAGAGCCCTGAGCACAGAGATGAACCTTTGTGATACTGCCAAGGTACATCCAGCTGCTCTGCACCAACCCAGCATGTACAAGGGCAGGCTGCCCTCAGGGCTTCCCAGGACTGCTCATGCTTTAGAAAATAAATGAATTTACTGGAGCCTAAGGGGTGTTGTGAGTTGGAATGGGGCTGTCCCAGTCGTTGTGGCAGGAAAGTGGAGACATTTAATACCAAATTCTAGGACTGAGGGATAAAGGACCAAGATGCCCGTCCAAACACTGGAGTGTGTGCCCTGTGAAACCAGCTACACTCTCCACAGCTCCTTACCCAGAAATATCACACCTTCTCTCCAGATTTCATGGCATTGCTTGTCACAGGAGAATTCAGCATTTACTGACCCCTCATAAGGAAGATTTAAGCAGATGTCACCCTCACTCCCAGCAGAGGCAGAAATCAGCTGTGACCAGAGCAGTTGCAAAGGAGGGGAGCAGTTGATATGCAGAGATTTTAGGGAGCACCACCTGTTCTGCAGCACCTCTAAGTTACTACAGCACTTGCAACAAGAGCCCCTGGTTCGCCACACATCCACAGAGAGGGCAGAGGGGTCCCCATGCCCCTCCAGATGCTGCTTCTTCACACAAGAGGGTACCTGGGCGAGCCTCCGGAGCAGCAGCTCTGAGGAGGGGCGGTTCCAGTCCAGGAAGATCTCTGGGGCCAGTGTGACAGTCATTTCCAGCACCCTGAGCAGGCTCACTGACAGGTCAAAGCAGGTGGCACACACCTTCAGCTGCCGGCTGTCCACAAAGTTCCTCTCCAGGCGCTCTGCTGCCTGCTGGATCTGCCAAGCAATGGAGAAGGCTTCAAAAGGAGACCCTTCCCAAGGGAGGGCTGCCACCCCCAGCCCAGTGAGTTGTGCCTTGAGCCCCTGTGTGTGCAGGACACAGCACCCATGGGGTGCTGCACCCCACAGCCCTGGTGCACACCCACCTCCTGGATCATGCCAATGAACTCGGAGAAGGCCCAGTTCAGCTGGTTCAGGACGCTGTTGAGGAAGCTGGGGGCCAGGTCACGGTCACTGCGGAGCAGGTCTGCCATGTGCCGCTGCAGCAGGGTGGAGGGACACGGCTCTGAAAGCACACAGAGACAGCTTCAGGGGCCTGGTCACAGGGCAGCCACGAGTTAGGGGCAAGGGCAGGCTGAGAGACCAGTCCTGGGCTTGGGAAGTGTTGGCTTGTGTCTTACTAATCCCCACTCGCTGCTGGGGCCAGATAGCTCAGTCCTTCACAGGGACAGAGTGCCTGAGTACCCAGGCTGCTCTCAGCCCCTGGCTACCTTAGCAAGCCCAATGGATATCAGCTCTTTAGTGATTATCAGCTCCCTGAGGATTCCAGCTCTTTGCTTGCTAAGGTGCCCAGGCTAGTGGGGAAGCAGATGCGAGAGAGGAGAAGAAAAACGTCCTGGGGTTCCACAGCCATGGTTTTATTCAGGGGTCTGTGAAGGGTTCCAGCAATGGCTTTCTAACCAGAATGGGCTAAATCAGCCCTTTATTAAGGGTTTTATTTGTTTATAAGGGGATCCAAACTTGTCCAATAGTAGGGGTTAAGGGAAAGTGACCTATGGGGTTACAGAGATAAGCTGGGGTCCGAAAGGCAGAAGACAGGGGCTTCTTTTGCTATTTCATCATGACTTAGCAATTCCTATCATTAAGCCTTGGCCCTCCATGGGACCCTAGCCAGCTCAGAGCCTGCTACACCTTACAGTAAGCAGAGATGGCAGGACACTGGGAGCTGGCACAAGGACTATTCTGAGCAGTGATCGTGCCTGTTGTGCCTGTTGGGCCTCCCAGCACTTCTTTCCAATTCCAGCCTGCATTAGCCAGGGAAGAGCCCTCTGTGCTTGCTGCTGCCCACATGCACAGGAGCACTGCCCTGCAGCTCAGCATCCCTCTTGCTCAGCTCTGCAGAGGCCCATGGTCAGCTCAGCATTAATTGCTCCTGATGCCAGTGTGGCAGCAGCTGCCTGGAGCCAGCACAGCCACCCTGGCCTCACATGGCTGTGCCTGTCTGCCTGTGTGTGGGGAGGAAGGTATCCAGTAAATCCCACTCCTGAGAGGCTTCTGTATGGAGCTGAGAGTGGTTCTCCCCTTAGCAGGGTCAGGCAGAGCTGCCCACACTCCCCAGCCAGGTTCAGCCCAAGCACAGACACATCCCCTTGGTTTTGTGGCATCTCATTTCTGGACTTCCTCACTATCAAGACCACAGAGGAGGTCAGGCCCAGCAGCTGGGAAGCACAGTCAGGGCTGTGTGGGACACCAGCCCCCATGGATGGGCAGGGAAAAGAAAGGGGCACAAATGGGACAGATGCTGCTCACCAGCAGAAGAACCCACTGTCAGCAAGAGGCTCACAGAATATTCAATACTACAAAGGAAAGGTAGTGGAGTTCAGCCCAAAACTCAGGGCTTGGAAAGAGAAACAAGCAGATTTACCAACTATAGGGAAAAACCCCAATCTAACTACATGTTCCTTTACTAGAAGCTATTAGAAACAGCAGGTGGAAACCCTGGCAGCACCAGGACTGCCATGCCCAGAGGAACAAGCTGTGCTGTGACTGCAGAAGCTCTCTGGGGTTGCAGCCCTCTTGAAGGGCCAGCGTGGCAAAGCAAACACAGAACAACTTCCATCACATCCATAGGGATCAAGAAGCAAGGCATAACTACAGGCAGATTGCTAGCTGGGATTAGCAAAGCCAGGGAGGGATGACAGGAGGCTGTCATCTGAAATGGAAACAGGACAAATTATTCTGTGAATACCCACTAGCAAGTGCAATGAACTTCTGTTATTATGGAGGACACTCACTAAATCTCACAGTGCATAATAACCCCAAGCAGGCCAGTGGCCCAGCTTTGATCCTGCCTAAAAGCTCATTTTTGGGAGGGATTTCATCACAACAAATGTCTTTGATGTCCTGCTCCCACCCACATGTACTTTCCCAGCCTTTGGCTACACGTGGCTCAGGGACACACCAAGCCAGACATCCTTTTTACATATTTATTGGTCCTCTGGGGATTTCTTGCCCAGAGTCCTCTCAAACTGTGTAAGCCTTTAGCATTAAACATGTCCCAGAGCAACATTCCACAGTTCAGCTGTGTGTAGCAGGAGGAATTCAGATTGGAGCTTGGCTCCTACTCGCTTTATTTGTTAATATTTATTCTCTGTAACTCCTTCCTTCTGGTGGTAGATGCTTCTCTCCAGTCACTTCCTCCAGCTAGCTGTGGTTCCACACCTTCATGACAGTCTTTAAACAGGATCAGCCCCAGCCAGTGCAGTTTCTCCCACTGAAACTGTCCCATCTTTGTCCCTTTTGCCACACCTCCCTGAAGCCCAACACCTCTCCCAGGTTTTCCTTGGAGAGGTGGACTCAGAAGCACACACAGCATCCAAACCACAAGCACGTGGCAGATTTGCACAAAGGCATAATGTGGTTTTAGTTTTGTTCTGGTTTGCTTTCCTCATAATTCCTGTTGTGTAATTTGTCCTTGGACTGAACATCAAGCTGCTCTTCTCTAAAAGATTACAATAGGTTGTCAGTTCAAGGATAACCCTCAGGAACTGTCCTGAGGCACAAGAGGAGAAGCCCAGGATGGGCTTCTCTTCAATGCTGGGGCAAACCTCGACCTGTCTGTCAGTGATGGGTGAAGGGGCACAGCACACTCTTACTCCACCACTCTACACCTGGTGATGCTGAATTCTATCCATGTTTTCTCTCCCAGTCATTCAGAATTGAAAAGTCTTCTTCCAGGGTTAAGTTTTTACTGCCTTCTTTTCCTCAGCCTCCCTTCAGCATGAAAAAACTGCTTTTGGTTAAAATTGCTGACATGTTAGTCCCTTTCCAGCCTTCAAGTACCAAAGCAGTTCTAGGCAGAGATCACCACTCCTCATGGAAGAACTCTGCATGTTGTCCTGCTGGTCTGCTGCCAAAGCCTCTTTTATTAACATTGCAAGTCAGGACAGATCCCAGGATGAGCTGCCCAGCCAAAGCCTACCTCATTTGAAGGCAGCTTTGGTTTTTTGAAGGATGGTCCCATGCTTGTAATAACTTGCTTTATCCTGATTTTTAGTCAATGACTATTTCCTTACAGTCTTTTTTCAATGAGTGGTGTGATTCTGCAATTCTGGGTTCTTAAATACTTTTCCTGGTGCTGGCAGACTGTGCCAGACTATAAGAGCATTGAAAACTGGCTCAGCCTTTTGTCAAACCTCTCCACAGGTAAATAGGTTTATTGAAGGTTTTAAACCTAACACCAGGAAACAATTATTTCCTTGGCTTTTGTTGATCTCAAGAGGATTCTGAATCTAGAGATGCTAAGATCACTGCTACTCTTTGAAAGCAATGTAAGGAACAAGCCCTGGAATACAGCACAAGCAGCTTCACTCCTTGCACAAGTTCCCAGAAGAGGTAATTATTACTGGTATGCAAAACCCAGTCCTGGTGCTGTGCCCATCTTTATTTGCAATATGTTCATCTTTGCTGGGACATTCCCACCCACCTGAGTTACCCCTGCCCTCCTGGGCAATGCCAGATCCCTTATGTGCCACTGCAGGCAGGGATGTCACTTCACAGGGAGCCTGTGCATACTCAGTGATGGGGAAACTATCTTGATCCTGGCACTAGGAAGTCATCAATGCTTCAAAATTTGTACCTCCCTAACACAAAAGCCACTCAATCATGGCTTAGCCTTTGTTATGGCAGATAAACATCACTTATTGGAACAGAAATTGGCAGTTTTTCAAGGCCAGAAATTTTGATCTCATTACATTTAATGTGGGCAACAGAGCATGGAACCAAGGGGTTGGAGATATATCTGGTGTTCCAAAACAGAAACTTCCCTGCAAAAATATAAACAGAATAGAGGAAAAGAAAATCTAGGTAGGGGAAACAGTGAATTAAAACACAGAGCTCTTTAAGAAGATTGTGAGGGAGCCAGAAACCTCAGTGCTCAGCAAGCACCTGGGTTAAAAGGGTCACTGAGAGCACGATGAAGTAAAGACATAAGTTAAAACATAGGAGGTAAAGTGAACATAACCAAACATAGGAAATGGTAGGCAAAAGCAAGGAGAAAAGGAGTAATAGATGGAGAAGACATAAAAAACATCCTTGACTGACCATGGTAATGCAAAGTTTTTTCAAGTATAGGGAAAAAATATAGCAGGATTATTTAATAGCAGGATTATTTAATAGAAGTAGTAATGGCAGAAAATATAACAGTAGCAGAAGCCCATTATTAAAGAGAGTTAAAAATTAATAAAGCAGGCAAAGTGGAAGCCTTCAATAAGTGCTCCTACTAGATAATGGTAAAGAAGAAGTCACATACTTTCATTACAGGAAGGTAATTATGTACTTTTATAGTTTGCTAATGACCCAGCAAGATTTCTAACAGGGCTAATTGTGAGACCTCTTGGTCAGCAGCCCGAGGGGGTCTCTGGACACAGCAGCATTTACAGTAGAGCTTGAGCACAGAAGAGGAAAGCCCCAAATGGACCAGATTCAGAAGCAAAGCAGCTCCACCCAAGAGTAATGTGAGATTTTGAAAAGCTCCAGATGTATCTGTGAGTGTCAGTGCCTGTTCAGAGATGCATTTAGAGGGGAGCAAGGGGAAGCAGGCAGCACCTGGGGGATGAGACATCCATGAGGCTGGGTGTGAGGCATCAGGATGGCCCAGGGCTCCTGGGATCCTATGTGCCTCCAAAGCAAAGCCCTGGCAAACCAGCTAATGTGAGTTTTGGCTCCATGACCAGCACATCCATGACATGCATGGCACCAAAACCTGCTGCTAAAAATATGGCAAGGGTAAACACCTCACAGGGCTCACAGAAAAGCTAAACCTCTTCCTGAATAAGAAAGAGAGGCCATGCATTTTTCCCAACTGAAAAGGACCAAGAAATGAGTTTACCCTGGTACACAAGTGCTTCTGAAGAATAAAATGTTGGAAAGCAGAGAAAGGCAGGGCAGCAGCAGTGGAAGGCAGAAGGTGAGGTTAGGTAGGGAAAATGGCTTCAAACTGAGAGAGAGCAGGTTTAGATTAGAAGTCAGGAAAAAAATTCTTTACTGTGAGGGTGGTGAGGGCCTGGCACAGGTTGCTCCAAGAAGTTATGGACACCCTGGAAGTGTTTAGAGCCAGGATGGGCTGGGCTTGGAGGAACCTGGTCGAGTGGAAAGTGTCCCTGCTCATGGCAGGGGACTGGAACAAGAATGAGCTTTAAGGTTCCTTCCAATCCAAACCATGCTATGACTCCCATCAGGAATCATAAGCTATGGATTTATTTCTGAGGGTGAACAATCACCATCAGAAGGGCTTGGACAGTTCAACTACTACCAGCTAATGCTTTTGGTGTTGTCAGATCAAGGTGGGATCTCCTCCTGAAAGTCCTCTTCAGCTTAGGCAATTTGCTGGACTTGGGAAGGGGACATGAGTGAACACTTTGGCTTGTGTTGCACAACATCTCAGCTCGATGATCTCATGGTCCCACCTACCCTCCCTCCACCTGAGGGCTGTGTGGGCAGAAGGTCTGGGGCAGAGCAGCCCTGTGATACAATCTGAAGCCACCCTGCAGCTCTTGCTTTCCCAAGCCAGGCTGGGCCCAGCACGGAGCCACCGCTGCTGCTCCCTCTGTGTGTGCCAGGACAGCACCTGGCCCTGCCAACATGGCATGGTGAAACCAAAACAAGTCCCTGCAGCACCTGTGTGTGCCAGGACAGCACCTGGCCCTGCCAACATGGCATGGTGAAAGCAAAACAAGTCCCTGCAGCACCTGTGTGTGCCAGGACAGCACCTGGCCCTGCCAACATGGCATGGTGAAAGCAAAACAAGTCCCTGCAGCACCAGCGAGCACAACTACCCCTGTCTGCTCTCAGGAGCCAAAGTGAGGGAGAGCTCTGCTTGCATGAGAGCTGTTGAGTGCCAGTGGAGCTGAGGAATAATTCTAGGAAGAAGCAGGGACACAGAGAGCCTTTCTGAGCCTCTGCCCCCCCTGGGTAAGCCAGGCAGCATCCACTGCTCGCCCTCAGTGAGCGTGGGCAAGAGGCAGCAGAGGAGACCAGGTACTCTGTGCTCTGGGTGTTTCATGGATGTTGTGAGGCAGCCTGGCAAACCTCCCCCACCTGTGCAGCATTCCAAGGAAGCATCCCAAAAGCAGGACAAAGCTGGAGCACCAGAGAAGAGGCATTTGCCCACACTCCCTTCAGCCTGGCCTGCAGCAGCAGACCCAGACAAACAGGGATTTCCTCAGCTCAGCAGTTTGTCCCATTGACTCTGCCAGTGCTCAATTTGCAACAAGGTGAAGACTGATGGGTGTGAAGGAGAGGGAGGGGGGGTCACCTCCGCCTCCTTCCCTGGGCAGCATCTCAAGGACACCTCGGAGTCCCCTGTCCCTCCTCAATTAAATCAGCATTCATTATTGATTTGGTTGAGCCTTAAAATAGCCCTCCCAAGAGTAAGTCCCCAGTAGGCAGCAGGGCCACTCTGGGCTCAGGCTCAGACTCTGTGGAGCCACACGCTGTGTGGAGCAAGGCCTCGAGAGCTGAGCAGCTCTGCTGCTGCCCCAGAGCTCCCCAGGATGGGCTGAGCTCAGTTACCACCCCACAGGACTGCTGACAGCCACTCAGTGCCTGGGTTGTGCAGCAGGAGAGTGAGGGACAGCCATGAGATCCCTCCTGCATGTGTGTCAGAGCTTCCCCATCTCATCTAAGGATGAGAGGAACCCCTCCAGCAGGGCTCTGGCCCCAGAGGTAACCCTGCTAAAACAGCTGCAAGAGCAGGTCCATGATGCAGCCTCAGAGACTGACACATGGGCACAGCCCCCCCGGCTTCTCCCAGGGATGGGACTGAGGAAAACAACCCCTTGTGAAGCTCTCTGCCTACAAAGGGTCTCTCTAGGCAGAAGAGGGGAAGCAGGGAGCTCTCTAAAGCTACTCCACCAGACAAGAGAAGGTCACACAACAAACTTACTCTGGAAACTAGCAACAGAGAGATCCCCTGGGCACCATGGGCAGGAGAGAGAAAAGAGAACAAGAGTTCTGTTAGAACAGACAGGCAACTCCCTGGACAGGGGTCAGCATTCACCTCCATGTGCCACCTGTCCTTCTGTCCCCCACTCCTGAGCAGCTCTCCAGGAACAAAGGCTTTTCCACAGCAGAGGGGCATCAGGAATGTATCCACACAAGCCCAGAACTGGTGAGGGTAAAGCTGGGGACATGTTCTTCAGCTCAAGAAAGGCAACTTCTCCCCACATCTTTCTCAGCCACAACAGAGCTGAGAAACCCCTCAGCTCAGTGACAGGCTGAGAAGCAAACTGCAGTACCCAAGGCAGGACAGGCCCTGCCAGGCTCTGAGAGATGCCAGGATAAAACACTCCCAGGATAAAACACTCCAAACTCACACAGTGCCCTGTCTCCTTGGGCACCCCCTCCCTTTCACAGGGCACCTGTTGCTTGGCAAACACAAGAACTCTTCCCCACAGCAGCTCTTCACTGTGCACATGGCAGAGCTTGCTCTCAGGCTAAAACTCTGGTAAGGATGCAGTCCTGGGCCTCTCTCCTCTCCTTTGGAGGGCAGAACCCCTACTTATGATGGATGTAACTCATCATTTGGCATGCCCAAATCAGCAGTAGAGAGGGTGGGGATGGCCAGGTGTAAAAACCAGGCCTGGATATTTGGCCAGGAACACCCTACTTTGACAGCTATCCCAACAGCTGGCCTGACCCACAGGGAAAGCTGCTAAGGAGGAGGCTGGAACTCCCTCAGCACCCGTGACAGCCCTGAGTGCCAATCCCTGCCCCACTCACTCTGCAGGCTGGGGAGGCTGGCATCCTCAGGCTTGGTTTTCAGCAGGTGTGGGAGCCGTGTGTATCTGTACCCAAAGCCACAGCCCTGGCAAAAGAGGTAAGGAAAGATCTTAGAGGCTGAAAAACAGTTTTGCTACTACTGGAAAGTGAAATGTTCAGTGTCCCAGCAGCCCCAGGTGCTGAGAGGGGCAGGGATGCAGGATGCTCACCCGCCACAGCCTGACGAGGATCCAGTTGGTCTGTGCCCAGGGCCGCTGCTCATAGGGAGCCAGGAGGTTCTTCATCATGGAGATCCTCCTGCCAGACAGGGACACAGGTCAGCCCACAGGGTTGGGAACAGGAGACTGAGCAGCACACACAGTAGGACCCGTGAAGCTGGGGCAGAGCAAAGCCACTGATAAAAGGGTGACAGAAGGCTCCCAAATCAACTCCAGCCCCCTGCTGGCAACTCGTGGGCCCTCAGCGGTGCCTGGCAGCCCTCCTGCTCACCCACCCAGCCCTGCCACCACCCCAGCCCTGCCCCAGCTCCCCAGGAACAGGCAGGGCAGCACTTACTGCTCTTCTGGGATCCTCTCCACAGCACGCAGCGAGTGGGGGTAGCAGACGTAGCTGGCCAACGCCTGCATCAGGGAGTCCCGGATGTCTGGGGAGGAATGACAAGGGACTAGGCCAGGCACCCAGGGACACACAGCACACCTGAATGCCACTGGCTGGGGGGCACTGGCCCTCCTGTAGAGGCACATTGTCCCTGCTGACATGGAGAGCATGCTCAGGCTCAAGCAGCTAAGAAGGAAGCCCAGACTGGATATGCAGGCAGCTGGGACATGAGTCCTACTCTCAAAAGGGTGTCCTAGGTCATGTGTCTACCCTGCCATAAGCAGGGTAAGGACAGTACCCAGCCTCATTTTGAATGTGGAGGCATAAGCACTGAACAGATTCAGCAGACAGATCCCAGCAGAAGCCTGGTGAGCCACTGGCACTGGCACTGGCACTGGCACTGGCACTGGCACTGGCCAGACCTGTGATATTATCACCCCAAAACCACAGGAATGCAGCCTCACCTGTGCCCACAATCCTCGAGTCAGCAAAATGCTTGGCCAGGATGGCAGCAAGGCGCATGAGGGTCTCTTCATAGCCTGCAAGAGAAGGAGGAAGCAGGGTCATGGCAACAGCCTGAGGTCCCACTGCTCCTGTGGACATGGCACAGGCCATGGAATGAATTTCTGCTACAGCTACCTGCAGCTTAGCTGTGTGTCCAGTTGTCAAAACAGAGAGCTGGGAAGACACATTAATTTCCAGAAGAGCAGAGACTGAAACAATTATTCACGGAAAGATAAAACCATGCAACAGAGTTGGATGGCAAGGGAGAAGTGTCTGGTGCTGAAGAGGCTGAGCAACACAATAAGCACCCTAGGTCTATGCAGAAAAGCCATGTCCAGCCTGCATGCACTGTAGAAATTTCTGCTGCTCGAGTCTGCTCTTGCCCAAACAAGAGCACTTCAGCTATGTCCTGCTGGTGGGAACAGAGGCTTCTCTTACCTTCACAGGCTCTGGAAAGGACAGAACTATTTGCTAAGAGTTCAGAGAGGTCATTTAGCCAGAAAAGTACAGAATGTGCACAGACAGAATCCACCTAAACACAGACTCTTGGCATCAAGTGGATGATCATCTCCATAGGAACATCTTCAAATCCCAGGGGAATTCAAAAGCAGTCCCAATTTCTGCATTCATGGAACATCCTCTCCCATCCAGAAACCAGAAGGCTGTGGTAGAAATTACTGAGGCAATCACATCTTACAGCACCCCAGCCCATTCCTGATACCTCCTGGGAAACACAGTCCATAGCTGCCAGTGATTTTCACTACAGCCAGCCCTGTGACAGCTTCAGACAAGGCATGGGCTCCCTACCTGAGCACAGTGACCACAGCTCACCACATGCCCCACAGCTCAGACAATGCCCTGGGGCAGCACATCACAACCAGGAACAGACACAGAAAGGAAGATGCCAACTACCACTTCACCATAAGGACAAGGCTTGCTTTAGATTTTATCAGGCCAGAATCAAGAAGCTGTCCCCATCCCCTCACCTGGAAGTTCCTCCATGCTGTTGACAGGGCTGAAGTAGTTCTTGAGTGCACTGTAGCTGTTCATAGCCACGCTGAGGTAGAATTCTGGCATGAAAGCGAAAAGCGAGCCCGTCCTGTCGCCGTGCTCGATGGTGCGGATGCACACGCGCAGCAGCCAGTAGATATCCTGCATCTTCTCCTGCCCAGGAAGAACACAACTCCCAGTCAGCTGACAGCTTCTCTTGGGACAAACAACTACCAGCATCACACTCAGACCTCAGAAACATCCCCTTAATGGAGATATTGCTCAGATCTTGTTCAGTAACCAGAGCTGTGCTGTTTGATCTTTCCATAAAGCCACAGAAGTGGCAGCTGGAAGAGACAAGCAGAGATCTCTACACCAACCTCCAGCACAGAGCATGGCTCTCACCAATGTGATGGCTTTGTCTCACCAAGCCTTGAGACCCTCCAAGCACTACTCCTTAGCAGGGCATGTGCAACCACACAGGCCTGGCAAACAAGCATGTGACTTTTGATTCCAAGGACACTGCTGAAGGAAAGCAGGCACTAGCACTTTCCAGAAATCTGCTGGAAATAAAGCTGGTCCATTGTGGGGATTAAATGGGAACAGGCAGAAAAGCTCACACCAGCTCGGATCTTTGCAATAGGCAGCCACAGCCCTTCAGGTTCTGTGCCAGCCATTCAACCAGATTTACTGTCCTGAGGAACATCAGCCTCTTGTCTCTCTAAACAAAAATCAGAGGGTCCTAAATTAAAAACAGGAAATTTAAGGTCATCCACATAACTTTAAGCCATAAAAATGGGCGCCATCAAAGCCATAAAAAGAGGAAATATTATTTCATATCCTGCAATGCCAAGAAATAGCATAAGCAATAGCTACTTGCATAAAAATAGATGGAGAAGGGTTACACTTCTAATTTAAGAAAAAATTAAAATCAGAGGTGCAGATAAGGCATTTCATTTGCTTAATGTCTTTTCTGAAGTATGTTGTTACCATATTTGGGAGATTTTCATAGGTTTATTCTGTAAATAAGGCTGAACTAGTACAAATCAACTAAACTGACTAAAACATATCTTTTTCTCAACACTGACCCACATCTCAGCCAAAGTGTTACTGTCAAGATAAAAAGCAACTGTGCAGAACAATACTAAGGTTGAAAAAGCTGCATTTGGCTTTAAGACTTGACAACCTCAAACATAATTTCAGGTATTACCAAGCTAGAAGAAAGCCTACACCAAGAGGATACAAAAATGTGATTAGCCAGTGAGATAGATAAATACAGAGTTGTAATAAAATAAGCTGTAATTCCCACTGGGATGTTTTGAAGGCAGAATTATGGGCTTTAAAACTATGACTGTTTTTAAGCAGTAGCACTCCCTTTGTCCAACTTTGAATCCCCCAGAATAAACCAGTGGCTGATTCCCTCGAGGAAGGAGCAGTCTCTGCCATGCTCTGACACCTCAGCACAGAGCAGGACTGCACCCCTAGACAGAACCAGGCTCCTTCTCTCCAACAGCAGCAGCTGTGATCATGCAGATGAGATCCTCCAGTGCACACACAATTCCCAGAGATGCAGGAGCTGCTGGGTGGATGCTCCCATTGGGAAAGAGCAGGGACTTGAGCTGACTGTGAGATGGAGCCCTGAAGGCACAGGTTTCTCAGTGCAGCCACATTCTGCAAGCTCACCTGGGGCACATTCCTGCTCTCCCTGTGGGCCATGCAGGCCAGGACAGCAGCACAAACCACAGACAGGGAAGGCTGCAGCCTTCAGTCCCAGATGCTGCTGATTCATCAGGAAAGGTGACACTGCAGTCCTGGTTTAGTATGACAAAGGATCATCTAGAGACATGAATAGTGTTTCTGCATGGGCCAGCACAGTGATACCTGCACCCTGGTGATGCCCCTCAGCCTTTCCAGAGCAGTCTGGGAAGAAAGGATTATTTTCTGGCAGCCATAGGCTATGCTAATGCAGTTGGAGAGCTTTTGCCTTGCAATCCGACTTGGAAGGGAAGGAGGGTATGTGCAAAGAGCTCATGGGTCAGGATCAGCCATTGCACTTCTGCCAGATGTGCTCCTAAGAACTCTTCTTCCCCTCCCTGTTTATGTCCTGGGACACACAAAAGCCACAAAGAGAGATAGGGCAAGGCAATGGAAGTCAGAAAATAATCAGCAGAACTACTTGTGGGAAAACAGACCAGAGCTTTTATGCAAAATGGTGAACTTGGGGGAAAAGGGATAACCTCTGCAAAAAGCCACTGCATTAGTAAATGTGGAATGCACACTCTGCATGGGAACCAAGTGAAGAAGGGGAGAACACCTGAACAAGAACCCCCTTGACTTGGATCCCACAGATTGCAGGAGCAGCTGCAGTAGTGAGATCCCCTGTGACACAGCACAGCTCAGGGAAATGATTCACAGTAGCCTCTATCCTCTGACATGTCTTGAGGGCTGAATCTCCCTTTGATCTGCACCCTTTTGTCTGCAGTGCCCTAAGAGAAAGCCTACAGCACCATGCACAGCTCAGATCAGACTGGGCTGATCACTATGGGACACTGGGGGACAGGAGAGGGAGAAAGAAAAGGAGTCTCTGATACCCAACAAGGGAAAAAGCAGCCCCAGAGATCACTGACATTGCTTCAACACCAGGAAAATGACACCTGTGACATGTGAGCCAAGCAGCAGAGATGCAGAGGCTCCCTGGTCTCCTTTCAGCTGCTCATGTTATGCTCCTGCCCACCTTTGAATAAATGGTGACATTTATCCAAGCGAGGCGCCGGCTCAGGTGGTTGAGCTTCTCAGAGAAGACCTTTTGGCTCTTCAGCAGTTCCTCATGGATGTCTCTCCTCTGAAAACAGGGGAGAAATGTGAGGGCAGATGTCACTGCCATTTATAGCGTTCTTTTTCAGTGCTGAACAAACAATGCAAAAGCGTATACCACCTTGGGGCTGGCTGGGGAGCAGTGGCAGGGGGGAAAGGGGTCAGCAGCCTTTCTGTGGAGGGAGTGGGAATCAGGGCTATAAAAAGCACTTATCAGTCTCAGCTGAAGCCCACAAGGCCTGATGCTGATATAGTTGGGTAGCAGGACTTCACCCTGCCAGACACTGAGGCTCTGCCAGAGAAGGAAGCTGGAATCTGGTAAGAGCTGAGAATCCAGAGACACTTACCCTCTTTGGGCAGCGGCTGATTTTTTCCTCTGTGTCTTTCAGTGCCATGGCATATTCATTCACATCATCTGACACACCAACCATCTGAAAAGCAGCAGATTTCAGCAGTAAATACGGGGTTTTTTTCCCCTAAACATACAAGCATGCAACCAGAAGCCCAGTGGAGGTTGGCAGAAGGACAGGGCACACACAGTCACTAAATAAGCAGAAAACAGAGTCTGTGTAGAAGCACGGACATTGGGGCAATGGATTCCTGCCCAGCATGTACCACGTACCTTCCCAAGCTGCTGGTGGACACTGAGGTTGTACATCATCACTATCCCATCCAGGACTTCCAGGAGGGAGTTCTCAGTGATGGGCTGGTCTGGCTCTTCTGGGGGTCTGCCCAGTAAGAGACCATCGTTTCCATGGGTGCCTTCAACTGCAATGCATTCCCAAGACAGGAAAGGAGTTCTTAGCAAGGCATTTTGGCACCTCAGCTCCTGCCTGCTCCTCTCTGAAGCCAAAGCCCTGCTGTGCCTCTGTAACATGGAGATTCTTCCCTGCCCATGGGATTCACTAGATACTGCACTACCACAGCATTCTCATCTTGCTGCCTCCATTAGGCTGACCTGTCAGATCTGTTCAGACTGACCCAAGTCATGCAAATTCCACTTCCTCAAGCCCTGTACATGCTTCAGAGGCCTGCCTGGTCCACCCAAACAGCAACAGTGCTGCTGCTGCACACATCATCCTCTGGCTGGCCTGTCTTCAGAGTGTGGCTACCAAGTGTGGCTACAGCTGCCTCTGAACTGCCTTCCTGCAAAGTCTCACTGCATTTGGAGGAAGCAAGGCAGCATCTCCTTACACACAGAGGGTGAAAACATCACCGGTGTCATGCTCAGGATGGCAAAGGGTGTCAGCACGCCCTGGGAATGGGCAGGAGCAATGCTGGCAGTAAGGAGATTGGTTCCTCTGGGGAGCTGGAAGATGCCATTCTGGCAGGGCAGGGCCCAGCTGTGGCAGCAGTACTCACTGTCCTCCCGTGTGCGCTGCTCTGCACGCAGTGTCAGCACTTTGATCTTCTCCAGGGCTCCCAGGGGGCGCCGCGGGTTCATCAGGCTCACGGCTGCCGTGCTCAGGAACCGGTTGGCCCGGCCCAGGGTGGGGGAGCTGAGCCAGGCAGGCCTGGCAAGAGCTCCACCGATGGCCAGGGCGGCAGAGGGGCGCTGGGACTGGAAGGAAATGAAGGGAGAAACAGCTGTGTCTGTGTCTGGCTGCCTGCTGCTCCTCCCTCGACCCTGCAAGGACCTTGGTGGAGATGCACAGTGGCCACTGGAAGATGAGCAGGCAGGGTAGCAAATGGGTAAATCCCTCCTCCAAGGGCACATGCCAGGCACAAACAGCAGACCTGCATGGCAAGAAGCTGCTCTGTCCACAGTTGTCTTGCACCTTTCCAAATGCAAGCACCAAGAGCTGCCATGGAGGGGAGGCAGCACATTCAGATCAGTGGTAGTGAGAGAGCAGGGCACAGAAAATTTTGCTGCTCAAATTTGGTGCAGCCTCACTGACCTCCAGTGACTCTCATCCAAGTGCAGGTGTTTATCTGGTTGCCCATGGACTGGTTACAGGCCCAACCCTGCCTTGCTGTAAAGCAAAGCCTTTCTAGCCAGAGGCCCACTGTGCTACCCCCCAGGTGACTAACCCCCAGGGCCCCCGCAGGTGGCTGACCCAACTGACCTGTGCTGCTGATGTTGCTGATTCCTCATCTTCATCAAGATCATCCATAGTCACTGCCTGCAGCTCTGCAGGGTCGATCAGGATGTTGGCTTTTGCAGCCAGGTCATCTGCACAGAGCACACCAAAGCAGTGATGAATGCAGGAGTCACTCTTCACTTACCATAAGGAAGACTCATCCTCTTTCCTGCTTCTCAGCAGTAGAGAAACAGCCAGAAGAGTTGGATGCTCTATCAGAACAAGCTCACCTGTCCCAAGCTTCCTTACAAGGAACAGATCTGCCCTTACAAAAAGAACAGAGACCAAGCAGCAGCAGGTGCTGCCCTCCCAGGACCCATTTCTGCTCCTGGTCCTAGCAGCTACAAATAGGATAACTGAGGAACCAGGAGACAACCACCAGGGCCAAACTGACTAGTGCAGGATTGGCAACTCTCTGCCTGAGATCATATTTAAGCCTCCAGCTCTTCAATGCTGTCCCGTTATGTGTCCCTAAGTCACCAGGGCTGAGACTCACACCCAGAGGAAGCCTCTGCTGATGGCTATGCTGTACAAAGCCTGAAGAATGTGTTCTTTAGTCCATGGCTCTGTCTTTGCAGCTGGCCAGGATACCTTGGTGAGAAACCAGAGGAGATAATGTGGCTCTCAGACTAAGTAATCTAATCTTGAACAGCCAGGGATCAACATGAGACAGAGAAAATGGTCCTCATCTTGCAAACACACTGGGGAAGGAGAAGAGACATCTGAGCCAAAGGCAAGCACCTTTGGCTCAGAGGTGAGACAAACCAAGTCCAAGGGAATGCCAAAGGGTTTCTGACCCTTGCACAAGGCAGGCTTTGGGAGCCTAGAGCCAGAGGAGTGTGCTGCACACAAACACACAGCTGCAGTATACACACAGGGCTGCTCCTCCCTGCCCAGAGTAATGATCCAAGTAAATCCTGGGCATCCTTCACACCCAGCAGAGCCCAGCTGATGGTCAGGGCTTTGACAGCTCCCAGCCCTTGGCTGTGGTGCAGCAAGAGCACCACACCAGAGGATATTCCCAGACTATTCCCTTCCTCCAATTGCCCTATGCCCAATTCAGGGATACAAGCAGTAAACTAAACTGCTAACTTAAAGGACACTCCACCTAAGAGGAGTGTCATTTGAATCTCATTAAAATTCAAGTTTCCTCTCCCTGAATTTAATCAAAATTCATTACCCCCAGCTCCCTCCCTGGAATGTCTTGCATGAATTCCATCCAAGATCTGGATTCAGGTATTGGCAATGAGAGCACTTACCTTTCAGAGTCTTCTTAAGATGAGACAAAAGACCTCCAAGTCGCTGAAGGTCAAAATAATCCACCTTCCCATTATAGAAGAGTTGAGGAGGGACATAGGCCTCTAAAACAGAGGAGAAGATTTGTTTTCTTTCCACAAGTCCCATGCACAGGATGCACAAAGTCATGTAAAGGCTCCTAAAGCAGACCCCAGGACCCACAGTAGGACTAACATTTAGGGACAACTTTTATTGTAATAAAAGCACAGGCCATTAAGGCAGAGGTGATTTCCACAATGAAGCAAGCATTAGATCCATGCAGAAAGAGGAGCAACCAATGGCCATCAACAAGAGTGCCAGCACTTCCTCCCTCCAGCCACAGTCACAGGGCAAACTGGATCATCAGATACCTTGGCAGCTCTCCACCTGGCTACTCCAGCTCTGCCACTTAGTCCCACAGGGACAGTGAAGCACTTACTGAGTCTAGAGAAAAGGTCAGCCTAAAGTAAGGAGAGCAAATACCAGTGGGGTCTAAGAGTGGGAAAGCAACTGGCACTGATTTAGTTTACCCTTATTTCCACAGTTTGGGAACTCCAAAATCAGAAAAATATCTTCCCCAAAACTCTGACTAATGGATCACTGAGCTGCCCTTCCACAGACCCACAGTCAATAGTGGACTCTGCTCCAGAGCAGATGGGGAATAACAAACAGTCCAGGTGTCCTTTTGCAAGTCTCACATTTGGATGTTGACTGCAACAGATCTGCACACAGGAACTCCCCAAGGTGACAGAAGGCTCAGGCACTCATTAGAGACATAACATTTGCAACTTCCTGGAAAGCACTGCCAAGAGGCAAACCTTGTCCTAACCACAGAAAAGCCTGCAAAGCCTCTCCCCCAGGCCTCACCTTCACTGCTTAGGGCAGCTGGGGTCTTTGCTTTGTGGCCATCCCAGAAGTAGCGCAGGGCAGCGATGAGCCGGTGCAGGAAGCACACCATGTACTCTGGTGGGCACAACACAGCCAAGTTCTAGGGCAAGAATGAGAGTCCAGCATCAGGGCAGGTGTGAAAGTGCATCTCAGGCCAAAGGGCTACATGGAGCAGGCAGAAACTTTTGTGTTCTCAGCCTTGCTAGCATCTCTAGCTTACAGCTCTGGCAGAGAGGTCAGAGCTGATGGTGGGCAGCAGTTTCCACCTCCAGGAAGTCCTGGGACACCTCTGTCATTGGTCTGAATGAGGGATAACACACACTCCATCATGAGAAATGGGGGTGAACACAGGGATGCAGGTGAAGAAAGGGTTTCCTACATAGCAGATGCCTGCCTCCCAAAGCCTCAGGCCAACAGCCTAACCAGGGCTAGAGGCACAATCCTCACCCAGGAGTGAGGAGGATGCCAAAGCCAGCAGCCCCACTGTGGCAGAGTACTCCACGGCCACACTCCCTGAGGGGCTATAGGAGGACATTCAGCTCCCACCTAAGACTTCCCAAGGACCACTTTCCTACAAATCACTGCACAGGATTTACCTAACTTGCCTGATTTCTAGCCTCAGATCTCCCCCTCCTCATTCCCTGTCATATCTAGACCTCAGTGGATCAACTACTGCAGCCTGGCCAGAAGGGCAGAGCTCCCAGCCTGGAGGTGCAGAAAGCCCCCAGGGTCAGACTTGCAGGAAGGCTGGCCCTCTGACTTACCCCTCTGTTGCTGGCGTTTTCCTGAAGAAACTTGCGGAATTTGTTTAGGAAGATGTATCTGGAGGCTTCCCCCTGGCAGAAGAAAAAACAGGTGGTAAATCTAGGATTTACAAAGCACATCACATGAAGATATTGTCACAAATGACCCATAGAGTGCTTACCCCTCCTCTGTCCTTGTTGTTCAGCAGCAACTTCAGAATCTGAACCTGGAGACCTTCCACCACTAAAAGGGGGACACACATCTGCCATCACAAAACCAGCACTGGAGAGCAACTACCCCTCTTAACCCCAACTGCAGTACCCTGTCCCCAGGAGAAAGCTCCCTCCCCAGCACAGGGGGCCCAGGAAGAACCAGTGACAGCAGAAAGCTAATCCCACCACTGAGAACTGAGAACTTTCTCCTCCACTACCTAGCAAGAAATTCATCCATAGCTAAAAACCAATGCAGAGGTTTGCTCCTGCCCCATCCTGGGGGGCTGCAGGTCTGTGCAGTGGGGTCCCATCAGAACAGAGCATGGCTGGCCCCCACCCCTGCACCACGGCCTGTTCTGGCAGGAACACAGCTGTACTTCACATAGTGAATAGGATTTAGAAACAGCTGCTGGCTGCACAAGAGGTGTGGGATCTTGGCAACTTCCCTCCTTCCCCACAAACCTTCAATGCGTTTCTTGAGCCGCTGGCAGCCTCTTTCATATGCCCGACGCCTCAGTCTCTCCTCAGCACTCTCCTCCTTCACCTCCTTACTCTCCTTGCCCTGGATGGGGCACAGACACTGATTAGTAGGAGAGCACTGCATAGGGAAAATGTCTTGCCAGAAATTCCCTCAAACAATGCAAAATGGAGAGCAGAAACTCCCTGAAACAACATGCCAGTGTGTGACTGCAGCTGGCAGGATACCTAAACAGGTCTCCTCCAGCCTTGTAATGAGTAATGGCAGGAGATCTTTTGAGGACACCCCAGTCAATTCCTTAAATACTGTGAGGTTCCCTTCCAAATCTGTTGCCACAGAAAACTGTGCCCCCTCCCCTGTCTGAGCATCACACCTCAAACATACTCTCTAAGGGTATGTTAAAAAAGATGACAGGGGAATGGAAAAGCTCCAGCTCTCAAACAGTAGGATCCACCAGTGCTAACACAGCTGGAAATAGAGGCCACCCAACTTCCTCAGCCAGAAGAAGATGCAAATGGCAGGCAAGAACATTTCCTCAGCCTCCTGGGTGGAAGTGCCTGTACTCACCTCCTTGGTGAAGCGGTTGGGCCACCACGTGGTGGGAATGAGCTCCTGCAAACCTGCCTCCTCCACACGCAGAGGACTCTTGATATAGAAGAACACAACGGAACGGAGCACGTCGAAGCTGTGCTGGAGTTAAAGCAAGCACACAAGGGAGAAGGCACAGGGCATGTGTCCAGAGCTGTAGTGACAGACTCCTTTCCAAACTAGCTCTGCAAGATCCAGAGGCCTCTAGAGAAGCCCCACACAGCTATCACAGCAGCTGCCCAAATGCTACCACAGGGCTGGACTGCTCTGAGAGTGGTTTTGCTCTAGGGATATTAGAGGTCAGTGAGGTAGAAATGAGCTCCTGTGTGTTACCAGGATGTGAACTATACAACACTGCTGCCTCCCCTCAAAGCATTTGCAGGAAATGGTGTCAGGCAGAGGAGACCTGAGAAATGAGCTCTCAAGACAAGGTGGCTTCTGCCTCCCTGGACCTACAGGTCCTTGAAGTATCCTCAGCTGCATTATTGAGGGAAGGGAAAACTGAGACAGGAGGAGACACAAAGGATACAGAACATTGCTGAGTAGGTATTTCCTAGATTTCTCATGCTTCAGGACTGCAATGGTGAGCCGGAGGTAGTGGATCTAGGAAAACAGGAGAAGCAAAAGTGACTCCATCTGCAGAACATACAATTCTCCAATGGCCACAGTGTGACAAAACTGCCATCTTTGGATCAAACAACTACAGGATCCAAAACATCATGGACCTTTGGACATGGGGACATAACAGAAGCTGGCTAGTCACAGATTCCTGGGAATTCAGAAGTGCAAACTCACTTGTAATCCCAGGTCTGGGATGATGGGGGAGAACCTGTAAGCCCGCAGCAGGGACATCAGTAGCTGCTTGAGGCACTCATGCACTTCATACTCCTGAGAAAATAAGAAACACATTTAAGAACAACAGCAAGGAGTCAGGAACAGCTATAGCTCCCAGATTGAGATCTTGGAAGGAAGCATTCATTTCTGAACTGAAAAAGCAGGTGCTCTGAACCCAGTGTCCCTCTGACTCCACAGGAGAGAGTCCAAGCAGAAGTTGGTGCCAGTGCTTTGCTACAGGGAAACAAGCTTCTGCAGGAAGTCCAACTCACAAGTCACCTACAAAAAGCCAAAGTCCCAGGCCCTATTTGTTGGGAAATCATCAGTCCTCTTATTCACTGACTCTACCCAAGACACAGTGTTAGTAGAACTAACCAGAAGAGGAAGAAATAAGTCTTGGGTAAATGTGATGAGAGAAGAGTCGTCTGTTTGAATTCAACTCATAGCCAACCAGCAGGATGAGAGCCAACTCTTCCACAAACACAGCAGTCCTACCAGAGGGTCCAGTTTCACTGCTAAGATGGTGAGCCTGAAGGAGTCTATTTTTCTATTAAAACTTCTCATGGCAGCTGGCTGGGCCAGTGCCCACATCTGTAAACTGTTATCCCAAAGGGCAGACGTGCTGTCTCCAAGCAGATCCCTGGCACTGACTGGCTCTCTGTAACCACCCAAGCACTCCAGCAGCAGCAGCAGCAGCTCCCCAGCTGCCTCAAACATGTGTCCCAGGAAGGAGTAAGCTCATCCAGCATGGACAGGAAGGGAAGTTGGAGAGGCTTTTCCCCAGCAGTGCTGGAGATGGTGAGAGTGCACTGCACACTTCTACCCTAGTCCCACACACTCTGATCCATCTCTTCAGCACATGGCAGCACTTAGGACCTCCACAGCCCAATGGACATTAGTAACAATCAGAAGACTATTCTTATTGATAAACGTGATGTTTCCAGAAACAGGAAGTTATTCACCATCATCAGTTCCTTTAGCAGTAGGAGAAGCTTAGAAATGCCTGGTTAACTCATTGCCAGTGTCTGCATTCAACCCTCAGTGCCTGGGTGTGCAGCAGCAGCCAGATGAGCTAATTGAGAGGGTGGTCTACCACAAAGAAAAAAAGAAGAGAAAGACACTGAACACTACCAGCATTTTGTAGGGAAGGCTCCTGTCCTCAGCACCTCCCAGGGTCTCCCTGGGATCCCTAGGGAGGAACCAGCACCCTAGCAACTCACCTCCATCAGAAGCCACATGAGATCCAGCAGCTGCTGAATAAGGGGGTGGGCCTCCACTGCCCCTCCTCGCTCCAGGATGCTCAACAGGAAGGTCATGAGCACATCTTCCACCAGGTACACCTTGCACTGCAGACAGAGAGGCAGGTCAACGTTCCTCCAGGGCACAGTCACTTCCCAGCAAAAGCTGGGGATTACTTTGCTTTGCAAGAGCAGTAAGAAGCACAACAGAACCTGGCAATGGGCAGGCAAAACTCACCATAAGAGGGGAGAAATAATTGAAGATGTGAGCTAATGTAATCAATACTGTGGGTTCTCCCTGCAGCTGCCACATGGATGTGTCTTTCTCCACCAGCTTCCCCTCCTGCAATGACAAACCCAGAAAGACAACATAGCTTGGATCCAGCCCAATCCACCTGTACACCAACAACTGAATGAATCACATGCCTGGAGCAGCCACTGCTGCTGTCCCATGCCTGACAGCACCAAAAACCTTGAATATGGGAATTCAGAATGCCAAAGAAGCCAGGCCTATTCCTCTGGAAGGCTGTAGTGCAGTCCAAATGTCACTATCAACCACATGCAGGCACTTTGACAATCTTCTATTAAAAAAAGGCTCTAGTTTACATGATAATTTGTAAATGGGAACACCTACAGAGGAGGAGAAATAGCAAAGCAGGCCTTCATTTGAGCCAAGACCATAGCATATGGCATTCCCTATGCTTTGGGCATCAACAGATCATCCCTCATCCTAGTGGAAAACACTGTTTCCAGCAAATAGTGCCACAGCCAAAACAATCCTCAAGGCAGACCTGCCAGAATTTCATCACATTACTGAACAGGACATCAGTAAAAAGCTTAGGATATGAACAAACTGATTTCAAGAGTGCAAAATCAAATGCAGCAGTTGTGACCCTGACAAACATCACTTCTTGAATATTGGCAATGAAACTTCATAGGATTGAGAACAACAAAGCCCAGTATGACTTAAATTAAGTCCTGGAACTACCAGGAAGGCCATTTTGCAAGCCAGAGAGCTCTAGGGACACACATGTCCCATGCAAGGATTTAGACTCTTGGGTGTATGGAAACATCAGAGCTGGCAGCACGTGCCAGGGAGAGCAGGACTCCATTTCCCAGCATGGTGCCCTCAGGTCCACCCCGTGATGCCAGCCTACCGTCACATCTATTCCAATATGGATCACATTCTTCAGGTAGCCCAACAGCTTCCGAGCCTTCACCAGGTCTGCCACAGGAGGATCCTGCAAGGGCTGGTAACCTTCCACTGGATAAGTAGGGAAGTGTTAAGGGAAAATGCAATCTTCTGGAACTTCTTTTGTCTGTGCAAGGAAAAGACTCTGTCTGCTTTACTTTGTACCCCGTCCCAGTTCAAACCATAGTGCCTTCTACATGGATGATAAGCCACAAGCTCTTATCTCCACTTCCTCCATACTGCAAGCAGAAAGTCTTTCACTTCTGCTTGGTGTGAAATACTTTTTTCATCAGAAAGACCAGCTGGAGCTCCCACTACAGCCATCAACAGGCATAGCCAGGACTGCTCTGACAGGAGCTCCAGGCTTCAGCATTCACACAGCAACAGGCAACACTAATACCATATCAGAAGTCCCATATGGCTGGGAGGTAAAAGAGATGAGTGACCAAAAGGCTCAGCAGCACATCAGCATTAGGGTTTCCAAAACTGCTGAGTGAGAATTTTGCAGGATCTGAGTGTCTGGGATCAGGCAGCCCCCATTTGTAGACAATCTGTTGTCTCAGAGCTGAAAGCAACTCTTATTTCAGAAACTTGTGTTTGTGTCCTGGAGTTCTGCTTCAGCTAAGGAGGTATTTGGCTCTTCTCTCCCTGACTCAGCTCTGCACACAAGTGCTGACAGCAGAAAGTGAACTGCAGCCAGGTGTGTATATTCTACAGCCTCCAAAGATGGTCTCAGGACAGGCTCTTCCCCCTTCAGAGCTCCTCTCCCCACACCTAAAGGATATCGGAGTGGACGGCTTCCGAAGTTAAAAGCCACAGACTCTTTGAAGGAGAGGCTGATGGCAGGGAAATAAGCCATTCCAGCACCCCTTGTGATGTTATCAAAGGCAGTTCCCAGAGATATGCCATTCCTGAAAGAAGGAAAACCCACAAGGTTTTAGTCACAGCAGGAGGGGTCTGAGGCCAGCTGGGCAGTACAGATATCAGCTTGCCAACACGGACACGCCCGTCAGTCATGCCTCCTGTCATTCTCAACCTGGCACACATGCAAATGTCACAGCTCTGCTGAGTGACAGCCACAGGAAGCACAGGGTCACTCCCATTTTCATATCAGCATGGGAAGGCACTGGGGTCTACACAGCATGCAGAGCCCACTCAGCTTCAAGAGCAACCCAAATCTGTGAGATAACTAAAGCAGTAGGACATTTTAAAGCATGTGATTTTTTGGCCTCATCTATTTGATGTTGGTGGCAATCAAGGATAATGCTTTCAATCTACTCCTCCATAAAAGATGACACCGACCATCTAAAAGTTTTTAATTGCAACTGACTTGCTGCAAGCCAGGGCTAGAGAACAATTCTCATTGTGCATGGGAGCTGGAAACTGGAGATTTATCAACCTTTTCACAGCTCCTTGTGAATTTAGGACAGGCAAGGTCTACACTGACTACAAAAGTAATCAATTAAAGCCAAGTGTGGTATTAAACATCACAAGAGATGCCCTTCCCTCTAAAATCCTGGCAAACTCTGCAAAGATTTTGTAGCTTGAACATCTTCCTGCCAAATGTTTTCAACTGAACTGAACTGAGACCAAACAACTTATTCAGATGGTTTCTGAACAAAAGACAGAAAAACAAAGGCCAGAACTACCAAGGAACATAAAGGGGAGAGAGCAGAAATAGGGCTCAGCAACCTGCTGAGCAGTGAGGTAACCTTTCTGTTACACATAGACATACACAAAGCAGGGAATGGGGCAAAGATGCTTACAAGCAGAAAGCAATGGTGCCCTCATCAAGGTCTATCAGACAGCTGACGATGTCTCCTGCTGCCCAGGACTGCAGGAAAGGGAGACAAGAGGTTAAACATATCTTTACAGGGTTTTCCCACATCACAAGAAAGACTGCAACCCAACCAATCCCTTGTGATTCAGGGTTAAAGAAGAGAGAGCTCCTTCTCCCAGCAGTTCACATCATTTTCAGGCACTTCTAAAGCCCACTTGGGATCTTTTCCCCCTCTGGCACTAGGAATGTACATCTAGCCCAACAATGCAGCAGCTCTGATTACTACAGGGAACCAGAGCCTTGCAGGGACCAACAGCAGCACTGTGCTGGGAATCAATCTGCTGGGGCTGCTAAACAAAGCCAGCACGTCCAGTACCCCTAAAGTGCAGACAAGTGCTGGCACACAGACTGAAACAGGGAGAAAGGCTTGAGGGCACTTCACAAGGCCCAGCAGAATCCAGAGAGCAGAAGGAGTCAGCTGCTTTCTGCTCCATTCCTGGGGCACAGCTACTCACTTTGCCATAGTTTGTGGTCGTCACGTTCCACTTGCGCACCCTGTTCCCATCATAGGCATAGGAATCTGGCGTGTCCCCAACGCCTTCCTGCACCAAAGCATCAAAGAGGAGATTCAGACCAGGCACAGAGGATTCCTCTCATTGCAAGAGAATCTTTAAGGGGGAGACCAGCAGATAGGGAGAGCAGCTGACATGCTCTGCCTGGGAAAAACCCTCACTCTAGGAATGAATCCGGTGGCCTGGGATCTTTGGTTCAGAGAAATGCACCACTCCCTACTTATTTTTGGGTCAGAAGAAGAGTACTGGCATCTGACACTTCTCATTTCTATCAAAGCAGCCCCCTGGGATGCCATCACTTCCCTTCTCACATACTGCAGAATGACAAGTTAGTGAAATTCTGCAGCTGACACCCCTTTCCAGCACCAAACATCCCACCCAGATGAAACAACATCTCACTGCCCCCTGGGCAAAAAGAGCCCTGTAGCAGCAGCTGCTGAGGCCCATCCCAAGGGATAGACTGCCAGCACTGCAGACACACACACTTTCTGGGGAAGATACCAGCTGAAAGTCAATATGTAGCAATTCTATGTGCAGCAAAAGCACATCAACACACCCAGCACAGGCTTTCCCACTGAGCACCATTCTGTGGACACAGACCAGACAGTCTCGTAAAGACTCTTAAAATAGCAGGCCTGGCATTTTGTGTGTGTGTGTATGGCACTTTTGGTGTGAATACCAGCAGGGCACAGCACCAATGCAATGTTCTACACTGACCAAAAAAGCAGTGGAGGAGCATTCCCCAGAGTAGCTATACTACCTCCTGATTAAATCTGCAGTTGAGAGTACACCAGCCAATCTGCATGAGTCCCTGGGAGGAGATGAGCACCTCATAAATCCATTTCCCTGAAAGAAAAAGAGAAAGAGATGCCAGATAGTGAATTCTTGTCCCCTGGCTTGTTGTTCAAGAAGCTGAACCTGACACTGCTCCCACAGAAATATATGTGGCACACAAAGGAGGTTCAGGACATCCCCAGGATTCCCCTCCCACCACTTTATTCTGGCATCACAAAATCCTTCTCATTCCTTGGAGAAGTTCAGTGAATGAACTGGAGCAGAGGGTGCTCAAGATCTGGAACATATTCCAGATTTCCTGAGCTCTCCAGCTGTCTAACACCCATACACTCCTCCCAGGGTCTTCTCTCAAGCAGCACTGGTTTATCTCCTTACCTTTATACACACATGTTGTGGCCCTGATGGACCCAAAGTTACTGTGGCCAATCACCTGGACCAACAAACAAAAGATATTTTAATATCAGGCAAAAAGAGAGGCTTGTTCAATCCTTCCCATTCCCTCTGTCCTAGAGCTCAAAACCAAAGCAAGATGGGAGAGCTATTCACAAGGACAGCATAGGGACAAAAAGGGACATCCTCCCCACCCCAGCAGCTGTACTTGGAGCCAACTGGCCCCAGGGAATCATTCAGGTCCTTCCCACAGCTCATCTGTACTTGATAAACCCCAGTGAAGCACCCAGCATGGCAGCAGTGCAAGGACAACATGTTGACAGACAGGCTCCCAGTGAATTGGCACAAAAGTGATTATGATATGGGAAAGATATATGAATGCTGGACAAGTTAGAACAACACTGTAGATTCAAGGTGTCCAGACCAAAGGCCAGGATTGGCAGGTAACATACTGCCTAGGAACTGAACCGTGTTAAATCCTGACTCTTGCTGTCTTGAGACAGACCATGAAGAGGAAATGAAAGCAGGAACAAGGAATTCACAGGCAAGTCAGACCAATCCATTCTGTGGGTCAATTCTAGGTACAGCCAAAGTAATCCACAGCAGGTGGTTAAAGGGAAAGGGGAGACCAGGGCAGCCTGATTTGTTAGAGGCTAAAAAGCAGGCATAGATTAAGCTCAAGAGCAGGGGATGTGCTTGCTCATGAAGGGGTGAAAGGAGTGCAGAAATTACTGAAGTAGGAAAGAGTTAAATTCCAGTGGATTCTTTCAGCTGACTTTTTGCATGGGGAACATCAGTTAAGGAGCAAGCAGGTAATTAGTGGAAACAAAGGAGAAAGGAAAACCTCAGCTTCAGCCTCTTTCTAGCCTTTTAAGACCAGAAGGAAGGAAGAGGCAGCCTGCTGGAGGGAGAGACAGGAAGGCTGGCTGCTTAGCCAAGTGAGCCCCCAGGCCAGGGTAGTCCTTTCACTTCCTCACAGCCCCACTCAAACCTTGCTGACATTTAGTGGCACTGCCAGACTTTCTCCCAGGAGAGCTCATTTCCTCCAGGATGCTGCAGCTTTCAGGGCAAACTCCATTTACACACGCTACAGAGTCACTGACAGGGATCTACTACAAAGAACAAACCAAGAAACCCCCAAGTGCTTTAGTCCCACAAAACCATCTTCTGCTGTGTCCAGCAACACACTCACCCCAAGTAAGTCATCATCGACCAGCAGGAGCCCCTCAAAGCCGCTCGTGTGGTCCAAAACCACAGTGGAGGGACCGAGCCGGCCCTCTGCCACCTGATCTGAAACAAGAGTTGCAGAAAACCTGTTGGGGAGAGTTGTGCAGGATTTAACAGCTCACCCACTGGGTACCTCCAGCCAGACTGCAACAGCACCTGGATTCTGCTCCAGGGGAGGAAGACTGTGATAGTGTTGCCTATGTTGGACCCTGAGAAACTCAGAAAAGGAGAGAGATTTAAAAGAAAGTCTTCACAGCGACTCGGCTATGAAGCATTCAGGCCACATTAAGTTTTCCACATCCCTGAAAATTTGACTTTGACAAAATTCAAAGGCTAAACTGTGTGCCAAATGTTTGGCTAACATGTCACACTTTGATTGCAGCCAGCAAGAAAAATTTGGCTTTCTAGGAGGGGAGCAAGGTTGTATCTTGCCACATCCTGATTCACTCAGAGAAAGGATGGCAGTAAGAACACAGGGTACAGCCTGAGGCCCAAAGTGAATACCTGCAGTGGAGACCAGCATGTAGTAATTGTAAATAAGCTTCTGCATCTCTCACTGATGACAGCACTGCACACTCCTGGTCAAAGCAATGGCTCTGCACATCATTATCAGTAAAATACCCCCAAAACTGCTTTTCCAGACATTTTAGCCTGGAAATCTGCCTCCATCTGCAAACAAACCTGCTGCAAGGCTGGCTGATGAGCCCCTCACAGGCAGGATTTAAAAGCACAATAAATTAGAGCACAACAGCGCTCACTCAGGGAAATGCCTATCATGATACAACTTGTCCTTCCCAATGAAGCAGCACAAGCAAGAAGCACAAATTGGACAGGCAGTATCTCCTACCTCTGCTGTCCTCAGAGCCATTCTCCTCTGCCAGCAATCGCTCAAGGTGCTCCTGCAGGTTCTGGAACGTCAGGTGCTTCCTAGGGAATAAACACACAGCAGCTCTTACAAAAAACTTTGTCTTCAATATTTCAAAAGTTGCAGCCCAGACCAGTGTCCTATGCTGAGACATGAGCCAGGAAGTTCTGTCATTGATCTGTTTCATGTCATGAATCTAAGGAATTTGTTGCCCATTGTGTTGGGACAATGAATGAAGGACCAAACACAGCACAAACAAGCCAAGTAGTTAACAAAGAATCTTACAGTCTTCAGTCTGCTCAGGAGTGCTTTGTGGCAGTAAGAGAACTGTGGTACAAGGCAGCAAGAAACCAGCTGTGCTACCAATAACTATGGACACGACTTTGCTGCAGTCAGCATCATACAAACATGGCCTAAGTCAGGATTCGTTTTTTCCCCAAATTATTTTGCAATACAAAAGAAGAGAGGGGACCACAGCAGCAGCAGTAACAGTTCAGACAAAGGTCAGGCTAGTCCAGCATCCTCTCTCTGTGAAAACACCTAAAACCATTTTGTTTTCATACTGAAAATTCTCTCACGCATCCCCTTTGGGCCACTGTTCTAGAGAACTTACTGCCCTTCCTTGGTTCTCTCCTTTCAGGGATAGTTCACTTAGCTGATCCTTGCACAAGAGCCTCCTTTTACTGTGAGAACCACTAGTTGTTCCTACCCCTACTTCCCACTTCCAAAGCCATCTGGGAAACAACTTTTCATTTCTCCAGGACTAGGGATTTCCCTCTCACCCTAATGGTGAGAGACATTGTGAAAGCCTGATGGATGTGAAGATGCACAGAAGTGAAATCAAAGAATCACCTTTGGTTGGCATGAGAAGGGTGGCTTCAGCAAAGCTGCTTCATCAGCACTGGCATGAAGGAGGACTTGTGGAAGGAGAGTAGAAGAGCATGAGACAGGCAGAGAGATGTGTGCAGTGAGCTCCTCTATAAAGAATTCAGGCCTCTGAAGGCAAGATGTCATACCATAAAAGTTGCTCTCTTATGGCAAATGTTATTTCCAAGACCTCTTTGATTGCTACTGGGCTTTCTACCAAGTAGGCACGTCCAGGGAAAAAGGTTGGAAGGCAGGAAAAAAGAGAGACCAGTCCAACAAACTATCAGTTCTGTGCATTCAAGTCATTAATCACCAGACAAAGAAATCAGAAATATTGAAAACCAAAATGCTCAGACAGATGGAGTGTTCCAAGGCTTTCTGGCAGGAGAGCTTGTGGTAAAGTAACATGACCCACTTTGCCTCCCCCGCACCATCACCCCAGCTCACCAAGAGCCAGAGGGCCAAGAACTATTTATAGCAGCTCTGAGCTCACGTTGGAGCTGGCAGTCCTAAGTATAGCCTTGGAATGTGACCCCAGCCATGCTGCAGCAGCAGCCACAGGCCTGCCTCACTCTGCCACACTCCTACCTGCCCTGAACCTGCCTGACTTGCCTCTGGCAAAAGAGATGCAAGAGGAATTCTTTTCATCCAACACTACAAGTTTCTGGGATTAAAAGGTGAAGGAGAACTGAAAATAAATAGGAAAAAAGCAACTAAACAGGAATTTTGTGTTTCTCTTCCTTTGGTGACTCCTAATAAAAGTACCAGCAGTCCCACAGCCTGGAAAATGTATGGAATTGCATGGGTCAGTAACAGTCTTGCCTTTAGGTTACAGGGCACTATTTTTAATTCCTGCACCTGACACGTGTACATTTTGCACTTCCTTACAAGCAAAGGGGGAACAGGAACAATCAGGTGAATGCCTATTTATTTCAAAAATATTGCCTAGTGTGCTGGTATATGGGATTTTTCATGCAAAAAAGAATCCTTCCTTACAAGCCCTGCAGTTTGAAAAAGCCATTAAAAGAGCAGACTTCAGAGTTGTTTCTGTAACACGGAGCTGCTGTGTTTTTAACAAAGATCACTGTGTGGCACTGAAAGATCTTTCCTTTCACACAGTGCTGTTTATCTGGAGGTGGCATCACTTGCCACCTGGGCACTGAGAAGTCTGATACCTGTAAGCAGCTGCAGGCTGGTTCCCATCAGCACTGGTAAAGACTCGATGCAGGTAATCATTCAGCAGCCTGCTGTTCACAATCCCTTGGGAGAAACAGAAAGGAAATAAGCTTAGAGACTCTGGGGTAAACTCAAACATGAACTTCATGTACAAGCAAGAAATTGGCAACTATGGGTAAATTATGTTCATGTTTGCTGATCAACACAATGGAAAATGCAGCTTCAAGCATTCATCACCTTACTGTCCTCACTAGCAAAACCAGAGTCCAGCATTATTGGGTGCATCTACCCAAAAAAAGACTCTTTCCAGTTTGAGCTGCTCTGCCATAGCAACTGGGAGCCTATAAATTGCTCCACACAGGTGGAAGTGCATCCTCAGGAATCCTGCTGTGCTACTTCCTGCTGTGCTAAAGTAACTCCAAAAGCTGAAAGCAGGAATCCAATTTCATTAAAAAAAAAAAATTAACACTACTGCAATTCCTGATGTCCTATTCATATCCAGGATGTCTCTTAACCACATAAAAGATGCTGAGATGGAAAGGCTGCAGGAGCAGCTCACCTCATGTAACCCAGAACCCTCTTTAATGATGTGTGGCTCACCTTCACTAAACAACCCTTAGTGTCACACTGATGCAGCATTCCTTGTTTCTGAGTGCAACAGTGCCCTCAAATGCCAGATTTGTGGTCTCATAAGCACACTTGTGCTGGATTGGTGAAGCCAAGAAAAAAATCAGACTGCCTGGCAGGTAGCAGAATTTCCCAGAAAAGGATTCATTTGAGAATTTGACAAGCTGTTCACCCTGGAAGGGGAACTCCCTAAATCAGCTGGCAGGCAGGCAACAAAACATTCTCCAGCCTTATGAGGCAGGGCTGTGTGCTGAAGAAAAGGCTCTGTGATCTGAGTTTCTGGAGTCATTAGTACTGCAGGAATGTCCCATCCAAAATCTCATCTCACTTTGAGGATTTACTCAGTTTCAGCCCCCCTACACCTCACACTACCAAGGTAACTGCAACTGGAAGGTAGCTGATCTCAAGCAAGGCAAGGGATGCTCCCTGGATCCACAGAGCTCCTGTTCCCACAGGGCATGTACAGGACCCTACCTGTGACCTTGGACTTCTCTGGCTCAGTGCTCAGCCTGTAATTCTTCCTTGAGAAAGCAGTCCCAGCACCTCTCGACGTCATTCTTCACAGGCACCGCTTCCAGAGCAGACATAAGATGGGCAGACGCCTGGAACAAAACCTTCTGGGGAGGATGCTGCCTTTAGACTTCTCCCTTTCCTGGAGGTTGGTTTACCTGAATTAAACAACAGGGATAAGCCAAAAAATAGCCACAGTCCTTGCATGTCCTAATGACATTACACAAGAGCCCCAAACCAACTAACTGCCGACCCTGCTCTCAGCTCCACTGCTGTTCAACAGCTCAAAACCTTCCCAAAGCAGATGAACCATGAAGCCACACTCCAGACAGCCACACAAGCCCCACTCCAAACAAAGGCACAGGCACAACCAAGGCAGAAAAACAGGCAACCTTCACACCAAGCCTGGGCCAGAAGCACTGGGCCAGCACAGGGCAAAGCCACCAGCCTGCCAAACACCGCTGAGACTGGGAGCCGCACCGCCCTGCTGCTCGTGTCCTGACAAACACTTCTGCCTTCCTCTCCTGCTCTGTACTCTTTAGGACAGCAACATGAGCCTGGTTAATCTTCTGTTTAGCAGGTGTTTAGATTATTCCACTACTCAAAACAAAGAGAGAGGAAAAAGGAATGGGACAAATGCAGATGGACTGGACTACAATAGAATATCACTGACTACAAAGTGAAAGACCCAGTGACACGGGGACAAAAGCAGACAGAGGTAATATATACAATAGTGTTTACAAGTGAAAATCTACCATGAAACCACAGATTCAGGAACCTTCTAGAATCACTAGAATGCTATCAGAGCTGACATGTGCCAGGACAAAAAGAGTACATTCAAGTGGCTAGTTCCATCCAGCTTCCAAATGTTAGGCTATACCCCTCTCCTGCTTACAACTGCCCCAATAGCCAACCCTCACTGGAAGACTCTCCCTGGACATCCATCTGTCAAAGCACTTTATGACACACAGAGCAACAGGAAGATGCAACAGGAGCAAAGGCTGCAGGAATGAAATGCTTGGTGGCAATCTCATGCAGAGCAGAAACTAAGGGGAACTCAAGAAAAGTTAATGACTCTAGAAAAGGAGTGCCAAGTGACACAAGTGCCACAGCAACACAAAATCACATGAACTTCAGCTAGACTTGGGAAAGGGCTTCCTAAAACCCCTTTCCTCAGGACCACCCCAGCACCCAGCAGTGGAGCAACACTGCCTGGCCTCCCTCCTGCAGCACTGCTGAGCAAAATAGCGGGAGCAAAGCAAAAACCAGCCTGGATCAAAGGGCCTGAATGATGCGATGCGTCAGGAACTCAAAACAAGAGATAAAACAATAATGAGAAACTCATCTTTTACTACCAAAGCAGAGCAGACAGCTCAATGTGTACTATCCTAAAAGTACTCGACACATGACATGACTTCACCTCTGTCAGAACAAGTTAAAAACACCCGAGGGCAGTCAGGAGTGCCCATGGCTCTCCTAAAGGCAGCCACTCTGGTAAGCAGCGCTGCTGAAACAGCCTGAACGCCCAAGGCAGAGCACGCAGCCCCTCCACACTGGCACCACATGAGATGCAGTGCTGGCACTGCTGCTGTGCCAGGGTGTTTGCTCAGCTGGAGCAGATGTTGCTTTCAACAGGTCTGGGAAAGGGCAGAGCAGAGGGATACACACACATCTGCCCCATGTGCGATTCACAGAAGCAAAGACTCTGAGCCTGGCCCTGGGCTGAACTCCCTTCTCTCGGCAAGAGCAAGCGGCTTCCAGCAGCAGGGCAGAATACACAGCACAGGAGCAGCCAGAGCTGAGGTGGAGGCGACTGGAGGCAGGTGAGGAGGCCGAGAAGCCAGGCCGGTCAACACAACTTTGTCTGGCAGCTGCCGGCCGAGCCCTGAGACTCGCAGCAGGCAAAGGGAAACAGCAGAGCCCGGCACGGACCACAGAACTGCCCTGCCCTCATCCCAGCCGTGGGTCCCCGTGGCACCCCAACCCGCCGGCACCCCAGCCCACAACCACCGGGCAGCACTGCCATGCTCATACCCAGCAACCTGCCCCAAAGCCGGACTCACCCCGCAGCCCAGCGGCGCCCCGTAACCCAGAGCCAGCCCCTAAAGCGGGCGGCACTGCCGGCAGCCACAGACACCCCCAAACCCGGAAGGACTCTCCAAGCCCACAAACACCCCAAAGCCGAGAACCCCCTACACCTGCCTACAACCCGTGAGGCGCGGCGGCCACCCCCCGATCGAGCGCCTCCCGCACAGCCGGACGACACTCCCTGAGCTGGCCGTGGCCCGAGCCCCCCGCGGCCGGGGGGAGCCCCCGCGCTGCCGGCACCGGGCCCCGCGGCCGCCGCACTCACCGCCGGCCCGGCCGCGCCGCCGCCGCTACGGCGACCCGCGAGGGCCATGGCGGGCGGGCGGGACGCGTTGCCGGGAGACGGGCGGGACTCTGTCCGCGCTCGGGCAGGGCCGGGCCGCGGCGCCCTGCCCCGGGGAAGGACCGGCGGCAGAGGCCCCCCGGTGCTTGCGTGAACTTCTCTGGAGGAAACCGAGCAGGGTCGGGGCCGCCGAGACGCGAGACTCTCGGCATGGAGGTGGGCAAGCGGACAAGGCCAGCGCGCACGAGGGAGGCCAGGGCAGGCGCTGCCCACACCCAGGGAGACAACGACCCTCTAGGCCAGACCCGCACCTGCCCTCGGAGAGTGAGCAGGAGGAAGGAGCCGACACATGAGCGTGGGGCCTCTCAGTGCGCTTTATTGTGCCTGTGGAGTGGGATCAGTGTACTGGGGGCACAGCAGGTCCTGTGGCAGTGTCCAGGCTGGCTGTGGGGATTCTGGGTCCAGCATTGCAAATGGGAGCAGTCTCGGATCCACAAGGGCCCAGGGAGCATGGACTGGAGCATCTGACACTTTCAAGATAAAAAGATAGAGTCACAGAATGGTTTGGGATGTAAAGAACCTGAAAAATAATCTAATTCTACCTCCTTGCCATGGGCAAGGACACCTCCCACGAGACCAGGTTGCTCCAAACCCCATCCAGTCTGGCCTTGAACACTTCCAGGGATGGAGAAGTCACAGCTTCTCTGGGCAAATTGTGCCAGGGCCTCACCACCCTCGCAGCTCGCTAGCACCCAACTCCAGCAGCCCCAGCACCACCAGCCAGCTACCATCAGGGTCCTCTTGTGTCTCCCCAGATCCAGAAAATACCAGAAAATGCCAGACACTCCAATACCTCTGGGCCCATGTGGATCCAAGACTGCTCCAGCCTGCAGCATTGGCCCAGAATCCCCACAGGCAGCCCAGATGCTGCTGCAGGACCTGCCGTGCACTATGCCCCAGTTCTGGCCCCGACCCCACTTCACCAGCACAATAAAGTGCACTGGGAGGCTCTCTCAGGCCTGACAAAAGTATCTGGCCAAAGGACCACTGGGAACAAAATGCTCTGTGTCCTGAAGTTTGACCTTGTGCGGCTTCTCCTTGCTATTAAACCCAGGCCTCTCACAGGAGACTCATTTAAATGTAAAGGTTTCTGCCTGAGAAACAATAACTTTGCAGTCTTTCACTCTCCTAAAGTATGGGGAAATCACAACACTACACAATTCAGTCACTCTTTCTGTCTTAACACCAGACCCTGGGGCACAGTGGAGATGTAGACTTGCTGAACTTCTGGAAAGCAACAGAATTTCTCCACTTCTGTCAATGTTTACTTGTGTGCAAATATGACAAGAATCTACTTGATGCAGTTCTTGAGCTCACATACAACCTTCAGGTCAACAATCCACAATTCACACATGTATTTGGTTATAGGATTGGTGGAGCTCAAGAAATAGCCTTTTCCAAGAAACCACCTTGGGAAAGCTGTTGAACTTGGCAGATCTTCCTCCTAGTCATGAGGCTGGACCTACCCAATACTTTGGCGTACACTGCACTGTTATCTAAGACATGGTCAAGAAACTGTCCTGGCTCTTCAACTGGATCCAGACAGACTGAAGAATTTACCTGAAATAAACAAAGGATTCTGTGTGGAAAGGCCTCTGCCAGCCTCTGGATTGCTGACCATTTACCTCTGCCAGTGCTCCCAAGACATCTCCTAATACACCTGAGCTTCCTCTCCTGTGAGTGAGAGATTCTGCAGTATGCTAGGAAGCAGGTAGGGTAGGGGAGACTGAAACCTCTCTTTGAGACACCTTCTGAAAGGCCTGTGAAGATGTCTTGTGAAGGAAAAAAGGCAACCAGAGGCAAGTATAGAGCAGAGGCCATTTACCCTCAGAAACTTACTGAGAAGGGGGCTGCTTCATCAATCCTGGTGTTCTTTAGTAACAGTGCTTTAGCACAGGTTTTGATCCAGAGGCAGGAGCAGTCCCTAGGGGAAGGCAGACCAGGCTATGGGCTCAGGTGGAGTGCCCAGGCAGCCAGAAGGTTTCCTCAGCCAGCATCAGAGTCCACTAGGAACCTGCCTGGACAACAACCAGACAATGGCTCAGGTACAACCAGAATAGGGAAAAGGGATGTGAAATCCAGCCTTGAAGAATACAGATCTGAAATGCAATTCAGGATCAGGATAGAAACCTGAACTTCCCAGAAGTCCTACAATACCAGGTGTGTGATACTGCTGGGAGTGACTGCTTCCTTCAGCTCCTGCCTTTACAGTGTTCCCAGAGAATCTTTTACCAGCCACCTTCCAAGCCAAACTCTGGTGCTTGGGATTTTCTCACCAGTCTTTCTGTATTTTGCTTGGCCTTCCAAGGCTGGGGCATGACATAACTCCATTAGCTAGATGCTGACAGAAGTGATTAATTCAGGGAACAAGCACCTTGGCAAGCTTGGATGTGGCACTTGGTGTCATGGTCTTGTTATAAAGGGAACACACTCCCGGAGCTAAAGTGATTTCAGCTTTTGTTATAAGGCCTAAAGCTTGGAGGGTCGACCAGGAGCATTCCTGATGAGTGAGGATGCTGCAGAGCCAGTGCTGGATCTTCCTTTCTTGAGCAGAGATGTTCCTTATGCTCCAGGTGGAGGAGCACGCAATCCCACTGGTTCGGATGCCCCCTTTTTATCCTGTTTTTTGTTCCTTTGGACTGGTTTCTGTTGGGATCCTTCATTTGCATGAAGGTTTAAGGTGCTTGATTGGGCCCATTCCAGTTTTGTCCCGGCTGGCTCGTTTTGCTTGGGGGGTGATGCACTTTACTTAGGTGTAATACGGTACGGTCAGTACCGTATTTCTTATAACTACCCTTTAACTGCTTTTACAATATAATAACCAAACTTTTTAACAGTACAAGCTTAGCAATTATGAACTATTTTACAACAGTTTCTAACCTATTTTTGACAGTCTGGTTGACATGGTGGTGATCAGTCACAGGCTGGACTCGATGATCTTCAGAGGTCTTTTCCACCCTAAATGATTCTGTGATACTGCGGTGAGGTGTCCCCTCAGGGAGAAAGAACCCTTCAGTTGGTACTGCAGCAACCGCGCTGGGGAACGGGAGCCGCAGCCGGGGATCGGGGTGTGGGGAACTGAGATCGGGGGTCGAGGACCGCCTCAGAGCTCTCCCGGGCCGAGGCCGGGCCGGGGCCGGGCCGGGCCAGGGCCGCCCCGCCCCGTCCCGCCCCGTCTCGCCCGCTGCCTCCGCCGCTTCCCGCGGGCTGTCCGCTCCCTGCACCTCCCGGGGCGCAGCCGCCCTCCCGCCGCGGTGTCGGGGCGTGCTCGCCCTCTGCTTCCTCCTCCTCCTCCTCCTCCTCCTCCTGCTGCTGCCGGCGGCCGGTGAGCGCGGTAACGTGCGGGAGCGGCGAGCCCCGGTGCTCGGGGGGGTTTGGGGGCTCCGGTGTCGCTTTCGGAAGCGGTGATCACAGCCCCCGGCGTGGGGAGCCCCAGGCTGCGAGCTCAGCCCCCTCAGCTCTGCCGCCCGTGCCGGGGCGGGGACTGAGGAACGCGTGGTTCTGGGAGCTGAGGAACCGTGTTTTTGGGGGCAGTGGAACCGTGTTTTTGGGGGCAGTGGAACCGTGTTTTGGGAGCTGTGGAACCGTGTTTTTGGGGGCAGTGGAACCCTGGTTTTGGGAGCTGTGGAACCGTGTTTTGGGGGGCTGACGAACGCGTGGTGTTGGGGGCACGTGGTCCCGGCGGCGGCGGGAGGTGCCCACACGCGCTCAGCTGTGTTGGCGCGCATTTGGGTTCGCCGAGGGAAAAGTTCTGCTGAGGGAAAAGTTCTGCTGAAGTTCGGTGGGTTTGTGTTGAGCCGTGGTGTCGGCTAGCAGCGGCCTGATGATAGGGCCTGCTGGTAACTACGGTGAGGTGATGATGTACTAAAGTGGCTGCGGTTAATTCTTAAAGCATCCAATCAAAAACCTTCACCTTTTCACCCCAGACACGGTAAATTCTACCCTTTTACTGGAAGATAATAGAAACACTGAAGTGCTCAGTGGTGATATCATGTAGAAAGCGTACTTACGTAAGCTTGTTTGATGATTGTGTTGATACATCAAATGCTATTATTGATAATCGGGTTTTTTTTCAGCAGCCCCATCTGTTGCTAATTTGTTATTGTGCTTAGAGGATGGACCGTGCGGTCTTCCCCAACTTTGTCGTCAGAGCGGATGTGATCACAGAACTTAGTTGTGAGGTCTCAGAGAAGGAGAAGCACTCTTTGTATTTTATATATCAGTGGTATCACTTGATCAGAGAGATCAAATTCTGCACAAACCCGTGCAGAAAAGTTGCTTGTGATATGCAAGAAGACATTTGGCTAGATCAGAGTAATCCAGGATCACAGTTTGTTCGGGGGCTGAGCTGAAATCATTGTGGCTGACATGCTCAGAGTTTTATCTGTAAGTACTTCAAGGTAGGAGCACCAGAAAAAGGATTCTTTAAGCTGACTCACCACGAAGGTCTATAGCTGTAACTGTATGCTAGCTGCTCTTGAATAAATAGGGGTGGAAGTTAGTACTTATTGCAGTGATTGAGGAGTGGGAGGGAAGAGTCTGGCAGCTGTGCTCTTGGGATGGAACTTGGTCAGTCTTTAAAGGTTTTGTGCGGTACTCATGGTGTGAAATCATCACGCTGATGTCCTGCGGGATAGGAGGAACCCCTCAGTAACCGGGTTCGGACTGTACCCATTCTCAGATGATTCAAATAATCAAACCATCAGAAGACCGACTGGGGGGAAAAGTGCCATCAGTTGATGAGCTGGAGAATTCAGTCAGTTAAGGAAGAATCTCTTGGATGCCACAGCTGATGGAAGAAGAGAGGAACAAAGCGGAGGCACCAAATTCTTCTTTGGTGTGCTGGGCCCTTGTTGGCTCAGCTCAGCCACCTGAGAACTGGCCTAGGCCTTTGGTTTTCCTTGCTATTTTATTGTGCAGCAGTACTACAATTGTGAGATGAAGGGAGGAATTTTGTTGGCTGCCTTGTGTAATTTCACAAAGTATTTTGGAATTGATTTGGCTGCCTTGTGTACTTTCACAAAGTATTTTGGAATTGATTTAGCTACCTGTCATTTTCTTGTTAGGGGTAGAGGAAGGAGGGAGGAGTCAGGTGGCATTAGATGTCTGCAGAAGAAAAATTTGATCGACCAAGTGTAAGCATGTATATAAAAAGTTGTAAAAAGTACTGTGCTATGGGTACAGAAGTTCCTCTTTGTTTCTATTTAATGACCCTCCATATTTAAACCCTTAGAAGATTTTTGTTTTCCTTTTTATTGTTGGCTGTGATGCCTAAATATTTTTAACTTTTATATATATTTATATGTATTTGTAACGTTGTAGGCTGTTCATACAAAGTTCTAACTTGTAGTACTTTTCCTGTACTCCTTCATAGTATACCAAACCCTTACTAATACATTCTTGAAATTCTGTTTAGTCTTGCCTTTAGTCTAGCAAGGACACTTTGTTTTGCAGCTTGTATTGTAGACACAGTAAAGTGTCGGGCAAAAAAAAACTGGGGGGAGGCTCTAATGGGGCAGAACCCAGGTAATAGGAAATTACCTAACCAGTTGCTCTTCTTACTGGACAATATTTGTAGGTATACTAATCGACCTTAGGAAAACTGTAGAAAAATTGTAGAAATACTGTATTGTATGTGTACATCACCATATTGTGCACCATTAAGGCTGTCAATTAAAGACTTGCATTTGTATTATTTTAACACTGTTTGGAAAAGTTTTGTGTTTTATTCCAGGCAACAGTATTTAGGTATTTCTTGATGCTAGAGGGTGAAGACTGAATTTTCAGATGTTAAAGTCAGTTTAAATATTGTCTTTGCCTCTTTTTGTTTGCTTTCTCTTAACAACTATACCTGAAGGATTTCGAGTTTTTTGGATGGAGTGTGGTTTAGGAGCAAGATATCAGGCTATGTCTTGATAGGAAGGAAAATGATGAATAGAAACCAGCTGACTTCAGCATTTGTCACTGAAAAACGAAGTGATGCCCTTCTTGGGAAATGACTTTGCTTAAGCTTTGGGAAGTATTTTTTTGTGGCAGTCAAAAGCTTTTAATAAGCCATTCTTATGGAGCAGTTACTCAGGCTTGGGAGGGCAAGGACAGAGAAAACAGCCAGTCTCTTAAGGAATGTGTCATCCTGAATGCAGTTCTGAAAAGTGTGGGATGTTCCCTAAGGGAACCATCCTGGTACACGAATATCCCCATTGATTACCACTGGAGCTGCACCAGGTGATGCTTGCAGTGGGAATGCTGCTGGACTGATTTTAGCTCTAAGAATCTGTTGTATGATATCTCTGTTTGCTGCAGTGGATTACCAGGATTAGGATTTTCTGTGAACAAAGCAACAGGTACAAACAACCAAGTCACAGGGAAATCCAAACCTACAGTGAGTGCAGTGGTGTTGCATCTTTTCCATCGAGTCAAATCTCTAGGAAAATTGAACATTTTATTCTAACTGATTTTCAGGCCTTTTGATATTTTTAACCTTTTTGGCAACTCATGTTGCTCTTTAAGTCTTTACAATAATTTGGTAGCTACTATCAGATACAGTGAAGAAAGTAACACCAGCATCTCATATTTTCATGCAGTTTGGTGCTTATGTCTGAACATTTGGATAGAGGTGCTTAATGAAGATGAGCTGCTCTGTGTGTCTGAAGTAAGTATTTGCCTCTGCTATACACAAAATGAAATACTTGGTTTGTAAGACTTGACCCAAGTACTTTCAGCATATTTAAGTGTTAACTTAGGTGATCTGGTCGGGATGAGGAAAAGACATTATATGATTATTCCTTTACTTACTAACTATTGGTTTGTAACTCTTCTCAGTTCTGGGTGAGGATTGTCAAGCATATAGTGGTTATTTTGGTGAGGTATAACTTGCACAATCCTGTTCTGATTTCTGCTGTGGATCTTGTCTGGATTGATACTGCTGCTCTAATGCATTCCTAAAATTCGATGAACAAAAATTCCAGTGAAATCAGCTTAATGAAAGTTATTGAGGCAAATTGAATGTAAACAACACATTGCAATTCTGTCATCAAATGACAAAAAACCCACACTGTTTAATGGTTAAATCTCCTAAAGGACCTTTCTCTTCTAGATCTCTATCAGGATCTATCGGGGATCAACATTAATGCTTGTTTCTTACCTGTAGAAAGGGAACAATGAGCTGGATAAATTAATGCATGAACTGATGTGTGTTTTCTTGATAATTTTCAAATGCTTACACTCTGTTTAATTTTTCTGAAGGTCTCCTGATGCAGAAGACCCTCTGGAAACTGTAAAGAAGCTCGCCGAGGAAATTAGGAAAAGTGCATCCGACAACTGGTTGGGATGAAGCTTTAACATGATTTTGTTTTACCTTTGTGGGAGGGCTTCAAGGCCTGATACAATATGCATTGATACTTGTTAAAATGATTGTTGTGTCAGTTTTACTATATCATGTGGAAAATCCTTGTTATTGAAAGCTTAACTTCACACTTTAGGATGCTCAAGGACACCAGAAAGGTACCACTGGTACCTGCTCCAGATGGAGAATGTTACCAGGTGAAAAGCATCCCAAAGGAGCAGAGAGGACACACTCTAAAACCACCTATTGTGGAGTTATTACTGTAGTCACAGAGTGGATAATGTGGAAAATTCCAGGCTTGCTGTGGAGACTGAATGAGGCTGGTTGAGCTCACACTTGAGCTGAGCCACTTGCTTATCTTGCAGCTGGCTCAGGCAGGGCTTAACCACTGCAGGATGTCTGGGGTGAAACGCTGGCCTGAGCTCAATGTTGTCTCTGTGAAGCACAGAAGAGCAGCCACATCCCTGCAGGGAAAGGGAGCATCACTCCCCTTTACCCAGGCAAAGAGGACTTGTTCAAAGTACAGAGCTGCTCCTTGCAGGCCACGATATGAGAGTTGTAGTGTGGGAGCAAAGACTGTCAGAGATCCTTTAGCCAGGTGGAGGACACTGTGACACTGAAATGTCACACTTCTGTTCTCCCTTTGGTTCAGTTTGACTGAAGGTAACAGAAACCCTCATAAAATTGGTGTTTGGTTTTCTCCATGTAGAGGATGAGAATATGGCCCCACTTGGTGGACAAATTGCTGTGCTTGCTCCTTTCTCCTCCCCAAAGCGGGGATGCCTGTCAGAGCATACCTGGGTGAAACTAAGCTTAGTTAATGGAGAAGGTGAGCTTACTAAAAAGCTGTATTTGTTGATTTTTGTTGTTAATCACTGACTACTTTAGCTACTTGGGGCTAATGCAGTAAACGCATTTATCTACAGCTGCTCCAAATCTATGTATGGTCTATTTGGTTTTGGATTTTGCAAAACCGCCTTGGAACAGTGCTGTCAGGCTATTGTCAAATCCATACTTTTAGCACCACAGGCAACAAAAAGAATCTCCTTTTAGTGTACATTTCCTTGTTCCATAAGCACTTGAAACTTGGCTAGGTAACTTTAATAAGTAATAAATTCCATTTTTTTGAGATGAACTCTCTTGTTACAGGATCTCTGACTCGGACATGTTTCAGGATCCTGATTTAGACTTTGGCCCCAGGTAAGCCATGCAAGCTTTTAAAATGGGATTTGTGTAGAGGTTCTTCATTGTGTAATCAGGACATGTGGACCTGGCAGTGCTGGGTTAACAGTTGGACCCAGTGATCTTAATGACCTTTTCCAGCCTAAACAATTCCATGATTCTGTGCGGCTAGAATACAAAAATAGAAATACTAATTTGTGTCTTAAATGTGTGGAGCACTCAAAATCTGTGTGTGTGTTGGAAGAAGAAGAGACATGAGGACAAAGCTGGATGTTGCTATTTAGACCATAACAGTCTCTTTATATAATAACCTGCTTCCTCCCTGCTGAACAGGAGGTTGAAGCATTAGCACAGAGTCACAGAACAGCTGGGCTTGGAAGGGACCTCTGGAGATCCAGTGCAACCCTCCTGCCAAGGCAGGGTCACCTGGAGCAGGTGACACAGGAATGTGTCCAGGTGTGACTTGAATGTCTCCAGAGGGGAGACCCCACTCACTCCCTGGGAAGCCTCTTCCAGTACTCTGCCATTCTTAACATAAAAAAAGTTTTTCACAATTAGGTGGAACATCCTCTGGTTTAGTTTATTTCTCTGTGCTTTGTACTCTTAGAAAATCCACAGTGGCTCTGGAAGAAAATCTGCTTTTGTTTGAGGTATCTCCTTGGTGTTGTAGCATCTTTTGCAGTTAGTTTCTATCAATATTTCTCCATCTCTTTCAATCTCGGGAAGAAGTAAATTCCTTTAAACCTATATTGGTGATGACAGGAGTCCTGCTGTAAAAATGTATCAGTTTTTCACAGTGCAGAAGATGATGAAGAGAGGGCAGGGATTAATCACAGAATGGATGTTAAGGATGATCTGTTCCCAGCCTCCCCCTTACACATGTCCCACTTATTGAAGGCCTATCCAGCCTGGCCTTGAACACTGCCAGGATTGGGGCATCCACAGCTTCCATTAGCAACCTGTTCTAGTGCATCACTACCCTCATAGTAAAAACTTTCTTCCTAATAGCCAGCCTAAATTTCCCCTCTTTCAATCTGTACCCATTCCTCCCTGTCCTGTCACTCCAGTTCCTGACAAAGAGCCCCTCTCCGGTTCCCTGTAGCTCCTTCAGACCCTGGAAAGTGCTGGGGGTGTCCACACAACCTTCTCTTCTCCAGGCTGAACAGCCCCAGCTCTCCCAGCCTGTCTCCTTAGGGGAGGTGCTGCAGCCCTCTTATCAACACTTCTGGATTCCCTCCAACACTTCCTGTGCTTGCTGTGCCGGGGAGCCCGGACAGTATCGCGGAGCTCTGGCTGCTGGATGGCTCCGCGCGGCTTTGGGCGGTCGGGATCGCGGCGGCGGCGGCGCCGGGGCTCCCCTTTAAGGGGCGGTGCGGGCGCCGTGACGTGCGCGGGGCCGGGCGGCGGGCGCGGGGCGAGCGGCGGCGGCGAGCATGGGGTAAGCGGCGGGGCTCGGGGGGCTCGGGACGGGACCCGACAGCTGCACGGGGAGCCCGCCCGGCCTTCCCGGCACCTCCGGGCTCGGTACCGGCTGCCAGCGGGGCCGTGCGGGCGGCGGGCGGGGGTCGGGGCCGCGCTGTATTAGTCCGGGCACATCTTCACCGGGGGAGGAAGGAGCCGCGCTAAAGGCGATATGGGCACGGGCATGGTGGTGTGAATGGGCTACAGGGATGTCTTGGAGCCTTGGTCTCTTCGACGAGGAGGTGGATTTAATGTAACAAATATTTTGGAGGAGGGATGCCCCTTCTCAGCCAGGCTGATCTTCTGTCTTCAGATGTGTGGTTCCAGTACAGCCTTATCTTGAAGTCAGCTTGCTCTTTGTAAATGACAGAAAAAAACATTTAGGAAGGAGCAGTTAAATTGTTTTAGTTATCTTTGTTTTCAGCTGTGGAATGTTTTAAAAGAGACCTGTGGATGTCTCAGACCTTAAGAAGAGACATTTCTTCTTCCTTCTCTTTTCCTTTTCAATTACATTTCAGCTTTGAAAAATTAGTGTTGAGCAAAGGCCTAGACCTGACATCAAACTTAGCTTCTTGCTACGTAATTTTATTAGAAAGATGGTAATTACTCACAGGAATACTGTCCTTGAAAAGCCACCTGGATATGACTGGAGGAAAACCACACCTCAAAACTTTCCAAAATGACTTATGACTGAGCTGTCCCATTTAGGGTGTTTCAACACTGGGAATTGCAGTGAGTGGTACTGTCTGTGACTACAGCCAGTGGGACACCAAGTAGGTTTTTGTTTGGTTACAGACAGTGCCAGGGATTTGGTGTTGTGTATGTTGAGGTTTCTGTGCTTTTTTAACCAAGTAGTAAGCTGAATTCCTTCTGGAAGAGTTGTCTTGCTTCCTTGCCTGCAAGGTATACTCCACCCTCTCTCTCTGTGCCAATTTCTTTTAAAAGGCAGGTTTTGCCTTGTTTCTTGATGACTACATTAGTTTAATTCTTCACTGTGTAGAGAGAAGGGCTGATGTCAGAATATTTCTTTGTATCTCCAACAAGACAAGCGTTCTCTTTGAACAGTTTGTAACATGACAGGAAGCAATAAGGGCAACTTCCTTTAGTGCCCTGTTCTTTCTTAGGAGTTACAAATACTACCTTTGACACTGCCCTTGAGAAGGAGGTGATGATTTCCTGGCATTATGGGTCACAGAGTGTGTAGTTCCCCATTCTTGCATCAGGCTGATTTCTAGATTGAGTTGCCACCCTGGCACACTGCTCACAAATCCTGTCTTGTCAAGAGAACTTCCCCTTTCTGAGAGTGAGTTACAGACTACCTGTGGACTTGCCACTGGAGACTCTGTGGTCTGGGTGTTTCTCCTCTCTGCTTGGAAACCCTGCCACAATTACACCCTAATTCTAAGGACAGGGTTAGGGAAGGGCTACTGGTGGAGTGTTTGTTTGTTCTTTGTCGTCTGGCCCAGCTGAGCAATTTCTAGTTTGTTTGTACTTTTGCTTTTTTGCTGCATTTATTCTGAGGTTTTCTGCAGAAGTGCAAGCAAAGCACCAGTTTTCAATAGGTTTCTTTTCAGTATCATCCTTTGATATTAATGTCTTTCCATATTCATACTGAGTATCAGGTGCTGTTGAGGCAGGTGTGCATTTTGGGCAATCCTTTGAAGTGTATTTCACATTGCAAGTGGTCCATATGCTATAATCTTTGGACATTTTAAAGACAATGAATTACAGTCCATTGGAGTGTGTTAATAATGCACTTCTAAGTACTTGAAAGCATTTTGCTTCCCAGAATGCTGCATTTGGAAGCAAATGTAAGCATTCTAGGAAAAGTATAAAAGTCAGGATTAACTCAGATTCAGGCCTTTTATTTTGTTGATCAGTCCTTGAACGTCGTGTGGAGCTTTTAGATCAGGGTGTAGGCATAGGTTTCATAGTGCTGAACTTGATACATTTGTCACCATTTTTTATTGACCGTAAGTGATTTCTCCAATTTCTGCTGCTAGTGAATGTGTTGTGACAAAGGTTTACTACTGGAAGATGTTTCAGGATTTTTTTTCCCATTTTAATTGTATTACTGAGTTTTCCCCTCCTTTACTCTGGTTTCAAAGATGGATTGTGAGTAGTAAGGTTAATTTAGTTGGTTTCCCCTTTTCATTCTGCTGTACATAGTTTTCTTATTTTAAGAAACTGCAAAAAGCAGAGCACTGATTCACCAGGTCTTGTTATTATTTTCATTGGTAGTGTGATTACTTAGCCTTGGTATGCCAATTTTCCAATAGTGACCCTTACTGGAAAAGGAAATTAGATGACTCATATCCACAATTCAACTAATTGTGAAGTATTTGAGTGTTTAAGGAGGTCGAGCAATTCAGAACATCTGTATCAGTTACAGAAGAAAATAATGTCGTTGGGGCAGCTGATAGTGGGCTTTCTAATTGGAAACAAAACTTGTCATTGTCTGTGCACACGGTTAATTTGTTTCTCTTTCTGAGTGAATTTCTGCCTGTAATTTAGAGCAGATTGTGTAACAGGTACAGTAATGCCTGAGGCAAGGCTGTTCCTCCTTATGAGAAGGGGAAGGCAGAATGTCCCATTTTCCTGGGAAGCTTTGGCCAGCAGAGACAGACCAGCCTTGTTGGATGGGGATGTGCTCATTTGGGGTTTGATCCATGCTGTCTTGTGGCTTCCTTGTCCTTTTGTGATACAGAGAAAATCCATGCCGGGTTGCAATGTGGCATCTACAAGAGGCTGCTACAGGCTAACCTGGCAAAACCAGCATATTTGTAACAGTGAAAGATATGATTATCCTGGTTTTCTTTGTCTGGTTTAGATGTTTTCAAGCCCATATTTTCTCCACAGACAAGGTCAAAAATGATATTGAACTATGCCGTGTTTCTTCTCCCCTGCTATCACTATCAGGGACTCCACTTTACACTTTCTGGTATATTTGGATACTCCAGGATCTGTAATAAGTTGCCAGTGGTAAGAAAGGTAAATAATGAAGATAATTACAGAACCACAGAATTGTTAGGGTTGGAAGGAAAAAATCCTTTGGAGATCATCTAGTCCAACCCCCCCCAAGGCAGGGTCACTTGGAGCAGGATACACAGAAATGTGTCCAGGTGGGTGTGGAATGTTTCCAGAGGGAAGACTCCATGAAAATTGGAAAAAAGCTTGTAGAAATATAAGCAGTCTCTGTTTAATAAGCAGAGTATTTCTTTTCCAGTGCTGATCCTTGATATTTTCGGTAATAAATGAGTTAAACTGCATCCAGCCTGTTCTGTGAGGCTCGTGTTCAAGCACAGGCTAATCTCACCAAGGACTGTAAGCTTCTTGCCTGGAAACAACTGAGACTTGGATTTTAAACTACTTAAAGAAATGTTTTATGCTTTTTACTAGCCTGAAGAGTAAACATCAGCTTGCACAATTAGCAGTGGTAACTTGCATTGCAGAGCATTTGGTTTTGTGTTCACTGGGTTCTTGGTGAAGAAGCAGCTTGAGGGTGGCAGAGGGTTCTGAGCTGTGGTCTCTGCTGCTGTAGGCACTTTAGGTTTCGTTTCCTCAGAAACCAGGCAGGAAGGAGAGGCTGAAAAATGCTGCCCTGGTGGAAGAGGCAGATGTGCATGGCTGGGTTAGTGTGCCCTGCTAACCACAGAGGGCTGTGTGACAGCAGCAGCCTGAGCACACAACAACACAGCAAGATTGATCACTTGGATGCTGCTCAGGAGTTCATTTTCCTGGGGCTTTGTGCTTCATTGGCTGTAGCTACCTAGCAGGCTAGAGTGTTCCCTCTGCCTCTGGGCTTTCCTGTGCCTCTGTGTAACTCTGAAAACAGTAAATTTTTAACATGCAAGCTGGCTCTGGAGAGAGCTTGTGGAAGAGGTTGCAGGTAGGGTAGCCCTTAGAGAAGGATCCTATAGCCCAAGAAACAGAATCCTTTAAAAACATGTTTAAAAGACCATGATGGCCATTTATTAGGATCTGTAAAATTTTGAGCATTTCGAGCACCAGCTCTGCTTTTTCATATACTGCCATAAAAAAGCCATGGCCTGAGGTGTAGCTGGATATATTTGCCACAGATTGTGTTTGTAGATGTATTATGGGAGGAGAATACCCTCCAATTGCCCAGCCTTTTAAAACTGCAGCTGTAGGGTCTTCTGTGAAATAAACAAATTGGTTTAATTTCAGGAAATTTCCAAGTGTGTAGAGATTGGCCTTTTGACAAAATCTTTGTATTCAAAACATTTTATGTCGTTTATTTTTTATGTGATAACCTCTGTTTTTATTAGCATGATCTCTGGCTCTCAATTCCACTGAGAGGTAAACTTAAAAACCTCTTCTTTTTTTTTTTAGGGTGTGAAAGGCACTAGTCATCAGAGTCACTTTTGTGACTCTTTTTGATGAAGATCTCATTAATAATCAATGCCATTTAAAAGAAGTAGTGGTTGGTTGGTTCTTGTTTTCTACAGTGTTGGATTTTCCTTGATGATCCTTGTTGTGCTGGGTGACTAATATTCCAGAAGAGAAGGGGAATGTGGGCCAAGATGTCACTTAACAGTAGTACAGGATAATTAATTGATGTAATTCAAACTTTGCTCCTGCCTGAACACAGGATTTGGAAATTTTATATATGTGATGATACATGAGTAATGTGGGTAAAGAAAAAGGTGTGTTTTCTATAAAAGCTGGGTTATGAGGCAGGCAAAGCAGGTGGGTGTAACCCAGTCCAAACTTCCTTTTACTGCAGTTCCAGTGTGTTTGGCAAGTCATACTCCAGATTTCAATTTGCCAGGGAAAAAAATACTTTAACTCTTTGGCCAAGTTACTTTCTAATTAGTTGTTTAAATCTGCTTCTAGAATTAGTGTGATACTAGCAATAACAAATTCATAATATTGCAGTTTTTGTGGGGAAATTTTTTGTAGCACTTAATTGTTTTTTGTTTGGTTTGGTTTTTTTTTTCAGTTAAACTTGCTCTGCTAATTCAGTTAACTATCTAAGAAAAATCCTTCCTATTGCCAAATTTGAATTTGGGTGTGGGGGTAACATCCTGTGTCCTTGAAGTGGGTGGTAGGAAGGGAACTGACTCATGTTGTTTGCCTTAAATGTCTGTAATCATTCTACATTCTCTTTTTGCCACTAAAGGAACATTAGAAATTTATTTCCCACCTGCAGAAGCAAATGCCTTTAATTCCGTTTAAGGACAATTTGTATGCTGAGTCCAGTGGACTGAAAATTATCTGGGGGCCTGCCTGAAGCTGCAGTGTTAATTCTTGCACTGCTGATGAAAGACTTCAGTCCCTCTGAATGCAGCCTTGACTTTTCCCCTTGTTATGTGCATATTTCAATGCATCAGTTACTTACAGCAATTACTCTCTGTTTTCTACAAAGTGTACAATAATAGATTTCCTGGCAAACTTCACCAGAAAATTGTATTTTTAGTATGTATTACAAAGGGATTTATATACATAGACATATTTAGTACAAGTGCACTCTTTAAGGACCAAGAAAAGATGCTTGTATACATATTCCATAATAACCTGTTGGATCAGGGTGTCATATGTCTGAGTAAGACCACAAACTGCAGGAAGTTTCCTCCCTGCCACTTTCTCATAAAGGCTGCTTAAGAACACGTTGTGCTAAACATGTTATTTTAAAAAAATGGAGAATTAAAAAAAAATAATGTAAATATAATATTAAAAATAGTAGTTAGCTTAATTCCAATAGGTCTTTGTGTATAAAATTGAAGTTTATTATTTTGGACTTAAAGTAGTCCACATCACATTCCTATTTGCACAAACAGCTGAAGGCTCCATTCAGCACATATTTAGCAAACTTCTTCCTGTAAGATTCTTGCCTTCTTTTTTCCTGTAGCACTCTGGCAGTTGCTGAGTTTCTTGCTTCCCATGGCATTATTGTTGTTTTAGCTCGTTTCTCACGGCAGAGCTGGGTCCCTGGGCTGTGCTCAGCTGTGGGCTCTGGGGATGCAGCTCAGGGCTGTTTATACTGCAGGTAAACAAAGGGGTTGTTTTGCTGGAGCTCCCCTTGCAAACTCCTTTTGGGACTACCCAGAAAGAATTATGGAAAGTAGTGCTGAGTTTTAAGGGTTTTCATTTAATCTGTGTCCCTGCTAGAGCAGTTTGCAGTCAATGATGGCTTGAGCTCTGGTGCTGCTCTGAGGGGTTAGGCAAATTAAAGTGAAACCCTTCTGACATTAAGGGACTGAACCCCAGGAAAGACACTCTGAAGAGCTAATTGAATTAACATTTGTCTGAAACACCAGACTTCACAATTCCAATCCACACTTCACTGCATTGCAGAGCTCCTTAGATGACTTTGCAGTTTCTCAAAGCTGCCAGTCTGATGAAACAACCAAGGTTTTGCAGAATTGAAACCATGCTGCTCAGGCTGAGTCTTAGGCTGCCTGTTGCCTGCCACAAGAATCACTTGGAACCTTCCTGATCATGTAGAGAGCCTGTTCTGGGGAGGTGGCCAAGGCTGCCCCAGCAATTACTGTGATTGCTCCTGGACTAGGAGGCTTCACTCTGGTGTGGATTCTGATTGTCTGCTTGTGCTGAAGCCCCTGCTCTGCTAAATTAGGCTGGTCCCTCTTGCCAGTGTTCAAATCAGGCTAATGTTTCCCTGTGAGTTTGCTTTCTGAGTAATAGTAAATTATTTTCGTTTAATCTTTAGGAAAGTGGTTCTTGTGTTTTGAATTTTTATGCTAAAGCATTAAACTGAGAAAGTGTGTTGCCAGTAAAGTTGTAAAAACGAATCCCTCTGAAAGTCTCAGAAAAAAGCATTATTTTCCTGCTGAACTTCAGAGGCAGTATGTGGCACTGTATGGCTGTGACTAAAATGTTAGTTAGGCATCTCTGTCTGGGCACTTGTTTGGGCATGCCCTACACCTTAGTCAGCAAACGTGGATATTTACCATTTCTGGGAACTGGATCCATTTCTCAAGCAGTAAGGAATGACATGCATATACTCAATTTTTTTATTTTACTTTTAGGAATGGCCTAAATTATCTTTTGAAGTCTTTCCAGACCACCCCGTGTTACAGCCATAACTCACTATTTGTAAATGTTTGTTTTGAAAAGCAGCAGTGCTTTTGAAAAGAGCCTTGCCAATGTGTTTCTCGAAGCATGGAACAAATCTTGGAATAGATTAAAACTTGCACAATAAAAAGGCTGCTTAAACTAATTTTTCATTACTAGGTGGTCTCATTGTTAATTTGGATATTTTTTTCTGTTTTAAGACAAAATTTTTAGCGTGTCCTGCTCACATGAAGCATAGATATGTGAAAACTTCCTTTGTATCAGCTTACAAAATGTCACTGACTTAAGTGATTTGAACTGTTAAGAAGAGTTAAAAATACATTGCTGGAATCAAAACTTTGATATTTGAAAATGCTTTAAATAAACTCTCCATTTTTTTCCATTTGACTGTTCAAGATCTGCAACATGAACAGCTGCCTTGAGAATTAACTTCTACAAATAGTATTATTTAGATCCTGGTCTTGGTTCTCACATTTTAATATGTCCATTGCATCTCATTCAGTCCTGAAAGGGGTAAAATGGGCAAGTAACTCCCTTTATGTGAGCTGATAGATATATTGAATAATTAGACAGCTTTAAAGTGAGTCTGAGAGACATTCTCATTACATTTACACTTCAGTGGTGAGAGGATGGAGTAGAAGTGGAGGTGTAGGGCAAGGCAAGAGAGAGGTGGTGATAGGAAAGGGCAGGATGTTATCTCTCCATTTTTACTAAATTGAATAAATCTCTCCATATTTACTTTTGTATGCATTTTATGAGAAGTTACAGTTTGTCATTGCTGCAGTAAAACTGCAGGTTTGATTTTGTTTTTTATGAAATCATTGGCAAAAGTTCACTTTCCTGTGAAGAGAAAGAAGCAGGAAATGTCAGTGAATGAGCTCAAGCTGTTTAGAGCTGTGCTTTATTTAGACTATGGTGTATATAATGTGGGAGCATGGAAACCTGAAAGTGACTGACGGCAGCAGAGCACCCGGAGCTGCTGTGTGGCCACCCTGATTTCTGCACTCTGACGTTTGTTTGCAGAATGCAGGGGTCAGGTGTGCTTTTGGTTTCGTTGGCTTCTGTTTCCTCATGGTTAACCATTCAGGGGAAGAATCTGTAAGCAGCAATCCCTCACCTTTGTTCTTTTTCTTTTATGTACGATGCTAACAGTAATTAAATTATCATTTAATGTGAACATGGTTTTTCCCAAATATTTTAGGGCCCTTTAGGCAGAGTCATCAGGTGAAAGCAATCAAATGAAGCAGTTTTTGTCTAAGAAGAGACTTAGCTCACTGTGAAGGAGTCTTTATACAGTGCCTGGAATATCTTGTCTCCTGAAGGTTAGAAGGTTCACTGAGTAATGTATGTAGAGACCATTCTGACTTCACTTGACCATCATCTGTTAGTGGCAGCCTTCCTGCACCTTTTTCAGTTGAGGGGTATCACTTAAATGCTCAAGAAGTGCTGAGACCAGTACTCCTTGGGCAGTAAAAAAAAAACAACATTATTACAGGAAGGTAGTGACTGACCATGCAGAAATTCCAAAAGAGTATAGCTAGTTTTGGTTGGCAATAAAAAAAAATATTCTTTAAGAACTCCAGTGTTGATGACATGAATTACCAGTTCACAGCACTTACTGTTTTTTCTGTAAATGTCTCCCTATTTTATGCTGCTCTAAGACATTAGCCTGCATGAGCCCAAGCACTGGCAGGAAAATTATCTGCTGTGAAGTAGGTGATAAAAATGCCTGCCAGTAATCAGTTGTTGCACTCCTTAAAGAACTGAGAAGAGCTAACTCCTCTCTGTCATTTGACTTGCTGGGCTGTCTGAAAGCTTATCATTTTGGGCTGCAGCAATCAGACAGTGTTTCAGTGGGTAGGAGTGGATCACAGTGTTTGCACACACAAACAGGGAACTCCAGCGTGTACACCTGACACACCTGCACCTCAAACATGTGTCTCCATTTAACTCTTCCAAAGATGGGTGCAGAATGTCCTTGTGTCCTGGTTGGGTCATTTTGCCAAGGACACAAGTGATCCAAATGCACACGGTGTCTCTAACAACGTGGTGAAGATGAGGACATGGTGTGTTGGTTTTTTAGCTTTGCTTTTGTTGTGTTCCTTATTAGAGGTAGCAAATAGGAGATATCTGCTTCATTGAGCAGAAAACTTTATTAAAAACAAACACATGGAGCCCATGGTCAGTGTTTTTATCTATTGATGGCCCTCAGCTTGGCTGCAGGTGGGCTTGTGCTGTTTTCTCTCCTCATATCAGAAATTATTTCAGTTGTGAAAGATAAGAGGGCTGTTCCAGTTTCCTGCTGTGCTCGGTAATTTACGATGAGTAAATATTTCTCCACTTTATTTCAATTTTTCTGATATCTTTGATTCTGCCCAGCCTTTGCTGAAGTTCTAAGAAGTGCAATGTCTGTACAAGTGAAGAATTTTAGTTGTCTTTGTCAGCCTTAATCTCTCTCCTTGACACAAGAATTTCTTTCCTTAGCATAGTTCACTACAAAAAAGGTGTTTTTCCTTTACTGAAGAAGGAAAAACAAGGAAGAACATAGAAAACTTCTTTACTTTGTGCTGCTGTTGCTGGAGAATAGCTGTGTATAAAGGAAGTCATGTCAGCTTCCCTAGTGAGAGAGCTCTTTCAGGATTGGTCCAGAAATGGAAACAAGAGAAAAGAAAAAGCTCTTGGCTGCTCCACAAGTATCAGAATTTTCAGTTGACATTTCTTGTCCTGCAGTTTTTGAAGGTGTCTGTAGTTTGTCACAGGTGTTCTTGCCATCTCTTGAGAACATTGGGATCAGGATTGTAATTCAGTGTATGAATCCATTGAGTGCAGTGCTCTCTCTTCTCTTCTCTTGAAATCACATTTGTATTTTGCTTTTTACACCAGGCTTGAAAGAAATGGGATTTTTTGGATGGCGATGAGCTGGCTGTGAGCTTGGTGTGCTGAAGTGAAGATAATGCTCATGAGGATGAGAGGGCACTTAAAAGCTGGGTGTTTAGGAGTGTGTGTTTAGGTCAGCATCTCAAAAATGCTCTGTGCAAATAAATGGGGCAAAACATGCATGTGTTCCTCAACACATTATTTTCACCTTTACATCCTGTGGTTGTGTTGCAGGAATCCATTTTCCTGGCAGTGTCTCTGACACAGTTCCTGTGACTTCAGGAGGCTGCAACAGTTCCTGCTTCCTGTATCCCATTCAGTACTTCATGGTTGTATCCATAGTGCTCTATTTAGTGCTTCACAAAATCAGTGCTCAGTCAGATACAGTTGCAGTTTCACAAAGTCATGGTTTTGAAAGAGATTTGACTCAAGCTTTTTCTTCTAGCTTTTGCAGAAACAGAATAAAATTGATGCAACCTCTCTTAAGGTGAAAGAATGCAATTTAAATTGAGCCTTTTTTATTTGTCAGTGCCCAGCTTACTAAGGGTTAAGTTGCTCTAGAAGACACTGAGGTGAGATCTTTTAAATTTGGGCTAGGGTAAAGCATTTTGCAATTCTTTTAGTCAGTTATTTAACCTTCCAGTGTCACTGATATTCAAATGCAATTGTCACATTTGGTTGGTGTTTGGTAGCCAAGTGAAAATTGCTGGATGCAATGGAGATGTTTTTTTGTTTAAAGCTGTTGACAGGAAACTGAGCAGGGGAAAAAAAAACCAAAGATAACTGTAGCCAAAATCTCTACCAGCAAACAAAAACAGGATGGATGTGAAAACAGCCTCTCTAGTCTTTATTTTATAGCTGATTGTTCTTTAAAACTGACTTCCTGCAATTGTTCCCAAAACTGATGCATGGTGTGTTTTCTAAGAAATAAAGAGTGCTGGAGACTTTGGCTTCCATGGAAGATGGGCTTTGTTGGTTTCAGACAGTAGGAAACAGATCATTTCATTTAGCACTGTAAGGGAATTGTCACTGGCTTTGCTGTGATATCTTTTCTCCTCTGTGTGGTAAATAGAATTTGTAAAGCTTCGAGAGGTAACTGGTTTTGTCTGCCTCCATCATTTGGTGCTCATCACAGAAGTCAAAGCTGTTGTAATCTCTGGTTTCCCATAATAAATTTGTGACTTTTAGGCAGTGTTTCTGTATCGTGTAGCCTGGCATGCTTGCTATTGAAGAAAAGTCAGGATTTCAGTTCTTCCTGACTGTATGAAACATGGATTCTAAAATACCTGTTTGCAGAGGCCAAGGAGCCTGCCAAGAATCTGTTCAGGGCTGAGATTGTCTTGAGTTTGGGACTGGGAGGTTTTAGGGAATGTGGGTAGAACTTGTGGGCTTGCTCTGAACCTGTGTGTTCACACTAAAACAACAGCAGTCACAGACTAAAATGAGAGGGACCAAAGCCCCTTGTCAGGGGTGGTTCAGCTTCCCTGGCTTAGCAGACCTGACCTCCTGCAGCCCTGCCTTGCACAGTTGTTTCTTAGTCCAGTAAGGACTGAGAGATTGGAGGTGGGGCACTGTGTTTGCTGCAGGTTTGGTTAAGGAGTGACTCTTAGCAATTCTGGTGGTCTCTGTCTTGCAGTTTTGGAACCCTTATTGCCATTGGAGTTACTGTTTTTGCAGTGATTGTCGTCACTATTATTCTGTGCCTCACCTGCTCCTGTTGCTGTCTGTACAAAGCATGTCGACGACCACGCCGTAAGTAGCTCTGGATTTATTTTCTTTTTCACATCTTTGAAGAGGAAATTTTTTTTAATCCCTCCTGGAAAATTGTGTTCCTATAAGAGGTGAAAATACCCTGCTCAGAAGTTGCAATACCTAAATATTAAAAATAAACATTTAAGCAGCTCCAGAATGCGAAGTTGCAGAGGGATGTTTTAGAATATTTTCTGAGCATTTAGAAGTTCTCTTCCATCCCACCATGTTGGGGGGGGTCTGGGAATTATTGGGGGTTTTCCTTTAGGGACCACCAGCACTAACCATGTTTCCTTTTCCTTGCTGTAGCTGTGGTGACCACTGCCACCACGACCGTGGTTCACTCTGCCTATCCCCAGCAGCCAGCAGTGCCACCCAGCTACGCAGCAGCTCCGTACCAAGGCTACCAGCCCGTGGCTGTGCAGCCCCAGCCAGGCATGCCCGTGGCTCCCTACCCTGCCCAGTACCCTCCCCCTTACCCCACCCAGCCTGCAGGACCCCCAGCTTACCATGAAACTGTGGCAGGTAAGGCAGCACCAAGTGCTTCTTGAGCTCCTGAACAGCTCAGAGACAGCTGCTCTGGAGCAAATCTTATGTTATTTACATTTATTACTGTCTGTGGCTGTGTTAATACAGATGTAAACAAATTTTGTAAAATTGAAGTTGTGGTGGATGCTGTTATTCACCCTGGTGGAAATTTCCCTCTCACTGTCTCTGTGTTAAGTATTGCCAGAGGAGGTGTGAGCTGGAGCTGAACTGGCAAAGTTTGGCAATGTGTGGGACTGTCAGCAGATCCAGTAGAATGTTTTACTAATTCAGCTGACATTTAATATTAAAATCAAAGTCAATTAACATACATACATACATATATACATATACATGAGTTGGATGTTTCCACATTCCCTTTCTAATCTTGTATCTGTGAGGTCTGTTCTATAAGAGCATGTAGTGACAGGACAAGGGGCAATGGATGCAAACTAAAGGACAGCAAGTTTAGATCATTTATTATTTTATATATATATATATAACTAGTTATTACTTATTAGATTAGTTATTAGGAAAAAATTGTTTACTGTGAGGTTTGTGAGGCCCTGGCACAAGTTGGCCAGAGAAGCTATGGACACATCTCTAGAAGTGTCCAAGGCCAGTTTGGATGGAATCCTGAACAACCTGGTCTCATGGAAGTTGTCCCTGCCCAGGACAAAGGGATTGAAAGGAGAAGTCTGTTGACAACTTGCAGTTAAAATTATCAGAATCTTTTTTCTTCAGCTTTCCGTCTTTCACAGCATTGTTTTCATGCAGCCTTATTGTTGCAATGACTAATTCCCACTTCTGCTGGTAATAGCTATTCTCTGAGCAATTGGCTCCAGACTGCTCAGAGGGGCCAAAACTGGGCTTTTACCTGTAGGATCTTCAAGTTCTCTTACAAACCTCACTGGTCATCCTTTTAAGTAACAAAGTATAGTCCTGACTAGTAGATAATGCCCTTAGGAAGTAACTTCCAAGACAACTTGGATATAAAATGGCTTTTCATGGTGTGAAAGATTTGCAAACAGTTAGAAATTGTATATTAATAATGTGCAAACCAGCCCCACATGTGAAAACACTGACTTGGCAGGACTGTTGACTCTGTTTTTCTGTTACAAATGCCAAAGAAGCTGTGGGTTTTACAGGATTATGCCAAAGTGCTTTGGCTTCATGTTTTTCATATGAGGGAGCCAATAAATTAGTCATTTCACTTCTCCTGCTCTCTGGTTTTTCAGGCTGTTGCTGGTTTTTAGTTTTAAAACAGTTGTTTTGTTTAGGGTTTTGTGGTTGTTTTTCTTTTTTTTTCCTGGGAACATACCAAAGCACTTTCCATGCTGGCAGCTGAAAATGCCTCACAGTGAGAGTTGTTCCCTTCATTTCTCCTGCCTGTTAGCCAAGGAGCAGGCTGTTAATTATGTCATGTGCCAGGGGAGCATACCTGCTCTGCCACACAGGAGCCAGCCCCACTCACTTTACAAGATCAGCAGAAGATAACCACACCTGCACTTTGCAGGGATCTGATCAGGTGCTACTTGAACAAACTTGTGCTCTTTGACAGAGCTGAAAATGGAGATGCCACTTGAGAGCAGCTTTTCTCAGAACAGTAGAAAGTAAGGATCTCTTCCAAGGGATGTACATCTGGTACATAAGTCAAACTCTTTCATGTGCTCAGTAGTGGTGGGATATTTTTTCTCTCTTATTTTACTTCCTTAATTAATTTTTTGACACTTAGCAGGAAAGCATTTTCCCTGAAGGAATCCTAATATGATTTCTCTAGTCCTTTTACCAGTGGTTTTTTTTTTTTTTTTCTTCAGGACACTGTCAGCTATATCCTCTTGTATGTTTGTATGTGCACTCCTTACTTCCACTTACTTCCACTGGCTCTTTTTTTAGTTCCTTTTTGGTTTTTTTTAGACTAGGTTTTTTAGACTCAGCATCAAAAAAGCCCCAAAGCCAACAAGAACAAAAGTTTTTGTGCTCTTACTTCTGAAATGCAGATGTTTTATGACAAGCTGTTTTCAAGTCCAATTAAGATACTGGCTAAGTTGAACCTCTTAACTGTGCACTCAAAACAGAAATTGCCATTTTATATGTAGAATTCAGAATGTGCATTTTACAAATCTGTTTTTTTCTTGTGTTTTGCTTTTGCAGCTGGTGCTGGAGCTCCTTACCCCACCCAGCCCCCTTACAACCCTGCTTACATGGATCCTCAGAAGCCCACCTATTGAAAAGCTTCTACTGTGCTTCTGCATATAAAACTTTTCAAAATATCATTTGTTCTGTTTACACCATGCTCCTGTACTATATTTTTCTGGAAGACAACAATTTTATGTTAAAAGCAGAGTGAAAATCAGTTCAGTATCTTCTTTTTTTTCATGCTCCAAGGAAGGAGTATTTTTCTTGCAGAAGTTGATTTATACCTCAAGCAAATACAAAAAGAGATTTTGCTCTAGATACAATGAGAGAAGCGAGAAGAAAGAGTATTTCATAAATACACATAAAACCACAATACCATTTGCTGTGCAATAATTTTGAGAGGAATGGTCTAATATGAGCATTGTCAAATACCCAAAGCTGTAGCAATCTTTTGCACAGTATTAAAATGTAAAATCTTAACCTCTAAGAAACTACCTGATACATGTTATGTAAGTTCTGCCTGTTTTGAAGCTACTATTATTAGGTAAGCTACCATTTAATACATTTCATTTATCATTCAAAAGGGAATTTTCCTTTTTTGCATCACATTTACCTTTGATAAGGGATAGTACACCATGTTTAATTGCCTTTGAGCTAGTTCTAAATAGCATGAGTTGGTTATTTCCTTGTTTTCTGTCCCAATTTTAAGGTTTATAAACTGTGCCTCCACTGGGTATTATAGCTAGAAATCAACAGACTCTCTGCCACTTAAAGGACCAAATAGATCAAAAGCTGAAGCCCTAAAAATTCTCCATAAAAGTAATTGGATGAGTATTTCTTGTTCAGCTAGTATTGGACAAACTTACTTGAGCAATCTCTTGTTGATGAGTTTGGAATTAAAATCAGCCCCTTAATGACAGGTTAACAGAGGTACCTTGGCAGCCTCATCACAGAGAAGGAATCCTTTTACAGGAGGGATGGGATATCAGCAGAAGATTGGGATTTTCAAATGCTCAGGGTTTTTCCACTGTCTCTAGTGGGAACTGTAGATGGCAGGAACCTAAGAATTATAGAGCTTTATAAATCCAGTTTGCATTGGAGTAACAGTGTGCTGGGTGAGGGGCCACAGTGAGCATTAAACCTCCCCTTTGTCTTTAGCATTCCCATGAAGCTGAGCAGATAATGAGAAGTCAGGGAAAGGAAGGATTTGTCACAGGCAGGTAATGTATTTTTAAGAAGGTAATGCTTTCAGTCATGAAACATCTTGAGACATCCTCATGGCTGTTAACACTGCTGGGGCTTTAGGCTTCATGAATCTTTCATTGCTCAAACAAATATGGTGGGGGGTTTTTTCACTGTCCTCAACAATTCTTCTCTTTTCCAACATTGAAATGCAATTTGTTGTTAATCCTCATAGAACTATGTAGTTATTTGCATGTATCACTGTGACATAATCACTGAAATAATTTTAACATATTTTTTACACTGATTTTATTTTTTAGAGAGGCCTATATTTGGGGTATATTATTGTTTTACCTCACAGAGTGGGTGGAAGTTGCTGTTGTCAAAGGCAGCCTTGTTCCCCTTCCTGATTTCTTTAGTCTATTTCTGGATTATTCAGATTCTTTTTTTAAGAAAGTTTTCAGGGCATTTCAGAAGAAACTTGTTGAAAGTTTTTTCACTGGGGTTCATGACAACCTGTGCCCCTCTGTTACACCTCTCTGAGTGTTGAAGTTAATAGCATTAAATGGTGCCAAGAGGCACTTACAGAGCATTTATCTGTGTGTCCTGTGTCTGTGTTCCTCCTCTTTCCTGCCACGTCAGCTGAGAAATTGGGCAAAACTTCATGACACTGTCAGATGTTACATGGGACCAACCAAAAAAGGATGGTGTCTTCTGTATGGAGGAGGAAGTATTGCCTTAGAAATCTGGAATGTTTCTGTGGGAGAGCACTGAGTAACTGCAGAAATAAATCCCATGCTCCAGATCCTACATCTGGTGCTTATTCATGGAGAAGGAGGGCAGAGATTGCTCCAGCAGCTTTGTTAGCCTGTGTGGAGCCAGGCCAGGGAGAGCACAGGTACAGCACCCAGTGTGGGGTTCCTGAGGTTGTCACTGTGCCCTGCTCTTCCTGTGCCCACCCTGGTGTGACAAAGGGAGCAGTCACAGTGTCATGTTTGGGTTGTGAGAGGGAAATCTGCAGTTTCATGGCAGGATGGCTCAGTCCTCATCCCTGAGGAGATGGGAGGAAAGGAAGGAGGCAGCAGTAAGGGGCATTCCCAAATCTGAGGTTTTGGGGTGGAGGTTTACAGACCAAACAGATGGTCCTGAATTGCCACTGCTCTGTGTGGGGTGGTGGGAGATGAGGGTTAAGGAGCCTGAAAATTGACACCTTTCCATCAGTGGACATGTGCAAATGATGGCTATGTACAAGTGAAGAGATCAGTCATTAATGTACAAGGAACTGCCTTAGCAGTACTATTACTAATTCAGTTACAGAACTTACTGAAAGAAGAGAAAATGGTCCAGTTCAAAATTAATCAGATTGTGATTAATTTCTTATTGTTAGTGCATTAATCATCATTAACAATGGGGTGTGGGACCAGATTTTATTTGGTTCTTGCCCTGCAGCCTTGTTGAAGCTTGTTTTAAATACTGACGAGAATGGGATGGTTACAGAAAAGATGGAGATGATCCATAAGTTTTCAGTTGAAGCACTGCTGATGTGTCAGTCCCAGTAGCTGTTGCCTTCACATCACAACTTAAAATGTTGTTTTGGTTTTTTTTTTATCTCTGTAAGTGCCTTTGTTTCAGAAATGTTACGTGAAATTAAAGACAGTAGAATATTGAATTTACCAGATAATCATTGTTGCTTTGTTACATACTGTAACCTTGCTTTGTATGTTGTTTGTAGGTTAAACTTAAGTATTCAAACCAAATGGCATAAACTCTATGCACCTTTGTAATAAATTCAGTGTTTGAAGTACATTCTGTCAACTTGGTTTTCTTAGCCTCATTTTGAGTATTATTAAGGGGTGTGTCTGCAAAGCTACATTTTCCTTCATGTGTTTGACAGCTCATGTTACTGAGTGTCCTTCAGGTCACCTTGTATCATGAACATTGCTTTTGGTGGTGGAGACTGAAGCCTAACCAAAGTTACAGATCACAGAATAAAGCAAGGGCAGTGTAAGCTGCTGAATGATCCTCTGACAGGCTGCTGCCAAGCAAGTCCAAAAGGATTGATTCCAAGGAAGTCTGTAATTTCATTAAAAATATCTTCTCAACCTGTTTAGCCTTGTGTGTTGAGTATTGTGCCTCATTCATCAATTTGACCAATTCAGCATGAGGTAAGTGGTGCTTTCTACTGTCTGAAAATGTTTTTGCTGAAGTGTTTGTGTATTTTATAGTTCTGATAAAAATGCTTTAGAAAGGTTGTATTCACACTCCAAACTCATTAGTCTTTCACTTGAAATATTTTCTTTGAACAGTTCAAGAGTATTCTTTATATGACACCACCCAGCAGTGAATTGTTTAGTGTATCAGCATTATTACCTTGAATTGCCAGCTACATTCTACTGCAGCATTTAAAAGAAAAACAAAGGGAGAAACACAGAAATTGTAAGAAACCTACTAACACCCAATCAGAACCCCATAATAATTGAGTGGTTTTGTAGTGTTACTCCTTGAATTTGTTGGAGTCTCAGCTACAGCTGACAATGTGTTGGAGGTGCAATATAAATAATTTCACTTGTAGTTTTATTTCACATTTTCTCTTGGTTGACTGGAGGCAGCAGACTAATGCATGCTCCTAAAAAGCTAAATCTAGAAAACATATAATTAATGTTTTGGCTAGAAATGACACCAGGAAATTGCAGTTATTTATGATGATTTTGTTGGCACTGCTTTTTAGTTCATCTGTTCCTCTTTTCCCATGACTTTTAGCAGGTGCACCTGTCCAGTATGGCTGAGTTTGAGAAGTGAGAGGCAGAGAAAGGCTCATAGGAAAGCTGTGTGCCTTCCCCTCTCCCTGCACACAGGGCTGAGGAGCAGAACCTGGGCTTTGATTACAACCTGCAGCTTCCCTTAAGGAGCACATAGGGTTTCAAAGGTACCTTCACCTTTCTTATTGCAGTTAATGGTTGTATAGGAGAGCAAATGGCTGAACTGAAAATTGGGAGCCCAGGGTTAGGTGAGGAATATTGCTGGTTATGTTTTCATAATGTTTAATCAGCAGTTGTCTATGGTAGTGTGATTTTTTCCAGAACTAAACTTGGCATGCATTTAAAACTCATGGCAGGGTTGTGTGGGAAGAGCTGGACACACAGGAGGGAAAAACTTCAATTATTGCCAAACAAGCAATACTTGCCTGTTTTATTTTTTCCAAGTATGGAAACTCAGTATCATATCTCAGTACTTGGAATAACTCACCAGATTTGCTTTATCCAATGGTTTGGGGCCTGTTTTTTTCTCTCTGATTATTATTTGACTTTATTTAGTTGTTTTTAGGTGCCAGGCCTGTACCACAGGAACCTAGTCAGATTTACACCTTTTCAGTGAGCCACATAGGAGGGGGAAAAGTGCATGAGTTAAACCTGAAAGGTGAGAGAAAGCTGAAGAAAATGTTACTTTATCATTTCAAGAGCTCAGGCTTCTGCACTGATGGAATTGTGTTCTCTGCAAAGGCAGCCCCCCTCAGAGCCAGTTAGCCATTATAAAATAACCTCTGATATCCCATTTTTCCCTTACTGCACTCAAAATAACTTTTAAACCAGCTACTTCAGCCTTTTCATTCTAACACTTCTTGTTCCTGCAATGGGATTTGTGGTTCACTCTGATGGTACCTTGCCCCTGGAATCAGGTAGGATGTCATTCTCAGACTCTGGACAGGAGTTGCAGCTCAGCTGTAAAGAGAAGGTTCTTTAGCAAAACAAATTGCTCATTCTCAACACACCAACCTACAACATGATTAATGCATAGATTAAAACATTACTCTTGGTGTTACCTCTGTTAGGACACTCTACAGGCACTGGTTATTACATTCTGACCATATATGAAAATAAAGTGGCAATTTCCTCTGGGTATTTTCAAAAGCAGGTTAGCCTTTGAGCATCTATTGCACTGACAAGCTTTAGGGCTAAGTTTCCAAATTAGTCCAGGCTCAGCAGTGCTGGCAGTCACACTTCAGGTGTGAAGGTGTTGGCCCTTGCTCTTGGAAGCACTTTGCTAAAGTTCAGCCACAGTGGGTTTGTAGATCTTTGTACATATCACAGATCACCTTTTCTTATCAGTCTGCTAAATTACAATCAACAATTTACATTTTTTAGCAATTTACACTGGAATTGAAAGTTTGCATTTGCTGTTACATTCACAGAGATAACACAGTCTGTGCAGGCAGAACTGCTGCATTTGACCCTAATTGTGACCATTTGGCCATTTTAGCCATAAATAATACTGCAGACTATAACAAAAGCATTCAGTGCTTAGGATGACTTTGTTCTAATTGTTCAGCACAGGCTTTTAAGCAGTAGCTCACTAGTGGGATTAATGTGAATAAACCCAGCTCAGGTCAGGGATGTTGTGTGCTACAGAACAAGGCATTTTGTATTTGCCATCTTCACCCATGTCAGCTTGGTTTAAAAAGATGGGTGAAGATGTGACATGACACAAAGCAGTTTTTTGGCTTCTCTGTGGGAGTCTGGGGGCTGGATGAGCTGCAGAGGCCCCTTCCAACCTCACCCATGACCTGCAAGGTGTAGAATTGAGCAAGGTTTCATTGAGCAGCAAAAAGCAGCTCTGGTGAGCTCAGCTTTCAGCCAAGGGGAAAGCCTGGTTGCCATCCCCAGGGGCAAGGAAGCAGATGGGTGCTGCTGCTGAGGAATGTGATAATCATGTGTAGAAGATGCCTGGTGGATTTCCTTTGCTCAGCACTTCACTGTTCAGTCTTGTGCCTGTGCTTGATGCCAGAGTAAATTGCTTTTCTCAGTTAATATGGAGGCACAGCTTATCTGTAAGGTGGTGGGGAAATGAAAAGTTGCTATGGTGGGAATTCTTCAGGGAGTGAAGAACTGATGATCAGGGATGATGAGCTGTTGCATACATGATTGGATCTTTTTAATCCTGAGAAAAATTCCAGGAGAAAGAAAAAAAGGGAAGAATTGCTGAACGTCAACATAATATTAAAATAATCCTGTCAAGGATGATCATTGTAAATGTCTTAAATAATTATGGTGGTTCTGTAAATACATTTTTTTTTGCCTTTGCTCTTTAGGAGTACAGCCTCATTTTTCCTTAGGAATGTGAACAGACAATGCCTTCAATTTTAAAAGCTGTGGTTTAATTTCACAATAGCATGATGTTACTGTGATTCCTGCCTGTCCAAGTGCAGGGGATTGGATCTATTTGGTGTATGGAGCCTGGGTTGTACTATTTTAAAGTCCAGAGTTGGGAGAAAATGAGAATGTAAATGTACATGTTTGGGTGTTGTGTGTTAGAGGGGGTGGATGGGAAGGGATGCAGAGCCAGGAGGGAATAGTTAAGAGTTTTCCTACCAGTTTTTTCCAGAGATAACTCTTCTGTTTATATAAAGTTTAGCAATAATCCACTTCTCCCTTTTTCCAAGTTGCCATACACACACCCTTTAGATGAAGCCAGGAATTTCTTTAAACAACTTTTTAGAACTGGATTGCTCCAGCAGTTTGGGATTCTTTAGGGAACTGGTTTTTGTCCAAGTTCTTAACAGTTCATTTGCTCTGTTCACCCAGATGGGTTAAATGTCTCTTATCTCTATAAACTCAAATTGTTTAGAGAAATTAAGTAGTGAGAACTGTTGAAAACTGCTGATCACTGCATTTTGGGGTATCTGAGGTACTGTGACTGTCATATCTTTGTTAGGACAGCTCTAAGCTTGCCCCTCACAGCAGGCTCATGGCCAGATCCTGCTTCACCACAACTTCTGCTCATTGGGCTGTTCTTAAGGAATTATCTTAATGTTTATTTTGGTTATGAGGAAGGAAAGGGCTTTTACATGCACTTTCCAGGTCTTCTCTCTAACCCTGAAGACCAGGAAATGTTGTTTGGTGGTTGTTTTTCCTTTTTTTTTTTTTTTTTAATTGCTTTGTTTATTTGCTTATTCATTTATTTTGCATGGACAAGTGAAATGTTTTTTGTCACAACAGTAAATGCAGCTTGTCTTGTCCAGGGCCTGGTGACATTTCCAGGGTTGTGACCATGCAAGCACACACAGGCTTGGAAGGCTTTGCTGCTCTGTGCCTGTGCATCCTTCCTTGGTGCATTTCAGCAGGAACATGGCAGCTTTCCAGATGCTACCAGGGACTTGAAACCTGTTACTGAGAGGAGCAGTTGGCAGCTTGTGTTTCACAGGAATGACCTGGCCCTGCCTGCTGCAGCTGCTGCTCAGAGAGGAGGAGGAGGCTGAGCCCAGGCTGGGGGGAGGAAGGAGCTTTGGCCCTCTGGAGGTGCTGGGTTATTATCCCAGTTCTTCAATTCTCTTCCCAAGCAAGAGCCAAGCCAGGAGCTTGCTGAGCACCCTGGAGTGAGCTCTTTGCTGCAGGGCAGGCCACAGCCTCTTTGGGCATGACCAGAGCACAGAATGTCTCCCAGTTTTCCAAAGGCTTCCTTCCCACTCATACAGTCTCTGGTCCTCCTGGTTCCTGGATCCAGGCTGGTTCTTAACCACATTCCTGTTAAAAATGGAAAAGAGCTCTCCTATCTAACCACTCACCTGTGAGCTCATTTCAATAACTCACTTCCCTTTTTAGGGTCTAAGGCCCAGCTGATGACCTGCAGCCCAGTGGGACAGTGAGTGAGGGTCATGCACACTTCAAAGGTGGGGCAGCAGCTCTTCCTCCAACCTTTGGTGTTGAATCCTAGCAATGAGAGGCTCCTTCATCTTCATCATGACCAAAAATCCCGGTCAATGTGCACACATGTAAATATCCTTCTGTTGCCTAGGATGCAACCCTCAACAGTACCTGAATTACTCATTTAAGGTGAATTGGAAAATGTAAGTTCTAGTATTGTTTGTTTTGGCATCTCAATAATTACTCTTTCAGGAGATTGGTCATCTGACCTCAATTTCATCAATCCTCAGCAAGAAACTCAAAGCCCTGTAGTGAAGTGCCAATTCTTAAGTTATTTCTAGAAGGATTTTTAAAATCACCATAAATTGTTTACTAATATCAACAATATGAAAATTCTGGAAGTCACACAAGGAAGTGGTACAGCTACAAAAGACACAAGGGTGTTCAAAAGGCTTTCATATGAATGCAGTGATGCCAAACACCTCAGCACCATAAATTCAGCTGTAGTCACAGGAAAATGGAGAATAGAAATTTCCATTCCATTCACAGTGGTTTCATACAGGATGGAATTCATTACCAGAACCAGTCATAAGCCATTGAGTGAGTTTGCACAGCAGTATCACTCTCATCAAAATTCCTTTGCTTTCAGCTACATTTAGATAGCACTGAAATAATTACAACAGAGAAATGTGTCTTAGTTGTGCTGTGTTTGAGTGCAACCCAAGGTTAGCACTCAAAAGGATGATTCAAAGTTCACATTTACATTGGCAGTGATGATTCAGATGAGGAAGGACAGAGATCTTTGCTGTTGGCTAGCTGGAGTCTGTTCCGTGCTCTTCTGGCTCAGGAGGATACAATTCATCCAAAATCAGCTCTGCAACAAAAAATAATAATGTTTCAGAAAATGATTTTTTCTCCTGCTTCATACAGTATAATTATAGCTGCTATCTGCATTTTAGAACATACTGATGGTAGAAGACTACAGCAAATAAAACTTCTGAAGCTTCCATGCAAACAGGTCTTTAGATTTGTGTTTTGTCACACAAACTTCTCCCCTTCTTTTCTTTAATGCCTTTTTCAGGGACACATTCCACTGTCCCAGGTTCCTCCAAGCTCCATCCAACCTGGCCTTGGACACTTCCAGGAATGGGGCAGCCACAGCTTCTCTGGGCAACCTGTGCCAGGGCCTCCCCACCGTCACAGGGAAGAATTTCTTCCTAATATCCAATCTAAACTGCCTCCAGAGGCCTGAGCAACAACCAGCTGTGGTACTTGTTCAAAGAGAAAAGTTAAATTTTTATTTCTGCAACATGGAAAAAAGCCAACATTTGACTGATTTTTACCTTCAGAGGCACTCAGTTTTTGAGTTTTTTTGAGAATGGCTCTTATGCCTGGCATGGCTTGGTCATATTGATGGAGAACTTCCAAACAGTGTTCATGGAACAGTTTATCTTTCTGAGACAGGCTGTGCAGGAGTAAAACAGCATCCCGTAAAAACTGAATAACTCGTTCCCTGTGTGCACACAAGCTGGTCTCAGATCTGATCTTCATCCACTGTCTGTGCAGCATCACAATCAGTGCCTTCACCCCCTGCAAGAGAAAAACAGTGCCTCAACACACTGTTAGCAAAAATACAGCAGCAGAAAAAAACTCATTTCAATATGAACTTTACTGCTTAATCTCTTCAAACATTCAAATTTCAGGATATTCTCTAGCAAGCCAAAGCAAGCTTCCTAGAAGGTGGCATCCTCTAAAGTACACAACACTTCTGTTTCTCTACAGCAAAAAAATAAAAGGGGCAAAAAGCAATTTCAGCATTGAGTACTGGGAAGTTGTCAGCAGGGTAAACTGGGGGAGTGTGGTGAACATACCTCGAGGTAGCACTGACAGTCAGTGCCAGGAAATAAAACTGCTGCTCTGGAGCACCACATGCAGCGTGTCAGGAGCCTCAGTGTCTGTTACAAACACAGGCTGGGTTAGAGTGAGAGCCAACTTCTAATTCATTGCTAGGTTCAAATAGTCTTGGTGTATTTTTTTCTCCTAACAGCTGATGTCTTTTACCTTCAAAGGTGTACAAGTTTTTTTCCCTGTAACATTTCATAGACAGAGTTTGCCTTGCACAGAAACCTTCTTAACTTTCTGATGAGTGAGGCTGACAAAGTCAGGGGCCTCCAATTCACTGCATACAAATAATGTTTACACTTAACAGTGGGGGTAATGGAAAGGGTTCAAAATTCTTTAAAATGAGAGAAGTAGAGCAAATAAAACCTCAAACAAGACTGTTGTCACTTCTGTCTGTACAAACAACACAAATTAGGTTTAAAAGCTATTCTTTCTGTATATAACCATGACTGTTAAACAGCAAGGTAGCATTTCCATTCATTGCAAGGAATATAAATCCTAAATCACTACAGAATGCCTTTAAATGTTATAAATACAATCAAAATGAAATGCAAATCTTGCTTCTTTTTACTCTTCTATTGCTCTAAAAGCAAAATAAAGCTTAGTGCTGAACATCTGCAGCCATCCTAGGATTTCCCTTGGTTTTTTCAGTGACTTGAAAGCCTTTTATGACCAATGGTCTCTTCAAGGATAGTTACTGATTCAGTTTCAAGCAGGTCCTTTCAAAAATCAATGTAATCCCTTACTGTAAGCCCATAATTGCAGTTTTGTATTTCAGCTAGAGAAAGAACTTGTTTTCAGACAATTTGTGCACAATCCTGTTCCTCCCACTCCCCCAACTGGAAGGAGAAGGAAGGAGCACATGGACACTCAGCTGTGGTTACCTCTTGCTCCAGCTGAAGCCAAAGCATTTCAGATGCTGATTTGTCTGGTCTTGATGTTATGTACATGTAGAGTGCAAGGAGAAGGCAGGTATCTGAAACAGAGAACTTTGTTCTTTTTCCAACCAGCCACTTGTTCATGACAAAAATTCATTCTATCAGCCAAGAAAACATTTTGAGTTCTGTCCTAGGGCTCATGGTACAGGCTCAGCTTCTTGTTTTACTTCCCACATCTTCAGCAGTGCTGAGGAAATTGGTATCCCTAAACCTTATATTTGCCTTTGTGGTAATCCTCTCCTGGTGCATTCACAAGGAACTGAACAGAGATCATTTGTCATCCAGAGTACTGGAATCTCTGAGCAGTGCCATGAGCACAGATAAATTTAACTTCAGAACTCCTCAAAAGCCCCTTTTTCCTCATCAACCTTAAATACACAATCTAGAAAGTGCTTTTAAAATGGCTATCAAAAGCACTGCTTGTGGACAGACACCACAAGACAAATACTCTCCAAGTCATAAGCAGAAAACAAGTTTTCAGGTAACAGAGCAGGCTTTTTGCCTTCTGGGGTTTCAGCACCTTGGAGCAAGGCCTGTTAGCATTACTGTCAGTCATGGTAACAGTTCTCTGTCTGCTGCAGTGCTTTACCTGAATGAGAACAGAGCTGAGCCGCCAGCAGGTGGTGCTGAGCAAGGGCTCCCAGGAGCCTCACGGTCAGAAGCACGGCAGGCAGAGGGGTCTCGGGCCGCAGGCAGCGCTGCAGCGCCTGAGTACTCACTAAGTGCTGGAAACTTCAAAACAAAACTGAGTTAGAAAAGGGAAGTGCAGTCCCAAGTTGGAAATACACTACTTTTTGTACACAGTATCATCATTTGTGCCTGTTAAGCTATTCAGAACATACCCAATCTCAAATTATCTGTCATAAATGCAAAGTATGCTGGAAAACATTGTTACTTTGGCAGTCACTCTGCAGTTCACTCTGGCAGTTTTAGCTGCCAGAATGAGATCCTGTGCTTTCCTTCCTTATGCGCCTCCCAGCAATCACAAAAACCCCAAGATGAATCTTACAAAGGTTCTTCACTTTCAATGGGACAACAGCATCTGCTTCATATGAATAAATAATATATGAATAAACCTCGTTACTGATCAGGGATGATTATTACACTCATTAACAGCAAAGGAAGTAGAAAGATCCTCAGCTGCTTCTCAAATATGATCTGAAACATGATTTCTCTCATACATAGCACAACTTCTAGTGGAAGCTGCCCAGATGAGTTTTAACAGAGAATGAAAACTGCTTAACAACAGACCCTGAAATAATTTTAAAGCTATTACTGACTTACTTTATTAATAAGTCCATAGTTGAATTTTCAGCTAATTTTACCAAAACCTTTAGGCTTTGGCCCAGGATATTGTCAGTCTGGGAACCCCTTGCAGCAGAAAAAGATAAAATCTGAAGCAGCTTTTTAAACAAAGAATGTTGAGCTCCATCAGTATTGGGAGGATCCTGTGGAGCAGCCAGCCCTCCTTGTGTCCTGCTCTCTTCTTTATTGTCACACTGATTGTCACAGAACACATTTTTGTCCGTCTTGGAAACCTGTTCATCTCCAGCAGCAGAACTGTTTTCCATTTCAGCAGACAGCAACGTGTGGACAACATCCCAGCTGTAGAACACCAGATAATAAAGGATCCCCAGTGATACAAGAGTTGTTTCTTCAAGGTTCAGCCTGAAGTCCTCCTTGCATGAGCCCGTGTTTGTGCTGGCTCTGGAAGAAGCAGTTGGGTGGGTCCCACAGGCTCCGTTCCCTGGGGCCTCCCCGAGCTGCTCTGCTCGGCAGAAGGCACCAAGGTGGTGCTCCAGCAAGGGCAGGAGATGCACAGCACCTGGGATCCTGCTCTGTGTGAGGGGCAGGAGCCCTCCCTGGCCTTCTGCTGGCCTTCCCTCACACAATCCTTCATCCAGAGCAATCAAGTTCAGTCCTGTTACTGCCAGTTTTTGAGCTTCTTGCAGGGATACAAGAGGAGCGATTCCTTCTTGAGTTGTCCTGCTGCTGGGGAGTTGGGTGGGTTTCCTGTCCAAACAAAAGTAAGAGGGAAATGCTCCACAAGAAAAGGCAGAGAACAGACTTGAAATCTGAGTTATCCATATTATGAATTGAATAATAGAAAGGCCAGAGTACTAAGAGATGTCTGTTTTCAATATAGGAAATAAAGGGGGAAAAACATCATCCTACTCCTTGATGCCTGCATGGAAGAGTCATTTCAAAGCATTCTAGGTTTCATCACTAATAAAATAACCTATCTGAAAAGCAAAGGTATTTCAGCTATTAATTCTGTAAAGTGAAAAACTATTATAATTCACATCCATCCAATCTTCATATTTAAAATGCTTTACCAGGAAATATAAATATATCTTGGAAGGTTGCACACCAATTGTACATTTGAACATGGCTGCACACCAATTTGAACATAGTTTATATTTTGAAGATATAAAACCAACTTTTTAATCAAATCTTGAGCATTTTCTTCCCTCTTAACTCATGATCATGTTTCTGTGCTTCCCTCATTGCAATGCAAGCTGCTCACAGCTTTACTTTAGTTCTGTGCCTTCCCCAAACTGATAATTAACCTAATTTATTTTTTAAGGATGCTCCAGTGTTTAGTATCTGTGATAATCAAAGATACAGAATGATGTTCCAAATTTTGCATGAAATGGCCTAAGCAGAGCATGATTTACCACAGGAATGAGCTGTCCTGCATGACCAAGTGTTTCTCAGTACAGAGAATGCCACTGTGCTGAACATGGCAGTACAGTTTACCAAAGAAAATAAAACTTACCTATCCAAAGAGTTGGGTGGCAACACAGCTCCAGACAGAGGCTCAGAGTTGTTGCTGAGAAGGTGGCAGAAACCTAGAAGTGACCCAGGGACTATGGGCTGCTTCATCAGTGCATTCAGCAAGATAGAACCTGGAAGGATACAGATTTTCTTTGGAGAAGATTTGCTATCATCAACAACAAAAAAATCAGTATTTCAGAAGATCAGCCTTATTGTGAGAGTGCTCACTACCTCAAATTTGGTTTGTTTTTTTCATGATAAATCTTCTTTTTTAACAGGAGGATGATTTTCAGAAAAATTAATTTTAGATATTTAAGTACAAACCAAGTTATATTTAGAGGTCTTTTAATTATGATCCCATATTAGCAAAATAGCTTGAGCAAAGTGAGCACATATCCCAGCTGTTCTGGTGACTTGCCCTCCATTTTCTACTCCAGACACTGAAATTATGTGATGCAATTCCACTAAGACAGTACCCTAAAGAATTCTTTGAGGTGATTGCTGAAAATGCTTTTCAGTGTTCTGGATTCTTTTAAAGGTACAATTTCCCTGGTTTTATTTCTGCATTGCCAGAATGATCTTACCTTGTGTTTTTCGTTTGGGGACAGAGTTGTAAGAACCATTTTTTCCTGTTGCTTTGTGCTTCTTCAGGGATGAAACTTCAGGATGGGTTATCTTCCTGTCTGAAACAAACAGGGATTGGGAGAACACAGATCTGCACCCATCCTGTACACACAGCCACAGTGTTAGATGATATTTTAATTGTCTCTATATGTCACAATTACCAAGCAAACCAAGGCCAAAAGCCTTGCAGAGTTCAGAAAAAAAGTAAACAAATGTATTTTTTCAAACAAATAGGCATATTGAGTGTTGTTACCATAACAAACAATAGCAATACTAATGCTTTCAGGCTACTGCATTTTTCTTTTTGCTGGAGTTCCTACTGCCCATATTTTTAGAATGAACAGTGTAACTGACAGCAACATCTCAGATTTTTCATGTCTCTTCCAGTAAGGATTAGTTGATGATATCCACATTTCTTTTATTATTTCCCATTACTATTAAAAAACCACTACTTTTGTTTCATATTATAGCTATCTTCAAATATATGCAGATATTAATTTCCTAAGGTTTACTCAATGAATTTCAAGATAGAAATTTGTGAGAATTTCTGCCCTACATATAAAAGAGGAAATGAGTACATTGTTTCAGTTGCTTCTTTAAATACAGCTAAATATGTACCCTTTAAAATCCAGTCCCCAAAAAGCTAGAACAAGAATACAAAACATTCATTAGCTGACTAACAGACCAAGAAATAGGCAAATTATTTCCTGTTCTTTATGCAATGAGAAAAGACAGATCAACAATTTGGATGTTTTAGTTCATCACATAATAAAGTTTTTTATTGCAGCCACTGGCCACTTCATCATTGCCACCTTGGCATCTGTTACTAAGGTATGAATTAAAATGATCTTCATGCAAATTTCAGTCATGGCTATTTAACTCCAGTTGGTATAAAGTGGAAAAAAAAAACCTAACCAAAACCAAAATTAACTGTGAACTGACTGCAACTGTTCAGTCACAAAATACTTCTGTAATGTAGAATGTTTACATGTAACTAAAAATGTTGCAAGCTGTACATGGGTTTACCTTCTTTGTTTGAAGTCGTCAGGGCCGTCAAATTTCCTGAAGAACTCGATGGCCTAGTGGATATTTCAGCATTGAAGGATTCCTTTGTAGGAAAAGATTTTCTTTCTGGCTGTGGAGAACATCCTCCTGATTTCACTTGTACCACAAGATTCTTTTTAGGGCTAAGACAAAAAAACAAAACAGTATTTCTTTTGTAATTATTTTATTAAACAACAATCTATTTTCTCTGCACTGTTTGATGTTTTAGAGATACTTCACTATAAACTCTTTGAATTTCTGTCAGATACAAGGAAGGCTCTTTTTTGAGCAAATTTCACAGATGTCATCAGACTTTTTTGTTGTATTTTTTAAAAGACCACAGAGCTAAGAGTCACATGATGAAAGAAAACCTTTTCAATAGTTTAAACACATGTATTACAAAAATGAACACAAATTCCTTTTCCAACCCCCCTACCTCGTTGTTGGAACTGCCTGAGGGAGGTGCTTGTTTCTTTCACAGTTCTGAAGTCGAGTTCTTAATTCATTCATTTCTGCATCCTTGAACTGCAGCTCGGAGTGCAGCGACTGTACCTGAAAGGGAGTTCAGGGCACTTTCACCAGATCAGGAGTGGTGCAAGCAGAGCAACTGAGCTACCAGGGAGCTCCAGATCACCATTGCTTAATGGGAACTCCCAGATCTCCATTTTTAGGAATGTTAGCCCAGTTAACACTGTATGAGAGCCAGGTGCCAGGAGTTCAGGCAGGAAGCCTTGGTGAGTGGCTAAGACAGAGCAAGTGCCATGCAGAGCATGGCTCCAGTGAGGCTGCAGAGCAGCCTCTGTCCTCCTCAGGGCTGCTCAGAGATGACTGCAACAAGAACAGCAATCTCATCAGAGCTGCCACAAAGCATGTTCTGTCACTTCTTCCACTCTAAAATACATTCCAATTGCAAGGTTCTCAGGATGGCTTCAAAAAAGCATAAGTACATGAAAATTCCTACCACCTGAATTTACTCCTTTATTTTGACAGGGGAAAACCCTCAACAAGTTCTTACAGATGTTTTCTTCTAGGGAAGAAAATAAAAGCAAGCATTGTGCAAGTTTCACACCAATTTCACACAAATGTTCTTCCTTTGACTAAATGGTTTGGGACATGATTGACTCATAAATCAGCATCTGCATATGACCTGCAGGTAACTGACATATTTACAAACCTTTTTGGAGAACTCTTTTTCTTTTTCACTCAAAATCTGAGATTTTTGCTGCTCCAGTAGCAGGTATGATTTCTTCTGTTCTTCCATAGCATGCTCCATCTGCTGCATTGAGTCACGCAGAATTTTGATTTCTCCATTTTTAGTGAGAATTTCATCCTGCATTTCTTTCAGCTGCAAACAGAGGAATTACATTAAAGGACGGATATAGCCAAAAGTATGCATTTGCATCAGTATGTGGTTGAAAGTTAGGTGTATTTGTAATTTCTAGGGAGAAAAATGCTCCTAGTAACCCAGCTTAGAAATTCTACACATGTTGCCTCTAATATTTTTTTAATTAAATCAGGCTCAGCTACTGTGTTCTTTAAAATAAATTTAAAAAATTACAAGATCATCCTTCCCCTTCCCCTTTTCTGCAATTATGTTTGGGGCTTTTTTTAAAAAAAACTGTTCTAGTCACACATATCAGTAATTTATTCATTGTTTGGATTATAACAGGGATCATTTAATTATACTACTACATCCATCAGGACAGCCAGCAAGCACTCTGAGACAAGGTACCACCCCCAGACAGAATCTTCATGACATTGAGTCTCTAACACCTCCTGAGCAGCCACTACCACTCAGAGACAAGACTTTGGGGATAATATAGAACTTACTCAGAAAAGCAACAAGAAAAGATCAGGAAGACACTTCTCTGCAACTGTAAAATTATGATTTAATGTGGTGTTCAGGTAGGAGACTCCCTGATAAAGGTGGATATAATAGAGCTGGGAAAGATACAGAGAATGGAGGAAGGGAAACAGAGTATCTTTGCATAAATGACCACCAGAAGGTAAAGTAACATAAATCACTTGAAAGCCATGTCACTTTCTCAAACCTTTTCAGTTGAACAAAACAACTCTGGCTGACAGGGCAGAGAAATTATTTGTTAGGGAACAAATCTAATCTGTTTGCTAATCTGAAATGACCAAGAAATAAAATATTGCTCTCACTCTAGTATTACTAGAGCTGTTTCTAGGACAATGATTTTAACACACCCCTGGATTACAAAGATTAGATCACCTTGATTAGAATTAAATGCTTGGGACTGGATTTATCCCACCTTTCAGTTATTCCTATCAAAAATGTGATATTTGGAGGAGAAGGGAGGATATTGCCAACCTTGTGTTTGACTTCTTCATGCTGTGTCTGCAGCACTTCAAACTGGAATGAATCTCTCATCAGACCATCTTCTGCTCTGCTTCCTGCTGCAGGGAAAAGCCAAAATTTGAAGCACAGGTGATGAATGTGCATCACTGGTGACTCAACACCAAGGTTTTGATATTTGCCATTGCATACATCTAAATATCAGTTACAATTACAAACAGGTAAACTGCCTCATCCAGCCACCACAGGGACATTGCTAGTGCTTGTGCATCAATTCTTACAGCAGAAGAACCCCTGCCCCTTCAAATTTCTAATTACAGAATGGTTTGGGGTGAAAGGGACCTTAAAGATCAGCTCATATCTTAAACCAGCAAGATGACCCACAGCAAAAGCAAGCATTTCTTTTGAGATAACTTCAGTTAATGCACAAACAAGTGTTCACTGAAAACTTATTCACCAGGAGAGATGACAGATGTCAAGGTTGCTACAACATACTTAGATTATTCAAGCTCTCTAAGGTTCATTGTGAAGAAACCCCTGCTTTTGTTTCTTTCAAAGTAAAACTGAAAGTCAGCTGTTAATACAAAGCATACTATGCTTTTATTAGTGGAAATTAACAGGGGGAAAAACATCTGAAAGCCAACATGCTACCAGAATATGATACCTAAATCATGCTGAAAGTTTAGGAAAGTCGGGTTTTTTATCTGGCAGGTTTAACATGCAGCACCCTCATCCCAGGCTGGCATTACCGACACACACCCCAGGCACGGGCTCCTGGAGCCGTGAGATCAATGCAGTGTTCCTGCTGGGATTATTATTCTCGTTATTCCTCGATCCCAGCCATCCCTGTGACACCGGGGGTACCACCGTGGGGTGCTGCTGCCCAGGGGAACAGGCAGCAGCAATTCCCTTAAGGGAACTTAGAAGAAAGATGGAGCAAGTCTATTTACAAGAGCCTGTAGCGACAGAACAAGAGGGAGGGGCTTCATGGTGATGGAGATTTAGGTTGGATATTAGGAAGGAATTCTTCCCTCTGAGGGAGGTGAGGCCCTGGCACAGGTGCCCAGAGAAGCTGGGGCTGCCCCTGGATCCCCGGCAGTGCCCAAGGCCAGGCTGGACACTGGGGCTGGGAGCAGCCTGGGACAGTGGAAGGGGTCCCTGCCATGGCAAGGGTGGCACTGGGTGCGCTTTGAGGTCCCTGCCAACCCAGGCCATGCCAAAGGGACACCAAACCCTTCCGCAGCCGCGGGCAGCGAGGGGCAGCCGCCGGGACACACCGACCTTGCCGCCCGGCCCGGGGCAGCTCCGGGGCTCCCCACGCGTGTCCCGCGGGCGGATCCTGCGACAGCGCCTGCGAGGCCAGGATGTCGATCTGCTCCAGGTCGTCCGCCGTGAAGTCATCGCTGTCCCCGAAGGGGTCCACGACCCCGGTCACGGCGCTCTTGGGGCGCTTGTGCGGGGGAAGGACGTTGCGGAGCGCCGGCGGGGCGGCCGCGGCCCCGCTGTCCCCGCAGAGCGCGGGACCGCTCCGCTTGCGCGGCCCAGGCAGCGCCGCCATGGCGGGACCGGGACCCGCGGGGCCCACACGCCGCGGGGCCGCCACAGCCACGCCCCCCACCACGCGCCGCGCCGCCCGCCAATCACCGCCGGGCAGCTCTTCCCGCACAGCCAATGGAGTGGCGGCGGCCTCGGAGCCGGCTGTAAGCGGCCTCGTGATTGGCTGCAGGCAGCCGACACGCAAGCGCCTCGCTGATTGGGAGGGAGGGAGGCGGGAAGGATCGTGCCCTCAGCGGTGTGAGGGGGAGCCGCTGACGTCAGGCTTTCGAGCGATGACGTGAGACTGAGCGGTGACGTCACGGTGAGGGTTGTCCCTCTGATGTCACACCTGGCTTCATCCCGGGCACGGTGGCGTCACACCGCAGCTGGAGTGCGGCTGTGACTCGTCCTGTGCAGCCGCAGGCACGAATGCCCTCGATAAACTGAGGTCTCTGAAAGTGTCAGGGAAGTGCGATATTTGCAAAAGTCCCAGCTAAACCCGCTCTGTTAAATTCCTGCCGTTAACCTCTCGTGTAATCATATTTGGCCCGTTTGTAAATTGAGCGACAAATGGAGTTTCCTGCTCTGTATAACTCAGGTGGGTGTGAGGCCACAGCTATGTTGATAAACCTGTTAAGGGGAGATGAGACCATGGTCTTGCAGCACATTTTAAAAACAGAGTTACAAATTATTTTCATTTCTACAAATCAATTTACAAATCCCTTGATGGTCTTTTAAGTGAAAACCACTGTGTCGGTGTGACATATTTCCAATTCTGTTCGAGAATTCTGATTTCTTTTGTTCATTTCCCCATTGCCCATTACCTGCAGGGAAATTAGATTATCAGCAGAGAGTAATTTCCTTTATCCCTGCGCTGCATGAGCAGCCTGTGAGGAGCCAGAAAGTCCCAAAGAAAGCCCTGAGGGTCTTTGCTCCCAGCTGTGCTGAAATGGCAGCAGGTGATCCCAATAGAACCATCAGTTGGGATTGCTCAGCTCAGGTGCACATAAAAGGGGTGGTTTCAGATGGAAACTGCGCTTGCAGCACTTTAAGTTTTGCGGTATTGCCTGAAGGTTTTATTTTTGTTTCTCCAAGAAGTTGTTTTATCAATTATGTGCGAAACTGGGGAAATTATGGACGGATTTGATGCTCTGAACACTAAAGGTGCCATTATTTATGCTTGGAATTTTTGCTTTTCTCCCTCTAGTGGGAATGGTAACATAATGTTTGTCTTTGTAGTCTTGCCATAAAGAAAAGTTTCTTCTTGCTTTTAAGAATGGTTTTATCTCTTTATGTTCAAAGAGAGATGCTTTGAGGAGATGGAGTAAAACCAAATTTGTTGTTTAGTTTAAAACCTCTCCTGGTAATTTCTAGTGCTCTGTTTTTACTGCTTATGTTTGTAGAGACATGTATTGAGACCTTAATTTAAGTAATCTAAAAGGAACTGGCTTTAGACATTGCTTGTTCCTAATTCTGGATAGATTTTGTTTGGGTGGGGTTTTTTGCTGTTTGTTTGTTTGGGGTTTTTTGTTGTTGCTTAAGAAATTAATAAGATTGTGCTAGTATTACTATTTTTTATTATTGCTGCTTTTAAATAATAGTATATTGTTTGAGTGGTATACCTTCAGTTTTACTTTCTCCTCTTCCTCTAGCTGAAGTTGAGGAAAAATAGAATGGTAGAACACTTGCACAGATTTTATTTTTAACAAGATAAACCAAGGTACTGACTTTTGTTTCCTCTGTTCCAGGTGTTCCTGCTAAAGAGAAAATGAGTTGCAGGGGATTGGAATAACAACAAAGTAAGTCTGAGATGTAGAATTTGCTTTAAGTACAGCTGCTCATGGAACCATTTTTGGGCAGGGGGATAAAGTGACACAGCTGCATATCTGCTGATTTCTCACTTTTCTGTGTCTTGCTTACATTGAGTCTTAAACCTGAAACTCCCTGAGGAGAACACAAGAAACCAAAGCGTGACTTTGGCACTACCTGACAAATGTGGCATCTTTTGATTTTTATAGCCAGAATTTCTTGTTTTATTTGAATATTCCACTTAGGACTAATGGATCCAGGTGTCAGCCCTCAATCCATGTGGGCAGTTTTAGCATTACCATTTGACTCTTGCAATACTTTTAGCTCCCTTTCATTTGCTTGATTCATTTGCTTTCTACTCTTACCATTACTTTAATTTCTCACTTGCAAGTTTAATCCAGGGCCCTTAGTGTCCTGTTTTACTGACTTTTTACTTAAGAGTAAAATCACTGTGATTACAGGGAATTTGTGCATTTATTCATTTGGGTGCACACATTGTGCAAGGGGGGCTCTTTAGCATCATTTAGCATTGAGGTTAACAACTTGTGTGTGGATTTGGACAGTTCTCAGTGCTGCTAACAGTATTTTATTCTAAATGCTAGCAAGAGTTCTGTAACTCCAATGCAAGTGTTGTTTCTTTGTCCCTTGTTTCAGTAAAGGTGGATGTGAATGTGTTTTGTGTTCTGATTCTCCAAACACTGAGTAAATCAAAACTGAAGTGGGTGACTGAATCAGTCCAGGTACCAGCAGAGATTAATTTTTTTAGTTTAAGTCTTAAAGTATGAGGTACTGAAATTCAAATGGGACTTCGGTGAAAACTTGTTCTAACAAAACAGCATCTTGATCCAGACCTGAGAGTTGGTTAGGAGAGGAGTAGTCCAGATTTTGGGCAAATGTCGAGAGTTTCGTTATTTGCTGGTAGAGGGAAAGGCAATCCCGCGCCTCAGGGCTGATCCCGGAGCTGTGTGCTTGAAACGGAGGGGGATTTTAGTCTATGCTTGTATTGCGTCCTGAGACAAGAGAGGGAAAGGGAACGAGGCAGCGCTGTCTGCCCGTGGTACCGCGGGCGGCGGAGCTGAGGGAGGGACGGGCGGAGCCGCCGCTGGCCCGGGCTGGCGATGAGGGCAGCGCCGAGCGGAGCCGGGAGCGCGGCCGCGCGTCGCACCCGTTAATTCCGTTGGGCTGAATGAGCGCCGGGCCGGGCGGAGCGCCGGGGCCGCGTCCGGCCGGTGCCCCCGAGCGCTGCCCGGCAGGGCGGGCTGTCCGTGTGTCGGGCTGTCCGTGCGTCCGCGCCGGTCCCGCCCCCCCGCGGCCGGCACAACAAACCCGCCCCGTCCCGCCCGCGCCGTGCGGCTGTTGCGCGGAGCCGCCCCCGGCCGCGGGGGCCGGGCCGGGCGGCGCTGGCAGCGGGGCCGGGGCGGACATGAGGACCGAGATCTCCACGGCGGCCGCGTTCGTCACCCGCCTCCTGCGGGCCGCCGGCGGGGTCGGCGAGGAGCAGCTGCGGTGCTTCCGCGAGTGCCTGCAGGAGGCGATGCGCGGTGAGTGCCGGGGGGGCGTCCCCGCTTTCCGTGCCCTCTTTCCGTGCCCTCTTTCCATCCCTCCCCTGCGTCCCGCGGGGTCCGGCGGAGCGCAGCCCCGAGCAGAAGCTCCTCTTTGTTCCCTCCCGCAGAGCACTACAGGCACCACTGGTTCCCCCTGGTGCCCTCCAAGGGCTCCGGCTACCGCTGCATCAGGATCAACCATAAGATGGACCCCTTGATAGGAAAGGCGGCGGGGATGATCGGACTGAGCCACGAGAGGCTCTTCCAGCTCTTACCCAGTGAATTAACGCTGTGGGTCGACCCCTTCGAAGTGTCCTATCGCATAGGTGAGGACGGGTCTATCTGTGTGCTGTACGAAAGCCCCCAGCCTGGGGGGAAGGCGGCCAAACAGCTGGAGAGCAGGACCAGCTGCAAGGAGGAGTGGAGGATTGGCAGATCCAGCCCTTCCAAGAGTTACAACATGATGACGGTTTCTAGTTAAAAACAACTCTTCCCTGTACGATGTTGTATGTATCCCAACCTCATGGTAAAGTTAGATGTAACTGAGCTTTTTTTGGTTTTAATTTTTTTTTCACCCTACAGTCATTAAAGTCGTGGTAGTACTGCCAAGTTCTTTGTGGCCAAGGGCTAAATGTATAAAGCAGTTCTTTACACTGCATGTTCCTTTCTGGGCTGTGTCCTGTAAATGCACTGTACAGTTGGTGGATTGTTTTACACATTTATATTTTCGAAAAAGTTCTGCATATTTGTAATAAAAAGCAATATTGTAGCACTCTTTATGATGGGTTTTAGTCAAAATTAGTACTTGCTAAAAAACAATCTCTAATTTGCAGAGCAGTAACGCAAAGGGGGGTGGGAAACAGATCTAACAAATTGCATGTAAATCTTTCCAGTGATTTGTCTGCACAGACTTCTCTCAGGGTCATTCAAGTTTGACTGTGAGGCACAAATCACAGATATAACTCTTTATTTTTCCCTTTTCAAAGCATGCTTTTATTTGACGGCTGGGTTCCATCACACCCCAATATTTTAGCAAAAAGAAATGGGGAATGAATTAGTTGTCTGGTTATTTCTAGTTATGGGAGTAGAAAAATAAAGACTTGCTTAAAATGCTTCTGACTTGTTTTGGTGGTGTGCTTTTGTTTGGGGTTTTGTTTGTTTTGTTTTGTTTTTTCCCAGGCTCTTAACATTGCTCTTAAAGTTTATTCTGTCTATTTCTAATAATTGCAGAAAGCTTTGTAGTTAAAGAGGTGTAGCAGTGAACATCCAGCTTTATTTCAGATCACAACAAAACACTCAGTTTTAGGAAAGCCTGCTGGCTGCCTGTCTTCAGCTGAATAATCTGGGGAGAGCTGGGTGGGGTTTTTGGTACTGAATGGAAGCAAAAGTACTCTTCTAATATTTGATATATTGCAGGAAAAAAAAAGCTTGAGTTTATAAGGAAATGGAGTTTGGGTTTAAAACTGCAACTTGCACCATGTAGAAAGCTGGAGTGAAAATTATCATCAATGCTGTAACTGCCTTGGCTTTTCTGGAAGGTAAATCCTGCTGTTTCTGGCTTTGAGTTCCTTATTTTTGTCAGGGTCTCTCATATCAGTTGGGCACAAGTTTTAGTGAAGATATCAAACACAGTAGGTTTGATGTAATAACAAAACTTTGTGTTGCTGGTTTATGTGACTACTCTTAGTGTTGATATCCCAGTAAAGGATCTGATTTACAGATATTGTGATTCCTATTCTAAGAAGCAGTGGTTTCTAATTCAGCCATAGAAGGCTGCCTGGCATTGCTGATTTCTGGAGCCTGGTGTTGGAGCACAGTTAACACTTGATGAAAGGGAGCTTTGTCTGGTGTGAGTATGTCAGCAAAAAACCCTCCTTGGGCTATGTCAATACCATGGTAGGACACAGAGTGAGAGAAGGGGCAAGTCTGGGCAAACTGGAAAGGGCAGAACTCCAGTTCACAAAGAGGTTTTTTCTTTGTTTGCCTTAGAAAAAGCTGTGGCTTGCTTCTTGCTGTTTCCTTATTATCTTGGAGGCAGGCTTGTCTAGTGGTATTTGTTTAATCTGGGGGAAATGTAGAGTGCCATTTTCTTAGTAATTAAAACTCTGTAAAAATTGACTGTGTGTTTCTAGTCTATCACTCCAATAAATAAGTTTCTGGGTTACTTTAACAAATGGGTGTTAGAGGTCTGGTGGCAAATTGCCTTTTTATGAGATAAGATTGGAAATCGGTTTTCATGACGTTGTTTTATTCTCTTGAGGCAGTAACACTTTCCTTTTCCTCTCTGATGAATATTCAGTGTGGGTAATCCTATTTCATTGGGACCTCTAAGGGATGTATTTGACACATTTGTCAGTAATTGAACAGAATAACTTCAAATCTGCTAAGGGTGAGGTGCCTTCTTTGATTAAATTTCATTTGAAGGGTAATTGGCCTTGCTGCACATTATGTTAACAGCCCACTGGAAAAGATAGGTGTGAAGTCTTTATCTTAACAGGAGGTTTTCCATAGCAGGAGACACTTGAAGTGGAATTGGAGATGACTTGGGAGTCAGGATATGATTTCCAGCTGCTTTGAGGTGAAGGAGGGTACAGCAGGTTCTTCAGTGTCTGTCCATGTGTGAGCAGAGAAGAGCCTGGGCTAACCCAGCCATGATGGATTCTGCTGCTTTTATTGATCCCTCCCTAAGCCCTGGGATGTTTCAGATGTGATATAATTCCACATCTCCAGTATCCAATGCTCTCTGTAGGTTTGATGTCTATCAATGAATGGGCACTTTAATGCAAGTTAGGTTTCATGTATTTCAGCTACTGGCATAGAGTTGAAGTGACTCTGCAGACAAACAGGTGGGGGACTGCAGACAAACAGGAGGAGCTGAACAAAACCCACTGAAGCAAAGCAAACACTTGAGCTGCAAGTGAACACCCTGTGATATCTGTGCCATCTAGAGCTGCATTCCATTGCTTTAAAAAACGTCACAGATGTACTGACAGCACAAAAGCTGTTCTGAGGGGAATAGACTGCTTGGTAGTAAACCAGGGAGGCAGTTATTTGGAGGAGGAAAGAAAACCAACTTTGTGTTTTCCCTGAAAGGTGCTAAGTTTTGTGTTCTGCTGTTGCAACAAAAAAGGCAAAATCTTAACATCTTTAAAATGACATACTTGTCACACAAGGCTGACCACAAATCATTGGTCATGGCTTGGGACAGACTGGTTTGGATTCTGCAGGTGGGATTAGTGCATACTTGAAGCAGTAAAAATACACGGAGAAGAAGCAGTACATGCTTCTTTGGGTGAGGAGGGGTTAACCAAAGCTGAAATGGGGGGGGGGGGGGAATAGTGCATTTGCCTGTTTCTCCAAAATACTCCAAATTAATTAACATAACATTTGTCTGAGAGGTAAAAGAGGTAAAATCCACCTGAGACAGAAGGTCCTGCTAGTTTATACAGCCTGACCACTCTGTACTGCAGTTATGGTGGATCACCCCCTGACTGGGCCTAAGAGCACAGGGGTGAATGGTTTTGCTGTGAGAACTTCAGGAGATAAGGGGATTGTCTGTACTTGTTTCAGGTTCTGTTACCTTTAGAGCTAGGTGAATTAAAATATGAAATTTTGGATATTTAGGTTTATTTTCTAACCACTGGTCCTCATTTCCTTATTCTCATGATGAAAGGCTTTTTCAGTGTGTAGCACTTTATATTGCCATCAAATTAAGCCTGTTTTTCATATTTAAAGGATTTAAAAGATCAAGCTTTTAAAGTTTGAGCACAAATGATTTTCTTTTAACTGGGATTTACATACATGCTTTTTGCCAACACTTGTTCCATTTTTAATGTGTGCCTGAGAATGTGTTCCCAGGGAATGAGTGCAGTGAACCAACTGATCCAGATCACTCCATTCCCACCACAATTTGCTGCTCACCAGCACTGACAGTGCTGAGCTTCACTTCACTGAGAACAGTGCACAAGTCCTGACAGAATTGCTAAAATCATGCTCAGATTAACTCATTTTTAATTCCTGTAATGTGTTCCTCACTGTTATTTTGTCTAGAATGCCACATGTTTTAGGTGAAGTAAAAAACCTAAATAATGAGTTTGTGATTTCTCACTCAAAGAACAAATCCCAGGTTTGTTTAATAGTTTATTGTCTAGCTGGGTTGATTTGCATTAATGAAATTGTTCTCCTTTGAATTATACACTTATGATGAAGTGAATTAATACCTGATAAATTAACCTCCTTTTTACATTTAATCTTGTCTCTTGCAATTATTAGTTGTTAATTTTTTTACATTGGGACACTTAGTCTAGAGCAATTTTCTATCTGTTCCCACATACACTGGAAATAGACATTGGGGTCCCACTGATATCCTAAGGCAGTTCTCTTGGGCATTTTCTAGACTTTGTAGTTATGTTTTTCTTTATGAAACCCTAGCATTTATTATTTTATCTGGTCTAGTCATAAGTACATTTCCATTATTTCATTATCCTCGAGCAGTACAAAGTTATCCACATTACCAAATACAGGTAGGCAGTGTTTGCTGATCACTTTGGTAATTTTACCACCTTCCTCTTTTCAGAACTAGAATTCATTTAAGTGCTGATGTGTCTTAAAAGGTCTTTACCTTTGTGTAACTGGTTTTCTTAGCTATTTGAACCGTGGATATTCCTCTCCTCTTTTTAGCTTCCTTCAGATTTTTTTTCAACTTCACAATAATTTGTGTATGTTGGTTTTTTCTGTTTCACCTTGGTTTTCTTTAATTCTGACTGAGCATTTGGATTTAATTTAACTTGTGCCTCCCATTGTCTCAGTGTAGCAGCCCTCAGGTTTCACTTTGGCTGTGTGTGATTCTCCAGGCTGATCCACGTTGCCATGGCAGAGTGGGAACTTTTGTATTCTTGGGTAATAGAGGTGTGCTGATTTCTGACTTATAAAGTTGATACTTATAAATTATTTTTCTCATGGTTCCAGAGTCACTCTTAGTAATATCTAACCTATAGGAGTAATAGACTTACTTATTTTCATGGTTTTCTTGCTGGGGAGTGAATTTATTCCAGTAATAAAAAGTGATATTTTGCCTTCTGTTAGAAGGCTATGTAAAATTTTCATTGAGAAGTAAACTGCTGATTTTAGTTTGTAATTTGGGTAACTTTGGTGGGCAATGTATTTTGAAATGAAATTGCATGGAAGGATCTTTCATCTGTTTGGGAGATTCAGTTGCCCCTGGTTTGCAATCAGCAGGACAATCAACATCTAGAAAGTGTGGGGAGGCAATGAGAGGGCAAATTAAATTGTGAATTTGTGACCACCTTGGTATGATCACTGCTTTAAACTACTGGGCTCTGGATTATTGATGGTAATATTTCCATAGCCTCGTTAGCTGTTATGTGGGATGAGTTATTGTTCACAGTGGTTCTTAAAAATCCAAAGAAATAAAAGCTGGAAAAGACAATAAATGTCTGTTCAGCTAAACTAAACAGCAAATCAGTCTTAAGTCACTGAAAGACAATGCTGCAAATATCTGTCTTGATAAAATAATTTCAAAACAGAGAAAGAAGAAGAAATATTCAATCATCAAAATGTTTGATAATGTTTCATGCAAACCTCTAGTGCTAAATAAATACCTATCTTAGAGAAATAAGTCTGTAATCCTGGAGATATGCCAGGTATGAAAGTTCATCTCAGAAACAAAACACATTTTTAAAAGAAAAATGCATATAGAAAAGTAAATTCAGTCTTTGTAGATGCTATGATGCAGTTTGTTTCAAGATGAACTTTTTAGAGGGTGAATTCTTATCAACTTTATTTGCAGTTGAGTAGTAGTGAGTACAGTGAATTTGATAAAGCAGTTTTTACTGTGGAGCTGTTGTGCCTGCAGGATGATGTTTGGGGTGAGGCAAACTGGGCCTGAATTGATTGTTTCAATGATCAGTAAGTGACTTTGGCCTCGGGTGACTGATGTTACTTGTGTGGAACTCCCAGGATTTTCTGCTACATGAATGGAGAAATGAACAAACACAAGAAACTGAGGAAAAAGAAAACACTTCATGATCTGTCTGGGCCCTGGCTGCTGCAGCATTCTGGGCAGTCAGGAGAGAATCCTGCACAGAAGCAAGGTTGTTGTATCCTCAAACTACTAAACTTCATTTTACACTGAGTGCCACCAGGGAACTTGCTTTCCTCCACTGGCACTCTGAGGAGGGAAAGGAACTTGCCTGTTATTTATAAACATTTAGAATATTTGCAAATATTTACAATTTTATTTAGAATATTACAAATATTTACAAATACTTACAAATTGCATCACTTACAAGACCTAAACTTTATTTTGCATGCTGGTGATTAAAACACTAATGAGAATTCCTAGTGTTGTGCATTTTTAGATGCAATTCTGCTTTAGTAACTGTACCTATCTATGATAGAAATAGGCAAACACTTTGCACTACTCCCCTACACATTATTTATACAGCATCATTAGCATCAAAACAACCTTCTGTGAATGTTTCTGTTGCAAATGTGCAGCCTGAGGGTTAAATTTGCATAAAGACACATGTAGGAGTGATGGAAAAGAACATAAACTACTACAGTGCTTTGGCTTTTATATATTCTTGGAATGGATTACTACAAAAGCTGACCCCTTAGACTTGTCTTATCTCACTCTGTGAATCTGGATTATCAAGAATAAATGGGAGCAGAATTCTCATAATGCGTATGATGAGATAATGTTTTATTTAGGGCTCAAAATAATGTATTACTCATACAACTCCTCTCTTCTGGGAAGTGTGCTGGGCTTTTTCTGGATATACCAGAGGTCACATCTCTCCTGACTGCATGTTAGGGGATGATGCCAGAGTTTTGGAAATTAATTTTTCCTGTGGATAGGAAAAAGATGCACAAATGTTCTGGGAGAGGGTTGTTGTGTTCTTTTTGCCTCACAGTGTGATAGGCTGACACTGAAACCATTGGATATTTTGATGTGGCTTGTGAGCTAATTTTTGAATTGATGTGTGCATGCTAAGTCACCAGTTAAGAGTAATTAAATATGTACTTGAATTTAGTAGAAGTGCTGAACATTTGATGTGGAATTAGGTATTTTGATGGATGGAGGTTTTGCTGAACAAAATTAATTCAGAGTCATGAACTGTGATATTTATGCAAGACTTGATTTTGTCACTAGTCTTTTCACTGATGTTTAGCTCATGTCTCTGACAGGTCTTTTTCAATGACTCAGTGCTATGTGTTTTAAGTTGTTGTTCTGTAGGAGTCAGTGGAATTCCTCCTGTGTTCAGCATTAAAAGCCTTTTGGCTCAGGGCTGGATGAACACTTGAGGCATTTGCACTGTTTAATGGAGCCCTGTGTTAGATTCATAGAGCTGCTTCCAATTGCTGAAGGATCAAATGAAAATTTAATTGTAGCTGAAACCTGAGCTGTTCTGTGAGTCACCTCAGCAGAAAGGAGAATAATTTATCAGTGTTGTGTCACAACTGTATGTGTGCACCATATGGCTTGATGGTGTATTCAGGGAAGCTGTGTGTGTGACTTCTAAATATTTCTTTTTCTTTAATATTGATTATTTTTCTAAATGATTCTTATTCTAAATTTCTAATTTCTAAAACACTGGACATTGAACATCCCCGAAGGGCTTTATTTTAGCTGTGATCCAGAGGGGGCTGTCTCAGTTTGTGACTAGAAATCAGCAGAAAAGCCCATACCAAGGCTTGTTGTCCTTTCCCCTTCCCTGCTTCTCTTTCAGAATCTGTCTTTCACATAATCTTTTCTCATTAAATTGTTAAACGTTTGTATCAACATAAAATGGAGAGAAATTGATGTTTGTTTATTGGCAGACAGCACAGCTTGACAATGCATTGGGCAGTAACCAGCCCTGGATAAAAAGGGAAGGAGAATGCAGTGCTTCCATGAGAGATTTCTTTCCAGCCTTATCACAGCTCCTGTTCTTGTACCAGACTGGTCAGTGTAACTCTATCTTGCAGTGAGCCTTTGTGCTCTAACTGGCACCAGGATTTTCAATGGCCTGGGAGCTCCTTTTGCAAAGAGAATTCTCTGTCCCACTATCACTTCACAGGAACTGTGGTTGGGAATGCTGAAATGTGCTATCAGCTGTGTTAACTATGTGGGGGCAAACAATTATGCTTCTGAAAAAGCTTACCTGTAACATATTCAGCATATCAGACAGCAGCTTAACTACTACTTACATCCTTTTTTTTCCATATACTTTCTGCTAATCACTTTTAGAACACTTGGGATTTTACAGCAGCTTTTTCCTTTGGTGGTTACTTCAATATTTCTGAAGATTGGATTTTTTGGGGAGTGACAGTGCTGGCTTGTTGTTCTTTTTGTAACTTGTCTCCCAGTGTGGATCACTGCTTGTAAACTAAATATTTCATGTGTGGCTGTGGTGAATTATTTCCACTGCTTCAGGCACGTAATAAGACAAATTAAAGCTGGAGTTCCATTTTCAGCATCTCAGCTTTTTTACCTATTTACAGCTAGTTTTATTCTTGTTTAAAACTGCCAATGAAATAGGAGCCCTAAAATATATTGTTAAACTGTGACACCAGTAAGTATTCTTCATTTATACTGTTGGCTCCTGTTTCATGCCTAATTTGCAATTGCTAACCCTTTTCCCCCCGAGTGCATGCTGATGTCTTTAATTGGCATTTGTTTATTTTTGTTTGAAAATCACTGAGTGTTTTTCCTTCCTTCTGTTCTCCCTGAATTTGTAAGCACTGTTTTCACTATGGGATTCATGTGGATGCAGCCAAACTGTTCTCTAGTTTTTTCCAAATTCTTCTTTCCTGTGTGTGCCCCATCAGTGATGGCTCTCACCTCATTCCACCAACATTTTCCAGTAGCTGCTGAGTGTTTTCCCTGTTTCAGAGGAATGGGACCCTGTCACCCAAGAGACACTGTGAAAGGCAGGTTACCATCTACAGCTGTGCTCCTGTGTTCTGACAGACCTTCCACTGTGCTGCAGAAAAACAGAGGAACAGAAAAGCTTGTATGCCAAACCTGAAGGTACTTGCCCCCTTTAGAAAAGGACAAGGCTGACCTTTTTAATGATTAAGAGTCTTAGATTTTTTTTCCCTACCCTTGTGGTTTATTTATGGACCTGTTATTTGCATCTTTCTTTATACTTTTTGGAAAAGAGACTATTTTTCATTTTTCTATGTCCACTTGGTGCCTTTGTGGCCATCTCCATATAAAACCAAATGAAGCAGTAAGTCAGTGTTCTTTCTATCATGTGTTATATAAACTCCCCTACTCCTAAAAGTAAAAGGGTTCCTGTGCATTTGTTTTAATTGAAATGACTAATCAGTAACACTTCCTTTACTTCAGACATCTTATTTGAAAATTGATTTAGGAAATCACTGGCTGAGTAGTGGTTACTTTTGCTAAAGGTAAATATTTGTTAGAACCAAATATTCTAGTTTGTTTCTGCAAGAGTTAAAAACTAAAATATACATGAAACTAAATGGGTATTTCAAGTTGGCAGTAATGTGAAGGAGTGGGCCTCAAACTTTGATAGCAAGAAATAACAATTCCCTTTATATCCTGCACCATGGTTCAAAAGGACAATATTGTGAAAGTTGGCTACCATTTCACTTTATTCCTAACATGTACATGGGTGTGCCTATTCTGAAGCTCTTGTGAGTATCATCAAGATCTTGTAAAGCTCATCTATGTACAGGGATAACCAAAAACCTCTAAGCTACAACTGTCCTGGTAGAACATAGTACAGCAAGAATGCTCCAGCAGGAAGGAAATTATAGCTCTTATTTATAGAAATAAAATGCAGCATCTCTGGTTATGAAAGAAAGCCTCACTTCCCAAATCTACTGCTGTTAAAGGGAAATTCCTGATAGATCAGTCTTTATGTGTTTTTGTTTGTTTGTTTTTTCCAGTGAGGTCTTTGCTCTGTCCCAGCGTTCCAATGGTCTCTTGTCTCAGTGAAGAGATAATGCATGAGCAGGATTATTTGGCATTCCACCAAAACATGCTGCAAAATACCCCCTGTGGGAGGAACCCGGAGTGGTGAAATGATGCCTGTAGGCACATGAGGGGAGTGAGGGCACAAGATGGGAAATGAAGGGGAAATTCAGGCTTCTCTCAAAATTCAGGAGAGCCCTTGGTAAATGTTCACAGAGTGGAAGAAAATGCATTTGGGGGAAGGCTAAAAGCTTAGAGGAGAAAATCTGTGTCTTTGTCCTTTGCTCTGAATGATCACAGAGTGATCCTTGTACAAGGATCTTCTTATAAATATTTTTTCCACCTCTCAGGGAGGCTGAGTTGTCCAGGAAGGTTAATATATGTACAACTGTACAGAGAACAGCTAAGTTCTGGTTAGGCTCCTTTTTTGAGTAATTGCTGTGAGCAATTCCTAGTGAGCCAGATTTTGGCAGATAACATGGTTATTCTGAAGTGGCATTTTGTCCCTTTGAGTCTATGTGAATCTCATCTCCTCTATAGCCTCTTTATGCAATTTTGGTTTAGTGCTGTGTCCTTGATAAAGAATAGTTGTGGTATGATTTTCATATAGTGGTAAGTTATGTTCTAGGACTAAACTCTGAAATGCAATTTGCTTTAAAAAAAAAACCAAAAACAACAGTTCAGGCTTAGGACCTTTGATATTCTGCACCTTTCTCATATTATTTGCTTTTGTCTTCCTTTCTTCTACTTTTTGACTGCAGCTTTACACTGTAATCCTCACCTCCTATTTTAAGTTTTTCCTTTTATTATTTTCCATTGACTTTGAACCTCTTCTGGTGCATTGAGACTAAAAAGACAGCAAAAAAATACATCCTTAAGCTCAGGGTGACCTGCTATTCCACACTAATTTCTTCATTATTGTTTCAATGTTAAAGCTTTTTATTAAAAAGTTCAATAAGATAAATTGGCATATTTTTCAATAATTTCATTTAAGAAGGCTTTTTAAAATTTTTAAACAAACAACAAAATGTCCATCAAACACTTCTGTTTGAAACAAATAGTGCCATGGAATAGCTGATTTAGGAACACTGTGCAGCTTCAGTAAAATGACAAGAAACTTAAATAATGGGAAGATTTTGAGCAATCTCTTTAGATGTGTCTGTCTCTATTAACAACCAGGAGCCAGAAAGGAGATTCAGAGCTGCTCCTTTCACTGAATTACCTGTGAATTCCACTCATATGAGGAGTGTGTGCAAATGGCTTTGCTACTGAAAAACAAACAAACAACCCCAAGTTTCAATCCTGTAGATTTTATTCTGTGAGATTTGGGAGATGTACATGGAGAGGAAAAATTAAGTAATGCACCTGACAGTGTCTCCTTAAACCAGCAGATGAGGCTGTTTCCTATTTTATCTATTTTGCAACACTGTAAACTCCTGGAAACCTGTAACTGCAATTAAATGCCTGTCTCCAGGGTTGATTTGGTAAATGGAAATGCCTCCCCCTGCCTTTCTTTTTTTCAGTATAACACAGTATGAACACAGTTCAGAGGCAGCTATCCAGTGGATCATCAAGGTATATCTTTTTAATCTATAAATTCCTCCCAGATGGACTGGTACCTTTCAATGTGCCAAGCTTTGGGTGAGATGTAGAATTTGATCCAGAATTTATGCTCACTCAATCATCTTAAATTTAATTCCTTGCTAAAAAGCTGGACCTGAGAGATCTGTGTGTGTGCATATATAAATATTCCCACTGACATGAAACAAAAGGATAAATATGAGTAATGGTTACACAAGTGAGATGCCATCATAAAGTTTTTAATTGCAAAGGTTATTGCTCTTGTTATTGGCAGACATCAGTCAGAGAGCTCTCATAATCACCTGTTAAGTATGCACTTCATTCCACCTTAATCAAGAGAGTTGTGGATTGTCACCTTTGAAATAGCTGTTTTAAATCAATAAAGTTTAGTGGAATGTGTTATCGCTGATCCTCTGATGGCGCAGTTCCCTTCAATTCTCTTTTATAACCTGGGTAGATGGAGCAGTGAGGCCATGGGAGAACTCAAATTCATGTGTTCTTCTGGGGGAGAAAGATAAAAAACAATGCAAACCCCCCTGTCAGTAACAGCTCCTGTGCTGCTGAATGAGCCATAATTCTCTCTCCCAAAATATTTCCTCCCTGTTGTGTTCTCTGCTGCTTTCTCAGAGCACACCCAGCGCTATCTGTTCCTTCTGTGCTCTCTCCTTTCCTCGGAAGGGCCCCGTGTTTGCCCTGCCCGGAGGCTCAGCAGCTGCTCAAAGTGCAGTTTCACAATCACTCTGTGCTCGGAGCGGCAGCTGCCGGCAGAACGGCAAAGCCTGCGCTCCTCTTCCTCCTCCAGGGAGGGCTGGGGCACTCGTGTGGCTGTGCCCTGTCACGCTGCTGTGCTGAGTCAAATAAACAACTTTCTGGGAAAAATCCCACCAGGGAAACTCAGCCATTCATTCGATGAATAATCAAATGAGGTGACTCATGAGGGTGACTCTGAGGTGACTCATGGGTGTCCGTGTGACTGAGGGTGATGTGAGAGAGGCATGGGAATACATGGCCGGATGGGAATGGAGAAGAAGATCACCCTTTTGAGAGTCCTTAATGGTTATTTGGTGTCTCTGCTTGGGAACTGCATTACATCTGGGTTCATGTCATGGGCATGACAGATAATGTCAGGCTTAGAATTTGAGGTGACTCTTGGTGTTTATCACTTCTGCTTATTGGGATCAATCATGGCAAATCCAGTGAATTGGTTCTTCAAGGGAGCTGGTCGGGGGAACATTGAATTTTATGATGCCATTTGCATAATGAGATCACTCCAAAGTTATTAACACTACAGTGCTAATAAAAATAATAAAAACAATCTACAGTGCATATGGATTGAAGGATCTCTATCTTTGAAAGTATTCGATAGCTGTGCCAAAGAACATAAATCTGAATTTCTCAGTAAGTACAAAAGAAACTGATGCCCAGTGTGTCTGTACCATTCTGTATCTTGCTGTTTGGTGTTTTCCATCTATGGTAGATTGGTGTTTCTGGGTATAAACTGAAATGTTAACATGTGACCAGTTTACACATAAATTAGTAATTTATCTTCAGGAGACCTTGTACTCAGTGAACTGAAAGTTCTGATGGGGAAGGTTTCAAGGTTTCCTACAGAACTGTTGCCAAATGATGGCGATTTAGCTGAAAACCAGGTTAATCCACACATTCTCTTCCCTGTTCAAAGAGAAGGTCTTTTGACACAGGTAAAAAAAAAAGTTGAATGCTGTCCTTAAACCATTAACAGGTCCAAGGGCTGGGCACAAGGCTGGGGAATATTTGTGATAGGACACAATAAATGTTTTCACAGGAGCAGTTGGGAGAGATGTTTGATGGTGAGCAAACAGTGCAACATTAACAGCAAGTACCTGCACCGAGGAGTGTTGGCCTGGCCTGAAAGCACCACAAGTCCTGTGGCTACCTGAGTTCTGCCCAGGCTACAGAACTGATCTGCATTCACCTCTTTATGGAAAGAGTATTTTGATGTTTAGTTGCTGGTATGTCCTTAAATATGTCCTTTTAGGCAAGACCTAAAAGCTCTTTATCCCTTCATCTTTCCTTCCTTGCCTGCAGATTAGAGGCTGTAAAAACAAACTTTAAGGAGGTGCTTAGATGGGGTTGGTCTTGTCCCTTTCTGCCTTAATACCCTGTCAAAGCTACTAGAATTTCACCATAGTTTTTTTGCTTTAATGACCTCCTACAGTTTATAATGTTTTCTCTTGCCAATCAAAAAAAAAATCAGAACACCTTTTTTCATTTGTTTGTGTTTTGGGTCATGTCCCACTGGTAAGTAGTTGATTTTCTTTTCAATAAATGTACAGGCCTCCTGTGTACAGGAAATGTTTTTTAATTGTCTTGTCTACGTGTAAAAAATATTGTCTGTCCTGGAAATCCTTTGAAGTTATACAGTACAGAGTTCTTCTTTATGCTGTGTCTATAACTTTATAATTCTCTCAGACTGTATGCAGCAATAAAGCTCTTGATAGTTATAATGTCTGTTTATCCATATCTGTGGTAAGTTTGTGCAAGCTCTTATCTGCTAACAACATAGATGTGGGTTTATCTTTATTCAGATAAAGTCACCTTTCCTGTTACTTACAGCCTTATTCCTGAAGCCATGACTTCCTTTATTTCTCCAATATTTTACTGTGGTTCAAAGCACTACATATGCTTTCTAAAAAAAGCCACCAAATGACACACTGCAGTCCCATTGTAATCTGTTTTTCTTTGTAGGGTCAGTGATTCTTAGTCAGTGTGAGATGGTGAAATAACAGTTGGAGCATGAAATTTCCTGCACTTCTAGTATGTGTGTGAAATTATGTAGAAAAACCAGGGATTCGAGAAATAACAGTGGCATGGTGCAGCCTGATATGAGAAAAATGGCAAAGCTTGAACATTTGAATGATGTGAGTTACATAAGTATATTTTATTTCTGCTGGTCTGAGTAAAATATAAGTAGGAAACTCAATCCTATTTCAGCAGAATTCTATCTTTTGAAACTGAAAATGGTGCAGTAATTTAAAACAAATAGTAATGGTACTTTGTAGTGCAATTTCACTATTGCATTATCAAGTCCATTTAATATTTTTGGACTCATTGCCTTGAATTTGTGATTTTTAAACCTGATTTCTCCAGGCAGATGTTTCTAGGTCACAGGACAGGATATATTGTGTCATGATTATTCTTTTCATAAAGAACAAAATATCCTTTCTTTTATACAGAAGTCTCTTTCATTTTAGGAACCAGGAGAATTAAGATGCACCTATTATAGCAAAAATCCTTCTCATGAGCTTACAAGACCTTTGTATTATTGACATCCAATTTTATCATGAGTCTCAGGTAATGCTATTTTTTTCCCCTCAGATGTGGATTTAATGAACTTTTTATAGCAAAGAATGTTAACATTAAATACTTGCCTGATACTTTTTTTGCTCCTCAAAGTGAACATGTGAACTGTTGACTGTTCAGTTTCATTCTCATTCCCTGGTGAATTTACAAATGGCAAAAGATGGCAAATGAGAGTCCAGTGTTGATGGCTTCCCAATACCAAAGTATCCCAAGAAACAGGGATTGTGCCATAAAGCACAATGCAGTTACAGCTCTCTGAGGAAAAGAGATTTCAGGCTCTTCTGACTCCTTCAAACAGCAAAAAAGAGCTGCTGAGGGGATGAAGTGGGGGCTGGAGAACTGAAGGTACTCTTACATTATGCATTCCTGCTGCAGTTTTAAACTCCTTTATTTACATACTGAAATACCACAGGGTACCTGGCCATCTGCTGAGATCCCTGGGTGGGTGTTGCAGGTCACTGAGCTCTGTGCAGACCTCAAGGTACATAATTAAAACCCATCCAGGTGTGTCTACACCAGCTGTAGTTGCACCACCTGACAGGGGAATTCCAGTTAAGTAATACCTGAATGGCATTAATGGCACCAAAGCTTCTGATAGTTCAGTCCAAGCACGTTGTAGATAATACCTGGAATGAGTAATAAGACCTGATAATGCAGGGAGAAATAACATGTGTTAAATAGGCTTTTTTCCCTCCAGGTTTAATTTCACCTGTGTGTTTTCAGAGCACTGCCTCAAATTGCCCAAGTGCCAGTTCTGCACCCTGGAACGCTGGAGGAAGAGGAGGGGAGGGAAGTGCCTTGCTGGAGAGAGGGAGTGTGTTCAAACTTGGTGTCCTCAGTGTTGTTTACCTGTGCACTCAAACCTGCACTTAGTTTTTAACTCTGTAGGTGTGCACTTTTCAGAACTATGAAAGAATGTGCTGTGCTAGAGTTCCTTTTAAAATTGAGACAAATTAGTTTTGCCATTGCAAGACAACACATTGGTATTATTTCCCTATGCATTTCTTGGTGTAAGACTAATAAGTGTTCAAATACTATTTCCCTGAAGTACAGTTATTTTTTAATGATAGTATGATAAATACCACAGTCTTACAGTCCTGAGTGAAACTTCTTAATAACACTCTTAAAAGACAGAATAGTATGGTTAATTCTGTATTTTAGATATGTATTTCTAGTAACACAGCATAGAGAAACTTTGCAAACACAGATGACAGAAGCCTACTTTAAAGAAATCACTGTCATTATTTTCATCTTTATCAAATGGTCAAAGGAGCAAGATTCATTTTTCATGTAGGCATGTATAGTATACTAAAAAAGGAAAAATGATTGTTAGTATTTTAGCACATATTTTGTTTAACTCCTGTTTTTTAAGTTTAGTGAAATTATTGGATGATATGTTTAATTACACCACACACATTTAAAAAAAAGATCAGTGACTCATTGCAGATTTATGCAAGTTTTATTTTCAGCGTTCTAAGTGCATCTTCTCTCTGCATAAAAAAGGTACTGTTTACTTCACTTTGACTTTGTTTTGAAAAGCTACAATAGAGAGTCAAGTTTGGGTACTATCCAAATTATACAAATGTTCATTATACAGAGGAAAGCTTCTGAGTGTTAATTACCTCTTTTTGTGCCAGCCTGGCCCCTGTCATGAAGAGCCTTGTGAGGACACAGGAAAGAAAAGGGGGAATTTCAGAGAGCCCTTAGAGATTGTTTTAAAATGGTCATTGAAGGGTAAGTTTCACTGCTTGTGGTCGAAACTCATAGTCATAAAAATTACTGGATTAAGGGTTCTAGAGTTTAATCCTGTGTTTGTGATAGGAGGTTTGGATCTTTAGATTGTTTTCTATTTATTGTAAATCATGTATGTGTATATTCATACTTGGGAAAACAGCTTAGTGTTTAATTTTAAAAGAATGTTACACAGATGTTCATCTTTCTGCTTCTAACATTGGTATTGGCATGACTTGGTATATTGGAGCACAAGGCTAATTACACAGACACTTGTCTGCAAGAGAAAACATCTGTAGAACTCAAACCAGCGTAACTGGAAACTGGAACTGAACAGACATTGCAAGGACTGCCCGGGGGGATGATGGAGTCACTGGAGGTGTTTAAGGAAAGACTGCATGTGGCACTTAGTGCCGGGTTTAAAGGTGGTGACTGGTTCTAAGTTGGACTTGATGGTCTTGGAGATGTTTTCCAGCCTAATTGATTCTGTGGAACGCAATCCCAAAGGGGTCAAATCCTGCCCTATGGTGGGTGCTGGACCATGCACAGAGCCTCTGCCCGAGCTCATGCTCCACACAGTGAGCACGTTGTGTGTGCACCCCACACCGCAGAACACTCAGAGCTGGAGGGACCCATCGGGATCAGAGTCCAGCTCCTGGACAGCCCCAGATCCCACCCTGTCCCTGAGAGCAGTGTCCAAACCCTGCCTGAGCTCTGTCAGCTCGGGGCTGTCACTGAGGGGAGCCTGTTCAGTGCCCGACCCCGCTCTGGGTGGGTTCCTGACAAAGATGAGGTCTCTCCCCAGTCTCCTTCTCTCCGGGCTGAACAAACCAAGTGCCCTCTGCTGTTCCTCACAAGCCTTTCCCTCCCGGTCTTTCTGCATCCCTCAGATGCTCTCCAACAGCTTAGTCCCTTTTTTTACGGTGTGGTGCCCAAAACTACACACAGGACTGAAGGTGAGAGCACTGCAGAGCAGTGCGGGGCCATCCCCTCCTTTGACCGGCCGTTCCCGGAGGTAGAAGATCCTTTTCCGCCGCCGGCTCTGCCCGGGCGGCGCCTGAGGGCTCCCGCTGCCCCGGCCGCGCTGCCCGGCCCCGCCATGGCGGCTCCGGCGGCGCTGCCCGGCTCCAAGATGGCGGCCGCGGCGGGCGGGACTTCCCGCGGCCGAGGGCGGGTGGCGCAGCCGCGATGGTGGCGGCGTGAGGCGGCGGGGCCGGCGGCTGCTCCTGCCCTCCGCGCGGCCCGGGCCGGGCATGGAAGTGGAGAAGATGGATGAGAATGAATGGAAGTACCACGGGGAAGGCAACCAGAGCCTCGTCGTCTCACACTGCCAGGTACGGGGGAGCCCCAAGGCGGGCCCGCGTGAGGGGGGCGGCCCGGCGGGAGCGGCCGCTCGGCCCCGGCGCCCGCCCTCGCTGCTTTCTTTCCCGGAGGAGTTTTCTGTCCCGGGGAGATCGGGCCTGTCCCGTGGGGAGGATGAGCCGGCGTTTCCCTGGGTCCTCCGTCACGGCCAGCAAGGATGGGAGGGAGAGCGGCTGATGGCCGGGGAGCTGCCGCCTGGAGATGGGAGCTGGGGGGAAAAGTGCTAAAAATTCGCCTTTTCCATCATCATTCCCGGGTGTGGGAGATGTGACAGGAGAAAGCGAGCTGCTGAAGGCGTGTTTTTCCCTTTGTCACCGACTCTGGCTCGGTGAGGAGTTTGAGCTCTCGCTGCAGTGCTGGGCCGGGCTCCTGATTCTAATTGAGGTTTTTGGCTTTGCCACGGAGCTGCTGTGGTGTCACCCCGCCGGTCACTTCATCCCCATTCTCCGTGTACCTGTTGGGCTGGTTTTCTGTTATGTTGATTTTTTCCCCCTTTTTGTTTGTCTGGGGGTTTTTTGGGTGGGAGGGGGGGCACAGGGGATGGAGGTGTATTTTATTAAAAAATACCAGTAAAACACATTCACCACTTGAAGGAGTAATGATTAAACAAAGCTGAAACCAATCAAGTAGTCAGTTTATGCTGACAGTGTATTCATGCCCCCCATTAAATCTGCATTATTTACTTAATAGAATGGAATACATGCCCCTTAAAGGAGTTTATTCCTTTTCTAAAAAGTGCCTGTGGCTGTGTTTGTGCTTTAAAGATGTATTTGTATTTTAGTTTAAAAGCTGGTATGGATTTGCCACAGAATGTTCTTGATGATTCATGGATCAAAACTCAGCAAAACCAGAATGTTGAAATGTAGGCTTTTTGTAGAAAAAGATCTATAATAAATCTTGAATCTTGAGAATAATTTTTAAAAATTATGTCTAAATGAAAAGACTGGATTATTTTAATGTCTGTTTTCTGTGTTATCAGTATGAATTAGATGTAAAATATTAACAATTACCTGAGAAAGTGCTAGAAATCTTGTGGTGCTCTCCAAACTTTAGGAGGGGCAGTTCTGTGCTCTGGCTTTTTTCCCCTCTTTTTCTTTATATCAAATATTATTTAAAAGCAATTTTTGGTGGAAGAAGAACATGTATGGTTTTGTTTCCTGTCACATTGAGCTTTGAAAAAGGCAGTGTAGAAACTTCTCAGTCACTGGATGACGGGAATCAGGATAAATAATGGATTATTAGTGATGTAATTGTGATTATCTTTAAAGATGTGGAAAGTGGGGAAGTCAGCCAGTGATTCATAATAGCTGCTGAGCGTGCCAGTTCTCTTTTTAACAAGATGCTAAAACTTTTTAAAGTTAGAGTGAAAGTGAAATAGATACAATTTTTCCTTTATAGGCAACTTTGAAACAGCAAAGGTTATATTTTGGATCTTTGTGTCTACTGATGACAAAGTGTGGTAAACCTGAAGCCTATAAATACTATTTAGATGTTAATTGTAACTTTGTGTCTCTTAGGAACAGGATATGCTTGCACCATTAATCATCGTTCTTGTGATCTGGTGTTAAGTTATTCTCAGGTTTGTGTGGACGGATCAGCAGCACAGCTAAGACATTTTGACTGTTCTCACTTCATTCTGTAGCTTCCCAGTTCGTGTTTTTTGTGTGTCAGTGCAGGAGGAAGGGATACGGATTTGGTGGTGGTGGGAGAGACATGAATGGATGCTCAGATACAAGTGAGAGGCCAGATTGGAACCGTGCATGTGCTTGTGGTTTCCATGTTCTGATGTGCAGTGGTGTTTGAAATGTGGAGAGAAAGCTGCTCCCTACCTCTCAATGTCTAAGCCTCTCTTCCTTGCTTTTGGAAAATTTGAGAAGTTTTGTTTTTTAAACTTCAACAAAAAAGGGGATCCTGTCCTTTTGGAGGAGAGGGCATGAGCTGCTTTGCCTGTCCCGAAACGAGGTGTGGGGTGTTGTGTTTGAGCTCCTGCTCCCTGCCCCACACCTTGGAGCTGATAACAGCCCTGTGCAAGGTGCTGGCTGCAGTGCAGGGTGTGTGGGCTGGGGGGACAGCCTGGCTGGACACTCCTGCTCCAGCCTGTGAGGCTGTGCTGGCCTGGGATGGACAGACAGGGCTGTGAGGCCCATGTCACCACAGGCTGCTCTCCTGTGTTTAAGGCTCTGCTTAATTCCTGGGGTTGCTCCATTCCCTGTAAGTTGCCCTTTAAGACATGAATGTAATGCATTGTTAATCCAGTAGAGTACCAAATTAAAAAGTTGGTCATGGAAAAGTCACATGCCCAGCAAACAGCTCTGCTGGCAGGGAGCTGATAAGGCCTGGACGCAGGCGACACGCAGCCGCTTTTCCAGCTTTGTCTGGCACTGGCCTGTGCTGGCATCCTATGGAACGTGCTCTGTTGTTTCCATGAAAGCGCTGTCACTGCTCCCTGTGCTTTTTCCTCTTGCTGGTTATTAATCCTGCAGGGTGTAACAGTGACAGGAGGCTCACTCTGCTGAAATCACTGCAAGTGCCTCTCTGTTCCTTATCCCTCCAGTGCAGGATAAGGATCCTGAGACACGGCATGGGCTGTTCAACACATCTCTTCTTCCAGGGGTAGTTTTGTAGAGTTACTTTAATTAGTTTGGTGCATTTAGTCAGTGATCCGGTGAGTAAAGATGGAATGCCTGCCGAGCATTTCCAGTTCCCATTGTTATCACTGGAGCTCTGGGCTTGCTTGCTTGATGAGCACTCCAACTTCTGCTTTCATGAGTTTTTAAAGTTTCAGTTCTGGAGAAACTAAAGTTCCAGAAGGTGTACAGAACTATGGGACAAATTTCTCTGGTAGTCAAGTTTTTCCTTTTGGTTTTTATTGAAGCTATGAATGAATTAATTCAAATTGAAACTGAGTTGTGGTCAAAAGGCCTTTGTGTATTCTTGCAGTCTGCTGAAGTGCTAGAATGATCAGACAAGTTTCCCACCTTATGATTCTAGTGTGAAATACAGCTGGTAACTGTGAGGTGTTGATGAGACATCTGTGCTGCAGGACAGATACAGATATGGCTCCACAAACCCTCAACCAAGCACCATCACAGCCATCCAGGTGGTTTAGAAAGGAGCTTTCTTTTTCACAGAGTTTTTTAGTGGAGAGTCGCTCCTTCTGCTTCAAATTTGGCTTCAGATTTTATTAAAAAGAGAGCTAAGCAGTGCTTTCCCTCCTCCTCCCTACTCATGAGCAGTAGAGAGGGTTCAGAGGAACTGCTGCAGGGCTGTTATCTCCTGGTTAGCTGTTGTGTCTTTCTGCAGCACAGATCAGAGCTGGAAATCCTCCTTTGGAGTTCTGCACTTTAGTCACTTGTTTGCTCTTATGGGACACTTAACACTTCATTTCAAAAGGCTTCAGTAGATGTTTGTAGAAAGTAGTGTAAGCAGCTCTAGGAATAATAACTTGGATTTCCTTCTGCTGTTTGTTGAAACATGTGCTGCTAGTCTGCAGTAGCTGCTTTATGACATGAACTATGTACATTCCTCCTGGCCTCTGCTTTACTTCTTGTGTGTTGGGATACTGTGGTAACCAAAAGCTTAATCTCGAAATACATTTGAACATTAAACTTGTATTTCAGGGTGAGAATGGGGAAGTGGAAAATAGGAGGCTTTTCCCCCAGCTTGGTGAGATGGTCTAGAACAACCTTGTCGTGTTGTTGCTAAAGGTTGTGGTTTATGGCTTCAGATGCCTGGATTGTTAGTGTTCATCTACTTCTTGGAATGTTTGCAGATATCTTTGGGTTTTGGTACAGGACTTAATTAGGAAATGCATGAGCCATCTCCAGAGCATCTGTGAGCTTACAAGTAGGAAGGGGAAAGGAGGGGAGATGGAGAAGGTGAGGGAAGCAGCTAAGGAGTCTGGATGAGGGAGTCAAGGCAGGTGATGAAGCTCACAGAACATTCTCAAAATTGGTGCCTGTATTAGACAAATAATATGTCTCTTCTCTGTGATATTTATTTTCCCTCCAAGAGCTGTGGTGAAGATGGAGGATGTCCAGTGGTGCTTTAGAAGGATCCTTCCCAATCCTTGTGCTGGCTGCACAGGGGCCTGCAGTGAGCAAAGGAGCAGGGAAGGAAGGGGATCTGGTGTTCTAGCAGCAGACTCTGCTTTCACTGTGTCTGTAGCTGCTGCTGGCACCTGCACTATGATGGCTGCAAAGCAGTGCAGGAGAGGTCACTGTCTGCAGAGAGGGGAGAAGGATTTGGTTTGGACTTTGCAGTAACTCTGTGAGAAGGGGATTTGTGTCAAATCAGGGTAGATAATTGTTCCTCATAGTGCCTTTGCAGTATGAAAGAGTTTTCCTGTGGCTGTTGGTTGTTTTGTTTATAAGAATAATGACAAGTTCAGTTCTGTTGCAATAAACTTACTTGAAGAGAGGACAGGATTGTATGTTTAGACAGAAGGGTGTTGCTGAAAGAGTTGAAAGCTTCTGGTTGGAATGACTTAATTATCTGCAGCTTTCCTCTGGTCTTGTTTGGCAGAAAGGGATGATGCTGATCATTACTTGATGCTGTCTCGTTGAGAGAATCTTCTTAAGGTGCTTTTTCTGATGATGTAATTTTGTACAAGTCCCAGCACTTGTGTGGCCTGTTTCTTCTGTTGTTTTTCTGTGTGGAGTTCCCTGAATCTGTTTTGTGCTATTGAAGTTTGTGTAAGTACTGATGCCCCCCAAACTTCCTAGTTGTTCCTGAAAAAATCCAGATCCCTGACTATAAAGGAAATTTTTTTTAAGTTGTGTTCTGTTTTCTGTTCAGTTGTGTTCTGATTGTTTTTTCTTTTCATTAATATCTATGAATGTCTTGATTTAATGAAAATATAGAACAGGCTGATTATTTCTGTATTAAAGAATCTTCAATTATGGAAATTTTGCTGTTCCTGTGGATATAAATACAATAGTTTATTAATAATGGCCTTCTCTGAATATTGCTCTTATTAAATATGGCCACACTCTGCTCTTTTGGTTCTTTTACAGAAAGATATTACCAGAAAAAGCAAAATGCAGCTTGTATTTATTGAATTTTAATTTGACCAATTGGGAAAGGCACAGTTATAGTAAGACTTGAACTTAAACATTTTTGTCTCCTTGATGAGATTCTGGTATTTACATTTCAAACCTGTGCTGATTCCTGCTTCTCATGGATTTGGCAATCATGTAATGCAGGGAGGAGTTCTGCATCTGATCCTGTAGAACTTTCTGTCTCTTCTGTTTGATGTTTGGTTTTTGGTTTTTATTTTTTTAATTTCATAGGGCATTTCTTTGACCTGGACTCTCCAGCATTGTTTTTTTTTTTTGGGTGTGTGCACATCTCAGCAGTGTCTAACAAAACAGTGTTTAACAAAACCCCCACACCTGCACACCTTTTGCCTACTTAGACAAAAGGACAGGAAGACAGCTTGATGACTAAAGGTAATATATCTTTTTTCTTAGCTGTCATTGCTTTTGATTTTTTAGCATTTTATTTACTTATTGCAAACAAGTAGAAGAGTTTCTCCCCAAATTGACTGAAGCAGCTTTGAAAACTAGTTGAAAAAGCCAAGTGTGTAATCAGGGTGTGTCATCAGTGAAAGGAAAGGAAGAGATGCCTGTCTTGCTGGGAAGAACAATGAAGTTTTTATGAACAGAGGGCAATCACCAGTTTGAGTTGGAGTTTGGGAACCTTTGTGACACCTGTATTAAATAGGATTCCTTGCATTGACCTCGGCTAATTGGTGTTTCCATGCACATCTATGGTCAGTGGATGAAAAAAAGGCAGTTTGGTATTTGTGTGTGTTTAATTCTTTGGCTAAACAGGTACAGTGTGACTGTTGATGCCATAACTAATTGACCTAACTCTACTTGAGTACAATCTACAAAGGTTTAACTACAAACAAAGAATTAAAATGTGAAAGTACTTCCAGTTCTGTGAATTAGCTGTGAAGCTTTTTATTGACACACACTTCCCCCAAGTTATTAGATTGAGTCAACATCAAGGAATTTTAATTCTGTATCAGGATTTCAATTCAATATTGTCCCAGTGGTTAAATTTAAAGTTTTCTTGTGTTTCCCAGGTTTCTGCACTGAAAGGATGTTCTGAATGCAGAGTGGTTCAGTGCCTTCCATGGAGTGAAAGGGAAGGTGGCACTTGGAGCAGGGCTGCATGTGGAGAGGAGAGAGAGCAGAAAGGCAGCAATTAAAACTTTCCTTGTATGAGTGCCTTCAGTAGTGCAGATGGGGAAGCACAGAGTGAGTGTGGATGGAGATGGGAGACAGAAGCTCTGTGCCCTAACACTGATCCCATATGACAACCATCATTTAACTGCAGCAGCAGCAGCAGCTCTCTCCTCCCTGCAGAATACTTATTTATTTCAGAGGTGCTCTCTTTTGCTAATAATGAGTGTTGGAGCAGACTTGTCTCTTGGTGACCTTCTTTGGAAATTCAAACTCTACTTTGGGTCTGTTTTTTTCTTTTTTTTGTGTGACTTTTGAGAATGCTGAAGGCTATATCCAGTGAAAATGTAAAACCAATCCAAGTTTTGCAGTTAAGCTCAGGAAGTCATTAGCTTTCATTAAAAATGATCCTGTTTTTTTCTGTTCAGGTTCAGTGCTGGCTCAAACTTGAATGAGTTCCTTTTGCAGTTGAGATCAAGTTGTTATCTCAACAACTTGATTATTTTGTGTCTGTTACAAGTGCCTGTAATGCAGTGCTGGTGTTTCTGTGCCTTTCCTGTATCTGCTCTCACTGACAGTGGCCGTGGGTTGCTTGCTTTGGGTAAAGCTGGCCCAAAGCTGTGTAGGAGTCCTCAGTCTAAGAGTCTGCTTTATTCACTCTTGTGGTTCTTCCTCCCTCCCAGCTTTTCAGTGGCTCTTCCTTTTGCCTCAGTGGATTTGTCTGTGACATGGAATAAAGTGTCAGGAGGTGTTCTGACCTCCTTGAAGTGTCCCCTGACCTGCTTTTACTCAGGAAAGAGTGGGGTCACTGGATTCTGCATGAGCACAGGGCTGCCTTAGGTGCCTTCTGGCTGACTTGTTCTGCATGCTGAGGATTATTCACTTGTTCTAACTGTCCATTTAATTATTTAACTTCATTCTAATCCCTTTTACTGTTTGGACTCTGTATTTCCTCCCCCCATTAATAATTTCCTGGAATGCCTGCTTTCCCCTGCATACCATCAGATGACTTGGCAGCTCAATGCTGGGGAGAGTGTGCTGCTGATAGAGGGGGCTTTAGAGCAGCTTAAAGGGAGGGAGCTTAGGACGTGCTTTTATGTTCTGACTCAACTCACCTGTCTGACAGATGGATGAGGTTTTTGATATGCTTTTAAATGTTAAGGAGCATTTTCCCTTGTTTCACAGCAGGGATGTCATGTGCTGTGCTACCCAGGCAGTGCCAGTGCACGCTGGGGGTCAGGCATCAATGGGTTTATTCATCCTGTTCTCTCTCTGGTATGTGTTTCCACCTCAGACCAGTGGGTGTATCACTTGATAGCATTTCAGGTGCTCTGATTAGCTGCTTTGGCTGAAGGGCAGACATTTCCTTCTCCCTCTTGCAGAGTGTAATCATTAAATTCTCTCGGAATTGGTACCATCTGTGCATTGCAAGGTTATAGAAGCTTAGCTGTAAAGTGAAACCTGAGGTAGTGCTTGACTCTCATGGGAATCAAGATCATAACCAAGCAGAAAAAAAAATAAAATTGTAATGAGCACCTGAAGTCTGATGCAAGCTGTGAGCTGTGTGCTAAAGAAAACAAGTGTCATGGGGGGTTTGCTTTCAAATAAGGGTTTGCCATATTGAATGGTGTAAAGCCAGATGCCATGCCAGAAATCCTTTATTCATGTTAAGAAATAAAACCATTGTTCTTCAAGGACTCCTGTGCTAAATAAAAGAGTATTGTTCCTATTTCTGAATGCTTCTTTGCACTGTGTGTGAGCAATTGCTAAACTTCCTCCATACTGGCAGGAAATGTAGCTTTCCTCACTTTGTTTTGTGTGATCTTATCCACCTTATGTAGAAAAAAACTGAGTTGGAAAACAATTGTGTATGATACCACCAGTGTATTTCATTCAAAAGCTGCAAAATTTTCTAGTACTTAGTTTGTTTCCATCTCTCATAACCCTTCACACTGCACAGCACACTGACCTGGATGAGGAGACCTTTGAAAATGTCTTGTGTTGAGTGCCATGAAGGTAAGCTTTGGCTGAAGTGCCTGGGCAGTGTGGTGGCCATGTTCTCACTGAGTTCCACCATTTCTGAGAAGCACAAACTCCCCCTGTCACTGTCTTTTCTGAGATGTGAAGATAACACTTCTTTATCCATTTTCCTCCTTCCCGGAAGTTGCATTTTCTGAATAGAAAACCATTGTTTTCTGTTCAAACCCCTAAAACTAGAATTGGAATTGAAGGGGTTGTGGGATGTAGGGGAATTGGAATTGAAGGGGTTGTGGAATTAAAAAAGTCAGAATCATTTTTTTACTAGGGAAATAGTGCATGCAGCTACAGTGTGCTACTGCATGCAGCTGCAGTGTGCTCCTGCAGGAATAGCTTAATATCAGCTAAACAATTCCATAGTTCATGTTGAGTAGCCTTGGAACTGTCGATAATCAATATTTGCATATCTCTGTGTTCAGTTTGTTCCCTCCCTTGGACTGAAAATCAGAATGTACTCTCTGTTGGTGCCATTGCTGTAGGTTGTTGTAAAGCCACAATGATTAGGTAGCACTGAATAACCACAGTGGTAGGTCTGGCATCCTTGGAGCTGTGTTTGATAAGTTCTTGGTAGCTCTTCAGGGTCAGCAAAACAGTGAATTAAATAACCAGGTATAAAGAAATTCAGAGCCTTTACAGAGACACTATTTTCTCCAAAAGTGTTTGACTTTTTATCTTCATCTCCTTTGGTGGTGTGAAATTAGTTGCAAAAAATAGCAGAGTAAGAATGGTAGAGAAGATTTGTTACCAGTCTTTGAGAGTGTTTCACCCCGTGTTTATAATTGGTAACTTGTGACTTTAATATACACAGCTTCTTTTTTAAAAGAAAGATGGGTTTAGTTACTCTGTTTCTGTATTTTGTGCCTTTTAAAGCAGCTGGTAGGTAACTTTGTCATGTAAAATTGCAAATAGTGCCTGCAAAAATACTGGTGAGTTTTTAGATGCCAGAATTTATGAGGTGTTGTGAAGTGAGGGAGATGATGGGTGTGGGAAGGGGGGTGGAGTTCCTTTTGGGAATTAAAAAGTCACTTCTCAGAGTCTTGTGGATATTGCATATGTGAGCCCGAGTTGGGAATCAAGGAGATGGGAATCTTTTCCAGTTTGGAAGGACATGGCAGAGTAGTGCTTTGCCTCCAGACAAAAGCAGTTAATGTGTGCTGCTTAGAATAATAACAGAGTAATAACAAATGACGTGAACCTGCTTATTTGGAGAAGGAGAAGCTGATGTTTCCCAGACTTTGTGTTTGGACAGGCGAATTCTTTGTGGTTTTGTACAGAAACTTATTCTAAACCTGCATGAGCAGAGGGAAAATGCACATCTTTCTGTATATCTAAGCAACTTTACCAGCATTTGAGCTACTTTTAATTTTTCCTATTTCTTTCAATGCCACCAACTCTTATCTGGATTTTTGTTACTAATGTAGCAAGAGACCTGAAAAAGTAATGACGTAAATGAGGTTGTTCCCTGAAGGGGAATATCAAGATTATAGATTTGCCCCAGTTGTGTTTAACTTTTAAAAACTCTCCAGTTCAGGAGGCCTGCATTTTATGACAGTGAGGTCATAGAATAAGGTCATTTTCAAACACCAAGCTGTAAAGAAACAAATGTAAGCTTTTATCCTGGTTTCATAATTCTGCTGCCTAATCCAAAGTACCTGGATTGATTCCAGTCATATTTTGGCCGAGCTACCAAGGATTACTTTAATTTTTGGATTTTATTGAGTAAGATTAATATAATAACTGTAGTAACTGCTCTAGAGAATAAAAATGTTTACAGGTAAGCCTTTGGGGCCCAAGCCCAGGACACTGTTTTTTCCCAGGACACACGGGGACAAGAGCTGTGTGTGTACACATCCCCTGGTCTGTGGTGCCACCGATTTTGAGTATTTTCACAGCTCCTTCTCTCCTTGTTGGCAGTCCTTGACTTTGTTCTGCTCTAACCCAAACAATTGTTTGCTGATGGGGTGCTAAGGGGGTGTTTGCCTTTCTTGGTGGGGCTGTAACTGCGGGCTGCAGAATCCAAACGCTGTGGTTTGGGATGGAGCTGCCCCAGCACCTCTGCTTACATCATCTCCAGCCCGGCGCTCGTGCAAGTGTTTTAGAGACACAAGTTTTGGTATCCTTGTTGCTAGTGTTTGTTTACAGTTTTCCATAACAATTGGGAAGGGTTGTTGTTGTTGTAGGCCTAGGATGGGCCTGGAGCCACTGAGAACATTGTTATCTGCCATCAAGCTGCTCTGCTCTCATGTGAGAGTTGCCCTTAAATTCCTTATTTGAGAGTGAGAGCTGTAGTGTGTGATGTTCTGATGGGTGGGTTATTTTTAGTCTTTTGTCACTAAATGGAGACTGAACATATGCAGGGATTAAAACAAATTGTAGAGAATTCTTCCTTTGAATTCATTATTTTTCTAACTTATCTTACATCAAGAGATCTAAAGCCTTTTAATGTTGTATGTGTTACATTTGCCTACATCCATGCACTGTTTCTTTTTTTCCCCTTCTGCTTGCAGCCTGATTTTTCATCTTTTTATCTCTCTGGGACTGTCATCCAGCTCACTAAATCCTCTGCTGGTGCCAGTGCCCTGCTGGAAGTGGTGCCAGGTGCCTCTGTGATCCCTTCCACTGGCTGTGGAGAGGGAAATGGAGGGAGCATTAGGATCTAGTTGAGCTGATTCTCCAAGTGCTGAGGAGCAGTGGCAGCCTCTTCAGAGCTCCATTCCCTTTGGAATTTGGGTCATTCTTGTGTGTGCAGATAAGTATGGCACATATTTGATGTTCAATCTGTAAATATAAAAAAATTGAAGGCATTTTAAGATAACTGACAAAAAACCTCATGGCAACAACCACCCACAATATTTCCAAGTAAAGAATCAGCCAAGTGAATCAGAAATGCAATAGTATAAAAAATGTGGGCCAATATTTTTGGTGGTGATACTTCTGAAGCAGTTGGCACCTGTGACATCTGATGGATTAACCTTGGTGCTGTGGAACTGCTATGGAAATGCACAAAGGGATGTATCTAGCTGGAAACTTGCCTCAAAATAGGAAAGAGGTGTTTGGAGGGTTTTTTGATGTTTGGTTTTGGGGTGGGTTTTTGTTTGTTTGGTGATGGTTTTGTTTTTTTATTTCTTCTAATCATCTAATAGTCTTACTGAAATGTAGTTTGGGCTGGCTGGTTGAAGTGCATCTGTGAAGTTTTGTTTGAACAGTGCTGTGTTTCCTTTCGCCATCTTTAGGCCAGCAACATGTTCTTCTTTTGCCATATTTAATTTGAGTCATTTTGCCAAATCAGAAATGACTTGCTGATGAACAAATACTGTCCTGAGTCAGGTTTTCCAGAGCACTGGTTGGAATCTTGGCTGGGAACTGATTAAAAGATAAATATCTACACTAGCCTTGAAAGATTACAGAATCATGTTTCTCAATGGATTAGAAGTGATAATCAGATCACTCCATCACTGATCCACTTACTAATGAATAATTAAAGCAGGAGAGCCAAATGGTTGGAACACGGTAGGGGTAACACACTGCACACAGAGCCACAGGCTCACCAGGCCTGGGCTCACAATGGCAGGGAGAGGAAGTGTCACCAGGCACCTTGTCCAATCCAGGCGACTGTAATTCCACTCTGGTGGGATCTCCTTTGCTGTTGGGGCACTCATCCTGCAGGACAAATCAAATTAACAGCAAAGTGCCCTTTTATGTGAGAGTGTACTCCAGATGTGGGTGAACGTTGAGATTTGTGGTGGTGTGAGGCTTTGTAGATCTGGAAGGGGCCTTGTCTGGCTTTCAGTGGCAATGTCTGAACCTGGACCCAGTTTTGTTGTTGTTTTGGGTGACACATTGTCATTAGTTTTCCTTGTTTCCACTTTCTCTCCATGTTAGTAATTAAAGATATCTGCAGCTCTCTCCCTCAGCATGTGCAGAAACAGCTTTCAGCTCTGAAATATGGAATAGATCTGCTGCTGTGGGGAGTTTTTTAATGGCAAATCATTTGGAAGGGAAAAAGGTTGGATTCCATAAACCTGAAGGGCAACTGGGCCATTTTGTCTGCATTGTCTTTATCAGCAAATCTGCATGTACTTCTGTGCTAGTGCTTTAAACTGATTAACCCTTTTTGGTGTGTCTTGGGAAGGCCCAAATGGAGACAGACTGGCTAAGAGAGAACTCTGGAAAACAGAGTTTGTCTCTACCTTCTGTGGTGCCCAGTTGTTGGTATTGTACCCATTGCACCTGAATAGGCTGAACTACACCCATATTTACAGTGGAAGAAAATATCTCTAATATCAGCTATTTAGGCAGACCAGAGGCAGGGCTGTGTGTTGCCTTTTAAGGCTGCAGGTGCCTTAACACTGTGTCAGACTTTGATTTTTATTTGTAAAGTGTCAAGCTTTTTGAATTGTTACAAAACTGATAACAATTGTAAAAATTACAAAAGTTAGTGAAAATGGTTTTAGGGTAAAATATTTGAAAACCTGCTATATTTGTTCCTGTGTTGTGTATTTACTCCCCAGAAGTTTATAAGCAGCAGGGTTTAGTTTAGGGTTAAGTTCAGCGGTGTAGATGCTGCTGGTAACTGGTGTGTCCTTAATAATTTGTAATGCTCTGCTGATCCTGTGAATGAAATGAGCCTTGTGTCCCTTTTGGGGAGCTTTGGTGCACAAATGGCAGGGTGGGGGTGTTTGTGGTTCCCTGTGAGCTTTCCCAGATTGTCAGAGCAGTGCTGCAAGCTGAGGGAGCATTTCCCTGCTGTACTTGGTGACTGCAAATGCAGAGTGGCTGCCTCGTTCAACTGATGGCAGAGCTGGCAGCACACATTGCCGTGTTTGATTTCAGCTGGTGTATTTGAGTTCAACTTGAGTGAAATAACCATCTAAAATGTGCTTTTCTGTTTGTTTTTTTCCCCTTAATTTCTCAGAGAGGTGCACTGGGGAGTGAGGCAATTGTGGTGTTTATCAATGCTAATGAACCCCTGCTTTTCCTGTTTTCCTCCAGCGCTGTGTGGTGCTACGGTTCCTGAAGTCCCCCCCCAACCAGAATAAGGTAAGATTTAAACCTGTCCTGAATGCCCTTGGGTAAACTAATAGCCAGTGTGAGGAGAAACAAGAAACCTGTGAAAGAGCTGGGGCTGGCAGGAGTAAGAACAAATGGATGTTTTGAAATGTGCCTGTGGTTCAGGGGGTTTGGCAACAGGGGGAAATCTGAGGTTGCCTTATGTAACTGGGCTGATGTGAGTGCTGATACCTGAGGCTCTGTGTGGGGCAGAGGGCAGAGCTTTCGGTGTAAATGTCCCATATCCACCTGTGGGAGCACAGGGATGCTGAGCAGGAAAGGAGCTTCCCTGGCTGTGGGCAGGTGGGACAGAACAGGAGCTGCACACAGCTGGTTCATGGTCAGGTCTGCTGTTGACCACCTGCTGAGGAGCTAAAAAGCCATGGAGTGTGAACAAACACATGAAATGTTCACAGAAACCTTTGCCAGTGAGTCCTTGGGTGTCCTAGCTGTTAGAACCTCCCAGTTTCTTCATGTACAATAAGGTTTTCCTGCTCAAGAAGGAGCTGAAGCGAGTTACTTTAGATTTCTTTTAACAGGGATAAAAAATGATCAAAACCCAAAGATGGAGCATAAACACAGTGTTCCAAGGAACAAAAATGAGAAAAGAGAGCAGAAGGTTCAAATTCTTTCATTTCCTCAACTTGAGAGGAGTCTTTAGGGTGTGTTACCTGAGAGATACAGGGATGGCCTGAGTCTCAGCAGCCCTGAGCCATGGCTGTGTGAGGCACAGGGACACATTGTTCTGGTGGGGAACATACAGAAAGCATTGGGCTCTGCTGAGAACTGGTGTGTGTGCCTCATTCTAGGAAAAAAGAAACAGGGATGAATGTCAAGTAAACATCTAGAAAAGGGCATTTTATTGCTTTGAATCAGGAAGATAAATGTGAAAAGCATTCAGTTTTACAAAGGACAAGTTGCTAAAGCAGAGGAAGGCAAAATTAGTGGACATAGCATATGTATGAGTTACTTGATGGTCTTTCTGCTGCTACTTAACTGGAAAAAAGGTCTGGTAAAACCAAAGTACCATTCAAGTAGATTTTTGAGCTGCTTATACTGGCAGGAGTTCAAAAATGTATCTTGTGTTTTGGTAGTAGCCCAAGATAATAATGTTTAGTGTTAACAAGAGCAGTGATGAGTCCAGAGCACCACAAGAAAGGAAACAGTGCTTATCTCAATTTTTAGTATAGCAGCAGAGGACTAGACCACAACTTCATGTAAAAAGTCAGTCTGTTGCAGTTTATTTAAGAAAACAGAACACTGGATGCCTGCCCCTTTTCCTTTCTAGTTTTTCAATTTTAACTTCAAAGAGATTGTTGTACAGTAATTGTTTTGAACAAATTGACAGAGTATGAGAGTGTCACAGAGGAAGGCAGGAGGTGACTTCTCAGTTTCCACATCACTGAGGCTGGGCATGCACATTCCAGGGCTGTATTTTGAGGAGAGCTGGCTCCAGCTCTGCACTTGCCTTGCATTGGGAGTGTGTGGACTGGTGATACACAGTTCCCTCTAAACAGAAGGTTTTGTAATTTGAATATATTTACTTATTCTGGTGATTGATTTTTTTAACGGACCATTTTTTCTTGGAGCAGAACAGAATAAATATTTTATCATCAGATCAGTAAACAAAGGCTGGAGAATCAGTTTTGGGATAAACTTGCACATAGCAAGAATGGCAGGGAAAATGTTTTATTTTTTTAGGAATAATCTGTATTCCTGACTTAACAAAATGAGTTAGCTTCAGAAATGTTCTGTTCTGTCTGTGCATGACATCACAGATCATCCAAGGTAAACAATGCTGAAGGAAGCAGTTCAAGCAAAATATTTTCTAGTAATACACACACTGAAATTCAGATGTGAACAAATAGGTCTCAGTCTCTTCTGCTTAACTCCTTTGGGAAAGGTAAAGAAGTCTGGATGCTGCTTTGTACATTTAATTATCTGTTTAATTATGAATTTGGGATTAGATAATCCAGTAGTTGAACAAGTTGGTATTATTGTGCATTGTAACTTTATTATGATTGAAAAACACTCAATGTAACTGCAGAGATTGCATTGCTTGAATAGAAAGTCAAGTGTCAGCCTCAGGGAGTGCTTTTAATTGCATCTTGCTATGTTAGTATATGATCTTCATGAAAGAATTAAAAAAAATATTGTATAAAGCCTATTGGAGTTTTGGTGAGTGAGCTGGCAGTAATGATGGGTCCTTCAAAAGCTTTTAATCTTAGTGGTTTTTGATATTAAAAGATGATGCTCAAGTAGCCTGTTAGTTGTTCTTTGTTTCACTTAGATATATCAAATAGACTTACTCTTAAAAGACATTTAAAGCTTGATTTATAATTTTATGGTTGTATTGATCTTTTTAACTGGTGACTCTTTCCATCTAGTAAAAGTGGCAGCAGTAAATTTTAATGAAATGTTTATTTCTCAGTCTGAGAGTCTGTGTGTCTATGTTAATCCCAACCAAACAGAACCCTGGGGGTGCTGTGTACATCAGCAAACCAGGTGAGAACCATCTGTAAATGGGAATTAGCTGAGATTTCTGTTCCTGGTGAGATGGTGTAATGTTCCTTCTCAGCACCCAGGATTTGTGTCAGTGAAGGAAGGGGCTGTGTTGTCATTTGTGATTAGTGCTGGACGTGGTCTTTCCTCCTTTCTCTAGGCAATGTCAGTATCTGGGTGTTGTCTCTAGTATCCTATTTCCTCTTGCTCTGCTCTGTTTATATTTTTTTCTCCTGCCCTCGTTTTTCCTCTTTGATTTGCTAACATGTACCCAAGTGTTGCACTTTCTTTTCCTCCACTTAATCTTATTGCGAAGTTTGAAGAGGGTTTGTGTGTTACAAAAGGACAGAGTAGCTCTGAGGTTCTCTGTTGTAACAATAAATACCTTGCAGAGGAGCAGAGTGTGCTGGAGTGCTGGCAATGGGCTCATGTTGCTGTACAGCTCCTTTGCTGGGAGTCTGTCCAGGTCTCACTGTGCCCTTGTCCCTGTCCTGCTTCCAGTACTCATCAGCTTCCTTTCTGGCTTTTGGCATCTTGTCTCATGGAAACCTTTCCTTATGAAATTACAGAATATCACAGTAGAGTAAGCTTTCTCACTGTGTGGGGCAGGATTTGGGACAGATGGCAAGTTCTGTAGCTGTTCATGCCAAGGGTTGGGATATGGCTCAGTCTTTGCAGCCATTCTCTTCCCAATCTCCATGATGTATTTTGTAACACTCCGAGCCTCTTCTGCTCTGCAGCTGTTGGGCACCTCTTTGGAGTCTCTGAGCTCTTTTAAGAATAATGGTAAGAGTAGGTCTTGAGCAGTCTCCTCTTGTTCCACCTTTGTCACTTTCTCTCTCCTTTGTCTCCTGAAACCAAGGAGGAATCATCTTTTGTGACCATTTTTCTGTGTGTCCCAGCCCTGAGGCAGCAGTAGGGAAACAAATTCAGCACCTTTGATGTGTCTGTTTGACTTCAGTGTGCACTGGCCTGCCAAGCCCAGCAGTGAAGTTATTTGTTAAATCACTGACCAGGATGTGTGTGTGTTCTGGAGTGTTGTTGTTGTTATTTTGGAGTTCAGTCACTACATTTCTGTTTTCCAGACTCCAGAGGAAATACTACACCATCTGCAAAACATTGTGGACTTCGGAAAACATGTGATGAAGCAGTTCTTTGGGGAGAACTATGTTCACCATGGGGTAAAAGATTTGTTTTTAAAAGAAATGCTTAGGCATTGTAAACACTGAAGTGTTTTGGGGAACACCGAGTGCCAGTGAAAGGAACTAACAGGGTTTGCACACAGGAAGCATTTGGATGCAAACAGGGACCTGCTCTGTGCTGATGAGGTGATTGGATTGTACTCAGGGCTTTGGCTGTTTCAAGCTACTGAGTGTGGTCATTTCTCTGCTCTGCCTAAGGCAAGAGGGGTGTGTGTGTGTGAGAGAGATTTTTAGACTAACTGCAAAACAAGGGGAGAAACCTGGTTCATATAAATTGTTGAGGTTTCTAGAGGTCACCTCTTCCCTTGCTCTGTTCTTCAGGGCAGCCAGATCTTGTTCACTGAAGATCAGATCAGTGAGAAAGTTACAGCTTCACCTGGAGCTGAGTTACACAGTTCTGCCTTGGAAGGGCTGGGATGTGACACATGGGACTTTTTCACTTGTGGAAAGGACAAAGTGATGCAGGTTCCTTCACACACATTAAACTTGCACTGAAAATGCTCTTTGCCATGCATTTATTTAAATTAGTGCTTGGTTTTTATAGAGGAGCAGGTGTTACATGTGATTGCAGGTACTGGTGTTCACAGACAGTGAATCAGAGGGAGAAGCTGCTGACTGCATATTTCAGTGTGCTTTGTGGAACCCACTGAACTTTGCTGCTCCATTTCAACACTCCCAAATTGGGTATTAATTTTTGCATTAAAATGTTTTATTTTTTGTTCCCCAATAGGAAATTATTCAACTGCCTTTAGACTTTGTAAGACAGCTCTGTTTGAAAATCCAGCCAGAGAGGCCAGGTAAGTGCCAGGGGTGGGATTAGAAAGGAGCTTCCTCAAGCTGTAAAGCATTTTCCTTTGTTCTAAAGTAAAAAAAAGCATCACACTACAGAATATAAGGAATTTTATTTTTATATTTAGACAATGATAAGTTGAAAGTTTGTTGTGGAAAAAATGGATTCTGTTCTGGAATTAAAAGTAGTCTGTGATAGCTCTAAAATAGGCAAAGAGATTGGCCCTTGTGGTGTCTTATGTTCCCAAAAGTTCCTGAGAAGGGCCAAAAACTCCTGCTTTAGCAAAACTCCTTGAAGATAAATACAGTGTTAAAGTACTGTAGTCAAGTGCTTTGACACTTTTCATCCAGGGAAAAAAAGGAATTAATTTACATATAGTGAGCACAGGTCCACAGTGCCAGGAACCAGTGAGGAAAGTTAATAGTGTGTAATAAAAGCTAAAAAACCAATGATACTCTGGTGGGAGGGAATGATAGAATTTAGTTTTATTTTTCCAAGGTGCTTCACAACAGTGAATCTCACTGTCCATTTTTAGCAGGATTTTTTTTTAATGTTACTCCTCACATAAGCCTGTGTAACATACAAAAGAGCTTCTCTAATACTTGAGATTTCTGTGCCTTTCTGATTTGGCAAGTGGCTTTCAGCTGTGAAGGTGTGAAGGATGTACTTTTGCTTAAATTTAGAAAAAGAAAACAAACCTCAACATTTTGCTGGAGACAGAAGGCTTCTTGCTCATCCTGGTGAAGCAGTATGGCATGACAGGCTGGTGCCTGAGGCTTTGGTTTCTCAGATTTATTTTTTCTATTGCAGTATATTTTTCATTTTTCTTAGCAGTGGAAACTGTAACAGGAACGTGTGTTCTGCGTGTCTGTTTAGTAACAGGTATTTGAAAATCTGTGTGCTCTTGTTAACTTTGAACCACAGTCTCACAGACCTTTCTGTGTCCCAAAGGATGCACGTGGAGAGAGGCTTTTCAAAGGATTTTTATGCAGAATGCCTCTTGAGTTAATGATATTGCTGCCACTTTTCAGATCCTTTTGACTCAGCTGAGGGATGGTAGGTCATGCATAGTAAGCAAAGGGGAGATCAAATCTTTGAATAAATACAGGAATGAGTCACTTGACCCGTTGTTGGCCAATCCATTTCCTCGCTGTTTCAGGTCTCACCTTTCTTGGGAAGAGCTGGGAGCTGGCCATTAACAGCAGCTCTTGGGACAGTTTTGAGGGAACCGAAACCAGGCAGTGATAATGGGGAGGGCAACTGTACGAATGCATAATTGGCTGCAGCTGCCAAACCTGTGTCCCGTCCTTCCCCGCTCGTTCCCACGCCCCACCTGGTGACCGAGCTTGCTCCAGAGCGAGCGAACGCCCCAGCGCTAATCCCCCTGTTGGTGTTGTTTGTCCCCTGCTGTCGCAGAGTGTCGCTGTGACAAGGACATGGACACGCTGAGCGGTTACGCCATGTGCCTTCCCAACCTGACGCGGCTGCAGCCCTTCCGCTTCGCCGAGCACCGGCCCATCCTCTGCATCGAGATCAAGGTGGGCAGCGACAGCCTCGGGCCGGGGCCGGGTTTGTGTTCCTGTGCAGCACTGGGGGAAGGCAGAGCTGTTTCACTGGCACCCATAGGAGGAAACGCCCCCTTCTCTCTTCCAATTCCCCATCTTTTGAAACTTGGGAAATTCCCAGGTGTTACAGGCTTTTCACAGCAGTCTGGCGTGTTGTTATTTTTTAAAATAATAGGGAATAATTCAGCTTTTAAGTGCTTGAATTTTTTATAATTTAAAAAAAATTAACTGGAAAGATTTGCATATTGTATGCCTTTATATTTCTATAGAGAGAGACATTTGGATTTACGATCTTGTTTTGTTTGTTTGTTTTAGCCAAAGTGTGGCTTCATTCCCTTTTCCAGCCATGTTTCACAGGAGATAAAGCACAAGGTGTGTCGTTACTGTATGCATCAGCATCTAAAGGTAATTATTAAGTCACCCTGCTTCCCTTTGGCTGTATTGTGCTCTATTTGCTGTTCCAGACTTGCTTTCCTGTTGAAACTTGCTCGAATCTCTGATATGACTAAAGCTGGTAGGAGGATACACAGCTGAGTTGCTGGGTGTGAATTTATTTAGTGAGAGATGGAACAAGTTCTGTGGGAAGCTGGAAGCAAACAAATACAATATCAGCCTTTGGGGACTATGAACGCTGGGATTGGGTCAACTCTGATGTGGAACTTCCTCCCCAGATCAGCTCCCCAAGTGCATTCTGTGACTGAGAACAAACAGCACGTGACAGGCACGGAGTTCATGCACTTGTGCCTGCTGAGACTCTGGAATGGAGTGACTGTGACTCCCTGGGATTTAATGTGACCCTTTCTCCCTTGTTGTTGGGAAGGATGAAAGTTTGACAAGAAAGTCTCACAGATATGTGTGCTTGGCAGAAAGATTTTTAAATGTCGAGTCTGATGAAGGAATAGAGATGGAAGCAAGTTTTGATACAGAAGAAAAGAATTGCTGAGCCAGTCTCACTGGATAACTAAGAAGGCAAAGGGTGTGTTAGTTAGAAGGGGTTTTTATGGCTTAGAGCAGAGGATAAACCCACCCCAAACAAGAAGATGTTTTTGCTAAGCACAAAGATAGCACAGGCAAACAAGGCAGCAAAGTTGCAAGTAGAAAAAAGGTCTCAGAATTTTCCGCTTCAAGAAAACTGAATAACAACTTCTAGCTTAAACTGTGATGTACTGACTGTTAGTGACTGGAGAACAGTGACATGAATATGCTAATTACAGTAGTTATGATGGGCTATAGATAACAGTTAAGGTATAGATTGGTTCTACTGTATGAAGATGCTCAGCAAAGAAAAGTCTATAATGCATTGTAACCAAAACCAAAGGGTCTCCAGGCCTGCCTGCAGCTGGGGCTGACAGCTGTGGGCACAGCTCTGTCACCCACCACCCTGGACTGCTGGAACCTCTTGGATACAATAAACTGTGTTTTGGAGAGCCCCTGGAGTCCCACATCTCTCATTTAGGCTCTTACACCTTGTGAATACAGTTTGAGTGACTTGAGTTAAAAATGACTGGGAAACACCCACAGTGTTTGATGAATTTTGTGCTCAAGGTGGTGTAAATGTGCTGACCTCTGAAGGCAGGATGTCAGTGCCACAGACCTGGCTGTTAAACTGGGGGAGCAGCTGTTCCAGGCAGAGAGGGTAACAGCAGTGCTCTGGGTTTCCCACAGGTAGCCAATGGAAAATGGAAGCGACCAAGTAAATATTGCCCACTGGATCTCTTCTCAGGGTAAGGATTCTGTGGTTTTGTCGTCCGTCCCCCCCCCCCCCCAAAAATCTGCATTACAGATTTCTTGCTTGGATTACTTTGCCTTTTATTGAGGTGTTATGGATGATCAATGCTGGCTTGTCTGGACCTTTACAGTGATTATTTAATCTGCTATTTCCCCTTTACACCTATCTCAGCAATCAGAGCTGCCTTTTGCAGCATAACATTTCACCCAAGAGCTGTTTAGTGTACTCTGATCTGAAGTTCACTTTGCCTTTGCCATGACCTCAGTGTGAGTAATGTGCTCAGTGCATGTGCTCATGCCAGGTGTGAACATCCAAAGGCTGTGATGAAACATTCTTGGCTTTGTTTTCCCTAGAAATAAACAAAGAATGCACTTTGCTTTGAAGAGCTTATTACAGGAGGCACAGAACAACTTGAAAATATTTAAGGTAAAGTTAAATTTCTGCTTGCTTTTTTTGCCTTGGATTTTAAACAATTTGACTTGAGCATCTCAACAGTCAAGATCTTCTTTCAAGCCTACCTAGTCAGACCATCACTGTTGGACCCCATCAAGAGAAGGAAATGGGGAAGTTCTTAGATTTCAGATGAGGACAGAAAAATAATAATTACTCAGAATTCAGACTCAGAATATCCTGAGTTAGAAGGACCCATGGGGATTGTCCAAGTCCAACTCCTGGCCCTGCACAGACACTCCAGCAATCCTGCCTTGTGGCTGAGAGCATTTTCCAAATGCTCCTGAAGCTCTGGCAGCCTTGGGGCTGTGACCATTCCCTGGGGAATGAATTAGTGGGAAGGAATCACTGAGGAGCAATTAACAGAAAAGGACTCTTAAGGTGACCAAAGTTTTAAAACTTTATGTACTGCTTCAGGAAGAAGGAAATGAGAACTTGGCATGTTGCTGCAAATACTTTGTTTTAGATTCCTGTTAGAGCACTGATGCAGGCCTCACTGAGGAAGGAAAAAGTGGCATTGCATGACACTCATGTAGGAAAAATATGAAGCAGTAACTGATGATTTCTGGAGATTTTCATATTAATTCTGGGAAACAAGATTACTTCAATTTATTTCCAATATTAAATCAACTATTTGAATTACTTAAGCTTCTATGAGCTGCCCTCTTTTTGTGCTAGTAAGCAGCTATCACACCTTTTCTGTCCCCTTTCACAGCCTTCCCTTTGCTGCTCTGGGCTGGTAAAAAAGGGTGTTTCACACGGTGCTTTTTCACTGCTGACCTTATTCAGAAAGAAGTGATAGGAAAATGTGCCAAGGATCATTCACGTGTATTGTTCTGATTCCTCACAGGCCATTAAGTTGGGAAAGTAGCACTTGATTTAAACAGTGGTTTTGGTTTTCATTCAGAGGCTGTTACTGCAGGTTCTGATTGCACTTTAGAGGAGATTAAGGTTCCAAATCTTTAGGAGATTGGGAATGTTGGGTGTCTCTATGCAGATTGTTAAGGTAATAACACTTTTCTATGCTTAAAGTACTAGACCTGATGCTCTGAATAGCTCAGTATGAATAACTTGACTTCCTGATGTGCCTAAAAGCTTCTTTTTCTCCTTGTTGCAGAATGGAGAACTAATTTATGGCTGCAAGGATGACCAGGACTGTGTCTGTGACTGGAATGAACTTGCTCGTCACCTGAAACCTTTCTTTTTCCCTTGCAACGGGCTGGCCAGCGGCCCCCAGTGCACAAGGACGCTTGTCAAGGAGCTGATCCACGTCATCACCATGGCGCTGCTGAGCAGCACCGACTCCTGCCGGGCAGGGCACATGAAGACAGTTCCCATTTCACAGGGGAGAAGCTACTGTGAAGCAAGTGCTTTTAATAAGGAGCTAGTAAGAAATGGTAAGGGATAATGTTGTACAAACTGTCCATCATTTGCTGTTTGTGGAATGCCAGGGTGGTGAGGGCTGGAAGGGAGCATCACAGCCACCCAGTCCAGCCCCCTGCCATGGGCAGGAGCACTTCCCTCCAGAGCAGCTTTCTCAGAGCCTTGCCTGATCTAACAGTTCAGATCTTTGTCTCTTGGTTATAAATACTGATATGAGAATGGAAACAGGGGAATTCTGGTGGCATTTAACAAAAGAGTTCTGAGCTGCATAGCTGCCAGATAATTGTTGTTAATATAATGTGACGTTGTAGCGAGCACTTACAGCACTGTATGTAATAAATAAAAATAAATTCAGGAGGTGGTACAGGAAAAAGGGAAGAAAATAGCAGTTTGAGCTGATAACAATCATAGGTATTCCAAATGAGTGGGGAATTTCCATGTTGTATGTGATGACGCTGGGCTGCTTTGACTGGTTTATTACAACTCCTGTACTTTGCCTTTCTCTGCTCCTCCTGTCAACCCTCACCAGGGCACAGCTCATGTTCTTTTCTTCAGCTGCTCTTCTCCTGGTGAAGAGAGGTCTGAATGCCAGAGAGAAGAGGAATGGGAAGTGAGAGCAGGAAAATTGTAAATTATGTTAATTCCTCAGTGCATAAATTCTGTAAAACACTAATTATTCAAGATGCTGCCAGTTATCCTAATTACACAAACAGCATATTTCTTTCTCTGCTTTTGAGGAAGACCTTTTTCACTGCCCATGGTTTGTTGTAGTGCTGGAGGAGGAGTTGTCCTAGAGAAATTACAGCAAATACAATTCTTTACACTGTATAAAAAAGACCCCAGAAGTGAAATGCTAAATTACTGTCAGCAGTTGATACTGTTCAAAGTGCATTTGTGGTGGCTTCAAACTCAGATGAGAAAATTTCTCTTGTGGACTCCAAATGAGTAGATTGCAGTGGGTGTGGGTGTGTTTGGGTGTTTGTTTTTTTAGGTAGTTTGTAGAGTTCAGTACCAGGTGTTTTCAGTCCCAGATGAGCTGTTTAAATGTGCAGGTTCAGCACCTGCACCTTGCACTTTTGTTTGGAAACCTGAAGTGTTTTGAGGTTTCCCCCTACCTGTGACTGGACAAAAAAGTATTTGGACTTCTAAACAAGCACATGTAATGGCAAATTGAAGTTAAGACTTGTGTCTGCCTTATTTTAAAATGCATTTTCTTCTAGGTAAACATAAGTTGGAAAGCTCTGGTTTACCGAGGGGTTGTCTCCTTTATAAAACCCTTCAGGCTCAGATGCTTGACATGCTGGATATTGAAGGACTCTATCCTTTGTACAGTAGAGTTGAACAGTACTTGGAGGAATTTCCTGAGGAGAGGTAAGACTTGATGGCTTTTCTTTGCAGTCCTGAGTAACCAGGGCTGCAGGCAGGATTGGCTCTGTGCACACCCTGTTCTGTTGTACAACCTTCCTTCATGGCACTGCACGTTCTGCATTTCTGCCTGAACTTCCAGCTGATGTTGGGCACTTTGGCCTGAATTTTAAAGTAATTATTATAGAAAGTTCACAACAGGCTAAGAGAAGAGAACACTCTCTCAGTACTGAGGGTTGTGTATTTGCAGAAAGGTGCAGTGGAAGGGGTGGTTTCTCCTGTCCTCAGTACCTGCAGAGCTGGGAGTGTCTGCAGGGATAATGATGTTGTGCAATGATGAATGCAAGCTGCTGTGGGTTTTCCTCAAATAAAGCTTATTATTGTAATTATAATTGCTCCAAGCAGCCTCCACTGGGGTGCTGTTCCTCTCCTGTGCTCACACGAGGGCACTCTGGCTTCACTCAGGAGCTGCTGCTGCTTGTGCAGAGCACTGGAAAATGTGTTCTTGGATCTGTGGGGGGTTTGTGTGGGACAGACTCCCCTGGGAGGGCTCAGCTGTTCAAAAGGGGAAAGAAGGAGCCCAGGGCACCCCCATTAGCACATGATGTTGGAGCAGGGCCCTGTCAGATATGCCTTTGCCCCCAGTTTATACTTCTTATGTACAAAACAATATACATATAAAAATAGATATCAAGATATTATTATATATTTCTTATATATGTATTTTCAGCAAGGCTTCTGGAGCTCCTGCAGACTGCTACAAATTTTGAAACTTACCCATTTTTCTGCAAAAACCCCATAATTTTGCAGTGATACAGAGCTGGCAGTGGATTAAGAATGATTAATGTTTATAAAACCCCACACAACCCAGATCCTAAGCAGCAGCAAATCTCGAGTGATTTGAGAATAGCAGGGAGTGTTGTGATGTTGGCTGGCAGTGGGTTAACACTGGATATGTTTATCAGTGTTATTGTTGGGCTGTTCTAATCTGAGTGTCTGGGCTGCTGAGGAAAGATCACACTGAAAACCAGCACATCATTTTGGCTGTCTGTAAATCTTCTTTTAATATTTATTTAGAAGTACATTACAGATAGATGGACCTTACAATGAAGCGTTCTATGAGAAGCTGCTGGACCTTTCCCTGGAAGATGATGGGACAGTGGCATTTGCATTAACAAAGGTACTTCTCAATTTCTGAGGGGTTTGGTCTGTCAGTGTTAATTAACCTGTTCCATTGAAAGGGCTGGATAATGGATGGAGGCAGCACTGCTGGTTTGTGGGGTCTGTGCAGTTAAAGTGCTTCCTTGTGTCAGGGTTCATCTTTATAGCAGAAGCAGTTAAAAACAAGTTTGTAGCACCAGTTCCTGAGAGAAAAAGAAAACTGTTTATTTACTTTTTAAACTGAGGAAGCATTTGCAGGAACTGGTGCTGTTTGGCCTTTAGGAACATGATCTGCAGGAAATAAACCTGACTCTTGTACAGGATGCTGCAAAAGCACCTGCTCCTGCCAACCTTCTGTTCCAGAGAGAATTTCCTGCTCTTAAAGTGCCAACATACCAAGACAGGGAGTGCAGTGCTGCTTTTTGTAAGGAACAGGATGCTTTACTCAGGAAAACAACAATCTAAGAGAAAATGTGTGTTATTTTCTGTTGTACAGGTGCAGCAGTACAGAATAGCAATGACTGCTAAAGACTGCTCCATCATGATTGCCCTTTCCCCCTGCCTGCAAGATGAATGGTAAGAGCTGCCTGTACCTGCTTTGGAATGGCTCCAGTTGTTTAGAAATTGGGATGCTTTTACTGTTCAGGCACCTCAATCACTTTAAAAAAGTGTGGGATGTGTGTGGGGGGGTGTGTCCAAATATTTGGCTGTGAGCATTTTAGCATCGTTCTGATTTAAGACATTTATGTCTCTTTCTAAAGAGTTTTGATCAAAAAGATCAAAAGTTTTATATTTATTCCCTCCTTAAACTTTGGTTTGACTGTTCATAGTAGCTCTGGATGGTTTTAACTAGGTGCAGTTTTTCTGCCTTGGTGTTCTCATAGGAGAGCTTTTTCAAGCTGAGTTGCCTTTAATGGCCTAGTTAGAACAAAGCCAAGGCAATAATCAAGAGGTGAGAGCTTTGGCTGTCAGGCAGGGGGCTTTGCCTCAATGTTATCCCTTTTGGTTTGTGTCAGCAGTGCTAATCTGTTCTTCTGCAGGGGGCTTTGCTTCACCAGAGCCCTTTTATTTTTAGAGAATGCTGTTTTCTGCATTTGTCCTGCAGTTCTCCAGTGCAGTGTTAGTGATGGACATGACTTGTGCAATGGCTGACTTCAGAACTCCTCCATCCCTTAGCATGCTTGGACAGCACACCAAATGTTTTATTACCTTGAGCTCAGTAGGAGTTGCAGTCCCTTTTCTGCTTTTTTGTTAATAAGGCTGTTGCTTTGTATGCAGCACCTAGAAACAGCTTAGATTTGCTAAATACTGAAAGGAAAATGAAGAGGTGCCAGCAAGGTCCCATCAGGACTGGTAAAGCTGGAGTTTCCTAAGTGCTACATTAGCTGCAGTTTATTTTCTTGGGCTCCCACAAAAGTTCTAAGATAAACATTAGAGTCACTTCTGTAAAGGGACACATAAATTACAAATCCTGGTTTCAGTGACTCAGATGTGCAATGTGGTTTTATTTTCCAGCTCTGAGCAAAGACCTGTGGTACTGACATCCAAATCCAGATTCACTTTCTCTGTTTCTGTGCTGGACCTGGACCTGAAGCCCTATGAAAGCATCCCCCACCAGTACAAACTCGATGGTGAAATAGTCAATTATTACCTGAAAAATGTACAGGCCAAAGAGGACCCAGTTATGTCCAACCTCTTCAAGGAGAATGAAGACTGCACATTAGTTCTCCATAAAGTGTAACCGTTCCCTTAAGGTTATTTTTATTCAAACACAGGAGAAAGTGAAAGATTATTGGAATACAGTTATGGTGATTTTTTTTCCCTTTTCTGTTGTGTTCAGTGCATTTTTCAGCTGTGAATGTTTTTGCTTTATGAAATGATTTCTAATGGGTGATGCCTTCTCAGAGAGCTGGGATAGCACTAAGCCACATGTTTGCTAGATAACCTTAATGAATGTATTTAATGTGACAGAACAGGTAATGTGCCATACCTTGGACCTAGAGGACAGATCAAATTAATGTGAAAAGTCTACTTCCTTAGAATTGAAAGAGCACAGAATTAAAGGTTTCCTGAAGTATTGCACTAACATAGAAAGCCTAATTACTAACAAGAGAATTACCTTGGACCCTGTGCTTTGAGTCTCCCTCCTCCCTACTAAAGGAGGGAATGCTCTGGCACAAGCTGTACAACACTTCAGCATTAATCCACTGGAAATGCAACCATGCAGGGCTGCTCTGTGGAACTGCCCTGGCACTGCAGAAAATTTCAGTACTAATGCATGGACTGGGAACACCAGGCTGCCTCCAGAAGCTGTGTGATCACCTTGTATCTACCTAAAGCTTCTGAAACAAAGTGCAAAGGGTTAAGGTAAGCAACCTTGAGTTTTACATGATAGTTGGGCTTAACTCACCTGCCATGCTGGTTTTTATTGACTCTATACATTATATGCTGCTATTGGACGTGAAACCACAGCTTGCTCTTGCCTAATTTAAATTGAGCTATAAGAAGAATATGTTCTGAGTTTTACAATTCATTTCAGGTCTTTCAGCTGTGTCAAATGTTGGCACTATTACACTGATGCCCCACACACTGCCTAGCATGAGCAGCTGCTTTCAGGCTCTTTTGCTGTAATGACACAGGAAAAAGGTGACAGAACCCATTTTTCTTCCTGCAGTGGGCCAGTCTTGTGCCAGGGTGAGCTTGTGTCAGTGCTGCAGATGAGCAGTGCTTTGTGCAGCTGAAGGCTGGGGAGCTGCTGCAGCAAAGCCATCCTTGGGGAAGATCCTGAGCTGTGTCCAAACCTGAGGGGCAATGATAAAATCTGCAGCTCTGTTTCCCTCAAGGATCACAGCCCCTGAATGGTGCAGAGATAATCCTCCAGCCCCAGTGAACAGCTCTTACCTGGATACAGCCTGTGCCTACCAGTAATGGTGTTCAGGGTCCTAAAAACTGATTTGAATTTTAACCTTTGAATTGTTCCACTTTACCTGAAATTCAAAAATAGGACCCCTGTACCTTGGCACAACTCAAGGAAGAAAAGTGAAACACAGAGCCACCACTGTCCCTGTGCCAGAGAGCTGAGCTGGCAGTGCTGGCACCCAGTGCCAGGAGCCCTTCTGGGGCAGGGCCTGAGATGTGAGACTACAGCAGTGCAATGAGCAGGAATAACCCCTTCTTCCCAAAGAAAACCTGAAGGAGGAGAGCTCCTTACAAATCCAGAAACACTCCAGGAGGAAGGAAGGACCCTGCACAGCTGGGAAGTTTCCAGGTTTTTATGCTGTAACTTTACACACAATTCATATGCAAACAGTTTCATTTTCAGGGGAGGAGGAGGGAGCTAAAGATGAACTGAAGGTTACACAAAACTGGCTCAACCAGTTCCATGTCAGTGGAGAAGTAGGAAGGAATTTTGCCTGAGTACTGGATTCCAAACTTGAAATGAGCCTGCCTTATCTGACAAGATAGAGCTGCCATTCATCAAAACCCCATCTCTGGTGTTGATGGAGCCTGGCAGAAAGCAGGCTCTGCTCTCTCAGTTTCTCCTACCCTACCAGAACAGTGGGAGACCGTTGCAGTGATCAAGTAGTGGATGATTTCAGTTATGGGATTAGAAACACGCTGTTGCTTTAGTTCAGACTTCACCTCTTTCCCCATGGCTGCATGGGGTGCAGTGCTAGTGCAGAGCAGGAACTCCTGCAAACTCTGAGAGTTCCCAGATGTGCTCATGCACATCTGATGGAAGTGAAGGGAGAGGCAAGACATTTGTCTGATCTGTTGTATTTCTTCAGGGGTGAATGTGTGAAAAGTGATGCTTTGGTAATGTGTTGTCAGGATTTCCTCCTGAAGCCAGAAATGCAAAGGAAGGGCTGCAGGGGGCAGGAGGTGACTGGCTCACCTGTCCCCAGGGGTGTCACGGGCTCCTCTGGGTTAGATGAACGCTGTCTCAACACACATTGTAGAACAAAGTTACTTCATACAGTTACCTTCAGGTTTTTTAGCATTGTATGTCTTTGAAATCTTCAACTTGTCTTCTTCCACCCTAATTTAATGAGAAAGCTGTTTAACTCTTTGTTCTAGGAGTCTCTTACTGTTCTTTTGTCATTTTAAAATCACTGTACTTTTACAGAGCTGTGAAATGAATTGGATTTTTATGGACTTGATTTTGACAGTGCATGACCTTTTAACAATTTCCAGGTATCTAGAAAATGTTAAGAAGATAAACCACTCTGGTACATTAATGATTCAGAAAGATAAATTTATAATGAAATCACTCTGTACATGTAACTATTTTATTTGGCATTTTTGTATTTAAATGGCTGTATTTATTTTCATGTCATGACAATTTATATATAACGTGCCATAATTGTACAGATAGCATGTTTTATGAGTATGGTTTCTAAATGGAAAATAACTTAATGTTTATATTCAATAAAATTACAGACCGTGTAACACAATATCTTAATTAAAACTACTTTTGAAATTGCTACCTGGTGTAAGCAATGCTGGCATTCACTGTCCTGAGCCCAGCACGTGGATCAGGTTCTCGAGGGTCGCCTCGATGCCGAAGAGCCGGAGCGCGCTGCGGAAGCTGCCGGGGATGCTCTCCACCCTCCTCATCCTCTGCTCCAGCACTGCAGGACAAACACAGCAGGGCAGGTTATTGCCAGCAGCTGCAGCAGGAGCCTGCAGGCACACAGGGTTTGTGAGCCCCTGGAGATTGCACAGGAGGTGAAGTGTAGCTGCTGCTGAACTGGGAGCTGCAGTTCCATGGCCAAAACCAGGGCCTGGCAGTTCAGGAACAGTCCCTGAAGTGACTGAGATTACCTTGCTCTGGTACTTTGGGCAGCAGGTCCAGGACAGGTGTAGTGGTCCCCTCTTCATCAAGATGGATCTTCCAGACAATCATCAATTCAAACCTGTTCCAGGTGCAGAGCAAAGGCAGTTGAGGTTACCCAGGTGCTGCCTTTGAGGTTCCTTCAAAGCCAAAAGTGCAGAAGTCACAAGGCTCAACCTCGTGCTCTGCAACAAAATTCACCTCACGCGATGCAAGGAACCATCTCTGGCTTTGGGAAGCAGGAACACATCAATCCAATGACAAGGAAAGGCTCTGGCTACATCCAGACTTGCACAGGGCAGTAAAAGTGAGAGGAAAGCAAAGGAGAGAGAGCACTGAGTGTCCCCTGGTTCTACCACTCACGTAATATCTACACTCAGATCAGGTGCTGAGAACAGGAAACTTGTGTCAGAAGTGTTGGCATAACTGGTGATGTGCTGGGTTTGGAATAAGGGCTACCCTGCTGTTCATGGCCTTTTTAGACTAATGGCAGGTAGACATCTGTCCAAGGCCTACATTCCTGCACTTTGCTTTTAATGAAAAAAGAAATAAAGCTGAACAACATTGTTACTTTTTCAGGAGTAGTGTTGGTTGTGCAAGGCCAGTCATGATTCCCAGCTTGCACAGTGGGATGGGATCACTGCACCATCCCAAGGGAAAGGTGAGGCAGGAGCTAAGTGCAGAACAAGATCCACAGCAGAGCTGCTGCTTTACAGCTCCCTTTGTTCCCTCCAACCCTCACCTCCCTTACTGGAGGAAAGGCTTTCCTAATGCAAAGCTGTCTGCACAGTGGGTCACTGTGAGGAGCAAGGTCCCTTTCTCAGTGGTGTTCAACCCATCATGACTCTAAGAGTTTCCTTCCAATGTGATTTGTCAGCCTTTTGCCACTCCATTTTTACAAATCCTTTGGGAATTTGTGCACAGCTTGTTCTGGGATTTTGCAAACAAATTTCTATGCCAGTCTGTTTTCTACCAAGGCACTGAAATGACTTTTATATTCCTGTGTTTCATGACTGTGGGTGAGAGGGAATAAGGGTAATGGGATTGGCACCTGCCACCCGAGGAGAAACTGTAAAATGAAGCAAGTTCTACCCTATGTGGGATAGTTTAAGAACAATTCATTCCTGCACCCCCAAGTTAAAGCATTTAGTTTTAAAGGGCAAGTTTGGCTGAATGAAGCAGCATCATCTATTAGGGTTTGTTTGCTAGTTCTACACACAAACATAATGAAGGGAGCTGTGCCTTATTCCCATGTAAATGAAAGCATGTTAAAGCAAGGTGTAACAGGAGAAGGGAATGGTCTCATCCTGTCACAAAACAGTTGCTTTTCTTGGCCCTTACAGAATTCCTGACACTGATGGTTACACCACCTTACATTTAACTGTAAGGATTTTTTTCCCCCTACTGAAAATCCCAAATGTACTGGAACATCTCTCATGGAGAGGCCAAACAAATCCCATGTGCCTGGTAGGTAATAATTCCTTATCTGATTTCCTTCTAAACCAATGGAAAAGTAGAGCCACAGCTGCTTTGCTTCCATTGCACAGTAAATGCCCTTTTCCTTCTGTTCTTCAATGGCAGGACACCGAGCCAAAGGTGAGGAACTGAGCTTTGCTGGGATGGGATCCCTGCACCTCCTGCCACAGGAGGAGCCCAGCTACAGCACAAGGCTGCTGCCCTGCCTGTGCAATCCCTCACCTGTGTAAACAGAAATGCATTTACTGGCTTACCCAGGAACTTTGGGGTTCCTTAGAATGATAAAATCTCCCAGCAGTCCTTCTGGAAGGGTCACGATGTCCGGATACTTGGCCTGTGAACAAAAAAGTTCAATTGATTAATAAAAATCACAGCAGATAAGGTGGTTCCTATCCAGCCACAGTGGATTGCACTAAGTTAGGAGTAACAGTATTCATTCTCTGAAATTCTGACCTGATCTTTTTTTTAAAGATCCTTACATAAAACCCAGGAAATCTTGAAAGAAAATGTTTATTTTAACTACATTTGTTAATTGGATTTAATAATACCTTATAATACATCACCATGTCACCCCCTGCCTCTGTGAGGGATGACAAGTCACTGGTACATTCTGGTTTGAGATGGACACCAAGCTCCACACAAGGCTTTGAAAGAGTAATTAAGCCAATGAAGTACCAAAATAACCAATGTTAGTAAAATATGGGACAACAGCAACACGATCAAAATAAAAGTACTGGCTTCTATTAAAATTCCATGTTTCTGAGAATAATTTTCAGTTACTACAATGTGCAAAGGTTGATGGTTGCTCCATTACTTTGTTAGTCCATCTCATGTGTTCCACACGTCTTGTGAAAGCCTCAGAAGTTTAGAGCTCTTTTAAAAGCACTCCCAGCTCTGTATGGATGCTGCAGGTTGAATGGGGTACCCAGAGAATGGGGCATGCACAGACCCCCAGCACCAAGGAACAGCATCCTGCAGGGACTGCTGCTGGAAAAGGAAACAGAATGGAGCCACAGGCTGCAGGGCTGTGCTGCTTGTCCTGCCTCGTGTGCTGGACACAAAGCTGTGCTCCAAACCTTGCAGTTTATAAAGTGTGAAAAGTCTCCCAGGCTGATTTATTCCACAGAGCTCCCAGTACAAGCAGCAGGTCTTATGGAAAAGGAGCAGGAGAGCTCAGCTTCGAGAGCACTGGAGAAAATGAGGTTGGTTTTATGGGATTACGCCTCATCTGGCAGAGCAAAATTGCTACCAGATGTGACCTTGCTCTGGTTTAGGAATTTCTGACAAACTGAAGGGGGGCTGTGCAGGATGCCAAATGACATACAGCACATGGAATTTGCTCATTTTAATTTCTACCCAGTGTCCAGTACTGTATTTACTGTGAGGATAACAACCATGATCTATGCTGGGAACACAGACACCGAAGGGAGGACACTGAGCAGGGCAGTTCCAGGTCAGAAGTGTGGCAGATCAAAGGTCACTCATCCAGCAGAGCAGGGATTCTCTTCCAGCTTTACTCCCTGTTATCAAATTATGCCCATTTGATAACAAAACAAGTTTTCCAGGCTTTCCTCCTCAATAACCCTTGCCTGATTTCCATCATGAGCCTCTCCTTGCCTGGTGTCAGGGGCCTGGGAGGATCCAGGGATCCTTTAGCTCCAAGCTGTAGATGCTGGAAATGCAGGATTAGCTTCTACCTGGAACTCAGCTCGTGCATCCCTCATTGACAAGGGATCCCGAGTATCCCATAGCTGAACACTGAGTCACACTTCACCCACCCACACCCAGACATTGGCAATCACCAGAGAAAACAGATCACAGGAACCAGATAAGAGTTACAATGGCCAAACAAAATGAAATCCTTCCAGGGCTGCCTCAGGAGTTCCTGTGCAGCTGAGACATTCCCCCAAAGCTTGGGGGGGGGGTATTTATGTTCTGTGGAAGCCAGAGGCAACTCAAGGAAAGCCCAGTGCATGATTTTCTGTGGCAGAGCTTCCCTGTACCTGGGAGAGGGAGCTCCAGTGAGTTCTGCACACAGCCAGGGCCCTTCTGTGCCTTCCCTCAGTGCTGGGGCTCTGGCAACCAACCTGAATGCTGTGAGAAGCCAATCCTGTGTGAAATTCACAGGATTTGGGATAAAATCCAGCTTCTCAGTGGGAAAGGTCATATTTTAGCTCTCCACAAAACACGCCAAAAGCCAAACCACAAATACCTACATCCCTGTTTGCTGTAACCCAGCCCCGGCAGTGGCTGAGGCAGCCCCGGATCCGTGCGAGGATCCCGGCTGCCGTTCCCACCTTCCACCAACACCCACGGGGGCAGGAGCAAAGCACCACACCCAGCATCAAGCGGCAACCTTAAACACTGACAGGTCCAGGAATGAACTCTGGGAAATGCAGTCACGCAATCTGCCTCAATTCCACACAGAAAATACTGAAACAGGCTCTGAATCCCACAATGACAAACGTGGGGATCTGAGCAGCCGGGCTCAGGGTGAGCATGGGCAGATCCCCAGTTCCAAACACTCCCTGGGTACCACATTACCACCTCCTCTGCTCTGCTGAGCAGCTTTCCAATTTTCCTTGAGGAAAAGAAAAGCTGAGCAATAAAACCAGAGTAAAGAATGAGCTGAGCCACTGAAAGGTCTCTTGGGAAAGTCAGGAACTCCTGAGGGATCTCGTAAAGCAGAGCCGAGGCCAGGGAAAGAGATCCCATCGAGGACTGAGAGCAGATGGGAAGGATCAGCCTCAACTGCATCAAGCAAAACCTGACTTTCATCAAGAAATATCTTTCCTCAGATGACTCTTAAATGTCAGCTTATGATCAAAACCAAAAGTCCAAGCTATTATTACTCCTAGACGGAAATTGCTTTTCCAGCTCCTTCAGGAGTCCAAGCAGGGAATCTTATGGGAACTTTTGTCTCAAGCAGGAACAGCCTCAAACCACAAAGGGACCGTGGTGATGGAATGCACAGCTTTGCCCTGCTCCCAGGACAGAGTTTACACACACACCAAGCCATCCCAGGGAATACACTTGGAGCAGCTATTTCTCAACAAAATAGATTATTCTGCAGCTGAACTGCAATTTTCTGCTAAGGAAAATGTTATAAATGTGTTCAGCTTAAAAGCTGTAGCTACAAATACAAAGCAAAATTGGCAAGAGAGATACCAGATAAAAGCAGATAAATTTGCTTCTGTCCCACTTAGCAAGAAAACACACGACTGCTCCCAGCTGGGACAACAGCTCCCTTTTACTGCTAATTCTGGACTTGCTGTTCTGGCAGAAGGATGTACATAAAGAGTTATGGTACTGTGAGCTCCTCTACAGGCAGAAGCAATTTCTAAACCTGCCCAGGAGGCTCTGACTGGGCTCTGATTTGGGTGATTTCTCTGTATGGTTTACTCAGCCAAGGCCACGTTATCACCCACTGAAATCACACAAGGCTGGGAGCACCAAGGCTTCAAATCCCAACACAGCCATAACACCAGTAATTTTTAAAATGAATTTCACTAAAGCAACAAAGGCACATTGAAAAAGTGGAAGTTTCTCACTTTGTGCAACTACAAGAGCGGAAACCAAGAACCCTTCAACTAAATTACACCCCACAGAAACACTGTATTTTGGATTTATGAAGCTTCAGCACTCGTAATTAAGTCTCAGAATAAATACAGCTCCCACCTTCCCATCTTGAGGGAAGTTCCTCAAGCAAAGCAGTCCTGCTGGTGATCCCTGTGATGCCAACCACCCAAACCTCCGGCGCCGGCGGAACCAAGGACGAGAATGGCACGAGGTCAAAGTGGTTTTGTCTAAAATGATAAAGCGGTTTTGTCCAAATTGATGAAGTGGTTTTGTCTAAAATGATAAAGTGATTTTGTACCCGTGGCAGTCCCAGCCCACCCCCCCATGCTCAGCCAGGCTCAGTCCTCTGCTTTTAAAACTAAAATCACAAGTGACACAACCAGCATTCAAGCCTCACTTTTCAGAAGAGGAAAGGAGAATTTTGGGAGCAGATTTGAGGGCCTATAAGAAGGTCTGACAATGGCAAATAGTGACAGGAGAGCAGGGAAGTGCTTCCCACTGCCAGAGGGCAGGGCTAGATGGGGCACTGGGAAGGAATCATTCCCTGGGAGGGTGGGGAGCCCCTGGCACAGGGTCCCAGAGCAGCTGTGGATTCCTGGAAGTGCCCAAGGCCAGGCTGGATGGGGTTTGGAGCAGCCTGGGACAGTGGGATGAGAGGATTTTTAAAGGTCCCTTCCAACCCCAGCCATCCTGGGACTCTGTAAGTAACAGTTTGAATGTCACCCTGGCCAGGGCAAATCTTTGCAAACATTGACCAGAACCCCTCCCAAGCTCAGGACACGCCTGGTTCCCTCCTGCAGCACAGGCACAGCCGGTTGGTTACTGGATAAAAACTGCTCTGCACCCCCTGCTTCAGTCACTGCTCCCCTTGCAGCTGCCTCCATAGATCAGCCCTGCACATGAACCTGCAAGCACTGACCACCAGCCCCCAGGCTAGGCCTGCTGAAACACAAACAAATCCACGTCCCACAGGGACTGGAGGATTTCCTCAAAATCTCAGAGGTGAAGAATGGGTCCTGATGTGCAAATAAAACATTGATCAGTTCTGTTTCAGTCTCTGTGCAATATTGCATAGGGAAATGGAAGATAACAGCAGTTAGGAATCAATCAGATGATCCACATAACCAATAACACATCTGAAACCATACAATTACCAAGCACTACAACACTGAACTCTCATTTCAGAGTCTGCAACAGCTGATAAACCTTAAAACAACAGAAAATGGGAGAATTCATGTCGCACTAGGGCCTGTGCTCATTGCCAGTGAAATCCTCTGCTTTGTTCTTTCTTTCCTTTTCTCTTCCCTTGATTACAGCTTCTCTTTTCTGGCCCCTGCTCTATTTCCATTGCCATTTATTTTCCTCCTTCCATATTTCCATAACATTATTATTTTTCGTGCTTTACTCCCATGAGTTTACATGATTCAGTTTGTCACTATGCTCACAATGTGACCAATAATTTTCCATAATTTTTGTATTTTTCCTAATTGGATCTAGGCTGTAGGTCTACAGAAGAGCCAACCCAGCATAACCAAGGCCTGAGTACACAAAATTCTGTGTCTCATTTCCTTTCAATATCACTTTGTCATATGGCAACCATGTGTTTATCTGCAACTTAATTACAGCAGACTGGGAATAAATTAAAATACATACTGGAGGTTTATTTTTGTGAGGAAAAATAGAATTAAATGAACATGAAACCTCAGGAAGAACAGGAAGGGGTAGATAATAAACAGGGAATGCAGAGGCTGCAGATGCTTTTTTTTCCACTTTTTTCTTGCTGGGCAAGAGACAAATCTTCTCTCCAGTATTTCTCTTTAAAATTGTTGAGGTAAAAGATCTCCACTAGTTTATGAACACTTTAAGCTCTACATTTTTCCAGCTTAAAATTCTTGGACGTTTTTGGCATTTTATTTAAATTTTGAAATACACTGTCTCAACACTGAGCTGGCAGTGGAGGCAAGCTCCAAGGCCAGGAACTCATTGGGATGAGCACTGACACTGCCCCAGGCCATTTATTTTGGGGGAAATACCCAGAAAAGCAGCAGAGCTCAGCAGTTCTGTTCTTCCTCCACGACTTTACTGACATATTGGTTTCCATTCTGTTGTATTCTGAGTGCCCTGCCCTCCCTCTGCAGCTAGGTCTAATGAAATATTTCTTGATGATAAACTTCACCAACAGCACAGTGTGGAAGTCAGCAGAGATGTTGAATTTAGCAAGAGATGATGAGCAGCCAAGGACAATAGAGAGATGAAAAACGATGGAAGGAAAAAGGATGTCATATTGCAGAGCAGCATGAAGCACCAACAATTTGTGAAGAAAGAATTGTGAGCCAAATTTTCAATAATCTGAAGGAAGTAGACTGCAGGAAAGGCATTTTTAGGAGACAAATTAAGCCAAGTTTGTGTTTTCTTCCATTACAACAGAAGCAAGATACCTCACAGATCTTTATTTTTTCTGTATAAAAGTTGCTGCAAGATTCCCTGTAAGCCTTTTTGATGTTTCAATAAAAGGATCCAGAATTGCACAAAGCAACTTGGATTTGAAATACCACACAAAAGTTGATTATCAAATGTGGCCCAACTTGCCTTTGTAGTTTACATTATCAAGCTCACTCAGACAGCACAATTTAAACATCACCTAAATAAAAGCATCTGAATTTAGTTAATGTCTTGGCTCTAACACTGTGTTAGTTTTTTCCCAAGTAGGCAGATTAATTTAAAAAATAAACCATAGGACACAATGAAGAACATCTAGTTCATCTAAATTAGCTCAAGGTTAGATATTTACTTTTAAAAAAGTGTGATTAAAGAAAGGTTTTAAACAAAGTACTCAGCTTATGTTCATCATTTACTGTTGTGGTTTTTTAATCTTTCTTGAAGGTCTGAAGAGTTATTTGCTTCTGTGTGGGCAAATTCATCTTACCTGGTAAAGAGAGATATGTCCATAGACCCACCTGGAACATCCAAAATACCATTTTCATTTCTCACCAGGAGCTCTAAACTGATGGAGAGGTAAATCTGTCACTTAGAGCAAAGTGTGCCACAGCAGAGAGGGTTTTGCCAGACTCTGCCTGTGCTGTCCTGTGGGTGTCTAAGAGCAGCTGTGCCCTGCCCTTCCCTGCACGCAGGAGGAACCTGGGCTGGCACAGCACAGCCCCAACACCCCTGTGGGACTGGCACCCCAATAAAGCTGTGCCCCAGTGTTAGCTCCACTGGATTTGCTCTCAGAGAGGAACAGCAGAGTCTACAGCACAGCTCCTCCTGAACACGTACAATAATCACCCACCAGCCTCCAGAAAATCAGATTTTTCCTCTAACATGCACGGCTATGTCCATGTGTATCCTCCTTTCACAAACACCTCTGCACTATTTCTATTATTCTTCCTGAGCTTTACAAAAAGATTTAACGCTTGCATTAGGTCAAAAGTGAAGCTATAGACCTATATTTCCTATAAAACATACTGCAGATACACTGAAATCTTTCCCACAAGACATCCATCCTCTTTTAATGGTTCTACAAAACATTACATTTTGGACAGACTCCACAGAAATTTGCCACCCAGTAGCTTTCATTTGTCTGGTTATTTACAATTCTCAGCTGCTTATGTGAAAATAAATATTAGCATGCAGTGCTGAAGTGCCTGTTGCTATCAACAGGAGCAGGAATGAGTCCAGCTGAAAAGATCTTGGAAGCTTTGAACCCACTGAATTCTTTTCATGTCATACCCAAACACAGCCCTTCAGATCTGGCTGTCAACAACACATTTCACATTTCCAAACACATCCTTAGCACAAACAAGAGGGACACAGGAAATATTCTTGAGAAGACACAAATCTGCCAGAAGAGATTCACCAATTTAGAATTATTGTAGATGTGAGAGTGTAAAGTTGTCAATCCACTGCTAAATAACAGCCTTGCAAAATTGGTCACCTATCCTCAAACTTTGATCTACTCAATGACTTCCATAAGAAAGCTGAAAAACCTCCCCAAAAAACCAAAAAGAAGCAAAAATAAGGAACACTGAAAACCTTAGCACTGTATGTGTGCAAACTTTGTGATACTTTTGACCAAATCTCTCACAACAAATAGGATTTTGACTCAAATATCAGTGTACTGGTGAGTAGAAAAGAATTTAGGGCAGCAAGGAGAATTCTTTAGTGTATGCAGAAGGAGAAATCACAGGCAGCTGCCAGGCAAAAACGTCTCCTTATGCTCCACCTTATTTGGTTCCTAAAGGCCAAAGCTGCACTGCCAGGAATGTTGTGTGATGCATGTGGATAAATATTTGTTTCATTGCTTAGGTACTGCAACAACACAAAGAGCACTCACTGACAATACCAGCGCAGCTGCCAGTGCATTTCATTCACTCTCAATGCAAACTTCAGGCATTTCATAATTTGAATTTCAATTGCTGGCCTTGCAGAAACATTTCAAAACTGTTGCTAACAATATGTTTTGTTCTGGTAGAAACCCAGTTGAAAGGAAAGTAGTTAATATTAAAACTTTCTCCTTTTTCAGTTTCCTAAGACATCAGTTCATTTCTCTTGTGTTTTTAAAGCTTGAAGAAAATAAAGTGACCCAAACATTCCTGTGTGCAAACGTGGTGAATGTTTCAAGTTCTCCTTGTGTACAAAGCAGGAGATTGGTCCTAGAAGCTGAGGAATAATGCCTGCTGCAGCCTGGATCCTGGAGCACCAACTTTTCCCAGCCTTTCACACAGACACATCTGAGGAGGGAGCCCTCAACCCTCTTGAGTAAAAATAGTTCAAGAAAAAGGAAATTTAAGCAACAGACAAAAGGAAGGTTTCCCTTCCCAGGATTTAAACATGCAGTTACCCCCAGCTCATATAAAAACCAAGGCTGTAACACTCAGTCTCCATTCCCAAAGCCAGGCCCAGCACCACAGCAGGAACTGTAAGGGATATCCAGACAATCCCATGGAAAACTCGAGAAGAAAGGCAAGCATCATAACGTTTAAAATGCAGTTCTGGATTACTTCAATATTCATTTTTCCACTGTAGAAAGACCTCTGGATGACTCCTCCCAAACACACTGGGCTCTATTATCTGAGGCCTCCAGCATATTCTTCACCTTTGGCTTTTCCTATTTCCCCCTCCCTGTTTTGGACTTGGCTCCTGCATTAACATTTCTTGCAGCTGCCCCTGCCAGTGCAGAAGCAGCACTGTCTAGACTATGCACATATTTGTGCCTCCTAAAACCTCTTAAAAGAATTCCAATTGTAGCTGTACAGCTCCTAGACCTCCAAAATCACATTTCTGATCTCAAGCATTTCCCTATGAATTCAGAATTATTGTCTAACTGTTCAATCCTTATTCACTCACAGGATCTTTCCTGCTAATTCCCATGAGACAAAAATACCATAACACACAGTTCCCCAAGAACTTGCTGTGAATGGACCTTATAAAACATCCCAACTCACTGAAACAAAATCAGGTTATTCCACCTTGGACAATTCATGTTGTGTAATAGAAGCAAAGGCCATGAGACACAGAAAAAGCAGCAAATAAAGAATAGAAAAGTACAATATCCAGGGCTGGACCCACAGGGATCATTGACATCAAAGCCTGTGCAAGCATTTCCACAGGGAGTGTCCAAGAGGGAAGCTGGGATTGTCTGGCACATGGGATATGTTGGTACAACAGCAATTACAAGGGAGCCCATCTCTGCCCCCAGCCCCAAACTTCTCCTCGTCCTGTATCATGAAAACAAACTCAGTGTTTCAGAAATAACTCTGCTTGTTCTCCAGCCATTTGATGATTCCTCCAGTTCCCAAAGGAAAGGGAACACGCAGCATTTAATGTGAAGAACAGAGAGAAATCATCATAAAAATGATTGGCAAAGTCTGTCTGATCCTGGGAAAAAACCAAACCACACCAATGTTCTCCTTCAACAAGACATGGTTATAAACCATACCCAGAGCCATCCAGAAAAACATAACCTGCTCAGAGGTCCTTTTTGTTTGTTTTTAACATTTCCTTCCTGGAAGATGACACAGGGGGAACTGTGCTGGAGTGTCAGGAGATGCACACAACTCCTGTTTGTTTGGAGTGGCCAAAATTTGGCCATAAATGCCATCAGGCCATAAAGCAAGCATAATTAATCACTTCATGGGTGTTTTTGACTTGCAGTCAATTCTGAATTTGTGCACTCTGGAATTATAAATCTCCAGAAAGCTGATAATCAGAAATACCAATATTATTAATAGTTAAATTATATTAATAGTATTAATATAATTAAAGGGGGCTTTTAATTAATTAAAAAATTAAAAGTATTAATAGTTAAATTCAAAAATTAGATATCTGTACAAACACATACACAAATGTATTCTGCCATTCTGTCCCTTCAGACTCTCACTGCAGAACTGCTGTACAAATAATTTTTGTCATAGTCCACTAATTCAGCCAAACAAACCATTTGATGCTACTGTTTGTAATGGGAAAAACATGAATCAACAGGCAAAGACAACTAATTTTTAAATCTAAAAGGAAACCACAAGCAAACTTTGTTATTGTCCTCAAAGTGTCTTCTTGTCCCAGCTGCCAACAAATCCTTCGTTTTGACTAAAATGCTTCAAAATATTTGTGTCCTCAGTTTACTTCTCCTTCCTGAGACAGTCTCTCAGTGGACAGGCATCCTGTTACTAATTCCTGCTTAAATTTAAAACCAAGGGGAAAACATCTGAGGCCCCAAACAACAGGGATATCAGCAGCAAGTCACAGGAACCCAACCCTGTCTCCCCACTGACATTTCAAACCACCAGTTTTATCTGTAAGATCAAGTTCATTTTCACATGTCAGTTCTGATACAGTCTGAGATGGAAACAGTGCACAAGAGAAGCTTAAAAAAAGATGGATTCACTTTTTAGAGAAGTACATAGTGTTTTATATGGAAATGGAAAGTGCAACCAAGCACGAGGAAGAAAATGGAAACCAGATGAGAAGGGCAAACAAATAGAGAAAGACCACTAAAATAATTACATACCCTTATTTTCTATAATTAATATATTTAAAATGCAGACTTTTCTCTATTTAATTTTTTTCAGTATTTCCTATATATAAATGACATATTTCTAGATATAGTTATTTAAAACAGAATTTTCTATCTGTTCACTCTAGCCCAATCTTTATTTAAGAGAAACACTGTCCCTTTGCTCTGGTGGGATGTAGTTGCCTTTTGAAGAAATGGAACTGGGTATGAGAAGTAACAACATCAATGAAAACCTCCAGGAGGCTTATGGCTCATGCTGGAAACTGAACAACTGCTGCAAAACACAATTATTTCAGAAAAAAAGTTGGAAACCTCCAAGTTCTATTGATGAGTAACGATGCTCATTACTGGCACAGGAGGGAACCACGCCCCAGGCTGAGCCCTTTGTGCTGTTTCAGACACACAGAGGATGTGCTGAGTTCAGTATTTTGGAAAAACATGAGTCAGCACATAGCTGAGACAGAACTACCCAATACACAGGGAAGTGCCACCATTTGAACCCCAAAAAAGAAGTGAAAGATTTGACAGAAAGGCAGGAGGACAGGGCAAAGCTGCCATGTTTGTTACCATGGGGTTTAAAGCTGTGCTTATTCAAGGTAGGTGGGCACCTTGCTTTGGACCACCACAGGGAACAGCTCCAGGTAATGATAAAATAAAGATTCCTCTACATTCCTTCACTAATGCACATAGAGGCAATATGGAAAAGCTTTAATTTCAGGTACCTCTGAAGAAAGGTTTTACAAATTACTCCATCTGTCTGGTCACTGGCATTTCAGACATAATGTGAAAAAAACATGCCACAAATTAAAACTGATGCTGTGGGATTGAACAGAAACCTAACCAAGAGACAACGAGTTGTGGCAATAATTAGTGTCCTCAGAAAGTTGTTCTAATGAATATTAATATTCTGCAATTAGGATTCAGTTACAGTTGAAAATTAAGCTTTTTAAAATGTAAATACCTCCCAGCTACACACATCTCCCATTGCAATTTTAGGTTTATTCCCACCTAACAAGGTACCCTATGCTTTTTGCAATGGATTGTTAATATTTGTAAATATGTGAAGGAAATCTGTGTTTAATATCTCAAGGTTTACCAGCAGTATTTCATCTTTTCCTATATTTTTTTCCATAAGGATATTTGTGACCACTGATTCCAGAAGGAATGCAGTAACTGGTACAGGTTTCAGAAGTGCACTGTGCTGCCAATCCCAAATTCCCCATCTCATGTTTTGTGCTGACTTTAACAGTTAGAAAATTTTTTCCCCATTGCTACTTTTTTCCAACTATAAACTTGTGTGTTTGAAGTTAAAAAGAGTAAACCACATAAGTAATTGCAAAGTTTAGGATTCTGTCTTTGTCTCTGATCAAAACCAGGCAGCAACTGCACGGATTCATCATGACAACTAAGAGTAAAGCAATTTAAAAATATCATTCCTTTCTTATATTTCATTGGAAGGTTAAAAAACCACTGCAGTAATTTTCAGTTGTCTCTTTTTATCCCAATTCTTGAACAAAGCAGAAATAACCTCACATTCCTGAATGTGGATATGTTTTTTGACTTATGGAAATGATATTTTTATCAATGTTTTAATTAAATAACAGATCCAACTTCAACACAGCCCTTCTGTAAGTAACACAGCAAGCCAGAAGGCATAAGTAAAATATCTATTAATAATAAAATGTGAGAGAAAGCTGTAAAAAATAAGGATGACTGTGGAACATTTAAATCTATAGAATGTACTTTTGGTGTCAGGTGAGACATGGTAACAGGTACCAAGGTCTGGGCTTCCCCCAAGGAAATGGATATTTTGAGAGCATATAAAATTATCAGAGGTGTGCATATCACTACTGCTCACCTGTGGCACCACAAGGGAGATAACAGAAAGGGTTTCAGGACAGAGATGAGAAAAGGAAAATCTGTATATGCAGATGGCCACTGCCCTGTAGTGCCCCATAGCAGGCTGTAACATGTACAGACAGAATACTGCAGAGTTAAAAAGGAAGGATGGGGACTACCAGTTATCCTTTGATGCTCAAGAACAAAAGGATAGGACAACCAGATTGTAATTATTAAATAAAGGTCTAAGTCTGCAAAATGGAGTCAGAAGGGAAGCTGTAAACTTTGGCTGAGTATTTTGAAATGGCTGAGAAAAGAACTTGTGAGGGTGATAGGGGAGGAAAGGGGATAAAGGAACAGAAGGTAAAGCAAATCTTGAGATCTTGGGCAGCCAAGAGGGGTTGCCTCTGTCCTTGTTTGTGGGACCCCAGGACATCCCTCTGGCTGTCCAGGACCCCTGCCAGGTGGCTCAGAGACCCTGGCACAGAGCCCAAAACACCTGTGGGTTTGATTCTGACCCATGGAGCAAATTACCAACCTTAGATGAAGATCAGCAAGCCACAACAGTTTAGGTAGAATAATAGTGAAGTTATCATGGGGTGAAGAAGTAGGTTTTAGAGTTTTTAGGATGGGGATTCAGGAGGCAGGATGGAGGGATCTGGGTGTGTCCAGCCTTTCTCCTTCTTGGCCTCCATCTTCTGCTGTGATGTTGGCATTTACAGATTGGTTTAGAGTAGAAGCTCACTGTCTAACAGAGGTGACAGGTATTGGGAAGTTATTGTAAACATTGTACAGGTAGTTTTAGTATAAAGACACAACAGCACCCTGGGGGCAGGCAGAGTGCCTCTGTCTGTCCTGCTGGATGGACCTCAGCAGGGCAGGAGAAAATTTTTTATAGATAAGAAACAATAAACAACCTTGAGACTGAGAACTGAAGAGCTCTGACTCATTCTGCAAGTGCTTGGGCTGGGAAAAGAGACTTTTAACATCTCTTGGGGTCACAGCGACCACCAAAAGATCCCAAGACTTGTTGCCTTTCCAACCAGCAGGACCAAGCCCTGCTCTGGCCCCTTGCCCTGCTCCCAGCACCAGGCTGGACTCGCTGCCTGCCTGAGCTCCTGAGTGCAGCCAGGGGAAAGGGGGGAGGAGATTCCAGCCCCACAGAATGCTCAGGGCTGGCTGAAGTGAACCCTTGATTTCCTCTGCTCTGCTCAGCCAGGCTATTCCTGCTCCCATCCCGCTCGCTCTGGCCATTCTGCAGATAAAAGATTCCATTTCTACAGGGTATGATACAGAACTGAGTTTCATGCTCTCTGTATGCTGTGACCATAAACAGTCATTTCAACTCTTCTCTCTCTGTATTTTTCATACATACAGAGTACTCTGGACTCTTCTATACTTTCTACACTTAAATTGGCCTAATGATTTTTATTTTCAAGATATCCCCCTCCTATTCCTTCAGCCTGCTGGCTTTGATGACAAAGATATTACACTGCAGGCACCTCGAAGGCTTTTGAGAAACCAAAGTTTTTCCTCCTGTTTCACCATTCTCCATGTATTTAAGTGGTCTTTCAAACAGAAGATGAAAATCTATAAGCTTTTCTCAGCATCACAGATTCTGTTAACTTATACATTAATTTGACCTTCTCTGAGGGTCAGATGGGCACAGTAGTGAATGTTTTCCCTCCCTCCATTGCCTCCTAAAGAAAGGAACAAAACTGATGAAAAAGGAAAACAACAGCAGTATTATTGTACACTGACTAACAGTTCTTGTGAGAGGAAAAGAGAAGAATCCATGCCAGAGGCTCCAGCCTTCCACAGCCATTTCTCACTTCCTATGGCTCCTGCTCAAGACACAAACCAACAGTGGCAGTTTGCCCTAAGATATAAAATCATAAAAGTTATTCTAATTATTTTTCACTGCTGTTTAGTCTGCCTCTTCTCTCCTCAAAGGACACAATTCCACACTGAGGCATCTTAACAGACCAAAGCACTCCCATTGCACAACTCATTCCAACAACTGGCCACGGGATGGACAGGCATAACACAAACTGCAGATGAAGCAGAGATTGGCAGCTTGCTCTGCACTTTTGGATGAACCATTCCATAAAACCAGTCAATATCAGATCCCTGAGGACACAGCAGTGTTTGCACTCACACAGAAAACTATCTGAACTGTGTATGTCTGAAAAAATTTGCCATCCTAGTCTGAACTTTTAGCAGAATATACAGCATTTTTTCTTTAGTTATTATGACTAGGCAAGTTTATGTGGAAAATTTTAATGTAAACAACAATATTAAAACCAATCTAATTATTAATCGTACACAGATTTAAATCTTATTGAAAGGCAGTAGATGATGTCCATTCTCATACACGTTTTTTTTCCAGTTAAAAATCCTAAACCTTCTTGATCCCAGGCAGCCATGGGTCACTGTTTAACAGCTCATACAGCTATCAAGTGTCACTGCTCATGGCAGGAAGGTGCAAGGCCACTTTCATGAAGAGGCACCTGTGTCTTGGCAGATCCCTCAGGCTGTCTTTACTTCCTGAACAGAAGTTGAGAAGATAAGCAAAGGCCTCACAGACACACAGTGAAAATCCTAAATCCCCTAAGCTGCCTGAAGGATCTCTTACAGTGTGTCTGCACCTACACTTCACTAATGAAGACTTGGGACTGTTCAGCCTGGAGAAGAGAAGGCTTTGGGGATACCTCAGAGCCCTTTCCAGTGCCTAAAGGGGCTCCCATATTGCTGGAGAGGGGCTTAGGACAAGAACCTGGAGTGGCAGGACATGGGGGAAAGGCCTTAAGGTAAAGGAGGGCAGGGTTAGATGAGATTGGGAAGGAATTCTTCCCTGTGAGGGCCTGGCACAGGTTCCCAGAGCAGCTGGGGCTGCCCCTGGACCCCTGGAAGTGTCCAAGGCCAGGCTGGACACTGGGGCTGGAGCAACCTGGGATGGTAGAAGGTGTCCCTGATAATGGGATAAACTTTAAGGTCCTTCCATCCAGATTTTCACTCCATTTTTTATGTGACTGTCTCCTTTTCTTTCAAACAGCTCCAGATAAATTACCAAAGTTTAATATTTCTTCTTTTGCCTTTCAAAGCAGAGCACAGTAGGAACTGGATGCCTATTTTAAGAGACAATGTGTTCTCCCAGTATCTTTCCACCACACACCAGTTAACAATTATGGTTAACTCAATGGTTACACCATTCCATGACTATCTGTCTAAATATTCCTCAGACTGGGAGTTCAAGGAAACTACGGATTTTTAATGTCAGCAGAACTCAGAAAACTCGGTGTCCCAGGTGAATTTGTCATTTTGAAGCTCAGCAGACCCATCCCAGACCCCCTGGACCCTCGGAGCGACCTGGGGATGCAGGAAAAGGCTCTGCTGGCACACACAGGACCTGTGGTAATGTACCCTTAACTCCCTCCCTTCTCCTCTCTGGATCACCAACTTCCCTGCAGCTTCTGCAGAGCTGAGCTTCAGGATCATGTTTCAGGATGTAATTAGCTTTACAAAGAGAAAAAAATGAAGGGAAAGTGCTTCAGTCGTTTTATTTTCCATGCATAAGCTACAACTTGCAGTGAAATCATCGCTGTAAATGGACAAAAGAAAAACTTTCCATGCTAAAACTTCAACAAAAAGGCTTGCTGCTTATAGATGACAGGCTTTAAGTGCAGGAGGGGATTAGGAAAACATGAATTGAAAAAAAAAAACGTTCTAACTTTATGAAATGTTTTTATGTTAAGGCTACATCTGCCAAAGTGTATTAGATCTTATTATTTTATATAAATCTACATTAAAGTCACGCCACCTGGAAACTAAACTTCTAAATACATAACCCATCACTGAATAAAACACACATTTTTTGTTGCTTTTGCAAACACTCCATTTCCTTGTTCCTTGTGTGCCTGTAGCAGTGGAAAAGGATTTCCAGCTGTGCCTTGTCAGCCTCGGGACCAGAGGCATTGTGCTGCTCCTCATTTGCCCGAGCGAGGTTCCAGTGCTCCCAGCACCAGCACAGGCTCTGCACACACAGCTCAGCCCTGGCTCCCCAGGGGAAGAAGCTATTCCAGACTTAACTAAGGAATCAGCTCACATGGTTCAACAATCCCTACAGTTTCTCTGTTTGTTTTAAAGAAATCACTGAGATTTTGTTTCATTTGCAACGGGAGACTAAATGACAGCAAGCAGAATCTGCTGTTAGGTTAGATTACAAGGTAAAATGTTTTACATTTTAAATTACTGCTTAAAGCATGGTGTTGAATGGCTTAAACTTCATGTTAACTTTGCAAATATGTAATATATGGAATGAAATGATGTGGGCTATATTTAGCAATACTGAAGAGAAATGCCTTTCTAGATAAAGTGTGCAATACCCGTTGAGCTGCTTTTTGTTCTGTCTGAATGTTTGCCACGCACATCCAACTGAAACTAACAGAAAGTGCAACTGGTCTGGCTGCTGTGGGTAAATGTCATTAATTTCTGTGCAATGCATTTGAAAAAGAGTGAGTGAAAAATCTTAGTAAAGCTCTTTAACCCCTGTGTGTCAGGAGAAATCATGCTGACATCTTAGAAATGTGTTTGCATTTTGACTGAATGGATGAAGATAGATTATTTAATAAATTCTGATACTCTGGCATTTCTAAAGGGTCTCTCCTTTAAAAATTAACTATTTCTGTTAACATAATAGGAAACTGACAGGTACTGAAGATAAAGGTACAAATTACTGAACACATTACAAAGTAAAAGTAAATGCTTTCACATACTGTTCCTGATCTAAATATTTGTGGGTAAAATGAAAAAAGGTAAAGCAATGCAGCCATGTTGACTATCTGGCAACACAAACAGTTAATGATTTCATTACACTGGCTATCTCTAATCGTATTTTACTATGCAATGATTTATTATGAAAGTCATAAATTGAATAGTCTGAATTTTCCCCAAACTAAAAGCTGGCTGGCCCTTTACAAAATACAGCCTCCTCCTGAGAGATAATCTGAGCATCCCAGACATGGGCAGGAAAGGCCCAAAGCACCCAAGGCCTTTCACATTTTGGGCCTTAAACTGTAAGGCAGCACTTCTCAACTAAGCCAAGGAAAGGAACTCACTAGCCCAGTGTTTTGCATGCAAAGAACATAATTTGGTTGAAAATAGTAATATTAAGCTTTTAGTGTGGAAGAGTTAAATTGGTGTAAAAAATCAGCATATAAACTCACATATATGAACAGGATTAGTTTATAAAGACATTTTTTGGGGGGGTGTGGTGTGTTTTCTGTTGTTTTGTTTCTGATTTTTAAAAATTTGTATTTATAAAGTACTTTATGAAACCAAGTTTCATTTTATAATAATTTGCTTTACTTCAGAATTTTACTCTTTAAGTTCCTAGCAAAACATCTTTTAATGTACATTAACATCTGTACAGTTCATGTACTATAATTCACTCTATATTATTCCTGACTTTTAAAAAGAAATGAAGAATGGAAAAGTATTTCTGTCATGCCATTATATGCCTCTGGTCACAGGAAGAAATGGTTAAACGTTAAAAAAATGTTAAAAAAGCCCAAGTGCAATGTAGCAGCACTGTAAGTGCACAGCTCTGGTGTTATTATAGAGTATCCCAGAAAAATGGAACCATAATTAAGATGTCAGAAACTTGACAGAATGAACACACATGGCCAAGCCTTTCCTTTGTACATCCAGTTTTCCCTGAGGGCTCTCAGTGTGTCTCAGCCCAGGCTGTGGAACAGAAGTTTCCTGTGTAATTTTACAGCCACTCATTACCACGCAAGGTAGACACCAAAGGCTTTGGCTCATTTCTCCTGAGGCACTCAGAAATGAGCACTTTCTCAACAAGATCAGGCGTTTTCAGTGCAGAGGGCAAGCTTCTGCATCTCTCTGAGATGTTAACTTACAGTAATTGCTGTAAATAAAAGGCCATGGAGTCTATACAGCATTTTGGAATAAGTGATTTCTGAGGGGCAGAAAGCAGCAAACTAAAGTTTGGATTCATTTCAAAACCCACCATTCCAGGAGATGCTGTGAATATTTGTGTGAGACGCTTGCATCTCAAATTCCCTTCATATAGAAATAAAAATATTAACTTCAAATCCTGCAAATTAATACCTAAACTTACAAAAACGTTTTAATTTTAAAATAGTTGATCACAGAAACGACAATATTAAAAAGAAGTAAAATGCATACTCTTAAGCTGATTTACTGCCAGCTTCTCATTTTAAAACACAAAAATAAAAAAAATATATGAGAATTATGATGTGGAAAGCATGGAAAACATGCAATCAATCACATGCCTTATATTAAAGAACAGTTAGACACTCATACCAAAAATGTGACCTGTTCTGTAAATCAGAAAATACCACGATGAACAAGCTTTTAAACAAAATCTAATTAGGCAAAGCTGCAGTTCAAGTTCCTGAAATAATACTGTCCAGTATTTACACAATATTATTATAATAAGATTAACTCCAAAGTGAAAGATGACATGCAAAGCCAGACTGATGAACATTAAGTAAAAGCATTTTTTAATCCACTCAGAACTTCTTCAGAGAAAAACTATGGCCATGCTCTAAGCCTTTTCTTGGCCACAAAGCCCAAGAGCTCCAAGTCCTTCACTAATTCCCACTCTCTCAAGAACACAAATGTCTCCTATCTGTGCTGTCTCAGCTAAAACAGGCCACAGGACAGCAGCATTTCCTTTTTGAAAGAATTATGCAACACAGCTCTGACAGATCATTAATGTCTCTGATGTACAGGCTCTCATTTCCACACTGGTACAGCAATCCACTGCTGGATTTCCTTCCTTGTTGTGCTCCTGAATCCTGACTGCTCTGTTTTGGAATGCCACCTATTGGCGACAGTAAATGTCATTTTTCTGTCACAATCATAAGAAGGCTCAATTATTTTGAATTTTTTAATAAGTAAATGCAGAACACAACTCAGTCTAGATTGACCATACTAGAGCCTACACTTCATAAAAACTTCCCCTGGAAAAGCAGTTGTGGAATGTCACAAATAGCACAAACTTCCTGAAGGTCTCCTCTGCAGAACCAAGCAGGTCCTGTTAGAGAAGAGGATAGCCAGAGATGAATGGAAAAGCAGCTTCTCTTAATTTACAGTGAAGAAACACCTTGCACAGAAATGCCAACCCAAAAGCTTTTGGGGCAGCACATCGCAAATGAATTGGGCATTTTTCTGTTACTTTTCCATTCCCACACTCAGAAGTTACAACACTCTGGAAGAAATAAAAAAAGGAAGACACACTTTACAGAACTCTCAAGAAGCCACTTGCTGGGAGCAGCAACAATTACTGAACAGCCAATGCTCTGGCACTGCAAATCTAAACCACCTCTTCAAGTGCAACCCCAAACACCAACCAGCACCTGTTTGATGGGGACTCTTGAGAATCACTACAATCAAACTGGTCACTGGAGCTCTCAGAGGGCAACTTCTTTCCAAGAGGAACCTTGGTTTTATCGACCTACCATTTCTTAAGTTCACCTGCCTTGAAAAGCGGTGTGTGACTGACATGGTCCTAAAAGCTCTGCAGGTCCCTGATTTCCCTCTTTCTCCCCATTCCAGGGCACTCTGTGGGACCCATAGACGATGCAGGCACCATCCCTGCTCTGTTATGTCCTGCTCCTCTGGCTGTGCAGGGATCTGTGCCCAGCTGAAGGCGGCCCTGGCAGGAGGCAGAGGAGGAGGATGCCCCCCAGGGCAGCCGGGCTGCAGCCCCCGGGGCCCAGGATCCCGCTCCTCACCATCGACGACAGCGTCGTGGGCGTCTTTGACTCCTTGGTGGGACTGGGCCAGCACGAGAGCACCTACAGTGTCCTACCAGGTGAGAACACAGCCCCTCTGCTCCCTGGGGCTCACTCCTCATTTCACACAGACCAACTCATTAAAGCTTTAGTTTAGCTCTAATGTGGTGGGGCTCACAGGGGTCCCAGGATGAGGGAAGAGGTGAGAATCTTGACTCCATGTTTCAGAAGGCTGGTTATTATTTTATGAGATATATTATATTAAAAGAAAATGATATATTAGAACTATACTAAAAGAATAGAAGAATGGATTTCATCAGAAGGCTAGCAAGGAAAGAAAAAGAATGATGATAAAAGCTCGTGACTCTCTCAGAGTCTGAGACAGCCAGACTGTGATTGGCCATTAATTAAAAACAACCACATGAGAGCAGTCAAAGATGAACCTGTTGCATTCCACAGCAGCAGACAATTATTGTTTACACTTTGTTCCTGAGGCCTCTCAGCTTCTCAGGATTTTTCAGAAACTATCATGGTGACACTCTACTTCCACACATTCCTGCTGCCTTATGCAGTGATTTTGTGGTTGGCATTATGAGGCTTTTTATCAAACCCTGCTTTGCCAGGTAACAGCAATATTTCCTGCAAGTTTTCTGCATTATTTTTTGATCTTAATGAACAAGAAATTTGTTGGGGTATTTTCATCGTTTCCAATGTGTTCCAAACTTGTGTTCCAAGTTTGAAGGCCATTTTGAAGAATTTATTGCTCAATATATCTCCTAAGTCAATTAACATTTCACTGAGGCCTCAACAGCAGTAACAACAGCATTAATTAAAATAGATTCAAGTTTTTATTTTTACTTTATGGGTTGCAATTTGAAAAGTAAATTGCACATGCAAACCTTCAGGAATATTTCTTGATTTTGTAAATAACTTAATAACACTTGGTAGCAGCTGCAATATGGAAGTTGCACTATAAGTGAGACCTTTATGATGGAAAACTGAGTTAAAAGAGAAAAAAAATCCTACTCATTCAACACAAGACCACCCTTATGCTCCATGTATATAGACAACCCAGATTTATTTAACAGAAACTCAGTAGTATGATTTATATAAAACTTGCCTTTTTGGTGATCCAGAGATTTTCACCTCTGTATTTGTGTATCCATAAATAATATAATATCTGTATTTATGGATACAGATATTTCCATTCCTCCATCAAGAGATTACACACTAAGTAAAATATTTATATGCAGTTTAATGAATTTTATGGAAAAAAATCAAAACAGAATGCCCTGATTCCCATATTTTATGTATAATAATAATCTATTTTTATAAGCAAGAATTTAAGCCTTTCAGTGTCACACAACAGACATGACCACTGGGTTAAGAGGTCTCAAATGACCAAACATAAATCAGCCACATTTTCTCCACAATTACTGTTTGTTGTGAGTCCTTACTTCAGGAAGGCTGAACCATTTAAAATAAAATATTTGAAAGTAAGGGATTTGAATAGGAAAACTAGCAAAACTCTGGACACTATGACATTTTCATGTGTGTATTACAACATTATACATATTACTAATGCCAAACATCTAATTTGAAAATATTTTTAAAATTAAACAGAGGAAAATACCATGTAAGTAGCATACACTTCATGTAAGATATTCCAGGGTTTCTGTCAGGACCATCAGTCATGCTGAAATAATGCACAGCTCTTCCCCTTCCCCGCCCCGCTTGTTTCTTTCTATCTGGACTTGCATCCAAAAGCTGAGCTAAAACCACTGAACTCATTTTATTTGGAACTCCATGCTGAATTTACACCATATTTCCAAAGGTTAAAAGTCCTATGCTCATCTGCCAAAGACTGGAACCACAAGGTATTTTTTAGTCTAGCTTTTAAAGTTCAAAATTTTTTCAAGTTAATGTCAGATTTGGAAAAAACAGAGCCTATTAAATAATAGAACACTATTATTAATCATGCTTCAGAATAGAAGAAAATGCAATCCAAACATTAATTTCCATTCTCTTAGCTACTTGTTTTGCTCTTAGTAGACTAAAAAAAACCAAACCCACCCAAATTTACAGATACATGCAGGATGAAAATTAGCAGCTAAATGGAGGTTTAACAGTAACCAGACATGTAATTCCTCCAGATTAGAGCCATGTGAACATTCAAATTAAATCAAACAGTTGGCCACAGCCTGAGGCAATTTGCAGTTGTCCCTTAGGCAGAGCAGAGTAGGATGTTCACTGCTGCCCCATCTCTGATCCCTCTCACCCCCCACTTCTCCCCTCTCACCCCCCAAGCCCAAGGGACTCAGTGGTCAGGAAACGTGAGGAGCATCTCAGCACAGCCTTTCTGTGTCTCACAGGGGTTCTGGGAATCCCAACAGTGCCAGACAGCAGCTCTGCAATGCACCCAAAGGGGAAAACCTTTGAGCACACACTGCTCCTGCCTTTTATGCAGCTCTAATGTACACAGGAAAACAAAGGATCATTTGTTAAAGAAGCCTGCAGAGGCCAAGCCTGATAACTCAGATCTTTATGCTTATTCAGACAAGATTTGCTCTGACTTCTGATACACTCTGGTAGCTAAAACAAAAGAAAGAATTTTAGGAAGCACAGAAGAATTTCCTTCTCAGGCCAGATTATGCTCTTCTGGAACAGTTATTGTTTTATTGTTTAACATGAGAAAGTGCAGGATTCTTTTTGTGTTTCTTTTGGAGGTTATTTAAAAGAGGTATTGTGGTGTACTGGCAAGCACATAAACCCCAAAGTCAGGATCCAGCAAACAGCTGGATTGCAGATACCTGGGTGGAATGACAAGGGACTTAAAGCCAACTAACACTTGGCCTGGGCTAATTCCTCTCCTCCTCCAGTTGACATGGTTGGAGTTGCTTAGAGCACAACTTTATGCAGCTGAAATGAGGCAGAGATGTCCCAGATCTTTGAAAAAACAAGATGCAACTACTCAAAGCTCTAATTTCTTGCTCTTTCCATTGTAAGAGCAATTTAAATCAAAGCATTTTTTAAAATATATGGAATATAGAGGATCCAATGGACTGGAAGATTCTGATAATTAATTTTTATTGTAGAAAACAGATTGATATCCAGTGGTCTTTGAGCAGAAGGAAAAAGGAAGAACCTTTGTTAGGAAGTAGGACTACCTTGAAAGACTTTGCAAAATGCCTCATTTTGAGACAAATGTTAATACCAGAGAGATTTCAAACCAAATATTTACAATAGTCTTACAAGGTTATTTAGAGGCTATCCTGAATTCTCTTATTAAAACGAAACACCCAGGGATGGAGCAGGGCAGAGTGTGGGAAAACAAACCCTGCAAAGACAATTTGTGCACCACAAGTAAAAGTCTCTTGGCATGCAGATTCAGGTGAGAAAAGATTTTTCCACTGTATTAATTTTTCATCTTGAAGGAAGAAGTCAAACCCTGTGGGTTCCCTTTAAGCTGTTTAACTTCCATGTGCCATTGTGTGTTCCCAGGGAAGAAGGGGCAGTGCACAGCTAACGGGATGATCATGTTCGACAGAGCCGTGTGGTCTCCCCAGCCCTGCGTCACCTGCCTGTGCTCCCAGGGCCAGGTGATCTGTGACACAGCCATGTGCCACCCTCTGAACTGCTCCCACAGCATCATTCCTGCAGGAGAGTGCTGCCCAGTGTGTTCTGAGACTGGTATGGGACACCACAGATTGTTAACTCCTTACATAAACACTGCATTTAATGATCCCAAGAGTTACAAGGTACACATTATCCTGAATTCTATGGTAAAAGCAGCTCTTCAGAGTTTCTGCTCAAGCTGACCTCAGTTTCTCTGAGTACTCTGTTAGATGATTTTGATGCAACATTTAATGAAAAGATGATGCTAAGTATGCAATAGTAAAGATAATTGCATTTCTTTTTTTACTTCCCCCCTACCTTTACAGAACTTTGTAAATGTATGAAGAAATAACAACTATTTATATTTTCTATCCCACTTCTATTTACAAAGGATCAATCAATAACTACTGGCCATTATTGATGTATTAGACATACAGAGTGGTAAATCTTTGTTAGGAGTGCAAAAACAGGCAGCAATTTGGTGTAAATCAAGAGAAGAAAGTCAATTCACAAGAGAAGCCCCAGAACTACAATCTTGGTATTTCACAGTAATTTAAATAAAACTGGTACTTTTTAAAGGAAAAGGAATGGATGAGATAAACATGAGATGTCATTTCCTTCCTTTCCTTCCCACACTCCCATTATTTTACATCTGCAAAGTACTCTACTCAATCTCCTACTGTAAGAAATATTTATCCTTGTGTGTATTTGCATGTGACACTCTGAGATGAGACATCATAGGAATTCTCTGTAGAACTGGAAAAGTCATGTTGACTGAGACATTTGAACTCCTTTTATTAGAATTGTCCTATTATGGAAGTAAAAACTGCATTTTGGTAATGGAGTTAATGCATTTCCCTGGTGAGATCCCCACCTGCAGCCAACTCCTCCCCTGACAATCCCTTTTGGAGTACAAGTCTTGACCTTTGTGAATTTTTTCCAAATTAGCTCCCTCTCCCAGACACATTATTTTTCCTCTTAGACACCTCCATCAACACAAACCCCATAATTAATAGTAAGTCAAAGAGGAAGATAATGAAAGTTATATTAATTTTTCCACCCTTTTGTCTGGAGTTCTCAGGAACTGAAGCTGTGTACAAACCCATCTCTATGGTTGCTTCCATAATTTCTCAGTCAAGTGTCTCTTTTCTCAAGCAGCAATTTAAGACCACATTTTTAGTCTTTGAATCGTATTCTAAGAGGAATAATCTATAGGCATAATTTTCTAAAGTATGTGGGAAACAGTGCTTACTAATATTTTAGTTTCAGTTTAGACTCTCCTGCATTGTTGTGCTGTTTTTCCCTCACCAGCCTCCTCGCTGGACTCCAGTATAATTTCACTGGATGACATCACTGAGATGTCTGGTGACTCCCCAGAGCCCAAGGACCTCGACACCACCAATGCTCTGCCATCAGCACCAACTCACATGGAGAAGGATGAGCTGCTTCCAACAGCAGTGACAGAGGTCAGGGACAAGGAGGGTCCCAAAAAAGGGGAGAAGAAAAGAAAAAGGAAAGGCAAAAAGAATCGCCGGAGGCACAAAGGGCGGCGCAGAGGGAGGCTGCCTGTCCCCAGAATGGGAGCTGCAGGGGATGAGCAGGATGACAGCGATGAAGATGATGGTGCTTTCAGAATTCCATCTCATTTCCCAATTCCTGTTCCACCCATAGAAGCTCCTCCTTTGCCATCTGGATGTTCCACAACAGACACCACAGTAAGCTGCATTAATGCCAAACTTACACAAATACCTCCCATCTCAGATCCAGACCTAACGAGTTTAGACCTTACAGGTAATTAATGGATCTAATTTGCATGACTTCTCTAACATCATCCACCCTCAAGTGCAGGCAACAGCACTGTTAATGCTTTGTCATTCCTTAATATAGAAAAGTTTTAGAGCTAATTTTACAGCTATGCCTTTAAAACAAGAAATGAAAAACATTAGATTTGCATGCCAGTGTTTAAATACTAAGATGAATACATCTACACAAAATTGCTGTCCATAATGCTGTTTTTGTGATATATTTTCTAGATGCAATATTACCTCAGGTGCAGACTGTATTTCATTACTGAAACTGCTTTCTTGCCTTCTGTCCCAGGAAATAGCATCACTACTATCTCAGATGAAGCATTCAATGGGATACCTAATTTGGAATGGATTGATCTGAGTAAAAATAACATTACCTCTCCTGGCATAGGTCCCAAAGCATTCAAAGTAAGAAAGCCTAACTCCTCTGCTACCCTCTCCATAATTGCTGCTTAAAATAATGTTTTTGCTTTTCAGTTTATGGATCTAAACCACTTTGCACCTTGTATAAGTAAGCATTGTATAATTCAATAGCTACTTTGAGAAATCTCTCAGCACAATCAAGAATTAAAATTAAGATATGATGATTTTTCATACCAATCTTTTAAGCTGCCTTAAGCATAATAACCCTCAGTTACTGAAAGCTGCTGTCCTTCTGCCTGAGGAAATTTGCTGACCTACAGAAAATGATCAGTTTGCTCACAGATCAAGAGGATAAGCATGTAATTTCTAAATGCATGTACTTTGAAGTCCTAAATCCTGCCCAGTGTAGTGAGGCAATACTTCCACAATTCACAGAGAGCAGCAGGAATGCAAACAATGATCCTGGGGAGCTGCAGCAGGGCTGTGGGGAAGCTCTTTGAGTTACACGTGACATTACCTGGCACTTTTGCTAATATTTAGCAGAAAGTAACCTATTAATTAGACTGACAGGAAAAAAAATAATAGTTTTTCATTCAAAACACTGGATACTACAGCACTGCTGCTGAAAAACCTTAGAGAGTGTGTGTTTAAGAAAATCTCAACTTGATATTTAACTGCATATATTGCACCTTGATAATATAAATGCTCTTTATCCCTGTGATAAGATCCTGAAAAAGCTGAAACGTTTGTATTTGGATGGAAATATGCTGGTACTTATTCCCTCTGAACTGCCATCAACTTTGGAAGAAATAAAAATAAATGACAACCAACTTCATACCATTGATGAAGATGGCTTAAAAGGTATTTTAAAAAATTACTATCAATCATATGAACAGTCAAAAATAAATTTGAAAAGCTGAATGTTGAACCTGGTTTGACATAGAAAAATAATTACTAGCTTTAAGTGCCATGTCTTTAACAGGCAGCAAAAGCTGAAAGATTTGCATGACAAAGTATTTTAAAATTATATTTTCCCCTATGCAACTGCTCCTCTCCTAAAGTAGTTTATATTTAAGGTCACTGAGTGGAGGTGAATTTGAAGCATGTTGAAGACACCACCTACCTATCCCCACCTTTAACCTGATGGCTTTATATGTGGTGAAACCATTTTAGTTATTTTTAAATTGCATGGAAGTGAACAGAATTTGATGTCCATACAAAATAAAGGAGAATATAATTGGAATCAACCATGATCATTTGAAGCCAGTTCAAACACAGGCTGAGAGGAAAAAAAGAAAGAAGAAGGAAAGGGCACCATCCACGTCAGAATTTGATGGACTTGTTTGCTTCTTTTCCTCTCCTGCCAAAAGGGTCCCATCTAAACTGGATCAGCTGCTGCCCTTTCCAATTGGACTGGGAGAGGAAAATGTAAATAAAGTGTGGTCAGTCTCTAAAGCTCTACAAACCTATGAACAAGTCCAAGATTATGAGACAATAAAATCAGTTCATTTTTATTTTTCATTGCTGTGAACTGATCTGGGTAATGTTTAAGACTGTTAAATTATGAATGTGTATTTTAACAAGATATAAGATGGCATTAATTAACTGAAATGAAACTTTTTCTCCTTAGGTTTAAAGAACTTGGTCACTCTGGAATTAGAAGGAAATAAACTTAGTGAAGCAAATGTCAGTCCTTTGGCCTTTTATCCTTTGAAAAGTCTTTCCTATTTGCGACTGGGAAGAAATAAATTTAGAATTATACCACAAGGTCTTCCTGCCACTCTTGAGGTAAAAAAACCCAAAACAACCAAAATAAATACTAACAACAACAACCCAGCCAACAAACACCCAAAGAGATGAAATTCCTTCTCTTTGCCCTTTCAAAGCAATATGTAGTCTCACAAATGAGAAAACAAAATAAAAGCTTTGAAAAATTGTGTTTCTGAAGGTGCCACTCCAGCTACAAACTGTCTCTGGTTGAGATTCAGAATTAACATAGACCAGGGAATACAGGGGACAGGCAATTGCTGCACTTGGAATTTGCAATGGGAAAACTCAGCCCATTCTGATCTCACAAATTTTCTTCCCAAATGCACTTACAGGAGTTATATCTTGAACATAATCAAATTGAAGAAGTATCAGAAATTTGCTTTAACCACACCAGAAATATCAACATCATTGGGCTAAAGCATAACAAATTAGAAGAGCACAGGATAGCACCTTTGGCTTGGATAAACCAAGAGTAAGTACCAGACATTTAAAATACATTTATTTCCTTTTTCTCTGTTTTTAGTGAGTCAAATAATCAACTAAATATTTGCACCTCAATACTTTTAACTTAGAGTTGTAATTATGCTTTGATTTGTTTTCCTTTGCCAATTTTTCTAAATTTCCTTTGCCTCATTGTATAATCTAGAAGATACTCAGTCAGCTGTCAAATAGAAAGATCTTCTACCTCAAATCTGTACCATATTAACATAAAAGTCAATATTTTTTCTGACCACCTATTCAAAGATGAACATTAATTATAAATAATAGTATATACAATTATATGGTAATTTAGTATTGATACATAATTATCTCAAAGGTAATTTAAAAATAATTTAATACTATCCTAGCCTTATTTCCCATTGGATTAAAAATTATAAAAGTCAATAAGATGAAGGGAAGATTGTGCAGCTGCACTGTCTAAGAGCAGAATATAAGCAGAGAGAGCAATGAGAATGTAAGCAGTAAAAGATGATAGTGTTTTTGATTTTCCTGCTAAATAATTTGCCAAGCTGAGCAGGGTACCTGGCCATCACTGGCAGCTGCAGCCCTATCCCTTGATTCCTGAATTTGTGACTTTCTTAAGCTGAAAACAACCACCCTGTTACTCCTGACAGCACCTCTCATGCCTGGAAGTGAAGCACAGGGGACTGATTCATTCCCACAATTCCATTTCTAATGGGCTTCAGAACAAAGCTTAAAACTCCCTGTCAATGGGATAATGACTGGAATCCCAAGGTTATTCCAGTTTTTCAGTGGAACTCATTGCAGCAATCCCAAATGACTCCCATGGGATTCCCCTGTTCTGCTCCCCACCAGCCCCCCATCCTCATTACTGGAGATCTCTTCCCATCAACAAAATCCTTGTGCTTGATTGGTAATTCCTGACTTCATTATTTCTATTCCCAGAGTAATTATGCATGACCATGTTCCATAAAACACATTCTGCCCCATTATCAGAATCCAATTTCCTTTGGCAATGTCATTCCCTGGCAATGTCCTGAAGCAGAGCCTTGCACAGAGCACAGCACTGCCAGGCCAGGAGCTCAGGGGGGTTTCAGCCTTTTTTTCTTTTCTCCTTTAATGCAGGAACTTGGAGTCAATTGACCTCTCTTACAATAAATTGTACCATGTTCCCTCCTACCTGCCAAAATCTTTACTCCATCTGGTACTTATAGGAAATCAGATTGAAAGAATTCCAGGCTATGTGTTTGGCCACATGAGGCCTGGGCTGGAGTACCTCTACCTGTCCTTTAACAAACTCACTGATGATGGCATTGACCCAGTGTCATTTTTTGGAGCTTACCACTCCCTGAGGGAGCTCTTTTTGGATCACAATGAATTGAAGGCTGTGCCCTTTGGGATTGATGAAATGAGAAAACTACGTTTTCTAAGACTCAACAATAATAAAATAAGGTAATTTCCAAGCTCTTTTTTACATTAATGACATTAAAATAAATAAGATATGCTTTGCTTTAGGAATTTGTTATTTTTAAGTAAATATTTGTTACAAAAATGTGAAGGAGGAGCTGAATGCTGAGTTTTCTTCTGCAATATTTCTTAATATGACAGAAGAAAGATTTCCCCCTTCCTCACAGTTACTGAAAATGCTCATCATCAGCAATCACCAGCTTTTCTGCTCCTGGAGCAGAGCCCAAAGTGATAACAAAATAATGGGAGGGGTCAGCAGCTGGAGTCACCTGGTGAGCAGGTTCCACCAGCCCCAGCTCTGGAGCCACATGCTCAATCCAGGCTCTCTGTGCTGCTTTGGAAAGGAATGACAAGGAGAGAATTCCCATGTGTCAGACAAAGTTTCCATTCAGCAACACCTGGCAATGTTTTCCTCAGGAAAACTCAGTATACCATATAAATGAGAAAACAATGCAGAGAGAATATTCAAAAGAATGAAAGTCCTCAGTAAATATGTAATTGAGAAAATTTAATGTACTGATGAAGTTAACATTTTCAGATATCTAAATAGCAACTCTAAAATAAATGATGAAGTTGAGAGTTCTCTGCAATGATTAGAACATGACTAGAACATGACTAGAACATGAACAGAACATGACTAGAACATGGTTCCTCCCCTGTGTCACAGGAGGGTGCCCCCAGAACGCATCTGCAGGACTCAGAGCCACCACGAGGACGAGCATGACCACAGTGAGGAGGAGCATGAAGATTCCCACCTGGAACATGTTCACCTTGAAAACAACTACATCAACACAAGGCAGCTCTCCCCACATTCATTTCCATGCATAAGATCCTATTGCAGTGTTGTTCTTAAACCACAGAAGACCAAATAAACGCCCCAATTCTGCATTGCAACCCCCATCTCTAGAAATGCAGTTTTATTTATTCTCTCTACTCACTGGTCTGCTTATTTCTGATTTAAACCCTTCCTACTACCATAAATATGATACTGAAGTAAGGCATTGAAGTAAGGTAGCAGTGTGTTTCTTCATATTGTTTCATTATAAAACCATTAAATGTAAAAATTGAAGCTTAAGAGTATAACATCTATTTTTATTTCTATTAACACTATTCTGCTTAAACACAACAGGTCAAACTGTGCCCCCAGGCACACTCTCTGTAAGATCAGATTTTAGGATTTAAGAATATAACTAAACCCTCAGCTTGGTCCTATCTTATTTAACTGAATTTAAAACATTTTAAGTGGTACCATCAACTGTAAAAGTTGTACATAAGAGATAAAAATCCTTGAGCTATGAACATTCTAGCAATGCAGGAATCAAATTTCTTAAAACACACACAGGACTGGATTTTCTACCAAACATTTTGCAGTATTAGACTCTCTTTCAAGTGAAATTTTAAGCAAAAAAGTTAAATTATTTGTTTTTTAAATAACCCTAAAAACTTCTGTATTCAAACACAGATTCTGATGACCTAGAGGAATGAGCAATTCATTTCTATCTGGATGCTTTTTTTTAAGCAAAGCACATTTTAATTTTTTATAATGATTTTTAAAGTCACAGTAATAGGTTCCATTCACTTGTACCATAGTTACTTTATTAGATTTTAATACTCTACAGGATATGTAGTCTTATAATAAATTTAAGCAAAACACCACATATTGCTGCAAGTATTTTCATTCAAGTAGAATTCTTCTCTTATCAAACATTCAGACTCCTAAGACCCAAAAGAAATTCTCCACTGGATTTGCATGGGATAACACCACTAAAATACAGATTAATCGAGATTTATTTATATTTTTTCTCCAAGGTGTGCTTTTTCACTATTAAGATACCATAAAAGTGAATTTTTTGCAAGTGATTTGACTAAGATTATCCCTGTGGGGGTTTAGTACAATGAGTACCAAGCTTGCCTGACATCACTCTGTGGAAGTTGTTCCTATGAGAAGCCCTCAGCAGTGGGATGTGACCTAAAGTGAAGTTACAGCACCAAAGTCAAGCCCCAGTAGTGAGACAGAGAATGAAGGAAAAATGTTCTTGAAATGGAGCACAACAGTAGCAGAGGCAGGAGACCAAGCAGAAGAAAGAAGCCAAGGGATGAAGGACACAACAAATGGGTGGGTGCTCACTTCAGAAATACACAGCAACTAAACTTGCACAACATTTCTGAATGTCAGCTGGAAGCAGCTCAAATCCACTCTTCAAAATTACCAATTATATTGGAAGTGGAATGGGCTTTACTATAAAACTCTCATCACTTCTAAACAGTGAGCTTGGAAGAATTTTCTAAACCAAGTAAATGGGACTGTCACCATTTTACAGCTTGTGACTCTAGGACACAGTGACCTGAGAATTCTTGGTCAAGAAAAACATGGGAACAAGTTTGAAATCTTTGGCCATCAGCATGATAAAAATATACAAGGACAGCTCAACATAAAACCACTCCAGTTAGTTTATGATCTAAAATACATTTGAGCAAATAATTAATTTTTGCAGGCTTACATTGGAAATTAATATACTTTGAGAAGGTCATTGGATTTTGGAGTGGAATAATAGTTATGCTAAATGTTATCAGACTCAGAAGTCTTATGAAATAGTGTGTGTGTATATGTATATATATATATATATATATAAAAAAATAAATACTGGGAAAACCTTCATGGCAAGTCCCTGATGAGAACTGCCCTGAGGGAGATCCTGCTAAGGCAATCCAGTAACATTTCTGCTAGGCAATGGGATCTGGGGGATGCACAGCAGCATTCTCATTTCTCCTGTTCTCCACACACAGATGACTTCTATTCACAGATAAATTCAAGAGTGAACCAGCTGCAATTTTCTAAGACTGCAGAGATGTCCCATCAGAATTTAAATAACATTTCAGAGAGGAAACTGCTTATAGTACAGCAAAACCCTGAATATGACATTTTCAGTAACCCAGCCAGAGACAAATGCAAGGTAAACAGATCTGAATACAAGGTGTGAAGGTTGAAACTACAAGAGGGAAAGATATTTTACAATCAGTAAGAGACCAGAACAGGAGAGGTTAGGATTCAATAGTCATAGCAATTCCAGAACCACAATGCTTTGTGGCATAAGAAGATTTTTGGGGGTTTAAAATCTCTGTAAGATTTCTAAGTTCTGACATGCATTGTTAGCTCAAGTATCCCATATCAGAATTTTGACAAGACTTGCTAAATCTCATTATAAATTGAAATGGAGCAGAAGACATCCTGTGCTTATCACCAAATTAATACAAAAGGTATAGAAGATTTTGTTTTGACTGAGTAAATGATGATGGAACTTGGAGGATCTGCCTCACCAGGGACAGGCACTTCTGGTATGATAAAAACTGTGAAGGTTTCCATGGAAGCTTGGGTAGATTTCTGAATTTGAAGGACCAATTAGAAGCAATGTTTTCTCTAAGCAAGGTAAAAGAGCTTTCTTAGGAAAAAAACTCTACAAAAACCACACAAAAGCCTCAGAAAAAGAAAGGCGTCAAATACCTCCCAAAATGAGATTTTCATTATTAATGCCCATGTGTTGAGGCTATTAGAATCTCTGAGACCCCAAAAATGTTGAGTTAATGCTATCTACCCTTCTCCACTTTGCATTTCAATTTAATAGAGATCCCTCCATGACAAAGCTACAAATCAATCACCTTTGCCCCAGAAAGGAGTTGCTGTGTGACTACTTGCTTTCTATTTGCCTGTGACAAAGTGAATTTCACTCAGTTAATTCATTCTTACAGTAACACTACAGAGAGTGGTTGATGTAATTTCTGAATTTTGATTCTGAAATACCCATCATGCTTGCACTTACTGCAAAACCCCTTAGAATGCTAAAAGAAAATAACTACCAGAACTAGGAAACAGAAGGTTAACATTTTTCTACCAAAAATTTGTGCTTTTTCTAAAAGAAATCGATGAACTTTAAAGCTCTTTCAAGTCACAGCTTTATAAACAGTTACATCACAGCAAGAAAATAAACAGTTTATCATCTGTGTCATGTGGTAATACCAGCCTTCACTGGTGGAAACTCTCCTGAGAAAACATTTTCTCATTTAAGTACTATGTTTATATTCCTATGTATACAATTTTCAGACAAGTCTACAGACAGAAATATAGTAAAATTATGAGTAAACACTACCAAAACAATTTTACACAATACCCCTGATAACTTTCTGCATGAAGCAGTTTGCAGAGAACAAGTCTGCTGACTGTGGGTTTGCAGACCAATGCAATTTCTTGTGCTCTGGAAGGTTCCTCAAGAGGCTTCAAAATCTCTCCTCAGTTGGAAGTGTAACCCCAGGGACTTCAACGAACCAACCAATGTCAAAACAGCAAAGACCTTGAGGTACCAACATCTGGTACAACTTCCACACCACCTCTCTCCTCACTGAAGTCATGGATCAGGTTCTGGAAGGCCAAACCTCAGGTCAGGTCAGTGCTCTAAGGGGTCAGAACCGCACCATGGCCACCTTGCAGAACATCCCAACCACAGAGGTGAAGCCAACCCGTTGGAAATAGTGAATGTTTTTAAAGAGATTTCCTTTGAGGCTGGTTTTGGCTGCAGGAAGCATTTAAAGGCTTAGTGAACCGTGTAACCAACCCTCATCTGGAAGAAGCCCTGCAGAACAGGCACACTGTCTTCTTGTAAAATGAACAAGGTACAAACATCCATGCAAAAAGATTTATAATAACACGTTGGACTTGCTCAGCAGACACACATTTCTGTTTCCTAATGAACAAAAGAGATCCCTGCTTTTATTGCATCTTTAGTAACATGACCCCTCTCTTAGAGTTAGCTACCATTGAATCCCAAACTCTATTTCAAGGCTTTAATTTTACTTCTCTTGGCACACTGAAGACCATTTTAAATGGGGAAAAAACAGCAGACGTGAAATAAGAGCTCTGATTTAAAGATGTCAACAACTGCTGTTCAGTCTCAAGGTCCCAAAGTATTGTGGAAAAATGTTGGAACACTTTTTCCATCTAAAAGTAGCGAAGACGTCACTTAAAAACCTCTAAAATGTATTAAACAGATCTCCTTTTCCACATTAAGAAACAATCATATGATCAAAATGAATCTAGCTTTTTATTTTCCCAATAAATTAACATCCTACTCCTAAGTTTTATACCAATTCAGGTACCAAGAAGCGATGTTCAAATGCCTGCAAGTTTAATTTGAACAATTTTGTTACAACTGCTGTAATGAAATTCAATGGAAATATAGTGTTTAATGTTCCCAATAACCAGGTTATGAAGTCTCATTACAGATGCAATGTTCCTTGCAAACACACACCCTGTTCTACATTAAAATTCCGTCAGGAGAGACCCATAAAGACACAGCACTGTTCTTTTATTTTCAATTTAAGAAGTGAAGAGAGAATATCAAGCAGAACTCTTCATAAAAATCTTCCATTCTACATGATGCAAGAGTTACTGGGTCACTAAATTACCTTTAAGAACACATTCTGTGCCATTGTGTGTCTCTGAAAGAACTTACAGGGTTGAGTACAGCACAGAACATTTTGACCATACCAGAAACCAATTAACAATAAATTATCATCCCTTTAATGATACTGAAATACTCCAGTTAGTAAAGCAAAAGTAAACCAATAGATTCATTACCTCTATGGTGTAAACTTTTTCACACAGCTTCTCACAACTGGATAATGTTTGATCAGTCTTAAAAGGATCCCAGAATATTTTGAGTTGGAAGGGATCCATGGGGACCATTGATCCGACCCCTGGTCCTGCACAGACACCCCAACAATGCCACCCTGTGCCTGGGAGTGTGTCCAAACATTCCTGGAGCTCGGGCAGCCTTGGGGCAGTGCCCTTTCCCTGGGGAGCCTGGGCAGTGCCCAGCACCCACCTTACTGATCCCAACCTGAACCTCCCCTGACACAGCTCCAGCCTCCCCTTGGGAAGGGCAGAAAAAAGCCAAACTACCTCAGGGTGAATCTCTAAATGAACCATCTGTCCCAAATCCACAGCTTTACTTTGCCTCAAGGAAAATGGAAGCAAAGGAAGCCCAGAAACAGCAATGCCCTTTCTCAGTAGGAATGCCACTGTCCAAGCTGGGAAATGGCCTAGCTGAGCTCTGACCTGGGCCAGGACAGTTCTGCCCATGCATTTCCCATAGAGCCCTGCCTCATCCTGCCTAACTGCTGCTGGACAGAATCCTCCACATTTCCATAAGTACTCCCTGACTTTATCAGCCTGTGAACAGTTCATAAAGTTTCCCAACACACCATCTGGTCATTGCTCTGGAGTTCCTTGGAGCAGCACACGAGACGGCTCTGCAGTCACGTCTGGTAACAGTTCCCACAGTGGGGTGTCGCAGGGTAATACAGGATAATAAAGGAATAACAACAACAACAACAACAATAATAATACAGGATACAAAGGGGAATTTCATTTGAGCAGAGGGATAGATGGGACGAAGGCTGAGGGCAACTGCACCTCTTGCCATGGCCCAGTAGCTGAACACTGTTGAATGAGCCCACAGAGCTCACACAAACCATCCCATTTCAGTCCCTCACTAAAATCAGAAGCAGAGTTTGAGCTGTATTTCCTACAGATCTGTCCATTCTTGATGCCTCTATGTGGGAATCCAGAGGGCTATCCCCAAAATCAACTGTCCTACTGACTAAAATCAGCAATTTTCACTTATTTTTATTTGGGAGTTCTATGGGTAATAAGGTTTATCTGGGGCATTGGCTTGAAAGCTCTATATTGAGAAACAGCAATTTTTTCAGCTGGGGAAATGTGCATTACAATTAATTTGAAGACCATGTTAATATCAAGAAAAAGGAACAATGTCTCTTCCCCAGACTGCAGCTTCCTTCATAAACATTTCTTTCTTTTCTACAAAAGCATAAATTATGCAGAGCTATTCTGGCTATTAGGAGCAAGGCAGTTGGGGGAAAGGCCTGATTATTTATGATAAGGCCCAACAACCTTAGGCTGGACTCAAAACATCACCTGGTGTTTGGGAGGTACAGAGGCTGTGCTCTTCACTCTCCCATAAAGGCAGTGATGTCCCTGCCCAGGGCTCCACGTCCATTCCTGTGGCTTTGCAGCCACACTGGACACAAACATTCCCTGCAGTCTCCACAAGTGAACAAAATACTCAAGAGTTGAGAGAATCCCCCCAACAATATCCTTCCAGTCTGCTTGAGCCATCCTGGCTCCATTCAATAAATAGTCTTTTTTCCCCCAAGGATTTAAGGATTAAAGTAAATGAAAGCATTCAGAGTTGGATTATTTAAAAGGTTCATCTTAAAAACCATTTACCTTGTCATTTCTTCTCTAATAGTCTGTTATGTAAGGAACTTCCTACAGCCACTGAGTAAACAATTACTGTAGTTTGGTAGAATTTCCATTTGTTTGGTGTTTAATTCTTTGTGCAGGATGCACATTTCCACACAGTTATTGAATGCAAACTTCTGATTCATTACTTCTGGTTTTGGCTGTTATTTATATTAAAGTAACTTTGATAAAGTGAGTTATTCAGACCAGCTCATAACACACTGTTTCCTACAATGGACTTTGAAGCAGTTCTGTTAATTCAGTGAAAATAACTTTCATTCCAAATGTGCAGTATTATGAATATATACACAGAAATCTGTAGGTTTTTCATGCAATATTACTGAAACAAATCTATGTTTTTCTGTGAGAATTTTTCATATGATAGTAATGCATAAAAGCTGACTTATTTTTTCCACAAGACAGATATTTTTCTCAAAGGAGTAATACTGAACACAGCTGTGGAAATATTAGATCTTCAACAACACTATCAACAAAGACAAGAATCTTCTAAGTGAGTTATGTAATGGTATTTTTAAAGGATTAAAATTAGGAAAAAGGATTAAAACATACTTATTTTTTTCACAACAGTTTCTCCAAAGCCCTGAACGTTGGCTCTGCGCACCTCTCATCCTCTGGCCTCACAAATTCTGTTCCTTAAAAACTGACAGGGAACAGCCCTTGGGAACATTTTGTGGTTCTCAACCCCTTTTCACTGACAGTTCTATATAAACATCTATGGCTTCCCTCTAATGCAGGATGGCTCTGCACTTAGGTTATTCCCTACAAGTCTTCCAGGGAAAACTCTCCCTTTTCCAGCTCCCTTTGGCTCTCATTACAAAGAACTCAGGAAGCAAGACTTTTCCTCTTTCAATTAGACCAATTATTTTTTGGGTCTATATGAAACATTAAAATCCACTTCACTTTCTTGCACATTTCAGCTGAACTATAAATGTTTCATGAAATATTTCCTTCTGTTTTGAACCTGCCACCCACTGATTCCTTTAGTGTTGGTCTAGTTTTAGCATTGGAAACATCAAATAATTACTGTCTTTTTTGACAACATATGGGTTCAAATTAATCTGCATTGCCTGTATTCTGTATTTATTTTGAAGGCTATTTTGAGAGTCTCTGGTAAAACCTTGAATGACAGAAACAGTGATTGATTCCCATTTTATCTGAATTTAATTTCTTTCCAACCTGAGCAAAGAACATCCTCTGGTTTTATGTGAGGAGATGTACACCTTATGCATGAATTGGAAAAATTAGAAATTCTAACAACCATGAAGCAAAAGTATAGTCACAGTATGAATTAAATGCTGAGAAATGCCCATGCCATGGCAGGGGGCTGGAACTAGATGATCTTTAAGATGCTTTCAAGCCCAAACCATTCTATGAAATTGCCTGTTAAACAAAATAAAAGTTACTTTCTAAAGTCCCGGCTCCTTTGTTCTGCTGTGGTAAAACCAAATGGAAATCATCCTTTGTAGAACACAAGTGTTCAAGAAGAAAATAATACTGTCTACTTTACAAATTGCTCTACAAAAAGATCTCTTTTTCCATACCACAAGCTAATATGCAATTATGACATATGTTTTCTTTCAATTTACATAAATGTTTCCACTGAGTGGTAAAAGAAGCTTCTGTCATGCAGTGGATTTCTGTCTCTGATAAAAAGCAGTGCAAACCCACCCAGGGAACCAAGCTTCTTAACTAACACACTCCTGTATGTGCAAACAAATACCTTTGGAAATAGTGTATTGGGATATCTGTCTGACAAGACTTCTCTGCTAGTTTCTAAATGGTCTTTTGTCTTAATTAAGGAGTCTTATCTTCCTATTTTTTCATTTTTATTAAAAAAATATAGTGATAGGACTTATTTGTGATTTTCCCCTACAGCTGGAAGAGGAAAAAATGAATGCTAAAAATCAACAAAACACTTTATGGTATAGAAATGATTAAAGCAAATTGAATTGCCTTTTAAAAAACGCCCACTGGAACATAATATAGATTACATATTACCTACAATTTAAAAGCAGCATAATTATGAGAAAGTAATACTAAAACTGTAGCAGCAGCAGCAGTCGTTAGCTAAAAGTAAATCAGACTTTTTCAGAAGGCTCCCAATTTCTTGAGAGTATTTAGAACAAGACCCAACCCTGCATGACAGATTTACTGCTTTTGTGTTGATGAGAAACAAATGAAGCCCTCCCAGAAAATTCCCACGGATGAGAACACACAGGCTGAGTTAATTAATGTGACAGGGAAATCACTTCTTGAATCACAGTATACCTTCCTTGTTATTAGTAATGATACTAATGATCAGTAATGAAAGAAATGCTTTCATTTCTGCTATTCCAAAGTGAAAAACTGTGTGCTTCAAAACTTGCAAACAAATTGAGTTTGGAGACCTTCCTAGAGACCTTGTTACTCTTTCCATCTACAAAACAGATGCGCTCAAAGTACATGCAAACATTTACAGAGCCGAGTTCTTCATTAGACAAACAAGTGCAAATTGTAGTTAATTACTGTCTCAGGAATGTGATATTCACTGCTTCCACTTCTAGCAGTCAAACAAAAACTGAGTCAAAGTCATCTTCTTTTGGGCCTTTGGATTTTTAATTAACATAAATTACTTCTGTTGATAAGTAAAGTTCGGAAAAACTAATTCCAAATAAACTATATTATCTTTTCACTCTAACATGCTTTAATTTTCTTTTTTTTTTTTCTGGACTAGATGGCCACATTTCTCTTTTCTTAAAGCTAACAACTCACTGGAACTTGATGACAGTCCCCATTTTAAGCATTGCTTTTATGTTCTAACAATAGGAATCTACCCAAAGGCTGTCTAAAAATATGAAATCATTTACATTCCATATCATCCATCCTCTTTGGTAAAACCTAAGGGAAAATGGGGGCAATTCAGCATTTGCAGGTGATCAAGATCTGGGTTTTTTTTAAGGCATTGTTGAACTTTGGCAGAGTAAATGCTCGATACCCTCTGAGGAAATGTTGTTCTCAGTCCAGCTTGTATTCCAGAACAGAAAATTTTCCTTTAGAACTAATTGTTGGAGCGATTCAGTAGTTTGGCACTGGCTGCAGAGTTTTTGATTTTAACTACTGTTTGATTTTCCGTGAAAGAACGTCTGCTGTTTTCAATGTCTCTAAGGTGGATAAATACCCATATTCCATAAAAATGCCATGGCACATAATCCCAACCTGTGAGCAGCATGCAAGCACGACTGACAATTGACATGTACTGACACCCAAACTAATTGCAAGACCTTCAGTGATCAGGCAAAGCAGTTTCCTGATCCAGTTTCATGCATAAACCTTTCCACAGGACCAAGAAGAAGAGCATCAAGGTGGAAATAAGCCAGGTGAGAGCTTCTGAAATTGGCATTCCCACACTGAGGAATTGGTATTAATCTGTAGCCTGAGACAGAACAAAGTTAAGTGATGCTCCAGAGGCAACAGAAAGTGTCTGCAAGGGTGAAAAACCCTTCAGGTGATGTTTTGCCTCTCCAGTCATTCCAGGTCAGCACATTGTTGCATCCATAAAAGCCATGATGAGCCTGACAACCCCATGGATGTACAGACATGTACACGTGACTTTATGGCTCTTTTTGGACACAAGCTCTCAATAGTGCAAGTTATGACCCGCCCTGCAATATTGCTGTGTTGCTAACAAACAAACATCAGGGACTGAGGAATTTTACTGCAAAGGAAACTGTATTTTGATGTAGTTTTTAAGTCAGCTGCCAAAAACGTGCTAAAAACTATTAACAAGCAAAAGTTGTTTTATCATCATGTGTGATGATAAAAAAACGATTTTTAATATCTTTATATATAGATACTGAAAAATCAAACTGAACTACAAGAAGCTGAAGGGCAGATTTTGTATACTCAGCTGGGTAAATGGTGTAGTCCAGCCTGAGAGGAGCCAGAATTTAGCTAAAACCAAAATATGTGACCACAGCGCACATGGAGCGGTCGTGAGCACGAAATGAATATGTCATGTTATTAAAATGTGATGGGCAGGCTCCAAGGCAGCTTTGTGCAGTTGATGTTAGATTCATCACATTATGTAAACCACATTTATAAACAGTGCTAGAAAATGAAAAAGTACTTAGTTTGCTTTAGAATAACAAATGTATACAGGACTGGCTTAAAACAGAGATTGCAATGGAAGCATTAACCACATATGGCAGCGTATGTTTGCTCTCTCAGACATATAAAGTAATACAAAATACAGTAATTTCCAAAAAGAAATCAAAGGTAGCAGTTTGTATCACTGATGAGATCATTTCAAATAGAAAACACCATCCAAATTCTTTTTCATCTGCATATTTCACCATAGTGAGACACTATTCTGAACCACATATGTGTTGGATATACTTCTATTCTTTGCTCAAAAATCAATCCCCATTACTCATAAATGTTACATAAGTATTTTAAGGCAAGACAGAATTCTAATTTTCAACCAATTGTTTCATTGGTGGAAACAGAAATCACTGAAAAGTTCTGAGCAAACAGTCTGACCTTATATAATTTATTTGTTATTTAAACACATAATCTTTCTTTGGAAAACATACCAATATTTACCTGCAAAGAAAAAACCCTCAGACCACTATTTTAAGTATCTCTCTTCATTAAGCCCCCGACAACATGCATTAAAAAACTGAGACATTGAAAACGTGCTGCAAATGTTTAAATGAACAGGCTCATAAAATGGATTGAGAACCACTGGTTAAGTTTTAAGTACTGCTGTCAAGAGTAACATCTGAAGTTGAGAATTGAGTAGTCAAGAGACCTGAGAAGATGATTTCTGGGCATTTTATCCTAGATTGCAATCCTATTCACACCAAAATACTGGATCCATGTCTTGAGATATTAAACAGTTGCATTACAAGAACAGCATGTGAGCTATATTTATTTCTGCCCTACTAATACTATATACTGGACAAAATTGATGGATAACCCACTTTAAGGTAAGACTGTTATATTTTTTTCCAGATACTACCACTTTGTGTGTCACCTTCATCATATAATTGGCTATGACAAACTTCATACACAGAGGAATGTGTTCCTACCACCAGAAGCAACTAAAAAGAGAAAATAATAATAAAACCTCTGAGTATTCATCCAAAATTGAGATGTTACTAAACCTCAAAAATAGTTTGCTGCAAAACCAGGGTGAGCTGAAACTGCTGATTCAACACTCTGCTACTGAATGAAGTGAAAAAAGAAACCAGTACATTTATATCACAACCCTCAGGCCCTGCTCTCGTCTATTGAACAGCCAAGAAAATGTTGGAGGGTTTTTTAAAACAGCAATTTAAGACTAATTTCCTCAAGTAAACCCATCCAAACCAAGCTATTCAAAACACAGGGGAGTGTTTGCTTAGGAAGCTTTGGTTTCTACAAGCAGGCAAGAGAATGCAGATATATGCAATTTGAGATTTGAAAAAAGCTTAAGATCATCCTTCAGGTTTTTCTGTGGGAACGTGATTGCTTTTGAAATTGTAATTTTATTCCTTGGGAAAAGTGATAGGGAGACACTTTATCATGATCCATCTATGCTACTGAAACTGGAACACATCAAAAGCAGTGCTGCAGGTAACACAAGTCTTGTCTTGGTCGATATCAGCACTAAAGTTTTAAGTTTTGGCACAGAATCTTTTCTTTCCTTAAGAAAGTAACAGCAGACAAAATAGCTATTATGCAACATACAGGCATTTTGCAAACAGCACATTACATGTATAACAAAAAAAAAAATCCCAACTAAAATTTCCAGGCTTTTTTTTTTTTCCAAAGCAAGACCAGACTTTTAACATAGAAAGCAGCTAATTAAAGAAACAGATGAAGTCAGATGTGCACAGAACTGGGTATAATGTACTGGAAATTTAAAGACACAAAGTGCTTCCCTGACTATGAAACTTGCTTTAGGTAAACTCCATTAATTAAACATTTTTGAAGTTTACATAAACAGAGGCCTATGAAAGGTAAACAAAGAATAACCCAGTTTCTAAATATTGTGATGTGCTCGTCAGTACAAACTTTGTTACAGGTCACATTCTCAAAGACTTGGTTTTAAACCCTCAACTTCAATAACAGAATACTGCAAATATTGTCTCTATTTTCATTACTAGATATGCTTTATTTCCCACACACAGGACACAGAAATTAGCTATATTGATAAAAATCTGATCTATAGTTTACATTCCTGAACCCTTGTTCCCAGCCAGATTGCTGCTTCCTGAAAGCAGAGCTAAAATTTATACATAGCTACACAATAAAGTCCTAATTTTCTAACTTTAGAAAGGTTTGGCAGCCCTCAGGTCACTGCAGGCTACTGGTTTACACTGCCACTGGCTGAAGTTTTATAGCTTTATTCAAGTCACACTTTTAAAAGAATAATGGCTAGTGAAATCAGAAATAAATGGGATTCCACAGCAGGAATGACCTGAAATGGACCTCACTGTACTTCCAATGGCCTGATGTCAACTATTATTAAACTACAGGTTTTACAAAGTCTTCCACTAGACGTCTAGAGTTAAGCCAGAAGTTTTGGCTCTAATACAGGCAGTGATGAAAAACATATGAGTGGTAACAAGTCGCCTCAATATCATTCTTCAGTACTAAGATGGGCTAATCTGAAGCAGCACTTTACTCTGGTATCACCCACGGTGCCAGAAGGATCAAGAAGCTTGGAAGTGGACTTTTTCTTTCTATATGCTTTGCATTTCACAGAACTCACTCTAGCTTCCTTTTTCCCTGTTTTTTGGTAATATGAAATAACTGGACATAAGGACCTTAGGTGGATTATCCCAGTGCTTCTGGAAGAACTTCCAAACCTGCAAGGTATGTCCAGTTTGAATACCTATTCTATGTAAACAGCAGCAAAGAGTTAAGGTTGTCAGTCACTATGTGCAGATTAGTAATATCAGATAATTTAGAATTTGAAATACCACTTTGTAAATGGAACATTTGAAAATTTAATTGCAGCTGAAATACTTCTGTATTTACTACATGTGAGCTGAAAAAACAAATAGAGCTATAGTGAATTATTTAACTATCAAAGACTTGTCAGAAACATGTTACAGTTGACCATAACACTTTTTCTCAGTTATAGCCATCTGTGAAAATCTACTCTACAATAACAGCAGCTCTTCCAGTAACCACTCAGTGTTAACTTTCTGTAATTTGGTATTCAGGGTGGTGGGGGTTCTTAAGTACATATTAGCAAAGTAATTAAAAACAACCCAGGAGAGAATGAACTGTAGATGAACTACAACCTACAAATCCTCATAGATCATTCAGTAACAAGAGTCAAACAGCTCTCCATAAAAAGTAAACACAACTTATTTTGTAAACATCCTCTTAATTATTACTGCTCAACTTCAATATTGGACTATTTCTGTCAACAGACATTTCTACAGTAATCTTACTAACAAATAACCTTCCTCCTGTTTTTCTTCAGCAATTTAAGTAAATCAATGGAGTAGATAAAGAGTTAAACATAAACTCCTTTTATTTCTGGATTGGGACAATGACTAATAGAACCAGAACTATTTTTAAATATAGATTTCAAAACAGTTATGGTCTTGCCTTTCTTTGGACAAAATCTGTGCACAGAGCAATGATTTGTGTTATTAATGAACACAGGGACTTTTCTTTGCCTCTGCAAAGACCACCACTGGGTCATTTAAACATTTCCTTTTCAGAAATAATGCCATGGGAAATTTGTCCCTGTACCTCGATAACAGGAGTGATTTCTAAATATAATTTAGAGTCTTTTTAAGATTTAGAAACTTCATGTATTAACTCCTTCAGCATCATAACTGATAAGACAGCAAAGTCCACGTTGCTGGACTGGTTTGCAGCTGCCAAGCAATTCAGAGTTATTTGTTGTTGGGTCTCTTTATGCCCTCTTCCCACGCTAACAACACATCTTCTGTTCTCACTGAAAGGGATTTTCTTCCCATAACCCATGTTTAGAATTTTCACATCACAGAAATATGGGAATTTTCCACATAAAATCTCAAGGCCTTTAATCATCTTAAATTATACTGTGACATCACCTGTGTTTAATGATTTACAAATTATAACTAATAGCATAAAAAGTGCCTGTGTTCCATGTGTAGTTTGGCAATATGAGTTTGGGTATAGATGACCACATTAGTGAGGATAAGTGTGTCCCAAACAACCAGTGCAGTGATTTTTGGACAGTTGCACACCTCAGGAAAGCGCCTTAGAGCACCTCTCCATGTGAGGTGCACTCTCCACATTCAGTCACCTCACCTTGGGGTGGCTCATGTTTCCAGGGAGAAGGTGCTCAAAAGCTTTTTGTGCTCAAGGATAAGAAGGATTGACACAGAGGAGCTTGAATTCACCACAGTCTTTGTCAAACTCATTCTCAATGTTCTGTCTGTTAAAACAAGAATGGACAAAGCCAGGCTTTGTCCAAGTGACAGCCAGCTGCTCAGGGATTATTTAACAGAGCCCTTAGTCTGCCTAACAGCTTGAATATGTCAGGAATGGCTCCCCCATTGCTCCTCCTTCCTTCTCTTTCCATTTAATGTTCCAGCCCTGACAACCAGGCTGTTCCACCCATTCTTTTGTGCTGGTTCTGGTACTCCAAACTGACTCAGTTTCTTCATTTGAAAAGAATATGATGGAGTTTTTTGTAGTTCACATTAGTTTTGTGCTGGGGTAGTGAGTCCAACCAGCTCAGTGAACAGTCTGAAGGAAGAGCTGGTACCAGAGAGCTGGCAGGGAGCCCCTGGGAGCACAGTCAGGCTCCAGTGGCAGCAGAGGACCATTAACACAGCTGTACCTATACCTTCTGAAACTGTGGTTCATGAAACCTTCATGACTATTTTCAGAGAGATCACTAGCATCTCAGATTTTAGGCTTTCTTTTAATTTTCTTATTCTTGAAGTTTAAGCACACAGAATGTTCGTATAGGTTCTCTGAGAAGCACTGCAGAGTCAGAGCATTTTTACAGAGTCATAGCAGCATCTATTTACTGGGAAACTCAAACCTCAGGCAGGGAAGAACCATTTTAGGATCCATTCCTTGGCATTTCTGTGGCCTATGCAAACCTGGAGTCAAGCTTGATGGTCATTCCTAATTACAAAGCCAATAATGATTTCTTAAGGGCAAGATGAGAAGATGAAGCAAGGACTTTTTTCTTTAAAATGAAAAAAATCCCAACTCAGGGACTTGTTTTCAATAGATTTAACTACAGAACCAATATATTTCACCAATGACACATTTCAACACTACTTTTCTAGAGCTTTGTGAGCAACACATGTTTTTCAAGAGTTCAAATTGGCCACTATTCCAATCGCTGCCTCAATCTTTTAATGCTTTGAAAGCCTAATTTTTGGCTACATGGAAGGAAATATGCAATCCATTTGCTACAGATGCAAGTGTGGGAGCAGATTTTTAGGTTGTTTCATAAGAGAACTTCCTAGCACCAGATCCAAAAGAACATTTTAGGAACATACATACAAGTTTATCTTTTAGATCCACTAAAACCACACAGCCAGTGCCTCTCAGAAATTGAAGTCAGCAGGGACTTGGAAAGTCCATGTCCCAAGACATCATCACACTTGATATCCTGCATATGGAAATGGAGTCTCATCACTGATAGACCACAGGGCATTTTGGCACTTGGGACCTCAACTGCCAGGGAGGAACAGAGAGCCTGAGAGCTCATGTGTGGCAGCCCAGCCATTAAACCACTTGTCCAAGAACAAGGAGAACTTGGAATCTGAAAGGCTTCCAACTCCTCATCTCCTAACTGATGGTATGACTAAAGTAGTGAAGATTTTGGCATTTTTCTGAAGCTGAAATAGAAGACTGAAAAGGCCAAATATTCCAAAGGTGCACAGCCAGAGATGATAACAATTCTCTCCAAAAAAACAAACAGAGGTTCCACACCTTCCTGCCAGCACTGTTTGTATTCAGAGTCTTTCAAGGACAGACATTGTAAGGGATTGCAAGAACATCCACAAAATTCTTTCTAGGAGCATTGCAAGAGAACATTATTATGAACACAAAGGAAAATATATGGGAAAAATACATGTGAAGGTAATCTTGTTACATCAGTAAAAGTACATGCACTACCTGAATGGGCATGAAACTGAAATATTATGGGAAATATTAAATTTAGCTAGATGTTGTTGACCTACAAGATACAAAGTACTTTGTGATTCTGATTTCAGGCATATACTTGGGGGAAAGAAGTCACTGCATTATTTTTATGTTATCTGAACACTGTTAGCTTTCCTCTTTTTAAACTCCCTTTAAACTCTTTTTAAACAGACACAGATACAGGAGCAGTAAGGTATGCAGGATATTTGCATTTAATGCTGTTATGAGCCCCCCTCAATAAACATCAAAATGACTCTGCACAGAAAAAAGTGGTATAAACAAAACCTCACTTTGAATAAGCCAAGCCAAACCCTGGTACAAAGCAGAGCACTCCTTTTGCTGCAGTGGAGGACCAATAGGAAAATGCCTACATAAAGGCATTTTTCATCTCCAAACAGATCAGCAAGCATTTCATTAGGTGATCAAACAAGAATTGACACCCTTTTAGTATTTCCTTAAAGAGGCCTATAATAGTCTAAATAGAAACATTTTTATAAACAGGACATGCACAATAAAATTTCCTGCAGCCCCTCTTGGTTGTGGAGCACATTTACACTACCAAATGATTCTGGAATTGGGATTTGAAGGGAAAGAACATGAAACTGAGGGCTGAATCTACAACATTTTCTCAAAGTTTGTTGCATCTGCAGCAATTCTTACTTTCTCTATTTTCCTCTCTACCTTGTTCTGTAGGAGCAAGTTAAAAAAAAAAAACCTGAACAAACAGAAAAGCCCCAACCTATGTTGAAAAATTCACACACAAATCTACCAGATTTCAGCTTTTCTTCTGGATGTAAATGAAGTCACTGATTTCCACTGACATGGATTTCTAATAGGCAATCCTTCTCAGAGAAAAGAGCCCTCCTCAAACAGAAGTCAAGAGTGAATTTGGTTTGTTCAGTCTAGAAAAGAGGAGTTTTGGGGTGACTGGACTGTGGCCTTCCAGTGCCTGAAGGAGCCCACAAGAAAGACAGAGAGGAACTTTTTACAAGAGCCTGGAGTGACAGGACAAGGGGAATGGCTTCACACTGGCAGGGAATAGGTTTAGACTGGATATTGGGAAGAAATCCTTCCCAGTGAGGGCGGGCAGGCCCTGGCACAGGTGCCCAGAGCAGCTGGGGCTGCCCCTGGATCCCTGGCAGTGCCCAGGGCCAGGCTGGACAGGGCTGGGAGCAGCCTGGGACAGTGGGAGGTGTCCCTGCCATGGCAGGGGTGCAATGAGATGATCTTTAAGGTCCCTTCCAAACTAAAGTGTTCTGGGATTCTACAACTCTGTGAGATCTGTTTGCATGCAGAGGTGAACTTCCATCAATGGCAGTAACAAACAAATGACTGGAACATGGGAAAAGCTCAGGACTGAAAACTTCAGATTAGACTAAGAAGAGTTTAATAAAGTGTTTAGGAAGTGGAATACTGAGTGTTTAGGAAGTATCCCACTGAGTGCATTTTATGCACTGCTAATCAAGTACTTCCAAATTTTATAAGCAATGCACATATGCCAATGTATCCCACTAAAAATATTTTTTTCATTGAGAATGAATAAAATAAATCATAGTCCAAGTTCTGGTAAAGTTTACTACAAAAATTCTACTTCAAAGCTTGAAGCAAATGATAATATTATTTGTAAACTAAACTAAAATGCTTTGATATTACATTAATGCCTAATGAATTTAAGTTAATATTATGTGTAATTTTATAGTATTAACTTATATTTAAAAGATTATTTTAAAATCTTTCTTATACTAATTAAACCTCAATACTCACAACAGGCTCTTTTTCAGGACTAGATGATGTGGCAGTGAGTGAAGTAAACAGTTCAATAGCTTCATCTGCTGCTCCCTATTCACTGATTCTGCTGTTTGTTTTTTTGTTCGTTTGTTCACTTTCCAAGATTGGTTATCCTGATTAAGAAGACATGAAAGAATACACACTCCTTCTCTTCTTGGCTTTGTGCTCTGCCAAATCTCTCACTGGTCCTTCATATTTTACACTGAAGAATATGATGCTCCAAGATATGGAAGACGACGACGATGATGACGATGATGACAATTCTCTATTTCCAACCACTGAACCCATTCTACCACTGATTCCTTTTGATCTGTTCCCAACATGCCCCTTCGGATGCCAGTGCTATGTGAGAGTTGTCCACTGCTCTGACCTAGGTAAGAATGAATTTGTGTGTCTGTTCTCCACTGGATTCTCCTTTGTACGATTTGTCTTTTAAAGGATGGGATGCAAAGTATTCCCTCAGCTGAACTTCCACCCAAGTGAGCATCCCTGGTAACTGTTTAGCCAAAGGCAAATGTGCTCCTGTCAGTGCTGCAGGTACATCCCAGTCCCTAAAAGTGAATTCATTATTAATTGTGCCAATTTCAATTAGTGCTCACTGAAGTTTTCCTATCATTCAAGGCAGCCAAAGGACTGTGGTCCCACCACTAGCACAGTGACAATGACATTTGTTCTCATCACAGTCTTGCCACCTTCCTGAACTTCATCCTGGACTCTCATGTCTTAGAAACAGTCTCCATACATAAATTGCAGGGTTTTTTTAAATGTGTTATTATTAAGGAATCAGAAACTTTTGCTGACAGCAGCAAATTGTGGTTAATGTATCTGGTCTACAGATTTCAAACCATTTTACATGAATTCACACATAGAAAAATCCCACATTAATAGACTTCAGCTTTAGATAACTGCAATCTATTAATTATAGAATAATTGTTAATAAATTGGACAGCATTTAGCATTTCATGCATCAGCATTTCCACTCAAAAGAAAGTTTCTGTCCCTTTCCCTGTTGAATCTTTTCTGCTGATTCATGATCTCAGATGGCCTGAACTGCAATGGGTTTGTAACTGAACAGCAAACTGGAATGAGGGAATAATGCTAATGGTACTGATTTATGTTAATGATCTATGGTACTTGTAATGAGTTGTGTTAATGACTTCTGGTACTGATTGGTGTTAATGGTTTCTGGTCCTGATTGGTATTAATGGTTTCTGGTACTGGTATAAAGTGCTGGCAGTGGAGACCCTCCTCTGCCCACACCAAGAACAGGTTTCTCAGCCCTGCCATGACCTGAATGAACCCTCAGCAGCTGTTCCAGTGCCATGGACAGGGCAGAGCAGAGGTCCAAAGGAGCACTAAGCAGAGACCCTGAATCCACAGGGACCCCTGCTCCTCAACAGGGAACCACCGCCCTGGATTCCTGAGGGATCCTTTCTCCAGGGACTAAACAGTTGCCCTGTAGGACAACTCATGCTCTGAGGATTATTTCATGGGTGCAAAGAGTCCACAGTGAGCAGTCTCCATTAAGTTTTCATGGTCAGGGGCAGAAGCAATTCCTCCCAAAACTATGCTCACATTTGTAATACATTCTTACATCATTAGGTTTTCCCACTATCAAAAATTCCCTTCTACCCTTTGCTTTATGGCTGTTCATATTTTCTTCCCCACCATATTAATTAAAAATCTTATTGTGTTTTGATGTTTAGCAGTAAATTTCTTTGGACTTAAGTACAGCACATAATATTTCTGTTTATGTCACTTACTTATGTAGGTTTGACATCAATTCCTCGCAACATCCCACCAGATACTCGGATGATTGATCTTCAAAACAACAAAATCAAAGAGGTCAAGGAGAATGATCTCCAAGGACTCACATCACTTTATGTAAGCTTGCTATTTCCCAAGTTTCCCAGTTAGTTAGCAATGTGAAATATTTAGATACTTTATAAATATAAACGTTATCTCCTTCTCCAATAATATAGATAAAAAGTCTAATGCCTGCATATTTGAGAGCTTCCACATAGTAAGAAGCAAATACCTTTGAGTTGTAAGAACTACTTTCTACAATACCCAGAAAATAGATCTAACCAAAAAGATTCTCAAGATTTTTCAGTTCTTAGCATGCACAGAATCAATCTCTACATTTTAAAGGCGGCAAGGCCTCCTTTTTATCTGCTTAGATGGAAAATAGCAGAAAGAATTTAACCACATTTTCTGAGGGTATTTTCAAAAGAACAGAACATACAGCTAACACACAGCACTGAAACCAATGCTACAAATCCAGCTGACCTGAACAGAAAACAGAGAAACACTGAATTACTGGAAAAGTCAAGGGCTTTACTCCTAATTTGTTACCATGCTCAATTATACATGTGGTGACAGGCTTTGAAACAAATATCCCTGGCAACTGATAAATCTAGATGTTTACAGTATGCAATAATCCCTTTTTATGATGAAAGGAAATGAGAGTCCCAGAGGGCTGGGAAGTAGATTAATTCTGCTTTAGAATATTTGTTTCTATTGGATGTCAGCACAGATCCAGTATCCAGATCTAGTTCCACTAACAAATACTGACCATTTAAAAATTTTCTCTCTAAACCACAAATCTGTTCCATAACTGATAGCAAATTAAGTACATTCTATTCTCCATTAGAAAGACATGAGACACACAAGCTAACATAAGGACCATTCCTAACACATTAGGAAGAAATTCTCCCCTGTGAGGGTGGTGAGGCTGCCCCTGCATCCCTGGAAGTGTCCAAGGCCAGGCTGGATGGGGCTTGGAGCACCCTGGGATAGTGAGAGGTGTCCCCACCCATGGCACTGGATGGATTTAAGGTCCCTGCCAACCTAAAATCATTCTGTGATTCTATAAAACAAATCCTTTCAGTCATATTTGGCTTCTGAGCAAGATCTGAAAATTTACGAGATCTAAGTGTTTATGAATGAGCTTGTCAATTTTTATGGCCTAGGACAGGACAGAAAAAACAGGAACTCTATAAATTCTGAGTTGGCAACAAAGCATTTCCTATTCTCTTGTCTCATGTCTGGGTGCAGAATGGTCTTAGCAGCAAGCAAAAGGTAACACAAACTGTGCTTTATATTCTGTGTAAAAGATCTAACAGTCTCTTATCTCCAATGGCTGAGAAAGCCACTGGAATCCATCAGCAATCACATTAAAGACCAGAGTCACCAGTTAATGATGTGATAGCTGAGCACACCAAGCTGCTTTGCTTTTTCTCCTCGGTTCATTTGTGGCAAGGCCAAATAGCAAACTGAGAGCAAAGTTTACTTTGTACAACTTGGCTCAGTCCTGGAGTCTGCTTAGCACAGGCACAGATGGCAACTTGGATTAGGAAGGAGCATTTCCTGTTTATTTCCTTGAGCTAAGCTCATTTTTTTCTGGGAAAAAAGAGATCTTGTTTGCTCTACTTTTTTCCCCCGCACAATTCCTAAGAAGAGATGACTCGAAGAAATAAAAAAGGAACAGAAATAAATAGCTTAAGTATGGAAATGCAGAGATGGGATTTGACATACAAAAGCATTCCAGATAGTGTGTATTTTGCTGTCTGTAGTAATTTATTACAAGCTCTCTGATAACACATAGCAATTAGGAAGAAGCTGCCCCCAAAAGATTCATGTACTGTACAGAAGAGAGAGACTGAAGTTCACAGGAACTGGAAACGCCAAATAAAACATAAATTTATGTGTCATCTACACATACTAATGTCTAAGAAACTCAGATTAAAAACTACCCTTTTATTTTGCAGCATTATGTTAAAATAAAAGATGAGATTCTGAGTTTTGAGAATTTCTCTGCATTAAGGAACAATAGCAATGAGGTATATAACACCATATAATCCCACAAAATATCTGAAGACAAACATATTGTTTTGTCAGTTCTCATGATCCACTGGCACCTTGTCAGCTCTACCCTCAGGTTAATGCTCCAGCTTGCAGGTTCTTCTTTGTTTTTCATAATCAACTGAAATTCCCAAAGCATCTACAAAGTGCTGAAGTTTGGTAGGATGGAAAAATAAAATATTTTAAATACTTAATTGCTGAATTACATTTCAAATCCATGACTTCAACCTCATAGTCATAATAGTCCTGGATAAAGAAAGCTTTCTAATTGCTCTTTCCATCTCTCATAGGCACTGGCTTTGAACAACAATAAAATTTACAAGATCCATCCCAAAGCCTTTCAACCAACAAAGAGGCTACGACGACTGTATCTGTCCCACAACCAACTGACAGAGATTCCAACAAATCTACCCAGAACTCTGGCAGAGCTCAGAATTCATGCTAATAAGGTTAAGAAAATCCCCAAGGATGTATTTAAAGGAATGAAGTCTCTACATGTTTTAGGTAAGCCTGATTAAATAGAACAGAAAATGTCTTTCCCAAAGATGGAATGTATTATACATCATTTCCATTCAAACATTTCCCCAAGGCACAGTTTCCTCTTAAAGAGATATCCATGCTGTGGGAATACCCTCCACAATTTAGTTTCTATTTGAAGTTGCTGCAAAGGTCAAGTTTTGGATAATCCTGCAAGCCAAGTAACACAGCCTAAATTCCCTGAGAGCTGTGACACCCCTCAGAACACACAATCAAAGCTAAACATTAATGAGTGCTTGGAATATCAGAAATCAATTTAAATCAGCTCTTCATAACTTAGTCTAACCTGCACAAAATTCCTATGCCATAAACACTTTTCTTTTTCCCCCTTTGTCAGAAATGAGTGCAAATCCTCTTAACAACGATGGAATAGAGCCAGGGGCTTTTGAAGGGGTGAATATCTACCACATACGAATTGCAGAGGCCAAGTTAACTTCAATTCCTAAAGGTAGGTCTGCTTTCCCTTTTCTAATTTACTTATACCAGCACACTCCTTAATAAAATGCTTTAACACCTGAAGGATTATTAAATTCATAAATTGTTTTCTATTCTCATTACTAGCAGACCACCTCTTACCTTTGCTTTTTGAACTTTATACACAATTCCCCATCCCAGAAGAGTTCATGCACAAACAGCACAAACACAGCGCACACCCTGTCCCACCCTCTCCCTGTCAGCACATCCCCTCCTCTCACAGAGTGTCCAGACACTTGTCTCAGGAGGAACAATACAAAGAAATTCCTAATTTGATGTCACTTCACATCTTTCACATGTCAGCCTCTCAAAGATCCTCACAGAGAAAGGATAAACTCCCTGATCAGGGATATAAGGGATGCAAAATTCCTTTCCGGATTTAAAATGTAACCCCAAAATGTCTAAATTTAATTTTTAATATTTCATGTCACATTGAACCTCAAATACAATATTCAATGTAGTTTTGCTAAGTAAAACTTAATTTTAATTTTTAATAAAATTCACCATAACATAATACAAAATCAAATCACTTTTTCATACAAAAAAAACCCCAACCTTGTAATTTGGAGGTAAAAATAAATTAGAACACTAATTTGATGAATCACTAACCTCCACACATACAAATGTAGCATAAAAGAGTTCAGTGCAACATTCCACCTGCTTTTTCTGCAGGTCAGCATGGTGAACCAAACTCATGATTTTCAACCACTCAAAACTACCAGCTAAGAGAACCAGGAAGGAAACAAAGGAAAACACTGTATTCTATGCTCTAACTCCCAGGGAAACAATGTTGGCCCCTGTATTTCTGATCACTCAGATAAAGAACTTGTTTCTTATTAATCTCTTCCTGTATATATACATATATATACACATATACATATACATGTGTACATATAGATACACAGGAGATAAGAAGAGAACACTAAAAAAACCCTCAACAATAATCAAAATCAACTCACCCCAACTGTTCAGGTAACTTTAAAATCAGAAAGCCTCTGTCTGCCTAACAAAAAAAAATAAAACCCAACACAATCTAGTATCAGCTCCTGTCACTTAGCACAAAAAAAATCCCAACATAAAATGATTCCAATTTTGCCTTTGTTATAGAGCAATCTCCTATAAAGACATACAGCATGAGATCCAAATTGTGGTGTCAGATACATAAACAAACCAAACCAAACATGATTTCATGGTGAACTCCTTCACCACAAATGCAAGCTGAGTTTGCAGATGCTTCTCTCTGCAAATGCTACAATGGCACAAAGGTTTAAAAACCCGTAGCTTATAAAAGGTACTAAAAATGTGCAGTGGACAGGTGGGTGGCAGTATCCCTCTGGATCCTGTCACTCAGGCACCCGGAACTGCAGGCTGGAACGCCAACTGGAGCAGAGCCCAAACAAACAAACTTTTATTGCAAGGGGAATAAAGGCAGGCTGGGAGCAGCCCCAGCCTTGCAGAGTCGGGAGCGGCGCTCCTGCATTGCAAATGGAATAAAGGAATAAAGGAATAAAGGATAAAGGCAGGCCGGGAGCAGCCCCAGCCTTGCAGAGTCGGGAGCGGCGCTCCTGCATTGCGAATGGAATAAAGGAATAAAGGCAGGGAACAGCCCCAGCCTTGCAGAGCCGGGAGCGGCGCTCCTGTATTGCAAATGGAATAAAGGAATAAAGGCAGGGAACAGCCCCAGCCTTGCAGAGCCGGGAGCGGCGCTCGTGTATTGGAAATGGCATAAAGGATAAAGGCGGGGAGCAGCCCCATCCCTGCAGAGCCGGGAGCGGCGCTCGTGTATTGCAAATGGAATAAAGAATAAAGGATAAAGGCAGGCTGGGAGCAGCTCCATCCCTGCAGAGCCGGGAGCGGCGCTCCTGCATTGCAAATGGAATAAAGGATAAAGGATAAAGGCAGGCCGGGAGCAGCCCCATCCCTGCAGAGGCAGGAGCAGCCCCAGCCTTGCAGAGCCGGGAGCGGCGCTCGTGTATTGCAAATGGAATAAAGAATAAAGGATAAAGGCAGGCTGGGAGCAGCCCCATCCCTGCAGAGCCGGGCGCGGCGCTCCGGCAGCCCCCGAGGCCAGCGGGAGCCGCTCGGTGTCGGGGCCATCCCCAGCGAGGCTCGGGGAACAGCCCAGCACCAGCAGCAGCGAACAAACCCAGGCTGCCATGAGCTGCCCTTGCCCTCGCTAAGATGTTGTGGAGAGATTCGCCACCTCCTGGTCCGTTCACCAGTCTGGATTTGGAATTTTTGGAAATGCAAGAGAAAATATTCTGGCTTGGGAAAGAGTTATCAAATAGCACAATTCTGCTTAGAGTATTCCAAAACCTTTCCTTCCAGTCACATCCTAGCAGCTGTGACAGCACAACTGCTACATCATGTAAAAAAAAATTACAGAGCTTCAAAAAACTGTCCCCGGTTCCACAGCCTTTGACTACAGACTCTGAGATAAATGCACAAACCACAGAATCTTTGACAATGTAACCATGAGAGTTGTTATAAAGGAAGCCAGAAAAATTACCAAATTTTGGAACTCTTATATGTCTTAATTAGCATATGTTTTTCCACAGCTTAATTTTTTTTAAAAGTTATTATTTAAACCAAATTATAATGGTGATTTTCTTCATTAACATACTTATATGTAATTACATGTAATATAATTACATTATATATAATTTTATATATAGGTATGTTATATATATTATATATGTAATACATATTATAGATATTACATATATACATATATTACACATATACATTTTATATATTTATTTTTATAAATATATGAAATGTATATGTGTAATATATGCACACACATATATGTATAGATATGCAATATATATACATATTATACATATATATACATATACATACATACGTGTGTGTGTGTATATATATATATGTGATATAATTACATATACTCTGTTATATGTAATCCCAATTTCTTTGATGCAGACAACCTCCCCAAGATTCTTCTATTGGATTCTTCTAACCCAATTTTAAACACAAAGGAAAGATGCTTTTTGGAACATAATAAATGTTCCAACAAAAAATAAGTTGACTTGGTTTTTTCACACTGTGTATTTTTTTCATTAGGTTTGCCCTCCAGTCTTCTGGAGCTTCACTTAGATGACAATAAGATCACAGGAATTGAAGTTGAGGATTTTAACCGGTACAAAGACCTACAAAGGTAAAATTCCCAGGCTGAATCCCTTTATTTGTTAAAATGTCATGCCCAGCAAGATCTCATATTTGGTACTGCTCTTGTTAATGGGAGAAAAAAGAATAAAAATGATAGGTGTTTTGATAGGAATTGCTCTAGGTAAGACCCAACTTTAAGACTCAAACACATCCCCAAACCCCCACATTATTCTTATTACACGTTTTGCCAACTGTCCGCAACAGAAAAGTAGAATAAGAACAAAATCTAACTATCCTAAGTTCTTCTAATTCTTAAAAATTTATTTTTGTAAACACAGCAGCTGGTGAAGGAAACAACAGCTTTCAAATGCAATGAGGTTTAAAGAAAAATCTGTGTTTCTGAGGAATGTATCACTGAAATAGGAGAGAAGGAAGTTCTCTCTGTAAAGCTCAGTTAAGAACTCTAAAAATATGGCTGAGCAGGACTGGATTTGGTAACAGAAATTACTGAACTGCCTTTAGATACCCCATTCAGCTTCTGAAGCAATCAGGAAAGAATGGAGAAAAAAGGGGCTGGCAGGATGGGCAGAAGGAGCAATTCTGAATGACCTGAGGCTCCAGCTTCTGAATCACCTCCTGAGCAAAGCAGGCTGAAGCCTTAGAGCAAAAAATAGAAGGAAAATCTGGAAATAGGAAAGAAGGTAGTCCTGCTTAGCAAAAAATATTTGTATTTAAAAAAAAAGCTATACATTAAAAACACCTTTCTAGACAAGACTTGCTATTTCACTATTTATTAGAACTTATTACAGTGACTACACTTTGCAGCTGTACTACTTGGTAAAATGATATGATTAATCTCACAAGCAGCTTGATGTTTATAGTTGAAATACTTGCCACTATAATTACAAAAACTGCACACAAAACTGAACATTTGCTTACATCAGATAACTGATAACTGCTGTAAGCCAATCTTTAAGTGGAATTTAAATGATAGGTCAATGGTGATTTTTTCCTATCAAAGCTAAGATTTCATCATCTTCTTCCAGTTCTTTTCTCCCCCTGTGTTTACTCCCTGTGCATTTCAATCTTAAAAAAAAAAAAGCTCTTCAATGCTGTTGTGAATCTCAATTAGTCTTTAATTAAATGTTCCTTGCACTATTTCTAGGCTAGGCCTTGGCAATAATAAAATCAAAGACGTGGAAAACGGAAGTTTTGCCAACATCCCAAGTATACGTGAAATCCACCTGGAAAAAAACAAGCTGAAGAAGGTTCCTCCTGGATTACCTGAACTGAAATATCTGCAGGTCATACACCAAACTTGTCAAACATCTCTGGGAGTTCTGAGTTGTTTGACTTTCCCATTGTCACACTGATTAAGTCACAACCAAAAATCATAATTAACTGACACATATATTTTTGCCATGACTCTCCTACTGGAGAGCCTGAAATCATAAAAGCTTATTAAAGAAATAAACAAAATCAAATTGCAGCTACACTTCCTAGGGAAAAAAAAAGGACAAGAAACTGCTACACTCAAAAAATGTTTCCAGAAATGAGAATATAATACTATTATATTCTTCATTAGAATGAACAATTATAGTTTTTACTACATCATTATAATTTTTACTACAAGAGAATATAAAATTGCATTTTAGAACCAAATTCTGTAAGAATAGAGTCCAATTATTCTAAAAACACACAAAATGCCACATGACTTTTCTTTCTGGAGAGACTGAGGCAGAAGGAAGACTTTTTTTTAAAGATTTAATTACAAGTATTAAGGTCTTGTTACTCTCGAGGTCTGCATGGAACTGATGTTTTAGCCAACCTCAGTCACCTACATGCTAAGGAATACTTTCCCCATTTTCATTCAACTCCTGTATTTTTCTGTTCCTGTTGCTGCAGGTGGTTTTCCTGCATTCCAACCACATTGCCAAGCTGGGAGTGAACGATTTCTGTCCAACAGGACGGAGGAAGAAGAAAGCCCTGTACAGCGGCATCAGCCTCTTCAACAACCCCGTCAAGTACTGGGAGGTGCAGCCTTCCACCTTCCGCTGCATTTTGGCCAGGAACAGCGTCCAACTGGGCAACTTCCTCAAGTGAGAGCCAGCCTGGTCCTTTCAAAAAGCAACTTGTCCAAATCAGTTTTACAATACTTGAAATTTGCAGAAAAATGCTGATTTTACGCTATTTAACCGTTTACAAAGTATTTGCTATTTCAGAGGTAATTAATTAGAAACAATATGTTAAGTAGGATCCGTTGTAGTATTTGACAATGTTCAACCTACATTTGAATAATTTAAACAAAAGCCTTTATAGCTTACAGAAGGACTCTTAGAAGTGGAACTGGAAACTATATTTGATGTTTCCTATTATAGATGTTAAATGCCTTCCTTAAATGACATCGTTTGGACGTATTCTTTCTTTCAAATAAATCCTAAAAATCATGTGAAAGTGACTTTTTCCACAGTTAGGAAACAGACCTAGGTTCTCTCCCAGAAAGCGTTGTAAGAAAAGTTGCAAAACCAAAAATTACCAGACTTCAAGGGCAATTCCTTGTGCCATTTTTGATAATGAGCAAAGATGCAATAAAAAGCTACAATATTGTCAGGTAGTTGTCTCTAAGCTAGAATATATTCTTACAGTCTTTAAAGTGAGATAAAGACAAGTTTCATATCAAGAACAGATGAAAAGTCTTCAAAAGCTGTTGGCAATTTTTCCTTTCAGCTTTAGGAAGAAAATGTCCTTCAGTGTTTTGCTATTGATAGAATTGGATGCAGTCTGAACATTAAAAGTAGGATTCAAGATTTATGATATGCTTCAAGCTTAATAGGAATGACTATTAAACTCCCTTTAGGCCAGCACAAACATTTTTCTTTTATCTATAACAACTGTAATCATGTTTTTCATTTCATTTTATTATTTTCCTCTTTATACTTTGACATCACACGGGTTAAGGATCCCTCCTTAATGGAAGTCCCTTACAATTGCCAAAACCAAGCAGCTGGAACTTGCCTGCCCTGCCTTCCTGTGCAGGGCAGCACACAGAACTCTCAATACTGACAGTACTGTATAAAATGGATATTTGAGATATCTATTTAGTGTATATTTGCTATTGGGATTCAAAATAAATTAAATAAACTTACAGAGTACCTACATGTGTTTCTCTTATTACATGGTTGCTCATGTCAAAACGTTCTGAGACTCTAACCAAGCACCTTTGTGACACTTCTCTAGATGCTTCCTCTAGTGCTCCTTTTTCCAAATCTACAGAGCTTACAGGTCATTTATCACTGCTGCTTTGCACAAAGTTCAAAATCCAAGACTTTGGGAAATGGCACAGACTTGTAGAAGAAAATACTACGAAGAACTCAATTAATTCCCAATCTCTCAGCCTTCCTACCACCCTCCTAAGGACACTACACAATCAGCATCAAATCTAATATCTGAATTCTTTTCATCTGCTTGGTCTCCTGGTAGTTAATATTTTGTTAGCATCACTCTGCTCATGAGACACAAACTATGTGAAGAGAGGAGGCAGAGCAGACCAGGGGAGGCTTTTACTGAAGAACAATATTTGTAAATAGAAATTCTGTAACACACTTCAAAGCAGAATAAAAACAAAAGACTAAACAGAACACAAAACCTGAAATCTGCTGATGACCAAGCATCTTTCTATTCCTGGCTTCTGGAGATGTTTCTAAGGAGTGCATTTCCTAGCAAATACCAACATTCCCTTAAGGACAGACTCCCCTGCCTTAGAGTACCATAAACAACTCATAACCCCATGCAATGTTAGCAAATACAACAGATAACAGAAAAAATCATTACATTTTTATGAATCACTGGTTTATATCCTGCTGCACTACTTACATCATTTCAGCAATGTCAACACCAGCAGAAAAGCCAGCAGATTCCAATTCTGAAGCTTAACTGAAAGAACAAACTCACAATGTTGTGTAGTACATTTTTCTACACTAATTCACTGGTAAGGTTTAAAAGGAAACACAGAAAATGCAAACAATTCCTTATCTAATCAGGGTTAATGCAATGGACAAGAGGAGCTGCATCCTCATGCTCTTTCTCTAGGCCCATGAATTCTTTACAGGTATTTGTGTAAGAGTTTCACCAAATTTTTAAGTCTGCTATTGAAGTCCCACTGTAATGGGAAAGCTTTGTAAAAATATAGTCAAGTCCTAAGTCCATATAGTCTTGATCTTATCCTTCCAGAGCCTTAAAAACTCTCTTGCCTTCTCACTCTTTCCTCTGGCTGTGCATCCAGACTGAGAAATTCTTTCTCCAGTCAGCACCCATGGATGCATAGAACATTCACAGAAGAAACTGCAGCACAACTTTGAAGAAACTGCCTCTACTCTCACTCTTAATAAATAATCTCCAAACAATTTTATCAACAGCTTAGGCTTGCACCATCCTCCAGGCAATTCAGCCAGCTTAGAAGTTTAAGAAAACTTCATCTGTGACTTAAACTTGTCACATCTGTGACTTAAACTATACTGACAATTTTGCATTAGAGCAGAAATTATCAAATGGTTCATTTTAACCATTTCCTTTAGATTTTATTTTTAGAGAAAAGCAGTCATTTCCTAGATCACCTCAAATTCATAGGATGCTCAACAACACTCCACTATGTTCAGATATTATTCTTCAGCTGGCATTTGTGGTAATAATAATTAATAATTTCCACACCTTGCATCTTTGGCATGCTTTAACACAGACAGGTGGATGTGTCAGTGGCACACAAACATTGTGATATAAAATGTACCTTATGCAGTTACAGCAATGGTTTCTGAGCATGGACAAAAATGTAATTAACAGAATAGTAATTAACTGATGATCCCACACTGGTGTTCAGTGATCTTCCCACAGAACAAGGCATTTCAGTATTGGCAGATGGGAAGAAAATCTGCCAAGAAATCAACTCCACCTTTACATTCTCTACAAATGTTAATAGGAAAAGGAAAGAGGAAGAAAGAGAAACTTGATATAAATCCTTCTCATTTCTTATTTCTTGTACAAGTATCTACATTTGTCTAATAAAATAATTAATATTTATTCCATCTAATATTTTCAAACTTTAAAGGGCTTCTCTGTTCTGAAAATCTGCCAGGTCCCTACACAACAGTTAACAAATTTCACCAGAGGGTGGCAGCCTGCTGCTACAAATAGAAGGAAACGTCATTCTAAGAATAAATGACAAAGACTGTCAGAGCACTGAAAGAGCCCAGGAAACGTCACAAACACTGATTAAGCAGAAGGACCTGTTTGAGTACTAAAGTACTATTTGAGAGCTGCTAAACCCCACTCTACACCATTAAATTACCAAGGGATGATTACATTGTCTCATTTTTCCAAGTCTTATCCCCAATATCTCCTCTTTCCCCAATATCAACCTACTTAATGCAGCACTTCAAACACAGCAATACAAAGAATATTCAGCATTAGCAGACAAAGAGAAGGAAACTTAATAAGATACAAGAAGTTTAAAGAATACAAGATGCTACTAAATCATTATTTCAACTTTCACCATCAGCTGTGGCAAATACACACAATGTAAATCAAAACATACCTTCAATAAAACACATTTTCTTTCATAGGATCTAGGTGCTTTCTCCTGCTGCTAGACTGAGTTAAAGAAGGTGAAGAAGTGTTTATTTTACCTCCTTTTCCCAGTATTAATAGTATTAATCTTCCTACTCTGCCTGGGATGAAACCTGCAGGAATTCAGTGCATTAGACAAGCTGGCTAGAGGTGTCAGGAAGGAGAAGAGGACAGATGGACAGAGAAGGAGCACAGCTTTTGGATCTCACTGCCTGATGTTAAGAACAAAGAGCTGCAAATTCCTAAAAGCCCAGTGAGGTTTGGGCTGGATGAGCAGGCAGCGAGGTGGCTGACACGAGCACAGAGAGGCACCGGTGAATTCCAGCCTGAGGCCAGGCAGTGCCAGCACCCCCAGGGCTCAGTGCTGGCTCCAGCTCTGCTCCCAGCCCCATATCCACCTGCTGACAGGGCAGATCACCTCACAAGGTCACTGATACGTGACTCTCTGGGCTTAGCCTGCTGGCCAGCAGGAGCTCGTGCAGTTCAGCCTAGGGAAGCCCAAAACCTTGTCCCTGGTGAGGGACAACCCCATGTGCTGGTGGCTGATGGCTGACCTGGAGGGCAGATTTGCAGGAAAGGATCTGTGGGTCCTGGTGGACAAACTGAACATGAGCCAGCAATGTGTCCTTGTGGAAGGATAGATCCCTGGGAGAAGTGCATATTACATGGCTCTATGCAGATATCTACCATATGTATTTTGATGTATTGATTAGTAGGGCAGTAATAATATTTTAATAATATGATAAATGTAGTCTTGTAGTTAAAAGCTAACTTTTGTAGTTAAAATAAGAACTATGTTAGTGGGATCTTTTCAAGAAAGGAATGAGGCACTCACACCAGATAGCAGCCCCAGGACACCCAAATCTTTCAGAGAAAAATAATTTATTGCTCCATTATCAGAAGAAATGAACTTCTTCCTGCCTTGAGGGCACTGTTAGGATTGAAAGGAAGAAGTTGACACAAACCATATAGAATCCTGTGTTTGAATGGAATTTATGCAGCATGTATGAAGTGTACGAATATGCAACAGGCTGTTGTTTTTAAGGGTTAATCCTCTGTTAATGTGGGTCCTTTTTCGGGCTCCTGATGCCCAGAAAAAGGTACCCGGACTGTCTGTACCTCTTTGTCTCTATTGTCTCATATTGTCCTAATTCAATTTGTCCAAAATATTATTGCTCTAATTGTATTATTATTTTTATAACCATTTTATTACTATTAAACTTTTAAACTTTTAAAAACAAGTGATTGGCGTTTTTCACGCTCCCGGTATCCTGGGCTGCTCCAAAGGGATAAAGACAACTCTTCATTCCCAGTGTTGCTGTCACTAAGTTACCATTTGTCTGGATTCCTGTGGATTTGAGTGCTGCAAGGCTCAGGTCCCTGCCTCACACCACAGCACCTCTGTGCTGCCAGAGGCAGCCCTGTGCCAAGGGGTCACTCACACTCTGTCCTCTCCTGCCTTCCATCTGCTCCCAAGCAGGATTTGGAACTGTCCCTTCCCAGCTGAAGGACCTCTCTGGAGCACTTTCCTCTGCCCAGCTGCTATTTTCCACAAATTAATAACCAGCACATAAATATTTCTTGCTATCCTGTGTCAAAATTGGTTGTAACTGGTAATAAGGATTAAAAGATACTGAGTGAAATAAGTGACAAAGATAAAAGGTTCTTTTCTTTAAAAAAAAAATCAATAAGGGAAAGTTTGGCTATTTTAAACATAATGGAAATTTCCAGAATGTTTCATGAGTATCCCATTAGGAATTCCTGCACCTGCATTTCCCAAAAAGTGAGTGAAATGACAGACCAGAGCAGTTGAAAAATATAAACTAAGAAGTGCAATTTTTAACCCTTCATATCTGTTTGCTAAAGCAGCAAAATATCTCAGGTACCTAAACCAGGTTTAGCATAGAAAAGCAGATATGACTTCACTGTTAAGCAACTTTAGAATAATTTAATGGAATCCCAAAAAATATTTACCCATGTCCTAAAAAGAAACTGCTGTTTTCTCTTGAAGATACTCACTCCATATTCATTCCATTGCCAGTTAAAATATTGCACTATTTATCCAGAAAAACTATGGTACGCCACAACAGACAAAATAAACATTAATATTTTCATTTCATTTTGATCAGAATTTAACAGCAGCATGATAATAAAAGCAGTACTAAACTAAAAATAATGAAATTGTGTTCTGAAGGCTCTTTTTTTTTCCTCATTCTCTATGTTTAGAATTTAACATTGCTTCTTGGGCTTGTATTGGGATTTTTTCCCTCCTTTCTGGGGAAACTAGAGATTTGAGAACAAAGCTGCTAATAGGAAACATATGGAAAAGTTCTGGAGTAAATGAAAATCTGACTTGAATTCCAAATGCCACGTATCACATACCACAGTCTAAATTATCTGCTAAGATAAATGCAAGATTTACCCTCCATACTCAGTGAATCATGTGAGATGGAAGACAAGTTCTGTATGAAATAAACAAAACCAGACTTGCATGATATTGAAGAGATTTCCAAAACTAATCAATATTCTGGAGTGCGTTGGGATGTTTCTCAAAGCCCACGTGAGGCAGTAAAAGATTGGCTTGATGGAACATGCTGCCTTGCTGCAGACAGCCTTGCTGCAGTTTTTCACATAAAATATGAGCATTCCTACCCAAGTGAACAGTCAGGCTCTGCATTTAACCACTGTGCTGCTGTGGATGCACTGGGAACCCCACACAGCCAGGTGCTCCTATGCATGAACATTTTCCTGTCCCAAATCCCAGTCCAGGGGAATGTGACAATGATGAGATTTCTGGCACAGCAGCACTGGGGACTCAGTTTTGATGAGAATCTCACACATTTCCACAGGCAGCCAAGCCTTGCCCCATAGTCCCTGTGCAGCAGCAGGGAATTGAACAAGCCTGGATGCACCAGAGTAACCAGATAAACAAAGAGCCCCTGGAGAAGTGATTCACACACCTGGTTCATCCCATCACCTGCACAAAGGTTTCTATCAGAATCAGGCAGAAAGACTGAAATCAACAATTTCTCCTCACAATTACATTTGCAAGAACTATTGCAGTGTTACAGTCTCTGCTAAGAATGGAAAAAATCTTGAGCTGTCAGGCTGCCAGAGGATGGAAAATTTCCAGAGGGACAGAGAGGGAGCAAGTCACAGACACAAGCATGGACTTGCCTCTTAATTCTTCAGCTGGTCTTATTTCCAAAAGCTGTTTAAACATAAAGACCAATGAAAATATTTTTCTTCCAGAAACACTCTTCACTGAACACTTTAACTCATTTGTGGAAAAAAACCCCAAAAACCTGGCCTACCATTCTTAAAGATAGTATTTTACCAAAATTTATATCTTATTTAGGCCACCAAGAACATCCAGTCACCATTTTTATCCTTCTGTCAGTTCTATCTTATCCTCTTTCTATTCTCCAGGGCAAAAAAAGGAACAAACTGAATGAAGGAGTCACAAGTTGGTAAAAAGGGCCTAATTTCCAGCATGAAGAAACCACTTTTGTATTAATCTCATAAGAAGATGTCCAGATTCAGGAAGTGACAGATTCATCTAGTATTCTGCAAGAATAATAAAAGCAATTGTCTATACTCATTTCTCCAGCAGCAATACTGTGATGCAGCTTAATTATTACTTGCTTAAGAAAAAATTCAGTGATTAAAATAATGATAGAAATTAATAACTTCAGGAAAGCTTACTTGGTTTTTTGGAATGCATATTTTTCACTTATAGTTTAAGCTAATACATTCAGTTTCTGTTTAGTTGCCACCCTCCTGTAAATTAATATTACTGGTGTCTTATATTTCCTCAGATACTAGATTTTACAAGGAAAAAGCCTTTTGACTTAACTCCATTAAAAAAATTACTAACATAGAAAAAGAAAGCCAGATAACTTTCAGAAAAACAGCAAAACTAAATGTCAGTAGAAAAGTAGAATATTTTACCCCCATAGTCCCTGGCTGCATAATGCTGTCCTTTAATAGGAACCAGCAGGAGCATCATGTAATAGGATGAATTTTGAGATGACAGAATCAGGGTACTTTTAGGAGCTATTTACCTACCTAACCTGGGCAGTTCATGATCTCTCTGACAAACTATGCTTCTGTACAGTGGCCTGTAAATTTGAGATGTCTGATATGAAGATAAAATCTGTTGTGATGCCATACGGAAGAAAACACTTCAAACCTCACCCCACCATTATCACACCAGACCCCAAAACCACTTTCTTAACCAGGATGCCAAGAGAATCCCTTGTTTCCCCTGTCAGGACCACAGTTAACAATTAGCATTTATAAACCCACAATCTTATATTTCAGAAAAGTAGAAACTAAGCCTGATCTAAACCCAATCTTCAATATCCTTCTTATTGCTTCCCTCTAATAGATGGAAAAAAAAAGTAGTCACCCTTTATAAAAGCCCCTTATCATTATTTATGCTCAAGTCACAAACAAAGTGAGGATTTTAAAAATATAAAATGTTTCTTACCATAAACTAACTACAACTCTTGGTGCTGTTTTCCTTGAGAGCGTTCCATTGGAGCACACATGTGTAAGGCAATATTTCATTACTCCTGTTTCAGGAATGCTTTGCCTTAGCAACCCTGTGTTTTATGGATTCATACTGCTTCTAGTGCCTTGTGCTTGGGACAGAAAGGGTAATGTATGCTTCCCACTTGAATAGTTCCCTCCCAAAATCAGAATGCACAGGAACCTGAGAAGAGGAGAAAATGTGAGCATGGAAAACACATCTGTCAGATGTGCAGCTGCTTTGTAAAGGCACTGCTGTGTCTTTCTAAAAGGCACCTCTCCCCTCAAACACCTCACCATGGCTAAACCCAGTATCTAGCTCAGTCAGCAGCAGTTCAAAACAACTACCCCAGTCCCCATTCTGGGGCTGCTTTCACAACACACAGACTCATTTAGAAGTTTCAGCATGAAGCCAAGTGTTTGGCAAAGATGTGAAGGGAGATCTGGACAGCTGACTTGCATTAAAAGTGACATTTTTAAAGGGAGCTACTACTATCAGCTCAGTTCTGGTAAAGTTTAATCACTCAAAGCACTGATTTCATGCCATTCCCTTACCATGACCCAGTTAATATTTTTTAATAATTGATTTTTTTAGAACAAAAACATTATGGATGCTTATATTTTGGCTACAAACAGCTTTAGGCATTTACTCCACTGTTCAAAAAGCAATAGGACAAGGCAAGAGAAGGTGCTGGAAGCAAGACAGAACAAGGACACGCTTGCCAAATTACTATGGAAAGTCTGTAATGTCCAGATCAACTTTTCCTCCTTAATGAAATGGAAAGAGCAGCTGTGGCTGCCCCATCCCTGGCAGTAGCCAAGGCCAGGCTGGACAAGGCTTGAAGCAGCCTGGGACAGTGGATGGACCCTGCCCATGGCAGGGGCTGGAACTGGATGAGCTTTCATCATTCTGTGATTCTCTGAGTGCTGGTTTAAGTGTGAGCCTTGCTCAGGCCTTCACAATAAGGATCCCACAACAGGTAATAGAAGAAACAACTTCCAGCCAGAGTGACTGGATCAAAATAAGACCCCCCAAGAGCTCTGCCAAGGAGGAGCTGTGACTCACAAATTATTCCAACCACAGAGAAACCCTTTTGATTTGATTAACTCCCATACATCAAAAGACATATTTACTTTATGTGTGAAGCACAAGCATTGCTTCCAAAGGACCATTAATATTAAAGAAAGCCCAAACAAAATGGAGATCAAAATGGAGAGTAACCAAAGGAAATCAAGGGTAGAGAGATTTTATCTTTCCTTATAGGACAATATGCCAGGGTACAGAATGATGTGTAATAACACCTGGTGTTTCAGTGAAAGCTTCCAAGTCACAGATTCTGGCTGCATAAGGACTGCACTGCAGGCCATAAAGGCAATGTGGTGCCAGCACCATAAGCTTTGTGCTAAAAGGAGAGGATTTATTCTCTTTAAGAAAGAAGGGATAATAAAAATTAAGAACCATTTTAAGGCAGATGTTCAGTTTCCAGACTATAGGACAGAGCTGAGCAGCTGCCTGGCAGAATCCTCTGCACCACCAGGCTGGACAGTTGTGTTTGTTTGAATATTTCTGGAGCAATAGGTATTTAAGAAAAGAATCACATTCTGTAGTCATTGAAAAATCAAAGACCATCTCTCTTCAACACACTCCAAAGAGTAAATAGGAAGCACTTTCCATCACGTACAAGGGGAAAATTTCTGCTAATGCAAAACATTTTCCTACTCATGATCATTCAGGAATGCTTTGGCAAATAACTTAGACAACTACCCTTTATCCTTGCCTGGAAGTGCCTAAAAAAACCTTATAAACATGATTTTCAGATTGGATACAAACCTGAGAACAATCTGAAGTTGCAAGCATATTTTCTAACTCTTTAACCAAAATTGCAGGAAGTCCTTAGCCATAAATGAATGAAACAAGTTAATGAATAAGGTATTAATATAAATTATTATGGTAGAATTCACATGATCTCTTGTAGACATCTACCAGTTTAGGGCACTAAGTCACCAGTTCTGCTCAAAATAAATAAAAAGTGCCTGCTTTGGAATAGACACTCAGCTCCATTACCTTCCTCACTTTCTTCCCTTGCAGAACATGCTGTTCTTTTATTTACAATATTTATTAGTGAGTGCAAGACACCTGTCATATACTGTGATCATTGGTATCATTTTATATAAGACACAAATCAGGCAAACTAAAGACTCTGTTAAAGTTTGAGGTCCAACTGCTAATACTGCCTCAAGAAAATGAATATACCTGCACCAGTAAACAGTGGTTGCAAAACCAGACAACTATTCCCAGAACTCCACATGGGAGGAAAACACAGCCCAAAGTCATCTTGGAACAACCAAAGCAGGCTGTATAAAAATACAGAGGATAACAGAAAGCATATTTATTAAACAAGCTACTCAATTTCTAAAAACAAGTGTCAGCTGACAACAGTGACTCTCCTCAGCAGAGATTTATAATTTCATAAAGTTCAGGGTATTTTAGAGTAAGCAGACACTATTTGCTACAGATAATATTGCTTACATCAATTTTCAACATGTTTTATTATTCCAGTGTAAATTGTTTATGACTGCTTGTTACTGTGTCAGTAGAAACATGATGAGTACACTACAACCCTATTTAGATGCCTCTTCTGTAGAAAGTAAAATCCATCTATTTCCAAAAACCATAAACTCTCCCAATGCACTATTAAATCCTTCTAACATTTCTAACACAGCAATATATTCAGAAAAATGCTACATTTCTCCTCTTCTGTCAGTCCTTCAAAGTCATCTATCCACTACCATAAATTGATATTGTCATACAAAAAGCCTCACATATCATAAATTTGAACAGGCCAGGAAATTTGACACTTTGCTTCTGCAGTACCAATTGTTCCTTGCACATGTTCATGCACAGGTGTAACCAATCTCTAATGAGATCAGAGCTTCCTAATGTATTGCTTCTAGTGAATTCAGCCCTAAAATTCAGTGTATCACTGTTCGTTAGTAGAAGTTACTCAATAATTTCCTATGAGATTATAATTAATTCCCATGCTACAAGGTCAATAAGCTCGACTGTTTTAAGTTGCTCAACATGTTCTTCCCAGGAGCTCTTAGGAAAACAAAGCAAAGCATTGAAAACAGGCTGCACAAGATGTGGATTGCCAGAGTTTGGATCTCATAATACCACCTACTAAATGGGAAATAAGTAGGGACCACACAACAAGGTTCGGGTCAGAGGCAACAGAAAGCACCACACAGGGCACAGCTCTGTCCTCCTTTGCTTTTTTAAACAGATTAGGCCTTGTCTCAGCTCTGTTGATATGATTTGATGGCCCCTTTTCCATAACCTTTAAAAACACACGTTCCCACAGGGACACTCTCCTGGAATTTCCATTCCATCAAGAGCAGAACAGCACCAAACCTGGGAGGGCTCGGGCTGGGCTGGAGGCTCTGCAAGAACAGCACCTTCAGCATCTCCATTTGCTGAGCTCTACACTGCAGTCAGTGACTTTTCTGAGGAGTTCTGGCACAGGGTAAACAAATCCAGCAGCCACTACAGCCCCAGAGTTCAGTCAGCTCTGCCAAAGGCAAGCACAGGTAAGAAACACCTCTGGGATTGCCAGAGGCTGCAGGTGGCTGCTGCCAGCAGTGCTGGGCTGCCAGTCAAGGCCTGACAATTGGGATGCCAAGAGCTTCTGTGTCCACAGTGGGGCTCTGAAATGCAGCCCAGTCTCAGTGACATTGGCTCCAGCTGTTTGCTACCCACAGGCTTTGCAAGACACCAAATTAGAGCCTTCCCAGTTCCTTCTTATATCTGACTGTGCACTCCCTTCTTTACTGTGCCCTCACTCACAGGAACAAACATCACCAATTCTTATCTAAACCACAGAATCCCTTCCAAGTTGTCAACTGAGGATTGTTAAATTTTGAGCTTGAGGCCTTTTCAGACATCTGATAGCAGGGCCAGACTTTTGCAATTCTATTAAGATCATGTTTCCAACACAGTCCTCAGGTCTAACTTCCCTAGCTTGGCTTCTTTTGAGTTCCCTAAACCCTCTATAAACAAAATGCACTTTTTTTTTTTCTTTTGTACTTTATAAGGACCATTATAAATTTTGGAGGGAAAGGAAAAAAGAACTTACCAAGGAAAACCCACCAAACACAAAGAAACCTAAGAATTTTTTTACAGTCAGACAGTCAATATAAGAAAAAGGCCCAATAATTGAAAGTAATTTATACCTTCTTATTATCAGGGCCATGCATCTCAAGACCACTGGTGATCTTTTCTACTTTATCCCAAGAACATTTCGACTAGAATTTGGAAATTTTAAATGTGTTCAGTAGACCATATTCAACTACCTAAAACCCCTTAAATTAATAAAATAATAGAATAGCCTTTCTTGTAGCTTCAGCTCAGAAATAAAACTGGAAAAGCTGACAAGTTAATAAGTTGAATGCAGTTAATGGAGATGGTGAAATTGCAAAGATTTTAATTGATGAAAAGGATCCATCCAAGTTTAGCTAAAGAAAATAAATCAGCTTGAAGCCGACTCAGACTTCTAGCTTGCCATACATCCCACTTTGCACCACAACTGCATAAATAAAATGATGAAAAAAAATTACAAATCAACATTGAAAAGAATTCCTTCCAATTCTTAAAACTAAAAAACAAAACATGCTGAAAATTCAATAAATTTTTACAGCCATTGAAACAAGAACTCTTACATGAAGGATGCTAAATTTAATGCCCTCATTATCTGCCTTGTAAGGAAATTCCTGCCACACCACAAATGAAAATGAAGATCAAACCACACCATTTGACCAAGATCACAAAGTATAGACTTGTTTGTCTCCAAAACAGCTCTTGCCACAAAACAGGAACAGAATCTTAATATATTCCATGGCTAGAGCTGCATCAGCCTCTGAAGCTCAATGTGCTTCAAATCAAGAGCTTTACCACAATTTTTCAAAGGACAGACTCTTCTGTCCTGCCACCATGGATTTTTAAATTCACCACAGATTTTAGATCTCCTAAGAGCTTAAGAGACTTTGGGACACAATCAGTAGTAGAAAACAATACAAAAATATCAGGTATGAAATTAGAACTCTAATTTTTATCTTTGGATCAAATAGTTTTATGTATGTTTTGCTTATAACTGTTACTAGAGCAAAGCTTCCAAAAATATGTGCCCTGTTCTTTGTCTTGTGCTTGAAAAACCCCAAACTTTTTAGAAGCCTGTTACATTTTACTAACTGGTCATAAAAAACTTGGTGGGGCTTTTTTCATCTCTCACTGTGTATGTATTCTATTAATTATTAAAATAAAAAAATTACTGGTACAATGGAGCTATTCAACCATTTGTGGCACCATTACTCAAGGACTATGGAGTTTTAATTTCTCTCTTTCAACCTCTCCCTTGCATTTTGCATTCCCTACCATGACTGCTTTAGCTTATTTCCAGTTTTGCCAACTCCTACAATATCATTTTGGTCATGACATCTGGTGCCTTTCTGCATGTTAGAATTACATATGAATTATCTTCTTATATGTATTCTTGTCCTCAATGTTAGAGAAGAAACTTGAAAAGGCTGAGCAAATCATCAGCTCCATGAAGCTCAAAGACAAAAAATGTAAACTTACCGCTGCATTTTTAAAAAAGTTATGATACTTCTAAGGCACTTCTAAGAAGAATTTTTAAGAACCAGATTCTTCCTTGTGAACAGCTTTTGAAATAAAGTAATTCTTTTACTAAGCCAAAAGCATAATTAAATGCTTTGGATAAATCATACACTTAAACCATTTCACACACACAAAAAATTTCCATTTCCTCCATTTTTTTTCATATATCTCAGGTATTTAAGTATCATACAGCAGCAAAGGCAGATAACTGTACCTTCTTTCTTTAATTCCTCCTAAAACCTAAGATAAATATTTGTCTTGAGTAAAATGGTTTATGTTTCATGTCCTAATTACCCTTTGCACAAGATTTATGCTCTCTCTATGCAACTTAGCAAAAAAGATGTTGGAAAGTTACTGTGAATGTCCAACTTGAACACCACCACACCACCAGCACTGTATAGAACAAATGCTTTGCAGGAAGCAGACAGGATATAGACATTGTAGGGGCAAAATAAGGAAGATTTCTAAGAGCTTATTTACAGCACATGCTTCCCCTTGATTTTGGTAAGGTTAATTTTTTTACTGTTTCTTAACTTCATCCTCAGAGGACAAACCCTTCACAGAACTGAATCACTGCAGCTGAACCCGCACAATGAACTAATAACCTCTGTAACCATTTTTGAAGCCTTATTCTCTTTTTTTTTTTTTTAACGGGAGTTAGTAACTAAAAGAATCCTGCCAATTATATTGAAGGGATTTGAACAAAAGGAGAAATTGCTTCACAGCCTTATGACACAGCATCTACAGCAAGTGATGATGTGGCACAAAGCAGTTTTTTTAATTTTACTGGCAAATCAGAAGAGGGGCCACAAGGCTGTTATTTTGTGTTGCCTTCCCACAAGGCTCCTTCCCACAAAATATGGCTTAGACAGACCTTTTGTTCTTCCAGCTGGGGTAGGCTATGTCTTAGATGATTTCACCAGCACTAGAACTTGCTGCCCTCTACAACTTGAACTTCTCAGACATCCAAAGAGTAAGTTTTCTTGGTAAGCAGGAATAAAATGAACTGATTGTGTTATTTTTCAGTGAAGAGTGATTCATGCATGCTTTATAATATTTAGCTTTCTGCTTGAAAATACAATTACTGAGCTCTGACTTGATTACAGATGGTAAAGAATCAAGTTTCTAAGATTTTCTATTGTTTTTCAACTTTGTAATTATGTTTTATCATATTGTGTGCATCTGACCTGCATTTCCTGTTATCAAGTTTCACCTGAGTGTTTTAAAGCTAGGTAAATTCTTAGAAATATTTCATGAAGAGGTGTCAGTGTCTCATGCTCTGAGACACCACCTGCAAGCCTGGCAGGACAGTTACTGTTCTGCCAGTAAGATACTCAGGTACAGCCAAAGTATCAAAATGTCTCCCTAAAGCAGCTCCACCCTCTCCATTTAACCTGTGGGAGACCTTGGTACATATTACTTCTTATTTGTCATTTCATCTGACACAATGGGAGCTCTTTTCACATTGTCCACATGGCAAGTAGATCAATCCCACAATGGCCTTATTCCTCAAAGTGAGAAGACTTACCTGAGTTTTCCCTCCTGGTTTCCAAGGACAACTGTGGCACCAAGAATAAAAATTATTAATTGGAAGTTTTGTGACATGAGAGAATAGAACCAGAAGGTGAAGCTCAAGTTCTAGACTGCAACTGAAGAGGGAGGACTCAAAAGGAAGAAAAGAAGATGAAATAGGCAAGGGGGACAGACTGGGATCTGTTCCACAAAACCAGAAGGCAGCTGTGGGAGTTAGAAACAGATTTTAGATAGACACCAACTGGACTGATTAGAAGATGTTTTGATCTACACTGCCTGAAATGTGACACCCAGCAAATTCCTCCTGAAGCACAGAACTCCTTCTCATCCCAAGGCAGTGCATTTATGCAGCACTGTGGTGCAAGGCTGCTCTGTGTCTCTGCTAATTGCTTAATTAGCTGGGACATCCCACACTGCTGCAGGGATATGGAGTCCCTGACTTTGCAAAGGACGTACCTGGAGAGCAGTTCCTGACTCCAGTCAAACCTGGTTTGAGGTTTTGATCAGTTATGAAACTGGACTGCACTGAAATGCAAAGTTAGATGTGCAGGTTGGGCAATGCCCCATGGTGGCACCCAGCCACTGGTACACAGCACAATTGCAAGGATGCAGCAAATTCCAATTGTTTGTTACTACTGCTCTTCTTAGGCTTCTCTCTGTGCTATTCAGTTGATAGAATACATCACCCATTAGGTAACCACCAGAAATGACTACTTGTCTCCTCTCCTTTGTTACTGAGAGTGTTCAGTAAACAAATATTGACAGAGTCCCTTGGGTACAAAACATATATGGAAAACAAAAAGGAGAATAACTGCTTTTCTCTCTCTGCTTCAGGGTATACTGAGCAAAGTCTCTTAAATTTTTCCATGACTTCTGTGGTTTGACTTGCAATGTAACATTTTGACTCACTGCTGCTTAAATTGAGCAGCTTGACATGATTCACAGCTCTCATTCTGCCAAATAACATGGCTCCTTTGACTGCACAAAGCACTCTAAAAGGTTAGATTGGCTTTGAGCATCAGAAATTTGACCTGCAAAATTATTTGCCTTTCACAACATCAGGATTTCACCTCAGAAGGGCATTTTGGGAAGTAAATTAGTTCACATCTATAAAGAACATATGATTACAGAAGCAGAAGAAGACTACAAAGAAAACTTAACACTAAAGTTTTATACCACTAAAGATTTATAGCATGTGCAGTGCACAATGGTTGAATTGCACTGGCTTTAAATAAATGATGGAACAGAAAAATTACACACAGTACTAAGTCAGTCATGTTTTGTGGAAAATAGAAAAACAACACAAAATGCCACAGAACATACAATTTGCAAAGCCACAGCTTTCTACTTTACGTAACATACAATATTTCCAAGTAATCTGCTTCAATGTTCTTTTTATAGAAACAATCCTGTTATGGTACCCTTCAGTACCAAGCACAGCACAGGTGGACACCTGACTTCAGACTTGCCTGAAGTCAGACCAGAAAACCTCTGTTTACTTCAAGGACATGAAATTTTTTATGTGGAAGGTACAGATCAGAACTTGGGTTTCCTAGTAATGTCACAGACAGTGTTGCCAAAAAAAGACATTATTCTACTTACTTCATTAGATGCTGCAGCTACTTAAAACTGCTGTGCTATTTGCTTTATAACTATCTAAAATTTCATGTTTCTTCTCATCAACAGGTCACAACATATCAATTTAAATATGGGGATTCTGAGCCACCTACTGATCCTCCACTTGCTCTGGGCTGCTTTGGTCTTTTGTCAGTATGAAGACTATGATTTTGAGGATGAATATGGTGGGGAGCCAGATCATCAAGTTCCATATTATTTTAACCCAGATGCTCAAGTTGAAGCTCGTTTTCCTTTCCCAGTTGAGTGTGCCAAGGAATGCTTCTGTCCACCAGCTTTTCCCTTATCAATGTACTGTGATCACAGGAAACTCAAAACAATACCAAACATCCCCAGTCATGTCCAACAACTTTATCTGCAAAACAACAACATTGAAGCTGTGCCTGCAGGACCATTCACTAATGTTACCTTCATAAGGGAAATTAACCTCAGCTACAACAATATCAAATTCCATATGATTGACCACGGTGTTTTTGCCAAACTTTCACACCTAGTGCAACTTCATTTACAACATAATGAATTAGAAGAATTTCCATTCCCTCTGCCCAGCTCTCTAGAGAGACTCCTCCTTGGTTTCAATAACATTTCCCGGTTACCTGCAAATGCATTGGAAGGATTGCTCAACATGACCACGCTTGACCTTTGCAATAACTTACTTGATGACTCAGTATTCAAAGAAAAACCCTTCTCAAACATGAAAAATTTAATGCAGCTCAACTTATGCAACAACAAATTACAGACAATGCCTCCTGACCTGCCACCATCACTTCGGCATCTTTCTCTTGAAAATAACTCCATTTCTCATATTCCAGAAAACTATTTCCACAGACTTCCCCACATCATTGCTCTAAGAATGTCCCACAATAACCTGCAGGATATTCCACCCAACACCTTTAATCTACCCAACCTTCTAGAACTTAATCTTGGACATAACAAATTGAAACAAGTGTTCTATATTCCAAGAAGTTTGCAGCATTTGTACATTGAAGACAATGAAATTGAAAGTAGGTTGATGGTTAAACTTGGTAAAAAGCAATAAACTTAGTGGATTTGGGCATTGGTCATGGGAGGAGGGTGGGGAGAATATCATCCTATATTCTTTGGGATGCAATATAAACACATCCTCAGTCATTTGAGACCAATTTGAAATTAGAGAGGATTTAATTTTTGAAGCTTTCCTCTAATTAACAGTTCTTTGTAAAAGTTAATACCAGTTTTTCATGTAACAACTATTTTTTTTTTTGAAAATTGCTTCTGCTTCAGCAACTGATAAAAACATACAGAAAAAAGGAATTATGAAAATATTTCATTCTCATAAAGCAGTAATTACAAATCCCTTACCTCACAACCTTATATTTTGCAAGCCCCCAAACTGGTACCATTGTCAGTTACAAAACTGATTTAAACCATAGAGAAGGGTTATATTACTGTGCCCCACAAAAACATTTTCCATTTTAAATTTCAAAACATAAGATTCACTTTTGCAATAGGTCTAAAACATGACCACTTTCTGCATTTGAATTCATATTTTTCACTCTCTTACAGACATCAACGTTACTGTGATGTGCCCCACTCTGGACCCACTGAACATCAAGCAGTTAACCTACATACGGGTGGACCAGAACAAGCTCACAAGCCCCATCAGCACCTACGCCTTCTTCTGCTTCCCCCTCATCAGAACCATTTATTATGGAGAGCAAAATGTCACTGTCAGCAGGCCAAGCCAGCTCAGAACACCGGTGTTCCGGCGGTTTCTGACACCAGAGGAATTCCAGGAAGCAGAAGACAATCATGAAACGCTCAATCAAGGAACTGAAGAAGATCATGAAGCAGAGGACAGCTATTTTCATCCTTACTATCACTGAAGCAATCACTGTTAATAAGTATATATAGAAACTTCTCATTAGTCTGGGTTATTCAGATCTATCCTAGGACAAGTGGGCAGTTTGGGATATTCAAGATGAATCGATAAAGCAGAGATAGGAGTTTAAAGTAGGTAAATGCCCTATTATTGGTGTAGTAAAAAACAATACTAGGAACAAAGAGCACTCACCTGTGCATTAGATAAAGGTCTGACACATAACCTGGGTTGATGATGGGCTCACCTTTGGGTGAGCAGCCAAAGTGAAAGAAATTTGACTTGAAATTCTGTTCTAAAGTGATCCAATTGCAAAATGACTAAAATATAAATCAGTGTCATAATTCAATAGGAACAAGTGATTAAGGCCAAAAATCCATCCAGCTCTACATCCTACTGCTGACAGCAGTAGCAAAGAGATGCACTAGAGAGAAGGACAAGAGATTACAAAATACTTCCACAAGGTTCCTCCACATCTCCCAGAAATACAGATATTTCTTCTTTCAATTTCCAACTGGATGAGGACATCACAAATATGGAGCTTCAAACCTTCCCCATATTATGTTCCAAGTGTCTTGCCAAGCTGTATTCCAACACTCACTTCTTTGGATGTCCTTTAACTACCACAGTCTTTCAAAGGAGATTTCAGCTTATTACTAACACAGGCAATAAATAATCTTTCACCAAGCTGCTGGGATCTAGGGAAAAGCATGTGCTTTAACACAACTGAACCATTAGCATTTAGATTTTCCCTATGCTTCAGCCCATGTTATTTTAGAAGACACATAGAAATATAATGTAATCTTTGCATTTAGAATTATTCATCAAGTAGGACAGTTACAAAGAAAAGCATTGCAGGTTTTTTTAACTATTAATTTCACTATTAATCTATCCCTCTGCACAGCTAATACCAATTAGCTGCATTCTGCTTCAAATTACAATCAACATTGCTTTAAGTAATCTGAAGAAAACTTTGAGCTATGCAAATTTTTGTTATATCTTATGCATAGAAACAGATCCAGATAACTACAGGGAAAGATAACACTATAGAGCATTTTATTGCCTTTTTTTATCACTTTATTTTTCAGCATTTTTTCCCTGATAGAGCTTTGCTAGCTGTGAGGAAAAAAAAATCCCTATTTTCAAAATGAAATTTTTGCAAGTGATAGATCCATACATTGTACTACCAACTTTGATAATTTTATTTAGTTGTCCTACACTCAATGCACAATGTAATCAGATTTCTATTAGAATTTGAGAAGCTAGGCAGTTTTCATTTTTTCTCTTAGAATTTCAGGGTTTTTTTTAGGCCCATATTCATATTTATGGTTTCTGATGTATCAACTGAAATATTAAAAAAATGAAAATACTTAATTACTTCTTTTTAAGAGAAAGACTTATTGTAAAGCTATGAATATAAGCTTTAAGAATATATATAGACTTTAAGGACAGCTGGTTGTAAGAATTTGTGGGTACAAAATTTATTCTATTGTTATTAATTTGTGGCTCTTCAGCCAACTAACTTGAGAAATCTGCTCCTCTCTCCTTCCCCTTTTTCTTATCTGCATTCTGAGCAGATCCAGTATTCATAGCAAACTATTTTATGGTCACCTCACAAATTCACAGCACTACAGAATGTCTGCTTTTTTTTAAAAAAATAATTATTAATGTTTATCACCCTCAAACACCTCTGGGTTTCTGAAAAAGGAACATATACATGTATTCATTCCTTAAGTACTCAATATCATTTATGTACACTATATACAAGAATTTAGATATATCTCTAACTTTATTGCTTCATTAATACATACATACAAAAAATGTAGTATATTAACCTTTCAACTATTTCAGATTTTAAGTGAATGGTGCACAAAACGTAAATCTAAAATAAGAGGCTTTTTTGAAAGGCTTGCTCAGCTTTAAAAATGAAAGAACACTATCCTGCTATAGTGAATATTACATCTTCTATCACAAACTTTTTGCTTTTTAAAGACATTTATGAAACAAGGCTTGGCTTTAGTCTTAAAGTAGAAGTCAAAATATTGACATTATATACATTTCTCAAAGTCAGACTGGAAATTATTAAAACTTCAGAGCTGTCTTATTACACTTGACTCATTCAGGTAGAACATGAAATTTGTATTACAAGCAGAACTATTATAACTCACTTTTCTTTCAATTAATACTATTATATAATCTGTTACACATAGGACACTTATTCCAGAAAGGCTTTTACAGTGGACAGAGAACTACAGACTTGGTGGCCTTAGAGAAATGAGAATTATAATAAAGTACTGGATTAATGGATATCTAGCTGAGTGAAATTTGCTCTGGGAACACAGGGGATGCTGTCTGTAAAAGTCATGATGTTTTTGCCTTCCAAATATCTTGGAGTTCTCTGAGGGAATCATGAAGGATTTGGAAAAGGGGGATCCTGGTCCAAACAGCCTACAAAAATTCCTAAAGGTTTTTAAGGAAATTAAATTGCTGCAGATTAAAAGGCAACATCACGAACAAAGATCAGATAAAGTATAAGAAACAGCCTAAGAATAAATGGTCAGTTCTTGCTGTGGAGGGAATCCCACTGGTGGGAACTTTGCAGAGGGCCTGTGCTGGAATTTATTCCATTTAAAATGCTAGCAAGAGATAGACAAACCAGGCTGAGAAGTGAGATGCCAACAATGAGCGCTAAGTGTTGCTGGAGAACGGCTGCAAAAGTCGTCAGGATGCTAAAAGAGCCAGGGGAGCTCATCACAGTTAAATGAGAAGTGATGTGCATGGAAATGATGATCTTAGTTCCACATTAAAACTAATGAAGGGTGACCTCACCAACACCACTCAGGGAGCAGGACTCAGAAGTGCTCCAGTAGCAATAGGTGTGCAGTGAAAACTGGCTCAGCATCCAGGAGTCACAAAAAGGAAACTCACATGTAGAGAGTAACCAGAGACAAATGGAAAACAGGAAACACCAAGACACTGCCATAAATCTGTGGCTCACCCAGACACTAAATGCACTATTGATTTCCCAAGCCTCAGGTAGCTGGTGTAATTACACAGGGCATGATTGGAAAAGGATTAGAGCAAGGTCACCCAAGGTAAGGATTGGCTTCTATATCAACAACATGGAATGCACTAGGGCTCAGCAAAGAGATGGCTGAGGGGGTACAGAAGATAGCCACAAAATTATGGGTTGGACTGACAGCAAGGGTCTGGGATCTGCTCCAGTGCAAGGGAAGGAGCCACCAAATGAAGCTCACGTGTCCCATGTACCCGAGGGCACAGTGGGTGCAGCAGTTTCAGACGTGGTGTTGAGAAAAGACACAGACAGTAATTGGGTTCCTTGGAGGAGATCCATTAAAGGAAACACAGTAGGGACAAAAGTGCTGAGCTGAAAATAGCTGGAGAATGAAAGAACATTTGAAGACAGGGCAGAGACAAGGATCATGCATCATTGTTCTATTCTCCTCTTCCCAAAGCCTCTGTTCATGGGCACTGCTGCACACAGGATATTGTACACTAACCTTTATTACCAATTCCACACCAGTTCTGTGTTGTCACTACCCTGAACCATGGTAATGTGCTGGTTCTGCTCCTCACTACCACTGCCTTCAGACAGTGTAAAACAGACTTGCTTCATGTTTGCTCTGCTACTTACTGACAAACTATACAGTGTTTTTAAAGCAGGAAATAGGTTCATAAACTAAGAGCTAAACATGCTATTTATTTCATCAGTAACAGCAAAACCTAACAATGAAATAGCTTAATGAGTTTGTTTACAGCACAGTCAGAAAATACAGAAACAAAGCTTGATCTGAGTTTTAACTCTGCATTGCCATGAACAATTCAGGTAAAGTGCCAACCACCACAAGTTATTATAAAAATCACAAGAAAGAGAAATAAAAGTAGTTTAATCTAACTATTTATATTCCTTTCTTTAGCCCAAAAAAGTGGGAATATATTTTGCTTTTTCCTGATAAATATTTTTTACACTTTGCTTCAGTACTCTGGTCACAAAAGTTATGTGGCTGAGGACAGAAGCTCCTTTAGAGAAAACAGATGTTTTACAGTTCACGTTTTCTGCCTTAGTTTAACATATTCACATTCCACTTTTACAATACAAATCCATTTCCTTCTTTGTTGCCCAACCTTATCATTGTGAGCTATAAGCATAGGCATTTCCTACCTGAAAATTAACAAAAAAACCAAATACACATTGAAGAGATTTCACTATCATTTTCCAGTACTGCTGCAAGAGTATGAACTATTCAGCTATAAGCCAATTTGTGTATACACTATTGCAACTTATGGAATTCCACAAATACAAACATTTTAAATGTTTTAACTGTTTTGCCCAAAATTGATATTTCTAACAATCTAATTATTTTAAAAGGAAAATAAATAGAAACACAACCTTGTAATTAATTGCATTAATTCATCATCTACAGAGGAAAAAATGCCCATATTCTACAAGTACAACACAAGGACAAGAGATAAATGTGAGGATGAGCCATGAACACAGTAAAGCAGATGCTATGAACAACACAAGGAACAGATGCCTGGAACACTGAAGGAAAATATGGATAAGGCCAATGATTCTTGGAGCCCTGACTCAAATGTCCCTGTGGACATAGTAACAGCTCTCAACAAATGATGGTATTGTCATAAGGAAGTAATGCCAATTCTGGAAGGAATTCTAAGAAATTGTAATAAATTGCAGTAGGTTGGCTTTTGTTTCAGGATGTAACTGATGTCACATAGCAAAGCTCAGGAGAACATGTGTTCAACAGAGAGGTCTGGGTAAATAGACAGCACTGTTACTCTGCTTATCATTTCTATTTGTTAACCGCAGTTTGATTTCTGTTTAATGTTATACATGATTTTTGCAATGTGCTTTATTCATTTATAACACAGTAACTGATAAAAGTTTTTTCTTTTCCAGAAATGCAAGAAATAAAGGTAATGTCTTCAGCCTTAAAAAATTCTGATTATAAATCAGAAACATATGCAAGGATGTTCATACAATCACTAGGTCATTTTTCAGCTGTCTTCATTTTGCAGCTGGTGGCCCTAACAGTGACCTAAACTGATTTAATTCACTGGAAATAGTTGTAACTTTTCATAAAAATCTGGAGGTGTTTATGCATAACTATTTCATTTCAGGTACTTCTTTAGTGATTCTGAATCTTGAAGAATGTTCTGTTTTCTGTCTAGGACATGATGACATTTATTTCACATTTAACACTACCTCTGAACCCTCCTCCATCCCTCAAGGGTGCTGAGTTGGAATTGCCTTTGCTTTACACAACTCTTCTATAGCACCACCTTCAGTTCTCAAACCAGCAAAGAAACCAGGAGATTGCTCCCTCCTCCCTCTGGAATACTTTTAGTTCCCCAAATAAGTACAACTCCATCACCATTATTGGCATTAAACTAGCTTAAAAACTATTTTTACACTCTCTATCAGGACCTTAACAAAAAGCAGAAGGGAATGAAGGAGTCTGAGAAGTTTCATATCATACATTTATGCAGCAGCAAAGAGATAAAAGTAGTTTTAGAAACTAGAATTAATCCCACATAAATATCAAAAGAAAAGGCTTGTGTTTTAGAAAATAAAACTGTGTAGAGAACCAGTCTAAAAAGTTATTTCATTTAGGTTACAAAAGGAGAAAATAAAAATAGAAGCATCGAGTTCAGTTCTTACATCACTTAATGCTTTTACCCCTTTTAACAGCCAATCTCTCACTGTTTGCAGATTATGTACATGTTATCAGGCTGCTGCAATAACTGCCTTTTCCTCCATAAAACCTTTTCTATTATAATTACTCCAATCCAGAACAGCTGGTCAACACTGTGAGGTGTTTAAATCACACTCCACACAAGTTATGCCAAGGAGCCTCCAACATGTTACCTTCCACAAGAAGCAGGAATATCACACACAGAAGAAAATCCAGCCTTGTGCCCAAGTCTATAAATACCCAAAAATCTTTAAAAGCTTTCCTAATTTGCCCTCATCTCATTCTGTCCTACACAGATATCTGGCCAAGAGAAGACACTGACTTTGAGCATTCTCAAAGGGATTCCCAGCACCCACACAAGCACAGGGCAGTTGAGCAATAATCCATAGTACTTTTTTTTTTTCAAGAACACTTATAAACAGTAAAACTCAGAAATGGCAGAAGTAGCCAATATCATCCTTTAGAAATGGTGACACAAAATGAAAGCCAAGGTCTTTAGGCAGCTGCAAAGTGCACTTCCTCTGTCTAAACATAGAGCAAACACAAGTTATTAAAAAGAATATCAGCTTTGGTTTATTTCATAAGGAATATCTTGATAGGAACTTCATGGGAGTCTCCCTAGAGCTGCCTCAGCACCCCAGAGGTAAGGCCCTGTGGTTTTTCCTCCCCATTTTTCTTTTTCCAGTGTTCTGCCTCCCATTGCACAACCACAAATCCTTACATAGGCAGTGCCAGCCCCTGCTCCTGTGTAATTCCTCCAGGCACCTTGGAGAAGTCATTTCCAACCTGTCTTGCACAAAGCAAAGTCTACCCACTCTGTACTGACATATAAACTAAATACTAGATTATTTCCCAGATGCTGAAGATTTAGTCAGCAACATGGACAGTTTGGATAGTTACCCTCATTTCTGTATTGCTCTTCTATGCTTTTCCTACCTCTGCCATCCACACCCATCCAGCTTCTCACTTTTTCTTCTCCTATTCTTTGTTGTCTAACATGACAGAAGAAAACCTTGGGGAACAAATTTTACACCTATTCTGTATGCAAGCCTTTTCACCTAAAGCTAAGTTTTCCTGACAACAGAATCCAGAGACCAGAATGCAATCCCATTAATCTGGCTTGGGTTCTATCCACTACAAGAAGTCTTGTGGTTCATTTACACCTTCAGCTACGCTTTATAACCTTACAAAATGACAGGGAAATGACTACTGTTCAAATTTAAGTCATGATTCCATGTCAACAAAATTAGGAAAAATAACCTTTTAAAATTACTAACAGTCAGTACAGCTGAAAGTATTTTGTGGGGAAATCAGTCAGTGTAAATGAGACATCATAGGGAAATCAAAAAACACATCATGGACACATTTATCAAAAACTGGAGCTCAATGAGTTAACAACACAGCAGGCTTAGGTTTCCAGAAAAAAAACCTCCTTCCAAGTACATGGATCCCTGTAACCAGAGTCCAAGCAAGAGACACTTATACATCCAATTTCCAAGCACTAACAGTGCCTAGAAAGCACTCCCTGCTTGCCAGGGTGTTTCCTGTGAGCTCCCCTACTGCCAGTGCATATGAACCACATATTTCATCTCACATGATTTGGATATTTTGGTTATTTCTATTCATTCTGAGCAGGAAAAAAGCAGTTGAAGGTTTGCAGTCACCCATACCACCCCCATCCTTGTGCTGATCTGAGCATCTGCTACATGTTCAGATAAAAACTGACATTATTTGCTGATGTATTTTCTTTCATGGCAATGCTGACAAACTATGGGACAAAGTTACAACTTTATTTGGCACTGTGAGCTACTCCTTGATGACATCACACCAAATGAACTACTTAACATCTCCCTCTTGGAATGTATTTGTAAGGAAGTATTGATGAGCTTCTGAGAGGTGCCTCTATTGCAGAGTACACACATGACAACCTTTTTGTGATAAGCACACACCTGAAATCTTGTGATCTTGATGAACACAGACTTTTCATGTTTTGTGCAGAAGCTGGTCCTGAAGTTGTCTAAAAATTCAGAGCCTCTTCTCCTCTTGCAGTTGAAAACAAACTTGTTTCCTTGAATGAAGACTTGCTACATTTTCAAGGCCACATTTATCTAGCAGTTTTCCCTCATTTTTTCAAGTTGTCATATGCAAGGAAAAGATAAAGCTGTTCCTAAAACATTCTATGTAGCTGTGAAATCTAGGATTTCAGTACTTCGAAAATAAATTATCATTAAACTATGACAAGTATATTTAATATTTTATGTTTTGCTTTCAGCTTCAATACTTAGTAGTTTTTTTCCCTTAGAATAGTTATCCTTTGATTACATTAAAGCACTGGAAACATTTGGATGCCCCAGAGCCAGAGGAAATCCTAACGTGGATGTTTGGCAGATGGGTGGCAGCAGGAAAGGGTGAGTACAAAGCAGAGCTGTGTCATTATTTCCCAGACAGGCAGGAGGGATGCTAAGCTGGTACTGACACTGCAATTCCACCACTTCCAAACTGCTGCTGTCATTGTTCCAGCAGAGCAGCATCCAGTGGGATTCAGGGCCCAATTTCCATTATTACTGAGCCTCTTCCCTTCACATCTCATTTTATCATCACAGCATTATCCCAGAGGAAGCTTCAAGTCCAAACTATCCCATTGTTAAATCTGCATATGAACTAAGCCACAGACATTTTTATAAAATCCAAATGAGTTCAGAAACCGGTGGTATTGTAAACCCAAAAAGATTTTAGACAGCAACTGGCTGCAGTCACTCTGCAGATTTCCTACAGATATTTGGCTGCTAAACAAGGCAGCATTTAAAGGAAAACTTAACCAAAAGGTCCACAGTTTATCACCAGTATTACTCTAGGGAAAAAAAAAAGAAAAAGGTATGACAATAAAAGAGAAATGTAAATTTGGATATATTCCCACTAGATTTTATTGCTACATACTTTTTAAAGACTTGAGAAAGCTACTCTATAAATGTTCAAAGTTGGTCATCTGTCTCCCATTTGTGCTGACTGCCAAAAATTCATGAGGAAAAGGATGGGGGAGGAAGAAATGCATTACAAATCCAGAAAACTGCTGCTCATAGTTCAGATGGAAATTCTACACCTGGACAGTGTTCACTGAGTTATCTGTAAAACTGAAACAGAACTTTATTCAAAGCAAGTATTTTTTGTGAAACCCATTTTTCAATGAACTATCTAATAAGTCAATTAATGAAGGATTTAGACACCGATTGTCTAAAAATCTCAACACAAACACAAGAAATTCCAAAGAATGTTTTTCCAGAACTCTTGAGACTGAAAAGTTTCCATTTCAGAGATACGTGAAACTTCTCTAAACATATACAACTTATAATAAAACATTTTACTATTCACAAAATGTGACTAATACAACAGACGTGTGTTTTGGCTCTACCTCTGTCTCAGAAAGCAGCTGCTTTGTCTCTAGGCTGAAGCATTTCACAAAATGGATAACACATGCCTTGTTAGAGACCTCCAGTTTGCCCAATTAATATTTCATTTACAGGAAAAGCCTTAGCACATATAAAGAGCAAAGTAGAGAGCTGCCATTTCAACAAGGATTACCAAAAGTAGGATGAGCTCCACGGGCTTAGTATTTGCTAATGTTATGCAAAGTACAACCCCCTGCTCCAGGATATTACCTCTCACCCTGGGACAGAATGCTGGCAAAGCGTTTTTACCCCATGGAAAGCACTTTTCAGACTCAAACTTTGAGAGAGTACTCAGTTCAACAATCTGGATGTAATGCATAACTTGAACCTAAAGTACACTGACAAAAGAGTAACTATAGATAAGGATATCTGGTTTTTCAGTGAAGAGCTTGGAATCTGCTAAAAAGGTAGGTGGACTTTTTTCCTAAAAGTAGATTAATTTAGAGCTTAAATAAAACTACAGTAAAGAGAAGAGAAATGCTGTGCAAAGATTTATTTTTTAAAATATTGCATGCATATTTGTAATGTCTCAAAGATCATGTTTGCAGCCTCTTCCCCTTTCCTGCCTGCAAAGTGCCCAACCTGTATAATATTCTGAGGGTATTAAGTTATCTTCTCTTGTTTAGTCTCACATGTAAAGTAAAAGACAATGAGAGGCTTTTGTTATAGAGCATTTAGGTTTGAACACTCTTATTTTGACAATAAAGAAAAATGCATTTGAACCTCACATACTTTAATAAGTTAATTTATATATATGCCAAATACTTAATATGAACAAAATCTTCTTGCTTTTAACAAAAATAAACCGGGAAATAAAAAAATGCAATTAAGAAAATATTTCCCTTATTTGTTATAAAATGTTTATTATTTCCCAATTTCTTCTCATGTTAAGACCAGGTTTTATAAAGTTAGAGTCTAATTAAAGGATACCAAGAGTTAAAAGTTGTTCCATGTTCCTTATGTGTTAGAAACCACTGCCAACAAGTACTCCAGGCTTTAAATATTGTTTTGAGGGATTGCATTTTCATTTCCAGTCCCAAAGAAAGTGTTCTCCAGAGTCCAGGCACGAGCAGATCTTCAGCAGCTCACTGAAAACCACATACATCGTTCTGGGCAAGAATGGAGACTTTGCAGGCTACTTTTTTTTTATTTGTGTTTGTACCTTTGGTAAATGCAGCACCACCTCTACAGCAAGAATCACTCCAGTTCTATGAGTATGATACAGATGTTTCCATGGGAAGCCTGACCCAACAAGATTATGAAATGCAACCCAAGGATATAAGAAAGGTATTTTATTTATATTTTCCTTTTAATATTTTTAACTAAAGTAAGCATTATATGAAAAAGGTGTTACGTGCATGCATGTGAGTTTTATGGAAAAGTCCTAAAATAACAGGGAAACATACAATGAGTTCAGACATAGGGAAAGCCACTCAAACTAAAACCACAAAAAAAAAAAAAAAAAAATTACCCTTGCTACAGTCTGAGTAAGCCACAGAAGGCAGGCTTGCACAAATAAGGCTAAAGCATCATTTTAACTCTGCTGTTCTTATGTGCCTGCAGTCGTAAGAGTTTCAAGAACAGGATACATTAATTACCAGCTCAACAGTTTTAACTATGTTGTATTAACTCAGTGAGATTGCTTAAGAACAAGGAAGGTGATTTTTTTTTTTTTTACTACCAAAGTAATAATTGGACCCCCCCTTTTATGGAACATAATCTGCCAGTATAAACCACAGTTCCTCTTTTGACCTGCCAAACTGTCAAGTTTCTTGCCTCAGTGGGTGGGTGGTTTGGGTTTTATACAGCTCAACAGTACAGCAGCCCCAAAACATTCTATAGAATGTCCAGTGCTGGAGGAGTCACTTAATATATTAACACTTTGAGGGTCTTAGTAAAGAGAATATCCCCTACATGTCAGGGCACTCACCAGCATCTCCCAACAGAATGTTTTTGTTGGGTGCCCCACATTGCTGCCTCTGAATTTCAGTACAACAGCAGAAGACACAAAGCCAGGGCAGAATTAAGTGAAGTGCCACAATCTCAGTTACAAATGTCACACCCCCATTCAGTCCTAACCAGTACACACCAATAGAGGAGATACAACACTGACCAGGGAGAAAAAACAGCAGCAACTGTCCCAAGAGTGGCTGCCAAGGAAAATACCACAGATCCAAACCAAGGGGTAACAGCCCAGTATGAAAAGCTCAAAGAGGTTTTCATTAACATTAACTGTACTTGTTACAATAACTTAGCCTGATAAGCAAGAAAAATAAAACAGCAAAAAACAAAAAGTAAAAAATTGCAGTCCAAATACAGAAAAATCCCTTTTGTATACCTTTTTAATATTTCCCAAATCTACTTAAATTACAGCTCTCTACTGTTGATTAAAACAATCAGCTACATATTTATGGCAAATAAATGTCTAAGGTATTTTTAAATCTGACATCTGCCACAGTGATGAAGTAACATGTTTTCATAAACCCACGAAAAAGGGACTATAGAAATGACTCTTAACTAATTGCTGACTACCCACTCAGAACTAAGTCTAAAAAAGACTAAACCTGTTAACTTTAACCAGCTAGGCAGATGACACTGATCCATAAGTTTCTTGCAGATTGCTGCTGCTTCAGTAAAGGAACAAGGAGGATACCTACATGGAAATGGTGCCAACAGATGTGCCACAGACAAAACAAAGTTCTCCTGGCATTGCTATAAGCTGCAGGTCTTCTGAAGGCCAACAGTTCTGCTTAGGATAATTCTAGGAATGTAGTCAGTCATTATTTCCATCAGGTCAGGTCTCTATTGACACGTTTTCATTGCAAAATAATAAATTAGCTCCTTATGTGCAACAGCTACATTGACACAAGTGCCAGTGTTCCCAGTTTACATCATGGGGTGCACAAACAGATCTTCTATTCATTTATTGCACTGATTTTACTCCCCGAATATTCCAAGTGTTAACTGGAACTGAAATGCATGCCAAATGTTTCCTCAAGCATGCCCAGTCAGAAATCTGTCTTGCATACAAATTTAACTCCTTACTGTATGCTTGAACACACTGTTAGAAAAAAGACTTTTACTAAAAACATCACAAGAAATTTATTAGTATGATTATTTAAAACCACAGTCACACCAGTCTTGAATAAAATTTGAGCAATTTAAAGCAAAAAATCTTAATTTCCACAAGAGAACAGAACCACTCAATTAGATGCTGTCTCACATCTGGACTCATTTCATTGAGCACCAACTACCAGATCTTTGTGTTATAAGATGAATAAATTATTTTGCAGAAATTTGAAGATGGTTGGAGTATTTAGATGTCAAGTGTTAATGTGTTTGTGCAGTAAAGTGGAAGAGGCAGGTGGAATTTAAGTATGTGAGTAGGCCAATATTCCTTCAGTGCATTCCTTACATAGGCAAGTAATGAACTTGTGGTTATAATCCAAACAATCTTCTGCACTGATTCTCTATAGTGAGGAATTTTTATGGCTGATCAGCAAATACTTTTTAATTTTAGGAATTTAATGGTATTCTGCAAATTACCAGTTTTAATTTCAATGACATTTCCCACTGGCAGAGATTAGCAATAAATTGCATTATGCTAAGAAGTCCCACCAAAGACTACTTTGATGGCTCAAGTAGGAGACTGCTAGAAATCTTCACCTGGGACAGATAAGCTGTGCCAGCAAATGTTATTAAATGTCCCTCAGGAGCCAAACAAGTCCACTTGTTCCATAAGCAGTCCATGCACTCAGAATTCTCTGCTGGCACAGATACCTCAAGGTCCACGTCTTCATGTGTCTAATCAACCTATCTTTGTGAGCTAACTCCTGCAGAAAGCTTCTGGGAGATTTGCTGTTGGCTGGAGTGTAGCTGGTAAGCTGACACCCCCAGCTTCCCTCCACCCAGCATTCTGGCCAAACTGCTGCCAGAATCCTACTGAGAACCTAAAACTTCACTAGGACAAATCAAGCTAGCCCAAACCAGAGCCAGAGCCTGGAGAGGCAGACGCAGGGAAGAGCCAAGGGACAGATGATTCACAGGCTAAAAAGGGGTCAAAATGACAGAGGCTGGCCAAGAGATTTGTTTCTCAGGCTTTATGTCAAGCCTGAGGGGTTTGTTTTACAGAATAAAAAAATTCCCACAGTAAAGTACACACAAGCAACTAAATACCAAATAAAACACAGTATCAGAAGGAGCTTGAATGCTCTTACCTGCACACTGAGCTTGCAGATGAACCACCTGTGTCCCTGAAGGAGGGGAGACTGGAGGGATTAAGAAAACTAAAAGGGGTTCATTTGTCAACACTCCCAGTGTGCAAGCAGCTCTTCACAGAGCTCTCCTGCCAGGGCCTGATCCTTAAGCATCTTTAAAGCAAAACATCTTCCACATCTCACAATGCTCTTTCCTGCATGTGTTTCCAATAGCCATGCACACCAAAAAACATAATGGTTTGTTCTGTCCTACAAATATTCCCCTTTAAAAAAACCCAAACCAACAAATAAATGATGCAAGCCAAAAACAACTACCACAGTCAAACCAAAATCCCCTTAACATTACTGCATGCAAATCACAGTCTAAGGCACTGTATCTATACTGTAAATACAGTAATAATAGGTATTTCTCTAAAATTGCTCCAGTACCCAGTGAAAACCTGACTGCTGTTCCCTGCATCACAAGAGACCACAACAACCACGGCAATGCTCTGGGCTGGGGACAGAGTGGCTGGACAGTGCCCAGGCACAAAGGGACCTGCAGGGACTGATGGACAGCAGGCTGGACATGAGCCAGCAGAGTGCCCTGGTGGCCAAAAAGGCCAAGGGCTCCTGGCCTGGCTCAGGAATGGTGTGGCCAGCAGGAGCAGGGAGCTCACTCTGCCCCTGCACTGGGCACTGGTGAGGCCTCACCTGGAGTGCTGTGCCCAGCTCTGGCCCCTCAGTTTGGGAAGGACCTTGGGACACTGAGCACATCCAGAGGAGGCAACGAGGCTGGAGAGGGGCTGGGAACACAAACCCTGTGAGGAACCACTGAGGGAGCTGGGGGTGCTCAGCCTGGAGAAAAGGAGACTCAGAGGTGACCTTATCACTTTCTACAGCTCCCTGAAAGGTGCCTGTGCTCAGGTAGGGTTGGGCTCATTCTCCAGGCAGCACTGACACAACCAGAGCACACAGCCTCAAGCTGCACCAAGGGAAATTCAGGTTGGACTTTAGGAAAGTTTTTTATGGAATGGATGATACAGTTCTGGAATGGCTGCCCAGGGAGGTGGTGGAGTCACCATCCCTGGATGTGTTTAACAGATTGGATGTGGCACTGGGTGCCACGGTCTAGTTGAAGCGTTAGGGCTGGACTCCATCTTGAAGGTGAAATAATCTTCCAACCTAGTGATTCTGTGTGAAGAGGCCCTTTCTGTGAGCAGCCCACAACTTAAAACAGACTAACATGCAGATTGAGTAATTTGTTTCCATTATTTCAGCCAATACCTGCAAGGAATGTGTTTATAAACTAATTTGTTCTGCAATTGAAAAGATGCAATGGACTATCTCCAGGAGGAATTCTGAAATAACTTTAAATGCAAGGACATCTCAGTCATCTTACTGAGATTATTTGGGTAAAACAACTACAAAAAACCACAACTTACACTCACAAGAATCCTATTGAGTTTTGCATTATATGCAAAACCTTGATCTTCAAAACTCTGTTAGTACTCACCACTTAGATATTCCTTCCCACCATACAGACTATATTTTCTATTTCTATTTTGTGTCTACTGTCCTTTCCTGAAGAACTTGAGTTTTCTAAAGAGCACTGGCAGCACCTTCCTTTCTTGCCTTTTAAAGTGAGTAGTTCATGTGTAAAAGTAACAATACATCACCTTAGTCATCCAACCTATAAAAGCATTTTAAAAAGCAAGTGCCATAAGTAGGTATATTGTAGGAAGCTCACTTTAAAAAATGTTATTTCAATCCTTGTAATGCTCTGTGGTTTTTGTCTGTGGTTTGTGTTTTAAAACATCAATTGTTTTCTCACAAAGGATGCAACAAATGTTTCTCTTGACACCTCCCTAATGCTGCAAAGTGATGACAGCCAACTTGATGTCCCACCAACAAAGGACACAAGTAAGTTAACTGATACGAATATTGTGATGCCTAAGATATGCAAAAGAATATGTTAATTTTAACATACAGATCTAAAGTGCAAAGGATAACAAAGGCTACAGAATGAATCTTTTTGTTTATGAGTATCTTTCATATCTCCTGTGGAAAACCTTGTAGCTTCTGAAAAATTTAAAGGATCCTCAGGTAAACTCTGAATACACAAAGCACAGTTTGTAAGCATCTCCACAGACTTGCCCAGTCATATTTGCCATTGAGATGCACCCAAGTTAAATAAGTTAGACAAGACAACAAAGAAAAACAAAATACATCCCCCAGTAAGTTCCACAGTTTAACCCAAGTGATGATGAAATACTATGTGCTTAAATTATTTCAACAGATGTATTTGAACAATTGGCTATTCTCAAAGTTTACATCTGATGATCAGGGAGGTCAATGTTTGCAATACATCAGGAACATTCTTCGCTTGCCAAAGCTTCCTACAGGCTCTGGGTACATTGTCCAGATTTCTCCTAACAAGCCCCAGAACTTTCTGCACACAAAAAGGACAAAGTTTCTCTGCCAAATAGAGCAGTGAGAAAAAGAGACACTTATTTTGTGTGTATGTGATATAAACTTCCAAAAATAACTGATGATTCAACAAGACCAGTGGACTGTCAATGTCTACCAAAGTGCTAATTCAAGATTAATTATTGCCAAACAGCACCTGTCAGCAAGCCCCCATCAAATGCTGAGCAAGTCTCCAAGAACATCAGAGCTTCTAGACAGACAAGCATAAAAACTATTGCCTTTTAAACAGTGACAAGGTTGTTTGACATTTTCCAGTTCCTACACAAACATGAAAACAAGCCACTAAATAAAAAAAAACCCAAACCACCAAAGAAGGCAGAACTCTGCAGCCTAAAAATGATGATATTCACAAAGCTAAACCTCAAAATCTTCATTCTGTTCTCTGCAGTGCTGCTGTAAAAAAAGAATTTCTGTTATGTGCTGGCTTCCCAGTATTGACCTGCTGCTTTTGTAACTCCTCACTGCTTGCAGAAGGTCCTGTTTTGCTGTGTGGTGACAACTACCCCATGGAATGACCCTGCTGTCTGCACTGCATTCACTCCAGGGTGAACGCCAACCAAAACTCTCAAAATATAGAAAACACAGCCCAAGACACAGCAGTGGTGATGAAACAGGATTCAAAGCCACATTCATTATATGTATTTGAATATTGCTGGCAGAAAAGATTAGAGCAAAGCAGAAGTTACTGATACTTTACTAGTGTCCCTGAGGAGTAGTAGTAGTAAAGGTCTCAAACTACATTACAAAAAGTTTCTCTCTCTACTTAAAACAACAGCTGTAAAAACCTCAGTATAAAACTGATAGATTGTGCACAGGGCTCTGAGCAACCTGGTCTAGTGGAAGGTGTCCCTGACTGTGGCAGGGAGTTGGAATGCAATGATCTTTAATGTCCCTTCCAACCTAAACCATATATGATATATAAACATAATTGCTGGAGTTTTTATCAAAAAGTTTAGACAGAATAGTAGCAAGGAATAACACAGGATATTGTGTGACCTGCCAGAAATGCTCCAATACACTTAGAGTACAAATGCATGTGCTGCCAGGTGTTTCTCCTTGTGGATTTGCTTCCAAATGCGATATTTAACACGGTCACAAACTTGCAGTTCTCACATTCACCATACTCTTAGCCATCTAAAGATGTCAATTGAATTCAGGCTGATTAATAGCATTTTACATGCTCAGGTAAGAATAGAGATTATACACAGAGAAATCATGCACAATGAAAACAACAAAAAACGCAAAACAGTTGAGAACATAAATCTTCTCAGAACTTGATGTAAATAGAATTTTTTGAAAGCCTAACAACAGGAAATGTTAAAAGCCTAGAGAATACTGTATTTGAGTAACCAAGCTGAAGTGAGGTGAGTAAGTGTGCTGTGCCTTGCTGGCAGACCTGCCCACGTGCTTGCTGTGCGTGTGCCTGAGCGGCTCCGTGTACTGCGAGGAGATCGACATCGAGGCCGTGCCGCCGCTGCCCAAGGAAACCGCTTATCTCTACGCTCGCTTCAACAAGATCAAACGGATCGCAGCCTCTGACTTCGCTGACATCAGTGAGTGACACCCCAATCCTGTCCCTGCTTTAGAATACAAAGCTGAAAGGCACAATGGACACGCATTTTGGACCCTGTAAACATCTTAATATTCCCAAACATCAGGCAAAGAGTAGATTGCTAAAAGTAAAATTCAGCTCTGCATCCCAGACAGTCTTAAATAAGCAGGCATTATTTTTCCTTCAAATGCTCCAGGGATAGCTCTGCCAGCTATCTCACTCCACAGCATGAGAAATTCTATGAATATCTGAAATCATGTTATCTCTAAGACAAAAAGAAGGACCCAGAGTATTTCCCTTTTTAATTTTTTCAATTTAAGACCAGGAAAAAATCCAGATATCAATTTTAATAGTATTTGCATTTGTAGATGACAATTTAGATGCTGCAGCCAATAGTATAACATTTAGCATATACAGCCATACCACATTTCATATGCCATGTAATTATAAAGTCAATACTTAGATTTTAATTTCTTTTGTGTAAAGCTACCTTGAGAAGAATTGATTTTAGTGGAAATAGGATAGAAGAAATAGAAGATGGAGCCTTTTCAAAGCTTCTGCTGTTGGAAGAACTTTCTCTTGCTGAAAATCGACTTGTAAAACTTCCTGTTCTACCTCCCAAACTAACATCATTTAATGCAAACCAAAACAGAATCAAGAGCAGAGGAATCAAAGCAAATGCTTTCAAGGTAAGGAAAAACTCCAGGTAATCAAAGTAACCAAAATTAGTAAGCAGACTATTCAGTCTGCCACCAAATTATTTTTCTATATTTTTTGTAACCTAAGAAACAAACTACAATGAAGCAGCTTTCCAGTTTTTGCTTTGCTTTTAAGGCACTCTGGAATATCAGTCATCTGTGCACTTACTCTCTCATGTCCTCCATGTAGAAAAGAATTTTCTATTAAATATCTCACCTGCTTGCTTTCTCTCTAACATGTTAAAAATAAAAAAAAAAATCAAAAATTGATGGCTCAATTAGAGTTCTGAAGACTACAGATATACTAATAAATAATACACATATAGCACTTTATAGTGGTCTCAACTTTTATAACCAACATGCTGACACTGAAATTTCCCAAACATAGGTCTGTTTTATGAATTTCTTGATATAATAGGACTCAACATCCACAGCAGAAGTACAGCATTACTGGTTTCTTGTAACAGGCATGAGTAACTTAATCTCAGGTAGTTCCAGCATCAGTAACCTCTCTTTCTGTTGAACAGAAGCTCACAAATTTGGCCTACCTCTACTTAGGACACAACGCACTGGAATCCGTGCCCCTGAACTTACCGGAGAGTCTGCGCATTCTTCACCTTCAGGTATTCCCAAAGCATTTCCCTAACATTCTCTTAGCAAACACCTCAGGAGTCACACACTTCAATCCAACTTATTCTATTTTAAAACAATTCCCACCACAGTTTTCCACCGCACCTCTGCATAAAACAATTTACCATACCAATGTGTGTGGCCACAATCATCCAGAAACTCAGAAGCTGCCAATTCCCATGCCAGGATTTATTATTGCTTTCTGTACATCAGGGCTAGGAAATGGCAAAAGCTCTAATCTTTTATCAACACTGCATGTATGCATTTATTTATGAAAACGCTTTGGTTTGCAGTACAACAACATCACCAGCATCACGGACGACACGTTCTGCAAGTCCAACAACACGCGCTACATCCGCACGCGCATGGACGAGATCAGGATGGAGGGCAACCCCATCGTGCTGGCCAAGCACGTCAACGCCTTCTCCTGCCTCAGGATGCTGCCCGTGGGCACCTACTACTAACCCTGCTCGTGCCAGCCACGGGCCACAGCCAGGCATCCAACAAGGATCACTTCTTCCTCTGTTTACAAGCTCATATCCTCTCCCTTACTAATGCTCTTTTCCCTGCTCACCCAGGGCCTTCTGCTATGTTGCCCCATTCTCCTCTGAAATAACCATTTCAAACCAGTTACTTTAGTCATTATGGTGTCCCCTCATGCTTTCAGAATCTTTTCTGTTAATGAAAGTGTAAAAATATATGTACATGCACACACATTATCTCAACTTTTATTTCACCACATACTCTTTAGATAAAATCACACAAAACTGCTTGTTCTCATTCTTTACCAGAATGAGCACTCAGAACAACCACCACGCTTTACTTTCAGATAAATGCAAGATTTTCTTTGAGCAAACCAAAGAGGATAAATACTTCTGAATTCTAATCCCACTCTTTTAATCTGGAGTGAAATCTTTTCAGTTGACCTTCAAAAGTGTATTGGATGAAGATGCAGATGAGAGAAAGCTATGTTTAGAAACAGAACTTCTCAAAGCTTAAATTCATTAACATTTCTTTAAAAACTTGATTTGTGGTAAATGAGAATAACTCCTATTCAGGTTTAGTACACCGAGCAACATAGCAACTGGAACTTTTTGCAAAGATGTTTTAGATTTCCTTCTAGTATTCTGCTTTGAAAATAACATGTGTTTGATTTTTACACAATGTCTTTTTAAGTGAAATATAGATGTTTTGCTGAGCTGTTTTTGCAACACCAGCTTCCTATTTTAAAAGAACAGTCTACGGACAGCATAACAGACTCAAATACCTTTGTTATTAACTAATGATGTAGACCAAACTTGGTTCCACAGCTTCTCCTGACTGGAAATGTGACAATATAGTTAAAAGCAAAGCTGAATTCATGTGTTTACCTGTAAATAAGTATGATTTCATCTAGATGTCAGAGCAAAGAAAGAGAATTACCCTTCTGCAACAATACTTCTGATCATTAGGGAAAAATCAAATCAGACTTGGAAGTTACAAAGAAAAGTTAATTCCATCATTAATCTGAAATCAGAGGTAACTTCAACCATTTCACTCAATGACTTGAACCTATGCAGTTTATTAAAAACACAAATTGACAGGTGCAGGCCTTGACACTCATCTAAGACTGGCCACCACTGATAAAGGGCACAATGTTTTTAATTCCAGAACTGTACATTTCTGACATCCAGTTTCTCCCTTCCAATACCTACCACAGGTGTAAAGCCTCCAGACAAATGAATGCCAAAGGTGTGCTAGTAATTATTACCACATCCACTTTGTACTAATTTTGAAACTAGTATATATTCCTAATTAGTAGAAATAGTTAAGCATCAAATGCATGATGATGTATCACTACATCTAAAATATTGATTTTACAAAATATTTTGTATTAGTTTTATTTATCTTATTTAGCTAAGCCTTGATTTGTTAGTGCTTGTGCTATGGGGAATTGATGGCACTTAATTCTGAACACATATTTTTGCCCTGAACCCATTACCCAAGAAAAACAGCCACCCCCAGTATTTTCCATTTTAAGTTATTTAGTGTAACAAGAAGGAAATTCCATTGTCTTAATTGAGAACAAAACCAAGTCCGGCAGCAATGCTTGGTTTTCATTTTTCCACATAAATCATAAAACTTTGATGTTCCCGGGTCTTTATCAAAACATAAAAAACAACTTCAAAGCATGTAAAAATACATTCCAATGTCAAGCCAAATTTCTATTTGGAAAAAATTAAACCCATCAATTCTCTCCCATCTCTTGTGATAAATGCCTAAGATGGAAAAAACACAGCTGGAAGTGTAATAATGTTACATAAGCAGCAGCCTCTGATCTTATTCTCATCACAAATCATTGCTACTAAAGCTCTTTTCAGTAAGTCACCAAAATAAATAAATAAGTACCAGTAAATATCACCAAAAAAGTGTATACACAAATAAATGCATAATTTTGTAATATATACACACATAAACATTCTAAGGCCTACCTACTATCACACAATTAATTTTACATTAAAATGTTGTATATATTTTTGAAATGTACTAATTATCATCAGTAACACTAATTAATGCTCTTAACACTTTGTGAGCAAACCAAAGTAGACAAGTGGTACCTTCTGAATTTCTCATGCAGGCACCAAGTTCTCTGATGTGTTTTACTTTATTTTCCTCATTCACAGCAAGTTAATCAAAACATGAAGTAGGAAAGGCTTCAGTAGGGAGGATTTCCACCTCCTATTTCTGTGACCAGTACTAATATCAAGCTGAATGTAAACCATTTCATTTTTTTTCCTATCACTCATTTCTGTTCTGAATTTCCAATAAAACTTGAATTTTTGTTCTTGCTTATCAGTATCAGCTTCCACAACCTGCTCTTCTAGCCTTGCCAACACGTCTCAGTTGTTCAGCCTCACAGCAGACTAAGGTTAGAAGGTTATTTGCAGATGTAAATCCATTCTACAGACATATTTCTTGTGACAATAGCAAGACCTGCCATACAGAATATGTGCTGAACACTCCACTTGCTCCTTCAAAACCCAGTTTGAATTGACCTTGAATTGCCATGAATCTCAAAACATCCAATATTACTTGAAGTACTCATCCACTTCTACATTACCCCTTTCTTCTCAGGTACCAAAACAGGAAAGAAAAAATAAACTACCTTTGGTGTTTTCACACTACACTCTGAGGAAAGTATCAGAAACTATTTTATTCCTACTTTGAAGTCTTGGCAATTTTCTTTTTAAAAACCCCCATGTTAACAGAAGAGCTAAAAACCCAAGACTCCCCTCCAACAGCTTTCTCTCCAAAACAGGGGAGTCTGGAGAGCAGGTAGGGGGAAAAATAAATACAAAGATTACAGACTCATTTTTAATTTTGTGTAAGTGTGAATATTAACAGGATAGACTCTTGAGTTGGTTTTATGCATATATTAACAACATATGTCTAATTGCTTTCCCACAAATTACTAAAACATTAAACTACAAATATACATTCTCCTTGGCAATCTAATTTTTGAATGGTCACATTTGAACCTTGTATTAATTCTCTTACCTGAGAAAGTCTTCTGTTTCAAAATTAAATTATTAGCAATGCTAACAAAAATAAGGAGGTCTAAAATATTCTTCATAAGCACACAGTCAGGCATATTTGGTAACTCTCCCAAATTGGTTTGTATTTCAACTTTACCTTTGCCTTTGAGCATGGAAATAAAACTACCTTTAGAAAGAACATCTGTAATACTGACAAACTTGTAATGTCTTCAATGAATTATCTTCACACATCTTCTAGCAATTAGTAGATTATTTCATTGTTTATACTCAACATCTGAACAAACACTTTTAAAAACTGCTTATATAACAACAATTTTAAAATTGTCTCCAAAACTCTTTCCTATCTCTTTCCTTTTTATTATATTTTAAAATGAGAAATATTTACAACAGTTCACTGTCCCAGAAACCACAGTGACTGCTGATCTAAGGATCAGAAAGCATCAAGGGAAGCTGGAAAAAACAATTGCAGAGCCCTAAAGCTCTTGGTGCTCTACCTTTGCTATGGAGGGTTTAGAGAAAAGCCCTTAGACAAAAGCCAGCAGGGTTAGGCAATGCCAGTTCATTGCTCAGCTGAGGACTGGATTCCTTTTTTTTAGTGCTGTCAGAAAATAGAACTCTTTTTTCTATTCTGGTTGATTGGATAATAGAAATTGATTAATTTGGTACAGAACTCAAAGGCCTAAAAGACTGAAAAAAATCGGAAAAAGTGCAGTTCCCACTTGATACTACAGCTGAAAAGTAAAGATGGTGTCGAGTTTAATGACAGTAAATTCTTGAGGTCTCTAAAACTCAGCCAAGAAACCACAAACAATTAAGCAGCTAAACATCCTTCCCTAACATAAAGCCTCATGTAAGATGCTTTGTGTCTGTAAGACTGTAGTATTTTTACTCCAAGGATTAGTTGTTTATCTTAAAACCAGCACAAAGCCAAAACAAACAACCCAAATACTGGTAATTTAAAACTAAGCTGAAATACTATGTTCCAGTTAGGAGGGAGGAACAGTTTATTTCCCACACAAGTAAAACACTCCAGAACTGAAAGTGCTGTCATCCAAACACATGCTGACACATCTTCAAGAGAAACAGATCTAATCCTTCAAAACCAACATTTAGATGCCAAAGACTACAAGTGTTATTTTCTTTTAATTTCTTCTTTTTTTTTTTTTTAATCAAAATAAAATATAATACCAAAGCAAACTGTCTTACTCCTTCTCAGAAAGGCAGAGTCTTATTTTCCTCCACCCAGGAGGAACACAGCAATTGCCCCTTGAACACAGCACAGATTTTTAGCTCATATTCTCTTCACCACCACATACAAAATTAAAATCCTACATGTTGTTCTTCTATTATTTCTCTAAAGTCTTATATTGTTGTTATCAGATTTCAAAAGTCCATACCTCTTTGGTGTATTCTCATGGCTGCAGATCTTCACTGACTCCTTCTTCTGCATGCTGTTCTCTCTCAGGTCAGGGCTCCTCCAAAGCTCTCCCTGACTGGCCAACCCACCCCCTTTTATCCCAGTCATGTTCATTGGTTACAGCTGCAGCCCAATTAAGGACATTGCAGCTGCAGCCCATCAAGGGCAACCGGGACCTCTGGGGCAAAGCCTCTATACAGATATTCCAATACATTTCCTCTACTATATTTCCCCCTTTTCTTTCACATAAGTTAACAGTTGTACAGATGTTTGAATACAATACATACATTTCTCCATGACTCACAGGCCATGTACAACCCACATAGCTCCTTGCTCAAAGGCCATACTCTTTCACAGCTCCCTGACCCAAAGGCTATGTTCTGTCGCAGCTCTTGGCCGCCACAGCTCTCGGCTGTCTTATCTCCTGTTAGCTATCACGTTGGGGTCACCAATTGTTGTTGTTCTATTAACTAGAGTCCCATATTGTTGTTGTTATCAGACTTCTAAAGTCCATACCTCTTTGGTGTATTCTCATGGCTGCAGATCTTCACTGACTCCTTCTTCTGCACACTGTTCTCTCTTAGCTCAGGGCTCCTCCAAAGCTCTCCCTGACTGGCTATCCCGCCCCCTTTTATCCCAGTCATGTTCATTGGTTACAGCTGCAGCCCATCAAGGGCAACCGGGACCTCTGGGGCAAAGCCTCTATACAGATATTCAAATACATTTCCTCTACTATACCTACATTCTGCTAAAGACAGCCAGTTTCACTTCCAGTGCTCTGTCTTACCAAACTTCTTAAAACAATAAATATTGTACTAATAAATAAAGGTTTGATAGACACTACCTTGAAATGCAGGAAGGTGTGTCTACGATGCTCATGCCACTCAGCATAGGTTGAAAGGCTCCTGAAAAACGTTATAATATCTCCACATTCTTCAGTGCTACAAAACAAAAATATATTGGTTAACCCACTCATAATCAGATGTATATGATAATCTGATTATTGTATCATTTTACACTGATATGATAATCAGATTATCATATCAGTGTAAAATTCACACTTAAAAAAATTCATTAGTATTGTTTGAATACGAAGTAGAAATCATCCAAAATAAGAACCACAAAGCTGAAAAAAAGCTGTAATGATTGAAAAAGAGGTGGAAGAACACATTCCTAAACCAATGTTTCTGGTGTTTGTCTTACATGTAAAATGTGGGAACAAAGTAGTCACCTGCAATATCTTAGTTTGATTTTATTCTTGTTCAACTAGTTTTCTAAATAAATTCTAAGATGCTGCATAGTAAAACCCAAACCTGCAAAATGGTAAGATGTGCCAAATTGCATCACTAACCTTCAAATATTCCCAAAAATCTTTGTCCTAGCCAACTAACTCTACATGACATGTTACCTGTCTCTGCTTTTCAAGATTAACCAAGATGAATTCAGCTTTCCAAGATTACCCTTGCAGCTTCACCAGGATGGGAGGCCTGGTGACACAGGGCATCTAAACCAAAACTTTGGTCAGACACTTAAAGCTTGATGTGATCTTGTCTCTAGAGCAGAGGGACTCCAGCCCTCTGAACACCTTCCTCACTCTCCTCTGGATCTGCTCTAACAGGTCCATGTTCCTTCTTATGCTGGGGAGGGGGGGAGTGGAAGGGAAAGATAGATATAAATGTTTATTTTTCAAATTTCTAGTATGAATCATGACAGAGAAAGGAAAAGAGACAATAGAAGGTGACAAACTGTCACGCAGCAAACCACACATGCAGGGTTGTTGGGGAAAAGAGGAAAAAAAGCTCATAAAGGGTGTGCAGTTTTTACTAAAAAAATGCAGCCAGAATGCAAAGGGTGCAGAACTCCACAAAAACCACATGTCAGGATAGCTGAAGTAACATGATTATTTAAACATAAGGGTGAAAGGCTTCAGGTCATTGTTGTTATGAGCCACAGACTATTAGCCATCATCAAAACACACCTGGCAAGCACTGTTTTGGAAATACAAATATTTCTTTTGGTTACTAATATTGGATTTTACAAGTTTATAAAACCTGACTTGAGGAAGATACCTGCCTGATGTTTGAGAATATTTCAGGAAGTTAGAGTATTTAAATTCTAATGTAAATTTGACCTCTGACATCTGCTCTGAGATTAGCTATTGTTTTTGGATTTTCAGAACAGCTGAGAGCAGAGACCTGAGGCACTCACAGAATGGCTGCAACAGTGGATTTCCAAGGCAGTTCAGCCTTCCCAGGGAGAACTGTGCTTTCAGTCCTGCTCTAGTTAATATACAGGAACAGCAAACCTTAACCAGTTACACAAAGCAACTGGGAAAAATACATTAGGGTCATTCAGATATTGAAAATGTGAAAGAAAAGCCAACAAGTTTTATCCCAGCCTGGAAAGAACAGCATCATTAAAGGAAGTTACCACAGTAGTCACAGCTGCCAACAAAATCAGGCCAAGATGAAAAAATTGCTGGCAGCAGTTGGGAAAAGTGAGTCCCTGGAAGGACACAGACACTGATTTACAATAGCTCTTCAGCCCTGGTCTGGGAGCTGGTTTAACCACAACTCTGAATTGTACATGTCCAAGTCTGCTCATTCTATAGGAACTGAGGAGCCTGGTAACAACTGCTCACATGCATGCCTGGAGAACAGATTGCACACAAACTGCTCTGGGCTTTTTTCATCTCCACTTATAGAAAAGGGAACACAAAGCTTTGTTACCAAATGACACACTTGAAATTCTCTTTGAAGAACTTGGCAGTGTCTATAAAATCCACCTTTAGGCTATTTAAAGTACTACCACAAACACTGTGACCATGGCTGTTAGTTTATTGCCTTTTTGCCTCACACCAGTTTTTAGGTGATGCAGCAGATAATTTTCAAGGGTGGAACATCAACAGAAAGAAAAAGCTTTGGGTAGAAGTTCAAAGAACCAGGTTCCAATGTAGAAGTTAGTCAACCAATATACCTGAGGAGGTCCTTTTCTCACATAGCACTGGTTACATTCAAGATAGAAAGCTAAAGTCAGTGTTTAGAAAGGGGGAATCTGTTGGCAAGAACAGCTGTATGTAAATCCATATTGGCAAAGGAGTAAGAGACAGCATAAGAGCACCAGTTCAGTGAACTCTCAGAGCATCCAATCTGCCCATAAACACTAATTCCTAATTAGCCCAATTCCTCCTGCTGAAAGTCAACTACACCAAATGCTAAAATACCAAGGAAACGTGGTATAAAATAACAAGGTAGTAAGAGAGTGGATGGTAAAATTCAAGTCTTGTTTTATTTTGAAAGAATTTAGCATTACAACAATCCACTAGGAGCAGAAAACACTTGTGTGCAATGCCAACATCCATGTTACAGAGAAGTCATCCAAAACCACTGAAAAGGATATTCAGGCAGAGAGTAACTCTGTCAGCTTAAAATCATGGGCTCTTCATCCAAACACACTTTCACAAAATATCAACAAAACACAGAAGTATATAGGAAATTTACCTGTTGTAAGAGTATCTAACCCTCCTTGAATCTGTTCCATTGTGTATTTTAAGGGAGAAAATCGATTTTAACTCACTGCAGAATGCAAGACTTCCTACATTAGCACAGAAAACCAAAGCATGACTCAAAGCTGGGGGGAGAATTCCTGCATCTCTTCATTTGCAAGGGACTTTGCCCATGCAGCATTTAATATAATGCACATTTTCTAAATCCTGCACTCTGACTTACAGATTCTAACTAGTTAGTAAAAAGTAAGAGCAATTTTCATACTGCTTAAAACCCCTATTTGCCTAAGTAACCCATGCAATGGTAAACTCCCCCAACAATTAAAGGGGTGTCAAGTCTAAAAAAGGAAAAAGGACTGACAAGAGTTTCTTTAGGTGTTGTGGTTCTCAACACTAATAAAGGATAACATAAGTGATAAGTGGTCCAAAGGGGACACACGTGAAATCCAAAAAAAGACAACTAAATATTGTGATTTCATTTGCATACATCTGTTATTGTCACAAAATAATTAAGAAATTATATAAAAAGATACCCACTTTTAAAAAATGTACAATTCTTACATAGAGATGTACCATTTATACATTAGAGCAGTACCTGCAGACTGCTGAATTTTCTTCATTTACAAAGATATTGTTCAAGTGCTCTAGCATTCCCCTATTTTCTTCCAAAGCAGGAACTGAGTGCCAGATTTTTAACTCTGCTGTTCTTAAAGACCAATTTCTGACACGTATTATGAAGAAAAACATAGCCAAAAAAAAATTAGAAAACTGGGGAGGAAAAAAATCCCAGCCAGGAGACAAAACAGAACAGAACTAGACAATGGATTAGGCAAGACTGGGCCAAGGAAGCAAGAGAAGAAAACAAACTGGTAGGGAGGCTGAAAATGAACAAAACTGCAGAGGACCAGATTCAGCTGGTCAGGAATGGAGGGAAAAGAAGGGAAGAGGGAGGAATTTCAGGAGCAGACTAAAACACAAAGGGCTACTTGGGAAAAGTCTGAAACTGGACATGAGGGGACTACAGCTTGGAAAAAGAAATGAGGAGTAGCCCAGCAAGGGGATGGAGAAAACAGGCCCTGAAGGGAGATCACAGACCCAGGGGAACAGGGGGTGCTCTCAAACAGGCCCTGCCAGCATCAGCCAGGGACTCACTGCCTCACACTGCCAGCACTCACTGTGGCCTGGACAGGGCACACAGGAAAAGTGAAATCTGTAGGTGTTATGGGGGAACAAGTTTGGGTTGTTCCCTGCCCCCCAAAAACCTACTGAGCCCATTGATCCTATTGGCTGCAAGGGTGTCCACAGGCACAAGGCCACGTGCAAAGGGAGCCTCAGGAGAAGGCACTGCCTGCTTTGTTGGCATCTCCATCATTCATGAAAACTTGTGCTTATTTCTGAGCACTGGCACAAGGTGAAAAAGGAGAAGAGACAGGGACAAGAGAGCAGTGCTCCAGCCAGGATGAAATAAAGTCTGCCACTACTTCAACACATTCCTTTCCAGTGTGACTATTAAGTTCCAATACACTCCTGCTGTCATAAAATAGTCATGAATAAAACAGGGCAATTTCCTCTTCTAAATCCCACTTTTTGAGAGCAGTCAACTGCTCTTCCCAGTTTCACCACAGCTTTAGTAGATTTATATGGAAATCTCAAAGCCTTTAAGTACAATAGTTTTCAGGAGAGAGTACTGAAGCCTGAGGTAACTCAATAGACCTCTCTCTTCATCCATCTGTTGGTCCTTCTTCTCCCTCCCCCAAGACCAAAAATAAAAGAAAACAAAAGAAACAACTTAAAAAAAAAGAAGTAAATCAATGATAATGGATTTGTTCTCAGAACAGCTTGCTAACACAATTCAGTGGAACACTGCAGAAAATAATTTGATCATTTACTCATCATGTTACCACAAGAAGTTGGCATATCCAGAAAATAATAAGAAACAGCATTCATTCATACATTTAAGTTTTAGTATGTTAATTTTCTTAAGCTATTGCACAAATACACTAGTCCATGCTTTTAAATTACATTTTTTTGAAGATAGCAGTGAAATAAATCCTGTTGCCAATAAGAGAAATGGAATTGAGAGCTGAGAATCAGAAAGAGGCAAATACTGGAGAGGGGTTCTGTGTGCATTTTAGGCATTACTCCCAGTGCAGCTGACACAGACAGCTGAGGAGCAATTATATAACATGAGTTTGTAAAGGTCCTTCCAGATCTTAAAAATCACATGCCTCTCATCTTCTCTCCAGGATACAGAAAGGGATGGAAGGGTTTAGGTTGGGCTAAGGACACATCACATAAAGACACTGGCTGCCAGCAATTCACATGAGAACTCAGTGCTGCATTTAGTATCCCATATCCCACACAAAAACTTGCCCTGAGCAAAAAATTCCATCTTACCGTGACACAAACTTGCTCACATTTGAATCTTCTCTGGAGTCCATTGTAATGCTGAGATCACTAACCACAGCAGACACTTTCTCATCCTTCTAGATTGGAGAAGGAACAACAAAATATTTTAGAAATTGCTCTAGTGAGGAGAAAAATGTGTCTATTTGCATATAAAAATATAAAGATATAATAAAAATATATATACATATAAAAATATAAAGATATTAATGCTGCTAACTACTATAATCCTTAAAATAGCATTTTTAAAATTACAGTTTGTATGTGTGAACAGTTTCTTTCATTTCAAGAGTAGCACTATTATCCACACAAGGCTTTTGGAATAACACCTGAGTTTGTCAGCATAGAAAAAAAAAAAATATATATAAAGGAAGGTTCATTACTTCTTTTCACATCAATCCCACTTCTTTAAGATTCTTCTCATACTCCAACACAACCTTGAGCTGCCACATACACCAGAAAATTAACATAAGGTTTTATCTGTTAGTTTTGGGCTGTCTCTCTAATTTTAGACCCTATAGTTTTGTCTCAAAATATTGTTCTTTTTTACAATCACTGTTACTCAGAAATATGTGTGGGATAATAAAATTATTCTAAATTAATTAATAAGCTGTAAAAGAACGAGAAAAGGTGGTCAGAGTAGAAATTAAGCCACAAAAGAAGGTAATTCTCTTTTCTATGCCTTCTTGAGCACACCAAAGCAATGGATTTAATAACAGTGAATAAAAAAGCTTAAAATCATGGTTTGAAGACCATAGGAAATGCCTCACTTTAAACCTCTTATACCAAGGCACTACAAGCAAATGGGAATGGCAAGAGAGGGCTGCACACCCCCCTCAGCAGTCCCTGTGCTGCTTGGACAGAGCCCTGCTGACACTGCCACCACTAAGGATGGGAAAAGCACAGCAAGGCACTACAGAGATCACTGGATGCACTAAGGAACATCAGGAAAAATCATTTTAGGTTCAGAGCACGAGGTTCAACAGGGGGATGGGGTTGTGGAGAAGCTGCCAGCAGGCACAAGCTAACATGGCACCTTCTGAAGGGACTGGATTGCCAATGGAGGGGCTACTAACATGCCAAAATGCCTTTGTGGGGCCAAATAAAAACATTTAAAAGGAAATCTCTGGGCAAGAAAGAAACTCTTTAAATGATTGCTTTCCCAAAAGGCTCAGACTTGTTTTGGCTGATTTTCAAGCTCATCCTCTCCTAATACTTAATATCATGAAGCTGAGTTAACTCTATTGTGACTTCACTACTAGAATAAATAGCTACAGTTAACAGTGTGAAAAAATTATTCCTGACCTTCTGGTGCATACCACCAGACCTGTTACCTACTGGGCACTTCCCAGAAACAGCTTTTGTTCCTCAGGCCAGGTGAAACTGCTTATAACTGCACTACCTTGTCCATGCTAATCTCAGACAGATTAATTTGAGTATGATGTACTTCCAGCAAACAAACAAAAAATTCATGCAAAAATCAGCTCAAAATTATACTTTTACAGCTGAAGTGAGGGTTTTTAAGTATACATACACCTGCTATTCCCAGGTGTATGTATACTTAGATCTATCAGCATTCAAAGTAGCCCAAATTTTAGACATTAGGCAGCCAAGTGCTGCCACTCAGTGGTGGAATGCACCAATAGCGTCGGCAGTAAATTTAACACCCAGTAACCCCTCTGAGCCCCACTGACACCAAAGGTGCCATCATACTGCAGGAGATGCAGCTGAGAAACATTCTAAGTGCAGTTTTATACATGCAAATGTCAAATGTCAATCATGAAGACCACAAGTTTTAAGTCACAAATGGACTTCAGAGGTTGTTCATTCAGCTGAACTCTTGCAGTTTCAAAGGATAAAATCCACATGTGGGTACCTAAATATTCAGTTCCCAAATTCATAATATGGCTTTTCTAAAGAATAGGAAGGACATCTTTACTGTTTACTCTCAGTCCCATCTCATTAAATTAAAACAAACAAACAACTTTAAAGCTGAGCTGAAAAATCAAGTTTTCATGTTGTTAGAAATACCATTACAAAGTACAAGTGTTAGAAAAATGCTATTGCAAATTGGGGTAGAAACTGTTTTCCTTTGCTTAGCATCTTGAATTCTGTGCTAAGAATAGAGTCTTATAAAAGAGCTCCCTCCCAGAAAATCTGCAATCATTGGCAGTGCTGCAATGACTACTCACCAAAGCACACACAAATATAACCAAAGGAAAAGAAACAAATCCAAACCAACAAAAAGAGCTGCTGAAGTTTGTAGTGTTTTAGCTTTTCCTGTTTCTTCCAGAGAGGTAACATTTGGCATCTTCCAATTCCAGAATAAGGTATGTGACAATAGAATGTGCTGTGTGGGATGAAAGCTGGGCTGGGTCAGGCCCCAGTGGGGACCTGGCAGAGCTGAAGGACACCAAGTGCTCCCAGGGCTTTACCTCAGTGCCAGGCTGCAAGAGCATCCTGCAGGGAGCACCTTTTGGGAAGGAAAGGTGATAAAGACCTGGCAGTACTGGGTTAACAGCTGGACTTGATCTTGAAGGTTTTCTCCAACCTAAATAATTATATGGTAACCACTTTGAGGCTCAACACTAAACCTGACCTTCTATCAACTATCTTGCTTGGATGCACACAGAATTCCTAAGTTGGGTGCAGATGTTAAAGAGCCAAAAGAACACACTGAAACTTAGATTAAAGAGTTGAAGGTTTCAGCTGGAAAAGGCAGCAGTGACATTTGTCCATTTAAAGTTCTGTTTGGTAGCTTTTTTTTTTAAAGCATACATTGACCCTTACCTGCATTTCAAGAAGCTGGAATTCCAGTTGAAAAGGTAGGGAGTGACACCTCCCTGCTAATCTGTGCTTCCGCACCGTCTTGTTTGGAGCTGTTAGAAAATCAAGTTAACAGAACACTCAATTCCACTTCAATAACTGCTGCATTTCTTCCCTTAGTCAAAGTACTGTTACCATTCCTCATGTAAATAAGTTTAACACACTAAAAAACACCACCAACAAACTCCACTTTCCCTCTAAGCAAAGCACAATAGTAGTCTGTGCCTTTCCCATCAAGAAAAGGACAATATTGACCCAGAAACTATTCTGTCAATGAACCAAATCTTACTGTATTTCAAAGGCATTGTCTTTCTGCTAACAGTGAATTAGAAGAGAGGTTTGCAGATGAACTGCAACCAGTATGCTCAGTAAAGGGCACAAAACTGCTTACTCTTTTCCACTGTTTTCTTGGACTGACTTGTGAAATGAATCCCAGTAAATTCCATTAAAAATGAGAGATCTCTTTCTAGACTTTCAAGCTGAGCTTTCAGGTCTGATAGAGATTCATGTTCCTTGGTTTCTCCCTCAGTTTCTCCTTGGAGTGATTTCCTAGAATGGAAGAAAAAAAAAAGTCAAAATACCCAGACTTGACATGTTAGTAAAGCAATATCATTAAATAAAAGGCATTAGTAATGGGATCTGATGGTTTTCAGACCCACATGAAGTTTCCAAGGAGTCAAGTTTCAGTTGGATCACATTGCTGGAAATAATAAACCTATTCTAACTTACATAAACTCTTTCCAGCCACTGCCAGGTAGACACAGCTTTTATTCTAAGTCTGGAGGTGCAAGTGTCCATTTTGAGATATGTGCAAAAACATCCAAGAAAAATTACTTATTTTATCCATGGAGTTTGCATTTACAAAGTCCTAACATAGAGACAAAAGCTTAGCCCAAACAATTTTGATAAAGAAATTCTGTTAATCTAACAAATGAAAAAAAAAGCATACATTGCCTTCAGTATCTCCTCATCAGAAAAGAAGGTGGATTCTTGTCTCATATCTTCATACTGCTCTGTCAGCAGCCTAATTTCCTCTTCCAGTGCCTGGATTTCCTTTTCATAAGCTTGAAAAATGCCCTCATCCATTTCTCAGATCTCAGAATCACTGCATAAAACAAAACAAGGATTTTTCTCAGGAACAATCAATTTTCTAAAATCACAAATATAACATTAGGCAACGGTTTCAAGATACAGAGCACTGGACAGCCTCCAGAGACAGAAGCTAAATCAGGGATCTAATGGAGTCAAAGGCTTTAAGAATCTTTTTAATTAGTCATGATTTGATCCAGGAGTGCACTCAGCTGTTTTCCATTTGCTGTAATAGAACAACAAGCTGCTGCACAGGTAAGAACCAACTGCAATCAGAGACAAGAACAGAACCCAGCTTTGGCCAATTGACCTAACGACTCACCTGGGCAGACGAGGCACAGCTGCTCCCAACACAATCTGCCACAGAGTGAGCAGCAGTGCAGAGACACTCACTGCAAACACTTTTCACCAATAATTTAAAAAATAAACCTCAGTTTTCAGGAAAAAAACTAATCTGATATTCAGCCTAGCTACAACACATTCAAAAGCATGTGGAAGATACATGCAGCTCAGAATTAATGTGCTAATACTTTTGACCAGGAAAAACCCAACATTTAGTTTTGTGTGTTTTTAAACTACTCGTTGTGGAGTGTTTAAAATGTTTTAAACCACCCCTACTCTATGTGGTATGCAAGTTCCACACTAACACCGTCCAGTCAAAGGGGATGAGGGGGAAATTGAATTTTGTTTATTTCCTAGGAAGCAGCGCCTTTATAATACACATAAGAAAACAACTTAGAAAGCACACTTTGCATTAAAAACTTGCTTAGTGAGTAAAGCATATGCAATTAAATAAGCATCCCATGGTCGCCAGATTTTTTTGGACTGGATACGGTGAAGAAAGTCACAGACACAATAAAGAGTATGGTGGGAAAAAGAAAAACATTACCAACCACAGCCAGAATGTTACCCCATGTCAGCTGATGCCTCTTTTAACAGCAGTAACAGGAGACATAAACTACTTACAGCTACTTAAACTCAAGGATTTCACTAAACAGCAGAAGACTCAAAACATTAATTACGACTTCAAATATTTTATATCTAGAAAAAAAATCCCTACTCTTGAATCAAGTAAAACAGAACTTTTACAAACAGTTCTCCTCTTATATATCGTACATGCACATATTTATAAATATTTGCGCATTAACATCACATCTTTCACATTTTTACGTACCTGCCCGTTTACAGCTCCGAGTATTTGACCTTATGCTGCCCCAGGAGGAGCTGGGAAGCGCTTTGGAGCGTTTGTGAGAACCGAACCGGTGCGTTCCGTGCCTGCTGCTTCCCTGCAGAGACCCTTCAGACCCTGGCAGGGCGATGCTGAAATCGCGACTCGTCCAAGGAGCCGGGGCTGACCCGCGCCGAGGTTCGGGGGTGACAGAGGTGCCCCGGGGCCGAAGCGGGTGCCCGAGCAGCGCAGTCCGGAGCCCTGGGAGCCGGCCCTGAGAGAGGAGCGGCGGGAGCGGACGCTGAGGGCGCTGAGGGGAGGGAAGCGCTCAGACCCGGCGCTGAGGGCTCTGAGGGGAAGGCAATGAGCGATGGAGCCGGTGCTGAGGGCTCTGAGGGGAAGGCAATGAGCGATGGAGCCGGTGCTGAGGGTGCTGAGGGCAGGGCAGCGCTCAGACCCGGCGCGCGCGCCCCGCACTTTTCGAACCGCCCGCCAACTCCCGAGCCCGGGCGCTACCACAGCTGCTGCCCCAGCGGGTGCCGCCGGCCGCGCCTTCCTTCTCCTCCGTGTCGAACAGCAGAGCCGCTGGGGGATAATTCCCGAGCTCTTTATCATAAATGAAAGTAAAAAAGCCTTGCTTTGTCGGCTGTTCCTTTGTTCGCGTCAATTTTTGCTTGCGTGTTATGGAAAACACCCCCGCTTTTCTTCCTGGTTTATCACTTTCAAAGCGTCCGCTGCCACAGGAGCCAGCCCCCGTGTTCCCAGCACACCTGTCCGGCCGGAAACAGGAACCTAGCAGAGGCGAGCAGAATCCAGCGGCACCAGGAGGCGGAACCGTTTTTTTCGAGTGAGGGCTGGGAAAAGTTGCCGGGAGGAAGCTAAAGCGGTGGCGCTGTGGGGTTCGCACATGGCGGCGGTGAGGCCGGGCCGGGGGCGGCGGGACCGGGGGTCCCTCGATATCTCCCGGGAGGGGAGGGTTGGGCTGTGGGTTGTGTTTCGTGTTCCCGCTCTAGGGAACCCTTGGGTTATATTGTAAAGAGCGGTTTGCCCTTATTCTCTGTGCTGTATGTGCATCTGCTCTTGTGCTGTATGTGCATCTGCTCTTGTGCTGTATGTGCATACATTTATATGGCTCAGTTACAGGGTTCACTTATGTGGTTCAGTGTTTGAATAAGCCCCTGAACTCCAGTTTCCTGCAGCAGCACGGGGTTTGCTGTCGCTGCTTTGGAACAGAGCGTGGTACCCACTGCAACTCTGCTCATAAGGTTCTTCGTGGCTTTTAATGCACTGATTTGTCCCTGATTCGCTGTTCTAATCACGTTAATTTGAGTGTCGCTGAACTGTTTTGTTTCCCTGCAGAGGAACAGAGGGTGTGTCCTGGTGTGATACCTTGGCTTGGCAGCATGGAGAAGGAACAGGTTTCCAAACGTCTCTATGTTGGAGGGCTTGGCCACACGGTTTCCAAGGCTGAGCTGGAAGAAAGATTTGGCAATTTTGGGCGTGTTTTGGAGGCAGAGATTATTACCAGGAAAGATGATCAGGGTAACAGTTTTCTTTCAATTTTTAAAAGTTATTTGCTTTTCTGTTTAGAGCATGAAATGGAATTTTTGCTTTAGAGACAGTTCTTTTTGAAAAGAATGATGAAACTACATAAAATTAACTTAACGTTTGTCATTGATCAGGGAACCCTACGAAAACTTTTGCTTACATCAGTGTGAACATTTCTGATGCAGATCTGAAAAAGTGTAAGTACTTCTTTGTTTTTGTTTTTTTTTCCCCTTAGTTATGTTTTTGAGCCAAGTTACATTGCTGATAGCTCATCCCATGTTGTCACATCCAGCTGTGGTCATGGTAGAGCCTCTTTCATTTTCTTGTCAGGTTGATTTTAGTTTCTTTAAGCTGCAGCTTTGTGGAAGCTGCTTTGCTGAAGTTTTCAGAAATTGCTGTGAGCAGATTGAAAAGATCCCTTGTGACTGAAGGAGGTGATTTGTGAGTTTCAGAGCCTCAGGGAATGGTCTGCCTTGGAAGGGACCTTAATGATCATCTCATGATGGATGAGTCCATGGCAGGGACTCTTTCCACTGTCCCAGGCTGCTCCAAGCCCTGTCCAGCCTGGCCTGGGACACTTCCAGGGCTGGGGCAGCCACAGCTGCTGTGGGCACCCTGTTTGTTTGTTTGTTCTAAGCCTTTTATGGCTCATGTGCGTTCATCAGATCTATAAAACACTGAAATTGATTTCTGTAAGAGGACAGCCAGAAGAAGAGCTGATGTAAAGCTCCTTCTGCAATGTGCCCCTGGCTCTGGGGAATGCTGCATTAGGTAATTTTGAAGGGAGAACTTCAGTTTTGGCTGTAAACCTGCTGGTTTAAGATTTGGATATTAGCCCTCTCAGCTGCAGCCCTGACCCAAGTGGGCAATGAGGTACAAGGTGATGCTGAGGGAGCCTCAGGCTGTCATACAAGGAGGCCTAGTGAACTCTGTGAGTGCTTTTTTTTTTTGATGTAGAAAATACTCATCTCCCATCTTTGTTTTGCAGGCATGTCAGTTTTAAATAAAACAAAATGGAAAGGGGGAACACTCCAAATTGAGTTGGCCAAAGAAAGCTTTTTGCACAGGTAAAAACCAATCTTTCAAATGTATGTTGTCGCTAAAATTGCCCTTTTTCTGCTTATCTGATAATGTTGTGGCTGTACTTTGATTTTGTACACTCTTATTGTTTCAGTTTTGATAGATTCTCTGGGCTGTTGCTTTACCTTTGATGCTGTAACAGGTTTTGCATCACTGTTCCCTCAGAGGTGATGGGGTTCATCCCCTGAGTGGGGGAAGTCCCAGTGGCTGCTGTTCTGTGGGAGGGGATCACTGCCAGCTCCAATTCTGCACCTTTTTCCATGGGTGATGTGCTTTCTGGTACAGGCTGGCCACGGAGAGGGAGGAAGCAAAGCTGCAGAAAGAAAAACCACAGAGAAATGACCAAATGTGTCTGTTGGAATCACTGAAAAAAAAGGGAGTTGTGGACTTCCACATGAGAGCAGTACCAGGTACAGAGGTGCCAGACCATAAGGTATGGTGGGGTAGATGTATAAGAGAAATAAAACAACAAAAAGCAAGCTCATTGCGTCTAAATTCATGCCAGATTTATTATTTATGTAAAGAAACTTCATTATTAAGAGTGACAGTCCAAGCTGTGGAAAGTACTCTGAGGAAATACCTCATGTGTAGACAGGAGAGGGCTCCTGTCATTCTTTGCAATGGATGGAAATGATCATGGACATACTGTCCACTCTGCCCTGTTCCTCACTGATACTGGGAATGTGCTTGTGTCACCCTTAAAAGCTTGTAAAGGGAATTATTTCCATGCACCACACAACTTTTGGTGGCTGGGTTGGGCTTCAGCACAGGATCAGGGTCTGCCCATGCAAATTTAGGCAACAAAATTTATATTTACTACAAAGTTTTCAAAACTGTTTGCTTAGCTCTTTGTGCTAAGCACAGAGTGGTTTTTAAAATATTTTTTGTGAAAAGGGGGAAAAGAGCAAAATAATAGTGATCCTGTCTTTGTAGGCACCAGTGTTGATTCATAAACCAGAAACTCCGTGCTAAAAACAGCACTTGTAAAGAAATTTCTTTCTTTATTATCACTCTTTATTTGTAGGTTTTAGAAATTTTTATTTGGTTGGCTTTGGTTTGTTTTGTTTTTGAGAAGGAGGCTGGCCAAGTTGTGTGGTAGGGTTCACTAGAGAGAATAAAGAAAAAAGAATTAATCACATGTGGTTCTTTATTAGTGTTCTTGTTATTAAAGAATAAACATTTGTTTTATTCCAGAGTTACTTCTACTCTCTTTTTTTTAACACCTGAGTATTTTTCTTTTCTTTCAGAAATGGGTTGTTGGAAAATTTGGCAGAGTCTTGCCTATCCTGCACCTCAGGAATCAACAAAAAAATAAAATATCCTTTTCTGATTGTTTGCCCTTGAACACAATTCCCTTCTTTCTTTTGTCATATGGGAAAACAGTTGCTTGACAGTCCTAAATTTTACTCCTCTGTCAGGCTTAATTTACTGAATCCCCCAAGTAAACCCTGCAGTAAGTTTGTGTGACTTGAGCAGTTATTTTACACTGCACTCAGCTGCTTAAAGGCTTGTGGTCATAGCATGAGAAAAGATTCTTTGCTGTCCTTCCCTGCAGAGTTCAGCCTCTTCATAAAGCCCTGAGTCTGCTGAAAGAACTGGGGCCTTCCAAGTCCTTAACTCGTTCTAACGTGGTGAAGTACGACCCCTCCAAGTACTGCCACAACCTGAGGAAGCTGGAGGCAGAGCTGGCACCTGCAGCCCCTGTGGCCCAGCTCACCTGGAGCCTGCCAGGGGAGGATGGCAGCAGGAAGAGGAGAGGGGAATCCCCCGGCACTGGGAAAGCTCCGCGGAAACGGAGGCAGCCCCTGGATGGAGCAGCTCTGCCCTCTGGGCGCCCTTCACGTCCCAAACACACAGACTCACCCCAGCTCGGCCAAAGATCAAAACCCAAACCTGCTGAGGAGTTGGAATTGCCTCCAGCAAGGAGATTGGATGGGAAAATTTCTAAAAATGCTAATGGAGTTACAGCCAAAAATAATAGCAGTGTTTCTGATAGTGATGTTGATTCTGAAGAGGAGATCAGAGCAATGGTCAAGAAAGAGGCAGAAAGACAGAAAGCTGAAAATGTTGAGACTGAAAGTGAGCACCTGGAAATTGTTGGGGATAATTTTGAATTAAAATACAGTAGCCACTGGTCCTTAAGCAATTCAGATGCCATGAAGAAAGTTATCAAAGGAAGTAACAAAGAGAAAGAGGCTATGGAATGTGATAATGGTTATGATTCAGCAGATACAGATGAAATCATTGCTGAAAGTAAAACTCCAGAAGACTCGAAACAGGAGAGGATGAAAAATAAAGAAATATTAGCTAAAAAAAAAAGCGGTTTGGTAAATAGCTCCTCACTGAAACCTCACAGTTTAAAAGAAGAACACATTGAAAGAAAAGGGAAAAGCAAAAAATCCAAAATTGCTGCCCTGCAGAGTACAGCAGCCAGCAGTACAGCAGAGACATGTGATAGTGACAGCTCTTGTTCAGAGTCTGAAACCAGCTCTGATTATGAGTCCATGATGCAGAACTGTTACCGCCTAGACTTGACCTTGGATGACTTAAAAGCACTGGCCACAGAAAACACTGGGACACCTGCAGAGGGGTCAGGCAGTGAACAGAGCCCTTGTCAGTCCAGTGCTGAAGATAATCCCAAGGGTAATACTGTAAATAAACAAAAACTTTCTAAATTTCACCCTGCAGTTAAAAAAAACCCCATCTGTCCTGAAGATGTGCTGGCTGATATTTTAGCAGGGGAGGAGGATGCTGTTGAGGAAGGCTCCAAGGGACAGAATAATTCACGTTTGAAATATCAGCCCTTCAGAGGAATAGGGTCCCTTTGTGTAAAAGAGTCAAGTAAGGACAGCACTTGCTTAAAGAAGAAGTCTGTAGAAAGTTTGGGAGTTGAAGCTTGTACATCTCATTTTGGGGAGAAGTCATCTAAAAAGCAGCCAAAGGACCATCCCTTGTGTTCACTTGAAGCCAGCAGCAAAAAGAGACACAAAGTGCCTTTTGAACAGCATGAGGAACTGTCAGTTGCTGCCTCCTCAGCAGGTCAGAGACTTCAGCCTGGTTCCAGGCCTCATTTGCAAGGGAAGAACAAAGGTGTGAGTTCTCTACAAGACCAAAGTTCAGAGCACAGAGCTGCTGCTGCCAGTATTGATCATGGTGATGGGAGCAGTGACATGGACAGTGATGCTGCAGGGACCCAGGAGCACCTTAAACAGCAGCTGAAGAGGCCAAAACTGCTTTCCAAAACATTAAAGAGGAATACAAGCAAAAAAACCCCAGAATGTGAAGGTAATAAAGGTGGGAATGAGAACACCAGCCCTCGGGAAAATAAGGAGATTTGTGTTCGAGCTGCTGCCTCAAAGGAGCCCAGTACAATAGAGAAACAGCTCCAGGACAACCAGAGGAGGCTGGCAGCTCTGGAGGAGAGACACAGAGAGAGGGAATTACAGAAGAAACTCATTCAAGGAGCTCTTTCAAATCTGGTAATTACAACTTCTACCTGAATAGTACACAATACAAGGAAGAGGGTAATTAATACATTTGGGATAAGATGTTTTAAAATCATAATCTGGAATTTCTAATGACATTGCCAGTTTTCTTTTCAGAGTATACAAAATGCTGCATACCCCCTCCCTGCAATACCTGTAGAGTTGCAAGAGGAATACTGGGTTCCTGTTTTTGTGTCATGAAAGCATCTTTAAGATAATTGTGTCTGAGCACAGCAGGTATTTGATGTGTTTGACTTGACAGTTCACTCCTTCCTAGGACAGGCAGCCAGCAGGACAGCACAAACACATCATATTTGATTCTGATGTGGAAGATGAAGCTGAAGTGGATCAGATGTTGAAAAAGGATGGAAGTTTGGGAAATGGGCATGGAGAAGTAAGTGTTACTGGGAAAAAATCAGTATGATGTAATCAGAAAGTTGAATTTTTATATCTCATATTGTAACACCTGAGTTTTCCTTTGCATGGGTATTTTGGCTATGGTAAAACTGAATAGTCATACCTGTAAAGCAGAATTGCACAAGATGTGTGGACAGGTAAGATTTGAAGCACATGGATCAGGAAGGGAGCTGGTTGTGCAAGAAATCTGCTTTTTCAGCTAAACTGGAGAGCACATGAACAAAGTTGGTACTGATTTACATTGTGTCATTTATGTGAACAGCTGCTTTTCTCTTCTTTTCTGTTTGTGTAACAAAGGATAAGTCAGCTCCCAAACCTTCGGGCAGACTGTTTGAGAGCAGTGAGGATGAGGAAGAGGATACGGATGATGAGCGATTCAAAATTAAGCCCCAGTTTGAAGGCAAAGCTGGTGAAAAAGTGAGTGAAGCCGTTACTGTAATTTAGTTTTCCTCTAAGTCTCCATAGCACCACTTCAAAAGAACATAATTTGTGTCTTTTCATTCTTGCTGAATATGATTTTTATGAACTTGAAACAGAATTCCCGTAAAGGAACGACATAATGTGTGGTGGGGAGTGGGAGGAGTTTCTCTGACACTGCCATCTTCATATACAAAGAAATTACTGAAAAAGGCATCAAAAGCTAAACATAAAGAGTATGTTGCCATTGTTCTAGTAAAAAAGAAAAAAAGTTACCGAATTATGATTTTCTTCTCCAGTGCTTAATAGCATCTGTTTCATTTGTTCAGCTCCTGCAGCTGCAGTCTCGCTTTGGCACCGATGAAAGGTTCCGCATGGATGCTCGATTCCTTGAGAGTGACAGTGAGGAAGAAGGTAAGGCTGATCACATTTCCTGGTTACTGCTGGCCACAGAGCCTTCCAGCAGCCTTTCTTGCTTTACTGCATCTGGTGTAGAGCATCTGTCAGTGGCAGGGTTGCACAGTTGTGCGATGCAATCAGGGAACGGGTTAAATAAATGTTCTGACTTTGCCATGAAATAGATGCTTGTGACATTTCTAATGAAAGGTTTTCTACAGTGCAAGGCAGAAAACCTTCAAGTAGCTTCAAGATAAAAGGAAGTGATGTGTTCATAGATGTGAGTTCTACTAGAGCTATAGTAAATGTTATACATCCCACATTACAGGCTTAGCAGAGTAAATAGAATGTATTTCTTTTTCTCTTAGCAGAGACAAACAGCGTAAAGGCAGATGAAGAAGAGGAGCTTGCTGCAGAGAAAAAGAAAAATCTGCAAATACTGGGAAGCCTCCTGAATATCAACCTGGAGCAGCCCAAGCCGAATAAAACAGCCACAAGTGTGAAGAAATTCAAGTATGAATTATCTGCTATCAGTAAAGAAGGAGGTTTAGGAAGGCTTAGGAAGGAGGCTGAAAGACCCTGAAATCTTTGAATTTTGGAAGATGGGCATAAAGGGTTCTTGTGTGTTGGTTTGGGTTTTTTACTCCACTAGACTACTTGCATTTATGCAGTGCTTGGTACTAGAAGAAATATATCCACATCTATATGGATTAGCTGTGTTTATGTAGCTCCTCAAGAGATGATCAAGTGCAGGTCCTCACTGCATAACATACAAGTGAGGGCTGTGTTTTATCAGAAACATCACAATTTGATTAAATCCACTTCTCCTTATATGTTTCCTGACCGTGACAGTGACTAGAGGGTGCTTTCTAACTGCCAGTTACATTTTGGATCGATTTAGACCTTGTTTGGTAAAGGAACTAATCTGAATCTTGCTCTGACTAAAATTTTGAGGTAGCTTTCATTTTGGCATTTAGATTGTACACTGGTGTTCCTTTTTCTTTCTATTTTTATAGAGATATTAATGCCCTCCGTTATGATCCAACAAGAGAGGACCATGCAGTTTTTGAAAGGAAACCAAGTGCTACAGAAAAGGAGAGGTAGTATTACAGCTCGGTAACTAAGTTGTGTTTCTTCCCATGGAAAGATGGTTATAGCAACAGACTGAGTTTGAAACCATCCAGATTGATCTGATTCTAATTTAGTTCTCTCTCCGGTGGCTAAAATCAAGATATAATACGAACTCTGACTACTAAAACAAACATGTAGTGTCATCTTTCCTTTCTAGTCCATCTGTTTTCTGGATCCCATTTTCTGTCCTCACTGAAGGTCAGAAAGGTCAATTCAGGGACTTGAAGATTTGCAGGTCTGTGGGAAAAGCTTAAGAAATTTGTACTAAAGATTGATCAGATTAAGAAATCTGTGCTACCTTGATTTCTGTGTAAGCGTGTATTCAGTGAAAAGTCCCTTAAGGATGTGGCTAATTACAAAGGACTCTTGTTCCTGCCTTTAGACTCCAACCTCTGATGTTTCCCCACTGCTTACCCTTGATAATGAACCACTCCTTAACGGGCTTGGATATGCTTAGGGAGACATTCAGAGCAAGGTGGCTCTTAGGGAAGCTGTCTCTGAAAAGGACGTGTGCTGTGTTGCTATCTTTGAACAATCTCATTTCAGTAAAGCCAAAAGGAAGAAGAAAGAAGAGAGTGAGACACTGCCTCAAGTGTCGGAAGAAATCTATTATGATATTGCTGCTGATTTGAAAGACTTGTTTGGATCTTCAAAGAAAACACCAGAAAAGACGGAGGAAATACCCTGGGACAAAGAAGATGCACAGGACTCTGCCCCAGATGACCATTTGGGACCTTTGCCTGAGAACGACACAGCTCAGGAGTCAAGTTCTTTCAAGTTTTCCTTCTTTGGAGACACAGAGGAGTTGGGCATCAAAGAAGGTAACAGCAGAATGTGTAAGAGATCCCTAGAACAAAGTGGAAAATACTGGAGGAAAGATACAGCTAGGAAAATCTGGGAGGAGAACATTCTGTCCTTCCTAAATCTGTCTTCTCCACTCTAAGTATTTCACTTGAAAAGAGAAATTTTTCCTGACCAGTAGAGGAATAATCTGGTTTTGGCTTTTTTTCTCTATGGGTGCTGTCATTGCAGAGCCTTATGCCCTTGGAACAATAAAGCCGGTAAAAGCCACATGGCAAGAGGATCCACGTTTCCAAGACAGCAGTTCTGAGGGTGATGATGAGCCTGAGATGTCAGAGATTGAACAGGACCAAGAAATGCAAGTTCCATTTCTCTTTGTTGTCTACTTGGCTGTAGTAGTTGGATGCTGTGGGAATATTAACTCAGGAAATGGGAAACGGACATTGCACACCTCTGAGCAACCAAAGTCATCTCGGAAAATCGTTTGTGCTGCACAGAGTCAAAACTCCCAGCAGCACATTTGATGTGAAGATGAATATGGGAAGAGAGAGTTGAGCACAAGAAATTAACTGGGTCATTTTGGTTGGACCAACTCCAAAGTGAGTTTGGCTAAAAGCCAAAGACACAGTCAGTTTTCTCTTTAAAAGTGGGTTTTGTAAAATAAAAAGCTCTATTTGGGGTTCCTAGGGAATAAAGCTTTTCAATGTATACCATTTCTCTGAAGCACTAGAGTTTGAAGTCATGTTCATGGAATTTGATAGTACAATTTAGGATGCTCAAATCCCTTTGTCCTTGTCTAGGTTTCTTTCTTTACCACGCACAGGAAGTGCTAGAGTTTTTTTCTTCTCCAAAGATGATGAACGCCTAAGAGGTATGACAAAATTTCTTTACCCCTTTTTGTATTTTCTTTTAATGCAATTCAGTGAGGAGGAAAAAATGCTGCCTAGTTATGAAAGTCTTCTAGTCAAAATTTGCCACCCTTATTTGTGGTCCAAGTTGTGGTAGAATCCTGTGAGAAAGTCCTGGTAAAAGAGAGGTCAAGCAGATTTCTGGCTTTCTTTTCTTTCAGACAATTACCGAATAGGAATCTGGACTTTTAGAGTTTACCAAAAAATCATTCACATGACAGGTTACCTAGACATTTTGGAACCTTGCCAGCGTATTTTAGTGAACTGCAGTCTTCCAGCCTGATTTACAGGGTGTGTTGAAATGGAGAGCTCAGGCCTCAGCAGGCCTCAGTTCTGGGGGAAGATGTGGGGTGCTGGTGCTGAGCTTCAAATGAAAGAGCTGCAATTTCACTGCAATTCAGATTGCAGCATGTTGAGGAAAACTGCTGCTGCCTTTCTTTCCATGTTCTTAGCACAGCAGGCCGCAGTAGGGAACATTTCTGCTGAAGCCAAGGTGTGGTGGGGGGCAGGAGAACAGGAAGGATGGTGAAGAATTGATTTCTGATTTCAGTGCTGTGTTGGTCATGATTGTGCTGCTGCTTCTAACAATCACAAGCGTTTAAGCCTATTAATTGGTTGTTTCTGTTTTGCAGAAGGCCCAAAGTTATTCTGTCGATCAGAAGAGCTCAGTGAAGAAAAAGAGGGTTGGGAAGACAGACGTAGATTATTGCTTGAGGTGAGTATGTAACATCTGTTCCCTGGTAAGTCTGGGGGAAAGCTGAGCCTGGGGAGGGATTGCAGGTATGAATGTGCATGCAAAATGAATTCAGGACCTCGAGAAGAGCTTTAAATTTGTAATGAAGAGGGAAGAGAAGTTTTTTAGTGTAGCGGTGTGTAGAACATCTCGTTGTGTGGTCCAGTCAGGTAAACCGCTACATCTCTGTATGCTACAGGTGCAGCTACTTAACTGTATGTTAGGAATGTATTTAAGAGAAAAAGTGGATTCAGAAATTTATAATACTCTGTTGTATATTCACATTTTCAGGAATGCAGGAAGAAGCACAAGGATGCCAAAAGAAAAGTGAGAGTAAAACAATAAATTTTCTTTCACAGATCAAAAGCTTTTCCTCTTTTTCTTCTTTGAAGGAGTTGCCAAACAACATTACTTTCAAAATCCTTTCAAAGGTCTAACAGGGATCAATAGCAGCAAACCCTGTTAGGCTGTGTTTGGGAGCTGGGGCTGAGGCTCTTGTGTCCTGGGGAGCCACGGGAAGGCTCCAGTCCTGACTGTGCGGCCAGGCCGGGGCCATGGAGCTCCAGCCCATCCCTGGTGGATGCAAGGGCCAGCAGGAATGTCAAGGGACCCCAGGGCCGGGCCAGGCCAGGCCAGAGCAGCGCCCCCAGCCCTCCAGGAGCGGATGGGCTCTGCCAAGCCCAGCCTGGGCACTGCCCCCAGCCCAGAGCCCTGAGGTGTGGGGCCTGTCTGGTCCCTGGGCAGGCACGTCCCTGCCCTACCTTCTCCTCCCGCTGTCAGCTCGTACTGACACTCGGCCTGAGCCCAGCATTCCCTTTTGGGGCCAAGGGAAATCTCTGCTCCTGCCTCTGGCACAGGGCGCTCTGCCAGCAGGTCAGGGAAGGAGACAGCCCCAGAGAGAGGCGTGAGCAGTGGAGGAAAGCCAACATCACTGCAGTCGTGCAAAAGGGCACCAAGAAGGAGCCAGGAAAGTGCAGGCCCATCAGCCTCAGCTCCATCCCCAGAAAGGTGACAGAACAGCTCCTCTTGGATGCCATCTCTGAGCCTGTGCAGTAACAGGAATGGAAACCATGCTTGACCAATCCCACAGCCCCCTCTGCTGCAGTGACTGGCTGGGTTTGTGAGGGGAGAGCAGTGGTTGTTGTCAGCTGGGACTTCAGCAAGGCTTTGTCCCTGCCTCCCCTAACAGGCTCCTGAGGCAGCTCAGGGCCAGTGGGGCAGAGAAGTGGCCAGGGCAGCTCCAAACTCAGATAGTTGTGAGCTCAGGGGGCCGTGCTGGGGCCAGCCTTGTTTGCCTTATTCCCCAGTGACCTGGCAGAAGGGACAGAGCGCTGCCTCAGCGTTTGCTGATGGGACAGAACCGGGAGCAGGGGCTGAGGCACCACAAGGCTCTGCTGCCCTTCACTGAGACCTGACAGGCTTAGAGAGTTGAGCAGAGAGGGACCAATTGAAATTGCACTGGGGAAAGCCTCTAGAAGAGCTTCAGGCTCTGTAATTACCAGGCAACAGAAGTGTTTTAGTACACTGGAGTCTATAATGGTGTCTTGTAATGTCGAGTCATGGAAACCCCTGCTTCTGTGGGTGTTCCAGGACCAGTTCCTTGTATGTATGTCAAGAATGTCTTGGAGAGAAACATGAATGAATTCAGAAACTTCCCCAGATATTATTTTGGATTTTCACAATTTTCTGGAATGCCAGGTGAAGTGTAAGGATGCCAAAAGGAAAGTGAAAGCAAACCAATAAATCTTTAAAACATCAGAAGCCTCTCCAGTTTGTTCCTTGAAGAAGTTGCCAAACAATGTCACTTTTGAAATCCTTTGAAAGATCTAATAGGAAAAAAGCATTGGCCAAAAGTGCTGCCCTGTGTTTCTGAACAGCAACATGCATTTTGTGTTGATGCAAGGTTTGTACCAGGGTTTGGGATTTTTGTGTGTGTGCTTTGAATGTGAGTCTTTGCAGGACTGTTAATAATTAGACCATGTACTGAAGAGAACATGTTACTGTGTTGTGCTGTCCAGTGCTGAAGAGGGTTGAGACAGAGCAGGTAGCTGTGTGTCTGTGTGTAACTTGCATGAGCAGCACCGGAGCAGTGCCCAGGGCCTGGAGAAGCAAACGGGTTCCCGGTGCTGAGGACAAAGCGTCCAGAGCTCGGGATTGTCCGGCCAAGCTCTTCTGGCTCCTTGTGCTTTGAGCCCTGGCCAGGAGCCCTGCAGAGCCCCGGGTGCAGCTTCCCAACTTCCCCCTCTTCCTCTGCCTCCTCCCTTCCTCCAGGGTAAAGGCACTCCCTGGCATTGCACTGGCTGTGCCTCCATCCTAGACCAGTGAAGGGATCGTTTCCCAGCCAAGGTGGCTCTCCCATGGAGACAGGAAAATGGACAAACTCCTGCTGCCCCAGCATCAGGCAGGTGCAGGGTGTCCCTGCCTGTCAGCCCCTGCCCTGCTTCCCAGAGATCCCACTGCTTGTTCTAGAAGTCATGGATCTGGATTTCCAGGAGCATGTTTACAAAGACATCAATGACAAAAATTGACAAGAATTGTTTGTGCGTCTCTTCCTGATTTGTTTCCAAGGTATTTTCTAGTAGGAAAGCATGGACCAAACTGGCAAAGTTCCTATAATGCAGGAAAAGCATCCTCCTGCCTTTGACTTGGGTTGAGAACTGTTGCAAGCACTCCTGTCAAACGTACACAGAACGTTCTCAGTGAATTTTCTGTGTTTCCACAGAGTCAGTAGAAAAGATGATGTTTCTAAGGAGCTTAATACAAATTTTTCCATTTATATGAAATGTCAAAGTTATTAGTTCAGAGGATGACAGGATAACAGAGGTCTGGAGGCAGCTGTGATGGTCTCCAGGTTTATCTCCTGTAGCCAGTGGTGATCAGCAGCAGCATCAAATCAGGTTCATCTTAGTTTTCTCCAGACAGGTCTTGAGGAAAAGGTCAGTTCACCTAGAGCAGGGATTGAATCTCTGCCGTGCAGGAGACTCCGCACGGGCTCTCTGGGCCACCGGCTGCCAGGGGCAGGAGCAGAGATTTCCCTTGGCCGGGGCCGGAGCCCTGGCGTGGCAGTGCCTGAACAGCACCTTCCTGCCTGCAGTACCACCCTCGATGGCTGCCCCAGGGCCTGGCATTTGACCCTGCACTTGCTGCAGGAGTCCTGGCCCTGGTTCCACCCTGAGCAAACGCTCGGACCCATCTCAGAGCCTCGGTGCCCGAGGAGGCCGCCACAAGTGGATGCCAGGGACCTGAGGCCATGGCTGCCCCAATTTTGGGTACACGGTGCTGATGTCAGAGTGGCCATTGTGACCTGTGCGACCAAGGCCACAAAAGGGAACGCTGGGCTCAGGCCGAGTGTCAGTGCGACCTGACGACGGGAGGAGAAGGTAGGGCAGGGACGTGGCTGCTCAGGGACCAGAGGGGCCCCACACCTCGGGGCTCTGGGCCTGTGCTGCAGGCTCACCTGCCTCTCCCTTCCCAGAATCAGCGGAGGAACAGCCAGAGGACACTGTGGTGTTCCTTAACGCAGCGACGGGAGGAGAAGGCGGACAGGAGCAGGGCTCACACAGGGCTGAGCAGGGAGTAGAGCCTCGTGGCTCTGGGCCTGTTCTGCAAACTCCCCCCCCCACTCTTCTTCCTCCCATAGAGAGAGAGGACCAACACCTCGAGCGACTATGTCATTGGAGGATAGAGACTCCGCGCCGACACCGGCCATGGCTGGCAGCAAGCAGGAGGGCCCTGGTGCCAGGGAGGCAGGTGAGGGCAAAGCAGCCCTCTGACAGCCTGGCCCAGGGGCTCTTGTTGCAGCAGGCAGTGTGGGGATCAGAGCAGAGGCAGGGGGAGCTGCTCGGCCATGCCGGGGCCGGGAGCCTCCCTCCTGCCCAAGTCGGGCCCAGCTGGGCCAGGGGGCAGCTCCTGGGACAGCCGTGCCCGCAATGGCCCCTGCTGTGCAAGGCCTCCAGCCCTGCCCATCAGCCAGGCAGGGACAGAGCAGCCTTGGGGCCGATGCTGCTGCAGGCTCAGAGCCCCGCAGAGCTGCTCATGTCCGCTGCCACTGGCTCTGTCCCCTGCAGCCTGCATGCTGTGTCGCCGAGCCGAGGCTGACCCGGACATGTGCGGTGACAAACTGGAGAAGGGTGGGCTCTGTGCCCACGTCTTCTGCATGGTGAGTGACTCCGGGCGCTCCCTCCACCGTTGCAATGAGCAGCTCCTGCCGCCCTCTCCTCATCAGCTCCTCCCCTTGCCTGCAGCTCTTCGCCACTCTTCTATCTCGCCAAGAGAATCACCACGTTGGACTCATGGGCTTTCTCCCTCGGGATCTCCAAATTGCAGTCCGGCGGGCGGCACAGAAGGTGAGAGCGTGACAAGAGCAGGGAGATTTGTGCCTGGCGAGGTTTGCCAGAGCTTAGCGCAGAGAGCAGGAAAGAAAGGCCGGCCCAAGAGCCGCGACCAAGTCTGGCTCCCAGCAGCTGTGGCACAGAGGCCCTGGCACAGGAGCCTCCCTCCTCCACCAGGCGGCTCTGTGGGCTGGGACCCGGCAGCGGCCACATCCTGCGCCCTGCCCGGAGCCGTGGGGCTGCCAGGGGAGCCCTCGAGGCTGCTGCTGCTGCTGATGGGGCTGCTTGGCTCTTTCCAGTACTGCTGCGTCTGCGGCCAGAGCGGGGCAACCATCATGTGCTCTGTGCCGGAGTGTGACAGATGGTTCCACCTGCCCTGTGCCAAGGAGGGTGGCTGTGTCAATGTATACGTTACTCCGTTCAGGTACCTCATCTCTCTTTGTGGCCCCCCCTGGGGAATGACCCAGCATTTCTCACTGTCCCCATCCATTTTCCTCCAGGTCCTTCTGCCCTGAGCACCGTCCAGAGCAGGAGGTGGAGGCGACTCCAGAGCCGGACACCATTTGCCCCATCTGCTTGGAGCCTGTGGAGGACAGAAAGACCTTCACAACCCTGGTGTGCCCAACGTGCAAAAGGGCCTGGTTCCACAGGGACTGCATCCAGGTTGGAGCCCTCCCCTCAGCCCTGGGGCACAGCAGGTGCTCAGCAGCAGCAGCAGCAGCAGCAGCAGCAGCAGCAGCAGCAGCAGCAGCAGCAGCAGGGCCTCGCTCACCCTGCCTGTGTTTGCCCTGCAGGGACTGGCCATGAGCGCTGGTGCTTTATATTTCCAGTGCCCCCTGTGCAGAGACAGTGGGGAATTCCCTGTTGAAATGTTCATCATAGGGATCCGAATCCCCTTCAGGTTGGTGTCCTTCTGCCTGGCCCACCAGCCAGGAGGGTACAAGTGCTGTGCTGTGCCAGGCCCTGCCCCAGGAGCCCTGGCCCTGCCCTGTCCCGTGAGTCTGGGCTTCAGCTTCGTGCCCAACTTGGAAAAGCGCTGGAGAAAGAGCAGGGACACCCTGGATCTCCATGAGGGGAGGGCAGCAGAAATTCATCATCTCTTCCTTTCTCCATCAGACAGCCGACATGGGAGGACAACGATGCCTTTGCGGAGCTAGGAGAGAGGCATGGCCAGTGCAATGCCAGGGATTGCCTTTACCCTGGAGGCAGAGAGGAGGCAGAGGAAGAGGGGTAAGTTGGGATGCTGCACCTGGGGCTCTGCAGGGAACCTGTGTCTCCACAAGGGCTCAAAGCGGGAAGAACCAGAAGCATTTGGCCAGACAACCACCTTCTGGCACACTTTGTTCTCAGTGCTATGAGCCTGTTTGCCTCCCCAGGCCCTGGCAATTGCTCCTGTGCTCCTCCTGTGCTGCCGAGGGCACCCATAGGCGCTGCTCTGGCCTGAGAAACAGCATAGACAGATGGGAGTGTGACACCTGTGCTGGGCTCGGAACATGTATGAGTCAAAGCCCCCCTGTGTCCCTGGGCTGGGGGCAGTGCCCAGGCCGGGCTTGGCAGAGTGCGTCCACTGCTGGAGGGCTGGGGGCACTGCTCTGGCCTGGCCTGGCCTGGCCTGGGCCTGGGGGGCCTTTGACATTCCCGCTTGCCCTTACAGCCTCCAGGGTTGAGTCAGAGCTCAATGGCCCCAGGCTGGCCAGACAGTCAGGACTGGAATCTGCTCATGGCTCCTTAGAATCTGAGGCCATCATGCCCAGCTCCCACAGCCCTGTGCCATTGGTGCTGGTTTCCCCATCGCCATCTCCAGAGACGAGCAGCCACAGCAGGCCTCAACACGCAGCGTGGCAGCAGGCGCTGCCATCTTCCTCACTGGACACCAGGAGAATCAGCAGATCAAGGTCAACATGCAGCAGGTCCTCTGACCCTGAGAACTGGGTCCATTCCAGACGTTCTGGGCCCGGCCGCAGGCAAAGCCGCTCTCGCCAGCAAGGTCGGGCCCAGAGTCCATGTGTCCGCTCCAGGAGTCCCTGTGACAGGAACAGTGGGACAGGGCCACGGACTGAGAGGCCCAGGCAAAGGGAGACACCTGCACGGACGTCCCCCAGACGCAGCCGCTCCCACCAGCAAGGTCGGGCCCAGAGTCCCCCTGTCCGCTCCAGGAGTCCCTGTGACAGGAGCAGGGGGACAGGGCCATGGGCTGAGAGGCCCAGGCAAACGGAGCCACCATCACAGGCATCCCCCAGACACAGCCGCTCCCACCAGCAAGGTCGGGCCCAGAGTGCACCTGTCCGCTCCAGGAGTCGACGTGACAGGAGCAGGGGGACAGGGCCAAGGGCTGAGAGGCCCAGGCAAACGGAGCCACCATCACAGACATCCCCCAGACGCAGCCGCTCCCGCCAGCAAGGCTGGGCCCAGAGTCCACCTGTCCGGTCCAGGAGTCGCCGTGGCAAGAGCAGCAGGAAAAGGCGAAGGACTGAGAGGCCCAGGCGAAGGGACACGTCATCGGGGACGCCCCCCAGACGCAGCCGCTCCCGCCAGCAGCGCCGGGCCTCGACTCAAACTGTGCGGTCCAGGAGTCGCCAGGACAGGAGCAGGAGGACAGCAGCGAGTGCTGAGAGGCCCAGGCGTAGGGGGACATGGTCGGGGACATCCCGCAGGAGCAGCCGCTCGCACCAGCGACGTCGGACCTCAGCTGGGACCTCCAACAGCAGCACGTAGCGTCATCTTTTCTTTCTAGTCCATGTGTTGCTTGCCGGAAGTGAAGGTGAGAACGCTCAGTGCAGGGACCTTGAGATGTGCAGGTCTGTGAGAAAACCATATCAGCTCTTGATGTTTCTATTGGCAGGAAAGAAGTCTGTGCTAAATACCTTGATTTCTGTGTACCCGTGTATTCAGTGAAAAGTCACTTAAGGATGTGGCTAATTACAAAGGACTCTTGTTCCTGCCTTTAGACTCCAACCTCTGATGTTTCCCCACTGCTTACCCTTGATAATGAACCACTCCTTAACGGGCTTGGATATGCTTAGGGAGACATTCAGAGCAAGGTGGCTCTTAGGGAAGCTGTCTCTGAAAAGGACGTGTGCTGTGTTGCTATCTTTGAACAATCTCATTTCAGTAAAGCCAAAAAAAGAAGAAAGAAGAGAGTGAGGCACTGCCTCAAGTGGCTGAAGACAACTTTGACAGTATTGCTGCGGATTTGAAAGACTTGATTGGACCTTCAAAGAACAAACCAGAATAGACGGAGGAAATACCCTGGGGCAAAGAGGATGCACAGGACTCTGCCCCAGGGTATTTCCCTTCCATTTGGGACCTTTGCCTGAGAACGACACAGCTCAGAAGCTGAGTACTTTCACGTTTTCCTTCTTTGGAGGCACAGAGGAGTTGGGCATCAAAGAAGGCAACAGCAGAACCCTTCTAACATGCCATTGCTAAGGAAGAGCTTCTGGCAGGCACTGTAGGGCAATACGGTGTAATGAAGGTCAGGGTCCAGGGGATTTTCAGCAGCAGAAGTCAGTTATTAGGCAGAAGCATTTTCATCTTCATTTCTGCTTGCCAGGGCTGTGGTAGATTAATGAGAGGTAACTCTTGCTTGCATCTCAGGAATTCTAAAGGCATGCTTTGAGAAGGCATTGGGGTTTCTGCTGAGTGGTGAAAAAGCTGGTTCTCATGCCCTGAATTCCTCAAACGGGGAAAAAGGTGACAAACCAGTCATATCAAGTTTCATAGAACCCAACAAGATTTTAAAGGAAATGTGCGTTAATGTAGAGGGAGGAGCAAAGTCCGGGAGCTGACCCCAAGATCCATGCGCATTCTGTTTGTTACTGAATTCTACTCTTGGACCTTTAGAAAAAAGAAACGGAATGACACATGATCTTTGGGGTGTCCTAACATTAGATAAAATGAGGCCGTCTGAAATGAAGATGAAACAACATTAAATCGAGTCCCAGTCATGTAGGAGAGAAAAGAAACCGCGAGAAGTTATCCACAATATTAAAAAACCCAACGCAACAGCACAAAGCAACGAGTCCCCCACACTTGTGCTGAACTGAGAAGGTATTCATGGTCTTCTGAATGCAATGACAAATGTTTAAGAATACATAAGGGATCCCTAGAACAAAGTGGAGCAGAGATGTAGCTTAGAAAATCTGGCAGGGGCAGATTCTGTCCTTCCCAAATCTGTCTTCTCCACTCTAAGTATTTCACTTGAAAGGAGGAATTTTTCCTGACCAGTAGGGGAAGAATCTGGTTTTGGCTTTTTTTCTCTATGGGTGCTGTCATTGCAGAGCCTTATGCCCTTGGAACAATAAAGCCGGTAAAAGCCACATGGCAAGAGGATCCACGTTTCCAAGACAGCAGTTCTGAGGGTGATGATGAGCCTGAGATGTCAGAGATTGAACAGGACCAAGAAACGCAAGTTCCATTTCTCTTTGTTGTCTACTTGGCTGTAGTAGTTGGATGCTGTGGGAATATTAACTCAGGAAATGGGAAACGGACGTTGCACACCTCTGAGCAACCAAAGTCATCTCGGAAAATCGTTTGTGCTGCACAGAGTCAAAACTCCCAGCAGCACATTTGATGTGAAGATGAATATGGGAAGAGAGAGTTGAGCACAAGAAATTAACTGGGTCATTTTGGTTGGACCAACTCCAAAGTGAGTTTGGCTAAAAGCCAAAGACACAGTCAGTTTTCTCTCTAAAAGTGGGTTTTGTAAAATAAAAAGCTCTATTTGGGGTTCCTAGGGAATAAAGCTTTTCAATGTATACCATTTCTCTGAAGCACTAGAGTTTGAAGTCATGTTCATGGAATTTGATAGTACAATTTAGGATGCTCAAATCCCTTTGTCCTTGTCTAGGTTTCTTTCTTTACCACGCACAGGAAGTGCTAGAGTTTTTTTCTTCTCCAAAGATGATGAACGCCTAAGAGGTATGACAGAATTTCTTCAACCCCTTTTGTATTTTTTTTCCCTTTTAAACCCTTCCTGGAATTCAGTGAGGAGGAAAAAATGCTGCCTAGTTATGAAAGTCTTCTAGTCAAAATTTGCCACCCTTATTTGTGGTCCAAGTTGTGGTAGAATCCTGTGAGAAAGTCCTGGTAAAAGAGAGGTCAAGCAGATTTCTGGCTTTCTTGTCTTTCAGACAATTACCGAATAGGAATCTGGACTTTTAGAGTTTACCAGAAGCTTAGTCACTTGTCAGGTTACCTAGACATTTTGGATCCTTTCAGGTATTTAAATCATCTTTAACTTTTTCCTCTCTTTCTGGTGTTACCGTTAGAAACGTTTGAGTGTTCTTCTTGTGAGCCACGTATGTCCCTGTGGTTCTTTGTGCTAATGCATCTGGGGCTTTCTCTTCTGAATCCAGTCAATTTTGTATTTAGAAAGAAAGACAACAACAACCAAAGGAAACATACACACAGTGCCCAAAACCTGCACAGGCCACCAAAACAATTGCTGGTTCTATTTTGTAGACTAGAGTCTTAAGACAAGCTTAAAGGATGTGCCTTCCATGAGACTGATGAGATAACTGTGATGAAAGGCACTGCTGTGTTCACACAGTTAGCGGCCTGCAATCTTCCAGCCAGCCTGGGTGTGTTGAAATGGAGAGCTCAGGCCTCAGCAGGCCTCAGTTCTGGGGGAAGGTGTGGGGTGCTGGTGCTGAGCTTCAAATGAAAGAGCTGCAATTTCACTGCAATTCAGATTGCAGCATGTTGAGGAAAACTGCTGCTGCCTTTCTTTCCATGTTCTTAGCACAGCAGGCCGCAGTAGGGAACATTTCTGCTGAAGCCAAGGTGTGGTGGGGGGCAGGAGAACAGGAAGGATGGTGAAGAATTGATTTCTGATTTTAGTGCTGTGTTGGTCATGATTGTTAGGAGCAGCAGCACAATCACAAGCGTTTAAGCCTATTAATTGGTTGTTTCTTTTGTGCAGAGGGTCCACAGTTATTTTGTAGATTGGTAGAACTCAGTGAAGAAAAAGAGGGTTAGGAAGACAGACGTAGATTATTGCTTGAGGTGAGTATGTAACATCTGTTCCCTGGTAAGTCTGGGGGAAAGCTGAGCCTGGGGAGGGATTGCAGGTATGAATGTGCATGCAAAATGAATTCAGGACCTCGAGAAGAGCTTTAAATTTGTAATGAAGAGGGAAGAGAAGTTTTTTAGTGTAGCAGTGTGTAGAACATCTCGTTGTGTGGTCCGGTCAGGTAAACCGCTACATCTCTGTATGTTACAGGTGCAGCTACTTAACTGTATGTAAGGATAGTGAATGTAGAGACTTCTCCTAATAGTGGATTCAGAAACTTCTTGGAAGAATTTGTTAGATTTTCATTATTTTCTGGAACGCCGAAGGAAGCATAAGGATAGCCTATAGGAAGTGCAAGCAAACCAATAAACCTTTTACTGATTAGAAGCGAGTCACGTTTGTTTCTTGAAGGAGTTGCCAAACAACGTTACTTTCAAAATCCTTTCAAAGGTCTAACAGGGATCAATAGCAGCAACCCCTGTTAGGCCGTGTTTGGGAGCTGGGGCTGAGGCTCTTGTGTCCTGGGGAGCCACGGGAAGGCTCCAGTCCTGACTGTGCGGCCAGGCCGGGGCCATGGAGCTCCAGCCCATCCCTGGTGGATGCAAGGGCCAGCAGGAATGTCAAGGGACCCCAGGGCCGGGCCAGGCCAGGCCAGAGCAGCGCCCCCAGCCCTCCAGGAGCGGATGGGCTCTGCCAAGCCCAGCCTGGGCACTGCCCCCAGCCCAGGGACAGGCGGGTGCTTTGCCCAAGAGCCGTGCCCAGAGCAGCAGAGCTGTCACAGCCCCAGCTGGTTCTGCTCTGCGTCAGGCCCGAGCAGGGCCCGTGGGTGCCCTGGGCAGTGCAGGAGCAGCACAGGAGCAGCTGCCAGGGCCTGGCGAGGCACAGGGGTCAGCCTCGGCTCGGTGACACAGCATGCAGGCTGCAGGGGACAGAGCCAGTGGCAGCGGACATGAGCAGCTCTGCGGGGCTCTGAGCCTGCAGCAGCATCGGCCCCAAGGCTGCTCTGTCCCTGCCTGGCTGATGGGCAGGGCTGGAGGCTTGCAGAGCAGGGGCCATTGCGGGCACGGCTGTCCCAGGAGCTGCCCCCTGGCCCAGCTGGGCCCCACTTGGGCAGGAGGGAGGCTCCCAGCACCCGCATGGCCGAGCAGTTCCTGCCTCCCCCTGCGTCTGCTCTGATCCCCACACTGCCTGCTGCAACAAGAGCCCCTGGGCCAGGCTGTCAGAGGGCTGCTTTGCCCTCACCTGCCTCCCTGGCACCAGGGCCCTCCTGCTCTCTGCCAGCCATGGCCGGTGTCTGCACTGAGTCCCCTCTCCTCCAGTGACATGGTCACTTCGAGGTTTTTATTTCTGTCTCACTATGCGGGAAAGAAGAGTGGAGGGGAGTTTGCAGAGCAGGCCCAGAGCCACGAGGCTCTACTCCCTGCTCAGCCCTGCGTGAGCCCTGCTCCTGTCCACCTTCTGCTCCCGTTGTTGCGTTGAGGAACACTGCAGTGTCCTCTGGCTGTTCCTTCGCTGATTCTGGGGACAGGCAGGTGAGCCTGCAGCACAGGCCCAGAGCCCCGAGGTTTGTTTCATGTTTTAACCTGCATGAATCATCTTTTAGGATAGGTGGAGAAAAAGGAGCAGGCTGCTGAAGTTGCTTCAGTTTCTACCACAAAAAGCAATGTGTTTTTACTAGCAGAAAACACCTGTTTTCCAACAGCCTATTATTAAAAATTTGCCTTTCCATGGAACCAGCAGGAACGCATCAGGGATCAGCATCCATTGGCAGAACAATGACTTTTACTAACGACTTACTACAGAACTACTAAAAAGCGGAACACTACTTTTACTAACTGATGGCTTCCATGGAATCTAAGCACTCAACTCCCTTTATGTGGCGTATGTGAAGGACAACTGCAAGAAATCCTGCTATTAAATTCATAGCACTGGACAAAGAAATACCTGACTGCTTTTTCAGAGTTTAATGCACTAACAAAATGACACAGGCAGACCTTTTTCTTGTCGAAACTTTTTGAAGGTTTTTTCACACCCTCATGTTCCTCCTGATATAGTTGAGATTATCTAAGTAATTAGATTTGGTATCTTTTCAGGCTTCCCATTCATGCCCTGAATATTTTGCCAGACCTTCCTTTTTTTTTTCAATTCTGTGGTTTCCCTCTGGTGTTTTAAATCAGATGTTTCAGTATTTTACTATCTGTGGTGCTACTCTCTCGGATCTAGTGAAGAGGGCCAAGCAGTGCCGGTCTGCCGGCAGGTCCCAGGCGTCGCTCCTGCTGGCGGCCCCGGGGCAGGAGCGACGCCGGCGCTGCCATGGCCGGGCTTCCCTCAGGTGTCGGTACTGCCAGCCCGGCTCTGCCCAGCGGCCCCGGCGCTGCCATGGCAGGGCTTCCCTCAGGTGTCGGCACTGCCAGCCCGGCTCTGCCCAGCGGCCCCGGCGCTGCCATGGCAGGGCTTCCCTCAGGTGTCGGCACTGCCAGCCCGGCTCTGCCCAGCGGCCCCGGCGCTGCCATGGCAGGGCTTCCCTCAGGTGTCGGCACTGCCAGCCCGGCTCTGCCCAGCGGCCCCGGCGCTGCCATGGCCGGGCTTCCCTCAGGTGTCGGCACTGCCAGCTCGGCTCTGTCGGGGTCTCTGGCACCGCCACGGCGCACGGCAGCTCTGGCACTGCAGCCTCGGCCAGCAGCCCGATCTGCGGACTGGGACCCCGCAGCGGCCGCACGCTTCTCCCTGAGCCCGAGCAGCGACTGCACCCTCCCAACAGCGCGCCGGGAATGCGCCCACGACCAGCGCGGGCTCGGCTCTGGGCAGGAACCGCCCCGCCCCTCACACCCGCCCGCCCCTTCCCGCCCTCCGGCCCCGCCGCGCGGCGCCCGCGCTGTCATGGCGGCTCTCGCCCACAAGGCAGCGCCCTGAGCCCTGCAATGGCGCCGGGAACGTTCTGGCACTCTGGAAGGCGCGGGCGGGCACCTCTTGCAAACTGGGCCATACGTCCCATTTCCTGAAGAAAACACGTCCTGTCATGCCTGGCCTCTACACACTTCCGAGCCTGATCAACAAGAACAGACGTTTAACCTGTGACACACATAGCAGCCTACAAGCTCGAAGTGATGGCCAGGTGTTAGAAAAGCAAAGTACTTGTTGCTAGAATTGTCTTTTAAGACTCAGGGCTGGGCAAGTTTCACTGATCTCAGACCCAGAAGGAGGTTGACAAAGCTTGGGAAGAAGGATGCCCACTGATAGTGGACACAAAGCATGCAGAATTTAGGCGCTATAAGGACATCTGCTAGAACTGCCAAGATAAAGAAAACATTCATGAAGCCAACTCAGGAAATATGCTGAGATGAGCACCAGCTGGGTAAAATAGAGTGTGATGTTTGCAGGCAACAGGACTTTGGCACCCAGATTATCCTGGGGCTGGCCATGGGATGGTTCTGATCACCAGAACACATGAAAAGACGGTGCAGTGCAAGCGCTGGGCATTGTGCTTCATAGAAGCCAGATGAAAAACCTGGGGAGACTGTGCTGGATTCTTGTGTGGTATCTGCCCCTTCTGTGAAAAATGCCAATCACTTGTTTTAAAATTTTAAAAGTAATAAATTAGTTACAAAAATAGTAATAAAAATTAGAGAAATAAGAATTTGGACAATTAAGAGTTAGGACAATAAAGGACAATAAAAAAAGCCAAGAATTACAGATGTCTGGGTGCTCTGCTCTGCCTCAGAACACACTTTGCTAACAAAAGATTAACCCTTACAAGTAATAGCCTGTTGCTTATTCATATATCTCATACACGATGCCAAAATTCTTTTCAAACAATGGGTGTTTTCTTGTGAGTGTCAACCCCTCCCTCATCTTGTAAATCAATTGTCTTGGTCCCTCAAAGTCTGGTTCTTCCCGATAAGGAGGCAATATTTCTTCTCTTAGAGTTTTGGCGTCTTGTTACTGCTATCTCCGCTTGAGCTATTTAGAAAAAGTATCTTTCACAGTTTCTGTAGCCTAAAACTATATTCACCACACTACTTTAAAAGATTAGTATAGGACTACAAAAAAGGATTAATACAACATAACTTTCCAACATAACACATATAGTATTAATTTTAATATTTGCGAAAAGCCAATCATATAATACCCATTTTTCACACCTTCTCTGCTCCTTCTTCTTCTCAAAATATATTGTAAACCTGACCAAAAATACCTACTTAGAGCCATGCTCAGTACCTTATTCTGAAAACTTACAGCTGACGTACAGGTTTAGCACCTTACAGAGCAGGTTTGAGGCCCTGGAACTGGAGGGACAGACAAGTGATGAAGTGGGCACAAGTCCTTCTGGAATAGAGGGGGCACCTAGGGCAAGTCAGCCAACACCATGCATCGTGATCACCTCTGTTCCAGGGGAAGGCAGGGTCCTTGCAGGCCTTCCCAAAAGCATCTCAAGGGAAGGTTTCCATCTCCCCCTGCCCCGTTTCCTTGACTTTAGCTGAATCTTTCTCTGACAGAAAGACAGGAAGCTCAGGTGTGTTAGGAGATTAGTGTGAGCATTGGCAGAGGTGAATGGTGAGGAATCCAGAGGCTTGTGCAACTCTCTTCCATGAAGAGTCCCTTGTTGTATATTTCCAATAAACCAGAGCTGAAATGGCAAGGCAGCGATTGGGGAAATACAGCACTGAGACAATAAAGCTGTAACATGCCTTGTTTTGAGAGGGACAAGTAAGACAAGAAACATTCAAACAGCAAATACTGAGAAGATGAAGAAAAAAGCCAAATTTTTCTAAGGTTTTCTAATGTTTGTTTTCTTCTCTGCACCTTCTGAAGATTGCCTATATCCTATTTCCATTGTTTTCTTTTTTCCTGTCTTGAGAATGAATTTTGCATTCTGGATATTTTAAGTCAGACATAAGACAAGTTCCATATTGCTTGGCAATCACGAACAGGTAAGTTTAGAGGTAACATCCATTATCTTTGATGATTGGATCAGACTCAATTTTAAATAGCCTTGTATGTCATGCTCATATGCAAAGATGCTAGATTGATCCTTTGAAGGGCATTAAACCAAGAAACAAGTACTTCAAAAGCTCTGGAGGTGGCTGCCATGGTGAGTTTCCCTGAGGTGTCACAGCCCCAGCCCCGCTCCATGGCCGGTTTCCCTGAGGTGTCACACACGTCCCCATCCCGCTCCATGGCCATTTTCCCTGAGGTGTCACATCCCCATCCCGCTCCATGGCCGGTTTCCCTGAGGTGTCACAGCCCCAGGCCTGCTCCATGGCCGGTTTCCCTGAGGGCTGGCAGTCCCAGTCCTGCTCCATGGCCAGGTTTCCTGGTCACTTTGAGGTGCTGTTCCTCTCTCTCTATGGGAGAAAGAAGAGGCCGGGGAGCTTGCAGAGCAGGCCTAGAGCCACGAGGGCTCTACTCCCTGCTCAGCCCTGCGTGAGCACTGCCCCTTCCCTCCTTCTCCTCCCGCTGTCAGCTCGTACTGACACTCGGCCTGAGCCCAGCGTTCCCTTTTGGGGCCAAGGGAAATCTCTGCTCCTGCCTCTGGCACAGGGCGCTCTGCCAGCAGGTCAGGGAAGGAGACAGCCCCAGAGAGAGGCGTGAGCAGTGGAGGAAAGCCAACATCACTGCAGTCTTGCAAAAGGGCACCAAGAAGGAGCCAGGAAAGTGCAGGCCCATCAGCCTCAGCTCCATCCCCAGAAAGGTGACAGAACAGCTCCTCTTGGATGCCATCTCTGAGCCTGTGCAGTAACAGGAATGGAAACCATGCTTGACCAATCCCACAGCCCCCTCTGCTGCAGTGACTGGCTGGGTTTGTGAGGGGAGAGCAGTGGTTGTTGTCAGCAGGGACTTCAGCAAGGCTTTGTCCCTGCCTCCCCTAACAGGCTCCTGAGGCAGCTCAGGGCCAGTGGGGCAGAGAAGTGGCCAGGGCAGCTCCAAACTCAGATAGCTGTGAGCTCAGGGGGCCGTGCTGGGGCCAGCCTTGTTTGCCTTATTCCCCAGTGACCTGGCAGAAGGGACAGAGCGCTGCCTCAGCGTTTGCTGATGGGACAGAACCGGGAGCAGGGGCTGAGGCACCACAAGGCTCTGCTGCCCTTCACTGAGACCTGGACAGGCCTAGAGAGTTGAGCAGAGAGGGACCAATTGAAATTGCACTGGGGAAAGCCTCTAGAAGAGCTTCAGGCTCTGTAATTACAAGGCAACAGAAGTGTTTTAGTACACTGGAGTCTATAATGGTGTCTTGTAATGTCGAGTCAGGGAAACCCCTGCTTCTGTGGGTGTTCCAGGACCAGTTCCTTGTATGTATGTCAAGAATGTCTTGGAGAGAAACATGAATGAATTCAGAAACTTCCCCAGATATTATTTTGGATTTTCACAATTTTCTGGAATGCCAGGTGAAGTGTAAGGATGCCAAAAGGAAAGTGAAAGCAAACCAATAAATCTTTAAAACATCAGAAGCCTCTCCAGTTTGTTCCTTGAAGAAGTTGCCAAACAATGTCACTTTTGAAATCCTTTGAAAGATCTAATAGGAAAAAAGCATTGGCCAAAAGTGCTGCCCTGTGTTTCTGAACAGCAACATGCATTTTGTGTTGACGCAAGGTTTGTACCAGGGTTTGGGATTTTTGTGTGTGTGTGTGCTTTGAATGTGAGTCTTTGCAGGACTATTAATAATTAGACCATGTACTGAAGAGAACATGTTACTGTGTTGTGCTGTCCAGTGCTGAAGAGGGTTGAGACAGAGCAGGTAGCTGTGTGTCTGTGTGTAACTTGCATGAGCAGCACCGGAGCAGTGCCCAGGGCCTGGAGAAGCAAACGGGTTCCCGGTGCTGAGGACAAAGCGTCCAGAGCTCGGGATTGTCCGGCCAAGCTCTTCTGGCTCCTTGTGCTTTGAGCCCTGGCCAGGAGCCCTGCAGAGCCCCGGGTGCAGCTTCCCAACTTCCCCCTCTTCCTCTGCCTCCTCCCTTCCTCCAGGGTAAAGGCACTCCCTGGCATTGCACTGGCTGTGCCTCCGTCCTAGACCAGTGAAGGGATCGTTTCCCAGCCAAGGTGGCTCTCCCATGGAGACAGGAAAATGGACAAACTCCTGCTGCCCCAGCATCAGGCAGGTGCAGGGTGTCCCTGCCTGTCAGCCCCTGCCCTGCTTCCCAGAGATCCCACTGCTTGTTCTAGAAGTCATGGATCTGGATTTCCAGGAGCATGTTTACATAGACATCAATGACAAAAATTGACAAGAATTGTTTGTGCGTCTCTTCCTGATTTGTTTCCAAGGTATTTTCTAGTAGGAAAGCATGGACCAAACTGGCAAAGTTCCTATAATGCAGGAAAAGCATCCTCCTGCCTTTGACTTGGGTTGAGAACTGTTGCAAGCACTCCTGTCAAACGTACACAGAACATTCTCAGTGAATTTTCTGAGTTTCCACAGAGTCAGTAGAAAAGATGACGTTTCTAAGGAGCTTAATACAAATTTTTCCATTTATATGAAATGTCAAAGTTATTAGTTCAGAGGATGACAGGATAACAGAGGTCTGGAGGCAGCTGTGATGGTCTCCAGGTTTATCTCCTGTAGCCAGTGGTGATCAGCAGCAGCATCAAATCAGGTTCATCTTAGTTTTCTCCAGACAGGTCTTGAGGAAAAGGTCAGTTCACCTAGAGCAGGGTTTGAATCTCTGCCGTGCAGGAGACTCCGCACGGGCTCTCTGGGCCACCGGCTGCCAGGGGCAGGAGCAGAGATTTCCCTTGGCCGGGGCCGGAGCCCTGGCGTGGCAGTGCCTGAACAGCACCTTCCTGCCTGCAGTACCACCCTCGATGGCTGCCCCAGGGCCTGGCATTTGACCCTGCACTTGCTGCAGGAGTCCTGGCCCTGGTTCCACCCTGAGCAAATGCTCGGACCCATCTCAGAGCCTCGGTGCCCGAGGAGGCCGCCACAAGTGGATGCCAGGGACCTGAGGCCATGGCTGCCCCAATTTTGGGTACACGGTGCTGATGTCAGAGTGGCCATTGTGACCTGTGCGACCAAGGCCACAAAAGGGAACGCTGGGCTCAGGCCGAGTGTCAGTGCGACCTGACGACGGGAGGAGAAGGTAGGGCAGGGACGTGGCTGCTCAGGGACCAGAGGGGCCCCACACCTCGGGGCTCTGGGCCTGTGCTGCAGGCTCACCTGCCTCTCCCTTCCCAGAATCAGCGGAGGAACAGCCAGAGGACACTGTGGTGTTCCTTAACGCAGCGACGGGAGGAGAAGGCGGACAGGAGCAGGGCTCACGCAGGGCTGAGCAGGGAGTAGAACCTCGTGGCTCTGGGCCTGTTCTGCAAACTCCCCCCCCCACTCTTCTTCCTCCCATAGAGAGAGAGGACCAACACCTCGAGCGACAATGTCACTGGAGGAGAGGGACTCAGCACAGACACCGGCCATGGCTGGCAGCAAGCAGGAGGGCCCTGGTGCCAGGGAGGCAGGTGAGGGCAAAGCAGCCCTCTGACAGCCTGGCCCAGGGGCTCTTGTTGCAGCAGGCAGTGTGGGGATCAGAGCAGAGGCAGGGGGAGCTGCTCGGCCATGCCGGGGCCGGGAGCCTCCCTCCTGCCCATGTCGGGCCCAGCTGGGCCAGGGGGCAGCTCCTGGGACAGCCGTGCCCGCAATGGCCCCTGCTGTGCAAGGCCTCCAGCCCTGCCCATCAGCCAGGCAGGGACAGAGCAGCCTTGGGGCCGATGCTGCTGCAGGCTCAGAGCCCCGCAGAGCTGCTCATGCCCGCTGCCACTGGCTCTGTCCCCTGCAGCCTGCATGCTGTGTCGCCGAGCCGAGGCTGACCCGGACATGTGCGGTGACAAACTGGAGAAGGGTGGGCTCTGTGCCCACGTCTTCTGCATGGTGAGTGACTCCGGGCGCTCCCTCCACCGTTGCAATGAGCAGCTCCTGCCGCCCTCTCCTCATCAGCTCCTCCCCTTGCCTGCAGCTCTTCGCCACTCTTCTATCTCGCCAAGAGAATCACCACGTTGGACTCATGGGCTTTCTCCCTCGGGATCTCCAAATTGCAGTCCGGCGGGCGGCACAGAAGGTGAGAGCGTGACAAGAGCAGGGAGATTTGTGCCTGGCGAGGTTTGCCAGAGCTTAGCGCAGAGAGCAGGAAAGAAAGGCCGGCCCGACAGCCGCGACAAAGTCTGGCTCCCAGCAGCTGCGGCACAGAGGCCCTGGCACAGGAGCCTCCCTCCTCCACCAGGCGGCTCTGTGGGCTGGGACCCGGCAGCGGCCACATCCTGCGCCCTGCCCGGAGCCGTGGGGCTGCCAGGGGAGCCCTCGAGGCTGCTGCTGCTGCTGCTGATGGGGCTGCTTGGCTCTTTCCAGTACTGCTGCGTCTGCGGCCAGAGCGGGGCAACCATCATGTGCTGCAAGGAGTACTGTGACAGATGGTTCCACCTGCCCTGTGCCAAGGAGGGTGGCTGTGTCAATGTATACGTTACTCCGTTCAGGTACCTCATCTCTCTTTGTGGCCCCCCCTGGGGAATGACCCAGCATTTCTCACTGTCCCCATCCATTTTCCTCCAGGTCCTTCTGCCCTGAGCACCGTCCAGAGCAGGAGGTGGAGGCGACTCCAGAGCCGGACACCATTTGCCCCATCTGCATGGAGCCTGTGGAGGACAGAAAGACCTTCACAACCCTGGTGTGCCCAACGTGCAAAAGGGCCTGGTTCCACAGGGACTGCATCCAGGTTGGAGCCCTCCCCTCAGCCCTGGGGCAAAGCAGGTGCTCAGCAGCAGCAGCAGCAGCAGCAGCAGCAGCAGCAGCAGCAGCAGCAGCAGCAGCAGCAGCAGGGCCTCGCTCACCCTGCCTGTGTTTGCCCTGCAGGGACTGGCCATGAGCGCTGGTGCTTTATATTTCCAGTGCCCCCTGTGCAGAGACAGTGGGGAATTCCCTGTTGAAATGTTCATCATAGGGATCCGAATCCCCTTCAGGTTGGTGTCCTTCTGCCTGGCCCACCAGCCAGGAGGGTACAAGTGCTGTGCTGTGCCAGGCCCTGCCCCAGGAGCCCTGGCCCTGCCCTGTCCCGTGAGTCTGGGCTTCAGCTTCGTGCCCAACTTGGAAAAGCGCTGGAGAAAGAGCAGGGACACCCTGGATCTCCATGAGGGGAGGGCAGCAGAAATTCATCATCTCTTCCTTTCTCCATCAGACAGCCGACATGGGAGGACAACGATGCCTTTGCGGAGCTAGGAGAGAGGCATGGCCAGTGCAATGCCAGGGATTGCCTTTACCCTGGAGGCAGAGAGGAGGCAGAGGAAGAGGGGTAAGTTGGGATGCTGCACCTGGGGCTCTGCAGGGAACCTGTGTCTCCACAAGGGCTCAAAGCGGGAAGAACCAGAAGCGTTTGGCCAGACAACCACCTTCTGGCACACTTTGTTCTCAGTGCTATGAGCCTGTTTGCCTCCCCAGGCCCTGGCAATTGCTCCTGTGCTCCTCCTGTGCTGCCGAGGGCACCCATAGGCGCTGCTCTGGCCTGAGAAACAGCATAGACAGATGGGAGTGTGACACCTGTGCTGGGCTCGGAACATGTATGAGTCAAAGCCCCCCTGTGTCCCTGGGCTGGGGGCAGTGCCCAGGCCAGGCTTGGCAGAGTGCGTCCACTGCTGGAGGGCTGGGGGCACTGCTCTGGCCTGGCCTGGCCTGGCCTGGGCCTGGGGGGCCTTTGACATTCCCGCTTGCCCTTACAGCCTCCAGGGTTGAGTCAGAGCTCAATGGCCCCAGGGTGGCTAGACAGTCAGGACTGGAATCTGCTCATGGCTCCTTAGAATCTGAGGCCATCATGCCCAGCTCCCACAGCCCTGTGCCATTGGTGCTGGTTTCCCCATCGCCATCTCCAGAGACGAGCAGCCACAGCAGGCCTCAACACGCAGCGTGGCAGCAGGCGCTGCCATCTTCCTCACTGGACACCAGGAGAATCAGCAGATCAAGGTCAACATGCAGCAGGTCCTCTGACCCTGAGAACAGGGTCCATTCCAGACGTTCTGGGCCCGGCCGCAGGCAAAGCCGCTCCCACCAGCAAGGTCGGGCCCAGAGTCCCCCTGTCCGCTCCAGGAGTCCCTGTGACAGGAGCAGGGGGACAGGGCCATGGGCTGAGAGGCCCAGGCAAACGGAGCCACCATCACAGGCATCCCCCAGACACAGCCGCTCCCACCAGCAAGGTCGGGCCCAGAGTGCACCTGTCCGCTCCAGGAGTCGACGTGACAGGAGCAGGGGGACAGGGCCAAGGGCTGAGAGGCCCAGGCAAACGGAGCCACCATCACAGACATCCCCCAGACGCAGTCGCTCCCGCCAGCAAGGCTGGGCCCAGAGTCCACCTGTCCGGTCCAGGAGTCGCCGTGGCAAGAGCAGCAGGAAAAGGCGAAGGACTGAGAGGCCCAGGCGAAGGGACACGTCATCGGGGACGCCCCCCAGACGCAGCCGCTCCCGCCAGCAGCGCCGGGCCTCGACTCAAACTGTGCGGTCCAGGAGTCGCCAGGACAGGAGCAGGAGGACAGCAGCGAGTGCTGAGAGGCCCAGGCGTAGGGGGACATGGTCGGGGACATCCCGCAGGAGCAGCCGCTCGCACCAGCGACGTCGGACCTCAGCTGGGACCTCCAACAGCAGCACGTAGCGTCATCTTTTCTTTCTAGTCCATGTGTTGCTTGCCGGAAGTGAAGGTGAGAACGCTCAGTGCAGGGACCTTGAGATGTGCAGGTCTGTGAGAAAACCATATCAGCTCTTGATGTTTCTATTGGCAGGAAAGAAGTCTGTGCTAAATACCTTGATTTCTGTGTACCCGTGTATTCAGTGAAAAGTCACTTAAGGATGTGGCTAATTACAAAGGACTCTTGTTCCTGCCTTTAGACTCCAACCTCTGATGTTTCCCCACTGCTTACCCTTGATAATGAACCACTCCTTAACGGGCTTGGATATGCTTAGGGAGACATTCAGAGCAAGGTGGCTCTTAGGGAAGCTGTCTCTGAAAAGGACGTGTGCTGTGTTGCTATCTTTGAACAATCTCATTTCAGTAAAGCCAAAAAAAGAAGAAAGAAGAGAGTGAGGCACTGCCTCAAGTGGCTGAAGACAACTTTGACAGTATTGCTGCGGATTTGAAAGACTTGATTGGACCTTCAAAGAACAAACCAGAATAGACGGAGGAAATACCCTGGGGCAAAGAGGATGCACAGGACTCTGCCCCAGATGACCATTTGGGACCTTTGCCTGAGAACGACACAGCTCAGAAGCTGAGTACTTTCACGTTTTCCTTCTTTGGAGGCACAGAGGAGTTGGGCATCAAAGAGGGCAACAGCAGAACCCTTCTAACATGCCATTGCTAAGGAAGAGCTTCTGGCAGGCACTGTAGGGCAATACAGTGTAAAGAAGGTCAGGGTCCAGGGGATTTTCAGCAGCAGAAGTCAGTTATTAGGCAGAAGCATTTTGATCTTCATTTCTGCTTGCCAGGGCTGTGGTAGATTAATGAGAGGTAACTCTTGCTTGCATCTCAGGAATTCTGAAAGGCATGCTTTGAGAAGGCATTGGGGTTTCTGCTGAGTGGTGAAAAAGCTGGTTCTCATGCCCTGAATTCCTCAAACGGGGAAAAAGGTGACAAACCAGTCATATCAAGTTTCATAGAACCCAACAAGATTTTAAAGGAAATGTGCGTTAATGTAGAGGGAGGAGCAAAGTCCGGGAGCTGACCCCAAGATCCATGCGCATTCTGTTTGTTACTGAATTCTACTCTTGGACCTTTAGAAAAAAGAAACGGAATGACACATGATCTTTGGGGTGTCCTAACCTTAGATAAAATGAGGCCGTCTGAAATGAAGATGAAACAACATTAAATCGAGTCCCAGTCATGTAGGAGAGAAAAGAAACCGCGAGAAGTTATCCACAATATTAAAAAACCCAACACAACAGCACAAAGCAACGAGTCCCCCACACTTGTGCTGAACTGAGAAGGTATTCATGGTCTTCTGAATGCAATGACAAATGTTTAAGAATACATAAGGGATCCCTAGAACAAAGTGGAGCAGAGATGTAGCTTAGAAAATCTGGCAGGGGCAGATTCTGTCCTTCCCAAATCTGTCTTCTCCACTCTAAGTATTTCACTTGAAAGGAGGAATTTTTCCTGACCAGTAGGGGAAGAATCTGGTTTTGGCTTTTTTTCTCTATGGGTGCTGTCATTGCAGAGCCTTATGCCCTTGGAACAATAAAGCCGGTAAAAGCCACATGGCAAGAGGATCCACGTTTCCAAGACAGCAGTTCTGAGGGTGATGATGAGCCTGAGATGTCAGAGATTGAACAGGACCAAGAAACGCAAGTTCCATTTCTCTTTGTTGTCTACTTGGCTGTAGTAGTTGGATGCTGTGGGAATATTAACTCAGGAAATGGGAAACGGACATTGCACACCTCTGAGCAACCAAAGTCATCTCGGAAGATCGTTTGTGCTGCACAGAGTCAAAACTCCCAGCAGCACATTTGATGTGAAGATGAATATGGGAAGAGAGAGTTGAGCACAAGAAATTAACTGGGTCATTTTGGTTGGACCAACTCCAAAGTGAGTTTGGCTAAAAGCCAAAGACACAGTCAGTTTTCTCTCTAAAAGTGGGTTTTGTAAAATAAAAAGCTCTATTTGGGGTTCCTAGGGAATAAAGCTTTTCAATGTATACCATTCCTCTGAAGCACTAGAGTTTGAAGTCATGTTCATGGAATTTGATAGTACAATTTAGGATGCTCAAATCCCTTTGTCCTTGTCTAGGTTTCTTTCTTTACCACGCACAGGAAGTGCTAGAGTTTTTTTCTTCTCCAAAGATGATGAACGCCTAAGAGGTATGACAGAATTTTTTCAACCCCTTTTGTATTTTTTTTCCTTTTAAACCCTTCCTGGAATTCAGTGAGGAGGAAAAAATGCTGCCTAGTTATGAAAGTCTTCTAGTCAAAATTTGCCACCCTTATTTGTGGTCCAAGTTGTGGTAGAATCCTGTGAGAAAGTCCTGGTAAAAGAGAGGTCAAGCAGATTTCTGGCTTTCTTGTCTTTCAGACAATTACCGAATAGGAATCTGGACTTTTAGAGTTTACCAGAAGCTTAGTCACTTGTCAGGTTACCTAGACATTTTGGATCCTTTCAGGTATTTAAATCATCTTTAACTTTTTCCTCTCTTTCTGGTGTTACCGTTAGAAACGTTTGAGTGTTCTTCTTGTGAGCCACGTATGTCCCTGTGGTTCTTTGTGCTAATGCATCTGGGGCTTTCTCTTCTGAATCCAGTCAATTTTGTATTTAGAAAGAAAGACAACAACAACCAAAGGAAACATACACACAGTGCCCAAAACCTGCACAGGCCACCAAAACAATTGCTGGTTCTATTTTGTAGACTAGAGTCTTAAGACAAGCTTAAAGGATGTGCCTTCCATGAGACTGATGAGATAACTGTGATGAAAGGCACTGCTGTGTTCACACAGTTAGCGGCCTGCAATCTTCCAGCCAGCCTGGGTGTGTTGAAATGGAGAGCTCAGGCCTCAGCAGGCCTCAGTTCTGGGGGAAGGTGTGGGGTGCTGGTGCTGAGCTTCAAATGAAAGAGCTGCAATTTCACTGCAATTCAGATTGCAGCATGTTGAGGAAAACTGCTGCTGCCTTTCTTTCCATGTTCTTAGCACAGCAGGCCGCAGTAGGGAACATTTCTGCTGAAGCCAAGGTGTGGTGGGGGGCAGGAGAACAGGAAGGATGGTGAAGAATTGATTTCTGATTTTAGTGCTGTGTTGGTCATGATTGTTAGGAGCAGCAGCACAATCACAAGCGTTTAAGCCTATTAATTGGTTGTTTCTTTTGTGCAGAGGGTCCACAGTTATTTTGTAGATTGGTAGAACTCAGTGAAGAAAAAGAGGGTTAGGAAGACAGACGTAGATTATTGCTTGAGGTGAGTATGTAACATCTGTTCCCTGGTAAGTCTGGGGGAAAGCTGAGCCTGGGGAGGGATTGCAGGTATGAATGTGCATGCAAAATGAATTCAGGACCTCGAGAAGAGCTTTAAATTTGTAATGAAGAGGGAAGAGAAGTTTTTTAGTGTAGCAGTGTGTAGAACATCTCGTTGTGTGGTCCAGTCAGGTAAACCGCTACATCTCTGTATGTTACAGGTGCAGCTACTTAACTGTATGTAAGGATAGTGAATGTAGAGACTTCTCCTAATAGTGGATTCAGAAACTTCTTGGAAGAATTTGTTAGATTTTCATTATTTTCTGGAACGCCGAAGGAAGCATAAGGATAGCCTATAGGAAGTGCAAGCAAACCAATAAACCTTTTACTGATTAGAAGCGAGTCACGTTTGTTTCTTGAAGGAGTTGCCAAACAACGTTACTTTCAAAATCCTTTCAAAGGTCTAACAGGGATCAATAGCAGCAACCCCTGTTAGGCCGTGTTTGGGAGCTGGGGCTGAGGCTCTTGTGTCCTGGGGAGCCACGGGAAGGCTCCAGTCCTGACTGTGCGGCCAGGCCGGGGCCATGGAGCTCCAGCCCATCCCTGGTGGATGCAAGGGCCAGCAGGAATGTCAAGGGACCCCAGGGCCGGGCCAGGCCAGGCCAGAGCAGCGCCCCCAGCCCTCCAGGAGCGGATGGGCTCTGCCAAGCCCAGCCTGGGCACTGCCCCCAGCCCAGGGACAGGCGGGTGCTTTGCCCAAGAGCCGTGCCCAGAGCAGCAGAGCTGTCACAGCCCCAGCTGGTTCTGCTCTGCCTCAGGCCCGAGAAGGGCCCGTGGGTGCCCTGGGCAGTGCAGGAGCAGCACAGGAGCAGCTGCCAGGGCCTGGCGAGGCACAGGGGTCAGCCTCGGCTCGGTGACACAGCATGCAGGCTGCAGGGGACAGAGCCAGTGGCAGCGGACATGAGCAGCTCTGCGGGGCTCTGAGCCTGCAGCAGCATCGGCCCCAAGGCTGCTCTGTCCCTGCCTGGCTGATGGGCAGGGCTGGAGGCTTGCAGAGCAGGGGCCATTGCGGGCACGGCTGTCCCAGGAGCTGCCCCCTGGCCCAGCTGGGCCCCACTTGGGCAGGAGGGAGGCTCCCAGCACCCGCATGGCCGAGCAGCTCCTGCCTCCCCCTGCCTCTGCTCTGATCCCCACACTGCCTGCTGCAACAAGAGCCCCTGGGCCAGGCTGTCAGAGGGCTGCTTTGCCCTCACCTGCCTCCCTGGCACCAGGGCCCTCCTGCTCTCTGTCAGACATGGCCGGTGTCTGCGCTGAGTCCCTCTCCTCCGGTGACATGGTCACTTTGAGGTTTTTATTTCTGTCTCACTATGCGAGGAAGAAGAGTGGAGGGGAGTTTGCAGAGCAGGCCCAGAGCCACGAGGCTCTACTCCCTGCTCAGCCCTGTGTGAGCCCTGCTCCTGTCCACCTTCTGCTCCCGTTGTTGCGTTGAGGAACACTGCAGTGTCCTCTGGCTGTTCCTTCCCTGATTCTGGGGAGAGGCAGGTGAGCCTGCAGCACAGGCCCAGAGCCCCGAGGATTTGTTTCATGTTTTAACCTGCATGGATCTCCTTTTAGGATAGGTGGAGAAAAAGGAGCAGGCTGCTGAAGTTGCTTCAGTTTCTACCACAAAAAGCAATGTGTTTTTACTAGCAGAAAACACCTGTTTTCCAACAGCCTATTATTAAAAATTTGCCTTTCCATGGAACCAGCAGGAACGCATCAGGGATCAGCATCCATTGGCAGAACAATGACTTTTACTAACGACTTACTACAGAACTACTAAAAAGCGGAACACTACTTTTACTAACTGATGGCTTCCATGGAATCTAAGCACTCAACTCCCTTTATGTGGCGTATGTGAAGGACAACTGCAAGAAATCCTGCTATTAAATTCATAGCACTGGACAAAGAAATACCTGACTGCTTTTTCAGAGTTTAATGCACTAACAAAATGACACAGGCAGACCTTTTTCTTGTCGAAACTTTTTGAAGGTTTTTTCACACCCTCATGTTCCTCCTGATATAGTTGAGATTATCTAAGTAATTAGATTTGGTATCTTTTCAGGCTTCCCATTCATGCCCTGAATATTTTGCCAGACCTTCCTTTTTTTTTTCAATTCTGTGGTTTCCCTCTGGTGTTTTAAATCAGATGTTTCAGTATTTTACTATCTGTGGTGCTACTCTCTCGGATCTAGTGAAGAGGGCCAAGCAGTGCCGGTCTGCCGGCAGGTCCCATGCGTCGCTCCTGCTGGCGGCCCCGGGGCAGGAGCGACGCCGGCGCTGCCATGGCCGGGCTTCCCTCAGGTGTCGGCACTGCCAGCCCGGCTCTGCCCAGCGGCCCCGGCGCTGCCATGGCCGGGCTTCCCTCAGGTGTCGGTACTGACAGCCCGGCTCTGCCCAGCGGCCCCGGCGCTGCCATGGCCGGGCTTCCCTCAGGTGTCGGCACTGCCAGCCCGGCTCTGCCCAGCGGCCCCGGCGCTGCCATGGCAGAGCTTCCCTCAGGTGTCGGCACTGCCAGCTCGGCTCTGTCGGGGGCTCTGGCACCGCCACGGCGCACGGCAGCTCTGGCACTGCAGCCTCGGCCAGCAGCCCGATCTGCGGACTGGGACCCCGCAGCGGCCGCACGCTTCTCCCTGAGCCCGAGCAGCGACTGCACCCTCCCAACAGCGCGCCGGGAATGCGCCCACGACCAGCGCGGGCTCGGCTCTGGGCAGGAACCGCCCCGCCCCTCACACCCGCCCGCCCCTTCCCGCCCTCCGGCCCCGCCGCGCGGCGCCCGCGCTGTCATGGCGGCTCTCGCCCACAAGGCAGCGCCCTGAGCCCTGCAATGGCGCCGGCAACGTTCTGGCACTCTGGAAGGCGCGGGCGGGCACCTCTTGCAAACTGGGCCATACGTCCCATTTCCTGAAGAAAACACGTCCTGTCGTGCCTGGCCTTTACACACTTCCAAGCCTGCTCAACAAGAACAGACGTTTAACCTGTGACACACATTGCAGTCTACAAGCTCGAAGTGATGGCCAGGTGTTAGAAAAGCAAAGTACTTGTTGCTAGAATTGTCTTTTAAGACTCAGGGCTGGGCAAGTTTCACTGATCTCAGACCCAGAAGGAGGTTGACAAAGCTTGGGAAGAAGGATGCCCACTGATAGTGGACACAAAGCATGCAGAATTTAGGGGCCCTAAGAACATCTGCTAGAACTGCCAAGATAAAGAAAACATTCATGAAGCCAACTCAGGAAATATGCTGAGATGAGCACCAGCTGGGTAAAATAGAGTGTGATGTTTGCAGGCAACAGGACTTTGGCACCCAGATTATCCTGGGGCTGGCCATGGGATGGTTCTGATCACCAGAACACATGAAAAGACGGTGCAGTGCAAGCGCTGGGCATTGTGCTTCATAGAAGCCAGATGAAAAAGCTGGGGAGACTGTGCTGGATTCTTGTGTGGTATCTGCCCCTTCTGTGAAAAATGCCAATCACTTGTTTTAAAATTTTAAAAGTAATAAATTAGTTACAAAAATAGTAATAAAAATTAGAGAAATAAGAATTTGGACAATTAAGAGTTAGGACAATAAAGGACAATAAAAAAAGCCAAGAATTACAGATGTCTGGGTGCTCTGCTCTGCCTCAGAACACACTTTGCTAACAAAAGATTAACCCTTACAAGTAATAGCCTGTTGCTTATTCATATATCTCATACACGATGCCAAAATTCTTTTCAAACAATGGGTGTTTTCTTGTGAGTGTCAACCCCTCCCTCATCTTGTAAATCAATTGTCTTGGTCCCTCAAAGTCTGGTTCTTCCCGATAAGGAGGCAATATTTCTTCTCTTAGAGTTTTGGCGTCTTGTTACTGCTATCTCCGCTTGAGCTATTTAGAAAAAGTATCTTTCACAGTTTCTGTAGCCTAAAACTATATTCACCACACTACTTTAAAAGATTAGTATAGGACTACAAAAAAGGATTAATACAACATAACTTTCCAACATAACACATATAGTATTAATTTTAATATTTGCGAAAAGCCAATCATATAATACCCATTTTTCACACCTTCTCTGCTCCTTCTTCTTCTCAAAATATATTGTAAACCTGACCAAAAATACCTACTTAGAGCCATGCTCAGTACCTTATTCTGAAAACTTACAGCTGACGTACAGGTTTAGCACCTTACAGAGCAGGTTTGAGGCCCTGGAACTGGAGGGACAGACAAGTGATGAAGTGGGCACAAGTCCTTCTGGAATAGAGGGGGCACCTAGGGCAAGTCAGCCAACACCATGCATCGTGACCACCTCTTTTCCAGGGGAAGGCAGGGTCCTTGCAGGCCTTCCCAAAAGCATCTCAAGGGAAGGTTTCCATCTCCCCCTGCCCTGTTTCCTTGACTTTAGCTGAATCTTTCTCTGACAGAAAGACAGGAAGCTCAGGTGTGTTAGGAGATTAGTGTGAGCATTGGCAGAGGTGAATGGTGAGGAATCCAGAGGCTTGTGCAACTCTCTTCCATGAAGAGTCCCTTGTTGTATATTTCCAATAAACCAGAGCTGAAATGGCAAGGCAGCGATTGGGGAAATACAGCACTGAGACAATAAAGCTGTAACATGCCTTGTTTTGAGAGGGACAAGTAAGACAAGAAACATTCAAACAGCAAATACTGAGAAGATGAAGAAAAAAGCCAAATTTTTCTAAGGTTTTCTAATGTTTGTTTTCTTCTCTGCACCTTCTGAAGATTGCCTATATCCTATTTCCATTGTTTTCTTTTTTCCTGTCTTGAGAATGAATTTTGCATTCTGGATATTTTAAGTCAGACATAAGACAAGTTCCATATTGCTTGGCAATCACGAAAAGGTAAGTTTAGAGGTAACATCCATTATCTTTGATGATTGGATCAGACTCAATTTTAAATAGCCTTGTATGTCATGCTCATATGCAAAGATGCTAGATTGATCCTTTGAAGGGCATTAAACCAAGAAACAAGTACTTCAAAAGCTCTGGAGGTGGCTGCCATGGTGAGTTTCCCTGAGGTGTCACAGCCCCAGGCCTGCTCCATGGCAGATTTCCTGAGGGCCGGCAGTCCCAGCCCCGCTCCATGGCCGGTTTCCCTGAGGTGTCACAGCCCCAGCCCCGCTCCATGGCCGGTTTTCCTGAGGTGTCACAGCCCCAGCCCCGCTCCATGGCCGGTTTCCCTGAGGTGTCACAGCCCCAGCCCCGCTCCATGGCCGGTTTCCCTGAGGTGTCACATCCCCATCCCGCTCCATGGCCGGTTTCCCTGAGGTGTCACAGCCCCAGCCCCGCTCCATGGCCGGTTTTCCTGAGGTGTCACAGCCCCAGGCCTGCTCCATGGCCGGTTTCCCTGAGGTGTCACAGCCCCATCCCGCTCCATGGCCGGTTTCCCTGAGGTGTCACAGCCCCATCCCGCTCCATGGCTGGTTTCCCTGAGGTGTCACAGCCCCAGGCCTGCTCCATGGCCGGTTTCCCTGAGGTGTCACAGCCCCATCCCGCTCCATGGCCGGTTTCCCTGAGGTGTCACAGCCCCAGGCCTGCTCCATGGCCGGTTTCCCTGAGGGCTGGCAGTCCCAGTCCTACTCCATGGCCAGGTTTCCTGGTCACTTTGAGGTGCTGTTCCTCTCTCTCTATGGGAGAAAGAAGAGGCCGGGGAGCTTGCAGAGCAGGCCTAGAGCCACGAGGGCTCTACTCCCTGCTCAGCCCTGCGTGAGCACTGCCCCTTCCCTCCTTCTCCTCCCGCTGTCAGCTCGTACTGACACTCGGCCTGAGCCCAGCATTCCCTTTTGGGGCCAAGGGAAATCTCTGCTCCTGCCTCTGGCACAGGGCGCTCTGCCAGCAGGTCAGGGAAGGAGACAGCCCCAGAGAGAGGCGTGAGCAGTGGAGGAAAGCCAACATCACTGCAGTCTTGCAAAAGGGCACCAAGAAGGAGCCAGGAAAGTGCAGGCCCATCAGCCTCAGCTCCATCCCCAGAAAGGTGACAGAACAGCTCCTCTTGGATGCCATCTCTGAGCCTGTGCAGTAACAGGAATGGAAACCATGCTTGACCAATCCCACAGCCCCCTCTGCTGCAGTGACTGGCTGGGTTTGTGAGGGGAGAGCAGTGGTTGTTGTCAGCAGGGACTTCAGCAAGGCTTTGTCCCTGCCTCCCCTAACAGGCTCCTGAGGCAGCTCAGGGCCAGTGGGGCAGAGAAGTGGCCAGGGCAGCTCCAAACTCAGATAGCTGTGAGCTCAGGGGGCCGTGCTGGGGCCAGCCTTGTTTGCCTTATTCCCCAGTGACCTGGCAGAAGGGACAGAGCGCTGCCTCAGCGTTTGCTGATGGGACAGAACCGGGAGCAGGGGCTGAGGCACCACAAGGCTCTGCTGCCCTTCAGTGAGACCTGGACAGGCTTAGAGAGTTGAGCAGAGAGGGACCAATTGAAATTGCACTGGGGAAAGCCTCTAGAAGAGCTTCAGGCTCTGTAATTACCAGGCAACAGAAGTGTTTTAGTACACTGGAGTCTATAAGGGTGTCTTGTAATGTCGAGTCAGGGAAACCCCTGCTTCTGTGGGTGTTCCAGGACCAGTTCCTTGTATGTATGTCAAGAAAGTCTTGGAGAGAAACATGAATGAATTCAGAAACTTCCCCAGATATTATTTTGGATTTTCACAATTTTCTGGAATGCCAGGTGAAGTGTAAGGATGCCAAAAGGAAAGTGAAAGCAAACCAATAAATCTTTAAAACATCAGAAGCATCTCCAGTTTGTTCCTTGAAGAAGTTGCCAAACAATGTCACTTTTGAAATCCTTTGAAAGATCTAATAGGAAAAAAGCATTGGCCAAAAGTGCTGCCCTGTGTTTCTGAACAGCAACATGCATTTTGTGTTGATGCAAGGTTTGTACCAGGGTTTGGGATTTTTGTGTGTGTGTGTGCTTTGAATGTGAGTCTTTGCAGGACTATTAATAATTAGACCATGTACTGAAGAGAACATGTTACTGTGTTGTGCTGTCCAGTGCTGAAGAGGGTTGAGACAGAGCAGGTAGCTGTGTGTCTGTGTGTAACTTGCATGAGCAGCACCGGAGCAGTGCCCAGGGCCTGGAGAAGCAAACGGGTTCCCGGTGCTGAGGACAAAGCGTCCAGAGCTCGGGATTGTCCGGCCAAGCTCTTCTGGCTCCTTGTGCTTTGAGCCCTGGCCAGGAGCCCTGCAGAGCCCCGGGTGCAGCTTCCCAACTTCCCCCTCTTCCTCTGCCTCCTCCCTTCCTCCAGGGTAAAGGCACTCCCTGGCATTGCACTGGCTGTGCCTCCATCCTAGACCAGTGAAGGGATCGTTTCCCAGCCAAGGTGGCTCTCCCATGGAGACAGGAAAATGGACAAACTCCTGCTGCCCCAGCATCAGGCAGGTGCAGGGTGTCCCTGCCTGTCAGCCCCTGCCCTGCTTCCCAGAGATCCCACTGCTTGTTCTAGAAGTCATGGATCTGGATTTCCAGGAGCATGTTTACATAGACATCAATGACAAAAATTGACAAGAATTGTTTGTGCGTCTCTTCCTGATTTGTTTCCAAGGTATTTTCTAGTAGGAAAGCATGGACCAAACTGGCAAAGTTCCTATAATGCAGGAAAAGCATCCTCCTGCCTTTGACTTGGGTTGAGAACTGTTGCAAGCACTCCTGTCAAACGTACACAGAACATTCTCAGTGAATTTTCTGAGTTTCCACAGAGTCAGTAGAAAAGATGACGTTTCTAAGGAGCTTAATACAAATTTTTCCATTTATATGAAATGTCAAAGTTATTAGTTCAGAGGATGACAGGATAACAGAGGTCTGGAGGCAGCTGTGATGGTCTCCAGGTTTATCTCCTGTAGCCAGTGGTGATCAGCAGCAGCATCAAATCAGGTTCATCTTAGTTTTCTCCAGACAGGTCTTGAGGAAAAGGTCAGTTCACCTAGAGCAGGGTTTGAATCTCTGCCGTGCAGGAGACTCCGCACGGGCTCTCTGGGCCACCGGCTGCCAGGGGCAGGAGCAGAGATTTCCCTTGGCCGGGGCCGGAGCCCTGGCGTGGCAGTGCCTGAACAGCACCTTCCTGCCTGCAGTACCACCCTCGATGGCTGCCCCAGGGCCTGGCATTTGACCCTGCACTTGCTGCAGGAGTCCTGGCCCTGGTTCCACCCTGAGCAAACGCTCGGACCCATCTCAGAGCCTCGGTGCCCGAGGAGGCCGCCACAAGTGGATGCCAGGGACCTGAGGCCATGGCTGCCCCAATTTTGGGTACACGGTGCTGATGTCAGAGTGGCCATTGTGACCTGTGCGACCAAGGCCACAAAAGGGAACGCTGGGCTCAGGCCGAGTGTCAGTGCGATCTGACGACGGGAGGAGAAGGTAGGGCAGGGACGTGGCTGCTCAGGGACCAGAGGGGCCCCACACCTCGGGGCTCTGGGCCTGTGCTGCAGGCTCACCTGCCTCTCCCTTCCCAGAATCAGCGGAGGAACAGCCAGAGGACACTGTGGTGTTCCTTAACGCAGCGACGGGAGGAGAAGGCGGACAGGAGCAGGGCTCACGCAGGGCTGAGCAGGGAGTAGAACCTCGTGGCTCTGGGCCTGTTCTGCAAACTCCCCCCCCCACTCTTCTTCCTCCCATAGAGAGAGAGGACCAACACCTCGAGCGACAATGTCACTGGAGGACAGGGACTCAGCACAGACACCGGCCATGGCTGGCAGCAAGCAGGAGGGCCCTGGTGCCAGGGAGGCAGGTGAGGGCAAAGCAGCCCTCTGACAGCCTGGCCCAGGGGCTCTTGTTGCAGCAGGCAGTGTGGGGATCAGAGCAGAGGCAGGGGGAGCTGCTCGGCCATGCCGGGGCCGGGAGCCTCCTTCCTGCCCATGTCGGGCCCAGCTGGGCCAGGGGGCAGCTCCTGGGACAGCCGTGCCTGCAATGGCCCCTGCTGTGCAAGGCCTCCATCAGCCAGGCAGGGACAGAGCAGCCTTGGGGCCGATGCTGCTGCAGGCTCAGAGCCCCGCAGAGCTGCTCATGTCCGCTGCCACTGGCTCTGTCCCCTGCAGCCTGCATGCTGTGTCGCCGAGCCGAGGCTGACCCGGACATGTGCGGTGACAAACTGGAGAAGGGTGGGCTCTGTGCCCACGTGTTCTGCATGGTGAGTGACTCCGGGCGCTCCCTCCACCGTTGCAATGAGCAGCTCCTGCCGCCCTCTCCTCATCAGCTCCTCCCCTTGCCTGCAGCTCTTCGCCACTCTACTATTTCGGCAAGAAAACCACCGCGTTGGACTCATGGGCTTTCTCCCTCGGGATCTCCTAATTGCAGTCCGGCGGGCGGCACAGAAGGTGAGAGCGTGACAAGAGCAGGGAGATTTGTGCCTGGCGAGGTTTGCCAGAGCTTAGCGCAGAGAGCAGGAAAGAAAGGCCGGCCCGACAGCCGCGACAAAGTCTGGCTCCCAGCAGCTGTGGCACAGAGGCCCTGGCACAGGAGCCTCCCTCCTCCACCAGGCGGCTCTGTGGGCTGGGACCCGGCAGCGGCCACATCCTGCGCCCTGCCCGGAGCCGTGGGGCTGCCAGGGGAGCCCTCGAGGCTGCTGCTGCTGCTGCTGATGGGGCTGCTTGGCTCTTTCCAGTACTGCTGCGTCTGCGGCCAGAGCGGGGCAACCATCATGTGCTCTGTGCCGGAGTGTGACAGATGGTTCCACCTGCCCTGTGCCAAGGAGGGCGGCTGTGTCAATGTATACGTTACTCCGTTCAGGTACCTCCTCTCCCTTTCTGGCCATCACTGGGGAAGGATCCAGCATTTCTCACTTTCCCCTTTGCTTTGCCCCCAGCTCCTTCTGCCCTGAGCACCGTCCAGAGCAGGAGGTGGAGGTGACTCCAGAGCCGGACACCATTTGCTCCATCTGCTTGGAGCCTGTGGAGGACAGAAAGACCTTCACAACCCTGGTGTGCCCAACGTGCAAAAGGGCCTGGTTCCACAGGGACTGCATCCAGGTTGGAGCCCTCCCCTCAGCCCTGGGGCACAGCAGGTGCTCAGCAGCAGCAGCAGCAGCAGCAGCAGCAGCAGCAGCAGCAGCAGCAGCAGCAGCAGGGCCTCGCTCACCCTGCCTGTGTTTGCCCTGCAGGGACAGGCCATGGGCGCTGGTCTTTTATGCCTCAAGTGCCCCCTGTGCAGAGACAGTGGGGAATTCCCTGTTGAAATGTTCATCTTAGGGATCCGAATCCCCTTCAGGTTGGTGTCCTTCTGCCTGGCCCACCAGCCAGGAGGGTACAAGTGCTGTGCTGTGCCAGGCCCTGCCCCAGGAGCCCTGGCCCTGCCCTGTCCCGTGAGTCTGGGCTTCAGCTTCGTGCCCAACTTGGAAAAGCGCTGGAGAAAGAGCAGGGACACCCTGGATCTCCATGAGGGGAGGGCAGCAGAAATTCATCATCTCTTCCTTTCTCCATCAGACAGCCGACATGGGAGGACAACGATGCTTTCGCGGAGCTAGGAGAGAGGCATGGCCAGTGCAATGCCAGGGATTGCCTTTACCCTGGAGGCAGAGAGGAGGCAGAGGAAGAGGGGTAAGTTGGGATGCTGCACCTGGGGCTCTGCAGGGAACCTGTGTCTCCACAAGGGCTCAAAGCGGGAAGAACCAGAAGCGTTTGGCCAGACAACCACCTTCTGGCACACTTTGTTCTCAGTGCTATGAGCCTGTTTGCCTCCCCAGGCCCTGGCAATTGCTCCTGTGCTCCTCCTGTGCTGCTGAGGGCACCCATAGGCGCTGCTCTGGCCTGAGAAACAGCACACACAGATGGGAGTGTGACACCTGTGCTGGGCTCGGAACATGTATGAGTCAAAGCCCCCCTGTGTCCCTGGGCTGGGGGCAGTGCCCAGGCCGGGCTTGGCAGAGTGCGTCCACTGCTGGAGGGCTGGGGGCACTGCTCTGGCCTGGCCTGGCCTGGCCTGGGCCTGGGGGGCCTTTGACATTCCCGCTTGCCCTTACAGCCTCCAGGGTTGAGTCAGAGCTCAATGGCCCCAGGCTGGCCAGACAGTCAGGACTGGAATCTGCTCATGGCTCCTTAGAATCTGAGGCCATCATGCCCAGCTCCCACAGCCCTGTGCCATTGGTGCTGGTTTCCCCATCGCCATCTCCAGAGACGAGCAGCCACAGCAGGCCTCAACACGCAGCGTGGCAGCAGGCGCTGCCATCTTCCTCACTGGACACCAGGAGAATCAGCAGATCAAGGTCAACATGCAGCAGGTCCTCTGACCCTGAGAACTGGGTCCATTCCAGACGTTCTGGGCCCGGCCGCAGGCAAAGCCGCTCTCGCCAGCAAGGTCGGGCCCAGAGTCCATGTGTCCGCTCCAGGAGTCCCTGTGACAGGAACAGTGGGACAGGGCCAAGGTCTGAGAGGCCCAGGCAAAGGGAGACACCTGCATGGACGTCCCCCAGACGCAGCCGCTCCCACCAGCAAGGTCGGGCCCAGAGTCCCCCTGTCCGCTCCAGGAGTCCCTGTGACAGGAGCAGGGGGACAGGGCCATGGGCTGAGAGGCCCAGGCAAACGGAGCCACCATCACAGGCATCCCCCAGACACAGCCGCTCCCACCAGCAAGGTCGGGCCCAGAGTGCACCTGTCCGCTCCAGGAGTCGACGTGACAGGAGCAGGGGGACAGGGCCAAGGGCTGAGAGGCCCAGGCAAACGGAGCCACCATCACAGACATCCCCCAGACGCAGCCGCTCCCGCCAGCAAGGTCGGGCCCAGAGTCCACCTGTCCGGTCCAGGAGTCGCCATGGCAAGAGCAGCAGGAAAAGGCGAAGGACTGAGAGGCCCAGGCGAAGGGACACGTCATCGGGGACGCCCCCCAGACGCAGCCGCTCCCGCCAGCAGCGCCGGGCCTCGACTCAAACTGTGCGGTCCAGGAGTCGCCAGGACAGGAGCAGGAGGACAGCAGCGAGTGCTGAGAGGCCCAGGCGTAGGGGGACATGGTCGGGGACATCCCGCAGGAGCAGCCGCTCGCACCAGCGACGTCGGACCTCAGCTGGGACCTCCAACAGCAGCACGTAGCGTCATCTTTTCTTTCTAGTCCATGTGTTGCTTGCCGGAAGTGAAGGTGAGAACGCTCAGTGCAGGGACCTTGAGATGTGCAGGTCTGTGAGAAAACCATATCAGCTCTTGATGTTTCTATTGGCAGGAAAGAAGTCTGTGCTAAATACCTTGATTTCTGTGTAAGCGTGTATTCAGTGAAAAGTCACTTAAGGATGTGGCTAATTACAAAGGACTCTTGTTCCTGCCTTTAGACTCCAACCTCTGATGTTTCCCCACTGCTTACCCTTGATAATGAACGACTCCTTAACGGGCTTGGATATGCTTAGGGAGACATTCAGAGCAAGGTGGCTCTTAGGGAAGCTGTCTCTGAAAAGGACGTGTGCTGTGTTGCTATCTTTGAACAATCTCATTTCAGTAAAGCCAAAAAAAGAAGAAAGAAGAGAGTGAGGCACTGCCTCAAGTGGCTGAAGACAACTTTGACAGTATTGCTGCGGATTTGAAAGACTTGATTGGACCTTCAAAGAACAAACCAGAATAGACGGAGGAAATACCCTGGGGCAAAGAGGATGCACAGGACTCTGCCCCAGGGTATTTCCCTTCCATTTGGGACCTTTGCCTGAGAACGACACAGCTCAGAAGCTGAGTACTTTCACGTTTTCCTACTTTGGAGGCACAGAGGAGTTGGGCATCAAAGAAGGCAACAGCAGAACCCTTCTAACATGCCATTGCTAAGGAAGAGCTTCTGGCAGGCACTGTAGGGCAATACAGTGTAAAGAAGGTCAGGGTCCAGGGGATTTTCAGCAGCAGAAGTCAGTTATTAGGCAGAAGCATTTTCATCTTCATTTCTGCTTGCCAGGGCTCTGGTAGATTAATGAGAGGTAACTCTTGCTTGCATCTCAGGAATTCTGAAAGGCATGCTTTGAGAAGGCATTGGGGTTTCTGCTGAGTGGTGAAAAAGCTGGTTCTCATGCCCTGAATTCCTCAAACGGGTTAAAAGGTGACACACCAGTCATATCAAGTTTCATAGAACCCAACAAGATTTTAAAGGAAATGTGCGTTAATGTAGAGGGAGGAGCAAAGTCCGGGAGCTGACCCCAAGATCCATGCGCATTCTGTTTGTTACTGAATTCTACTCTTGGACCTTTAGAAAAAGGAAACGGAATGACACATGATCTTTGGGGTGTCCTAACCTTAGATAAAATGAGGCCGTCTGAAATGAAGATGAAACAACATTTAATCGAGTCCCAGTCATGTAGGAGAGAAAAGAAACCGCGAGAAGTTATCCACAATATTAAAAAACCCAACGCAACAGCACAAAGCAACGAGTCCCCCACACTTGTGCTGAACTGAGAAGGTATTCATGGTCTTCTGAATGCAATGACAAATGTTTAAGAATACATAAGGGATCCCTAGAACAAAGTGGAGCAGAGATGTAGCTTAGAAAATCTGGCAGGGGCAGATTCTGTCCTTCCTAAATCTGTCTTCTCCACTCTAAGTATTTCACTTGAAAGGAGGAATTTTTCCTGACCAGTAGGGGAAGAATCTGGTTTTGGCTTTTTTTCTCTATGGGTGCTGTCATTGCAGAGCCTTATGCCCTTGGAACAATAAAGCCGGTAAAAGCCACATGGCAAGAGGATCCACGTTTCCAAGACAGCAGTTCTGAGGGTGATGATGAGCCTGAGATGTCAGAGATTGAACAGGACCAAGAAACGCAAGTTCCATTTCTCTTTGTTGTCTACTTGGCTGTAGTAGTTGGATGCTGTGGGAATATTAACTCAGGAAATGGGAAACGGACATTGCACACCTCTGAGCAACCAAAGTCATCTCGGAAAATCGTTTGTGCTGCACAGAGTCAAAACTCCCAGCAGCACATTTGATGTGAAGATGAATATGGGAAGAGAGAGTTGAGCACAAGAAATTAACTGGGTCATTTTGATTGGACCAACTCCAAAGTGAGTTTGGCTAAAAGCCAAAGACACAGTCAGTTTTCTCTCTAAAAGTGGGTTTTGTAAAATAAAAAGCTCTATTTGGGGTTCCTAGGGAATAAAGCTTTTCAATGTATACCATTTCTCTGAAGCACTAGAGTTTGAAGTCATGTTCATGGAATTTGATAGTACAATTTAGGATGCTCAAATCCCTTTGTCCTTGTCTAGGTTTCTTTCTTTACCACGCACAGGAAGTGCTAGAGTTTTTTTCTTCTCCAAAGATGATGAACGCCTAAGAGGTATGACAGAATTTCTTCAACCCCTTTTGTATTTTTTTTCCCTTTTAAACCCTTCCTGGAATTCAGTGAGGAGGAAAAAATGCTGCCTAGTTATGAAAGTCTTCTAGTCAAAATTTGCCACCCTTATTTGTGGTCCAAGTTGTGGTAGAATCCTGTGAGAAAGTCCTGGTAAAAGAGAGGTCAAGCAGATTTCTGGCTTTCTTGTCTTTCAGACAATTACCGAATAGGAATCTGGACTTTTAGAGTTTACCAGAAGCTTAGTCACTTGTCAGGTTACCTAGACATTTTGGATCCTTTCAGGTATTTAAATCATCTTTAACTTTTTCCTCTCTTTCTGGTGTTACCGTTAGAAACGTTTGAGTGTTCTTCTTGTGAGCCACGTATGTCCCTGTGGTTCTTTGTGCTAATGCATCTGGGGCTTTCTCTTCTGAATCCAGTCAATTTTGTATTTAGAAAGAAAGACAACAACAACCAAAGGAAACATACACACAGTGCCCAAAACCTGCACAGGCCACCAAAACAATTGCTGGTTCTATTTTGTAGACTAGAGTCTTAAGACAAGCTTAAAGGATGTGCCTTCCATGAGACTGATGAGATAACTGTGATGAAAGGCACTGCTGTGTTCACACAGTTAGCGGCCTGCAATCTTCCAGCCAGCCTGGGTGTGTTGAAATGGAGAGCTCAGGCCTCAGCAGGCCTCAGTTCTGGGGGAAGGTGTGGGGTGCTGGTGCTGAGCTTCAAATGAAAGAGCTGCAATTTCACTGCAATTCAGATTGCAGCATGTTGAGGAAAACTGCTGCTGCCTTTCTTTCCATGTTCTTAGCACAGCAGGCCGCAGTAGGGAACATTTCTGCTGAAGCCAAGGTGTGGTGGGGGGCAGGAGAACAGGAAGGATGGTGAAGAATTGATTTCTGATTTTAGTGCTGTGTTGGTCATGATTGTTAGGAGCAGCAGCACAATCACAAGCGTTTAAGCCTATTAATTGGTTGTTTCTTTTGTGCAGAGGGTCCACAGTTATTTTGTAGATTGGTAGAACTCAGTGAAGAAAAAGAGGGTTAGGAAGACAAACGTAGATTATTGCTTGAGGTGAGTATGTAACATCTGTTCCCTGGTAAGTCTGGGGGAAAGCTGAGCCTGGGGAGGGATTGCAGGTATGAATGTGCATGCAAAATGAATTCAGGACCTCAAGTAAAGCTTTAAATTTGTAATGAAGAGGGAAGAGAAGTTTTTTAGTGTAGCGGTGTGTAGAACATCTCGTTGTGTGGTCCAGTCAGGTAAACCGTTACATCTCTGTACGTTACAGGTGCAGCTACTTAACTGTATGTAAGGATAGTGAATGTAGAGACTTCTCCTAATAGTGGATTCAGAAACTTCTTGGAAGAATTTGTTAGATTTTCATTATTTTCTGGAATGCCGAAGGAAGCATAAGGATAGCCTATAGGAAGTGCAAGCAAACCAATAAACCTTTTACTGATTAGAAGCGAGTCACGTTTGTTTCTTGAAGGAGTTGCCAAACAACGTTACTTTCAAAATCCTTTCAAAGGTCTAACAGGGATCAATAGCAGCAACCCCTGTTAGGCCGTGTTTGGGAGCTGGGGCTGAGGCTCTTGTGTCCTGGGGAGCCACGGGAAGGCTCCAGTCCTGACTGTGCGGCCAGGCCGGGGCCATGGAGCTCCAGCCCATCCCTGGTGGATGCAAGGGCCAGCAGGAATGTCAAGGGACCCCAGGGCCGGGCCAGGCCAGGCCAGAGCAGTGCCCCCAGCCCTCCAGGAGCGGATGGGCTCTGCCAAGCCCAGCCTGGGCACTGCCCCCAGCCCAGGGACAGGCGGGTGCTTTGCCCAAGAGCCGTGCCCAGAGCAGCAGAGCTGTCACAGCCCCAGCTGGTTCTGCTCTGCGTCAGGCCCGAGCAGGGCCCGTGGGTGGCCTGGGCAGTGCAGGAGCAGCACAGGAGCAGCTGCCAGGGCCTGGCGAGGCACAGGGGTCAGCCTCGGCTCGGTGACACAGCATGCAGGCTGCAGGGGACAGAGCCAGTGGCAGCGGACATGAGCAGCTCTGCGGGGCTCTGAGCATGCAGCAGCATCGGCCCCAAGGCTGCTCTGTCCCTGCCTGGCTGATGGGCAGGGCTGGAGGCTTGCAGAGCAGGGGCCATTGCGGGCACGGCTGTCCCAGGAGCTGCCCCCTGGCCCAGCTGGGCCCCACTTGGGCAGGAGGGAGGCTCCCGGCACCCGCATGGCCGAGCAGCTCCTGCCTCCCCCTGCCTCTGCTCTGATCCCCACACTGCCTGCTGCCACAAGAGCCCCTGGGCCAGGCTGTCAGAGGGCTGCTTTGCCCTCACCTGCCTCCCTGGCACCAGGGCCCTCCTGCTTGCTGCCAGCCATGGCCGGTGTCTGCGCTGAGTCCCCTCTCCTCCAGTGACATGGTCACTTCGAGGTTTTTATTTCTGTCTCACTATGCGGGAAAGAAGAGTGGAGGGGAGTTTGCAGAGCAGGCCCAGAGCCACGAGGCTCTACTCCCTGCTCAGCCCTGCGTGAGCCGTGCTCCTGTCCACCTTCTGCTCCCGTTGTTGCGTTGAGGAACACTGCAGTGTCCTCTGGCTGTTCCTTCGCTGATTCTGGGGACAGGCAGGTGAGCCTGCAGCACAGGCCCAGAGCCCCGAGGTTTGTTTCATGTTTTAACCTGCATGAATCATCTTTTAGGATAGGTGGAGAAAAAGGAGCAGGCTGCTGAAGTTGCTTCAGTTTCTACCACAAAAAGCAATGTGTTTGTACCACCTACTAGCAGAAAACACCTGTTTTCCAACAGCCTATTATTAAAAATTTGCCTTTCCATGGAACCAGCAGGAACGCATCAGGGATCAGCATCCATTGGCAGAACAATGACTTTTACTAACGACTTACTACAGAACTACTAAAAAGCGGAACACTACTTTTACTAACTGATGGCTTCCATGAAATCTAAGCACTCAACTCCCTTTATGTGGCGTATGTGAAGGACAACTGCAAGAAATCCTGCTATTAAATTCATAGCACTGGACAAAGAAATACCTGACTGCTTTTTCAGAGTTTAATGCACTAACAAAATGACACAGACACAGTTTCTTGTCGAAACTTTTTGAAGGTTTTTTCACACCCTCATGTTCCTCCTGATATAGTTGAGATTATCTAAGTAATTAGATTTGGTATCTTTTCAGGCTTCCCATTCATGCCCTGAATATTTTGCCAGACCTTCCTTTTTTTTTTCAATTCTGTGGTTTCCCTCTGGTGTTTTAAATCAGATGTTTCAGTATTTTACTATCTGTGGTGCTACTCTCTCGGATCTAGTGAAGAGGGCCAAGCAGTGCCGGTCTGCCGGCAGGTCCCAGGCGTCGCTCCTGCTGGCGGCCCCGGGGCAGGAGCGACGCCGGCGCTGCCATGGCCGGGCTTCCCTCAGGTGTCGGCACTGCCAGCCCGGCTCTGCCCAGCGGCCCCGGCGCTGCCATGGCCGGGCTTCCCTCAGGTGTCGGCACTGCCAGCCCGGCTCTGCCCAGCGGCCCCGGCGCTGCCATGACTGGGCTTCCCTCAGGTGTCGGCACTGCCAGCCCGGCTCTGCCCAGCGGCCCCGGCGCTGCCATGACTGGGCTTCCCTCAGGTGTCGGCACTGCCAGCTCGGCTCTGTCGGGGGCTCTGGCACCGCCACGGCGCACGGCAGCTCTGGCACTGCAGCCTCGGCCAGCAGCCCGATCTGCGGACTGGGACCCCGCAGCGGCCGCACGCTTCTCCCTGAGCCCGAGCAGCGACTGCACCCTCCCAACAGCGCGCCGGGAATGCGCCCACGACCAGCGCGGGCTCGGCTCTGGGCAGGAACCGCCCCGCCCCTCACACCCGCCCGCCCCTTCCCGCCCTCCGGCCCCGCCGCGCGGCGCCCGCGCTGTCATGGCGGCTCTCGCCCACAAGGCAGCGCCCTGAGCCCTGCAATGGCGCCGGCAACGTTCTGGCACTCTGGAAGGCGCGGGCGGGCACCTCTTGCAAACTGGGCCATACGTCCCATTTCCTGAAGAAAACACGTCCTGTCGTGCCTGGCCTTTACACACTTCCAAGCCTGCTCAACAAGAACAGACGTTTAACCTGTGACACACATTGCAGTCTACAAGCTCGAAGTGATGGCCAGGTGTTAGAAAAGCAAAGTACTTGTTGCTAGAATTGTCTTTTAAGACTCAGGGCTGGGCAAGTTTCACTGATCTCAGACCCAGAAGGAGGTTGACAAAGCTTGGGAAGAAGGATGCCCACTGATAGTGGACACAAAGCATGCAGAATTTAGGGGCCCTAAGAACATCTGCTAGAACTGCCAAGATAAAGAAAACATTCATGAAGCCAACTCAGGAAATATGCTGAGATGAGCACCAGCTGGGTAAAATAGAGTGTGATGTTTGCAGGCAACAGGACTTTGGCACCCAGATTATCCTGGGGCTGGCCATGGGATGGTTCTGATCACCAGAACACATGAAAAGACGGTGCAGTGCAAGCGCTGGGCATTGTGCTTCATAGAAGCCAGATGAAAAAGCTGGGGAGACTGTGCTGGATTCTTGTGTGGTATCTGCCCCTTCTGTGAAAAATGCCAATCACTTGTTTTAAAATTTTAAAAGTAATAAATTAGTTACAAAAATAGTAATAAAAATTAGAGAAATAAGAATTTGGACAATTAAGAGTTAGGACAATAAAGGACAATAAAAAAAGCCAAGAATTACAGATGTCTGGGTGCTCTGCTCTGCCTCAGAACACACTTTGCTAACAAAAGATTAACCCTTACAAGTAATAGCCTGTTGCTTATTCATATATCTCATACACGATGCCAAAATTCTTTTCAAACAATGGGTGTTTTCTTGTGAGTGTCAACCCCTCCCTCATCTTGTAAATCAATTGTCTTGGTCCCTCAAAGTCTGGTTCTTCCCGATAAGGAGGCAATATTTCTTCTCTTAGAGTTTTGGCGTCTTGTTACTGCTATCTCCGCTTGAGCTATTTAGAAAAAGTATCTTTCACAGTTTCTGTAGCCTAAAACTATATTCACCACACTACTTTAAAAGATTAGTATAGGACTACAAAAAAGGATTAATACAACATAACTTTCCAACATAACACATATAGTATTAATTTTAATATTTGCGAAAAGCCAATCATATAATACCCATTTTTCACACCTTCTCTGCTCCTTCTTCTTCTCAAAATATATTGTAAACCTGACCAAAAATACCTACTTAGAGCCATGCTCAGTACCTTATTCTGAAAACTTACAGCTGACGTACAGGTTTAGCACCTTACAGAGCAGGTTTGAGGCCCTGGAACTGGAGGGACAGACAAGTGATGAAGTGGGCACAAGTCCTTCTGGAATAGAGGGGGCACCTAGGGCAAGTCAGCCAACACCATGCATCGTGACCACCTCTTTTCCAGGGGAAGGCAGGGTCCTTGCAGGCCTTCCCAAAAGCATCTCAAGGGAAGGTTTCCATCTCCCCCTGCCCTGTTTCCTTGACTTTAGCTGAATCTTTCTCTGACAGAAAGACAGGAAGCTCAGGTGTGTTAGGAGATTAGTGTGAGCATTGGCAGAGGTGAATGGTGAGGAATCCAGAGGCTTGTGCAACTCTCTTCCATGAAGAGTCCCTTGTTGTATATTTCCAATAAACCAGAGCTGAAATGGCAAGGCAGCGATTGGGGAAATACAGCACTGAGACAATAAAGCTGTAACATGCCTTGTTTTGAGAGGGACAAGTAAGACAAGAAACATTCAAACAGCAAATACTGAGAAGATGAAGAAAAAAGCCAAATTTTTCTAAGGTTTTCTAATGTTTGTTTTCTTCTCTGCACCTTCGGAAGATTGCCTATATCCTATTTCCATTGTTTTCTTTTTTCCTGTCTTGAGAATGAATTTTGCATTCTGGATATTTTAAGTCAGACATAAGACAAGTTCCATATTGCTTGGCAATCACGAAAAGGTAAGTTTAGAGGTAACATCCATTATCTTTGATGATTGGATCAGACTCAATTTTAAATAGCCTTGTATGTCATACTCATATGCAAAGATGCTAGATTGATCCTTTGAAGGGCATTAAACCAAGAAACAAGTACTTCAAAAGCTCTGGAGGTGGCTGCCATGGTGAGTTTCCCTGAGGTGTCACAGCCCCAGCCCCGCTCCATGGCCGGTTTCCCTGAGGTGTCACAGCCCCATCCCGCTCCATGGCCGGTTTCCCTGAGGTGTCACAGCCCCATCCCGCTCCATGGCCGGTTTCCCTGAGGTGTCACAGCCCCATCCCGCTCCATGGCCGGTTTCCCTGAGGTGTCACAGCCCCAGGCCTGCTCCATGGCCGGTTTCCCTGAGGGCTGGCAGTCCCAGTCCTACTCCATGGCCAGGTTTCCTGGTCACTTTGAGGTGCTGTTCCTCTCTCTCTATGGGAGAAAGAAGAGGCCGCGGAGCTTGCAGAGCAGGCCTAGAGCCACGAGGGCTCTACTCCCTGCTCAGCCCTGCGTGAGCACTGCCCCTTCCCTCCTTCTCCTCCCGCTGTCAGCTCGTACTGACACTCGGCCTGAGCCCAGCGTTCCCTTTTGGGGCCAAGGGAAATCTCTGCTCCTGCCTCTGGCACAGGGCGCTCTGCCAGCAGGTCAGGGAAGGAGACAGCCCCAGAGAGAGGCGTGAGCAGTGGAGGAAAGCCAACATCACTGCAGTCTTGCAAAAGGGCACCAAGAAGGAGCCAGGAAAGTGCAGGCCCATCAGCCTCAGCTCCATCCCCAGAAAGGTGACAGAACAGCTCCTCTTGGATGCCATCTCTGAGCCTGTGCAGTAACAGGAATGGAAACCATGCTTGACCAATCCCACAGCCCCCTCTGCTGCAGTGACTGGCTGGGTTTGTGAGGGGAGAGCAGTGGTTGTTGTCAGCAGGGACTTCAGCAAGGCTTTGTCCCTGCCTCCCCTAACAGGCTCCTGAGGCAGCTCAGGGCCAGTGGGGCAGAGAAGTGGCCAGGGCAGCTCCAAACTCAGATAGCTGTGAGCTCAGGGGGCCGTGCTGGGGCCAGCCTTGTTTGCCTTATTCCCCAGTGACCTGGCAGAAGGGACAGAGCGCTGCCTCAGCGTTTGCTGATGGGACAGAACCGGGAGCAGGGGCTGAGGCACCACAAGGCTCTGCTGCCCTTCAGTGAGACCTGGACAGGCTTAGAGAGTTGAGCAGAGAGGGACCAATTGAAATTGCACTGGGGAAAGCCTCTAGAAGAGCTTCAGGCTCTGTAATTACCAGGCAACAGAAGTGTTTTAGTACACTGGAGTCTATAAGGGTGTCTTGTAATGTCGAGTCAGGGAAACCCCTGCTTCTGTGGGTGTTCCAGGACCAGTTCCTTGTATGTATGTCAAGAAAGTCTTGGAGAGAAACATGAATGAATTCAGAAACTTCCCCAGATATTATTTTGGATTTTCACAATTTTCTGGAATGCCAGGTGAAGTGTAAGGATGCCAAAAGGAAAGTGAAAGCAAACCAATAAATCTTTAAAACATCAGAAGCATCTCCAGTTTGTTCCTTGAAGAAGTTGCCAAACAATGTCACTTTTGAAATCCTTTGAAAGATCTAATAGGAAAAAAGCATTGGCCAAAAGTGCTGCCCTGTGTTTCTGAACAGCAACATGCATTTTGTGTTGATGCAAGGTTTGTACCAGGGTTTGGGATTTTTGTGTGTGTGTGTGCTTTGAATGTGAGTCTTTGCAGGACTATTAATAATTAGACCATGTACTGAAGAGAACATGTTACTGTGTTGTGCTGTCCAGTGCTGAAGAGGGTTGAGACAGAGCAGGTAGCTGTGTGTCTGTGTGTAACTTGCATGAGCAGCACCGGAGCAGTGCCCAGGGCCTGGAGAAGCAAACGGGTTCCCGGTGCTGAGGACAAAGCGTCCAGAGCTCGGGATTGTCCGGCCAAGCTCTTCTGGCTCCTTGTGCTTTGAGCCCTGGCCAGGAGCCCTGCAGAGCCCCGGGTGCAGCTTCCCAACTTCCCCCTCTTCCTCTGCCTCCTCCCTTCCTCCAGGGTAAAGGCACTCCCTGGCATTGCACTGGCTGTGCCTCCATCCTAGACCAGTGAAGGGATCGTTTCCCAGCCAAGGTGGCTCTCCCATGGAGACAGGAAAATGGACAAACTCCTGCTGCCCCAGCATCAGGCAGGTGCAGGGTGTCCCTGCCTGTCAGCCCCTGCCCTGCTTCCCAGAGATCCCACTGCTTGTTCTAGAAGTCATGGATCTGGATTTCCAGGAGCATGTTTACATAGACATCAATGACAAAAATTGACAAGAATTGTTTGTGCGTCTCTTCCTGATTTGTTTCCAAGGTATTTTCTAGTAGGAAAGCATGGACCAAACTGGCAAAGTTCCTATAATGCAGGAAAAGCATCCTCCTGCCTTTGACTTGGGTTGAGAACTGTTGCAAGCACTCCTGTCAAACGTACACAGAACATTCTCAGTGAATTTTCTGAGTTTCCACAGAGTCAGTAGAAAAGATGACGTTTCTAAGGAGCTTAATACAAATTTTTCCATTTATATGAAATGTCAAAGTTATTAGTTCAGAGGATGACAGGATAACAGAGGTCTGGAGGCAGCTGTGATGGTCTCCAGGTTTATCTCCTGTAGCCAGTGGTGATCAGCAGCAGCATCAAATCAGGTTCATCTTAGTTTTCTCCAGACAGGTCTTGAGGAAAAGGTCAGTTCACCTAGAGCAGGGTTTGAATCTCTGCCGTGCAGGAGACTCCGCACGGGCTCTCTGGGCCACCGGCTGCCAGGGGCAGGAGCAGAGATTTCCCTTGGCCGGGGCCGGAGCCCTGGCGTGGCAGTGCCTGAACAGCACCTTCCTGCCTGCAGTACCACCCTCGATGGCTGCCCCAGGGCCTGGCATTTGACCCTGCACTTGCTGCAGGAGTCCTGGCCCTGGTTCCACCCTGAGCAAATGCTCGGACCCATCTCAGAGCCTCGGTGCCCGAGGGGGCCGCCACAAGTGGATGCCAGGGACCTGAGGCCATGGCTGCCCCAATTTTGGGTACACGGTGCTGATGTCAGAGTGGCCATTGTGACCTGTGCGACCAAGGCCACAAAAGGGAACGCTGGGCTCAGGCCGAGTGTCAGTGCGATCTGACGACGGGAGGAGAAGGTAGGGCAGGGACGTGGCTGCTCAGGGACCAGAGGGGCCCCACACCTCGGGGCTCTGGGCCTGTGCTGCAGGCTCACCTGCCTCTCCCTTCCCAGAATCAGCGGAGGAACAGCCAGAGGACACTGTGGTGTTCCTTAACGCAGCGACGGGAGGAGAAGGCGGACAGGAGCAGGGCTCACGCAGGGCTGAGCAGGGAGTAGAACCTCGTGGCTCTGGGCCTGTTCTGCAAACTCCCCCCCCCACTCTTCTTCCTCCCATAGAGAGAGAGGAGCAACACCTCGAGCGACAATGTCACTGGAGGACAGGGACTCAGCACAGACACCGGCCATGGCTGGCAGCAAGCAGGAGGGCCCTGGTGCCAGGGAGGCAGGTGAGGGCAAAGCAGCCCTCTGACAGCCTGGCCCAGGGGCTCTTGTTGCAGCAGGCAGTGTGGGGATCAGAGCAGAGGCAGGGGGAGCTGCTCGGCCATGCCGGGGCCGGGAGCCTCCTTCCTGCCCATGTCGGGCCCAGCTGGGCCAGGGGGCAGCTCCTGGGACAGCCGTGCCTGCAATGGCCCCTGCTGTGCAAGGCCTCCATCAGCCAGGCAGGGACAGAGCAGCCTTGGGGCCGATGCTGCTGCAGGCTCAGAGCCCCGCAGAGCTGCTCATGTCCGCTGCCACTGGCTCTGTCCCCTGCAGCCTGCATGCTGTGTCGCCGAGCCGAGGCTGACCCGGACGTGTGCGGTGACAAACTGGAGAAGGGTGGGCTCTGTGCCCACGTGTTCTGCATGGTGAGTGACTCCGGGCGCTCCCTCCACCGTTGCAATGAGCAGCTCCTGCCGCCCTCTCCTCATCAGCTCCTCCCCTTGCCTGCAGCTCTTCGCCACTCTACTATTTCGGCAAGAAAACCACCGCGTTGGACTCATGGGCTTTCTCCCTCGGGATCTCCTAATTGCAGTCCGGCGGGCGGCACAGAAGGTGAGAGCGTGACAAGAGCAGGGAGATTTGTGCCTGGCGAGGTTTGCCAGAGCTTAGCGCAGAGAGCAGGAAAGAAAGGCCGGCCCGACAGCCGCGACAAAGTCTGGCTCCCAGCAGCTGTGGCACAGAGGCCCTGGCACAGGAGCCTCCCTCCTCCACCAGGCGGCTCTGTGGGCTGGGACCCGGCAGCGGCCACATCCTGCGCCCTGCCCGGAGCCGTGGGGCTGCCAGGGGAGCCCTCGAGGCTGCTGCTGCTGCTGCTGATGGGGCTGCTTGGCTCTTTCCAGTACTGCTGCGTCTGCGGCCAGAGCGGGGCAACCATCATGTGCTCTGTGCCGGAGTGTGACAGATGGTTCCACCTGCCCTGTGCCAAGGAGGGCGGCTGTGTCAATGTATACGTTACTCCGTTCAGGTACCTCCTCTCCCTTTCTGGCCATCACTGGGGAAGGATCCAGCATTTCTCACTTTCCCCTTTGCTTTGCCCCCAGCTCCTTCTGCCCTGAGCACCGTCCAGAGCAGGAGGTGGAGGTGACTCCAGAGCCGGACACCATTTGCTCCATCTGCTTGGAGCCTGTGGAGGACAGAAAGACCTTCACAACCCTGGTGTGCCCAACGTGCAAAAGGGCCTGGTTCCACAGGGACTGCATCCAGGTTGGAGCCCTCCCCTCAGCCCTGGGGCACAGCAGGTGCTCAGCAGCAGCAGCAGCAGCAGCAGCAGCAGCAGCAGCAGCAGCAGCAGCAGCAGCAGCAGCAGCAGCAGCAGGGCCTCGCTCACCCTGCCTGTGTTTGCCCTGCAGGGACAGGCCATGCGCGCTGGTCTTTTATGCCTCAAGTGCCCCCTGTGCAGAGACAGTGGGGAATTCCCTGTTGAAATGTTCATCTTAGGGATCCGAATCCCCTTCAGGTTGGTGTCCTTCTGCCTGGCCCACCAGCCAGGAGGGTACAAGTGCTGTGCTGTGCCAGGCCCTGCCCCAGGAGCCCTGGCCCTGCCCTGTCCCGTGAGTCTGGGCTTCAGCTTCGTGCCCAACTTGGAAAAGCGCTGGAGAAAGAGCAGGGACACCCTGGATCTCCATGAGGGGAGGGCAGCAGAAATTCATCATCTCTTCCTTTCTCCATCAGACAGCCGACATGGGAGGACAACGATGCTTTCGCGGAGCTAGGAGAGAGGCATGGCCAGTGCAATGCCAGGGATTGCCTTTACCCTGGAGGCAGAGAGGAGGCAGAGGAAGAGGGGTAAGTTGGGATGCTGCACCTGGGGCTCTGCAGGGAACCTGTGTCTCCACAAGGGCTCAAAGCGGGAAGAACCAGAAGCGTTTGGCCAGACAACCACCTTCTGGCACACTTTGTTCTCAGTGCTATGAGCCTGTTTGCCTCCCCAGGCCCTGGCAATTGCTCCTGTGCTCCTCCTGTGCTGCTGAGGGCACCCATAGGCGCTGCTCTGGCCTGAGAAACAGCACACACAGATGGGAGTGTGACACCTGTGCTGGGCTCGGAACATGTATGAGTCAAAGCCCCCCTGTGTCCCTGGGCTGGGGGCAGTGCCCAGGCCGGGCTTGGCAGAGTGCGTCCACTGCTGGAGGGCTGGGGGCACTGCTCTGGCCTGGCCTGGCCTGGCCTGGGCCTGGGGGGCCTTTGACATTCCCGCTTGCCCTTACAGCCTCCAGGGTTGAGTCAGAGCTCAATGGCCCCAGGCTGGCCAGACAGTCAGGACTGGAATCTGCTCATGGCTCCTTAGAATCTGAGGCCATCATGCCCAGCTCCCACAGCCCTGTGCCATTGGTGCTGGTTTCCCCATCGCCATCTCCAGAGACGAGCAGCCACAGCAGGCCTCAACACGCAGCGTGGCAGCAGGCGCTGCCATCTTCCTCACTGGACACCAGGAGAATCAGCAGATCAAGGTCAACATGCAGCAGGTCCTCTGACCCTGAGAACTGGGTCCATTCCAGACGTTCTGGGCCCGGCCGCAGGCAAAGCCGCTCTCGCCAGCAAGGTCGGGCCCAGAGTCCATGTGTCCGCTCCAGGAGTCCCTGTGACAGGAACAGTGGGACAGGGCCAAGGTCTGAGAGGCCCAGGCAAAGGGAGACACCTGCATGGACGTCCCCCAGACGCAGCCGCTCCCACCAGCAAGGTCGGGCCCAGAGTCCCCCTGTCCGCTCCAGGAGTCCCTGTGACAGGAGCAGGGGGACAGGGCCATGGGCTGAGAGGCCCAGGCAAACGGAGCCACCATCACAGGCATCCCCCAGACACAGCCGCTCCCACCAGCAAGGTCGGGCCCAGAGTGCACCTGTCCGCTCCAGGAGTCGACGTGACAGGAGCAGGGGGACAGGGCCAAGGGCTGAGAGGCCCAGGCAAACGGAGCCACCATCACAGACATCCCCCAGACGCAGCCGCTCCCGCCAGCAAGGTCGGGCCCAGAGTCCACCTGTCCGGTCCAGGAGTCGCCATGGCAAGAGCAGCAGGAAAAGGCGAAGGACTGAGAGGCCCAGGCGAAGGGACACGTCATCGGGGACGCCCCCCAGACGCAGCCGCTCCCGCCAGCAGCGCCGGGCCTCGACTCAAACTGTGCGGTCCAGGAGTCGCCAGGACAGGAGCAGGAGGACAGCAGCGAGTGCTGAGAGGCCCAGGCGTAGGGGGACATGGTCGGGGACATCCCGCAGGAGCAGCCGCTCGCACCAGCGACGTCGGACCTCAGCTGGGACCTCCAACAGCAGCACGTAGCGTCATCTTTTCTTTCTAGTCCATGTGTTGCTTGCCGGAAGTGAAGGTGAGAACGCTCAGTGCAGGGACCTTGAGATGTGCAGGTCTGTGAGAAAACCATATCAGCTCTTGATGTTTCTATTGGCAGGAAAGAAGTCTGTGCTAAATACCTTGATTTCTGTGTAAGCGTGTATTCAGTGAAAAGTCACTTAAGGATGTGGCTAATTACAAAGGACTCTTGTTCCTGCCTTTAGACTCCAACCTCTGATGTTTCCCCACTGCTTACCCTTGATAATGAACGACTCCTTAACGGGCTTGGATATGCTTAGGGAGACATTCAGAGCAAGGTGGCTCTTAGGGAAGCTGTCTCTGAAAAGGACGTGTGCTGTGTTGCTATCTTTGAACAATCTCATTTCAGTAAAGCCAAAAAAAGAAGAAAGAAGAGAGTGAGGCACTGCCTCAAGTGGCTGAAGACAACTTTGACAGTATTGCTGCGGATTTGAAAGACTTGATTGGACCTTCAAAGAACAAACCAGAATAGACGGAGGAAATACCCTGGGGCAAAGAGGATGCACAGGACTCTGCCCCAGGGTATTTCCCTTCCATTTGGGACCTTTGCCTGAGAACGACACAGCTCAGAAGCTGAGTACTTTCACGTTTTCCTACTTTGGAGGCACAGAGGAGTTGGGCATCAAAGAAGGCAACAGCAGAACCCTTCTAACATGCCATTGCTAAGGAAGAGCTTCTGGCAGGCACTGTAGGGCAATACAGTGTAAAGAAGGTCAGGGTCCAGGGGATTTTCAGCAGCAGAAGTCAGTTATTAGGCAGAAGCATTTTCATCTTCATTTCTGCTTGCCAGGGCTCTGGTAGATTAATGAGAGGTAACTCTTGCTTGCATCTCAGGAATTCTGAAAGGCATGCTTTGAGAAGGCATTGGGGTTTCTGCTGAGTGGTGAAAAAGCTGGTTCTCATGCCCTGAATTCCTCAAACGGGTTAAAAGGTGACACACCAGTCATATCAAGTTTCATAGAACCCAACAAGATTTTAAAGGAAATGTGCGTTAATGTAGAGGGAGGAGCAAAGTCCGGGAGCTGACCCCAAGATCCATGCGCATTCTGTTTGTTACTGAATTCTACTCTTGGACCTTTAGAAAAAGGAAACGGAATGACACATGATCTTTGGGGTGTCCTAACCTTAGATAAAATGAGGCCGTCTGAAATGAAGATGAAACAACATTTAATCGAGTCCCAGTCATGTAGGAGAGAAAAGAAACCGCGAGAAGTTATCCACAATATTAAAAAACCCAACGCAACAGCACAAAGCAACGAGTCCCCCACACTTGTGCTGAACTGAGAAGGTATTCATGGTCTTCTGAATGCAATGACAAATGTTTAAGAATACATAAGGGATCCCTAGAACAAAGTGGAGCAGAGATGTAGCTTAGAAAATCTGGCAGGGGCAGATTCTGTCCTTCCTAAATCTGTCTTCTCCACTCTAAGTATTTCACTTGAAAGGAGGAATTTTTCCTGACCAGTAGGGGAAGAATCTGGTTTTGGCTTTTTTTCTCTATGGGTGCTGTCATTGCAGAGCCTTATGCCCTTGGAACAATAAAGCCGGTAAAAGCCACATGGCAAGAGGATCCACGTTTCCAAGACAGCAGTTCTGAGGGTGATGATGAGCCTGAGATGTCAGAGATTGAACAGGACCAAGAAATGCAAGTTCCATTTCTCTTTGTTGTCTACTTGGCTGTAGTAGTTGGATGCTGTGGGAATATTAACTCAGGAAATGGGAAACGGACATTGCACACCTCTGAGCAACCAAAGTCATCTCGGAAAATCGTTTGTGCTGCACAGAGTCAAAACTCCCAGCAGCACATTTGATGTGAAGATGAATATGGGAAGAGAGAGTTGAGCACAAGAAATTAACTGGGTCATTTTGATTGGACCAACTCCAAAGTGAGTTTGGCTAAAAGCCAAAGACACAGTCAGTTTTCTCTCTAAAAGTGGGTTTTGTAAAATAAAAAGCTCTATTTGGGGTTCCTAGGGAATAAAGCTTTTCAATGTATACCATTTCTCTGAAGCACTAGAGTTTGAAGTCATGTTCATGGAATTTGATAGTACAATTTAGGATGCTCAAATCCCTTTGTCCTTGTCTAGGTTTCTTTCTTTACCACGCACAGGAAGTGCTAGAGTTTTTTTCTTCTCCAAAGATGATGAACGCCTAAGAGGTATGACAGAATTTCTTCAACCCCTTTTGTATTTTTTTTCCTTTTAAACCCTTCCTGGAATTCAGTGAGGAGGAAAAAATGCTGCCTAGTTATGAAAGTCTTCTAGTCAAAATTTGCCACCCTTATTTGTGGTCCAAGTTGTGGTAGAATCCTGTGAGAAAGTCCTGGTAAAAGAGAGGTCAAGCAGATTTCTGGCTTTCTTGTCTTTCAGACAATTACCGAATAGGAATCTGGACTTTTAGAGTTTACCAGAAGCTTAGTCACTTGTCAGGTTACCTAGACATTTTGGATCCTTTCAGGTATTTAAATCATCTTTAACTTTTTCCTCTCTTTCTGGTGTTACCGTTAGAAACGTTTGAGTGTTCTTCTTGTGAGCCACGTATGTCCCTGTGGTTCTTTGTGCTAATGCATCTGGGGCTTTCTCTTCTGAATCCAGTCAATTTTGTATTTAGAAAGAAAGACAACAACAACCAAAGGAAACATACACACAGTGCCCAAAACCTGCACAGGCCACCAAAACAATTGCTGGTTCTATTTTGTAGACTAGAGTCTTAAGACAAGCTTAAAGGATGTGCCTTCCATGAGACTGATGAGATAACTGTGATGAAAGGCACTGCTGTGTTCACACAGTTAGCGGCCTGCAATCTTCCAGCCAGCCTGGGTGTGTTGAAATGGAGAGCTCAGGCCTCAGCAGGCCTCAGTTCTGGGGGAAGGTGTGGGGTGCTGGTGCTGAGCTTCAAATGAAAGAGCTGCAATTTCACTGCAATTCAGATTGCAGCATGTTGAGGAAAACTGCTGCTGCCTTTCTTTCCATGTTCTTAGCACAGCAGGCCGCAGTAGGGAACATTTCTGCTGAAGCCAAGGTGTGGTGGGGGGCAGGAGAACAGGAAGGATGGTGAAGAATTGATTTCTGATTTTAGTGCTGTGTTGGTCATGATTGTTAGGAGCAGCAGCACAATCACAAGCGTTTAAGCCTATTAATTGGTTGTTTCTTTTGTGCAGAGGGTCCACAGTTATTTTGTAGATTGGTAGAACTCAGTGAAGAAAAAGAGGGTTAGGAAGACAAACGTAGATTATTGCTTGAGGTGAGTATGTAACATCTGTTCCCTGGTAAGTCTGGGGGAAAGCTGAGCCTGGGGAGGGATTGCAGGTATGAATGTGCATGCAAAATGAATTCAGGACCTCAAGTAAAGCTTTAAATTTGTAATGAAGAGGGAAGAGAAGTTTTTTAGTGTAGCGGTGTGTAGAACATCTCGTTGTGTGGTCCAGTCAGGTAAACCGTTACATCTCTGTACGTTACAGGTGCAGCTACTTAACTGTATGTAAGGATAGTGAATGTAGAGACTTCTCCTAATAGTGGATTCAGAAACTTCTTGGAAGAATTTGTTAGATTTTCATTATTTTCTGGAACGCCGAAGGAAGCATAAGGATAGCCTATAGGAAGTGCAAGCAAACCAATAAACCTTTTACTGATTAGAAGCGAGTCACGTTTGTTTCTTGAAGGAGTTGCCAAACAACGTTACTTTCAAAATCCTTTCAAAGGTCTAACAGGGATCAATAGCAGCAACCCCTGTTAGGCCGTGTTTGGGAGCTGGGGCTGAGGCTCTTGTGTCCTGGGGAGCCACGGGAAGGCTCCAGTCCTGACTGTGCGGCCAGGCCGGGGCCATGGAGCTCCAGCCCATCCCTGGTGGATGCAAGGGCCAGCAGGAATGTCAAGGGACCCCAGGGCCGGGCCAGGCCAGGCCAGAGCAGTGCCCCCAGCCCTCCAGGAGCGGATGGGCTCTGCCAAGCCCAGCCTGGGCACTGCCCCCAGCCCAGGGACAGGCGGGTGCTTTGCCCAAGAGCCGTGCCCAGAGCAGCAGAGCTGTCACAGCCCCAGCTGGTTCTGCTCTGCCTCAGGCCCGAGCAGGGCCCGTGGGTGCCCTGGGCAGTGCAGGAGCAGCACAGGAGCAGCTGCCAGGGCCTGGCGAGGCACAGGGGTCAGCCTCGGCTCGGTGACACAGCATGCAGGCTGCAGGGGACAGAGCCAGTGGCAGCGGACATGAGCAGCTCTGCGGGGCTCTGAGCCTGCAGCAGCATCGGCCCCAAGGCTGCTCTGTCCCTGCCTGGCTGATGGGCAGGGCTGGAGGCTTGCAGAGCAGGGGCCATTGCGGGCACGGCTGTCCCAGGAGCTGCCCCCTGGCCCAGCTGGGCCCCACTTGGGCAGGAGGGAGGCTCCCGGCACCCGCATGGCCGAGCAGCTCCTGCCTCCCCCTGCCTCTGCTCTGATCCCCACACTGCCTGCTGCCACAAGAGCCCCTGGGCCAGGCTGTCAGAGGGCTGCTTTGCCCTCACCTGCCTCCCTGGCACCAGGGCCCTCCTGCTTGCTGCCAGCCATGGCCGGTGTCTGCGCTGAGTCCCCTCTCCTCCAGTGACATGGTCACTTCGAGGTTTTTATTTCTGTCTCACTATGCGGGAAAGAAGAGTGGAGGGGAGTTTGCAGAGCAGGCCCAGAGCCACGAGGCTCTACTCCCTGCTCAGCCCTGCGTGAGCCGTGCTCCTGTCCACCTTCTGCTCCCGTTGTTGCGTTGAGGAACACTGCAGTGTCCTCTGGCTGTTCCTTCGCTGATTCTGGGGACAGGCAGGTGAGCCTGCAGCACAGGCCCAGAGCCCCGAGGTTTGTTTCATGTTTTAACCTGCATGAATCATCTTTTAGGATAGGTGGAGAAAAAGGAGCAGGCTGCTGAAGTTGCTTCAGTTTCTACCACAAAAAGCAATGTGTTTGTACCACCTACTAGCAGAAAACACCTGTTTTCCAACAGCCTATTATTAAAAATTTGCCTTTCCATGGAACCAGCAGGAACGCATCAGGGATCAGCATCCATTGGCAGAACAATGACTTTTACTAACGACTTACTACAGAACTACTAAAAAGCGGAACACTACTTTTACTAACTGATGGCTTCCATGAAATCTAAGCACTCAACTCCCTTTATGTGGCGTATGTGAAGGACAACTGCAAGAAATCCTGCTATTAAATTCATAGCACTGGACAAAGAAATACCTGACTGCTTTTTCAGAGTTTAATGCACTAACAAAATGACACAGACACAGTTTCTTGTCGAAACTTTTTGAAGGTTTTTTCACACCCTCATGTTCCTCCTGATATAGTTGAGATTATCTAAGTAATTAGATTTGGTATCTTTTCAGGCTTCCCATTCATGCCCTGAATATTTTGCCAGACCTTCCTTTTTTTTTTCAATTCTGTGGTTTCCCTCTGGTGTTTTAAATCAGATGTTTCAGTATTTTACTATCTGTGGTGCTACTCTCTCGGATCTAGTGAAGAGGGCCAAGCAGTGCCGGTCTGCCGGCAGGTCCCAGGCGTCGCTCCTGCTGGCGGCCCCGGGGCAGGAGCGACGCCGGCGCTGCCATGGCCGGGCTTCCCTCAGGTGTCGGCACTGCCAGCCCGGCTCTGCCCAGCGGCCCCGGCGCTGCCATGGCCGGGCTTCCCTCAGGTGTCGGCACTGCCAGCCCGGCTCTGCCCAGCGGCCCCGGCGCTGCCATGACTGGGCTTCCCTCAGGTGTCGGCACTGCCAGCCCGGCTCTGCCCAGCGGCCCCGGCGCTGCCATGACTGGGCTTCCCTCAGGTGTCGGCACTGCCAGCTCGGCTCTGTCGGGGGCTCTGGCACCGCCACGGCGCACGGCAGCTCTGGCACTGCAGCCTCGGCCAGCAGCCCGATCTGCGGACTGGGACCCCGCAGCGGCCGCACGCTTCTCCCTGAGCCCGAACAGCGACTGCACCCTCCCAACAGCGCGCCGGGAATGCGCCCACGACCAGCGCGGGCTCGGCTCTGGGCAGGAACCGCCCCGCCCCTCACACCCGCCCGCCCCTTCCCGCCCTCCGGCCCCGCCGCGCGGCGCCCGCGCTGTCATGGCGGCTCTCGCCCACAAGGCAGCGCCCTGAGCCCTGCAATGGCGCCGGCAACGTTCTGGCACTCTGGAAGGCGCGGGCGGGCACCTCTTGCAAACTGGGCCATACGTCCCATTTCCCGAAGAAAACACGTCCTGTCGTGCCTGGCCTCTACACACTTCCGAGCCTGATCAACAAGAACAGACGTTTAACCTGTGACACACATAGCAGCCTACAAGCTCGAAGTGATGGCCAGGTGTTAGAAAAGCAAAGTACTTGTTGCTAGAATTGTCTTTTAAGACTCAGGGCTGGGCAAGTTTCACTGATCTCAGACCCAGAAGGAGGTTGACAAAGCTTGGGAAGAAGAATGCCCACTGATAGTGGACACAAAGCATGCAGAATTTAGGGGCCCTAAGAACATCTGCTAGAACTGCCAAGATAAAGAAAACATTCATGAAGCCAACTCAGGAAATATGCTGAGATGAGCACCAGCTGGGTAAAATAGAGTGTGATGTTTGCAGGCAACAGGACTTTGGCACCCAGATTATCCTGGGGCTGGCCATGGGATGGTTCTGATCACCAGAACACATGAAAAGACGGTGCAGTGCAAGCGCTGGGCATTGTGCTTCATAGAAGCCAGATGAAAAAGCTGGGGAGACTGTGCTGGATTCTTGTGTGGTATCTGCCCCTTCTGTGTAAAATGCCAATCACTTGTTTTAAAATTTTAAAAGTAATAAATTAGTTACAAAAATAGTAATAAAAATTAGAGAAATAAGAATTTGGACAATGAAGAGTTAGGACAATAAAGGACAATAAAAAAAGCCAAGAATTACAGATGTCTGGGTGCTCTGCTCTGCCTCAGAACACACTTTGCTAACAAAAGATTAACCCTTACAAGTAATAGCCTGTTGCTTATTCATATATCTCATACACGATGCCAAAATTCTTTTCAAACAATGGGTGTTTTCTTGTGAGTGTCAACCCCTCCCTCATCTTGTAAATCAATTGTCTTGGTCCCTCAAAGTCTGGTTCTTCCCGATAAGGAGGCAATATTTCTTCTCTTAGAGTTTTGGCGTCTTGTTACTGCTATCTCCGCTTGAGCTATTTAGAAAAAGTATCTTTCACAGTTTCTGTAGCCTAAAACTATATTCACCACACTACTTTAAAAGATGAGTATAGGACTACAAAAAAGGATTAATACAACATAACTTTCCAACATAACACATATAGTATTAATTTTAATATTTGCGAAAAGCCAATCATATAATACCCATTTTTCACACCTTCTCTGCTCCTTCTTCTTCTCAAAATATATTGTAAACCTGACCAAAAATACCTACTTAGAGCCATGCTCAGTACCTTATTCTGAAAACTTACAGCTGACTTACAGGTTTAGCACCTTACAGAGCAGGTTTGAGGCCCTGGAACTGGAGGGACAGACAAGTGATGAAGTGGGCACAAGTCCTTCTGGAATAGAGGGGGCACCTAGGGCAAGTCAGCCAACACCATGCATCGTGATCACCTCTGTTCCAGGGGAAGGCAGGGTCCTTGCAGGCCTTCCCAAAAGCATCTCAAGGGAAGGTTTCCATCTCCCCCTGCCCTGTTTCCTTGACTTTAGCTGAATCTTTCTCTGACAGAAAGACAGGAAGCTCAGGTGTGTTAGGAGATTAGTGTGAGCATTGGCAGAGGTGAATGGTGAGGAATCCAGAGGCTTGTGCAACTCTCTTCCATGAAGAGTCCCTTGTTGTATATTTCCAATAAACCAGAGCTGAAATGGCAAGGCAGCGATTGGGGAAATACAGCACTGAGACAATAAAGCTGTAACATGCCTTGTTTTGAGAGGGACAAGTAAGACAAGAAACATTCAAACAGCAAATACTGAGAAGATGAAGAAAAAAGCCAAATTTTTCTAAGGTTTTCTAATGTTTGTTTTCTTCTCTGCACCTTCTGAAGATTGCCTATATCCTATTTCCATTGTTTTCTTTTTTCCTGTCTTGAGAATGAATTTTGCATTCTGGATATTTTAAGTCAGACATAAGACAAGTTCCATATTGCTTGGCAATCACGAAAAGGTAAGTTTAGAGGTAACATCCATTATCTTTGATGATTGGATCAGACTCAATTTTAAATAGCCTTGTATGTCATGCTCATATGCAAAGATGCTACATTGATCCTTTGAAGGGCATTAAACCAAGAAACAAGTACTTCAAAAGCTCTGGAGGTGGCTGCCATGGTGAGTTTCCCTGAGGTGTCACAGCCCCAGGCCTGCTCCATGGCAGATTTCCTGAGGGCCGGCAGTCCCAGCCCCGCTCCATGGCCGGTTTCCCTGAGGTGTCACAGCCCCAGCCCCGCTCCATGGCCGGTTTTCCTGAGGTGTCACAGCCCCAGCCCCGCTCCATGGCCGGTTTCCCTGAGGTGTCACAGCCCCAGCCCCGCTCCATGGCCGGTTTCCCTGAGGTGTCACATCCCCATCCCGCTCCATGGCCGGTTTCCCTGAGGTGTCACAGCCCCAGCCCCGCTCCATGGCCGGTTTTCCTGAGGTGTCACAGCCCCAGGCCTGCTCCATGGCCGGTTTCCCTGAGGTGTCACAGCCCCATCCCGCTCCATGGCCGGTTTCCCTGAGGTGTCACAGCCCCAGCCCCACTCCATGGCCGGTTTCCCTGAGGGCTGGCAGTCCCAGTCCTGCTCCATGGCCAGGTTTCCTGGTCACTTTGAGGTGCTGTTCCTCTCTCTCTATGGGAGAAAGAAGAGGCCGGGGAGCTTGCAGAGCAGGCCTAGAGCCACGAGGGCTCTACTCCCTGCTCAGCCCTGCGTGAGCACTGCCCCTTCCCTCCTTCTCCTCCCGCTGTCAGCTCGTACTGACACTCGGCCTGAGCCCAGCATTCCCTTTTGGGGCCAAGGGAAATCTCTGCTCCTGCCTCTGGCACAGGGCGCTCTGCCAGCAGGTCAGGGAAGGAGACAGCCCCAGAGAGAGGCGTGAGCAGTGGAGGAAAGCCAACATCACTGCAGTCTTGCAAAAGGGCACCAAGAAGGAGCCAGGAAAGTGCAGGCCCATCAGCCTCAGCTCCATCCCCAGAAAGGTGACAGAACAGCTCCTCTTGGATGCCATCTCTGAGCCTGTGCAGTAACAGGAATGGAAACCATGCTTGACCAATCCCACAGCCCCCTCTGCTGCAGTGACTGGCTGGGTTTGTGAGGGGAGAGCAGTGGTTGTTGTCAGCAGGGACTTCAGCAAGGCTTTGTCCCTGCCTCCCCTAACAGGCTCCTGAGGCAGCTCAGGGCCAGTGGGGCAGAGAAGTGGCCAGGGCAGCTCCAAACTCAGATAGCTGTGAGCTCAGGGGGCCGTGCTGGGGCCAGCCTTGTTTGCCTTATTCCCCAGTGACCTGGCAGAAGGGACAGAGCGCTGCCTCAGCGTTTGCTGATGGGACAGAACCGGGAGCAGGGGCTGAGGCACCACAAGGCTCTGCTGCCCTTCAGTGAGACCTGGACAGGCTTAGAGAGTTGAGCAGAGAGGGACCAATTGAAATTGCACTGGGGAAAGCCTCTAGAAGAGCTTCAGGCTCTGTAATTACCAGGCAACAGAAGTGTTTTAGTACACTGGAGTCTATAAGGGTGTCTTGTAATGTCGAGTCAGGGAAACCCCTGCTTCTGTGGGTGTTCCAGGACCAGTTCCTTGTATGTATGTCAAGAAAGTCTTGGAGAGAAACATGAATGAATTCAGAAACTTCCCCAGATATTATTTTGGATTTTCACAATTTTCTGGAATGCCAGGTGAAGTGTAAGGATGCCAAAAGGAAAGTGAAAGCAAACCAATAAATCTTTAAAACATCAGAAGCCTCTCCAGTTTGTTCCTTGAAGAAGTTGCCAAACAATGTCACTTTTGAAATCCTTTGAAAGATCTAATAGGAAAAAAGCATTGGCCAAAAGTGCTGCCCTGTGTTTCTGAACAGCAACATGCATTTTGTGTTGACGCAAGGTTTGTACCAGGGTTTGGGATTTTTGTGTGTGTGTGTGCTTTGAATGTGAGTCTTTGCAGGACTATTAATAATTAGACCATGTACTGAAGAGAACATGTTACTGTGTTGTGCTGTCCAGTGCTGAAGAGGGTTGAGACAGAGCAGGTAGCTGTGTGTCTGTGTGTAACTTGCATGAGCAGCACCGGAGCAGTGCCCAGGGCCTGGAGAAGCAAACGGGTTCTTCCCGGTGCTGAGGACAAAGCGTCCAGAGCTCGGGATTGTCCGGCCAAGCTCTTCTGGCTCCTTGTGCTTTGAGCCCTGGCCAGGAGCCCTGCAGAGCCCCGGGTGCAGCTTCCCAACTTCCCCCTCTTCCTCTGCCTCCTCCCTTCCTCCAGGGTAAAGGCACTCCCTGGCATTGCACTGGCTGTGCCTCCGTCCTAGACCAGTGAAGGGATCGTTTCCCAGCCAAGGTGGCTCTCCCATGGAGACAGGAAAATGGACAAACTCCTGCTGCCCCAGCATCAGGCAGGTGCAGGGTGTCCCTGCCTGTCAGCCCCTGCCCTGCTTCCCAGAGATCCCACTGCTTGTTCTAGAAGTCATGGATCTGGATTTCCAGGAGCATGTTTACATAGACATCAATGACAAAAATTGACAAGAATTGTTTGTGCGTCTCTTCCTGATTTGTTTCCAAGGTATTTTCTAGTAGGAAAGCATGGACCAAACTGGCAAAGTTCCTATAATGCAGGAAAAGCATCCTCCTGCCTTTGACTTGGGTTGAGAACTGTTGCAAGCACTCCTGTCAAATGTACACAGAACATTCTCAGTGAATTTTCTGAGTTTCCACAGAGTCAGTAGAAAAGATGACGTTTCTAAGGAGCTTAATACAAATTTTTCCATTTATATGAAATGTCAAAGTTATTAGTTCAGAGGATGACAGGATAACAGAGGTCTGGAGGCAGCTGTGATGGTCTCCAGGTTTATCTCCTGTAGCCAGTGGTGATCAGCAGCAGCATCAAATCAGGTTCATCTTAGTTTTCTCCAGACAGGTCTTGAGGAAAAGGTCAGTTCACCTAGAGCAGGGTTTGAATCTCTGCCGTGCAGGAGACTCCGCACGGGCTCTCTGGGCCACCGGCTGCCAGGGGCAGGAGCAGAGATTTCCCTTGGCCGGGGCCGGAGCCCTGGCGTGGCAGTGCCTGAACAGCACCTTCCTGCCTGCAGTACCACCCTCGATGGCTGCCCCAGGGCCTGGCATTTGACCCTGCACTTGCTGCAGGAGTCCTGGCCCTGGTTCCACCCTGAGCAAACGCTCGGACCCATCTCAGAGCCTCGGTGCCCGAGGGGGCCGCCACAAGTGGATGCCAGGGACCTGAGGCCATGGCTGCCCCAATTTTGGGTACACGGTGCTGATGTCAGAGTGGCCATTGTGACCTGTGCGACCAAGGCCACAAAAGGGAACGCTGGGCTCAGGCCGAGTGTCAGTGCGACCTGACGACGGGAGGAGAAGGTAGGGCAGGGACGTGGCTGCTCAGGGACCAGAGGGGCCCCACACCTCGGGGCTCTGGGCCTGTGCTGCAGGCTCACCTGCCTCTCCCTTCCCAGAATCAGCGGAGGAACAGCCAGAGGACACTGTGGTGTTCCTTAACGCAGCGACGGGAGGAGAAGGCGGACAGGAGCAGGGCTCACGCAGGGCTGAGCAGGGAGTAGAGCCTCGTGGCTCTGGGCCTGTCCTGCAAACTCCCCCCCACTCTTCTTCCTCCCATAGAGAGAGAGGACCAACACGTCGGGCGACTATGTCACTCCAGGAGAGGGACTCAGAGCAGACAGCTGCCATGGCTGACAGCAAGCAGGAGGGCCCTGGTGCCAGGGAGGCAGGTGAGGGCAAAGCAGCCCTGTGACAGCCTGGCCCAGGGGCTCTTGTTGCAGCAGGCAGTGTGGGGATCAGAGCAGAGGCAGGGGGAGGCAGGAGCTGCTCGGCCATGCCGGGGCCGGGAGCCTCCCTCCGGCCCATGTCGGGCCCAGCTGGGCCAGGGGGCAGCTCCTGGGACAGCCGTGCCCGCAATGGCCCCTGCTGTGCAAGGCCTCCAGCCCTGCCCATCAGCCAGGCAGGGACAGAGCAGCCTTGGGGCCGATGCTGCTGCAGGCTCAGAGCCCCGCAGAGCTGCTCATGTCCGCTGCCACTGGCTCTGTCCCCTGCAGCCTGCATGCTGTGTCGCCGAGCCGAGGCTGACCCGGACATGTGCGGTGACAAACTGGAGAAGGGTGGGCTCTGTGCCCACGTGTTCTGCATGGTGAGTGACTCCGGGCGCTCCCTCCACCGTTGCAATGAGCAGCTCCTGCCGCCCTCTCCTCATCAGCTCCTCCCCTTGCCTGCAGTTCTTCGCCACTCTACTATTTCGGCAAGAGATGGACTGCGTTGGACTCATGGGCTTTCTCCTTCGGGATCTCCTAATTGCAGTCCGGCGGGCGGCACAGAAGGTGAGAGCGTGACAAGAGCAGGGAGATTTGTGCCTGGCGAGGTTTGCCAGAGCTTAGCGCAGAGAGCAGGAAAGAAAGGCCGGCCCGACAGCCGCGACCAAGTCTGGCTCCCAGCAGCTGTGGCACAGAGGCCCTGGCACAGGAGCCTCCCTCCTCCACCAGGCGGCTCTGTGGGCTGGGACCCGGCAGCGGCCACATCCTGCGCCCTGCCCGGAGCCGTGGGGCTGCCAGGGGAGCCCTCGAGGCTGCTGCTGCTGCTGCTGATGGGGCTGCTTGGCTCTTTCCAGTACTGCTGCGTCTGCGGCCAGAGCGGGGCAACCATCATGTGCTGCAAGGAGTACTGTGACAGATGGTTCCACCTGCCCTGTGCCAAGGAGGGCGGCTGTGTCAATCAATACATTACCCCGTTCAGGTACCTCCTCTCCCTTTCTGGCCATCACTCGTGAAGGATCCAGCATTTCTCACTTTCCCCTTTGCTTTGCCCCCAGCTCCTTCTGCCCTGAGCACCGTCCAGAGCAGGAGGTGGAGGTGACTCCAGAGCCGGACACCATTTGCTCCATCTGCTTGGAGCCTGTGGAGGACAGAAAGACCTTCACAACCCTGGTGTGCCCAATGTGCAAAAGGGCCTGGTTCCACAGGGACTGCATCCAGGTTGGAGCCCTCCCCTCAGCCCTGGGGCACAGCAGGTGCTCAGCAGCAGCAGCAGCAGCAGCAGCAGCAGCAGGGCCTCGCTCACCCTGCCTGTGTTTGCCCTGCAGGGACAGGCCATGCGCGCTGGTCTTTTATGCCTCAAGTGCCCCCTGTGCAGAGACAGTGAGACATTCCTTGTCGACCTGTTTCTCTTGGGGATCCGAATCCCCTTCAGGTTGGTGTCCTTCTGCCTGGCCCACCAGCCAGGAGGGTACAAGTGCTGTGCTGTGCCAGGCCCTGCCCCAGGAGCCCTGGCTCTGCCCTGTCCCGTGAGTCTGGGCTTCAGCTTCGTGCCCAACTTGGAAAAGCGCTGGAGAAAGAGCAGGGACACCCTGGATCTCCATGAGGGGAGGGCAGCAGAAATTCATCATCTCTTCCTTTCTCCATCAGACAGCCGACATGGGAGGACAACGATGCCTTTGCGGAGCTAGGAGAGAGGCATGGCCAGTGCAATGCCAGGGATTGCCTTTACCCTGGAGGCAGAGAGGAGGCAGAGGAAGAGGGGTAAGTTGGGATGCTGCACCTGGGGCTCTGCAGGGAACCTGTGTCTCCACAAGGGCTCAAAGCGGGAAGAACCAGAAGCGTTTGGCCAGACAACCACCTTCTGGCACACTTTGTTCTCAGTGCTATGAGCCTGTTTCCCTCCCCAGGCCCTGGCAATTGCTCCTGTGCTCCTCCTGTGCTGCTGAGGGCACCCATAGGCGCTGCTCTGGCCTGAGAAACAGCACACACAGATGGGAGTGTGACACCTGTGCTGGGCTTGGAACGGGTATGGGTCAAACCCCGGTGTCCCTGGGCTGGGGGCAGTGCCCAGGCCAGGCTTGGCAGAGTGCGTCCACTGCTGGAGGGCTGGGGGCACTGCTCTGGCCTGGCCTGGCCTGGGCCTGGGCAATCTTTGACATTCCCGCTTGCCCTTACAGCCTCCAGGGTTGAGTCAGAGCTCAATGGCCCCAGGCTGGCCAGACAGTCAGGACTGGGGCCTTCTCATGGCTCCCCAGATTTGGAGGCCTTCAGCAGCAGCTCTCATAGCCGCAGGCCATTGGGTCTGGCGCACCAAATTCTGTCTGCAGAGACGAGCAGCCACAGCAGGCCCCAACACGCAGCATGGCAGCAGGTACTGCCATCCTCCTCGCTGGACAGCAGCAGCCCCAGCACATCAAGGTCACTGTACAGCAGCTCCCCTGACTCTGAGGACAGGGTCCATTCCAGACGTGCTGGGCCCGGCCGCGGGCGAAGCCGCTCTCGCCAGCAAGGTCGGGCCCCAAATCGACTTGTGCCCTTGAGGAGTCGGCGTTACAGGAGCAGCTGTAGAAGACCAAGGGCTGAGAGACCCCGACGAAGGGAGACACCTGCATGGGCGTCCCCCCAACACAACCACTCCCGTCAGCAAGGTTGGGCCCAGAGTCCAGCTGTCCGCTCCAGGAGTCGCCATGAAAGGAGCAGCGAAACAGGGCCAAGAGCTGAGAGGCCCAGGCAAAGGGAGACATCGTCAGGGGCATCCCCCAGACGCAGTCGCTCCCGCCAGCAAGGTCAGGCCCCAAATCAACCCATCCAATCAAGGAGTCGCCGTGACAGAAGCAACAGAACAAGGCCAAGGACTGAGAGGCCCAGGCAAAGGGAGACATCTGCACGGACGTCCCCCAGACGCAGCCGCTCCCGCCAGCAAGGCTGGGCCCAGAGTCCACCTGTCCGCTCCAGGAGTCCCTGTGACAGGAACAGGGGGACAGGGCCATGGGCTGAGAGGCCCAGGCAAACGGAGCCACCATCACAGACATCCCACAGACACAGCCGTTCCCGCCAGCAAGGATGGGCCCAGAGTGCACCTGTCCGCTCCAGGAGTCGACGTGACAGGAGCAGTGGGACAGGGCCAAGGGCTGAGAGGCCCAGGCAAACGGAGCCACCATCACAGACATCCCCCAGACGCAGCCGCTCCCGCCAGCAAGGCTGGGCCCAGAGTCCACCTGTCCGGTCCAGGAGTCGCCGTGACAGGAGCAGCAGGACAAGGCCAAGGACTGAGAGGCCCAGGCGAAGGGACACGTCTTCGGGGATGCCCCCCAGATGCAGCCGCTCCCGCCAGCAGCGCCGGGCCTCGACTCAAACTGTGCGGTCCAGGAGTCGCCAGGACAGGAGCAGGAGGACAGCAGCGAGTGCTGAGAGGCCCAGGCGTAGGGGGACATGGTCGGGGACATCCCGCAGGAGCAGCCGCTCGCACCAGCGACGTCGGACCTCAGCTGGGACCTCCAACAGCAGCACGTAGCGTCATCTTTTCTTTCTAGTCCATGTGTTGCTTGCCGGAAGTGAAGGTGAGAACGGTCAGTGCAGGGACCTTGAGATGTGCAGGTCTGTGAGAAAACCATATCAGCTCTTGATGTTTCTATTGGCAGGAAAGAAGTCTGTGCTAAATACCTTGATTTCTGTGTACCCGTGTATTCAGTGAAAAGTCACTTAAGGATGTGGCTAATTACAAAGGACTCTTGTTCCTGCCTTTAGACTCCAACCTCTGATGTTTCCCCACTGCTTACCCTTGATAATGAACCACTCCTTAATGGGCTTGGATATGCTTAGGGAGACATTCAGAGCAAGGTGGCTCTTAGGGAAGCTGTCTCTGAAAAGGATGTGTGCTGTGTTGCTATCTTTGAACAATCTCATTTCAGTAAAGCCAAAAAAAGAAGAAAGAAGAGAGTGAGGCACTGCCTCAAGTGGCTGAAGACAACTTTGACAGTATTGCTGCGGATTTGAAAGACTTGATTGGACCTTCAAAGAACAAACCAGAATAGACAGAGGAAATACCCTGGGGCAAAGAGGATGCACAGGACTCTGCCCCAGGGTATTTCCCTTCCATTTGGGACCTTTGCCTGAGAACGACACAGCTCAGAAGCTGAGTACTTTCACGTTTTCCTACTTTGGAGGCACAGAGGAGTTGGGCATCAAAGAGGGCAACAGCAGAACCCTTCTAACATGCCATTGCTAAGGAAGAGCTTCTGGCAGGCACTGTAGGGCAATACGGTGTAAAGAAGGTCAGGGTCCAGGGGATTTTCAGCAGCAGAAGTCAGTAATTAGGAAGAAGCATTTTCATCTTCATTTCTGCTTGCCAGGGCTGTGGTAGATTAATGAGAGGTAACTCTTGCTTGCATCTCAGGAATTCTAAAGGCATGCTTTGAGAAGGCATTGGGGTTTCTGCTGAGTGGTGAAAAAGCTGGTTCTCATGCCCTGAATTCCTCAAACGGGGAAAAAGGTGACAAACCAGTCATATCAAGTTTCATAGAACCCAACAAGATTTTAAAGGAAATGTGTGTTAATGTAGAGGGAGGAGCAAAGTCCGGGAGCTGACCCCAAGATCCATGCGCATTCTGTTTGTTACTGAATTCTACTCTTGGACCTTTAGAAAAAAGAAACGGAATGACACATGATCTTTGGGGTGTCCTAACCTTAGATAAAATGAGGCCGTCTGAAATGAAGATGAAACAACATTAAATCGAGTCCCAGTCATGTAGGAGAGAAAAGAAACCACGAGAAGTTATCCACAATATTAAAAAACCCAACGCAACAGCACAAAGCAACGAGTCCCCCACACTTGTGCTGAACTGAGAAGGTATTCATGGTCTTCTGAATGCAATGACAAATGTTTAAGAATACATAAGGGATCCCTAGAACAAAGTGGAGCAGAGATGTAGCTTAGAAAATCTGGCAGGGGCAGATTCTGTCCTTCCCAAATCTGTCTTCTCCACTCTAAGTATTTCACTTGAAAGGAGGAATTTTTCCTGACCAGTAGGGGAAGAATCTGGTTTTGGCTTTTTTTCTCTATGGGTGCTGTCATTGCAGAGCCTTATGCCCTTGGAACAATAAAGCCGGTAAAAGCCACATGGCAAGAGGATCCACGTTTCCAAGACAGCAGTTCTGAGGGTGATGATGAGCCTGAGATGTCAGAGATTGAACAGGACCAAGAAATGCAAGTTCCATTTCTCTTTGTTGTCTACTTGGCTGTAGTAGTTGGATGCTGTGGGAATATTAACTCAGGAAATGGGAAACGGACATTGCACACCTCTGAGCAACCAAAGTCATCTCGGAAAATCGTTTGTGCTGCACAGAGTCAAAACTCCCAGCAGCACATTTGATGTGAAGATGAATATGGGAAGAGAGAGTTGAGCACAAGAAATTAACTGGGTCATTTTGATTGGACCAACTCCAAAGTGAGTTTGGCTAAAAGCCAAAGACACAGTCAGTTTTCTCTCTAAAAGTGGGTTTTGTAAAATAAAAAGCTCTATTTGGGGTTCCTAGGGAATAAAGCTTTTCAATGTATACCATTCCTCTGAAGCACTAGAGTTTGAAATCATGTTCATGGAATTTGATAGTACAATTTAGGATGCTCAAATCCCTTTGTCCTTGTCTAGGTTTCTTTCTTTACCACGCACAGGAAGTGCTAGAGTTTTTTTCTTCTCCAAAGATGATGAACGCCTAAGAGGTATGACAGAATTTCTTCAACCCCTTTTGTATTTTTTTTCCCTTTTAAACCCTTCCTGGAATTCAGTGAGGAGGAAAAAATGCTGCCTAGTTATGAAAGTCTTCTAGTCAAAATTTGCCACCCTTATTTGTGGTCCAAGTTGTGGTAGAATCCTGTGAGAAAGTCCTGGTAAAAGAGAGGTCAAGCAGATTTCTGGCTTTCTTGTCTTTCAGACAATTACCGAATAGGAATCTGGACTTTTAGAGTTTACCAGAAGCTTAGTCACTTGTCAGGTTACCTAGACATTTTGGATCCTTTCAGGTATTTAAATCATCTTTAACTTTTTCCTCTCTTTCTGGTGTTACCGTTAGAAACGTTTGAGTGTTCTTCTTGTGAGCCACGTATGTCCCTGTGGTTCTTTGTGCTAATGCATCTGGGGCTTTCTCTTCTGAATCCAGTCAATTTTGTATTTAGAAAGAAAGACAACAACAACCAAAGGAAACATACACACAGTGCCCAAAACCTGCACAGGCCACCAAAACAATTGCTGGTTCTATTTTGTAGACTAGAGTCTTAAGACAAGCTTAAAGGATGTGCCTTCCATGAGACTGATGAGATAACTGTGATGAAAGGCACTGCTGTGTTCACACAGTTAGCGGCCTGCAATCTTCCAGCCAGCCTGGGTGTGTTGAAATGGAGAGCTCAGGCCTCAGCAGGCCTCAGTTCTGGGGGAAGGTGTGGGGTGCTGGTGCTGAGCTTCAAATGAAAGAGCTGCAATTTCACTGCAATTCAGATTGCAGCATGTTGAGGAAAACTGCTGCTGCCTTTCTTTCCATGTTCTTAGCACAGCAGGCCGCAGTAGGGAACATTTCTGCTGAAGCCAAGGTGTGGTGGGGGGCAGGAGAACAGGAAGGATGGTGAAGAATTGATTTCTGATTTTAGTGCTGTGTTGGTCATGATTGTTAGGAGCAGCAGCACAATCACAAGCGTTTAAGCCTATTAATTGGTTGTTTCTTTTGTGCAGAGGGTCCACAGTTATTTTGTAGATTGGTAGAACTCAGTGAAGAAAAAGAGGGTTAGGAAGACAGACGTAGATTATTGCTTGAGGTGAGTATGTAACATCTGTTCCCTGGTAAGTCTGGGGGAAAGCTGAGCCTGGGGAGGGATTGCAGGTATGAATGTGCATGCAAAATGAATTCAGGACCTCAAGTAAAGCTTTAAATTTGTAATGAAGAGGGAAGAGAAGTTTTTTAGTGTAGCGGTGTGTAGAACATCTCGTTGTGTGGTCCAGTCAGGTAAACCGTTACATCTCTGTACGTTACAGGTGCAGCTACTTAACTGTATGTAAGGATAGTGAATGTAGAGACTTCTCCTAATAGTGGATTCAGAAACTTCTTGGAAGAATTTGTTAGATTTTCATTATTTTCTGGAACGCCGAAGGAAGCATAAGGATAGCCTATAGGAAGTGCAAGCAAACCAATAAACCTTTTACTGATTAGAAGCGAGTCACGTTTGTTTCTTGAAGGAGTTGCCAAACAACGTTACTTTCAAAATCCTTTCAAAGGTCTAACAGGGATCAATAGCAGCAACCCCTGTTAGGCCGTGTTTGGGAGCTGGGGCTGAGGCTCTTGTGTCCTGGGGAGCCACGGGAAGGCTCCAGTCCTGACTGTGCGGCCAGGCCGGGGCCATGGAGCTCCAGCCCATCCCTGGTGGATGCAAGGGCCAGCAGGAATGTCAAGGGACCCCAGGGCCGGGCCAGGCCAGGCCAGAGCAGTGCCCCCAGCCCTCCAGGAGCGGATGGGCTCTGCCAAGCCCAGCCTGGGCACTGCCCCCAGCCCAGGGACAGGCGGGTGCTTTGCCCAAGAGCCGTGCCCAGAGCAGCAGAGCTGTCACAGCCCCAGCTGGTTCTGCTCTGCCTCAGGCCCGAGCAGGGCCCGTGGGTGCCCTGGGCAGTGCAGGAGCAGCACAGGAGCAGCTGCCAGGGCCTGGCGAGGCACAGGGGTCAGCCTCGGCTCGGTGACACAGCATGCAGGCTGCAGGGGACAGAGCCAGTGGCAGCGGACATGAGCAGCTCTGCGGGGCTCTGAGCATGCAGCAGCATCGGCCCCAAGGCTGCTCTGTCCCTGCCTGGCTGATGGGCAGGGCTGGAGGCTTGCAGAGCAGGGGCCATTGCGGGCACGGCTGTCCCAGGAGCTGCCCCCTGGCCCAGCTGGGCCCCACTTGGGCAGGAGGGAGGCTCCCGGCACCCGCATGGCCGAGCAGCTCCTGCCTCCCCCTGCCTCTGCTCTGATCCCCACACTGCCTGCTGCCACAAGAGCCCCTGGGCCAGGCTGTCAGAGGGCTGCTTTGCCCTCACCTGCCTCCCTGGCACCAGGGCCCTCCTGCTTGCTGCCAGCCATGGCCGGTGTCTGCGCTGAGTCCCCTCTCCTCCAGTGACATGGTCACTTCGAGGTTTTTATTTCTGTCTCACTATGCGGGAAAGAAGAGTGGAGGGGAGTTTGCAGAGCAGGCCCAGAGCCACGAGGCTCTACTCCCTGCTCAGCCCTGCGTGAGCCGTGCTCCTGTCCACCTTCTGCTCCCGTTGTTGCGTTGAGGAACACTGCAGTGTCCTCTGGCTGTTCCTTCGCTGATTCTGGGGACAGGCAGGTGAGCCTGCAGCACAGGCCCAGAGCCCCGAGGTTTGTTTCATGTTTTAACCTGCATGAATCATCTTTTAGGATAGGTGGAGAAAAAGGAGCAGGCTGCTGAAGTTGCTTCAGTTTCTACCACAAAAAGCAATGTGTTTGTACCACCTACTAGCAGAAAACACCTGTTTTCCAACAGCCTATTATTAAAAATTTGCCTTTCCATGGAACCAGCAGGAACGCATCAGGGATCAGCATCCATTGGCAGAACAATGACTTTTACTAACGACTTACTACAGAACTACTAAAAAGCGGAACACTACTTTTACTAACTGATGGCTTCCATGAAATCTAAGCACTCAACTCCCTTTATGTGGCGTATGTGAAGGACAACTGCAAGAAATCCTGCTATTAAATTCATAGCACTGGACAAAGAAATACCTGACTGCTTTTTCAGAGTTTAATGCACTAACAAAATGACACAGACACAGTTTCTTGTCGAAACTTTTTGAAGGTTTTTTCACACCCTCATGTTCCTCCTGATATAGTTGAGATTATCTAAGTAATTAGATTTGGTATCTTTTCAGGCTTCCCATTCATGCCCTGAATATTTTGCCAGACCTTCCTTTTTTTTTTCAATTCTGTGGTTTCCCTCTGGTGTTTTAAATCAGATGTTTCAGTATTTTACTATCTGTGGTGCTACTCTCTCGGATCTAGTGAAGAGGGCCAAGCAGTGCCGGTCTGCCGGCAGGTCCCAGGCGTCGCTCCTGCTGGCGGCCCCGGGGCAGGAGCGACGCCGGCGCTGCCATGGCCGGGCTTCCCTCAGGTGTCGGCACTGCCAGCCCGGCTCTGCCCAGCGGCCCCGGCGCTGCCATGGCCGGGCTTCCCTCAGGTGTCGGCACTGCCAGCCCGGCTCTGCCCAGCGGCCCCGGCGCTGCCATGGCCGGGCTTCCCTCAGGTGTCGGCACTGCCAGCCCGGCTCTGCCCAGCGGCCCCGGCGCTGCCATGACTGGGCTTCCCTCAGGTGTCGGCACTGCCAGCTCGGCTCTGTCGGGGGCTCTGGCACCGCCACGGCGCACGGCAGCTCTGGCACTGCAGCCTCGGCCAGCAGCCCGATCTGCGGACTGGGACCCCGCAGCGGCCGCACGCTTCTCCCTGAGCCCGAACAGCGACTGCACCCTCCCAACAGCGCGCCGGGAATGCGCCCACGACCAGCGCGGGCTCGGCTCTGGGCAGGAACCGCCCCGCCCCTCACACCCGCCCGCCCCTTCCCGCCCTCCGGCCCCGCCGCGCGGCGCCCGCGCTGTCATGGCGGCTCTCGCCCACAAGGCAGCGCCCTGAGCCCTGCAATGGCGCCGGCAACGTTCTGGCACTCTGGAAGGCGCGGGCGGGCACCTCTTGCAAACTGGGCCATACGTCCCATTTCCCGAAGAAAACACGTCCTGTCGTGCCTGGCCTCTACACACTTCCGAGCCTGATCAACAAGAACAGACGTTTAACCTGTGACACACATAGCAGCCTACAAGCTCGAAGTGATGGCCAGGTGTTAGAAAAGCAAAGTACTTGTTGCTAGAATTGTCTTTTAAGACTCAGGGCTGGGCAAGTTTCACTGATCTCAGACCCAGAAGGAGGTTGACAAAGCTTGGGAAGAAGGATGCCCACTGATAGTGGACACAAAGCATGCAGAATTTAGGGGCCCTAAGAACATCTGCTAGAACTGCCAAGATAAAGAAAACATTCATGAAGCCAACTCAGGAAATATGCTGAGATGAGCACCAGCTGGGTAAAATAGAGTGTGATGTTTGCAGGCAACAGGACTTTGGCACCCAGATTATCCTGGGGCTGGCCATGGGATGGTTCTGATCACCAGAACACATGAAAAGACGGTGCAGTGCAAGCGCTGGGCATTGTGCTTCATAGAAGCCAGATGAAAAAGCTGGGGAGACTGTGCTGGATTCTTGTGTGGTATCTGCCCCTTCTGTGTAAAATGCCAATCACTTGTTTTAAAATTTTAAAAGTAATAAATTAGTTACAAAAATAGTAATAAAAATTAGAGAAATAAGAATTTGGACAATGAAGAGTTAGGACAATAAAGGACAATAAAAAAAGCCAAGAATTACAGATGTCTGGGTGCTCTGCTCTGCCTCAGAACACACTTTGCTAACAAAAGATTAACCCTTACAAGTAATAGCCTGTTGCTTATTCATATATCTCATACACGATGCCAAAATTCTTTTCAAACAATGGGTGTTTTCTTGTGAGTGTCAACCCCTCCCTCATCTTGTAAATCAATTGTCTTGGTCCCTCAAAGTCTGGTTCTTCCCGATAAGGAGGCAATATTTCTTCTCTTAGAGTTTTGGCGTCTTGTTACTGCTATCTCCGCTTGAGCTATTTAGAAAAAGTATCTTTCACAGTTTCTGTAGCCTAAAACTATATTCACCACACTACTTTAAAAGATGAGTATAGGACTACAAAAAAGGATTAATACAACATAACTTTCCAACATAACACATATAGTATTAATTTTAATATTTGCGAAAAGCCAATCATATAATACCCATTTTTCACACCTTCTCTGCTCCTTCTTCTTCTCAAAATATATTGTAAACCTGACCAAAAATACCTACTTAGAGCCATGCTCAGTACCTTATTCTGAAAACTTACAGCTGACTTACAGGTTTAGCACCTTACAGAGCAGGTTTGAGGCCCTGGAACTGGAGGGACAGACAAGTGATGAAGTGGGCACAAGTCCTTCTGGAATAGAGGGGGCACCTAGGGCAAGTCAGCCAACACCATGCATCGTGATCACCTCTGTTCCAGGGGAAGGCAGGGTCCTTGCAGGCCTTCCCAAAAGCATCTCAAGGGAAGGTTTCCATCTCCCCCTGCCCTGTTTCCTTGACTTTAGCTGAATCTTTCTCTGACAGAAAGACAGGAAGCTCAGGTGTGTTAGGAGATTAGTGTGAGCATTGGCAGAGGTGAATGGTGAGGAATCCAGAGGCTTGTGCAACTCTCTTCCATGAAGAGTCCCTTGTTGTATATTTCCAATAAACCAGAGCTGAAATGGCAAGGCAGCGATTGGGGAAATACAGCACTGAGACAATAAAGCTGTAACATGCCTTGTTTTGAGAGGGACAAGTAAGACAAGAAACATTCAAACAGCAAATACTGAGAAGATGAAGAAAAAAGCCAAATTTTTCTAAGGTTTTCTAATGTTTGTTTTCTTCTCTGCACCTTCTGAAGATTGCCTATATCCTATTTCCATTGTTTTCTTTTTTCCTGTCTTGAGAATGAATTTTGCATTCTGGATATTTTAAGTCAGACATAAGACAAGTTCCATATTGCTTGGCAATCACGAAAAGGTAAGTTTAGAGGTAACATCCATTATCTTTGATGATTGGATCAGACTCAATTTTAAATAGCCTTGTATGTCATGCTCATATGCAAAGATGCTACATTGATCCTTTGAAGGGCATTAAACCAAGAAACAAGTACTTCAAAAGCTCTGGAGGTGGCTGCCATGGTGAGTTTCCCTGAGGTGTCACAGCCCCAGGCCTGCTCCATGGCAGATTTCCTGAGGGCCGGCAGTCCCAGCCCCGCTCCATGGCCGGTTTCCCTGAGGTGTCACAGCCCCAGCCCCGCTCCATGGCCGGTTTTCCTGAGGTGTCACAGCCCCAGCCCCGCTCCATGGCCGGTTTCCCTGAGGTGTCACAGCCCCAGCCCCGCTCCATGGCCGGTTTCCCTGAGGTGTCACATCCCCATCCCGCTCCATGGCCGGTTTCCCTGAGGTGTCACAGCCCCAGCCCCGCTCCATGGCCGGTTTTCCTGAGGTGTCACAGCCCCAGGCCTGCTCCATGGCCGGTTTCCCTGAGGTGTCACAGCCCCATCCCGCTCCATGGCCGGTTTCCCTGAGGTGTCACAGCCCCAGCCCCACTCCATGGCCGGTTTCCCTGAGGGCTGGCAGTCCCAGTCCTGCTCCATGGCCAGGTTTCCTGGTCACTTTGAGGTGCTGTTCCTCTCTCTCTATGGGAGAAAGAAGAGGCCGGGGAGCTTGCAGAGCAGGCCTAGAGCCACGAGGGCTCTACTCCCTGCTCAGCCCTGCGTGAGCACTGCCCCTTCCCTCCTTCTCCTCCCGCTGTCAGCTCGTACTGACACTCGGCCTGAGCCCAGCATTCCCTTTTGGGGCCAAGGGAAATCTCTGCTCCTGCCTCTGGCACAGGGCGCTCTGCCAGCAGGTCAGGGAAGGAGACAGCCCCAGAGAGAGGCGTGAGCAGTGGAGGAAAGCCAACATCACTGCAGTCTTGCAAAAGGGCACCAAGAAGGAGCCAGGAAAGTGCAGGCCCATCAGCCTCAGCTCCATCCCCAGAAAGGTGACAGAACAGCTCCTCTTGGATGCCATCTCTGAGCCTGTGCAGTAACAGGAATGGAAACCATGCTTGACCAATCCCACAGCCCCCTCTGCTGCAGTGACTGGCTGGGTTTGTGAGGGGAGAGCAGTGGTTGTTGTCAGCAGGGACTTCAGCAAGGCTTTGTCCCTGCCTCCCCTAACAGGCTCCTGAGGCAGCTCAGGGCCAGTGGGGCAGAGAAGTGGCCAGGGCAGCTCCAAACTCAGATAGCTGTGAGCTCAGGGGGCCGTGCTGGGGCCAGCCTTGTTTGCCTTATTCCCCAGTGACCTGGCAGAAGGGACAGAGCGCTGCCTCAGCGTTTGCTGATGGGACAGAACCGGGAGCAGGGGCTGAGGCACCACAAGGCTCTGCTGCATTCAGTGAGACCTGGACAGGCTTAGAGAGTTGAGCAGAGAGGGACCAATTGAAATTGCACTGGGGAAAGCCTCTAGAAGAGCTTCAGGCTCTGTAATTACCAGGCAACAGAAGTGTTTTAGTACACTGGAGTCTATAAGGGTGTCTTGTAATGTCGAGTCAGGGAAACCCCTGCTTCTGTGGGTGTTCCAGGACCAGTTCCTTGTATGTATGTCAAGAAAGTCTTGGAGAGAAACATGAATGAATTCAGAAACTTCCCCAGATATTATTTTGGATTTTCACAATTTTCTGGAATGCCAGGTGAAGTGTAAGGATGCCAAAAGGAAAGTGAAAGCAAACCAATAAATCTTTAAAACATCAGAAGCATCTCCAGTTTGTTCCTTGAAGAAGTTGCCAAACAATGTCACTTTTGAAATCCTTTGAAAGATCTAATAGGAAAAAGCATTGGCCAAAAGTGCTGCCCTGTGTTTCTGAACAGCAACATGCATTTTGTGTTGATGCAAGGTTTGTACCAGGGTTTGGGGTTTTTGTGTGTGTGTGTGCTTTGAATGTGAGTCTTTGCAGGACTATTAATAATTAGACCATGTACTGAAGAGAACATGTTACTGTGTTGTGCTGTCCAGTGCTGAAGAGGGTTGAGACAGAGCAGGTAGCTGTGTGTCTGTGTGTAACTTGCATGAGCAGCACCGGAGCAGTGCCCAGGGCCTGGAGAAGCAAACGGGTTCTTCCCGGTGCTGAGGACAAAGCGTCCAGAGCTCGGGATTGTCCGGCCAAGCTCTTCTGGCTCCTTGTGCTTTGAGCCCTGGCCAGGAGCCCTGCAGAGCCCCGGGTGCAGCTTCCCAACTTCCCCCTCTTCCTCTGCCTCCTCCCTTCCTCCAGGGTAAAGGCACTCCCTGGCATTGCACTGGCTGTGCCTCCGTCCTAGACCAGTGAAGGGATCGTTTCCCAGCCAAGGTGGCTCTCCCATGGAGACAGGAAAATGGACAAACTCCTGCTGCCCCAGCATCAGGCAGGTGCAGGGTGTCCCTGCCTGTCAGCCCCTGCCCTGCTTCCCAGAGATCCCACTGCTTGTTCTAGAAGTCATGGATCTGGATTTCCAGGAGCATGTTTACATAGACATCAATGACAAAAATTGACAAGAATTGTTTGTGCGTCTCTTCCTGATTTGTTTCCAAGGTATTTTCTAGTAGGAAAGCATGGACCAAACTGGCAAAGTTCCTATAATGCAGGAAAAGCATCCTCCTGCCTTTGACTTGGGTTGAGAACTGTTGCAAGCACTCCTGTCAAATGTACACAGAACATTCTCAGTGAATTTTCTGAGTTTCCACAGAGTCAGTAGAAAAGATGACGTTTCTAAGGAGCTTAATACAAATTTTTCCATTTATATGAAATGTCAAAGTTATTAGTTCAGAGGATGACAGGATAACAGAGGTCTGGAGGCAGCTGTGATGGTCTCCAGGTTTATCTCCTGTAGCCAGTGGTGATCAGCAGCAGCATCAAATCAGGTTCATCTTAGTTTTCTCCAGACAGGTCTTGAGGAAAAGGTCAGTTCACCTAGAGCAGGGTTTGAATCTCTGCCGTGCAGGAGACTCCGCACGGGCTCTCTGGGCCACCGGCTGCCAGGGGCAGGAGCAGAGATTTCCCTTGGCCGGGGCCGGAGCCCTGGCGTGGCAGTGCCTGAACAGCACCTTCCTGCCTGCAGTACCACCCTCAATGGCTGCCCCAGGGCCTGGCATTTGACCCTGCACTTGCTGCAGGAGTCCTGGCCCTGGTTCCACCCTGAGCAAACGCTCGGACCCATCTCAGAGCCTCGGTGCCCGAGGGGGCCGCCACAAGTGGATGCCAGGGACCTGAGGCCATGGCTGCCCCAATTTTGGGTACACGGTGCTGATGTCAGAGTGGCCATTGTGACCTGTGCGACCAAGGCCACAAAAGGGAACGCTGGGCTCAGGCCGAGTGTCAGTGCGACCTGACGACGGGAGGAGAAGGTAGGGCAGGGACGTGGCTGCTCAGGGACCAGAGGGGCCCCACACCTCGGGGCTCTGGGCCTGTGCTGCAGGCTCACCTGCCTCTCCCTTCCCAGAATCAGCGGAGGAACAGCCAGAGGACACTGTGGTGTTCCTTAACGCAGCGACGGGAGGAGAAGGCGGACAGGAGCAGGGCTCACGCAGGGCTGAGCAGGGAGTAGAGCCTCGTGGCTCTGGGCCTGTCCTGCAAACTCCCCCCCACTCTTCTTCCTCCCATAGAGAGAGAGGACCAACACGTCGGGCGACTATGTCACTCCAGGAGAGGGACTCAGAGCAGACAGCTGCCATGGCTGACAGCAAGCAGGAGGGCCCTGGTGCCAGGGAGGCAGGTGAGGGCAAAGCAGCCCTGTGACAGCCTGGCCCAGGGGCTCTTGTTGCAGCAGGCAGTGTGGGGATCAGAGCAGAGGCAGGGGGAGGCAGGAGCTGCTCGGCCATGCCGGGGCCGGGAGCCTCCCTCCGGCCCATGTCGGGCCCAGCTGGGCCAGGGGGCAGCTCCTGGGACAGCCGTGCCCGCAATGGCCCCTGCTGTGCAAGGCCTCCAGCCCTGCCCATCAGCCAGGCAGGGACAGAGCAGCCTTGGGGCCGATGCTGCTGCAGGCTCAGAGCCCCGCAGAGCTGCTCATGTCCGCTGCCACTGGCTCTGTCCCCTGCAGCCTGCATGCTGTGTCGCCGAGCCGAGGCTGACCCGGACATGTGCGGTGACAAACTGGAGAAGGGTGGGCTCTGTGCCCACGTGTTCTGCATGGTGAGTGACTCCGGGCGCTCCCTCCACCGTTGCAATGAGCAGCTCCTGCCGCCCTCTCCTCATCA